>NC_137181.1:29677500-31039375 GCF_951804945.1 Podarcis cretensis | reverse complement strand
ATAATGAAACTGAAACAATATGCAGTTTTAAACATATTTTCCTCTCAAAGTACTAATTTTAAAATCTTTCTTTCTTTCTTTCTTTCTTTCTTTCTTTCTTTCTTTCTTTCATGTTGGAACATATGTGAAATCTGAACACAATTCAATCCTACCCCTGTTGACTAAGAAGTAAAAACCCCTTTGACTAGGGTACCTTGCAGGTAAACCTGCATTGAATTGTAGCCTTAATTCCCACCTGTACATTAGGCTGGAAGGGTCAGATCAGGTCAGTTTGGCTCCGAATCCACAAAGATCTAATTCCTCAGGCATTCCTGCTTACAGGACCCCTGAGTTACGCTAGAGAGGGGGAAAAATAGAGGTAAAGACAGTATAGCTACTGTAGGTAACCTCCCTGTAACAAACATTGAAAAACAGACATTTAGTTCCACTTGTATTACGGTTTACAAACTCTAATCTCAGCAGAGATTAGATGGCATCAACATTACAACAATTATTTCCTGGAATCTTGTTTTGCCACAAACAACATTTCTTACACTCTCTTTTTCCAGTGAAGAATTAAAAAAAAATGGGGGGGGGGAGTGATTTATACTGTTGCCCTAAACTGCCTAACACTGGCAACCTCAGTCTTGCTAGGATTGTCAGCTCAAAAGTATTATTTTTTAGGGCAGAGAGCACACTTTTCTGGCTTCCTAAAAGCTGAGGACCTGACTGGCACATTGCTCTACTTCTGATTTTTGCTTCGTTCTCTGTTAGAGGGGTGCAAAAGAGCAAGAGAAGGGATAAGAAACAAAGGGTTTTGATACAGTAAACATGTTCATAGTAATAATCCAAAATTCAACATATCTGGAAGAGCGACATTGACACCAGATTTTCAGAGAAGGGTTAGTGACTTTGCCAGCCGAGACTGGGCTGCCAGATTATGTGAAGCTTCACACTCTTCTGTTCCTCCAATAAACAGAAATATGACTCCCACACTAATAGATAAAGGCTCAAGACTTTGCTTAAACTGATAAGCATTTTCCAATTTAGTGAACTATGCCTGTCTGCTTTGCAGGGGCCGTTCTATGTGGATAAGAAGCAAGAAATTAAAAAAGGGAAACTTTGGCTAAGTGACGTTTTGACATCATTTAGGGTGATGCTGAAGGGGGAGGGAAAAAAAATTGACAAGCCAGTGTGTTGATGCCTTTGTATTTGAAATGAATTAGCGCAAATATGAGAATGTGAGTGACACAAATTGTTACAGCAGATAACTACGGGGCTCTGTGAAAGACATTTTACAGGATTTATGCAAGAACAATTCTCCTTAGGAGGCATTTAAGAACACAGATGGACTGTTCTTAAGGATATAGTTAGTATTTGAAGAAGACAATAATGGTCATAACACTTGCAGCTATGATGATTATTTGCAAAGGGGCTTCCCAGTGCAAAGCCCTAGAAATGATCAAGGTGCTGTTCCCTAGCTTGTAGAATCGGTTTGAAATGAATGCCGTTGCAGAAATTTCCATAGCTCCACGTCATATGGGCATAACTAGGGATGGGAGAAGAATTCATTCTGTTCACTTTTCACAGCAGACCAACCCATTTGGATGTTGCCAAGATTGCTGGTGGGGTCAGCATGCATCTTCCAGTTGAATCAACACTCCTCTGGGTTTTGCAATGCATTTTCGTTGCACAGAAGGGCCAGCCAACTCATGAGGTAAGGTGAGTCGACTGCCTCAGGTGGTAGGATCCGCACGGGGGTTGCAGATCCCGATATAGATCTTCGTTGCCTCCTTGTTGCCAATGTAAATCTTCACTCACACCTTCTTCCCTGGCTGGCACCATTTTGTGGTTCGCCTCAGATGCCCAAATGTCTTGTTACAGTGCTGGAAAGGGCAGACAAAAATGATATTTCACTGAGAAATGCATTGGAAAACATTAAAAGTGTGTATTTTATGTAAAACAAAAAAGAGGAGCACAACATGCATACAAAGTGTGTACAATGGGATGGGACAGGATACCGGGAGGTGGCACACCTCTATGATTGTCAGTGAGTGTGAAGTGGGATGGAATTCACTGCTCAGCCCATCCCTAGTCATAATGTGTAGGGCAATCTCTTCTCTGTTCATGCCCTAATTTGAGAATAAAATAAATAATCATTGGGTCCTGTGTAGTTCTGGAGAAAGACAGAAGAACCATCGCTAAGGCCACATTCACACCTTCTGCCAAATAATCCTGGGAGCTATAGTTTGTTAAGGATGCTGAGAGCTGCTAGGAGACCCCTATTTCACCTCCCAGAGCTACAGTGGCAGAGTGGTCTAACAATCAATCCCTATTCACAGGGAACCAGAACAAGCGGCCCACTATGCACATAGAAAGGAGCCTTGGTGTGTTCTGACTGGAGTCCTAGAGGCCTGTCCTTCTGGAGGCTGCGCTTGGCTTTTGAAGGGAACCTGGGGTGCTTTGGAGGTGCCTCTGTCTTGCACACTTTCTTCTAGACCTGCGTGTAAACGGTTTTTCAAAATTCTGTAGGCAAAGAAATTGTGGGAACTTCCTCATCCCAGGGTGAGAAGAGAAATTCTCCAACACTTTCATTGGTGAAGGGGAACCAGCCATTGTAAGTGGTAGTACCATAGCTTCTTTCTCTCCCCCACCCCACCCTGACACAAGGAATTATTGGAAGCGACAGAGCGGTGTAGTAAACAGGACTGGAGCCCAGTGATCCCAGTTTCGAAGAGAAACTCCTTCTTCAGCCTGTTAAGTCAACAAGGTCCCACATTGGGTACAAGTTGAGGCAACTGCTGTGTACTGGCTAGCAGAGTTCCTTGCATCAGAGATAATGAAAACATATCATTTATTGTAATATTGTACTTAGTTTGATGATTCTGGAGTACTGCTTGTATGCACTGTATGTCTTATAATAGTGGGTACATTGTGATGAATACATTCATTGTACTTTGCTTGCCATATATTGTGTCTTTGTATGTTGGCCTGAACCCCTGGATTTTTCAATTTGTGTATGTTCCTCCCATAACTGCCAGAGTTGGTTATATGCACTGGTATTTTCAGACCTGCGGGGAAGACAAATGGGGTTTATATCCTCTGCATTTCTCTGTCCTCTAAGAAGTCCCACTCCTTCTGTGCTGCTGTGGGCTCTGCAACTGGTTCCCTTCAAACTTTTCAGATGGGCTGGCCACATCTTCCTGAACTGGTAATCCTTTGGGCATGGAGAGAAGTGCAGAAAATATTTTTTGAAGGTGATAGGATTTGGGATGGTGCATTAGCTGTAGTGGTTGTCCAGTCAGGAGGGCTTTGGGGGTAATGGCACCACAATACATTCTGGTTTCTATGAACCATAATGGATCAGATTGTATCATTCTGCTCTCCACCAGAAAACTTTAAGGACTGGAATGACTTGGTTCCATTACTTCTTAATTCCTAGCATAGATATTGTATGATACATCATTAGAACATTTTGCTCCCTTTGCATTATTTAGATGGGTTGTAATTCTAGCATTAGTTTAGATCTCAGTAGGATTTTGTTGGAAAATAAGTCTTTATTGATCTTCTTACTGTCATGTACACTAAGGCAGCCAATTCTTCTCCTGATGTATTTCTACGTTCTAAAAGGCTTAGATGTAAATCTGTAGAGTCTCAGTTGTTTTTCATTAAGACATTTTTCATTGTCTAAATAACCTTCATGGCCATACTTTATTCTTTTTTAGCTTTTCTGCTGAAGAAGTGAACGTAATCAGACTGGTAAGAGTGGGAGAATTTGCACTTCTGAATACAGGGTGTACTGTCACCACCGATCATTATTGCTTCAGTGTCTCACACCATTCAAAAAAGGGCTGTTCACACATTACACTGAACACACATACAAGGTGCTTATACAAGTGTCTGTGTGAAATAATATATGCATGTACTTGTCCCCTTAAACAAACTGGTGTTTCCATCAAATGCAGCTAGTGATGGAGAAATTTGTCCTACTCACTTGATGTGTTTTGGGTAGATCATGACCTGGCTCAGATCAATGGTCCACTTTATAATCCGCAGTCCAGCGGATTCCATTGCAAGGTTGATCACGTTCACACTATACATTTAAAGCCCTATGGTACTACTTTAATCTGCCACAGCTTCTCCCAAATAATTCTGGGGAAGGTCATAACTGTTTAAAATGGTATCATAGTGAGAGTTGTGTGCTACCTCCATCCTCCCACCTCAGTTTTGTTCCTTAAAACTTCTGCAATATCATATCCAGCCACTCACAGCCTGAGTGACTAGCACATAGGACACCTTGCTGCTAGGCGCCTTGAGTGTGTCAGGAGCTCGTCCTACACTCGAGTAGGACCCTGGCAGAGACACATGCCCAACTGGCATGTTCTCTCCCTCCTGGTCAATCATTCAGGAGCTTCAAAAGCTTTCTTCAGCCCGAACATCACAGCGACTGATGCCAACAGATTTTGGCACACTTAGGGATCTGCAGAGTGTTCACAGTTTGCGTAACAGACCTCAGCAACTCAGCATTTTGGCTAATCTACTTTATTTACATATAAACACACACGGAGCACTGCAACATGGCTCCCTCTCTCTCTAGCATCAGACAGCAAAGAGAATGAACAAAGGACAATAGTCCCACTTCACGGAACACAGTAACACAAACATCCTGTCTCCGTCACTTCCCACTCTGTGGAGTCAAAACATACACCATCATGTGATAGACAACAATCCCATGACTACAATCCCATGACTACATGAAGAAAATCCTCCTTGGAGTGATGGGGCTTGTTTTGCTCTCAGGGGGAATTGAACAGTAAAACCATGGCTGCTTCCATTGTCTATACCAGATTCTGGAGGATCAGACAACTTTGTGATTCATGAGCTCATTTTGTGTGTGGCAGTGTTATGGGACGCAGAAACCAAACCTATGTAAAACACAATAACGGGCATAATCCAAATATGGTCTGAAGAATCTTGCCATGGCTTCCAGTCATCAATCAGTTATGTGCCATTTATTGAGTTCAGTTGGCTTTAAGTGGACCCAACTTTCTCAATAGGAAATTTATCCGGATTTCATGTTAGCTGCCCTCTTAAACAAGTTCATAAAACCTTACAGGGCTTTAAGGTATGCCCTTAATTGTCACTTCTATGTTTGCTGTCATTTTCATCAAGCATCATTCACAAAAATAGAGGGTGTGGTGCAAAACACTGAAAGGTTGACCATGCAATAGAACATCACATTGGGAATGCTTTGTCAAAAAAATAAGATTACTCTCCAAAGGTGAGGCTCATCTGGATTTCTTTTCCACTTGCAAAAGCTGGAAGGCAACTTTTAGATCACACTAGGACAAAACATATTGGCCAGTGATGAATTTCCACAGGGTTTATATTTCATGGCACCAGGTGCATTTCAGGGGGGAATATTCTTTAGTCTGAAAGAGCAGTATTCACCTAGATAAACAAACCTTTCTGTGCATCCATCCTACTGCACTCTTGACAAAGTGCTTGCCAAAGGAGAGGGATTGCACCACAACAGTGCAGATATTTATTTGAAGGGGCTCACAATTTGCTGCACTATGCTCCATGCGTAAGAACCTAAGGCGAGCCTTGCTTGATCCGACCAAAGGCTATCTAGTACAGGATCTTGTTATCACAATGCCCAATCTGATGTTTGTGGTAAGCTCGCAAGCAGGAAAAGTGCTTTGGCAAGGAGCAGGAGAATTTGCCTTTGCCTACCATGACATGGCCCTGTCTCTTGACAGAGGTCTCACGAGACCCAGGCTCAAGTCCCTTGAGCGTTTATGGAATCAAGGTCTGAAGCCTTCTGCAAGGAGAGTGACCACTTACGGTACATATCACTAATAAAGAGAGGAAATCCATCACTCCCCCCTCCAAAACAAACAAACAAACAAAACACACACACACAAAAACTAGGCAGAAGAGGAAACACATTTACATAAGAATCTTACGTAGTAAGTTCAGGGCCGGATTTAGGTTTGATGAGGCCCTAAGCTACTGAAGGTAATGGGGCCCTTTACATGTCCAGCTGTCCTTTGTCAACAACACATTGTCACTGTTTTTTGTTTTGAATATATGCTATATGGTAATTTATGGACCTAATAGGTATCTAAAGCCATGTGCACATGCAGAATGTACAGTAGGCACCCTATATATAGAAATGAGCAAACCAGTGATATTTTAGGTAGCAGGCTAGCAGGCGGGGCCCATTACTTACATCATAGGAGCCTATGCAACACAAAACACTGTTGCTGTATGTAGGTTTTATTTTTATTTTTTATCTTATATTTTGGAAATGTACATCCAGTTTTATTTTCTTTGAATTTTTTGGGGACCCCCAAGAGAGTGGGGCCCTAAGCTATACCCGGTTTAGCTTACACGTAAATCTGACACTAAGTAAGTTATATGTACAGGTGCTATAATTCAAACATAAATATGAAACATCTGACCACTGCACATGGTGAAACTGCTCCATTTTGAGTGGGACACCCAGGATTTACAGAAGCCACCCCAGATTCTGGTGCCAATCCTGGATGTCCCGTTTTGGATTCCTCTGCTTCCATCTCTCCAGTGCTTCTGCCACCTCCACTGCCACTGCCAACACCATGGCCCCCAATGTACTTCTGGAAGCTGATGCCACACTTGCCCAGGAACCAAAGAGGGTAGAACCAAAAGACTGAGGTTTTTTAGTGCTGCACTCTCCTATTCCTCCGGCGCTGCTTCAAGAAGTACGTGTATGTGTGTGGCATGTGTGCATGTGCATGTGTGTATGACAGTGGTGGGGAAAGGTGGCCGGTGGTGTGATGGTGTGGGGTTGGAGAGGTTGTGTCCTGATTTGCCCTCCCAAGATGTTGGAAGGTATGCAATTGTGTTCAGTCTGATATCCACTTATTGGGTGATTTCGAGCCTCTGCTCTTCCTTCTTATGGTTCTTTTACCTTTAAAGTGGATTTAGTCCCGAAAGGCTTCAAACAGAAGAGCATTTCAAGAACAGAACTGCCCTCTGACAGGCTTTCAGAGTACCGCCCTCTGTAAAGTAGGACCCATGGCCACCCTTATCCTTAAGCATTAGGCTTTGGCCTAGACCTACTTCTCTGTTTTTGACCCCAGCAACTGCTCCCTCCCAATGAAGACAGAGAGCAGGAGCCCAACCTCAGAGAAAAGCAGAATTTAAATATTCCTGAAGGCCACATGCCATCACTTCAGACCATTTAAGGCTTCTGTAATGCCACTCAGAAGTAAAATAACTACCTCTCCTGAAGTGCCATTCCATTAGAGAGCAAGCAAGCATCAGTAGTGAGATAAATGAGAGTACAGAAAATTGATTTTATACTCTGGTTGTAAGTGTGGTCAAATTTTTTTAGGCCAGTGCATCAAATAGGTTTTTTAACTTTTTGTAGTGGCTGAAAAACAAACAGTAACATAATATATACGCTTAAATAAATGCAATTTAATATATATTTTGATTTGGTTGTTGCCGAGTTTAGATTAAAATAGCCATTAGCTTCCTTTTCATTTCTTCCCTTCCCTGTCAGCCATATACTTGTAAGAAAGTAGAATGGCTGCTACCTCCTTTCTGCAAAAATACCTCCCAATGGCTTTATCATGTAGCAAAACCTCTCACGGCTTGATACTTGTGTGCGTCAGGCAAATAGTAGAACATATTCACTGCTACTGAGGAGACTGTAGGGGCCTGGAGACAGAAGGATACAAGATTTCGTGATATTTCAACTTAATTAAGTTCTCCTGCAGGCCTGTTTGCATACTGAGAGGCAAAGAGCTCTCTGGTTTTGAACAAGACATGTGTGTTGCAAAATCCTGATTCAATTGCACCAGGTTTTCTTTTTCCTGCCATGCTAAGTCAATGTTTAATTGCCAGCCTTTCCCTTCTTATTTTCAGATCGGCCTGCTTTGGATTCTTGCCTTACTGATGCTGGTTGAGCAGCGGTACTGCTCAGTTGGGACGACTCATTTCTTTTCAGGTGTTTCAGATCTTCTCATGGTTGAGTAAGGGCAAGGATGATTAATGCAACATCCTATTACTCTCCCTTCCTTGTCGCGTTAAATAGTCTCCAAGGTAAGTAGACAGCAGGACGGTGACATTTTGAACAGCTTCAGCGCTCTCTTGGCAGCTTAACGAGAGCACTTTGGTCATTATTTTCCCCCTCCCACTTAGAAATTAAGAGAAGAATCCTCAACAACACTGGCAGAGCATCACAAACACATTAGCATGCCAAGGCTAATGTCACCCAATATGGCTGTTCAGATAAATCAGTATTTCAGGGCTGAGTCACAAAAATCTTGAGTCCATTGCTGATTGTTGTTGTTGTTGTTGTTGTTATTATTATTATTTTCATGGGCAAACCAGAGTCTGGGGGTGAGAAAATGATACAATTACGTGTCTGGCCATGGACCAGATGGGCCAAATCCTTAGCTCATGCAAAGGAAGCCAATTTGCTGATTTAGAAGTGTCCATATGCTTTTCTCTAAATTACTTCTGTGTTAGTAAAGTCACTTAAATAACACAGGTGGAGTCCAAAGAGAAGAGTCTTGATAACATTTTAATGAGGAAGCTGAACAAACGAGTGTATAATTTGAGGAGAAATAAATAGTGAGGTTTTGTCTAACCTAGGCCTTGGCTATAGCAGGGAGACATTCAGCCAAGCATACAGAGGAAAGCTCCCTCAGAACTATGCAGCTACTCAGAGCACACGCTACCTCAGTGAAGATCATGCCACTCTGCCTGGTTGCAAAGCAACATCTCCACTTACTGATAACAGCATTAAACCTTAAGTTACACACTGAATGATCTCTGCTGTTACACTTCTAGTACTGGGGATGGGGACAGCTGAAAATATGAACACAAATACTGGTACATTAAAAAATCACATAAGTACAAGTGAAGTAAGGAGAAAGGCAACAGAGAAAAGAATTCATCACTTATTTTCTGGACCAGTGTGGTCCTTTCAAAGGCTGGTATGGAACAGGGCAGGGATTGTGGCCTTCTAGATGTCATTGGGTTGAAATTCCCATCATCACTGACCACTGCACATGCTAGCTGGGACTGATGGGAGGTTGGAGTGTACAAACATCTAGGGGAGCACAGTTTCTCTATCCCTGGGGTAGTCATTGTGAATGTGGCCGAGGACAAAGGAAACCCAAGTTCAAATCCCAACGAAGCCATGAAACATACTGGGCAGCCTCAAGCTTGTCACTTTCTCTCAGCCTAGCCTCATTTCAGAGATTTACTGTGAGGGTGAAACTGGCGAGAGCCTTTGACTCCACTTTTGACTCCTTGCAGAAAACACATAAAATAAACCCATTATTTTTTCATACCTATAGAAAATTAGGGTTGGGGCAAAACATAGGCACCATGCAGAATAGTGGAGCTAATGGTGCAGGAGACAATATGTTCCACCCGCTGAAGGCAAAGTGGTTGGTATTATGGACCAATGTGTATGTGTGTATGTGGGGGATATTTAGATCATGAAAGGGAAATAGGAAGTATGTGGTGATAAGTCAGGGTTGTCACATTAATTGTGCAGAATTTTATGCTGGAATGGTTTCATGGGAGGTGATGCTGTTGGTTTCGTCCCAAACAGCAAACACTGCAAAATTTTGTGGCATCCCTGAAATAAACCTCTGAAACTTTTCAATATGTATAATGCATATGCAAGTGAATCTATTAAAATGATTAGGGAGAAGCAATAATTTTGAAATGAGAATGAACATCTGGGCTGGTTTTGCTGCCCATTCCGTTTCTATGGGTATATTGCTCTTGGGTAGGGGAGACGTTACAAAATCCTGACATTGCTGTTTGGCTGATTACAGTATGACCTGCAGATTTACTAGCTTTTGTCAGACCTGACAGATAATTATAACGTTCCAGCTCACATAATAGGGTGTTAGAAATATAGTCTTATTTAATGCCTTGTGTTTTTTAAGCTTTATTTTGTACAGTACAATCGTAACAAAATGCATCACTAGGACCTTGCTTTTATTCTTCGGACGCTTGAACTCTAGAGAGAATATATACATTGTCAATGTGTACCCAAGAGACTTTTTTTTTGGGGGGGGGTTGGAATTTGACACTGGAAAATGCTCCTAAATATTTCCCCAGATGGATTCCATTCCTCATCTTTTAGGTATAGCCCTAGTTTCACCTGCTTGGCAAAAATAATACATGGGCCTGAGCAAGTAGGATGGTTGGCCAGGGCCTCAACAGAAGAACCAGTCATATCATCTGGGGGGGGGGGGAAACCCAGAGCCTTCTGAAAACCCATTGGATCCATCATCCTCCAAGGGCAGACTATCTCAATAGATCCCCCACCTCTGCAGAGGGGGAAAGGTACTCAAAGCCTATAACTCAACAGAAAGTGATAGAACCATGACAAGGGGCTGGTGTCAATATCCTCCTATGTTCAGATCACCCTCTTTCTTCCCTGTTGAGAAAACAAGGTCCAGAGTGTGACCAGCAACATGTGTTGTGGAAAAGAGAAGGCATTCAGACAAGACCATTGTATGGGTTAAAGTTAGGCCACAACTTTATTGATTGCAGCAGATGGATGGGTCTGGCATTGCAGAAGGCAAGGATCCTGATCTGAACAGCTCCACCTTCTGTTTGAAGACATACCCAGCCCATCTGCTGGAGCACCATAAGTTGGTAGTCCTGCCCAATGCCATTCGTCTTCCACTGTTGTGACAGCCCTAACAATAGCAAATTGTTCTTGTTGAGAGAAAGGTGGGCACCTTGTGACCAGTAGCTAATTGTGTTTGGGAGTAAAATTCGTTTCTGGACCTGGCAATCCAGCAACCAACAAAGTCCTCAGCATAACCCTTTAATGGAGACGGTTGGGGTTTGGATTAAGACTGGGTCTTGTGATCAGCAATGCTTCTATATGTAGTGCCATACCAATCTCTGAGAGACCTCACAAGACCACACAAGCTCCCAGGAAGTCTCATGTGTCCACGTGGGCCAATGGGAAGTCCTGCAAGACCTGGCTTCCTCTGCCTGGGACCTTGCACAGTCCACACAAAGTGGTCCTTACTGGGGAAGTGTTGTGGCAGAACACGAATAAGAATAAGCAGGGCTTTTTTTTGAGCTGGAACTTGATGGAACTCAGTTTCGGTACCTCTCAGTTGGGCTCCATTACCATTATAAGAGAACAAGGGAGGCATTCACGATGAGTTCCGGCACCTCTTTTTCTAGAAAAATAGCACTGAGAATAAGAATATGTGAGGGGGAATTCACAAAGATATCCTTGGAATGAAAATTGGGGGTTGACCGGCAGAATCCGCGACCAAGAGAAAGAGACTGTGGAAGAAGACTGGAAGAAGTTTAAGACGTATCTTAAGAATTAATATAAAATTGAGGAGTGCTAAAATGCTGAGGGAAAGGAAGACGTAGAATTGCAGCGGTAAACTGTGTTTGATTTTAGGGTGGAATTGAAAAGGAGAATGAATTTATATTTAATTGGCTAAGAAGGGTTGCTGAATAATTGTTTAAAATTAAGGATGCAAAAAGGGGAAGGTATGGGGAAGTCCGGGAAAAGAGGTTTATGGAAATAAGGTAAAGAAAATATGACTTTTTGTGTTTGTTTTTATGTTGTTTTTGTGTATGTTAAAAATTTGGAAATTAATAAAAATTTTATTTAAAAAAAATGAAAATTGGGGGTTTTCATTTTTGTATCCGTTTTCATCTGGGAAACATTGATGGGTACATGCACACCCTTAGTTTTAATTTTACTTTTTTAATGCACATTGTTTTGTTATGTTTCTATTGGCATTATATGCTGCCCTCCTCTTTTAATGTGCTGTTATTGGCGTTTTGTTTTGTGACATTCAGTATAAGGGTTTCTTGCAAATTACAGTCTTTTAGATAATATATTTCTGGCCAATGCAAACTGCAAGAAGGAGTTTTATTGATCAGAGCCTGCAAACCACATTGACTAAAAATGCCATCAATTAAACTCAGATTATAGTGCAGTGTTGCTGAACAATAAGCATTGGTATCATCTCAGTAAGAGAATGGTTCAGGGTTGGATTTTTTTTGGGGGGAACACCCTCTGTTCCTCCCATATTTGTGTCATTTGCTGATAATGACTCTCCACTGTTATTGACAGTAATGCCACACTAATGAACATATAGCCTTTCGCTCACTCTAAAAACATACATTAAGTGGTTTAAATTGTGCATGTGGGTCAGCACAACTACTGCATCATATCATCAGCCCTTGAAAATTTATGAAATCATGAACTCTCGATATTGGTCCACAGCATGCTTGAAAAAGGCTCTGAAATACAAGATAATTAACATCCATTGGTGAAAAGGCCCATGTATAATAAGGTAGATACTATTTGGCAAAAGCATAAATCTGGTTTATAAATAGGTTCAGCATTCCTAATCTATGGAATATGACAGCTATTTGCAGTGGGGAGTGCAGGGAGGAGAAAGAAATGGGTGCGACACTTGTGGGGTTAATCAGCCCTTCAGGATTCCACCTGGACACTATTTCCGATGGCCGAATCCTGGCTATGTCTGGGAAATTCAGGACATATGGCAACCCTATCCTGAAACAAGTCAAAAATTTAAAATGCTCAGTGACTTAAGGTCAGTATCAGTGCCGGATTTACGTATAAGCTAAACAAGCTATAGCTTAGAGCCCCTCTCTCTTGGGGCCCCCCAAAAAAATTAAAGGAAAAAAAACCCTGGATGTACATTTCCAAAATATAAGATAAAAAACAAATAAAGTAAACCTATATACAGCAACAGTGTTTTGTGTTGTGTAGGTTCCTGTGATGTAAGTAATGGGCCCCGCCTGCTAGCCTGCTCCCTAAAATATCACTGGTTTGCTCATTTCTATATATAGGGTGCCTACATTCTGCATGGACTGGTTGCATGGCATATATTCAGCACAAAAAACAGTGACAATTTGTTGCTGACAAAGGACAGCTGGGCATATAAAGGGCCCCATTACCTTCAGTAGCTTAGGGCCTCATCAAACCTAAATCCGGCCCTGGTCAGGATACTTGAAGACCACCTCCTCCCATGCCATCCTGTATGTTGTAAGTCATTCTGAGACTTGCTTTTGCAGCAGAAGAGCACAATGTACCTGCAGTAATAATGCTTGTGATGATCATATAAACAGAATAATGACAAGCAGAGTGAAGTGGCTGAGCTACACTCCTAAGTAGGGGTAGGTCGATAGCTCTCTCCATGATCTGCTCTGCTCTGTAGTTCTCTTTGGAGAGCCAATTGACATCCCTATGTTTCCTCTTCATATGGATCATACAACATGTGTCCCAACTACCCCCTTTAATTAAGGACATATCTTATGTTCTTATCTATGTCCCTGGTAAATCATGATCTGCCCTCCTGCTTTAAGGACTTTTTTTTATTATTATGCCTTGCACACACTTTTGTGAACTTCTTTTCCGTCTGTGTCTGAATTTTGAGCTATTCTGTAGTAAGTACCACAACCATGCCCTGTGTGAGTTTAAGCCTTCTGTTAAGCATGTAGGTGATGAGATCCTGTACACAAGTCTCACTATGATCAGTGGGGCTTTCTTCCAAGGAGGAATGCTGGAAGCTTTTGTTTGGTTCACATTTGTAAGTTCAGCAGCCTGCTCCACAACTCCCGAATCACAGTTCTCTGAATTTTGCACTATAGTTATCCATTAAACAATATAACAAAATCCATAGAAACATGCATGTTTTAGGTTAAAGCATGTGCACAAATGCAAATTTCCATGCTGTTTTTTTTTTAATCACAGGAATGGGGCAGCAGAATGGATGTATGACTGACTGAACACATGCAAAACTAATACATGCTAGAAGCACCTGTAGAGACATCTAAGTGTGCATAGGGTTGGAACCTAAAAGGAAAGTTATGGTTAGTTTACTCTCATATCCTGCATAGCATAGGAAGCCTAGTATAAGAGAGGCTAGTGAAACATAGAGAAGGTGCAGTGAGCTGTATATGAACTTGTGCAGTTATTCTAGTTTTGAAAATAGAAACCAGAGCCAGCCCTACTATTAGGCAGAATGAGGTGGCTGCTTCAAGTGGCTGATACAGTGGGGTTGGCAATTTCAGTGTTGTGTTGGCAGGGACAGAGTTGTGTGTGTCCTACAGCATGCCCTTCAACTCTCAGCCTGGGAAGCTTTGTTATAGGAACTTAGTGAAAGGAGTACCATGAGTATTGGCAGGGGCCAGGCCCTGAGTGCAGTGAGGAGAACCAGGCCCTTGCTGGGGGCCCTTGCTGGGGGAGTCAGGTGCGGCCTGGCAGGTGTGGCCAGATCAGGAGATGTGGAGCACCTGGAGGCAAACCCAAGATGAGTATATAGGGCCAGCATTTTGCCCTGGTTCTTTGCCACAGCAACGTGGTTTATACCCTGCTGTTGCCAGTTCCTGCTCCAGTGCGCCTGTCCTTCCTCCAGTTCCTTCTGCTGTTCCTGTGTTCCAGCCTCATCAAGTTTCCATCTTCCATTGAACTGCTACAATTGTTAGCATCCATACCCTGGTCCTGGCGTGTCAGGTCTTGACTGCAGCCACCTACGACCCATGACAATTAGGGAGCTGCCTTAGAATCATAGAATTGTAGAGTTGGAAGGGACCCTGAGGAGCATGTAGTCCAACTCTCTGCAATGCAGGAATATGCAGCTGTCCGATACGGGGATCGAACCTGTGACCTTGGCATTATCAGCACCATGCTCTAACCAACTGAGCTATTTTGTTATATAGAGCCAAACCCAGTGGTCCATCTAGTTCTGTATTTTCTACACTGTCCAGCAGCAGCTCTCCAGGATTTCAGACATGGTCCTCTCCCAGACCTACCTGGAGATGCTCTGCCACTGAGCTGCAGTCCTGCCTTAGGGAAATGGGAGGGCACCACCTTATCATCGCTGCAGGCAGCAAAATGCCATGGACCAGACCAGACAGAATTGATGCAAGTACAGAAGAATGTCCCTGCTTTCAGCTGTGAGTTGTTGGATTGTGTGCCCTGCATGTAAGCTAGCACTTGGCTGAGTACATTCTCAAGAGGCCTGCAGAGCTGAGTATAAACTTTGTACCTAGCCTACAGCTACAATATCTCCTTTCTCAATATATTGAAGAGAGTCAAGCTACATAGCTGAAAACGATGTAGAAAAACCTCCACGGAATGGAGCACACACACGCGCGCGCGCACACACACACACACACACAAATTCCTGGCAGAGTGCTTTTTTCAGCTGTATCTCCCAATGCACCTTTTTTTTCCAATTAGTAGACAAATGAAAACTCAGAGATCCTGTATGGCAAAAAGTCTGTCATTGAGAGTGCTCGCACGGTTTTGACACATTAAGTAGTGCAGTGAATGTGTTGAGTATTCATTGTATTCATTGTAAAAATGCTTAGAAGTGTTACAAAAATAGTGGACTCCAGGTTACAGGAGCAGAAAAGATGGAGGAAATTCCCATTGACTCATATCACTGAATGACAGCTATTGGACCAATTTTATCTCTGCGGGTTCCAAGAACATCTTTCTCTCTTGCACATAGATTAGTTTAATTTGCTTTATCTACTGTTTAAAGACGTTTTTCACCTACAAATCTGCCAGAATTCAACAGCTTAACCTCCTATGCAAAGAGGAATGCTTATGTCATTCAAAACTGATAAGACAGACATTCTACTCCAGCTGTAGTTCTGTTTTAATAGTTGCCAATGAATTAGTATGAGTATCAGATTCTAATACTTCATCCCTCCCTTTCTCCCTCTCTAAATACTATTGTTAATCCAGTGGCAAACTTTCAAGATTATTGTGTTGGGTATTATAGTGCTATGAGTAGTTTAATTGAATAACTAGGAACATATTATGTCTAAGGTACTTACTAACATTCCTTTGAACATCCAATGAAGACATCAGATTATTATTTTGTCACTTGAAAACATAATGAAGATAAAAAATCTTTGCACTTATATTTCTCTTTTTGGTATTGGCAGAGCAATGCTCTTTGTATCTACTCAGAAGTAAGTGCCATTTGCAGCAATTTTATGAAGCACTGAGCAGATTGATCCATCAATGCAGGCACTTCTGTTCTCCTCCCCACAGCCCATGTGCTAGTTCAGAACTTCTCCCAATCCCCCCAAGGCATTTTTTTAGGGTGTAGAGGCACATGGTGAGAGGAGAAGTGGGAAAGCCCTATTGTGTGGGCTTTGGTGGGACACAATAGTTGAATAGTTCAATGGGCCATACTCCCTAATAGGTGTGCATATCAGAAATCATAGAATCATATAATTGTACAATTAGAAGGGACCATGAAGGTCATTGAGCCCAACCCTCTACAATGCAGGATTATTTTGCCCAATGTGGGGCTCAAAACCACCACCCTGAAATTATGAGTCTGATACTCTACCGACTGAGCCATCTGGAGAAACTTTTTCAGCCTGCATTCCCTCCTGGACAACATTCTGGGGGAGCCATGTGCCAGTGGTGGTTAGAGAAAGGGGGAGAAATTTGATTCAGTTTGCACTTAAAGGTGAAGCTACCACCCCCCCCCCCCCAAAAAAAAACAACAACAACCCCACCCTGGTGTGGAAATGCGAAGAATGGAGACAGGAAAAATGAGACACTTAAAGAAACCAAAACTGACATATCTGCTAGTCCCTAGTGGTGGGTGGAACCAGAGGCCCAAATGTGGGTGAAGCAGAGGTAACTTGTATTGTGGTATGAAAGGCTACGTTCCAGCCGCACAAAAACCAGAGGTTTCAAAATCCAGCTCTCTGCTCTCTCCATCCAGGCAAGCAAGAGGCATTATCACTGCTCAAGGACATATTCTAGCAAGGCAAAAATAAAATGAGGATGACACAGAGCAGGGCTGAGGAGGTTTGTGGCCTGGTGCATGTCTTGAGGAGTGTCCTAAGGGTTGGATAGAAAGGCTGGAGATATGTAAGGTTCCCCACCTCTGGAGTTTAGGATTGTAGCGCTACTATGCTAAAAACAATTGCATGGTGTTTGTCTTTGCCTTTTTAATGACTCAATCCACCCACCACCCACCCCAGTGTTTTAATTGACAAGTGTGTTGCAGTACAAATGCTTCTCTCACATTTTAGGTACTTACACTTCCCCATATCTTTTAGAGATCTATCGATTTCAGTCAAATTTGCTTCTCTCTGTGTGTGATGCCCATGAGGACTGAATGAATCATAAATTGCATAGAAGTTTCAGGAAAGTTTTCCTTTCTTAAAAAATGGACATAAATTCTTTTTGCATAGTCACTTTTTTCCCCTGAGCAGACTTAGGCAAAATGGATGCCTTCCACAGAAATGTCCTCTGTTGTGTTTCTCTTCAGTACCATTTGCCTTCCATTGCCCTTGTGCATGATGGTGGCTGATTATTGCATCCTGTATACACCTCTGTGCAAAATAGCCACACATATAAAGTATGGACTATTGAGGAATGCCTTGTCTCTCGCTGCATGCTTTCAGTGCCTTGTTTTCTATTCTGTCTTTCTCTTTTTGTCCAGAACTGAGTCCTTTTCCCTCGTGTTTGCCAGCTCAGGGCTATCTGCTGGTCTGGTTGGACCATATATAACACTGGGAAGAATAATACGAAACTCTCCCAATATTATTTAATTTTAATTAACAGTTACAGCCGTTCCACGTTCAAACACAATCTCTTCATCTCTCCCCCCCCATCTTCTCCCCACATCGCACTGAAACATTTTTTTTTTAAAAAAACAAAATAAAAAAACAGTGCCCTCTGTAATAAATAAGGTTATTTGCCTGCCTGTTTGCTTTGCTTTTTAAAGATAAAGCTATCTGGCTGGGGCTGTGTTAAGCATGAGTAAACCTGGACTTGTCCTCTTTCCAAATTGGATTTGGAATGCTTTCCTCTTTTATTGCTTTCCATTTTGCCGGCTGCCAAACCTCCCGCTAATATGCATAACATGGTTGTCATGGGAAGTACATAGCAACATGTCAAATCTATGGTTTGTGCTCCAGGAGGTGCTGTTGACATTGGAATGGATTCTGTACCCCCTCCCACTTGGCACTGGATACAAGAAGGGGGGAAGAATCACAGCTGCTAGGAAATCAGTAAAGGGAGGCTGGAAACGATAAGATCAGCTCAAGAGTAACCTTAATTCCCCCCACCCTTTTAAAATACCTGCATGTATTTTTTTCCAGGATGGGGGCATAATTGCTTAGAGGACATACCTTATTTGCCTAAAGCAGGTGAGCAAACCTTTTGAGGTAAATCTAAACTTTTTGGAAAAGTCATTGTTGATGGTGGCTGAAAACACATTGGCCCAGAAACTGTCTCTGCCCCCCCTCCTTGTCTTCCTCCTTCCTGTCCTAGAGTTTCCGCAGGGTCCTTCCTCAGACTGGGGCATTGGGGGGACTGAAGTGAAATGGCCTCACTGAAGCACCACTGACTATATTGTGGTGGCAGCAGATAGCGTCTAAGATTTAAACAGCTCTTTGTCAAAGCTGCAAAGCTGTGGTGGCACAGGAACTCTCAAGAACCACCTCATCACTCGGTGCCTCACTCTGAAGAAGGGCTCTTCCTTGGATGGTTCACATTGGCTAATGGACCAGACCTGACCATAACCTTCTGTGATTTCCACATTCTATCCAAGCAATAAATACCTGTCACTGTGTCCTCAGACTTAGACTTTTCAGTATCCTCTGTCTTCTGTCTTCATGTTGCCATTGCTTGTCTCAGCCATAGGACCAGAAAGGACCAAGAAGATCGAACAATTGCAATTCTTATGAATTCTTCTGATGTGCCATACTTTCCCCATCCCTCAAAGATGTGATCTCTTAGGGCAAAAAAGCAAAGCAGCTGTAACTTCACCTATTTATTGCCCATACTGGCTTGGTCTGATGGGAGCTGGAATCTAGCAACATCTGAGTAGCCATAGGAGGTTCCCCATCCCTAAATGGCAAAGAATCCAGTGACTTCATAAGAGGGAGAGAGCATGCCCATTACCCATGCCTCCTGACTGTCACTCAATTAACATTAAGGGACGCTACACATATATGTTTGTAACTGCAGATAGTTCCTCTATGTCAGTGTTTCTCAAACTTTGCTCCAGCTGTTTTTGGACTACAACACCCATCTTCCTTAGCTAGCAATACCAGTGGTCAGGGATGATGGGAATTGTAGTCTTAAAAAACAGGTGGAGACCCAAGTTTGGGAAACACTGTTCTATGTGATCAGGAATCCCCCCCCCTACCCCAGGGTCTCAAATCAAATGGAGGAGCCCTATGCATGTATATGCTCATAGCCCATCAACATTATGTGTGTGGATGTTGTAGAGTTGGCCAGTGGCCAAACTGACTTCAAGAGTGTGGCTAGAAGTTTCCTTCATCACAAGTTCACTAAACATATGAGGGGGGGGGGTGAATTAATAGTCCTGATGCCTGTTGAGCTTTGGAGCAATTAAGTGTTCCACTGCTCATGCAAAGTTCTGCCGTAGCTCCCATATTTATTTTGCTGTCAATGCATGCAAATCCCTGACGATGAAGTGTATGGGACAGTCCTTGCCCGCAAGTGCTGTGCTGTGTGTACATGTGCATCAGAGCCACTGGATTGGAGCAAATGAGTCTGAATGCACATCTGGTCAAGGGAATCATTTTATGGACTCTTCCATGCAGGAAAAAGATACCCATTACTGAAGAGAACTGGTTTTTATTTTCAAGTCATGCAGGCTATTTAAAACTCAGGAAATGGCAACAAGAAATCTCGTATAGCTAACAAGCCTACTGACTGGAAATGATTGGTCATTTGGAGGAGCTGATCTTTAAATAAATGTCAAATAAAATCACACTACATCTCCTGGGAACACTTTATAAGGTGTTCTCACATTTGAAGATGGTTTGTACTATTTCCCAGTCTTTTAAGTGTTATTTATTACTGGAACCACCAAAGCAGCCAACGGGATGCTTTTTCACATCTGAGCATCAGCAGGAGTCTAAGAGATCCATTGTGCCTGACTGGCACTGAAATTGCTGGGGAATAGTTCCTCTGTACCTCACCCAATGTCATTGTGTGCTGCTTTTGGTGTGTGTAGCTTATTGAGCTTGCCATCTTCCCCAAGAAGAGGGGACTGGGAAGAGGGCGTTCCATTATTGTAACTTGTTTGGCCTCACAGTAAAACATAGCTGGGAAGAAGAATGCCTTGCCCCAAGCCACTGAATGAAGCTATAACTTGGAGGAGAAGCAAACATTCTAAGGAAGCCCCAACAGCCTTAAAAAAACAAACCCCAAAACAGATGAGTTGGGGACATTCTGAGCAGTGAAGGGAAGGGATGTCCGCTGTAAGTTTGTTTCCCTCTGTGAGGTTCAAGAAGCACGCAGTGAAGGGATGGAGAACCTCAGGCCCAGGGGCCAAATGCAGCCCTCCGCAACTCTCTTTTTAGCCCTCCTTTTCCCTGATTCTGCTCTGTGGATGCTTTTGCCTGGCTAGATTGCATTCTTGAACTGTGATCATTTCTATTTTTTGCTGGATGGAGAGGTGTGTGTGTAGGTTCTCTATGGGGCAATGCAGCCCTGGAGTTGAAAACTGTTCCTCACCTGCAATGGTTCCTTACCTGCAAATGAAGGTAAACATGCATCTAGGGTTGTTTATGTATGTATAGATGTACCTATGTAGGGGGAATTAGCTTGAGTGGAGTAGAAAAATGGATGGCGGGAAAGAGGTTGAACACTTCTGTGATGCTCCAAAGTCTGTTGTTGTTATTGTTGTTGTTAGTAGTATATTAATATTTTATTTTATTAATATTTTATTAAGAGAATTTCAGTTGTAGAAAATGAAGTGAGCAAATATTATTTAAAATGGGCACTGTCTTTTTTGGTGATGCGTAAATGGCTACCTGAATATGTAGACATTTATTGCCAGATGTAGCAAGTTTTGAGATCAAGTTGTAAAGTTCACCCTCCTCTGAAATCAATAGTATCTGGTAGTTGGGAATTCAAGTACTCTAGCATAACTGCTTTGACTTTCAAGCTCTCTCTCTCTCTCTGTGCGTGCGTGTGTATATATATATACACACACTTGTGTGTATATGTGTGCGTATATATCTACATATCTAAATATAATAATGCAACATATTATTGTGGATACTTATTGTAAACTGCAGTGATGGTGGTGGTAAGAGGCTGGCTCCACAGCTCTGCCTGACAAGACTGAGGAAGGTCACCTTTTGATTTCAAAAAGGTCATCTGAAGGTCAGAGATAATGGTTTCCCATAACTGGGGTGCTAGTGCTGAGAAGGCCCTCTCACAAGTAGGGATCAGGAATAAATTCAGTTCAGTTCACATGCAGAAGTGCACCTACACAATTTGCACTTTCCAAAGCAATACCCAAACAAAATCACAGCAATCTGTCAATTTTTGCACTTCTCTGAATTTTTCAGTGTAGTTCTGCAGCCAAGCTATGTGTGCAAAAATGCATGCACTAGAGTTAAACATGCATAAAAATGCATATGTTAATGAAAATTATATATTTGGGGAAACTGCATACAAAAATGTGTGTATTAGGGAAAAATGCACTCAAATGCTGATCAATTTTCATGAGGATGTTAAAAAGAAAACTTTCAAAAACTGATGTGGAAAAGTAGAGAACTGAACTTAAGACTGGGATGAGAAAGAAAAGTGACAGATTTGTCTATCCACACTGATGGTGACCCATGAAGCTTCTAGCAGTGGCACTGTAGCCATTCCACTGCAAACAAGTTTCTAAGTTAAGGCACAGAAGAGATATGGGAGCCTTTGGTAAGGAAGTAGTTCTTAATGCTCTGTAGCAGGCACCCCCAACCTGTGGCTCTCCAGATGTATTGGCCTACAACTCCCATGATCCCTAGCTAACAGGACCAGTGGTCAGGGATGATGGGAATTGTAGTCCAAAACATCTGGAAGGCCAAAGTTTGGGGATGCCTGCTCTGTAGCATTCACACCCACCCTCCCCCATAAACAGAGAAGCTAGTGCCATTTGCAAATATATTTTGCAGTTTTTATTTAGGGGTGTTGACACCAGGTGCTGAGAATGAATCAACTCATTGAGAAGACATTTGGAAGAGATGTATGGGGAGGGCGAAAGACTCCATGGAGATGTAATATATAACCTTTTAAAAGATTCATAGGCCAAAAGACATATGGAACCCTGGAAAGGCATTTCTTGATTTATTAAGGCATCTGAGTAATCTTTTATCCGATCCAAATCTAGCATTCTAGAAAGGGAACCCATAACTCATTTAAAGAAAAATTAAGAGACTGTTAGTTTTTTTTAAAAAAAGACTTTAAAAAAATCCCTATTATTGAAAAGCAGACATGCAGCCTGATGCTATCCATGTATACTCTGTTGCAAGTCTCATTGTGGCTTACCCCTAAAGAAGCCTTTGTAAGATTGCAGCCCAAGTCTCAAAGCTTAGATAGGAAGCATGTATTCATTCCTTCCAGTTTTAAAAAGCAAGCCATCAGTTTACAGTGCTAAAATCTCAAAAGCAAAGTGAGATTGTGCTGTTTGTAATGATGGACGAGCTCCTTCCAACAGTTCGTTTTGTAACTGGTTCAGTTTTCTGAGCTTCCTAAGAGAAAGTTGTGGTGGTTTTAATGTATTACCCACCAGTTTTCAGGGTGGTTCACAGCATAAAAATACTAGATAAAACACACATGATGATGATGATAATAATAATAATAATAATAATAATAATAATAATAATAATAATTTATTTATACCCCACCCATCTGTCTGGGTTTCCCCAGCCACTCTGGGCGGCTCCCAACTGAATATTAAAAACACAATACAGCATTAAACATTAAAAACTTCACTTCATTCATTCAGATTTATATAACACTCTTCATCACAAGATTTCAGGGCGGTTCACAAGATAAAAATAGAAGGTAAAAGCACAAACACTGTTAACAGCTAAAATAAAAACAACAAAATAACCCACCTCCCCCACAAACATATTTAAAAGACTGTAGAATATTAATCAGCCAAAGACCTGGTTGTAGAGGAACGCTTTTGCCTAGTGCCTAAAGACATAAAATGAAGGCGCCAGACGGACCTCCTTCGGGAGAGCATTGTATAAATGGGGAGCCACACAGAAAAGGCTCACAAAGAAGAGCCTCAGATGATGAACACAGAGTCCTGGCTGGTTTATATGGTGAAAGGCGGTCCTTACTCCCCCTCACCCCTCACTCCACCCCTTCCACAAACACATTTAAAAGGTGTTTTAAAATTTGGCAGCAGGGTGGCCAAATTTTCCTACTGTCAGAATTGTGGTTTTTTTCCCTAAAAAGAAATACCAATACTCTAGATAACTAAGAACCAAACCTGGCCCTTGAATGCATAGAGGCCAGACTGTCTCCGATACGTCTTGCCACTTAGAACTCTGACAAAAGAAAATCAGCCAGATTTGTTCACTGTTATTTGCATTTTTTCCCTCATTCAGGGACAGAAGTACATTTGTAATGGCTGCAGTGATTGAGAATATTCATCTCCTACTTTCAGCTGGCATGTTTACAAATGGCATGCCCTTGTTACCAAGGGCAAAAATTCAGAGTGCAGCCTTCAACGTCAATATTCTTGGACAGAATAGAATTTGGACCATAACACTGGGATTTGATGCAAACATTGGTTCTCCTGCCTGCCCATTTTCATGTCCATCTGCTAGCATGGCATTTTGCCTAGCTACAGAGCTGTGGGCCAGCTGCAATAGATGTATTTAATAAGTGCAGGTAGTTTTCAGAAAAGACCTCTCAAATAGCAGCAAGAAACACATCTACTGGATTGTATGCATACCAATCAGAATCATTATAATGTCTGTTGATGCCAAACTAAAGCTCACTAAATGCATTGGTAATCTTTCTGCTTTGCACTGATAATCAGGCAATTCATATTCTCTTTCTTTCCCCTTTCTTTCTTTCTTTCTTTTAAGAATCCTCTCCCTATGATCTTTAAAAACCACACATTTACATATTTATTCCGGCTAAAGTTATTTAAAGTAGATTAAAATGAAAGAGAGTAAGCAAAAAGTATGGATTTTCCAGATTCCTCTACTCTTGTGGCTGCTTGAGAAGGCCAACTAAACAACTGAAGAACATTAATGCTTATACTTAAATAAAACATTGACAATAGAGTCACACATAGAAATAAACACATGGGAATTACAACAATATGTTGCATTGTGTATTCTGCCGCTAAAAAGAAGTGCTCCTTTTCATGGTTCCAGCCAGACATCTCCTTCAAGCAGGGCATTTTTCTCTTCTTTTCCTTCTTCCTGGATTCCATTTTTCCTTTCCAGCTGTTTTGCTTTAAGCAGCTGCTGAGAATGCTGTTTGGGGCATCGTTCAGCCCGGACACTGAGGTCCAGCGCCGAGGGCCTTCCCTCACTGTGAGAAGTGAAGTTACAGGGAACCAGGCAGAGGGCCTTCTCGGTACTGGCGTCTGCCCTGTGGAACGCCCTCCCATCCGATGTCAAAGAAGAAAACAACTATCTAACATTTAGAAGACATCTGAAGGCAGCCCTGTTTAGGGAAGCTTTTAATGTTTAATAGACTATTGTATTTTAATATTCTGTTGGAAGCTGCCCAGAGTGGCTGGGGAAACCCAGCCAGATGGGCGGGGTAGAAATAAATTATTATTATTATTATTATTATTATTATTATTATTATTATTATTATTGGTGGGGATTGTCTCCTTAGTTTTCTTTTTTCCAATTATTATTATTATTATTAATATTATTTGCATTTCTGCAAACCTTGGGCTTCTCCCAGATAAGACAGCCTTCTCCTCTTGATTCAGTGTGGGCCCAATTTGGCTACAAAACAGTAGTTGCTCACTACTTGAGTTCACTATTAGAAGGAGTGGTATGCGAAAATGTGTGCACTTGTATATTCTATTTTTATGTAATTCCTCCCCCCATGGTTCTAGAACCAATGTGGGGAATATTTGGTCCTCTGGGTGTTGCTGGACTACAAGTTCCATCATCCCCAATAGTGTGGCCCATGGCCAAGCATGATGGGAGCTGTAGTTCAGTAACATCTGGATGGTCAAAGGTTCTCTACAAATGCTCTAGTATGTTTCCTATCAAAGAAAGCCAAACAGATAACCCTCCATGTTCATTGTTTCCCTCTATGCTTTGAGCCAAAATTCAGTCCAGTGTCCGTCTGCAATCTTTTCATCACTTCTTTGCCAGACAGGACAGAAATGGGACACTGAATCACTTTGAATTCCTTCCTTACTCATAGAGTGAGATGAGAAGAAGGCATTTTCAGGCTCATTATTACCTCAGGTTCAAAGAAGGCTTCCAAACATGATGTAGCCCCTCCAGTGCACCTTCTCCAAAGCCAACTTCTATAAATAAACCCGGATGTCATCATATGAATGTGAAGCTCAGCTCTGCCT
Source organism: Podarcis cretensis (assembly GCF_951804945.1). Taxonomy (NCBI): domain Eukaryota; kingdom Metazoa; phylum Chordata; class Lepidosauria; order Squamata; family Lacertidae; genus Podarcis; species Podarcis cretensis. The sequence continues at coordinate 31,013,987 of NC_137181.1, read as the reverse complement.
GCATAGTTTTCACAGCACAGCACTTTCTATTCACTGGCCTTGTCTAAGGAATTGGAGTCAGAGCTGAAACATGTGCCTCCTTATAGCTGGCTCTTATATATGAAATTATAGCTTGGAGGGAAAGCTCATACAGTGGAATCGGCATTCTTCAAGGGACAAAACCAGAGGGAACCATCTGTCTAATTTGGTTTTGCCATTGATACAACTTTTAAAAATTATTTTTAGTAAACTGAGTAGGCACATGTCTATTCCTGCCTTCATTGTGCCCTCCATGCACTCAGTTGAAACATAGTTTGGCAGTAGTGCTAGGAAAACTACATTTCCCCATGTTCCTGATGGCTGGCATGCAGCTGGAACAGAATGCTAGATGCAAGAAGGCAGTGAAGAGACCTCTTTCCCGATCTCCCCTTGCCACCACTGCCAGGCATCAAGGCAGGGAAGTGGGTGAGTGTAAACCAGCAAAGTAGAACTTAAAACAGATTGGCTGGGGAAACTCAGCCCGATGGGTGGGTTATAAAGCAACAACTCTGTACACCTCTCTCAGCAACATATGTATTTTTTATGTGTTCATTTGTTGTGCTTCACAAAATTCAGAAAAGTGCAAATTTTGAAACAGAGCTGTGCTTTGTTTTGCTTATAGGTTTGGGAAGCACGTATTAGACTGAACAAATTTCTCCCCATCCCTATCTGCTGCTATACAAGACATTAACATATAGATCTGAAACTTGGATCTCATACATACACCCCACACAAAGAAAATAAAACTACCTACATCGTATTTTAATATATGTATATATTGTCGTTTTCAATAAACCGAACAGTTTGCAACAAAGGTGTTATTCTTCACAAGCAGAGGAAATGAAAAACAACAACAAAAATTTCAGAGTACCTCTAGCGTGGCTGGGGCATCAGAAGAGATAGTAGGGGAGGGCAGAGTCTCTTACCAAAAGAGAGAGAAAAACCTGGGTAGGTGGAGCTCTCAATCAGGTCACTTTTGTTAACAAATTGAATAAAAGGAGACCAAATTTGATCCCCCACCAGCTTTGTCCTTCTCCTCTCCTGGGTCAAATTTTCATCCAAGACCAGTTGCCAAACTCTGTTGTACCAAGATTTAAGGGAGAGATGTTTTGATTCTCTCCAGTTCCTGGCAATTTCTGAATAGTAGCCAGAGTGAAATGTTTGGCAGAAATCTCAACTAAATACACGCACACACACACACACACACACCTACCTGCATATACATAAAGCTATTTGGATGGAGGCAAACATTTAAACTTTTCATTTTGACATCCAACTAAAAGGCCACTTTTGAGTGCTAGGTTTGACTAGATGTTACAGATTTGACAAGTGACTAATCAAAAGCTTCACTTTAAGAGAAAGCTACCAAGACATGGTTCTGTCAGTGTTCTGAGAACCAATTCAGTCAGAATGAAGTCTTTTTTAAAATGGAAAAGCAAAGGCCATCGCACAGGCGTAGCACTGAGGATGTTAACTCTCTATCACCCAGTTGATAGATATAACAATTCCAAATAAGGCAAGAGAAGAGCTTTGCCATCTAAGAAATCAAAGAGCATACTGATTGAAATAACTGTCTTCCATATAGGCTAGCAAATATGGAGCCCAGAGATGGGTGGCATCAAAGTTCAGCATGGTGAGACATCTGCTAAGACTTCCTATGTCAGCAAGGGACCCAGTGATCTGGTCTACCTGGTCTAAATAATCCATTTCACCACATTAACCTTCTTGGTAGCCCACCTTTGACTTGGGTCCATACAATGGTGGTGATGGTAAGGAAAAGCAGTCAATGTCATGGGGTACCCTCCAACATGCCAAAGTGAAGAACTGGGACACAATCTTCCAGGGCTTCACTTCTGTGTGAATCACACGACCCACACAAGATCGTGGCCCCCCAAAAAGTGTTTTTTTCAGGGCGAGATCACAGTGCCGTGTTCTCACACACAAAAAAAGGATGTCCCAGCTTTATCAGAACAGTTGAGGGTATGCCATTGCCCACTTGCTTATTAATTCTGTGCCTGGCAAGCAAGCCAAGAGGAACAGCAGCAACAGCTAGTGACAATTGCAGTGTGGAAGTACAGTCAATAACAGGATAACTGTTATTGTCCATAAAGGATAACTGGCTTGGTTAATGTGCACAATGACTGGTTATCTTGCACACTGACCACTTAACTTACATTCCACATAGCTTGTGCAGGTGGGGCTGGTATGGGGTCAATTATTAGTGGTCAGCATTGATTTCTTCTCTGTGTTTGGTGTTTGTTTTATCAATAATTCATCCCTGGCTCTTCTGCCAAGGCAGGCATTTGTGTCCCACTCAGATGTGTCCCACTCAGATGAACGTGCAAGAGAGGCCACAATCACAGACAGGCTGGATTACCCCATTCTGATGTAAGTGAACAGATATTCATTGAACTAATACTCATTACCATCTAAATGAATAAGACTATTCAGAGGCTAAAATTACCTGAATGCCTTTTGCTATCTGTTAAAAAAGTGATATTTAACTTTAGTCATCATATGGCCGCTAACTATTTTGCTCACCTCCTCAATTGCTAGGTTGCCCCAAAGAGACAAAGGGTCGCTCCAGATGTGCTTCTTCATGATCATTTATGATCATGGTGCTATTGGGGTGAGCATACACGATCCTGCTGTCAGTCCTGTTTGTGCCTGCCAAAGCTTTGGGGTGGTCACACCGCTTCATTTCCAGTCAGTGGATATACGTAATTTACTGCTGAAGTCCCATAATCTTTTATACCACAAATGTTCTGTTGTTGTTGTTGTTGTTGTTGTTGTTGTTGTTGTCCTGCTTTCGTTGGGCTATAGCCTCTCTGGACAGCAATCATGTGTTGGAAGCCTTGCAGTACCTAGTAAAGCAAAAAAAAGTCCACCAACAATGTACTATTATTGTGCTAAGCAAGGACATGTTGTGGAATACACCTGAAATAAAACCTAAGTCTGGAAGGCCCACAGGTAACAGAGCTGGAAGTGAAGAGTGTCTGAGGGTTTGGTCAATGTGTGTGTGTGTGGAGGGGCATATTTTGGTCTCTTCTAGTGGACAGACAGTGGAACAACCAGCTCCGAGTGCCACTTAATCCACCCATACTCATAAAACTGGGTGCATTTAGCCACTTCCTTCTTCACAGCTGTTCTGGGTTGTATTTGATTTTTTATTTTATTTTATTCTGGGAAAGGTAATGGGAGTCAGTTGGCTGCCCGTGCTTCCAGTTTCTATTGAAGCCAGTGGGCATTTTGCCATTGAATCCAATTGGAACAGAATAGCATTCAGGGACCTTTTCGGTGAACATATCTAGGACAAAAGCTTACTGCTATAACATAGTTCTCTCTCTCCCTCCCCTCCCCCTCTCTCCCCAAAAGGCTTTCTTTTCAACAGGACTGTCCTTCCTTCTTTGAAAGTAAAATATGTGGCCTGTTGGGTAAACATGTTTTAAAGAATCCTCAGTGGAATTTTTTTGCAAGCTACGTAGCTGGTTTCCCTTCTGGGTTCCTTGGATTTGAATCGGGAAACTGCCAGTCTTCTCCACCATGTCTGTCAACATAGACCCCAGAATGTAGAGGTGGTCAGGCACCAAACTGTGCTGTGAGTGACTAGTGTGGACACCAGAGCTTTTTTTCCAACTGGAAATCACTGAAAGTCAGTTCCGGCACCTCTCAGCTGGGTGCCATTGCCATTACAAAGAGAACAAGGGTTCATGGTGGGTTCTGGGATCTCTTTTCCTACAAAAATAGCTCTGGTGGACACTATGGGAGACAAGTACACAAATCACCCAGCCGTACCAACTGCTCCTGGAAATGATTGGTTTTACAATACATATTATTCCAAGAGAAAAGAGCCAAGGAACACATATACTGTACAAGAGGTCACTGTTAGAACTGGTTCAGCTTATTACAATAACAGATGGGGCTGCAGATGTTAACCACCTTGTTCACACAAGCATTTTCCCTTGTGATCCTGTTACAAGGAAGGTGTGTGTGTGTGTGTGTGTGTGTGTGTGTGTGTGTGTAAAAGCAGGTTTTCTTGTCTGTCCTAAATATATTCAACATGGGCCTTCAGAATTAAGACCCAGAACTAAGGCAGCAGTCTTAACCTGAATTACATTTATGCAAACCCACTGAATTTCCTGGAAAACTTAAGGATAAGCGAAAGGACAGGAGCACTGAGAAGAGATTTACTACATGGAAGACAGAAGGAATTACTTTAGGCCAGATTGTGTCCTAGCTTACACTGGTGTAAATCTGCAATATCTTTATTGACTTCACAATTATCGATTCGAGTTAGTCTGGATTTACAACAAAGAAAATAGGACCCACCCTTGTATTGCAGTGTGTTGCAAGCTAATCTCAAAATATAGCCAGTCAGCTAGAGCAAAAAGTCTTCAGCACTGAATCAATTCTTTCCCTTTTCCCCATGCTGTGCAATTTTACTTATGCCCATTGTAATATTTTTACTCTTCCCACCAAGCCTTTCCACAGCGGAGCTTCAGAAATGGTGATGAACTAGCAGAACAATGACTTTTCCTAATGAGAAATATTACAAGACTGCTTGTCTGACAGTATTTTAACTGTTTCTGCTGCTGGAAACTTAACTAGTGAAAAAGGGCTCCTCACTTTTTCTTTCCAAAGTTAACCGTACAAGTCTTCAGGCTATTCTGATTTGGATTTCTGCTGAATTAAAATCTGACTGGCGTCTGTTCCTAGTGAATATGTAGGAAAATCCAGTAGCAGGTGGTATGGTGGGAGCGCAGTACTTACTCAACCTCCAGACACCTGAGTTGCTGATACTTGCCTTGTGGGAGATGATATGGGGTGGTATTGGTGCAGTGCAAACTGGCAAGAGTACTAAATTGGTTTCACCACAGAGTTTGCACCGTGCTGACCTCCTCCCTCCTCCCCCACTTCCTTCCAGTAAGCAGCTTCAAGTCACCTATTAGGAACTCAAGGTTATGCACTGTCACTCCACCATGCTATCTATAACTACCAAAATTCCTTCTTAGAATCACACATACAGAAAACAAGAGAAAACAAGCACTGCATAAGGTTAGCAAAAGATGGGCAAATCAGTCTTTTCCCAGTCTGTATCATTTTCACATGTGATTACTCATAAGCAGATCCCATTGTACTTCTGTTCATGTATAAAAACATTTTTTTAAATTAAAAAAACATGGAAAATTCACATTTAAATGCATATTTTAAAAAATGCATTCTATCTTAAAATGTGCATTTATAAAATATTTTATCCAAAAAAACACACTTTAAACACACAGTCTGATAGGCAGCCTATGCCAAGATCAGCATCGCTGCATTTGGAGAAAACCCAGTAGGTAGCTGCATTCAGATACTCCAGTGGTCTGGATCAGGCCAGTTCATAACAGAATTCACAAAGACTGAATTCTTCAGGAAGCCTTATTTCAGCAACTTCTGAAATTACTAAGCTTATGCTGATGAGGTATATCTGCTTCCTTTCCCCATAAATTATGACAGTGTTGTTAAAATATATTCTCCCTGCCCCCATTCTTTGGTAGTAGCCTGCTTCCTTATGAACCTGCTCAACCTTCAAAGGTACAACCAATTGCCAATGTAAGTTGCGTGATAACTGCGGATCAGGGAGATCTATAATTTAGAGGGTTATATATCAGGGTCAGGAGCCTGTGTGCTTCCAGGTGTTAAACTACAACTCCCATCATCCCTGTTCCTTGACCATGTTGGTTGGGGCTGACAGGAGTTGGAGTCCAACAGCGTACAGTCTCCCCATTCCTGATCTGGACTGAGATATGGATATACAAAGATAAATAATGTGCTCTCTGCATTAACCTTGCAGAGCTATGGGTCCTGCCAATATTCCTGTTTTCTTTGAATTCCTTTTTGGAGTGAAAAAGTGTTCTGCTCTGGAAAGGCTGCTGAGGAATTGGATATCTTTAAGCAATCAGTCCACTGTACCAATCTAAATTGACACAAGATAGATTAGAAGCTTGAAAAAGAGTTTTGACCTTTTGCTAGGTAAAGTACCAGTGCAGTATCGTCTGTTGTAGTCTTGTTTTGTGATACATTTCAAAAAATGCTTTGGGAAATGCCAAGAGCTCCATCATTGTTGCTGAGATATTTTTCAGTTGAGGTCAATAAAACTGTTAAGAAAAAGCTCCATAAAATTAACTTGCCTCTCAGTGTGTTGAGTTCGGTATCTGAAGAGTGGCTTGTGTTGATCTCTCTGCCCTCTTTTTTGTAATTCCTCCTTATCATTGCTTTCCATTTGATCCATCTCCCTGTTAGCACTCCCCGCAGTTTCTTGTAAAATGAAACTTGACTCCCTCCCCATGCTACCTGACTCCACAGTGACTGATACTCAATCTCTTCATCTTTGCCATTTCTGGACTCTGATTAGTCATTCTTTTTTTTGCTGGGGGAAGAGATGGCATCATTTTTCTTCTCCTGGTGATTGTTGGGTGCGTTCCTATTCAGCTTTTTTTTAAATGTACCCATCTTTTTATTTTCCAGTTGAGACCTGTATTTGTGCCTGTGTGTCACACCGAAATTACATACAGCCAAGAGAAATACTCCAATTGACTCCAGCCTTTAACCCTGAGATAAAATGCTTTGGGTACTGAAGTGCCATTGGATCTCACACAAAGGAGAAGTTTATTCTTGGTTTACTTATGCCAAATCATGCAGCTTAACCAACATGCTTGTTTGGGATTCATAGCCCATGTTGATCTGTTCCTCTAGCTGTCCTAGGATGACTTTCTCCTAGTGGGATCCCTCTAATAAATGACCTAGGGGCTTCTTTGTTATTATTATCCATGAAAAGCAAATAAAAGAGTGCAGCTTGTATCCCTGAAGACCCAGGACCTAGGTGGATGAAACTAGCAAGCAAGGCTCAGTAAGAAAGATGTTTGATATTGGCACAGAGTCCCTCCAAGTCCATCCTGGGATGCTCTTCCACTGAGCTACAGCCTTTTCCCCAAGGTTTGATGCTGGGGAGAACTCCTACCTGCTGTCATTCACCATCAGCGGTATCAGGCAAGATGTACCAGTGGCTTGACTTGGTATAAGGTAGCTTCCTATGTTCCTATTTATAAATAATAAAAAGTCGCATGCATAAGAGATGACGAGCTGTATGCTGGCCTACCAATAAATTGCTAACGTTGTTATATTGGAAAAGTTTGTGAAGCCATTGTGTCACTGTATGTTTGCAAAAAGAAGAACTGTGTGTAGGATTATGGGCAGTTTACTCATTTATCTTTCCCTGCTGCTGCTGCTACTGATGAAATGCTTTGAGCTATTTTTTAGGCATCTTAAGACTTAAGTGGGATGTGTGGCTGCACATAACTTCCACGAATGCTAACAAAAGTTATGCCAGACCTTCCAAATGTCCCTATTTTCCAGGTACACTTCTGGATTTACAGAAGCCATCCCAGTTTCTGATTTGAGCCTGGAATGTCCCACTTTTCCTTAGGAAGTCCCTATTTTCATTGTAGAAATGTTGGAGGGTATAGAGTTATGCAACCCCCAAGCCAAGCCAAGGAGATACAACCTTTAGAAGACATCTGAAGGCAGCCCTGTATAGGGAAGTTTTAAAATGTTTAATGTTTTATTATGTTTTTATATATGTTGGAAGCTGCCCAGAGTGGCTGGGGCAACCCAGTCAGATGGGTGGGATATAATAATAATAATAATAATAATAATAATAATAATAATAATAATAGGACATCTTTATTTTCAGAGGAGAAATGTTGGAAGGTATGTTATGATGTAGTGCTGAAAGTACAGAGAAGCATGTTCCATTCACTTCAAGGAAATATGGTGGCTGAATGCTTTGAAAAACAGCTTTTGGTGCATCTATTGTCATTATAATTAACCTGAAAGATTGAGTGGTAATGAATATCATTTTAGACCCTGCAGGGTGTGGTTTCTGAAAGAACACGGTGCCTGAGAAGGAATGGATACAATGAGGAGTATCTGTAGCTACCAGGAAGTTATGTCTACTCAGAAGTATGTGAGCATAGGAGTGCCTCCTTAAGGGGTTAAAAATGATTCTAAAGAGCAGCGGGAAGAAAATAATCAGAGAGAGTGTAGGAGGCTCTTCTTAAAGGTTGTGGTTGGGAGGATGAGTTTGCCCTGATGAACAGAACTTGGCTGGTGATGAGCTGTATAGACAAAGGCTACAAAAAAAAAACAGCAATCATGCTCTTAGAGAGGAAGTGTCAAGGAAAATAACTACTCTTTTGCCAGAAGTGTTGACGTGGCGGGCAGGTGCGGGGGAGAAGGAGCAGGTTTCTAGCGATAAAAGAATTACATGAAAAACAAACAATAAATTGCAAGCAATAAGATGAAGCATTAAGCACGCTCAAGAGTCCCATTGGACATGAACACGAACTCCCACATTTTATCATTCTGCTTTTTGCAGGATAGGATCTGTGTGCATTAAAAAGGGGGGAGGGGATAAATTAATTAATACGTGTAACTGTAGTCCGAAACATACGGAGGGCACCAGGTTGGCTGGTGTTGACAAAAGTGAGCTAGATGGACCGCTTATCTGACTTGACACAAGCAACTTCATGTGTTCCTAAAATTTGTAACTCCTGCCTATGAGTTTGCCAGAGGAACCAATGCCACCACAATTATACACTATACTCACAATGCCAGCCACAAAGGGAGGAGTCACTAGTCAGTAACCACCAGTCACACAGTAATAATGGCATTCTATTGGTGTCTTCTTAGTTTCAGTTAGTGGCCAGTGGGGTTGTGTTGGTGGGGCTGTGTTGCTCTCCTGACTTCTCAATGCTGTGTGATGCTGCTGGTTACCAAAGGGGAAAGGCTAGACAGTGAGCAGCACAGCATTCGGAGCATCCTATTGGCTGCACCTGCACTGTGCCAAACTCCCCACTGCTCTGTCCCTCATAGGAACTGACAGTGAGGTGTGACGTTAGGAAAACAGGAGAGAATCCAAATATGCTCAGCCCTGCCCACCGCTGTTGTTAGTGTTCTACATACATACTTCTATTTATTTTGTGTTTAAGGCAAAGAAGAGGAAATCATTGTTTGTCCCTTGTTTGCATTTGTGTGAATTGTACACATACAGGGCTGGCCCATGGCATTTAGCTGCCTGAGGCAAAGCAGCAAAATCTAACCCAGGTCAAGGCACCTAATACCCAAAGCTGTGAAGTCAGTTTGGCCTCTGAGGCAGAAAAATCTCAGAAGTGCCTCTTCTTGGGAGTAAAAAAAAAAAAATCAAGAAAAACAAATCAAATATCTAATAATTTGCTGCTTTTTCTTGACATGCAAAATTAGCAACCTGAAGTGGCTGCATCACTCTGTCTAATGGTAGGGACTCAATGCCTTGATATTACATAACTGTGCTGTTTTCCCCCAACTGCTTTATAAAATAAACATTGCTGCTCTACTATTGGTGCAGTACTTCACCTTGGGAAAGTCTCTCACATTTGAAGAAAGAAATAATTCTGTTGTGTAAATAATATTGACCACCAGTAGGGAACCTCCATTATTCCTTTACATATTACTATGTTCGCAAGTAAGTGGAAATGTTTTGGTGAATCTTTCTGGAAACCACAATTCTGTCAACATGCTGGGAGGCAGTTTTGAGAAGCCCGAGGCAATATACAAGGGGGGAAATACTGCCAGGACTCTTCATAGTAAAACACAGAAACCTTTCCCAGTGAATATGACATGCTAAGTAACCGAGGGATATATTGTAATTGTAACATCTGTCTTCTCTCAAAAAAGATTGGAGAAGGGACTGTGACACAATTCCTACTTTGGAAGAAGAGATTTATCTACTGCTAGAATAAAAATTTAGCTATAACTGAAGAAAGTAAAACATAGAAGTCACTGTAAAGAGGGGGGGGGGAGCATGGAATTACCCATTTGTGAGAAATTCTATGTACATGACTTTATAAATAATACAAGCGATATATCATCCTCTTTGTGCCACACTGTGATAACTGAGGATAAATTATTTTCTCTTGAACACATTCCTATGCAATACTTTATGTCTTTTGCAAGGTGCTTACCTCAAAAAAGAACATAAGCTCCTTTTGCAGAACAAAACAAAACAAAACAAAACATAAGCCAGAACAGCCTTTAGATAGAAATGCCAAGCCAAGCAAATGTCAGAGCCCCGGTCTGGTGAGGGATATGCTATATGCAGAAATAATTTCCTTTGTGCATGCAAGAGGCTGTGCTATCTTAGGCCTCCAGAGAACTATGTGAGCTTCTCCTCATCCCTTTATTTTGAAGAAAGGACCAGCACAGTCCAAGCATCTCCTTCTTCACTCTTGTCATTGTTGCATTTCTCTAGGAGGACAGGCACTGCCATTGGGCAGTGTGAGGCATCTGCCTCAGGTGGCATGTATTGGGAAGTGGGCATTGGGGTGGAGGAGGAGGCGGCTTAGGCAACTGTGGGAAGTCAGGGACTTCCAGTCCTTAGGATTGCCTCATTAGGGCATGATCTACTGGGAAGAGTCGCTGTGCTTACTAGGCCTCCTGAGCTGTTTCTTCTTTCAGTAAAAGAGTTAACTTCACTAACGCCATGTGAGTTATTACTGACCTACTCCTGGCACCCACCCCTGACATTAGGGATGGGGGAGAAATTTAATTTGCTTCTCATTTAAAGACAAACTTACCAAATCCACATTTTTCAAAACAACATGCAAACCAAGGCACAACCATTTTCTTGTTCAAATTTGCACTCTAAACTTTCAATCTAGACCTACAGCCAAGTAATAGGTACCAAAATACATATGCTGGGGGTAAAGCATGCACATAATAAGTTTAGAAATGTGTATATTAGTGAAAATACAATACAAAAGTGCATTCTATTAGGGAAAATTTCTAGCTATTGAGCTCAGTGGTGTTAACTCCCGGGTAAATACACATAGGATTGCAGCCTTAAAAATAATGCCACTTGTGCTTTTTCAAAATTTTCACTGCAAATCCTCTTTTACTCAGCATCAGCACTGTGAAGAAATCTTCCCTCTCTCATTCTACATTTTCTTCTCCCAGTTTTTTGTTTGTGGAGGTCTGTTTTCTGTTTTACACAATATGCAAGCTCTGTACCTTCAGACTTTTTATCTTTCATTATAGTTTGAGTGGTTGGTTTGCAGTAAATTCAATAGCTGGTGCATTTCTTATCCTCTCACTGAGGGAGTATAGATGTTTCCTTTTAACAAGACAAGAAATGTTGACCGTCATATCAGTATGTTGTGTCTGTTGATAATTCTGGGGTTGAGCTATATATTTATTTTGCATTACTCTATGTTTCGAGAAGCTGGACATTGTCTTTTGAAGTATGCATTTTATGTAGTCCATCACTTATCATTTCCCCCCTCATGATTTACTACTCTCTATTTGCCTTATTTTGTTCAATTGTCATGCTCTGTTCTTGTTTTTCTTGTGACATGTATATTATTATTATTATTATTATTATTATTATTATTACATTCACTTTCTATATCACCCTTTATCTGAGGATCACAGGGCAGTTTACAGCATAAAAACACACAAATACATAACATAGTGTCAGGGAACTGCCATCGGAGCCAGAGGGAGAGGGAGGGCTCCAGAGGGATTCCGGAGAGCGTACCGGCAGGGAGAGAAGCAGCCCATCTTCTGGGGAAGGAAATCAGCGTAACACTAGTGGAGAAGGGGGGGCAGATGGGGGAATCGGCGAGGTGGCTCCATGACTCCTCACCGGAGACCAGCGGGGAGAGCATGGGTCCTCCACTGCCCACACCCTCCCTGCGCAGAAGGCTTCCGCGCAGGGAGAGTAGGCAGAGACTAGGCGTCAAAGAGCTTCTTTGCTGGAAGAAGTTCAAGAAACGCCCCACTGATGGATTCTGCCGGCGATTGAGACAGCCACGGGTGAGTGGCTGTCCGGACAGAAAGGGTTCACCCAGGTAACTCAGCCAAGCGTGGCGCCGATTTACGCACGAGCAACCCCTAGAACCATTACACATAGCAACAAACAAAATCAATAACCCTCTTCCACAAACACATTTTAAAAGTCATAGAATAGTAATCTGTCAAAGGCCTGCTTGAAGAGGAGCGTTTTTGCCTGGTGCCTAAAGATATATAAGGAAGGCACCAGATGAACCTCTGGGAGAAGAGCATTCCACAAGTGGGGAGTCACCACAGAAAAGGCCTACTCTTGTGTTGCATCACTCTGGACCTCATGTTGAGTAGGCAAAGAAGAGCTTCAGATGATGATTGAAAGCTCCAGATGGTCTTTGAGGTATTGCAGTCCTGAGCCATTTAAGGCTTTATAGGTCAAAACCAGGGCTTTGAATTGGGCCAAGAAACTAATTAGCAGTCAGTGCAGTTGGGACAGGAATGGCGTTGCATGCTCATGCTGTCTTGTCCAGTTAGCAAGACATTGGTCCATCACATGCACTGGCACACCTGCAGATGTAAAGAAGCAGAGCTGTGTGTCATCAGTATATTGCTGACAATGTACTCCAAAACTCCAGATGACTCCGCTCAATGGTTTCATGTTAAACAGCATAGGGGATAAAATTGAATCCTGAGGAGCCCAACATTGAAGGCTCCACTGGACTGATGAGCACTCCCTAAGCATCACCCTCTGAAAACAACCATCCAAGTAGGACTGGAACCATTGCAAAGCAGACTTTCCGAGTTCCATTGAGTTTGGGCTGGAAGAAGAAGAAGAAGAAGCAGTAGCCCTGGCAGTAAGTGAGATAAGTGGGATGTGAGAGGAGAGGGGTCTGGAAGCAAGTGGATGGATTTTCTTCTCTGGCTCAGGTTGAAATCCAAACCAGGGGGAAAACCCTCTTAGGCCATAGAGCTTAAACCATATGTGAGGTGACCATGACAAGTTATCCATCAATAATTATGGTTCTATGTGATATAAAATTTAAATTGCTACTGTGTTTGAATACAGCACATGGCTTTTATTGCTGCTAGGACCATTTTTCTAGGGCACCAATAGTTGCTCAAAACTGTAGCCATTGCCAAACTATGATGACAGTGTCATTCAGTCTCATGAGCTATTCATACTAAGTAGTCATTTCTTCCAAAAGTTGCTTATTTTAGCCAACTCGAATTTGTAACTTATGCTGACATGGTATGAGTAGAAGGGAAAAAATGCTTAAAAAGTGGATTCCATAGATTGGAGATTTACTTAAACTCTATCTTAAATGAGTATAACCTAATGCTAATGCTGATGGACTGAAAGAAGATTTACAATTCCTCCAACTGTAATGACCACACTGATGAGGCTGCAAGAATAAAGCATTCTTGTTTAATCAAAGCACCAATTTTTATTCCCTAAGTCTTCGGTCTTGAACATCATTTGCATGCACGGTAGCCCAACATACAAAACAGCTAATTGGACTCCTGCATCATCACTCTAATAGCCAACTCAAGTGGGGCGTGTCAGAAGGACTGGAACAGATACACTGAAGAGAAGAGGAAGGTATAAGTGTTCTTGGGGAAAGCCCATGATTTGTAGAAGTGAAAAAATGTCATTTACAAAAAAATACCTAAGGGAACAACCTCCACCTGCAAGAAAAACAAACAAACAAAAAAACAGCCTAATGAGGACTAAGCGTGCTGCATGGCTACAGAATACTGAATCATCACTCTAATAGCCAACTCAAATAGAGTGCCAACAGGATTGAAACAGGCATTCTGGAAACACAACATGCTTCAGAAAGCTCCATAGTTTGCATAAATGTGTGTGTGTGTGTGTGTGTGTGTGTGTATAAGAGAAGTCTAAGGAGGAAACTCCCCCTGATTGCAACCCTTAATGGATATACTTAACTTGCTACATGGCTACAAAATACAAAATACTGAGTGTTAGCTGAGCAATAAAAATTGAAAATAGAGAGATGGTGAGGTCGGGAATGCATGCCCAGACATGCTCTGGTTAAGAGGCAAGGTTATACTGTAATATATTGTTTCCAGTTGTTGCATGTTCATTTCCCTGGTTTTGTTCGCAAGGTACTCGCCATGTTAAACACTCAGTTATACCAAGAAAGAAAGAAAGAAAGAAAGAAAGAAAGAAAGAAAGAAAGGAGATATACCAACATGGAACAGCAATGACTTGTCTAAAAGTACCAGAGAGGGGGAAAATTTGTATTTTGAGAGAAGATTGGAACAGAGATAGCTATCTAAAGGAAACAACTTCCACACTGACAGGCTTGACACAGTAAAGGCTCTATTGCCTCTCAATGTGAGATGCAATGGTAGACGTTACGGTTTCTTGACGATGTCTTGGTTGAAATTATTTGTGATTTTGCCAAACATGACAACATACAAATTCCAGGGGATATTCAACAGGATAAGAAGCAGTATGTCAGGGAGTCGGTGGTTTAAGGCAACTTGCTGAAGGTCAAACCAGCCTTAAATACTTAGAGACCTTTTAAGGCAATGCAAAATTTGGTTCAAGGTTAGGGATAGGTAGATCAAGCTATTTCTGTCAGTTCCATATGTTTCCATGCATATGTCCAATCTGTCTGCATTCATTTGCAGGTTTTTTAAAAAATACCCAGAACAAAATCTGTTCTCTAATATTTAAATATGTATTTTCATTTCATTTCCCCCCAAAATATGTCTTAAAATATATTTTTATCTCAACGAACTCATTTCTAAATATGATTATCATAAAGTCCATTTCTTCTTTACCGATCTTGGTACATATTTGAGCTGAGAACTGTATTGTAAGATATGGAGAAGTGAGAAATCTGAAAGATAATTGCATTCTGATTCACAGATTATCCATCCAGAAGGTGTGGATCAGGTCAGATCACACCAGAATTAACAGAAATGAAACTTTTGAAGCGTCCCTCATGTGTGTGTGTCTCTCCTTCCCTCCCCTGCTCTCTGTGATATTTAATCAGCTGTACCTTCCCTCTATAATATTATTGTGTCAATGCTGGTAACTTCAGAAAATGTCAAATACCTATTATTTAACAGGGCGTAATAGCTAGCTAGAAAGGATTCCCATTATCCACATGGGGATGGGAGAAGGGGGAGAGGAAGGAGCATCAGGGTGAATTTTTTTTTAGGCATCTGTACTCAGAACTCCCCTTTCATCTCTAGTTTTTATGTTTCTGTATCATGTTCTGCAGGAAAATGATGATGAAAGAATACTAGCACATCCATGCTCATTCCTTCCTGGTAATTTCTGTGTGTGCCAAACAAACTTTAAAGTACCTGTCAGGTCAGATTTCCCAATTACTTGTGAGGCCTGTGGGTGTATAGATAATTATAAAAATAGACAATAGTATACATGCTTTTAAAAATATGTCAGTCCCTTGTGAAATTGTGCATTTTCTAAATTTCAAGTGCTTCTGTTTTGAAAAGAAAAGCAGCCTTATTTTGTCCCAAATGTGTTATTAAAGTTGTAGCAGCGGCTTGGTAGATTCTGGATCCAAGAAACGCTCTGATGTTTTGAGCGATGTTTATTGGGGGGACTAAATAAATTGGAGAGATAGACAATAACCTGCCAATTGCCTTTTAATCTTAAATGTTTGTTTGGATTGGATTCCATCCCATAAATGAGGCAATGAGGGCTGAAAGTCCATATGTATAATTGACAAGGCAGTAAAAAAATAAAGCCTCTTTAAATGCATAGTGGAAATTAGGAAGCAAAAAAAAAATTCTCAAGGAAAAGCTCTGGCTCCCTGTGTCTTACGAATTATGCCAGAACATAAGCCCAGATCTATCCATCGTAAGCGAGCAGTGATGGGAGGCAATTTATACAGTTTGGGGAAGATAAAAAGATAAGGATTGTCCACTGCTACATCCTTTTATCTATAGAAGGGATAGTCTGTACACTATAGGTTGTTGGACTACAACTCCCATCATCCCTTACCATCAGCCATGCTAGCTGTGTCTCATGGGAGCTGTAGTCCATCAACTTCTGGATGGCACCATGTGGCCTATCCCTAATCTGTAAGGTGTAGTTTAGGGATCCAGCAGAAATTTCCAACCACTTTGTCGTCCTGGAAGAACGTACAAACAACTATCTCAGTTGCTCATCCCCATTTTGTCCCCCAAATTCTCCAGTTTGTCTGGAAATAATAGCTGGCAAGGGCTAACAAATTAGCCCACGATGCATTTTGCAGCTCCCATTCGCTCTCTCTGTTGCTAAGCTGAATCTCTGGTGCTTCCTAATTTATTTATTTAATTTAGGGTCTCTTTTTTTTGACTGCCCAATCAACAACGAGTGGTTTTAACCAAGGAGAAACAATATTCAGTTTAAACAGAAAGAAAGATTAATTGCAACCAGAGAGACCCAACCCATCCAGTTTCCTCCCTAGAAATCAACAAAGTGCTATTTAATACTTAACAGACATTGTCTGTTCCATGGGAGTGGCAGGGACAGAGTTCTAAAAGAATAATAATCTGGAGCCAAAAGAATATTTGTGTAGGTGCCAATCAAGTGTGGTTAGGGAAGGGATTCCATAACTGGGGTGCCAACACTGAAAAGACTTTCTTAATAACCACCCGCCCCAATGCTCTAGGCTTCTTGAGAGGGAATATATAGGTCTACTTGAGCCTTGAGGTCTTTATTGCATAAGAGCCTCCAATAAAGACCTAAAGCTCAAGTAGACATATATATGGTCCAAAGCCATTTAGGTCTTTAAAGATTAGTAACAGTGCTTTGAACTGGGCCAATAAATGGATAGCCATGAAGATGAGAACATCTGTCCCTATTTACTAGCCTCACCACATTATTTTGGGACATTTAGCATTTTCAACAGGAAGCTTCATGCATGAGTTTCCATGCATGAGGCATAATTCCAACTGATTTTTTTATAAAGAGCAGAATATGGAGTGTCCTATATCATAGGGCTGCTTGGTGCTGCTTTGCTTGAAACTGGACCTACAGTAAGTAGTGGAATTACCAATTTGACATATTCAGGAGCTAATATAAAAATACTTGTATTATCAGATCATGGTGCAGTACTTGTGGAGATGTTCAGTTCGGAACAGTTGACATGAATTTTCCATTCATCTAAACAACCACTTTGAAAGCTGCCTTTCAGATCAATGTCCTTTGGAGCACTGTGGTAAGTTGTTTGAGTGTCAGACTAAACTTCATACACATATTTCTATAACCAAATAAAAGAATAGTATTGGGGGGGATGGGGAGGGAGGGAAATCAGTCTACAGCCAATAAGTCCTTTAATTTACTAAAAAGTATAGTAGGTACAAATTAGCGTCAGCATCAGCATCAGAACTCTCATTTCATGTGTTGTTTCCTACAAAGATCTATCAGTCGTTTACAAAAATTAAAAATCCAGTACAGATTACAATGCTGAAAGCCAATGAAGACAGGAAGGTGATAAAACTATAAAACAAATCTCTCCACCATTAGCTTTGGCCACCCCCCTCCTCTATGCTGGCTTATCTTCCCTCCCCCCAAAAGCATGGACATGTGATAAACTGCAGGTGCTGAGGGCCTGAATCAAATCTATACCATGACATGGGATTGGGATGATCACCACTGTCATTTCAATCTGAACTGGATCCTTCATGCAATTTGCCAGCATTTAAGTGAATGGATCCTTCTTTGGTGATACAAATTGCAGCTATGGAGGTGAGGTGTTGATTCAGACGTGGGCAACAGTGAAGACAAGGGATCAAAACCAATTCAGACTGGGGCCCAAGCCCCTGCTATTTGCTTTGGAAATGTGTGTGGATACTTCCCACTGGAGTGAATAAGAAGCCCCTCTCCACAGTGTAAATAAAAGGAAAGGACTTGTGTGTTTGTCTCTATGTGTGTAGCTTCCCAGCAGCAACTTGACTTTTTACAAAATACTAGGAGTATGCATAGGCTTTGTTTATATCTCAAATTATAAGGTGGATCAAGCTGATTTAGGGAAACTCACCTTTCTGAGTCATATTGAGCTGTTAGCCTTGCGTCTCAAGGCAGACCAGGGATCCCATAAGCTTCCAGGTGGCATTGTGGCCTTGGATGTCCAAAATAATGCACAACGCCCCCCTGCCCCCAAAGAAATGAAACCAAGCTGACTGGGAAAAGAGCCAGAATTCAAGAAAGGAAGGAGTTAAGAGTTGGGCAGGGGAATCTTTCATTTTGTTTTTTTTTTTGTTTTGTTTATA
This sequence comes from Podarcis cretensis, assembly GCF_951804945.1. NCBI lineage: Eukaryota > Metazoa > Chordata > Lepidosauria > Squamata > Lacertidae > Podarcis > Podarcis cretensis. Next base: position 30,995,849 of record NC_137181.1, on the reverse strand, counting down.
TATAATATTTATTAATAGTTTTTTTTTTAAAAAAATTATAACATAATAAACAAAACATACAAAAAACATCACATTTCATAACATATTTTCTTATCCTTTTTGGACTTCCTCACATCTCCCTCTCCTACATTCCAAAATATAAAAGTTAATTCAGCAATTTATCACCTTGTCCCCACCTTATCTAATTTTCCAATGTTATATCTTAAATTTTAGATATATTCATTTGACTTTTTAAAACTTTTTAGTTTAGCCTAATCATTATCTAAAAGTTGATTTTTTCCTAAATTTAGCTTATCTTCATAGTTCAGTTTATCTAATTCAATGGTGCCAAGTTGTTTGTGATCAAGCATCCTCCTTAACATTCATACAGTTTACAATATTTTTGCAAATAGTCCTTAAATTTCTTCCAATCTTCTTCCACCGTCTCCTCTCCCAGGTCTCGAATTCTGCCAGTCATCTCAGCCAGTTCCATATAGTCTATCAGTTGCATCTGCCATTCTTCCAGTGTGGGTAGATCTTGGGTTTTCCAATGCTTCGCAACGAGTATCCTTGCTGCTATTGTTGCATACATAAAAAATGTTCGGTCATTCCTTAGCACCCTCTGGTCAACGATGCCCAAAAGGAAGGCCTCTGGTTTCTTAGGGAAGGTATACTTAAATACCTTTTTCAGCTCATTGTATATCATTTCCCAGAAGGCCTTAACCCTAGGGCAAGTCCACCAGAGGTGAAAGAACGTTCCTTCACTTTCCCTGCATTTCCAACACTTATTATCAGACAAGTGGTATATTTTTGCAAGTTTGACTGGGGTCATGTACCATCTATATATCATTTTCATTACATTTTCTTTCAAAGCATTACATACAGTGAAATTCAGCCCAATGGTCCATAACTTTTCCCAGTCCTCAAACATAATATTATACCCAATGTTCTGTGCCCACTTTATCATAGCCGATTTAACCATTTCATCTTGTGTGTTCCATTTTAACAGCAAGTTATACATTCTTGAGAGTACCTTAGTCTTAGGCTCTAACAGTTCCGTTTCTAACTTCGATTTTTCCACCTGGAATCCTAACTTTTTATCAAGTTTAAAAACTTCTTTAATCTGAGCATAATGTAACCAATCTCGCACTTTGTCTTTCATTTTCTCCTGACTCTGCAATTTCCAATTATCTCCATCTTTTTCTAATATTTCCCAATACTTCGGCCATTTGACCTCCATATTGAGTCTTTTCCGGGCCTCAGTATTTCCCCCCCCCCAGTGATTTGTATTGTACTCAGACTAAAATGGTAAACTCTATGCTTGCAGGAGAACTACTATAGCTTTAATCAACTTAAACCCTGTTGATTTCAATGGGTCTACTAGAAGCATGGCTAAGTTTGGATCAAACTCAACCCTATCTCTGCTTCACAGTTTTGCATCTTCTCCAATTCAGCTAGATCCATTCCTAAAATATAGTGACAGAACTATAGGCAACCCTCTATGTAATGTCCAATATATCGCTTACATGGTAACTGTTTCAACTCCTTTGATTTATGATGTTTTCCCTCTAGCAGTACAACACAAGCAATGTCCCACTTGCCTTTAAAATAAAAAATAAAAATTGTACTGTTTTCCACAGATTGAAGACTGTAGGGCATTTCCTGTGTTAGCTATGTTATGTCTTTTCATCAGGCTGATCATCTAAAGATGCTATGTGAAGTCCTGGGTGCCCTCTGTCTCTCACCTTCCATTACATTAATATCTCTCAAAGAAATCCTTGGCAAGGCAATAAATCTGTGACCTATTAACCATCCTCTGTGTTAGCAAGTAAACCTATGGACCTGAGCTTTCAAAAACGGGGCCTAAGATTTGCTTTGCATGGGTGAGAACCAAATGCGGTGATACATGCAGCTAAATGTTTTCTGTCTTCTTTAAATATAACTAAAAGCAGCTTTGAAAGGAGAACACAAAGCTACCGCTTCCTTCTCCCTTTACCTCTCACCAAAGCTGCACCTCACCCAAACCACCTTACTTTCATCCCTTTGTTGTTGTTTAGTCGTTTAGTCGTGTCCGACTCTTCGTGACCCCATGGAGTTGCCTTTGTCCATGGAGTTTTCTTGGCAGGGATACTGGAGTGGCTTGGTCAAAACTCTCCACTATGACCTGTCCATCTTGGGTGGCCCTGCACGGCATAGCTCATAGCTTCTCTGAGTTATTCAAGCCCCTTTGCCACGGCAAGGCAGTGATCCATGAAGGAGATCCATGAAGGGGATCCCTTTAGTCCTCACCAAACCTCCACTTACTGGCCTAGGTCTCCTGCCTGTCTGGGCTACCCAGTTGCTCACTTGCTGGCATGGGCCACCCTCTCACACGCCAGCCTAGGTAATTGTCTTTTGTCTCTGGTTCCCTCCTCCTTGTCCTCTGACGCTTCTGCAATGGCCCAGCAGCTCTGAGAACCCACTTTGTCATCACACTGTAGTTCGCAGCACCACCTGTTAGTGGCCATGCAAACTGCACCCTTAGAAAACCATGGATTAGGAGAGCATTACCACACTGTGACGAAGTTACAAAAAATGAAAAAGAACTAGGTGTTTCTTAAAATAAAAATTAAAATGTAAAGCTGGCAGGAGTAACCAACTTGGTTCCTACCACATGTTTTCCAACTACAACTCTCTTCATTCCTTGTTGGAAGTGTACAGTGGTGCCTCGCAAGACGAAATTAATCCGTTCCGCGAGTCTCTTCGTCTTGTGGTCTTTTTCGTCTTGCGAAGCACGGCCATTAGCGGCTTAGCGGCTATTAACGGCTTAGCAGCTTTAAGAAAAAGGAAACAAACTCGCAAGAACTCGCAAGACGTTTCATCTTGCGAAGCAAGCCCATAGGGAAATTCATCTTGTGAAGCACCTCAAAAAACGGAAAACTTTCTTCTTCTTTTTTTAAATATTTTTTTATTAAGAGTTTTGTTAATACAGTAAAGAAAAAAAAAAAAAAAAGAATAAACAGAGAACAAACAAAGCAAAAAAAAAGAAAAAAACCAGACATAAAATTTAACATCTTATAATAACCATATTCTTTTCATTTTTTGGACTTCCTCACATCTCTCGCTCCTATGTTCCAAATTTATAAAACTTTAGCCAGCAACTTATCACCTTATTTCCATTCTTATTATACACATTTCCAATATTTTGTCCCTAACTTTGAATATTTTTATCTTAAGTCTTAAATACCTAATTTTGACATGATATTTATTCAAAGTTTATTTTTCTCATAAAATTCACTCATTCTCATAATCTTTTCAACTAACTTTATGGTGCCCTGTTATTTTCAAATCTCTCATCCTTCTTAGCACTCATATAGTTTACAGTGTTTTTGTAGATAGTCCTTAAATTTCTTCCAATCCTCTTCCACTGCTTCCTCTCCCAGGTCTCGGATTCTGCCGGTCATTTCTGCTGGCTCCATGTAGTCCATCAGTTGCATCTGCCATTCTTCCAGCGTGGGCAAATCTTGAGTTTTCCAATATTTGGCGACAAGTATCCTTGCTGCTGTTGTTGCATACATAAATAATGTTCGGTCATTCTTCAACACCCTCTGGCCAGCAATGCCCAAAAGGAAGGCCTCTGGTTTTTTAGGGAAGGTATACTTAAATACCTTTTTCAGCTCATTATATATCATTTCCCAGAAGGCCTTAACCCTGGGGCAAGTCCACCAGAGGTGGAAGAACGTTCCTTCAGTTTCCTTACATTTCCAACACTTATTATCTGACAGGTGATATATTTTTGCCAGCTTGACTGGGGTCATGTACCACCTATACATCATTTTCATAATGCCCCTTCCGATCTTCAGGAGGAGGGGGGGTTGTGGGATCACGACCCCGCCCACACTCGCTCTCGCGAGGCTGGCGTCAGCCTCGCGGGAGACAGGGATTCACCCAATTAGCATACCCTGTGGCGCCAGCCAATTGGCTGGCGGCAGGGGCGGGCCTTCGTAGGGCCACTTAAGGTCAGGGCAGCCCCTGGCTCGCCCCCTTTCTTCCCTGGAGACGACGCGGTTTCCCACCCACCCGCCCTTTAGGTTTTGCCACTGATCTTGCTATGGGCTTCGGCTGGTCGCCACAAGGGGCCTGGTAGGAGTTTTTGCATTTGGCTAATTGGCTGGTTTTGTGAGCCACTTGGTTTTTTCGCCTACCTCGTAGCAAATCGTCACAACTCCCTCGGTTTTGGCAGTAGGCATTGGCCGGGGTATTATCATGCAGATGAGGTTGGGGGGGAGGAACGCCACCACCTCCCCCAATGCTTGAAGGGTAGTTCGTTAAAGGACTCCGAGGGGCAACGCCTCGTCCGAAACCTACGGAGGCTAGGGCCTAAAGCGCGCCCCCGAGCGGTAACCCCTCGGGGAGCGCCTAGGGATATGCATCTCGGGTGGCTCCCCCTGTTGGTGTTTAACCCTTCCCGGTCAGACCGGATAGTCGGTTAGGGCCAATGCCTAAAGCCAATACCCTTCTTTCCTGTAATCAATAAAGTTGTGGCCATTTTCGCCCATTAACCTAAAACTCTGTGTCCGTTGTCTTCATTTATTCCACCTGTGGGGGGGAGGGAATAGCCACACAATGTTTTCTTTCAAGGCATTACATGCTGTACACTTCATACCGGTGGTCCATAACTTTTCCCAGTCAGCAAACATGATATTATACCCAATATCCTGTGCCCACTTTATCATAGCTGATTTAACCATTTCATCCTGTGTATTCCACCTCAGCAGCAAGTTATACATTCTTGAAAGTAATTTAGTCTTAGGTTCTAACAGTTCTGTTTCCAATTTCGATTTTTCCACCTGGAATCCTAACTTTTTATCCAATTTAAAAGCCTCTTTAATCTGAGCATAATGTAACCAATCTCGCACTTTATCTTTTAGTTTCTCCAAACTCTGCAATCTCCAATTGTCTCCATCTCTTTCTAATATTTCCCAATATTTCGGCCATTCGACCTCCATATTGGGTCTTTTCACAGCCTTAGCTTCCATAGGTGATAACCACCTTGGGGTCTTGTTTTCTAATAAGTCTTTATATTTTGTCCAGACATTAAACACTGCTTTCCTTACAATATGGTTCTTGAAATTCTTGTGAATCTTAACCTTGTCATACCACAAATATGCATGCCATCCAAAAGCATTGTTAAATCCTTCCAAATCTAAAACGTCAGTGTTTTCAAGAAGCAGCCAATCTTTCAGCCAGCAAAAAGCTGCTGATTCATAATACAACCTTAAGTCTGGCAGGGCAAACCCCCCTCTTTCTTTAGCATCAGTTAATATTTTAAACTTAATTCTGGGTTTTTTGCCCTGCCAGACAAATTTAGAGATATCTCTTTGCCACCTCCCGAAACACTCCATTTTATCCACAAGTCTGGAAAAGAAACAGCATCCTTGGCAATACATTCATTTTTATAGCAGCAATTCGGCCCAACAAGGAAAGTTTCAGTCTTGACCAACTTTCTAAGTCCCTCTTAATTTCTGACCAGCACTTTTCATAATTGTCCTTAAATAAACTCAAATTCTTAGCTGTTATGTTCACCCCTAGGTATTTTACTTTTTTAACCACATTTAACTCTGTCTCTTTCTGAAACTTTTCTGACTCTGAGGCTGTCAAATTTTTTTCCAGTACCTTAGTTTTTTGTTTATTTAGTTTGAATCCCGCCACCCGACCAAACTCTTGGATCAATTGTAATGCCCTTTTCGTACTAGATTCTGGCTCCTGTAGGGTCAAAACTAGGTCATCTGCAAAAGCCTTAAGTTTGTACTGTTTCGCTCCGACCTGAATTCCTTCCACCAACCGGTCCCCTCTAATCATATTCAAGAGCACCTCCAGGACCGAAATAAATAACAGAGGGGAAATAGGGCAACCTTGTCGTGTTCCTTTTTCAATTTTAAACTCTTCTGTCACCACATTGTTAACTATCAATTTAGCCTTTTGTTCTGAATAGATTGCATCTATCCCATTTTCAAATCCCCGTCCCACTCCCATCCCTTCCAGGTTTTTCTTCATAAACTTCCAAGAAATGTTATCAAAGGCCTTCTCCGCATCTATAAATATTAACACTGCTCTTGTATTAATATTTGTTTGCAAAAGTTCCAAAATGTCAATAATATTCCTTGTGTTAGCAAACAAATGTCTTCCTGGGAGAAAGCCTGCCTGATCTTTATGGATCACTTCGCTTAAAACCTTTTTAAATCTGTTTGCTAAAATGTCTGCAAAAATTTTGTAATCCACATTTAGAAGGGAAATGGGGCGGTAGTTCTTAAGTTGTGTCTTTTCCAATTCTGATTTAGGTATCAATGTGATGAAGGCTTCTTTCCACGTTTCCGGTGCTTTCTTCCCCTCCATAATCTCATTGCAAACCTCCATTAGTGGATGTATCAAATAGTCTTTCAATGTCTTATAATATTTGGAGGTAAGCCCATCTGGCCCTGGGGGTTTGCCCAATTGCATATTCTGAATGGCAACTTCAATCTCTTGTTGTGTTATTTTACAATTCAGGATTGATCTATTTTCTCGAGACAACCTTGGTAGTCCATTCTTTATCAAAAATTGTTCTTATCTCAGCCTCGTTTTGCGGCCCTTGAGTATATAGTTGTTTAAAGTATCTCTGGAAGCAGTTCCTAATCTCCACAGGGTTCTGAATATTTCTTCCTTCAGTCTCTAGGTTAGTGATCGTGTTTAATTTTTGTCTCTTTTTCAACTGCCATGCTAGCAGTTTTCCACATTTATTTGCCGAGTCAAATGATCTTTGTTTCATTAACTTAACTTTCCACTCCAGTTCCTGATTTATCATAATGATGTTGTCATAGTCCAGATAGTCCAGCATTATCTCATGCAGCTTCTTATAAAATTCCGATTTCCCCTCGTTTGGTGCATAAATTCCTAATATCAAAAACTTTTCTCCCTGGTTTTGTATCTCAGTTGCCAAAATTCTTCCTTGCTCATCTTTAAATAGAAATTTTGGTGACAGGCTCTCCTTTACATATATCACCACTCCTCTTTTCTTAAAAAAAACGGAAAACTTTCGTCTAGCGAGTTTTTCGTCTTGCAAGGCATTCGTCTTGCGGGGCACCACTGTAATAGCAGGGATCACTCAGTATGTAACTTAAGGGTTAATTATGTTACCGGTAAGTCTTCTAACCTAGAGCCATAGTGGAAGAAGAGAAGGTGTTGCTTAGCAACCAGCATAGTGTTCACCGAGGTAGCATGGTGCCCTGATTGGGTGCATAGTTCTGAAGGAGATTTCCTCTGTAAGTTTGGTTGAATGTCTCTCGGCTACGCGTAAGGCCTGAGGTAGGAAAGACAAAACATCTCTGTTTATTTCCCCTCAAATTATACACTGTTTTTGTTCAGCTTCCTCAATAAAGCGTTATCAGGATTTCCTTTCTCTCTGGGTTCTGGCTGCATTATTCCAGTGACTGCTAGCATTTCTGACCATTCTGGGGAAGATGATATCTCTGTAGCACCTTGTTGGCTATGCCTGAAATATGACATAATTGTAATGGACACAGCCTCCTCCCCCCCCCCCGCCAACTGCTGAGGAAAGGGAACCCACAGTGTTAAATTAAAGCCTGTTGGAGTGTCTGGCTTTGATTGCTTATCTTGCTTCATAGCTTATTAGTTTTATAACTGCTTCGGAAAAGCAAGAGCTTATTAAAATAAAATATTATGTTCTGTTTATTGCATTGCAAGTAGTTAGAAAAATTCCAGAGACACATGTTTCCCCTTGCCTTAGTTTTACAGGTACTGTTAAGTGTCTGACAACTAATAATTTGGCACCTCTGCCTTCGTTATGGCCTTGTTAAGAGGGATAGCATTCAAGATGCTTCTAAATGGGTCTGTGGTCATTAGGTTGCAGAGATTATATCTGCTGAGGAGTTTTCTCTAATAAGGAACAAGAACTATGACTGGAGTGTACAGTATCATCGAAGCAAAGAAAGACCATTTTCAGTGACTAATTATAGCCCAAGGCGGCAAGGAAAGACATAAATAAGAAAAATCCATCAGCAGAATTAATTTGGTTGTTGGTTTAAAAAAGAAAAGAAAAGAAAAAAGAGGATGCTTTGAAAACTGTTTGGTAACTGCTCATAACCTTATTCATTCTTTACACCGGTATCCGTGTCACCATATATATTAACAGCAGCTTGATTATAAGGAAGACAAAATGGTTCACGTGATAATATGGAGGTGTGAGTAATATTGTTCAGTGGGCTAGAGAGGAAGTTTTATTTACTCAGAATAACTGCTTTAAAGACTGCAGTCTGGACGCCTTGCATCCAACTGTGAATGTGACAGCACATAGAGTGGCCTTAATGGGGTTGCAAACTGAATTTCATCTGAAATGGGATTCAGATTAAAATATGCATTTCTGCAAAGTTAGAAATATTTCTCAAGAGGGAAACTCACCCAGGTGCACATTTTAGTGATGGATCTATTCTACTGGTAAAGGCAACCATTTTAGCATACTTTTCACCATACAACTGGTGTGCAGTAAATTCTACATCCCTTAGCAGTGTGATGCAAGTCCTCTTCACGGCTTCAAATATATGGGGCTTAAAGTGGGGAGGGGGAGGAGTCATGCATACAAGCCCCACCTCAGGGTCCTCACACTCACCAGCTTTTCTCCTAACCATCAAATGTGCAGTTAAGTTGGAACCCTCACGCTTTCTTTTGGGGACCTGAAGAGGGCTACAGATAACCAAACTGATCCGAGGTGAGAGGGCTTAATCCTAAGTAGACTTCTCATCTCTATGGACACTACAGGATATCTGGTACCGTTTCGTTGCTTTTGATGACAGAGCAGCAAAACATTTTGCCATCTCTCATTATCTGGTGTGAACCATAGGACTTGCTGTACTCAGAATGTCTTTTCTTTTTTTCCTGCATGGTTTTAACCCTTCTTGCAAAAAAAAAAAAAAAAAAAGAGGCAAAAGTTTCAATGCAGGTCAGTTGCTGCAATAAAATGGACAGCTCCCAGTAGAGGACACAGATAGCAAGGCAGGTCAAATGCTGAAGAACCATGGACAGCTCCCAGTAGAGCAACCTGCTCTGACATGGGCTGGGAGTGCACTGAAGCCTTTTGAGACTCTGTTTCCAGCCCATCTGTCCAAGGCTCCACCTTATTACTGGGAACTAGTACCCTTAAACACACCCACACACCTACTCACACCCTGCCCTGAAAACAGGCAGTTCTCTTGTACTCAGTAGCCTCCTGCTTGGTGTGCTCTCTGTGCTATTGCACTGAAGAGGTAGTTTGGTTCCTCAGTCATTGGGGAAGGTATCCATGAGGATCCTGGTTTTAAATGCCCTGGTGGTGTAGGATATGGAACAGGGGACTCTTGCTCACCAGTCAAAGATTCAGTGGTCTTTTGGACACCAGGCTCAGAGTCAAGAATCCAACGTGACGGTAGCCTTTGAGTCAGTGTCCTGGTCACTGTGGGTCTACAGGATAATGACACTCCAGTGCATTTGTCTGCTGCCTCAGCAGATCCAATGACAGAGCCTCCTGTTAATTATGAGTACACGCTGTCCTTTGCCATAGGCTCAGGGTGGATTAGAGGATCTTAAAAAGTCAAAGAAGAAAAAGCTGCATCCACGCTTCGCTCTAATCTGTAATTCCCATTAAGTCTGGCAGGAGTCAAAATGAGCACATGGTTGATGGAGATACAGAGCTCGCAGAAGAACCAGTCATGGCAAACCTGGGGAAGAGAAGAGAAAAGTGCAAATACAGGAGGTATTACTGAGCATATTACTAAGACTGTCTTACCATTCCGACTGTGAATGGAGCCTACCTTGGAATTATCAGTTCTGCTTTGCTCATTTTCCACAGTCAACATTCTTTTGAATATCCCCCACTCCCCGGGCAAACATTCTTGCACAGTACTTTCAATTGGGACAGCATATGGTATAAAGTCTCTACTGTTACTAAGTAAATGTTATTTCTCCCCACCCCATCCCACCCCCCAAAAAATCACCAGCAAATATTGATCAAGAATTGCAGATTCCTCAGAGACTTTCTATGCCAAAATTAATTAGTTTAAAGTAGATTCAGAAGTAGTAAAGATGAAAAGCGTTTACAGAATTATTCTCTTCTGTCTTTTGCTATGGATTTGGGGGGCTTCCAAATTGCATAGACCAGCACATTAGTGTTTTCCATTTCCAGCTTTTGTTCAGATCACCAAGTGTGTACAGTTTGCTGCACTTTGGGGTCTGTGCATTTCCTCCCCCCTACTTAGAGGTTACCACTGTGCACAAATGCATGTTGCACATTGAGCAAAACACCACATTTAGAAAGGGAATCCTGATACAATTGCACATGCAGAAATTCCAAAATGAATTTTGTAAATTAAATGGGAAGACAGGTGGAGTGAAATGCAGAGCCGAGCTGAACCACGGAACAATAATGAAACCGAACAGGTGGCATCCATTCATTGCCCCACTATTTGCAAACCATTTTTCTTTCTAGAAGCAAATAACATAAAACTGAGTGCTAAACGTGTGCTATATTCTGCTATACTGTATTTCAGAAAGTGCCTTTTACATGGTGTGAAATCTCAAATACAATGTGAAAAATAACTGGGAAATAGTGGGGAAACAATGTCATGTGAATGCAGACCTTGACTGTGAACTCTGGTTTATTCCAGTATTGGACTCTTCCCTCCTCCCCCTAAAAAACTGTAGATCAGATATTTTAGCAACTAACAATGCTTCAGTATTTTATATCTGTAGCTGCTGAAGGAGATCTCAAATTACGACAGACTATCATTGCTAGAAGCAGAGATGAGGATGTACACTTGTCATTCTTCCCTCCTAAGGCACTAGATAAAGGGGACTTGTTTTCTTCACTGTTTTCCTCCATTTCCCATTGTCTGGATGCCAGGAGCTTAAAGATAATTATTACAGTCTTCATGAAATGCTTTCTGCTGTGGAGATGAGACTCTGGGGAGTGGTAAGAAAGTAAATGGCAAGGAGGTAAACAGCATAACTAGAATTAGATTAGCTAGAGCAGTGTTTATCACTCCAGTTGAATTGCCTGGGAAACTTGTGTTATGTCTCATGCTGAGTTCAGGGTAGGTGCAATGAATGAGAAGTGGCACTGCTCATTATACAGCATAACTACTCAGGATGGAGCTGTTGAGTCTTTAGTCAGGATTTTAACCCATGGGGGGTTAAGGAAGGTTTTGGTTGCATTGTTTTTCATTTTTTACTTGAAGCTGTGTTGTTGTACAGCAGTTATCTGCCTTTGCCTCAGTATACATGAAGTATCTAAGTTTTTCTATAGCTTCCGAAAAACTGGGCAGTAGATGACAATGTAATAAAGGCTCTAACAGGTATGGAGAAATTGTAGGCTTCCATTTGTTGGTTCAAACTCCTATCAGCCCCGCCACCATAGCCAATACAGTGGTACCTCAGGTTACAAACACCTCAGGTTACAAACACTTCAGGTTACAGACTCCGCTAACCCAGAAGTAGTACCTCGGGTTAAGAACTTTACCTCAGGATGAGAACAGAAATTGCATGGCGGTGGTGCAGTGGCAGTGGGAGGCCCCATTAGCTAAAGTGGTACCTCAGGTTAAGAACAGTTTCAGGTTAAGAAAGGACCTCCAAAACGAATTAAGTTCATAACCAGAGGTACCACTGTAGTTGATGGGAGCTGAAGTCCTACAGGATCTGAAGGGGCACAGGTTCCCCATGCCCATTTTTGTTCTTTATTACATTGTCATCAGCCGATCAGGTTTTCAAAACTGGTGGAGTATAGAAGACACTTCATGAACCTTGGGAAAGGAGGAGAAATGCTCAAGGCAAGAGTCCAGCTTTAGTGAGATAGCACAAAAATGGTATTTAGAATGAGGCCTATCAGAATCTCTCAAGGCTGCCTGACCAGGCTTAGGCTATAGAGTAGAGGTAGCTGACATGGCACCCTCCAGATATTGACAGATTACAACTCCCATTATCCCTGACAATTGGCCATGCTGGCTGGGGTTGATGGGGGTTAGAATCCAACAACTTCTGGAAGGTACCACATTAGCCACCTCTGCTGTAGAGGGACTGAGCCATAAGTAAAATCTGAGTTGGAGCAACTCCATTTTCTGGAATTCTATAAAATATGGACTGATATTTTTTTAAAAAAAGTCCTCTAAACATTCTGGTATATTCTCAGTATTATTCAAAAGAAGACTTTATTTCAGATTTTTGTAGGCTTTCAATTTGATACTACAACCTCTTCTTTCGTAAGTACTAATGTTTTAATGGTGGGCAGAATTACATGAAAGTAAACCCCAATGAATGAACCCATTACTTCCAAATGAACATACTGTACCTAGCTGAGCCTGCACATGAAATTACAAACAATCTCAAACCAGTTTGTGTGAGATTTCACTAATTTATCACGATGAACCAGGCAATATTTTAAAAGTGCCATGTGGTTTGTTCAAATCAATTCCCAATAATGTCACTTTAGTGGCTCTTCCACCAATATCTAAAAGGGTCTAAACGAAGCACTTTCACTGGGGGTGAGTGTCAGCAATTTAATTTACATAGTTCCCTTCAACTTCCAAAGTGTCTACCAATATGATCATTTCTAAATTAACTAAAATCTGCAAATAAAAGCATCATGGGAGATGTTTTATTGAGAAGAAGTTAGGTTTGAACCATTCTGCACTTCATTATCCCTCAATCAAGCAATCAAACATGCTCACCTCTGGAATTCACATTTGTCTGATTGCGATTTCCGCACTTTAATTGGTTACACTGTAATTTCTGGCTAGACCCTCATGAACAAAACTGGAGCTTCATTCACAGTTTTATTTCTTTTTTTAAAAAAAAATAGAAATAAAAAATAGAAATAAAAAAAATAGTTGGCTGAGATTCCCTCCAGATTTCCCTATCATCACCTATACAGCTCTCCCACTGGCTATAAAATACTGCAGCAGCTTGTAGGTAATTGATCAGACAAGTGAACTGTAAAATATTCATTTTCTACTTCAACAGCTAGATAATTCTCCTGGGAAGTGGATGAAAATATTGCTTATGCACATCAGGGTCGACAGAGTAATAGCAAGGTTACTGATAAGCAGGGGTCTGCTACAGAGTTCAGGCTTAATTCTGCTCCATGCCAGAGACAAGGAAGCATGCGGTCTCCCCTTTGCCTGCAGCGAGAAGTCTCATTATATACCAAAGCTGAAGGCATCAACACTGATGGGCACGTCTTGCTGCTTTGGGATTGGTACTTCCTCTCCTAATTAATCAGGTTCCATCTCGGCATGCCAAGGAACCAATTAACACTTAGCTACTGTAACCAACCTGCTAAACACCCAAATCCTAATGGATACAAAATAAAATATAAGGAAAGGTGACAGCAGAAAAGGTGAAAAATGTTTCTGGTTTGTCCTTTTGTAACACCAAATAGTGCCCCCCATGCGCTTTCCCTTTCAATTCCTTTAAGGCTAAAACTACATATAACAGTGGCAAAAGGGTCTTCTCGAATCCTATATTTTAAGAGTCAAAAGGGTTTGTGCAGATGAGCTGAGGTCTCCTGCAGATCATCTCCTTTCTCCCAAACCCCATCCTATGCCCATATGCTCCAGCTCTCTCTATTTACCAGCTTTTTTTCTGGTTCTTACACATAAGAACATAAAAAGTGCCTGTTGGATCAGGCTAATGGCCCATCTAATCCAGTATCCTCTTCCCACAGACAACCAGGTGCCTATGGGAAACCCTAAAGCAGAACATGGCCACAAGAGCACTCTCCCTTTGTCTAGCTTCTAGCAACAGGTATTCAGAAGCCTTTTCTGCCTCCAACCATGGTGGCAGAGAACAGCCATAATGGCTAGCAGTCATGGATAGCCTCATCCTACATGAATTTCTCTAATCCTCTTTTAAAGCCGTCCAAGTTGGCAAAGATCCATAGCTTATCTATGCTGTGTGTGAAGAAGTCCTGAATCTTACAACGTTCAGTTTCACTTGTCATCCTTGACCATTAAACAATTTCTGAAGGGCCACAAGTACCCCACACATGCCTGATCTAGAGACATGAGAGGGGGCAAATCTAGGAGGCAGTTCTGCAGTGGAAACAAAAAATCTTCAGAGGTTCAGGGCCCCAATTCTTAGTGGTGACAGCATCACATTTTTCATCTGTGGCAATGGTGACAGCAGAGCTCTTTTTGGAAGCTGTCAGCTGCCATTTTTCTCCACAGTGACCTGGATGTAGTTCCAGCATGTCTAAAGTCTGTTTTGGGGAGCTAATCAAGCCTGCTGGTCGGTTTAATTGAGCCCCTGTGGCAGTTTATTTCCTGGGGTAAAATCCTAAAAAAATCTCAACAACTTTGGTTGGCCCTTTGGTTGGTCCCCATGGCCCTTCACTTCCTCAGCAACTTTGGTTGGCCCTTTGGTTGGTCCCCACGGCCCTTCACTTCCTCAACAACTTTGGTTGGCCCTTTGGTCGGCCCCCACGGCCCTTCACTTCCTCAACAACTTTGGTTGGCCCTTTGGTCGGCCCTTCACTTCATCAGATCTGCTCCTCTTTGAAAAAAGTTTGGACACCACTTATGTTTTCCTGTCTGTTCATGGGTGGTGGTGGCTGCCAGTGGGGCCTACCTTTTTAATTCTCAGAAAGCCCCAGAATGTGTGTACTCCCAGAGCATTGTGGGAGGAAATTGGCAGAAGCCAGCCAGCAAGGAGAACTCTGTTGCCGTCCCCAAGGTGATGTCAAATAACTAGCTGGAACAAAATACCTGGGCTGTTGCAGCAACAAAAAGTTAGCCCCCTTGAACTTGTTAGGAAATCTCTGAAATGCCTCAAGCAACGCAGTGCCTATAAACAAGACTGAATTTTCTTTTTGCCTGGGATGAGGGGTGGGATTTGTGTACAGCATTCTTTTTCTAGCACAGTTTCCCTAAAGATTCACTGTCTCATTGGGTTTTAAATCCATGGAGGATTGTTGATAGCAAAGCAAATGACTGTAGCATTTAGTCATATGTTGAAGGTTCTTCATCCGTTTCTACAGAGTAATTTGGCATGAGAATAGGACCTTTACAACCATGCCCCTATCTTCACTGGTGAAATATTTGAGGCTATATGGGTCCCAATATTGCAAATGACAAAAATGTTTGGGGGAGATAGGATGTGGGAGAAGGGAATCCATAGGAGAGAAGACAGTGTTCACATGCCCCCTTTATTCTGTAAATCAGTCCTCACCACACACCTTATGACTGGGGTAGATCCAGGTTAAGCAAATGTGCCTGCCTCTGTCAAATGTCATTTAAGCCTAAGTTTTCAAATAACTGCCAAGGTACTTTAATTGAAAGTGGTTAAAAGTAGTCTGCCTACAGGGCAGGAGTGCGGAAAGCAAGGAACAAGTAATTCTTTTCATCTTTATCTCTCCTGGTTGCTATAGCAAGAGGTTCTGAAGGGAATTAGGAACAGCTTTTCAGTCCGTCTAATGTTTAATGTTTCTTAAGTAACCTTTCCCAAGCCCAAACTGTACTAATCAGAAAATACATACAGCTCCCCCATACACTTTATTCTGACACGGGCAGCATAAAAGCAAAGCTTTAAAGATGAATAACAGGATTATACATACACCCTCTCGTGTTTATTTTTGAAGCGGCAGAGGGCATGCATTAGGGTTCTCTTTCTCTGGAGTAAGATATTGGGGGGACTGTCAGTTAATATAAAGAAGATGCACTGGAAGTAAAAAAATAAGTTAAGAATTTGTATGCCACAGTCAATATGAACAGTGGGGCATGATATATGATGACTAACCATTTTGCAAGAGTATCAGAGATAGCACGCTCTATAATATATAATATCCTGATCCTAGGAAGTTCGATTTACTTGTCAAAACCTGTATCGCCTATATAGAATCGATATACGTCGCACAGAGTTTGACAAGTAAATCGAACTTCCTAGGATCAGAACAGTTTGCTCAGTTAAGAAGAAAAGCTCATTCCCTGTTTCTTTCTTTATCAGTAAACTACCAATGATTTAAACCCCATCCCAATAAAATGATGGCAATCAATCAGTCACACAACTCTGGCTGCTTTCTAACACTGGCAAAAGGCATTAACTTTGCTCTGTGAAAGTGAATAGCCTTGTTCTCAAAGAAACCCTTTTTTTGTGAGATAAAGTGCCATTTTGGGACCAGTCACATTAGCTATAAAGCGCTCTTCACCCCAAGGTCTTTCTGCAAAAACTTCCACTCAGCTGAGAAACAAATCATCCCAAATCATGAGAATTCATTCCACTGGCCCCACACCTGATGTGCAGCTCCATTCTCTGGGTACTTGATATGAATGTATTTGAGCTTCTAGCACATAACTGTTGATGAGAAAACAGCTTTTCGACTATTTTTTTTTAAAAAATAGATTATTTATTGAGTAGAAGAGATAGGTACTCATGCTCTAAGGTACTAGGATTTTGTTTCTGCTCTTTTGTGGGGAGCAAGAGTCTTGCAGAGCCTTGTTGAGGGTGTCTCTGCGATAGCATTTGCCTTTTGAGCTTAATGAGACGGCAAAAGAGGCTCTCCTTGACTGTGAAAATCTTTAGGGGGAACCCTACACATGCTCACAGCACTGCAGAGAAATTTGCAGGTCTTCCTGGACTGCTATGTGACCACATGGCATCACATGATCACAGGACCATTGCAGACTGAGCTAGAAGCTGCAAGGAAGCCCTGTGCCAGTGTGAGCAAATGCTTCTCCACATTGTGCACCAATTTCACTTACATGCTCTCTCTTTGTCTCTCTCTCACAACTATGGTGGTATCCTAGGAATGGAGGAAGACACTGCAGAATGTGAGTGTGGATTGCATCGCATGGAAATAACAGAGGTGGCACCAAAGGCCAGTTTGGGGAGTTGCAGTTAGGGAAGGGAGAGGAATAGATTTAACATACCAGACATAATTTTATTTGTGGTTATTCCCATCTGATCTTTCCGTTTCCACATTGTTCCTCTATGAACAACGGCAGGGATGTGGCTCTCTTGCATTGGCCAGTATCTGTGTTTTGGATGAGCAAGTATAGTCATCAGAAAAGAAAGGGGAGGGCTGAAGCATTTAGCTTACATACAGATTAGTCCCTGGCATCTCCAGGCAAGGCTGGGAGAGACCTCTGCCTGGAATCCTGCAGAACCACTACCAGTCAGTGTAGGAAATGCTGAGCGGGATAGGCTATCGGGATGTGGGTCTAAACTATTGCTCTGTCCCAGCTTCTGCCAACCTAGCCGTTCAAAAGCATGCCAGTGTAAGTAGATAAATAGGTACCACTGTGGCGGGAAGGTAAATGACATTTCTATGCACTCTGGTTTCCATCATGGTGTTTAGTTGCACCAGAAGCAGTTTAGTCATGCTGGCCACATGACTTGAAAAGCTGTCTGTGAACAAATGCTGGCTCCTGAAGAAAGATGAGTGTTGTACCCCATAGTCACCTTTGACCGGACTTAACCATCCAGGGGTCCTTTACCTCCCCCCCTTTTTCTTTTTTCTAGATTGGCTAGTGGTCTGAATCAGTGTAAGGCCATTTCCTCTGTTTCTTCAGAGTGTTTATAAGAGCTTTGTTTTGGAAGCCAGGCTATGGAATATTACATATGTATCCACTGTGGGATTTAAATATTGAAAACATTCCACCAGTACGATAAGCCATTCAGTTCCTATACTAATTCTTTAAAACACACATTTTGAACCTCTCCAAATCTGTGGTTCTGCCTTCAGTTACTTTTCACAAAGAAAACAGTTAAGTGCTGCTTTATTATTTTGATTGCTCTTTTACCCTTTTCTTCTACTTTTTGTTTTAATCTAGTGGTTGAACTTCAGGCTTTTATTCTTCAGACTTTTTATACTCTCTGGTCCCCCCACTTTTCTTTCTTTTTCTATGTGCCCCTTTTTTCATAATCACTCTAGTTTCACCACGCATTGGCATTAGTTGTATATAATTCATTTTTAAATACTGATAAACCTTTGCCTTTGTCATACAAATGTGATGTGCCTGTTTCCCCACACAGTTCTAAAATATAGCTCTCTGGGTGAAGATAGTCCCTTTGTTCTGTTAATCATCTGCCCAGCTCCCTATAAAAGACTCTCTCCCACTTTCAACTCAACTATTTCAAAAGCTCCTTTCAGGGCTTTATATATCCTCTCATTCTGGCCGGTTATCAGGGGATTTATTGAACAGCCATAGTAAATGATTTTACAATCCAAAAGTTCAATTAGTCCAGTTACTGCCATTAATCTAGATAATTTACAAAGATCAATTAAGAAACTTCTTCCTAAGTTCTTCTACTTTAGTCTCAACAGGACTCTTGGCAGGAAGTATATGGGCTTGTTAACAAAAGTGACCAGAAGCAGTGGGACTTCCACAGAATATCGGGGAAGTGCTTAGTCTTAACTTCCTCTCTATTGTTAACTAAGAGAGGAGTTTATGGTAATTTTGTTATACAAATGTGGGTGTGTTTTGCCTGAATGAGGTGCTCCCCCACCACACACATTTATTTATTACTTTTATATTCCACTTTCCTCCAAGGAGCAAAAGGGTCTGTACATGGTTCTCTCCCTCCCTGTTGGTCAATCGGCAGGGAGTTCCAAAGCTTAGGTGCTGTCATAATGAAATATCAATTCCTGGCAAATACAGAACAGAGATCATGTGACCCTTCTTAAGAAAAGAAGGTAAGGAAACATTTGCAGCAGTTAAGGAAAACAGTTATGTCAATGTAGGACATTAGAAGCATGAATATTGTGTACACAATGATTCATTATTCTGGGGGTTTCGTTCCTGAAATAAATTTTACATTTATATGTGAGCTTCCTGTGTTTGGATGTCATTGAATTCTAAGAATATATCTCATCCAATGCATACCCTCCAACACTTTGAAACCAAGATTGCGGCCCCCCAAAAGAGCTTTTTCTATGGAAAAATCATGCCATAAAATCACATGAGATCACAGCAATCAAAATGGCCGTCATTCTCTCATAATAAGAAATGGGATGTCCCATTTTTTTCAGGACACTTGTGGGGTAAGCCAATGTGTCTTGAGTAGATGTTCTTGAGTAAAGGAGAGTTCTACTGCTCCCTATAAGTCAATATATGGTAGAAGCATTTATTTAAAGGGAAGTCTCTGGAAACACAGCCAACAATATAGCTGAGTGACTGACCTTTGTGACCACCTGGGACCCCAGGAACATCACACGATGACAGCACTTTTTTTAGGTGCTGTGCACAACCTGTTTGCTGCAAAACAGAAAGCCTGTAGCTCAGTGGCAGATTTTCTACTTCATGTGCAGACGGTCCCAGCTTCAACCTCTGTGGAGTTCCACAGGTTTGGGGCAGCTCTTTTCCAGACTCCCCCACCCCCGGTCTGAGTCTCTGGGGTGGAGAAACCACTAAGTTGTCCAGAGAGAAGTAATATAGCTAAAGATCACTTCACCAATTTCTATTTCTGACATTGCGCATAAACACACCTGTGTTAAGAATAAGAGGGTGCATAAACATCAGCTTTATGTCACAACCTAGACAAAGCACACAACGCTAACTTATTTTCCTCCCCTGTATTTCTGTTTCAGTGAGTGATCTGATGCAGAGCCCTCTCCTCACCCTCCTTTCTGTCCGCCACTTTCCTTCATCAGCTCCATTTGTCCCTGGAGAAATAAAAGGAACTGTTTCGCACATTTCTCATTATGGGGATCTAATGAGAACTCTAATTAGCATCATGAATTCTTCCTGTAGTTCTCAAACTTTACATTGGTCTGCGTGCTTCTCTGTCATGGTTCTGCAACACACAAACACACACACTGTTATTCTCAAAACTGATTTATAAAGTTATGTCTCAGTTTGGCATTTACTCTATTTGTTCTAACAGCAATGCAAACTGAGGCTGAAAGGGCTGTTTGGCATTTAGCAACAGCCTCCATGCACCTCAGGAATGCACAGAGTCTCATCATTGTACTGAGCTGTACATCCAGGTGTGGGTTACAGGCAAATAGGAAGCTGTCTGATACTGAGTCAGACCAGTCTACCCAGTTCAATATTTTCTACCCCGGCAACAGCTCTCTGGGCTTTGAGACTTTCCCATGGGCATGAAGCTTCTTGGAGTACTTGAATTGATCTCAGCCATAATTAAGAGACACAGAGATAATGAATAATTAATAAAAGTAATAATGGAAATATATTTTAGAAAGATTTTTAAAAATTCTAGAAAAAAATAAATTGTGAACACTCTGCTTTCAAATGAATTCTTAGACTGGGGTTTTTGTCCATTTAGTTTCCAGAACTCTAAAGGTGGTAGCCTTTGGAGAAAAGCAAATGCATTCCCTTCTCATGAGCTGTTAGTTGATGCATGTTTTAATTTATACCACACAAGGACACTTCTGTCTAATAATCTAGTTGTCCCCTGATTATAGTCTCTGTTTTAGTTAATGCCACCCCCCCAAAAAAAGCTAAGTCATTTTGTTTTTTGTTCTCTCTCAACTTGTTGAGACAATATGTCTGCTATTTCTCTCATTCAACTCTACTGACCTGTAAATAGTTCCTGCATTAGTAAAGCCCTTGAAGTCCAGAAACTGTAAGTAATCTTTTCAATCCAATTCACCTAAGCTGCAAGGTCTGCTAACAGTAGCTTCAGCTGTTCACCCAAAGCAGTGATACACTGCAAACGCCCCATGGAACAGCTGTTACATGGTGGCTATGAATGGCTTCCATGTTGGATTGATAACACCTAGACTGCCCCTCTTTTACCTACACCTTCAGGCCTTAAGATTAAGTGTTAAGCAAATGCTAGGAGGTGCGGGACTATGCAGTTATGCACTAGCCCTGTCTTCATCACCATTCCAGATGTCCTTCAACTCTTTGAGGAAATTCTTCTAAACATTGGGACTCACCAGGATTTGTGGAGGATGCTTGTTGTTTTTTAGCCTTCATTTTCCAGTGTTCTAAACATGCAAAGAGTCTTTGTGAGCACAGGAGGCTCCCAACTCCAGACAGTAATCATTTATGAGTTGGAGTGGTGACAGGAATGGTGACATGGGGTGGAACTAGCATGCCCACCCCCAAGACTACCCTTCACATGTTCATAATGCCTGAAGAGGGCTAAATATGGTCAGAGGTTAATCACATGTGGTTCATGGTGTGTGGGGAAGTGGTAGGTTTGGTAGGGCTCAAGAGTCCTTAAAATTTGATGCTTTCCCCCATTCTGTCCTGCTGAAGCAAATGGCATTCCTCTGAAGAAAGTAATTCAACAATTTATAGGAATGACTGCACATAGGAATCTATAGCCTACCTAATTTCAAATCACATCATTTTTAATTTATAATGGCAAAATGGTCCTTTGGGCTTCAAGCTGGGAAGTACTAAATGAGCTACCTGACATTATGAATGGCAGGGAGTGCAGGAATTCTCTGATTTGGGGGGAAAGATGACCTGGTGTACAGGCAAAGACTTCAAATTGCTATATACCCAGTGGTTGCCATTAATTTGATTTTGAATTGATTTTAAAATTAATTGATTTTAGAATGCTGTGTTACTTTTATTGTTGTTAGCCGTCCTGAGCCTGGCTTCGGCTGGGGAGGGCGCGATATAAATAAATAAATATTGTTATTGTTATACACTTGGGGAAATTCTAGGGACGTGCTGTGTGAAACACGTGTGATCATTTGGAAGATAATTTGGGAACTATGAGAATGAAGCTAGGTTTTGGTCTCATGGCAAGGTGGGGTGATGCAGCTGCCTCTGCTTTGAAACAACAGGTGCATAAGTCTTGCAATTTTGTGCATACTTTTCTGGGACTAAGTGGGGCTTATTTCCAAGTAAACATGTGTACTATTTCTCTATGTATGTAGACATTGGATGAGTGGACTTCTGCTTGTACAGCGGAACAACTTCTTTTCTCAGGCCTCCCTGCTCAACTGCTCTGGAGAATAATTGAGGGTGCATGGAGGAGATGCAGGAGGCAGAGGTGGGACACTGTTCTGACCATGCGTAGGCACAGTTAAATGCAACCCATGGAATATCATGTATTCGTAAAGACATAAGCTGCCTCCATGTGCCATCCGCCATACAATGTTGGAAAGAGAAAGTATGGGCAAGCCTGCTGTCACCACTCCTAACATTCCCAGCCCCCTGACAGCCATGTGTCATTGGGAGCACATCTGTAGTGGTGAGTACTCTCTGTGCATCCCCTATGACGTAGACGCGCTATGCAATCAAAGTTCCACATCACGTGGAAGCCTACACACACAGAGCAAGCTACAGATGTGCACCTCCCTCCTGTATGGAAGGAGAAGTCATGGTGAGTTCCGGCATCTCTTTTTCTAGAAAAATAGCACTGCCTATAGTCTGCTTGTTTCCCACTGCTACCAAGTGGATGGGTGGTACCAAATACTGGAGACCATTAGAAGCAGGCGAGACTTCAAGCTTTAGATGTATAGTTCCTGCATCCCCACTGGCTAGCTCACATTGGGCATGTCTGATCAGGATTCTGCCTTTTAGGCTCCCCATAGTGCCAGATATAGAACAGGCATGGGAAACCTCAGAATTGACAAAGCGTGTTCTCCCTAACAGAGAGCACGTGTTGCGGTTGGGGGAACAGGCCACTGTGTCATGACTAGGCAGATTTGGTGGAACCCAAGCCTTTAAGGGGTTAATTGGGTTGCTGGGGAGTTTTGATTGTTGCCAATTCGGAGGGGGGGTCAGAGGCTTTAAATATAGGGGCCAGACGATGGGACGTCCTCTTGGCCGTTTTGCACCGGATCACCCGCCCCCCTCCCTTTTATAGGGTGGTTTTTTGGTTCACTTGACCTTGCTATGCCTGTCATGGGGTCGCCTTTGAGCGGGGGCCTGGTAGGAATTTTGCCATTTGGCTGATTGGCTGGTGCCATTTGGTTTTTGCCTAAAGGTAAAGGTAAAGGTACCCCTGCCCGTACGGGCCAGTCTTGACAGACTCTGGGGTTGTGCGCCCATCTCACTTAAGAGGCCAGGGGCCAGCGCTGTCCGGAGACACTTCTGGGTCACGTGGCCAGCGTGACATCGCTGCTCTGGCGAGCCGGAGCCGCACACGGAAACGCCGTTTACCTTCCCGCTGGTAAGCGGTCCCTATTTATCTACTTGCACCCGGAGGTGCTTTCGAACTGCTAGGTTGGCAGGCGCTGGGACCGAGCAGCGGGAGCGCACCTCGCCGCAGGGATTCGAACCGCCGACCTTTCGATCGGCAAGCCCTAGGCGCTGAGGCTTTAACCCACAGCGCCACCTGCGTCCCTGGTTTTTGCCTACTGTGTAGCAAATCGTCACAACTTGTAAGGTTGGCGGTTAGGCATTGGTTAAATTGGTGCTTGGAGGGGTAAGTGCCTATCCCTCCAAATGATGCAGAAAGGGAATTCCGTTAAAGGAATCCAGGGGCTTGCCATTCTTTTCATCCTTGTCCGTGGAGCCAGACTTGGGCCGTGCAAGCCCCACAGGAACATGAGGGTGAGAAGTGTGGGTCTGATTCCCAGCTTCATTTCTCACCCAATACTTGTTTCCCACGCTGGCTTCCATTGGTGTCCAGAAGTGCCAGCTCTGTCCTTGGGGGGCAAGGACAGATAGTCATAACCAATGCCTAAGCAACCACTCACATTTTTTGTATTTGAATAAAGTTGTGGCCAAAATTTATGCCAAAAACCTTAAACAAAAATCGAAGTGTGAAGTGTGAATTATTGGGGGGTGGCACTGTGGGACTCAACACGCAAATGCTGGGCAAGATTGACAAACAGTCTGATCTGTGCAAGACAGTATTCTGTGCTCCTGCCAACAGTGACAAAAGCAGCTTCCTCTGTCACATCCTCATTTACACAAGCATGAAAGGTTCAGGGGTCTTGCCCTCCTATGGATCTGGCTCAGAGAAAGTCACACAGTGACAGAGGAGCAGGCCAACTGAGACTTCATTGGGCAAGAGGCCATTGTTAAAGGAAGGGGCAAGGAGGGAAATAAAGAAGGTCAGGGAGGCGTCTGATAAATATGGACCTCTAATGAATAGGACTGAAGGCAATTCATGGAAGGTAAACAGTTCACTGGGTATAAGCTGAGTTGAATCAGCAGCAGACGATGCACGGCTTGTCCCAAGCTTTTAAAGGGAATCATCATAATGGCCATCACAGTGGGGAAAATTACATGCTTCCTGTAAATGATGGTGATAATTCAAAATTCATATTTTGTAGAGAGAGCTTAAACACACACAGACAGACACGAACCACAGACTTCTTTTCAATTTCTCTTTGAAAATTAATTTTCTTGTATTCCAAAAATAATTCAGCTTCAGATGGGAAATGGCTGGCAGGGAAGAAAGGTGGGTTCTTCCCTCCCACCACCACGCCAACCTTGTCTTCCTGTGCAAAAGCTCCCATTCTGGAAGTGTGCTTAATGTGTTTGCATTGCTGATAATAGAGGGGGAAATGGATGGCAAACGGTTAAAAGTGACGCTGAAGGTGGCAAGAATTCAACTGGAGACAGAGAATCGGTATTTTAAAAAGACAGCCTTACAATGTGTTCATGCTTGATCTGTATGCTTATGTTGCCTGAAATTGCATTTAACATACTGCGAGAGCCTGGATTATTTCCTCCCTTCTCGCTTTTAGGAACCTATTATGAGACAATAGTGTGTCCCCACTTTAAACATGGAGTACCTGTTTAACAGTCCATGAACATCAATGCTGCATTGCTCTAAATGTTACATAGACTTTGAGCAAGTGAGGGTGAGAAGGGGATGCATATTGATTGATGCAGTAGAAGAGGCAGGCTTTGAACAGTTTAAATAAGAAACAGTTGGAAAAATGAAAGCATGTGCATGGTGTCTGAAAAATTTTGTGTCCAATTACTAGTAAATGTTGCTCTCGCCATGTGTGGATATTTATTTATGGCAGAAATGTATATCCCATTTCTTTCACTGTGCATCCCAAAATGGCTTACAAAAAGCCCCCATACAATATTAAAAAATAATTAAAACATAGATGAAAAGATCAGATATAAAACATTAGAACAACATTCATGGCACAAAGGCCTCCTGAAATAAAACTGTTTTGTTCAGGCATCTGAAACATAGCAGGGAAGCACAACTCTTTGTGGAAATGTGTTGTGCTTCTGGTCCATGATAGACCCTTACTGGTACTTTCCCAGATAATCCCCATGATTGACTTGAGACATATTGGAGTAAGGCGGACCTTAAGGTATCCTGGGGCCTAAGTTGTCCAGGGCTTTGTACACTAGTACAATAATCTTGAAACTAGCCTTCTATGCCTTGATGGCTCGCCCCTGCACAGATCAGCAGGCAGAGGCACTGGGTGCTCACACTTTGCCTGATGTGAAACCCCCCAAATTGCCATTAGATGCAGAGGCTCTCGTTATTGTTGTTGTTTAGTCATTTAGTCGTGTCCGACTCTTCGTGACCCCATGGACCAGAGCACGCCAGGCACTTCTGTCTTCCACTGCCTCCCGCAGTTTGGTCAAAGTCATGCTGGTAGCTTCGAGAACACTGTCCAACCATCTCGTTCTCTGTCATCACCTTCTCCTTGTGCCCTCAATCTTTCCCAACATCAGGGTCTTTTCTAGGGAGTTTTCTCTTCTCATGAGGTGGCCAAAGTATTGGAGTCTCAGCTTCACGATCTGTCTTTCCAGTGAGCACTCAGGCCTGATTTCCTTAAGAATGCATAGGTTTGATCTTGTTGCAGTCCATGGGACTCTCAAGAGTCTCCTCCAGCACCATAATTCAAAAGCATCAATTCTTCGGCGATCAGCCTTCTTTATGGTCCAGCTCTCACTTCCATACATCACTACTGGGAAAACCATAGCTTTAACTATATGGACCTTTGTTGGCAAGGTGATGTCTCTGCTCTCCTTATAGTTGGGTTTTAACTGGTATTCAGAATAGGCATGCACCAGAGATAGATAACAATCAGCTGCATGGAACTGAGGTTTTAAATTGGAAGAAGATTCTATCTTGTGTTGGAGGTGGATGCAAGAGAGGGGGGGCTCTCTGTTATATTTTATGGAAGTTTTTCCATTTAGGATTCGGCCACCCTCTCCTAATGTTGAATTTTAAGATATACAAGTGAGGATGGTTTGATGTACGATGTAACATTGAGATTTTAAAGAAGATGTATAGCTGTGTATGGCTTGTAAAGAGTAAAGGGGGTGGGGAGCATGGTTGGAAGGATGTCTCTGGGAGTTAGAGCCTACCCCCCTAAATAGGACTAAAAGACTGAAAGAGATCATGGAGATATGTTGAGATTCTTTCTTTCTTTCTTTCTTTCTTTCTTTCTTTCTTTCTTTCTTTCTTTTTTGAGTAAAATGCTATGGTAGCCGCGAAAGGAAAGCGGCGTGAGGGCTTTTTGGATGTCAGAAGAGGAATGGCACCGCCCTTACCCTTCCTTCCCAGCCAGAGGAAGAAATGGTGAATCTCTGGAGAGCCAGTGTGGTGTAGTGGTTAAGAGCGGTAGACTCGTAATCTGGTGAACCGGGTTCACGTCTCCACTCCTCCCCATGCAGCTGCTGGGTGACCTTGAGCTAGTCACACTTCTCTGAAGTCTCTCAGCCCCACTCACCTCACAGAGTGTTTGTTGTGGGGGAGAAAGGGAAAGGAGATTGTTGGCCGCTTGAGACTCCTTTGGGTAGTGATAAAGCGGGATATAAAATCCAAACTCCTCCTCCTCCTCCTCCTCCTCTTCTTCTTCTTCTCTGGAATTTGTCAATTCTCAATGCCAATGGAAGGGAGGGATCTGCTGTTGTTGCTTTGGAACTGCTTGAGTATTATGGGAAGGAACTGAGCCAGAGAAAGAAGAGGGTTTAACCTTGAAGCTTCAGTTCTGCCCCAATCAAGCTGGAATACAAAAACAGTGGGAGTAAGGAGATAGCCCCAAATGCCACAGGAAAAAAGGAAAATCATCAGAGAGACATGTAAGTCCAAGAGACTAACAACTGACTTTTGGATGTGGCGCATGAAAGATGAAAAGGAAAAAGCTATGGTTCCTCACTTGAAGCCTTTTTTTTGGAAGTTAAATAATATAATAATAATAATACAAATAGGAAACATTAAGACTACAGTTGTTAATTATGAGATAATTTTGAAAAATTGAATGTAATCGAAATAAACAAGAATATGAAACGCAGTAATATTAGATCATAAAGATCCATCAAGACTGGTGTGCGGGAAGCCTCTTAACAAAAATGTATTAATTTGGAACTAATTTGTGTAACTGGGTTTATATTGGAAAATCAATAAAAATAATTGGCGTAAGAAAGAAACTGGCCTTCTAAACACGAAAGGCAAAAAACTCAGGAGGGTGGTTCCATGGCTTCCCCACCACTGCACTAGACACTCCTGAAAACAGCCATGTATAGAATGTATTATTACCATTATTTCTATCCCACCATTCATCCCAATGGAGCCCAGGGTTGCAAAGTAGCAAAACAATGCAATCAATAATAAAATAAAAATATTAAGAACATCTAAAGCATCAAGAACATCTAAAAAAACCCACTTTTAAGTACAGACACATATTCTCTTAACAAATAATTTCAAGGCTTCCAGGATCAGTATCTTTCAGACATCAAATGCCTGGGTGAAGAGATATATTTTAAAATGCCTCCTGAATGTTCATAATGAGGGAGACAGACATATCTCATGAGGAAGGGCATTCCACAGACGGAGAATGATCATAGGTCAGTGCCAACCAGGCAGCACTCAGTGGTTGGCACCACCAACAGGTCCTCCTGATGGTAGGGCCCAAGACAATTAATATTTGGGAGGCAGTCTTTTAGATACTTGGCTCCCAAACAATTTGGAGCTTTGTATGATAGTTCTCGCCTGCCAACCTAGCAGTTCGAAAGCACCTCCGGGTGCAAGTAGATAAATAGGGACCGCTTACCGGCGGGAAGGTAAACGGCGTTTCCGTGTGCGGCTCTGGCTCACCAGAGCAGCGATGTCACGCTGGCCACGTGACCCGGAAGTGTCTCCGGACAGCGCTGGCCCCTGGCCTCTTAAGTGAGATGGGCGCACAACCCCAGAGTCTGTCAAGACTGGCCCGTACGGGCAGGGGTACCTTTACCTTTACCTTTATGATAGTTCTAGCACCATGAATTGGGCATGGAAACTCAATGGCATGTCTAACTTTATACCTTCCTAATGGCAGGTTCCAAGCAGAGTTGCGTATAATTGTGCTGCAATTTAGCACACGTGTGTGTGTAAATAGATATAAAAAATGCAACTATTGCTGCTTGCTTGAATAACAAACATAGATTTATAAAAATTACTGTTTCCTTTGAAAGAATGTAGGTATAATAGCATGCACACCATGAATATGCTTAGAATTCTTGCCGGAAAGTTGTAAAGGGGATTTTCCCCTAACACTGTTCCTTTTGTGAATATGCTTGTGGGTGTATGAATCTTATCGAACATACCCAAAATACACACCATTTTTATAAACCATGTTTGGCATTTCAAAAGTCGAAGCGGAGCTAGAGATGGCTTCACACTGGGATACACTTTCAAAACAATTTATCCACTTTCAATGTAAATTTGATAAGTGACACAGCTACCCCACAGCTTTCCAAAGATTAGGCAGGAGCAAATGAGTCCATTTTTGTGCTAAGAGCTTACACCTGTTGGAGAAGGCTACCGAGTAGAAATCGCGTCATGGGGGGAAATGGGGCTGATTCTTTCAGATTTGATCCCCTAATCATTTCACAAAGCATCTCTTGATAACAATGATGCATAATGGGAGATCCATGAACAGGAATATATACGATACCGATTGGGGCAATAGCACAAAGGGAGGGGATTTTGTCATTCCCTCTTCAATAAAATTCCAAGCTGGAATTTTTAAAATGTTTTCCTCAACCAATTAGCCCCCCCCCCCCCGCTATTTACTATGGAATAAAACAAGGGTTTTTAGGCCGAGGGCCTAAATATTGTTCTTCAGGCCTCACTATCTGGCACTGGAACTCTTCCTAGGACCACACCCTTTCTTAGGCCATGCCCCTCACTAGTCCTGCTTTCCATACCCAGAGTTTTCCAAATGTGTGGAATGTGTCTTTGAACTCTGATAATACTTCTTGTGTGAGAACAAAGAGAAGTGTTTGAACATGTGTAGAAACTAGCCTATTATACAAAGGTAACATTTGCATTAATGGCTCTGCATCATTTTGCCTCTGGTCCTGCTCAGCACTGGCATGTGGCTCACAGAAGTTTGTCTAGACGGGAACATGGCACCCAGGCTTAAAAAAGAAGAAGAGAGGTTTCCTGTCCATGGGATAAATTACACAGGGAGGGGTTTTTTCAGCCAGAACTCACCAGAACTCAGTTCCGGCATCTCTGAGGTGGATACCATTGCTATTATAAGAGATAGAGGGAGGCACCTCTTTTTCTAGAAAAGAGTTCTGGCACCTCTTTTTCTAGAAAAAAATAAAATAACACTGCACACGGGTATCTGTGTTTTGCCTTAAGGACAAATGATTTAAATGAGGAAAGTGTTGCAGGAGCAGGATTGACCCACTTATTATGCAAAGTGAGGCAGCCTGAGAGATGAGGAACAGCTGAGGAGAGGTGCTGCTGGGGACAGTTCCTTGTATGTTATAACTGAGGGGGGAGGGAAGGGGTGAGGCAGAGAGATGCCGAATGAGAATTCAGTTGAGCCAAAGTTTGGCAAGCAGAAAGCGCTGGCAGGCCACGAGAGGAGGTGCGAGGCCTCAAACTGTACCCAGCTGATGGCCCAAAAGAAACTGCTGGAGCATATCGGAGGGGGCAGATAGCGTGTGATCTAGCAACACTCTCCTAATAAAAAAACTGTAAATTGAACAATCCAGGAGTTGTACTTTGTGCACAGGAAGAAAGGGAGTATAGGTGTGGACACTGGGCCTTTTGATATAACCCTGCCTATGGAAGCCTATTAATAGTAGTAGTAATAATATTAATAAAAGTAATATGCAATTAAAATATGAAGATGCACTGCAGTCTTGTAGTTCCTGGTATATTCCTGAAAGAAGCCCTTTATCTGTGACCAAGCAGCAACAGATCACATACTGATCTTTATACAGAGCTTCATACAAGTAGACACTTCTGATTATTCCTCAACACATACCTTGAGGAACCTTCTGCACATACTGCCTCCTGCCTTAGTGAGAAATGCTCCCATGAACAGCAGTGCACACATGGACGTTCTTTTGCTTTGTGTTACTCTGCGTTTCCTCTTTGCTGTGGCTCTCTCATTTTTGTGCTTGTTTCCAGAGCAAACCCAGCATAGGTGGGGAGGGAAAAGCAATACCTTTTTCCACACACTGTCTCACAAATTCAGCTGGGAAGCAGACTCACTGTTCCCCTTCTTTGTCTAATAGAATATTGGATTTTTTTCCCCTCCAATGGGCCCTGTACAGAAATCAATGATCTGCTAGACTGAGTGAAGAAACAGTAGCAAAGGAGATATTGTTCCAAAAACACTGATACACCATCAGTTCTTAGGTCTCCAAATTACTCTTTTCCTACAATGAAGAGTAGAGGATTAGGGGAAAAGAGCAGCTTCTGTATTTCTTGAAATGAAATGAATTCTTCAGATTCAGGAAGAGAAGTGGTCAAAGAAAATTTATTTTAAAAAAGGAAACCCAGTAAATCTATAGCCAGCTTTTACAGAT
This sequence comes from Podarcis cretensis, assembly GCF_951804945.1. NCBI lineage: Eukaryota > Metazoa > Chordata > Lepidosauria > Squamata > Lacertidae > Podarcis > Podarcis cretensis. The sequence continues at coordinate 30,965,205 of NC_137181.1, read as the reverse complement.
GTGAAAAATAAATACTTCTGTTCTTTTAAAGATGTAGTTCCATAGTAAATGGGGGCCATATTCCTAAACAGACGTGGCTTGTCACATAGAATGAGGCTGTTAAACTAGCTTCGTGGAAGGTGGTTTACCAGGAGGGTGAAGGATTGACTCTGCTGATGTGTTTGCACCATACAGACCTCCCTACTATTTCGCATCTCCCCATTTGCCTCCTGGTAAGCCACAGTGATTCTCCTAGATCTTCTGGGACTCCAACTCCCATCAGTTTCAATGAGCATGATCTGGAGGGCAATATGTTGTTGTTGTTGTTGTTGTTGTTGTTGTTGTTGTTGTTGTTGTTGTTGATTTCTATACTGTCCATCCAAGGATCACAGAGTGGTTCACAATATAAAAACACACAAAAAATAACACAGTAACAAACAAAAATGATACTCTCTACCAATTTAAGAGGCCATAGATTGCTTAATTAGCCAAAGGCCTAATTTAGCCATACATTCGCTGCACCTGGTCCAGATCTGACTGTACCCAAATCTCATTTCTGAAAATGTATCTCTCTTTTGACCCTGATTCTCTGCTTCCTCTGCCTCCTTTTTGTCCTTCCCCTTTTCTTATTATGTTCTTTAGATAGTAAGTCTTCAGGCATGATGGTTCTTTTTAACTTAATCACTGTGTGACATATGAGGAATCATCACCATAATATACATAGCTTCCTAACTTAGTTTGAATTTCCCAAATACATTTTTATTGAGGTTATACACATAACAAACATACAAACAGATACAAAAGAAAAAATTATAACAAAAAAAAAAAAAAGCGTCAGGATATACAAGCCAAGTTTTTCCTCTCTCTAACTATACAAAGATAGATTAATCTGGCTGTTTCACAAAACAGTAAACGATTAAAAAACAAATAAAAAAACCCACACACACACACAAAAACCACCTCCTGGACTTCCTTCCATCCTTTTGGTAAGTATCGAATATCTGCTTCCATTACGTATTTGATTTTTAATTTATAGGCCTAAATTCACACGCTGGTAGTATTGTTCTGACCCCGCCAATCACATTAAGCATTTATTCCAATATAGTTCCAGTATTTACTCCAATTTTTCAGAGATTTCTGTTCATCGTGGTCTCTTAATTTACCTGTTAATTTATCAAGCTCAGCATAATTTATCATTTTAATTTGCCAATCATTTATATTGGGGATAGTTTCCACTTTCCAATATTGTGCCAATAAAATTCTCGCTGCTGTGGTGGCATAGAGGAATATCGTTCTATCTTCTTTCTTAATATCTTTACCCGTCATTCCCAGCAAAAAGGCTTCGGGTCTTTTGGGAAAAGTGTATTTAAATATTCTTTTAAGCTCATTGTAAACCGATTCCCAAAAGCCTTTCACCTTTTTGCATGTCCACCATAGATGATATAGGTCACCCTCCACCTCCCCACATTTCCAGCATTTCTTATCTTTTAGTCTATACATTTTGGCCAACTTCACAGGGGTGTGGTACCACCTATATAGCATCTTCCAAACATTTTCTCTCAGAGACATACATGCTGTAAACTTTATATTACAATTCCACACTTCCAGCCACCTTTCAAAATCGATATTATAACCAAAGTCAATTGCCCATTTAATCATTGCCTCCTTCACCTCCTCGTCCTTTGTATACCACTCTAAAAGTATGTCATAAATTCTAGATAGGGTTTTGTTTTTACCTTCTATTACTTCTACATTGAATTTTGATTTTTTGTCATCAAAACCCAACTTCTTCTTGTCCTCTTTTAGCAAATCATTCACCTGGTGGTATTGCTACCACCCAGTGAATAGTTTTTTTATCTCTTCATAAGGTCTAAGTCTTGGCCCTTGGTCTGTTTTTCTTAACATTTCCTCATAGGTGGCGTTTTTTTCCTCCATGTTTGTTTTCTTCACCGTTAAAGCCTCAATTGGTGAGATCCACCATGGGGTCTTTCTTTCAAGGAGATTTTTATTCCTTTCCCATGATTTACCTTCCTTCTTCTCCTGTTTTTTTGTTGACTTATCTAGGTTTGGGGACACCACCCCGTTAAAGTCACCCATCAATATCATTTTTTGGTCCATCCATTCCATCAATTTGTCTCCTAATTCCAAATAAAAGGCTGATTTTTTATCATTTGGGGCATATATTCCCACAACAATTATTTTTTCTCCCTGAAACACCATTTGAACAATGACTACTCTCCCTTGGTCATTTTTGTATAATAATTGTGGATCATATTTTTCCTTTATGTATATTACCACCCCTCTTTTCTTCACTCTATCTGATGTCACAAAATCTATTCCCAATCTCTTATTGCTTAGTAATCTCTTATGCTTATTTATTATGTGCGTCTCTTGGAGACATATTAAGTCACAGTTCTTTTTCAGTAATATGTGTGTAATCTGATTCCTTTTATTTTTATTGTTCAATCCATTCACATTCCAGTTTAGTATTTTTAATGCCATCTGTTATATACTATTTAATTAACTTATTAAACCTGTGTACAATTTAGTGTTCTTTGTCTCCTTCCTCTAGTTCTTCTCTTTCTCCTATTGAGCTCTCCTCTCTTTCTTCTTCTTCACTCCCTCCTTTTTCTTCTCCTTGCTGGTTCTCTACCTCCTCCTCCCCCATCATTTTCCCCAGGTCCTTCTCGTATCTCCTTGCAAATTTTTGAAGTTCTGAGATAGTGGACAGTTTAAACTTTTTTTCTTTGAAATAGAATGAAATACCTTCCGGAAACTCCCATCTATACAAGATCCCATTTTTCTTCAGTTGATTTGTTAATTTTTTATATGGGTCCCTCTTTCGAAGAAATCTCGAAGGAATCTCTTTGTAAATAATAATTGGGTTTTCTTCAATATATAACCTTTTGACATAGTTCTGTTTCAAAATTTCGTTTCTTATCTCCAATGAGTTAAACATGGCTATTACATCTCCTGGCAATTTTTTCCCTCTGGCCTTGGCCGATTTTGTTCTTATTCGAAATATGTTTACCAGGCAATGGTTTATCTCTTCTTCTTTTCTATCTAGCCATATTGCCAGCTCTTTCACCACTTTAGCTCTAATATTCTCATTTAAATCCTCTGGTATTCCTGTAAGTTTTAGGTTAGATTGATTTTGACGCATCTGCGTCATAGCCATGTTGTCCAACAACTCTTCCTGTGTTGCTCCTATTTCTTTAACTTCTAATCTAATCCTGTCCATCTCTTTCCTACTGTCTTTCATGTCCTTTTGAACCCTTTTCACTGAATCCTCCAAAACCTTAGCTTTTACCGAGAGATCCTTAACTTTCCCTTTCAGTTCCCCTACCACTTCCTCCAATTTTTTGTCTAGAGTATCTTGTACCTCCATCAATTTTCTCTCAATATACTGTTCATTATTTTTAAATTCTTTTCTTATTTCGGCCATCAAGCTGTCATAATCTCTAATATCTCTTGCCTCCTTCCCCTCTTCTTGTTTTGAAGGCCTCCTTTCCGCTGGTGTTGCCACCCCCTTCTTAGAACCGTTCGGCATTTGTATATTTAAGTTTAGTTCTTCCTAGTATACTGTATAATGTAATATACTATGTGGGTAAGATATAGAGGTAACAAGGTTAACAAGGTTAACGTCTCTCAGATATTACAACAAGAGTCCAAAATTGACTAAATTGGTACAGCACAAAAATTAACCCTTAATTAAGATCAGATATTAATAATACAGTTTTAACTTACCTAAATTCAGACACGTATTTAAATCCTCAGAGTCTTATAATTAAATGTAGTAAACACCTGAACCTCCAGAAACACTTCCAGATTCAGGGGGTTCTCAAACTCATGAGCAAGGTCCTGCGAAAACGTATTCTTTAACTTTGCATCCCGGGGTGTATGCCTCTTTAAATCCCGAAGAATCAAGAGAATCACAGCTGTCTCTGAAGCTCAAGAACGTATCCGGTTGGGGATGAAGAAGGCGGGTCCCCTTTAACTCACTCAATATGGCAGTCCTTTCACAGTCTCACCATCTTTAAGCAAACTTTAAACAAACTTTAAACACAGTCTCACAGTCCCTGTCTTTAAACACAGAGCGCTGCTAAGGCACCTATATTCCACACTCCGTTTAAGTCCCAATTCTCCCCAATCCTGAGGTTTAAAAGCAAAAGTCCTCCACCGAAACCCGTGCTGGTTAAAGCGCTCTCCGTCCCGATGAAACAGAAAAGTCTTTTCCCCCTCTCCCTAGTCGATATAGTAGTTCAACTGTTACCTTGCCTCTGACACTTTATACTTTGTGTCTGAGGTCTTTCCACCACACACTCACTGGCAGCTTGTTTCCTCTTTTCCTCTTTTGTTTCCTCTCTGCCAGCGTCTCGCTATACTTTCTTTTCACCTTACCGCCAGGAATGGACTCCTCCTCCTTTTCACCAATTATTTCTTCTCCGCTGGGTTCTTATCAAAACGTTCCTTTAATCTTATCTAAGTAATTTCCAATATTTCTTTATCCCCACTGCTTTTTCCACAGTGATTTATAGCTACTTCCCAGCTTCTCCGCTGTTGTTGGAGGTCCGCCGCTTTCCCTCGGAGCTTGAGGCTTCACAGCATGGAGTCTGTTGCCTCCCCTTTACACTGCAGCTCCAGCCTTGTTAAACACCGGCAACACAGGCGAGCACAGGCAGCGTCGCAGGGTACCTTGTCCCGCAGGATTCCCTCCTGTGGTTTCAGGGTTCACGTAGCCTTCGCGACCCCTCTAAATCTCCATGCTGTTCGAGACTCCCCCAGAGGAGTTATCTCACACTCCTTTTCTGCGGCCGCGGCGTCCCGGAAGTCAACTTAGTTTGAATTTCAGGTGCATTCTCAGGTATGGAAGCCCCATACCTAGGGCAGTCATAGGGCTTTCAGGAGACTGTTAGCTCCTCAACTAGAGAAGGGTGAGAATTTCAACTAAGTTCACGTTTGAAGGAGAATCGGCCGAATTTACAATTTCCAAAACAATACGTGAAGCAAAACACAACCATCTTTTGAAATTCACACCTCTCCCATTTTTGCTGTGCTTTTCTCAACTCAAATAATGTGTACAAAAATGCATAGATTCAAGTGTGCATAAAGATGCATATATCAGTGGAGTTGACATCAGCATACAAGAACTATTAGATAACATGGAATTTCAAAAATGTGTAGATTAGGCAAAATTGCCTTCATAAAATGTTGTGTTAGGGGAAATTCTCACTAAAATGCTGGTGAATTTCCACAATGGCTTTTTTAAAATAAAAAAATTAAAAATGCAACCTGCTGTGGAAATGTGGAGAGCCGAGTTTAAGATTGGAAAAATAAGAAATTGAGAGAAACCAAAGCTGAGAGATTCACCCCTCCCTTCCCTCAACCATACTTGTATGATGTGGAAGAACATCTTGTATATCTCAGTAAACCTCACTGCTGTATGGAGTATTTAAGACTGGAGGACAATCTAATCAATGTATTTGTGACATATAGACTATCTACAGAACATGAGCTCACTATTTTGATAATTATAATAAATGGGAAAGTTGTACACAGAAGCAATTCCCCCAGTTGTTCCACTTGTATTCAACTGACCACAAGGTGGTAGCATTTCAGAATATTATGGTTATTGCCAGGCATTCTAAAGGCATGCTTTTTTAGTATTACTAAGCATCAAGAAAAAAGTGCACCAGAGACCCAGCATAAGAGCACATGAGATGCTGCTTCCTTGCCTATTATTGAAAAAACAATAAAATTGTAAATGCAGGAAGCAAAGTTATTTCATTGGTCTCTAGGAATATTCGCTTTGGGCAAAGAACTTGATCATTGACAGCAAACTCATTTGATTGATCAATCCTTACAACAAAGACACTATTCTCCAATATTCCACAATTTACATAAAGAGAGGTTGATATTAGAGACTGGAAAGTGCATTTTTAAAATGGCTCTACAACCAGGTTTTCGAAACTCTGAAGCGTAACACTATTTGAAGTAGTATTCTGCCAAACATTTATACTGTGTTTCTTTATCTCTGACCATTCTCCATCAATTAAAGAGGTATGTGGGGGGGGAGGGGGGTAATGCATTTGAAAAATAAAAGTGGAGAGAAAAAATTGTGGTGGGTTTTTTTATGGGCTTATTTTACTCTTGAGGCTGCTGAGAGGCATTTTGGGTGTCCTTTCTTACTTTCTACAAGCCATATCTGGTAGGAATATAAGAAGGCATCATTTTTTGCTCTGCCCTCCATTCATCACATGCAGCGCTGTTTCTGTTCTGCTGTTATTCATCTCGCTGAAACTATGTCATTCATGTAATTATAGTAAACGCCAATCATACTCCCTGGCTTGATTTCTGTTCTGGACATGAGACAAATAAACAAACATTGGCAATTTCTGTTTCCATTTCTATCTATCATCTATCTCACCACTGAGCCTCTTGGGCTAGCCAATTGGAAGGTTGGTGGTTCAAATCCCCACGACGGAGTGAGCTCCCATTGCTCTGTCCCAGCTCCTGCCAACCTAGCAGTTCAAAAGCATGCCAGTGCAAGTAGACAAATAGCTACTGCTGTGGCAGGAAGGTAAATGGCATTTCCATGCACTCTGGCTTCTGTCACAGTGTCCCGTTGCACCAGAAGCGGTTTAGTCATGCTGGCCACATGACCTGGAAAGCTGTCTGTGGATAAACGCCACCTCCCTCAGCCTGAAAGCGAGATGAGCGCTGCAATCCCATAGTCGCCTTTGGGTGGACTGAACCATCCAGGGGTCCTTTGCCTTTTGTATGCTTCAGGAACTAGGATTAATCTTACCTTCTCATTTTCACTGAACCTTCATTTTAATATTATATTCCTGGCATATATAACTGTTCTTTGAGTATTTCCCAAACGTAAGATGCTTTGTATGTTGAGTGTTGCTTTGGAGATCAAAAGGATCATCTTGCAATATTGGAAGTCCCATGTTTCTCTCTTGTTGGACCACTGGGTTAGCAATGATGCTCTTTTGTACTAATACAAAAATCACGTATAATTGGCATTCCAACTCTCACACCTCTACACTTTACAACTTCAACTCTGCAACATGCCTTTTTCTATCTTTTTGAGATGCTCTGGGATACCTTGAAGATTCTACGGTTGCATTTCCCCTTTGTACACCCTTTGTACACCATTTCCCCCTTTCTTCTATTTCTTCTGCTTGCAGCCTTCCCATTTATCTTTTCCACTATATCTGGCTGCAAGCAACCTGCAACTTTATTCTTCCTTTTCCTTTGTTAGATGGGGAAAAGGTGTGGGTGGATTTTGTAGACCAGGGATAGTCAACCGGGTTCCTTCCAGATGTTCTGGAATGTAACTAACATCACCCATCGGCCATGCTGGTTGGAGCTGATGGAAGTTACACTTCCAGAATATCAGGATGATTGCAAGGTTGTGAACTATAGTGGTACCTCGGGTTACATACGCTTCAGGTTACATATGCTTCAGGTTACAGACTCCGCTAACCCAGAAATAGTACCTCGGGTTAAGAACTTTGCTTCAGGATGAGAACAGAAATCGTGTGGTGGCGGCACGGTGGCAGAGGGAGGCCCCATTAGCTAAAGTGGTGCTTCAGGTTAAGAACAGTTTCAGGTTAAGAACGGACCTCCGGAATGAATTAAGTACTTAACCCGAGGTACCACTGTATTGGCGTAGGTCACTTCTGTTCTTTACATGTTCTAATTTCTGTTTAAAACCAATGGCGACCTTGATAGGGACAAGAATAAAATGTAACAACCTAAAATTGTAAAGCACAAGCTACAACTGTTAGTATATCAGGCAGACCATTTCAGTTCTAGACTTCAGGTTTTAGTCTTCAGCTATCAAATGAAATAGAGAAAAGATAAAGATAAAAAACCCAGATTTTACACAAGTACAAATTTCTGGATCGTTGGCAAGCACTGAGGTCTTAAGGAACTCTCACCCCTCCAAAATTCCTCAGTGAGAAACGAATTGAAATATATTTTGAGCCATTTCCTATGAGTTAAAAGCTGAACACAATTACTTGTGCAACTAAGATGTTACCTTTACTTTCCAGCTAGGAATATGTGCATTACCTGTTTCCATGCAAGTATGGGGAAGGGCTGTGACTCAGTAGCATATTTTAAAGGTATACATTAATTGAGGGCCTTATAAACAATGGCACCCTCTCTGTGGAACACCCTCCCATCAGATGTTAAGGAAATGAACAACTATCTGACTTTTAGAAAACATCTGAAGGCAGCCCTTTAATGTTTGAAGTTTTACTATGTTTTTATATGTACTGTAAGCTTTCCCCAGATGGACGGGGTTTAAATATACCGATAATCATCACCATCATCATCATCATCATCATCATCATCACTTCCAGAGGAAGTAGACCTGATGCCTTTACTAACAATAATATAAATATTTAAATGAATTGACTTTGACAGCTTGTGTACCCTAATTTGTCCAGCAAGGCAATATCCTTTATTTAATTTATACATTTAATGACTTTTATACACTGCTTTTTAAAGAAACACACAACTCTAGGCAGTTTACAACACTGTAAAAGAAAACTAACATTCTAAATTTTTAAAAAGTTTTTAAAAGGTATTGAGCTTATTTGAACATGGGTCAAAAATCAACAGTAGCGAAAGAAAGCAACCCATGCGTAATTTTACATGCCTGGGTAGACCTGCCTAAAGAAACATGTTTTAAGAAGGCGCCGAAAAGACAGCCTGCCTGATGTCAATAGGCAGGGAGTTCCACAGTGCCTGGATGATGCAACACTCAAAGACTTGTGTGGAATGCATATTATGTGGCACCTGCAATAGCACCAGTTCCACAGACCAATGTGGTTGAGTGCGCATATGCGAGGTGATCTCTCAAGTAAGGTGATCTTTCAAGAAAACGGATCCCAAGCCATTACAGGCTTTGTAAACTAATAGAAACACCTTGAACTCGGCCCAGAAGAAAATAGGCAACCAGTAGAGATCTCTGTTATAAGCAGCTTCCAGATCAGGCACAAGCGAAAAGTGCATTGCAGTAACCCAACCTTGAAGATCTTTGTAATCCTTTTAATACAATGTTTTCAGACCTTCATGCTTCTCCTTCTGCTGATTTAAAATGAATCACAATCTCCCTGCCCCCCCTTAAAAAAAATACCAACTCAATTTTTTGCTTTGAACACCAAATATCATCTTGGGTGATATTCAACGCTAGTCCTAATCAGAACAGACCTATTTGTGCCTAGTGACTAATAAGTTTAATCAATAATACTTTAATAATAAGACTAGATATGACTATTTTAGGTTCATTAATTTCAGTAGGAGTTAGTTAAATACAACCCAGTATTCCTTTGCTCACTTTGAATGTAGACTAGTCGATCGAATATTTTCATGCCCCATTTTTTTTATCCCGTGTTTTTAGTTTACTTTGGGTGAGCCAGATTTAAGAAACAAAAGAATTATAGGGAGAAAGAGAAACAAATGGGCATTTCTTGAATAATAATAATAATAAAGAAAATCATTATTACTGCCACTTTTCAAAAAGTGACCCAAAGTTTGAGTTCAGCCTTGAAAGGCAGGATAGCATCGACTTCCGGTCGGCGCCAGCGTTTAATGGTGGTCCTTTCTTCGAGCTCCGAAGGAGGACTGCTCCGCGAGTTCGGGTCTGTCCCGCTACGGCGAGCGGGGGACCCCTAAAATCACAGGCGCGGAACCCTGTGAACAAGGAGACTCGGTTGGCACCCTTTGCGCCCCCCGGTACTGTGAAAGAGCCTTTTTAAAGGCTCCGGAATGGCATCGGGAGTGAGCGCGGTGCTGAGAGCCGCAACCCAGCCCGTGGAGCGAAGCCGCGTCGCCATGAACGGAGAGCGCCGATTCCTTCCTGAAACAAAGATCTGACCGCAACACCCGTGAGTAAGACTGAGGGACTGAATGGGACATTAAAATTTAAACCCTGAAATTTGGCTGAAAACGGGAAAGGCATAAATTAAGGAAGTCTGCCTCCCCGAACTGCATGAAAAGTAAAGCAATGAAAAAGCAAAGCTGCATTTGAAAGAAACTAATCTTTTAAACTGACTAACTGACATCGGACTTTAACTCCCCCCCCCAATAAGCAGGGAAAAGGGGGGAGGAAAATTGGACACTGCTAACCTGCTTGAATTTAACGGAAAAAAAGGAGATCTTTCACTGCCAAATCCCCTGGCCGAACTGCCTGAGCAAGGTACCGGGAAAGTGAGCTGTCAGTAGAGACTGGATACAAAGTGTATCTATGAAGTTGGGGTTTTGTCTGAGACAAAGTTACTGGGCTCCAGTTGGGATTACTTTGTTGAACTTTTGAAGGGAAAGAAAACGCGACAGAAACTTTTATTGTGGACTTTCGAACTCTTGGTTCATAGCTCTATGTTTCCCTTTTGTTCTTTTCATTTGGATACAATTGAATGCTCCCTCTAGAGGGCTTAAAGAGAAACTGTTACAGTGAAAAAGAAACAGTGGGATTTTCCACTTGCAAGTTTTTCCTGTGAGAACGACCTTGAGGATATGAGTGGCCCAGCAGATGAGATAGTAACTAGATCTAAAGTAAAACAGTCACAAAAGAAGAGGGCCTCAATAACAAGCACATTACCAGCTGCACAGGAAAAAATACCAACAGCATCTATGGAATCAATGACACAGGCACTGCTCAAAATAAATCAATCTCTAGAAGCACTGACAAAGCAGTCCACGGAAAATTCTAAAAAATTGACAGAACTGACAGCAAGACTGGACTTGAACACGGCAAGCGTAGCATCTAATACAGATTCTATTAATAAGCTGATTCAAGAGAATTCTGAAACACGGAAGATAGCTGAAAGTGCAAAAAAGACAGCAGAGGAGACAAGGGAAAAGCTTGCACCGATTACAGAAAAAGTGAATGAACATGATGCAGCCCTCTCTTTGCTGGAACTACAGAGGAAGGAGAAAAATCTGAAATTGAGACTGGTTCCTGAGAACGAGGGCGACAACCTTGTGGACTTCCTTACACAGAACTTTTCGGAATTTTGGTTAGAAGATTTGGAGGAAGATGAATTTGAAATAACAGCAGCCTTTCGGCTGGGCAGGAGGCAAGGAAAGAAGCCAAGGGATTGTTTAATCACACTGAGATCCAAGGAAGAAAGAGACAAATTACTGAACTTGCACTATCAAAAGGCCTTGGAGATCCAAAATTGTCAAGTACAAATTTTTAAAGACATCCCTAAATATATTTTGGGGGTGAGAACCCTCTACAAAGACTTGGTCCTCCTGCTGAAGAAAAATCTCATCTTTTAGGTGGGAGTTTCCACAAGGACTGTCTTTTAACTTTAAGTAAAATTGAGGAGTATTAGATGTCAGGGAATAAGAAATAGAGAATTGCAGCTGTAACTAATAAGTCAAAGAAAAAGGAATGTAATGAAAGTGAATTAAATAATTAATTATTGGAGAATTGCTAAAAAAAGTTAAAAATAAGGTAAAGGTAAAGGTACCCCTGCCCGTACGGGCCAGTCTTGACAGACTCTGGGGTTGTGCGCCCATTTCACTTAAGAGGCCAGGGGCCAGTGCTGTCCGGAGACACTTCCGGGTCACGTGGCCAGCGTGACATCGCTGCTCTGGCCAGAGCCAGAGCCAGAGCCAGAGCCACACACGGAAACGCCGTTTACCTTCCCGCTGGTAAGCGGTCCCTATTTATCTACTTGCACCCGGAGGTGCTTTCGAACTGCTAGGTTGGCAGGCGCTGGGACCGAGCAGCGGGAGCGCACCCCGCCACAGGGATTCGAACCGCCGACCTTTCGATCGGCAAGCCCTAGGCGCTGAGGCTTTAACCCACAGCGCCACCTGCGTCCCTTAAAAATAAGGATGCAGCAAAAGGGAGGTATGGGGAAGTCGGAGAAACAAGGGGTATGAAAACAGGATTATGAAATTATACATGTTTATATGTTTTTGTTTGTGCATGTGAGTGTGTTGTTTGTTTTTATTTGTGTTGGAAAACTAATAAAAATCATTATAAAAAAAAAAAGGCAGGATAGCATCTGCGGATACATAAGGAAGCTTTGGTTTGCCAGCAAATCTTAAACGAATACCAATTTTTAGTCCTTTGAGCTGTAGAATTCTTTTGAACTCCAGTTGGATAGAGGGATCACAGGGATCAATCAGAGGACTGCGGGCAGCATGTGTTCATTCAGTGCAGCAGCTTTGGCACCGACAGAGGATTGTTAGAGCCTATTTTCCTTTGAGCAGCAGGAGTAAGTACTGTAAAGAAACAGGACTCAGTGAGACTGCCGGATGCATAAACAGTATGTAATCCTCTGAATGCGCAGGGAATTATATCCGAACGAGGGACAAGAACAAAAATCCGGTCGCTGCTTTCACAACCGCGTGGGGCTCAACACCCTAGGTTAGGCTGAGCTACTGGAGGACTCTTGTTTTGTCTTGGAAGGTGGGGAGGGACGTGTACACGGAAAACGCACACACAGAGCATTTACCAGCTCCCTCCATTCAGAGTCTTAATCTCTGAAGTCCAGAAAGTAAACTGATCTGGACTTAGCTGTTTTCAGCTCCACAGGTTTCTGGTTTAGTAAGGCAGATAAAGCACATCACTTTATAGATTAGCTCGAAGCTATAGAAGGGGACAGCAGTGATGGTGGTGACATTTATTGGATTGGCTTCTTTAAACAATGTGGGGATAAAACTAGCCTTTTTTTTGTAACAGCCAAGGGAAGGAAAATTCCAATCGGTCCCCTAGAAGAGGCCAGACTCTGGAAATAATTTTTAAAAGCATGCAAGGTGAAGCTTGCCTTGATGACCAGCTTGCAGCCTAGTTCCTTCTGAAACCCTCATTGGACCATGTTTGGAATAAATTGCTGCATGTTTTGCTCCTTATTTTCCTTCCTGAGACTAGTGATGCAGTGATCGCTACACAAAGAAGCTCAAGTGCAATGCCTAAAAGGTGTACACAAACATGCAAGGACGCACACAGACACACACACATGCCCGCACAATCTGTTGGGAAGAATCTTCCTACTAATTATTTCTAAGGATGCCAGGTGAACATAGGGACACAGAAACTAAAACGAAAATGAAAAGATCAGCAGCAGAAGGGCTCTGCCAAACACAACACCCCCAGCTATGTTTCCGTTTGTGTGAGAGATTTGATTTGACATTGGTTCGGCTCTAGCATTTGAAGGGAGTTTAAAGCCTGGCAGATGCTTCTGTGTATTTTCCTCCTACAGATGGAGGAAGTGTTCGAAAATCTGCTAGACCTCATTAAATAGCACACTCATGGTGGAAATGGAAAGCGAGCGGTGGCTTTCACTTTTGTCAGAGGCTAGCCTTTAACAAGTTCTTCCCTTTAAAATGCATTTGTCCCCTGCAAATAATAATAATAATAATAATAATAATAATAATAATAATAATAATAATATGATCAAGTGCCCTGGCATCTTAAAACACAAATGTGTTGCGGACCAAGCATTCATGAAAGTGTAGATCTCACTGTCAGCTCTCCTTCTGGAAATTATTTTCCCGGTGGGTAGATTTGGCTAAATCCTTTTGCCACCTCCAGCACAGTGATAAGGTGGAATAAATAAGATTTAAATAATAAATATATACATCCAATTAAATGCAAACCTGGGGCACGGGTTAAGCACTTCTAAGTCCCATTGATTTAAGCATATTTGAATTGACCCTAATTCTCCCTGACGTCTCCAGAGCTAGAGTTCAAGTAGATGTGTTTAGAATCATGATGAAAGGAAGAGAGCACATTCTGGCTTTTTCTCCAACAGAGTTGGGATCCTGTCCTCAGAGCCACTAGAGATCTGACCCTGTGATTTCAGTCAATGATAATGCGTAGTAAACTCTGATCTCAAGCAAACTTTTTTTGTTTACAGATAGTGAGCTTATCATTACTTGAAAGAAATGGTTCTCTAAAGCACCATCACTGATGGGCTGACTTCAAGCTTCCAGGATCTACATTGAACCCCAAGGTCCACCAACCAGAACTAGCTTCAAAATAGTGGTTCAGGGAGGCCAGATATTTATTAAGGAATTAAGTAACTGGGTGCCTCTGAGGCTGAAGACCTACTCAGCCCTGGAATTTGTTTTAAGTACCAGTACTGAGTTCACAGTCCTCCCATTTTCTCCCTCCTTGTCCCCCCTCCAATCTTGTTCATTTCAGCAGCCTAATTTCGAGGGAGGGGAAGCATTTTAGTTATTGTTATTCTCAAAGACTTGGTTATCGGAAGCCCTTACTGATATACTTCTAGTGATGGGGGAGAAATTCAATTTACTGTATTTTTTGCTCTGTAAGACTCACTTTTTCCCTCCTAAAAAGTAAGGGGAAATGTGTGTGCGTCTTATGGAGCGAATGCAGGCTACGCAGCTATCACAGAAGCCAGAACAGCAAGAGTGATTGCTGCTTTCACTGCGCAGCGATCCCTCTTGCTGTTCTGGCTTCTGAGATTCAGAATAGATTTCTTCTTGTTTTCCTCCTCCAAAAACTAGGTGCATCTTGTGGTCTGGTGCGTCTTATAGAACGAAAAATACACCTTTGCATTTAAAGGTGAGCCTTTGCATTTAAAGGTGAGCCTACTGAATTCAAATTTTCCAAAACAATTCAGATCAAAATACAGCCAGCCTTTGAAATACACACTTTTCTGGACTTCCCAATGCTGGTCTCTCTAGCTGGCAAAATCAGACATTGGCTGTTCCCTGCTCTGGTGTTTCTTCTACCTTCTCCTACCACCAACTATGGCATTATGGTAATATACCCTCTAACATTCCTCAGATGAAAATAGGAACATTTCTCACTTCCCCCCAAATGATCCTCCTCGACCCCCAATTCCTCCCCACCCCATAGAGCCTTCCACAGCCACAAACCAACTGGACTCAGGGGGGAAGCTTAGCAAATACTAAAATAAAGCAAACCATCTAGTCCCTGCTAGCACTACAATATATATATTTTACCAGACAGTAGTTCAGATTGTAAGGTTGTGGCTTGCAGCACATGCTACTGACAGCGAACATCCGAGAGGAATATGAGTGCCTATAAAGGTGAGCTTTCACACACGCAGGTTTATCACTTTGTGGCTGCAATGGCAAGTTATTACTTGCCCATGGAAATGAGCTTTTACAGATCAATCACCACAGATGGGACTTTGCTATCACTTGAAATCACCTGAAAGGAAAGCAGAAATGTTTGAAAGTTGTACAGTAAATTACCTTACACCAGATATGTGCTATACATTTTTTATTTTTGTAGTACCAGTGTATATGACTCCTAGAGCTGTGAGCTTCCTTCTAAGAACACTGTTGCCCTAAAAATCATTGTGGAATTTTCCAGCCCTTTGTAACGGTCCCTTCTTAAGCCCATTATTATTATTAAGCAATTCTTTATTAATAATCAATGATAATGTTTAAGCTCCCCCCCCCTCAAAATATCTCTGGAATCTCCTCTTATTAGATTTTGAGTCAATGTACCTCCCTTCCCCCAAATCTCTGCATTTTGTTAAAAATGAATCCCATATATCTTTCGATAAAACCTACAGAGTTAAGTGCCTAATAAAATACTACACGACTAAAATTACTATTAATATTTTAGCATTATGCTGAAGCATGAGCTTTCCCCCCCTACAAAAGGTATGAATCACTGGTTTCTTCATTTCTTTAATTCTTTATTAATTGGTACTCGAGGCAATAAACCATAATATATAACTTTGGCATCAGATAAGGTTTAATGAGTGCCTGACCTTTGCGTGGATAAATTCTCCATCAGAGAACTGGCACAAGATAACCCCTTTTGAGCTGGAATTCTTGTTACTGAACCCTGCTTCCTTTCCACTGTCCTTGACATAGCCAGTTGCTTTTTTTAATCTGTAAAAGGCAGTCATTTTGCAAGACAGCTTCCTTTCTGAGGGGCTAATTCAGTGGAAATTTAATAGGGCTGGGGACATTTTCTTCTTCTTCTTCTTCTTCTTCTTCTTCTTCTTCTTCTTCTTCTTCTTTTTTTTTTTTTTTTTGGCTTTCTGTTCCGTTAATTATTCTGCATGGGAGCAGAAGTCTGATTACAGACATCACCAAACTGAGGATCAGGCAAATACCTACTCCAGGAAGCTTAGCTGCTATTTAGCCATCATTAAAACTCCTGGTTTGTTCATTTTTAAGTGAAGTTTCCTAGGCTAAATTTACTACTAAAATCCTGATCAGTATTTTTATTTATTCATTGCATTTATATCCCTTCTTTTTCTTCAAAGAACTCAAGGTGGTTTACCTGGTGTCCCCTCCCTCTGCCATTTATTCCCCACAACAACTCTGTGAGGTAGGCTGGGCTGAGAAGCAGTGACTGGCCCAAGGTCACCCAGTGAACTTTGTGGTTGAGTGGGAAATTGAACCCTGGTCTCGCGGGTCTTAGTCCCCCTCCCCATTTCTGGTGAATGCCACTCCTCTTCTGATCTTCATGTGTATTTATAAAAAGGGAATTTACACCGTGTTCAGTTGAAGTTGGTGGACATAGGCTGGATCTAGACAAATCAAAGAAGTGTTTCAGTTAAACCAGGTTTCCTCAAACTGAGCCCTCCAGATGTTTTTGGCCTATGACTCCCATGATACCTAGCTAGCAGGACCAGTGGTCAGAGATTATGGGAATTGTAGTCTCAAAACATCTGGAGGGCCGAGTTTGAGGAAGCCTGAGTTAAATGCATCACAAACTTTGTATGAGAAATCGGGTTAGCAAAAAACAGAACTCCACAGTGCCACCTGGTGTCACAGTGTTAGAATGCATAAACAACACATATAAAGGGCTTTTTTTTTTTTGCCAATGTAGCTGAGTCCTTAGGATCCCTTGAGGTCCGCTATCTGTTAGAGATACAAATGGAGAATACCATGAAAGCAAGACAAGCTGTTGATCTTTATTGGTCTGCTGCAACAGGGTCTCTCCTTCCCTACTTTGCAAGGAGGTGAGGATGAGCCCCAAAGAAAAGTATGTAACATCTTTTAAAGCCCCAGAAACCTCACTGCCCTCACTTTGACAGAAAGACCACCCACAAGGCCATCACCAAAAGTTGCCTAGTAAATAATCCAAAGACATGACTTAACGCCTGTCCATCAATATACCTGATAATGTCCCTTTGGGGCCTGTCTTTACATTCTTTACAAATGGTAAACACTCTGGAACCAGAGTTTATTCACAGATCCCATTGCCCTGTTTTTTCAGGTCTGCCCTGCTTTTAATAAACACCTTTCAGACCGGTTTTGCAGATACTTGAACCATCAAGGAGTTTGTGCATACAAGACTGGAGAGGGTCTTTGAGGTTGGCCAGGGTTTAAACATGGCCACTGTATTGTTTTCAGGCCCTTTGTACTGCTTCACTGATAAGAAGTGCTGTTTCACTGATAAATTGTGTAAAACTAGAGGTGGAGGGTTTAATTAAGAACTTCCTTTAGACACGCACTGAAATGTGGCAATAATTGGCCCCCTACTGTTTTACGGGTAAGGGGTAGATGAGGTCTTTGCAAAACCCTGCAGCAGGGTTTGCAAGCAGCGTTTCCAAACATGCAGTACCAGGGAAGCTCCAGTAGGGGCTGCTGTTGCAAAGGAAAATTATGGTCCCTTTAAAATTTAAAGGTGGATGTATATGTGTATGTGCATTTATTTTATGGGACTTCAGTTTCTAATATCAATGGTTTTACTCCTCAGTTGAAAGTCCTACATAGCTGGAATACCTGAAGGGAGGACTCCAGTGACATTCAATGGAACGAAGTTAGACTCTCCCTTCAGACATTCACAAAGGTTGGAAGAGCAAGGGCCATGGACAGCATTTGGATTGGGGCCAACATATACACACCCATCCAGTTCAGTTTCATTCCCCCACCCAATTCTTTTGAATGCCTGAAGAGGGTTCTGGATCATATACTATCTTGGTAGCATGGCAGGATTACTGTTGGCCTAAACCATGTCGTTGATCCTTAATGCAAAACACCAGCAACACAGCCAGGGATGGGAGGATAATTTGATGCAGTTCACATTAAAGGTTAATTTGCACTTCCTGAATCAATACATGAACTGAAACACAGACATCCTTTGAAATGCACTCTTCTTTAGATTCAGCAATTAATCTGTACCAAGTAATACGTACAAAGATGCATATTGTAAAATAAACTGTGTCTACAAATGCATATGTTAGGGAAGATAACGTACCAACATGCTTTACATTAGGGAAAATGGCTTTGCAAAAATGTGCATATTGGGCAAGACTGCATACAAAGCTATGTATATTTGTACCAAAACACTGACAAATTTCCATGCGGACTTTGAAAAGACATTATTGAAGTGATGCTGAAATGTGGAGATGTTAACAATGGAAAAACGACAAATTGACATTGACAGGTTTCCCTACACAAAGCAAAGCCTGTGTGATGCTTGAAACTGTGCTGCTGTGGTTGTATATGAACTGCTTCATCATGGAGGGCTTCCTTCAAATGGGCTATCTGTTTGCTCCTCATCCATGAAGCTTCTCATTTCCTGCTGGTGAGAGTGTGATTAGCTGCTTCCATAACCCCCACCTGTATACAGGAGGACCATGCCTCTGTAAACTTCACTTCTTATATTGTTAGACGTTTGTGTAGGTTTCCAAAAAGAAGGCTCACATGTTGTCAAACTCATATATGCTAATACTGTTTTCCCCCCTCAGTTCTCTGATGGCTGATCCATGTGGAGAGCCAAAAGAGCACCACCCACATACAAGGACGGTGTATCCTTGGGCTTTGGGGATACAGCCATCTCTCCAAACATTCTCATGGGTACTGAGCACGCTCAGTGGGCATGGAATGCTGATTGGCTGTTGTGGTGGGGGAAATGGAAAAATGTGGACTGGGAAATGGAATGGAATGGCTGGAATCCCAAACAGGAACATATTGTCCACTGCAACATTTTGTTGCAGCTCCTGCCTCACGCCACATTTCACCCATGTGGCTCAGTGGGCTCAGGCTTCTGAAACAGGAGCAACCTGGGCAATAGAAGCGGATCAACTCAAAGCTAAGGAGTGAATTCCTGTGGAAACAAGCTGCCACCTCATGGCTGAAAGAATATATACCAGTTGCGGAGAATTAATTAAGCTCATTTCCAAGAAGGACTGCCCTTGGTCCACTGAGAGTCAAAGGGCAGCTGGAAGACTATAATTACTTCTGTTAAAGAGAAATCTCCATAGGAGGTCATCCAGTTTCGCAGTATGATTTAAAAGAGCAGCATGACTTCAGAGTATTTTTAGCTTAGATGTGGGTGAATTGCAAAGATTGCGGGGTGTGTGCGTTTGTGTGTCTTTATATATGCAACATTACTTATGGGATATAAATGGAAGCACTCTTTCCAATTTTTCATTCAGAATAACAAGGGGGGAGTGTTGATAACATGTCCAGCTGTTGCAATGAATGCATTCTGATATAGTCCTATTTCCTTGAGCTTATCAAGATAAAAATAATTTTGCAAAATCCTGAATCGAATTGCTAATTGCCAAACATCTTGGAAGTAACAGGATACCTAAATGGCCCCTTTCTTAAATCATGCATGCTAAGATTCTTTTTTTCTATTTTTACCCACTCCATTCAGTAACATTCAGTGAAGTGTAGCAGGTACTTTAAATCTCCAGAAAAGGAGACACTGACCTTTAACTAAAAAAGAAGCAACAAGCAAAGGTACCCATGATAGCCCATTAAAGGGGGGAGGGACCTTCCCCAAAATTCACATTAGGACAATACTTTTTTTAGGCCAACCACAATATTGACAAAATAGAGTGCAAGAATTCAGAACTCTTCATTAGGATAGATGGTTAAAAAAAAACAGGGAGTGGGGATTGGCTAATTTGGAAGCTATGGCTGGAATTTGCATTTTATTGAAGTTTTCAGATAAAATGGCAAAGGAGGTTATACGCATTCTGATCAGGGCCTGTTAGATGCTTTGCAGGTTTCAGGTTGCACCCAGGGCAGCTTGAAAGGAGAAACATACAATGGTTTGTTCTCCATGTTTTGGAAAAAGAAAATCTTGTATTTCCCAAGCTATACAGAAATCATACAAATTGTGTGTTAGCACAATATTGTTGCCCTGTGGTACACTCTCCCATCAGATGTCAAAGAAATAAACAACTCTCTGACTTTTAGAAGACATCTGAAGGAAGCCCTGTTTAGGGAAGTTTTTAATGTTTGACGGTTTATTGTGCTTTTAATTTTCTGTTGAGAGCCGCCCAGAGTGGCTGGGGAAACCCATCTAGATAGACGGGGTATGTATGTATGTATGTATGTATGTATGTATGTATGTATGTATAAATAATGAAGTCAACCAAAGTGATACAAAATAGCATGTGGGCTTTCACTGTGGTTGCCAATGATTTCAGATAAATCTTAGTCAAAGCCCATAGACGGAGGGTGGCTGATCCAGATAAATGCAGGTTAAGACATCTCAGAAGGTTTTGGATTGTTGCATTTTTTATAGTGTTTACATAGTTAAATTTTCTGTAGGGCATTATTGTCAAATAAGTTTCTGTTGAGATACTGTCAGCATCTAAATGGAAGAAAGAGTGTGTTATCAGGAACCAGTGGCTCTGCCAGGATATGTCAGATTCTGTTATTTCACTTTTCATCTGTGTTTTTGTCATGCAATTTTACAAAGCACTATGGATCACAGATAAATAGGGACCGCTTACCAGCGGGAAGGTAAACGGCGTTTCCGTGTGTGGCTCTGGCTCGCCAGAGCAGCGATGTCATGCTGGCCACGTGACCCAGAAGTGTCTCCGGACAGCGCTGGCCCCTGGCCTCTTAAGTGAGATGGGCGCACAACCCCAGAGTCTGTCAAGACTGGCCCGTACGGGCAGGGGTACCTTTACCTTTACCTTTATGGATCACAGAAGACTTTACTTTAACATACCTATCTGGAAATGGTGGTTTTCATCCATCGTTCAACCATCCTAACACATTGCCTGCAACAAATGCTGTAATCTAATGAACATCATATGCATCCACTGGCAGCTACCAATTATTACATGTTGCTGTGCATTATTATATGTTGCAATCAGGAAAGCAAATAAGCAATGCACATGAACTGCATCTGTTCTGAGGATGGATTAGACTTTGCAAGAAACTCATAATTAGCTACCCAGCTAAACCCCTTGATCGGTGGAAAAAACAGTGGAGTGAGATCATAGATTATCAGTGTTTGGGCTATGCTGTTCAAATATATTTTATTGCAAATATAAAAGTTGGTCTACAATGAAATCTTCCCAGGTCATCCCTCAAGTGTAGCTCTGAACCAGATGTTTCCAGACATAATGTTCTTGGTTAACTGGAGAGCACAGCTGCCTTATAAATATTCTACTTCCAGGGTGAATATACTGCTGAGAAGTTGCCATTTCAACTCTTCATGATTTGTGGAGAAATGCAGAAGAACATCTATTCATAGCAACCGAGATCTTCACACTAAAGTCTCTGTGGTTGATCATTATGATGCTGTTTGCAAGAGTACTCGCTGTCCTCCCAATGTTGTCATGTTTGTACTTACAGGACTTATCCCTTATGAAAGTCTCAGCTCCCAAAGTTCCAGAGCACCTGATACAGTAGCTAGTAATATGCCAAAGAAGAGTCAAGACAAATAACTTTGGGAAACGAATTATTTACCCCACTGTGCTGTGTGTCTCCCAGACTGCATGCCCAAACCTGGCTCTTTGTAGTGCTGTAGGAGGTGGTGCAAGAGTTGGGACATTGCTGTGTCACTCCACAGCCCCCTCCTAACACTGAGCCCGGTTGGACCACCCAGTGAGCTGTGCAGAGACCTCTCTCAGACATGACACTCTCCCAACCTGCACATCCACATCTCATATGTCACATGCACTCCACACATCCTGCCTTTTTGTTGAGGGTGGGGCATCACAATTTCTGAATATCCAAAGCTTGGTACTTTGCCCTTATTGTATAAAGTACCCCATAAATCCACTGCAGCACATTTGTTACTCTTGTGAATGCTGAATGGAATCTGGTAGACTGAATGGCAAAAGCACCGACTGGATATTGTTTGTGACATAATCAGGGACAGCAACACAACTCCCCTTGCAATGATTTCCCCTTTCAAAAGGTATTTATTTGCGTGTTCAGACCTAGAGACCTCCCCCCTAAATAAACACACATTTGACTCAAATTTTAGTTTTGGTTTTTGGCAGAATTTAGGCCTCAACTTTTTTGTTTACAGAAAGTGAGTGGTTGCATAGGCTCTGGTTCGACTAGCTCCCTGCACTCTTGCAGGTAGCACTGACCCAGAGCTCCATCATAGGTCAGCCAAGGGTGAACACCTGAGGAAGGTGGAAAGCCCAGGAACAGACTATGTCCGCTCCCCAGATGCTCCCCTGGACTCAGGCACAGGCATAACCTCCTCTCAGGAATTGACCAAACCAAGCTGAGTCCCTGGATTCCTTTAACGGAATACCCTTCACATAGGGATGGCGAGACCGTTCTCCCATCCCTATCACCTGAACCTATCCACAACCTTACAAGTTGTGATGATTTGCTATGCGGTAGGCGAAACCCAAGTGGCAACAGCCAATCAGCCAAGTGGGGAAAATTCCTGCCGTGCCCCTGTCCCAATGAGAGACGACACACGACGGCATAGCAAGGCCAAACGCAACAAGCCCTAAATATAGGGAGAGGTGGGCGGGTGTTCCAATGCACGAGCCAAAAGATGAAGCTCTGGGTCACATGCATAGGTATATATAGCTCCCTCAGTTCATTTAGACAGCTCCCCATTGGCCAGATTAAACCCAGCAACAAGGGACCTACCAATCAGGTGTTGTGGCTGTCCAATATACCCACCCACAACCAGGAGGTCAGTCTCCAGGTCTCATCAGAACACATGCCCTCTTTTAGGGAGGACACGCTTTATTACAGGCTGTGTGATCTCCTACTGTATAGCTCCTGCATGGGAACACACACTTGCAGCAAAACACTTTTTTGTCTTGATTTCTTTCATGATGCTTTGTCTTTGATTGTTTGGAGGCTGTGTACTTCTCTGCTGTCTCAGCCCTCTATGGGAGATGCCTGCATGCCTAGCCATGTTGTTGGTTGCTTGCTTTTCCAAAAGGGGCAAATATAGAATGACTATCAGCTCCTCTGTCTGATGCACAGCCTAAGGCTATCTATCCCTTATATACACATGAGATATTGCGTAATGGCTTCTGGTCACTTATGGAAGTATCACACAATGGCTAAAACACACTACTGGCTTACATTTGGTGCTTGTGCATTGATTCTCATCACTAGGGTGATTTAAGTACAGGAATAAACACTAGGTGGGAGATTAGCAAAGTCAGTGCTGTGCCCTGTTCACCGCTAATACCACCATAATTCAGGCATAATGCTGCATCCAAAATTACAGATTCAAGACCTTTTTCATCTGAACATTCCTCCCTAAATTAGCTCCTCAATTAATTCTTTAAAAGGCCTTTAATTACACCAAGAATCCCCTAAAGTGCCTTCTTTCCTTCCCCATCTTTCATGCAATATATTCTATTAAATGTACATTAGTTAAGATTTATTGGTGTAACTGATGCTGGAAAATTAACTATGGGGAAAAAGAACAGGTCAGCAGCATTGGTAAGCCACAGCAATGGAACTGGGCTTGATTAACAAAGAGCAATGCAAAAAATACCTACAGAGGATGTTCTGCAAATGGCAAGCTGCCATTTTAAGGCTAACTGCAGCAGGTGTAAGAAAGGCACCCTTCCGCTGACCAAGCAACAACTGGACGCACTTCCACTGGAGAGTTTATTACAGCTTTTAGATAGTGATTAGTTCAGTATTTCACCCTAAATGTTAGTCATTTGAAACAAATAATAGTGGAGAGCAAGAAAATAAAGATCGTACTGAGTGACAGAAATTCAGATGTTCTTTTTTTTAAAGCATTGTCAGGAAATTTGTAGAAAAACAGTATTTTAAAAATCAGAGGGAAGAATACCAGAGGAAATGTGTACTTTTAAAATCTGCAGATGGATGGGTGAAAGTGAAATGCAAGCGACAGAATGATTAGCTGGATTGTCAAACAATAGTGATAAATTGGGGCGATGCAAAACACAAAACAAAACTAAACAAATATATATATAATGAGAAGGATCACCAGCAAGAAATACTATGATACTCTTGAATTGGATCATGTCCCTTTTGTTGAGTAGGAGGAAGGAAGACATTTAAAGGAGAAGGGGAAGAAAATAAAATAAATCTGTTATTTGTCCATCTGTTTATCCATTCCTAAATGCCTCTGTGATTTAGTGCATTCGAATGCTATACGTTGATGAACTCGTTTAGGAAAATAACAAAGGTGTCATTTGCAGAAAAGACTTACAGCCCCCAATGGTAGTGTATAGTTTAATAGCCTGTGCTTTTGATTTCATCTGTTCCATAGTGGCAATGAATGCTTCATCGTCACTGCCAACAAGCTGAGCCAAGCTTGCTCTAATGTTGCCTATTGCCTCAATTTTCATTGTGAGCCGAATACTTTTATCAGGACAGCAGGAGAGAGAGAGTGCTCCAACATATTATGCCACTCATGAGGCCACCCATGTGATAACTAAAGGAATAGAGATATGCATTAACGTTATGGGAGACCACTTCTGCACATTTAGTTTCTAGATCACTGGTATTTAAAGAAGAAACATAGGGGGTATCCAAAATGAATCTGAGTGGGGAACTGCAGCTTTCATTAAACAGGTCCGGGAGAAAGATGTGCAGGGATTCCACTGTGGCCAGTTACAGATATTAGAAGAAATTCATATTCGGATAAAGAAAACGCACACTTGCACATGCTCAGTGGAGGTTTTGCATAAAACCCTCATGTTTCATTGGGGACGAGATAGGAGAGGAGCAGCTGCTTAAAATTAAAAGGAAATATTCCTTTAGGATAATTAGGCTGTAAACAGCTTGGGCTCAAGGTTCAACTGGAGGTGCAGGAAGTTAGATTTGAATCTCCTTTGCTCTGTAGAGTAAAGCTCACATCAGATTAGAATGTTTTCATTTGGAATTGGAGTGCTATTTCTTGATGGCTACTAACCCTGATACCTCCACTTGGAGACAGTGTGCTTGTGAATAACCGCCACTGGAAATTGCAGGAGGGGAGAGTGAGTGGTGTTGAATTCAGGTCTTGCTTGTGAACTTCCCACAGGTCTCTGGTTGGTCACTGTGAGAACAGAATGCTGGACTAGATGAGCCAAAGAAACTGCTGACAACCTGCTGGTAGGCCTCCGTGTATTTGATGGGCCACTGTACAAAACAGGATGCTGGATAAGATGGGCTTCTGGTCTCATCTAATAATAATAATAATAATAATAATAATAATAATAATAATAATAATTTATACCCTGCCCATCTGGCTGGGTTTCCCCAGCCACTCTGGGTGGCTCCCAACAGAATACAGTGGTACCTCGGGTTACATACGCTTCAGGTTACAGACACTTCAGGTTACAGACTCCACTAACCCAGAAATAGTACCTCGGGTTATGAACTTAGCTTCAGGATGAGAACAGAAATTGTGCTCTGGCGGTGCGGCAGCAGCGGGAGGCCCCATTAGCTAAAGTGGTCCTTCAGGTTAAGAACAGTTTCAGGTTAAGAACAGACCTCTGGAATGAATTAAGTTATTAACCCAAGGTACCACTGTATTAAAAACACAAATAAAACATCAAACATTAAAAGATTTCCCTAAACTGGGCTGCCTTTAGATGTCTTCTAAAAGTCAGATAGTTGTTTATCTCTTTGACATCTGGCAGGAGAGTGTTCCACATGGCGGGCACCACTACTGAGAAGGCCCTCTGCCTGGTTCCCTGTAACCTCAATTCTCTTAGTGAGGGAACCACCAGAAGGCCCTTGGAGCTGGACTTCAGTGGATGATGGCTGAATGATGGGGGTTGAGACGCTCCTTCAGGTATACTGGGCTGAGGCCATTTAGGGCTTTAAAGGTCAGCACCAACACTTTGAATTATGCTCGGAAACGTACTGGGAGCCAGTGTAGGTTTTCTCATGTCCTTAATGTTCACTTCATACTACACACCCAGGAAAGGTGGAAGCAGCACCAGAGATGTGCATGACTACCACAATCCAGTTAAAATGCCCGCCTTTAATTTTACCACAGACTTGAAACATACACATGGCTTTTTTTCCAGGGTGAACTCACAGGAACTCAGTTCTGGCCCCTCTCAGGTGGGTGCCATTGCCATTCTAAGAGAACAAGGGAGGTGTTCATGGTAAGTTCTGGCACCTCTTATTCTAGAAAAATGGCACTGAACATACATACATGACATTTGACTTGCCCTTTCTGCTCTTACATGCCTTTGAGTAGGAGGCGAGCCTCCCTAATGCCTACAAAAAGAAAATGGACGCTAGCTTCCAATGAAGCTTGAAAAGAGCCCAGTTTACAAATACATGCTTGTGGACCGCAGCAATATAGTTATCACAGCAGCTGGGGGAAAGTTGCCCATTTATATAGCTATAAGCAGACTGTTAATATGCAGAAATTTTGGGTTCAGTAGGAGGCCAAAGAGGCCAGTCATCAGACCAAACCTCAACCTCCCACTGTGTTGGAAAGAGAGAGAGAGAGATTGGTCCCCAGTATCATTAGTATGTAAGAGAAAGGATGAACATTCAATGAAAACTCCTTCAGCCAGTGCTTACTCCAGAAATCACATACATTAAGTTATTGTCCCTGATGGTAATGTCCATTGTGTGGGTAATTGCAGTTCATGTCACCCTGTTCATGAGCTGCTCTGCATTGTTGACATATGCTCCCCTGGAGGGCAGCCACACTTCACTGAACTGCTAGATAGTGGTTCAGCTGTGTCATTCCTGCCTAAATCCATTTGCTGGTGCAGTTCTCCAAATGCACAGCTTACTAAATGTGAAGTACATTTAAGTGACTTATTTGAAGAAAGCAATTCCTGTGCTTGGGCACCTTAATGCGCTGATGACACATGGCACATGGACTTACAGGATCCCTATACCGTGAACAAAAGGCAGCACTAGGTTATTGAAATCCTTACTCTACATTTGGAGCAGGAGGTTAGGCAGAGCCGCATCACTGACAATGCAGCTTTTACACATTGCTAAACAAGTTGTCTCTCTGGTAGGAGAAAACAATTCAGTCCATCCCGACAACCAATTAAATTAAATTAGCATTGTGGCAATAAGAAGCTGCACAACATCTTGAGATGGAAAAACATAGATAATACACTCAGCCAGTATAATGCTAGTTTTATTTTTAAAAAATACTTCAGGACAGGGAAATGTATTCTTCCGTTGCACTTTTTTTTGTCTTTTGGATGGGAGGAAATAAATTCCTGGGAATAGGAAAGGCATTTTTGTTAATCTTGTCAATTAGTCTAAGTCAACTTAGTTTTTCATGGAGAATAAAGCTACCAGTGGCTGCTAGTCATGATGGCTATATATTACCTGCAGCTTCAGAGGCTCTGTGCCTTTGAATACCAATTGCTGGGGATCGCAGACAAGATAATCATTCAGGACTTACTTGTTGGAGTAAAGTCCTTTAGCAACCCTCCCCGGAATAAGCACTCTCTCTATCATAATCTGAACAAGAAGTCTTTTCAACTTGCTTCCTGGCCTTTAAGACATAGAAGGAGACCTGAATCCCATTTTACATTTCGGAAATCCGTACAACATACATCAAATGGCTGCAACTGAGAGTGCAAAACCCTTCCTTTAGCGATAAAAGCCATTTTGCCTAGAAGGTATCAGCTCAATAGAACCAAATGATGCATCTTCCTCCGCACCTCATTTGTCTTTGTCATGTAACGTGTTTGAGGTTCTTCCTCCTTGAGGCTGATGACCCAGCAACCCCCCCCCCCCATTTTCTTTCTGCTAAGATCTCAGACTCTTTCGGGAAGAATATTAAAAAAAGAAATCATTAGTGATTACAGCTCGTTTTTGGAAATTGGATCATTCCGTCTCCTGGTCCCCAAGGATAACTGGTTAATAACTTCAGAATGGCAAAGTAAAGAAGACAGTTTAGAAAAGAAACCTAACCCCCCCCCCCCCCCCCCCCGAAATCACAGGCTTTTATCTGTTTTCCAACAATGTCACTGAATCTTTCCTGGCAAAACTAATAACTTGGAGAATACTACCCTATAGTTTTCTGAAAGACATTGTAAGTGTTTTTTAACCAACAGAATATCTTCCTGTCCTGGTATCAAGGCTTTAGATGAGACCACAAGTCAACTGTTTTAAAAAGTCATTGTGGTAGGTGAAAGGGATCTCAATTTTAAACACCACTTATTATTAGAAGGAAATATCTTCCCACAGATATGCAATCCCCAGAACTGCTGTTGGACTGGCTAAGGAAAGAAGCCTTATTTGAAGGTTTCGTTTCACTAAATGCTCTGAGATATAATGTGGCACAAAAATCCTAGAAGATAATTTGATTTTGAATTCAGTAAAGCTGAATACACTTATTTTGAAAATGGTACTTAAAAGAAAAATACAATTAGTATTATTATTATTATTTTAAAAAGAAAAGAAGCCACATACTGTCTGTTGATTGGCACAATTGATTTTATTCCTGGTTTTTCAACACAGTTTGAGGGTGCAGGGGTATCCATAACTACTAGAGTCAGTGAATCTTAGAAATTTATAAAAGGGTAGGGTTTATCTATTTTTTTTCAGTATAGAAGGGAAGATGCCAGGCCAGTGGGTTCTGTGCAGGCTAACCTCCCTTTCCAGGACAAGGAGTCGCCTGGAATAAAAGCCATTAAGCAGGACAAAAGGACAGGGAAATCGTTGTTGTGTGCCAACTGAGGTTGCCAAGGTTATGCTTAGTGATGATGTGGGTTACAGGAAAATTGTCATTTTTTAGAAACTAGGGATGGAATAGCAAGGAGAAGGTGGCAAACAGAAGTCCTTCTGTGACTTGGAATGCAAACTCAGCTCAGTATACACAGGTCAACAGTGAGTTCTTATGGATGTGAGGTGCCTTGGAAACAACATACTCCAAGCCTTCGTTGTTGTTGCAATATATAGTTTACAGGGCTGCTGGTGTCCCTAGTGGAGTGTAGGCAAGATGTTGTGGCCTACAACTCCCATCAGTTGTAGCCATCAATGTCAGTGGTCAGGGAGGGCACATGTTGGCTACTGAAACATGTCCAGACAGGGGCACTGACCTGGGCTTCATGCTATGGGTACCCAATGCCAGCGCGCACCATGTCACGCCATCATGATGTCACACTACCATGACGGGGCAGCTCCAGCCCCATAGCGGTGGCTGGACTGGGGCCTCCACCTCTGTGCACTGCCTCTTCAGTCACCCGATGTGGTGTTCGCCCATTCTTTTGGAAATGTCTGTATAGGGGGAGAGAAAGGGTTAATGGGTAGACCAATAGAAAAGCCCAGAGGCGGAGCCTACCTATTTTTAAAAGGCTTAGCCAGAGGTTTAGCAGTTGGGAAAACAGTTGGAAGAGAGATGGAAATAGTGAGACAGTTAGTACAGGTGGTTCTTGTGTGAGGGGAGGTAGAAGAGTTAGAGACAGGATAAAATAAGACCAAGAGGGTAAAGTGTAACAGTGTTCCGAATGCATTTAAAGTTTATTCGTCTTTGCAATAAACTACAATCTTCGTTGTTAACTTGAGAACCCGACTGAGACTAAGTGTTTTACTGGGGAGAACCTGGTTGGTGGCAGCGGATTGGTGGTGTACGGGTCAATAGTTCGTGAAACGACCAGGGGCTCCATATGGATGCCACACCCACCATGGCTGCCTCCAGATGCTACCAGATGCTTCTGGGAAGCCTCCAAGAAGGCCATGAGAGCCACAGCACTCTTGCCATCTGATTCCCAGAAACTGGTATAGGATACTGCCCACCTCCAGCCCCCCCAAAAAGAGTCAGGGCTCTGTGTACACACATATTATCAAGATGATTCAACATTCTGTGTCTAGATGGATTGATTTAAATCTGTGGTGTGAAACAATGCTCAGAATGGAAGGACTGGAATGAACTTTAAAAGGATCTTAAGAAATGAACAAGTTAAAGAAAGGGATTTCCTTTCTCCTTGTTAGGCAAACTTTCAGAGATGCACTCTCAACAATTTTCCAGCCCTCAACAGCTGCACTTTGTCTACATTAGGAGCTACTTAGCTAGCACTTTGAGTTCATTGGATAGGCACACAAATGCAACCTCTTCTAAGCAAGCTCACTCTTGGCTCTCACTTATTTGCAACCAATTTTGAGATAAAACACAGTCTGCCCTTTCCTTCCCTAAGCGCCGTTATTTGTTTCTTTCCCTCTAGGAATTGGATGTTGAGCCCACTGCCCTCTCCCCACACTGACTGCATGCGCTGAAGGGGATATTGTAAACACCTCTGCTATGTGACTGATTATAAAACACATAAAACATTTCTACAATGCTTCCTGAAGTTCTCTAACACAGGGATGAGGAACCTCAAGCCTGGAGGCCTGAATGTGGCCCTTGCGGCCTTTCCATCAGGCCCCCGGGACACTGTCCAGGCCATGCTCTTTCCTGAATGTGCCTGTTCCATGCCTTTCTCAAGTGCTTTAGTTTGCCTGGAAGGTGTCCTTGAACAGTGATTGTGCCTCTTGCTTGCCCGAACGGACATGTGTGCATGTGCTTATATGCGCGCATATCTACATGCTCATAAGACTGATTTTGCATGATAAGAGTGTAGCAAACTCATAACGAAAGTGCCAGGTGTTGCCTTACCCACAGTTGTTCCCATCCATCACTGGCATGTGACCCCTGGAAGGCTACCCACAAGAGGATGAGGCTCTTGGGCTGAAGAAAGGTTCCCGCCTTCCCATAAAGCAGATCTTGTGCTGTGTTAGGGATTGCATCCCGAGCTACAATATAATGGAGCATTTAGTTAATCTCTATGTACAAGGCCTCTAGGGCAGACCCTTCAAAATGCATGATTTCGCTCATCACTCTCAACCACAGAACAATATGAATCTTTGTAAGTTTCTTTAAAAAACCCCAACCAAGATGATGCTATCTTACATGTTATCACTGAAACACATCAAATGTGTCTTGTTATAGCATAAGATGTGTTATGAAGCAATTGTATAGAAAAGGCTTTAGGGCCTTGCTAATTAGAACAATGACAGATACTATAGAAAAGCAAGTTACGCTGCCGGCAACAGTAGACAAGGAACAATGTATTTAAATTAGCACTTTAAAACAATAAAGGATAATGTGTTAAGTATCATGCTATCTTTGACACAAATCTCACTAAACACTGACAGAGCACAAAATGTATTCTACAAGTAGCTAGGTCAGTGAATAAAAGTGAATGAAACAAGGCCATAGATGGAAGCCACATCAGTCTTACAATATTCAGGAAGCAAAAAGATTACAATTCTTTGAACAGATGTCTATTGCGGGTCTTGGGGCCTCAAATTCCAGCAGTGCCCTATGTGATAAATTTGGTGCCCTCACCACTCGCCTTCCATTCTGCATCGCAGTTGCAGTGCCCCCTGATGTGCCCCTGAGGTGCTGCACCCAGTGCAGCTGAACTAGCTGTGCTTCCCTAAATCTGTCTCTGTACATGTGTTCAAGCTGCACATATATTGGCTACATGATCAGGGAGACCCTGCTTTGGACAGTATTTCCAAAAGTGTGGACAGAGTCTCCCTGATTACAGGCTGATTGTAATCACATGAGGGAAGAATGTTTGAACAGGGCTAGATATATGAATATAGGAAGCTTCCTTTTAAATTATTATTATTATTATTATTATTATTATTATTATTAGTTTCCAATTACAAAAATCCAATGTATGCCTTATTATATCAATACCAAATTACATTACCAATTCAAATACCAATCAATCATATAGCCAATTACACAATTTAGGTGGCCCACTGCATGCTAGATTTCAAGGTTTAATAGTTCCCTTTAAATACTGCTTCCAAAGTGTTATTCAATCCAATTACAACCCAATCTTAAGAATAATTCCTTATACAACAGCTACAAATATTTTTTAACTTCAATTCGTGTTGACACATTTAATCATTTATGGTGTGCAAGTGAAGTTCTCTTTTCTTCTTCCTAGGTGTGGTATTTATTTTAACCATATTGTTCCATGTTGTCTTGGGTGAATATTTTGTCTATCTTGGTTATTCCTGATCCCATCACGCCTCACGGCATTGTTGTCTCAATGTCCTTTCTAAAGAAATCTCTCTTCCTTTGTTTTCAGCCTCTGGCTGTAGCTGCAAAACTCTGTCCCTGCTCTTTGCCATTTCTTCCCGATCTAGGAAAGGGAGTAGCCTGGCACCCTGCCAAAGCCCTGGCAAGCTTCCTTATACCGCATCAGGCCATTGGTCCACCTAGCTCAGTATTGTCTCTCTCTTTCAGCCCTAACTAGAGATGCCAGGAATTGAACCTGGGAACTTCTGTGTGCGAGGCAGATCCTCTACCATTGAGCTATGGCCCTCCCCCATAAATGATGGCCAAATGCTGGCACTCAGAGGAACAGGGCAGAATGTTCAGAAATATATCTGATTTTGGGCAGATTTGGTGGTGAATTTTGGATGTGGGGTTCTTTGAAATCCTGTTCTGTGATATTCAGTACCATGGAGGAAACTACAGATACAAAAGCTCAGCTATTTAATGATAATATCCTCACCTTAACTAAGTTCTAAACTGAGGGGTAAATCGAGAGACGTTGCATTCCAGATAATGTGCATCTTAAAATTTTGAATATTTAAATGGTTTGTACTGCTGGACTTGTGTGAATATTTCCTTTTTGTCAACAAGCTGTTTCTGGGCAATGTAGTGTGGGCCTTGGAAAGTTCCGGATTTTCAGCCATTGACTTTCAAAGGTATTTGCCTGGGTAAATACAGAATGGTCAAAATTTAGGCAGGCACATAAGCCCCCTTTCTGAATTCATTCTGTTGCATCAGGGCTCTTTAAAAGCTGCCGGTTTTGAAACACTCACCAGTTCTGTGACACTTAGCAAAGCATTAGGCTTTAAGCAGGGCTGACTGAGACAAAAGCATAAAGACGTTATCGAGTGGCTTGTTAAAATACAGCTCCAGTTTGCAAAACCTCTTTCAGATGCAATAATAAGTGCTTTATGGCAACAATAAATACATTTTAATCTCGCTTAATAGTGACTGCCATAATACACGAAATACAATTGGAAGGGTTGTTTTTTTTTATGAAGTCTCTGAATTGGTTGAAATGAAGTTCTAGTGGAATTCTAATGCATGGTTCAGTCAAAATCAGCCATACAGAAAGAGCCTGCTAGATAATACCAGTGGTCCATCCCATCCAGCAATCTGTTTTCAGAGTGGCCAAATGGATGCCTATGGATGCAAGCAAAATTTGAGTACAACAGCACACACTCTGCTTGTGGTTCCACAGGAAGTGGAATTCAGACCCTGCTGCCTTTGACAGTGGAGTTGGAACATATCCATCAGGATATGTTGATAGTCTTATCCTCCATGAATCTGTCTAATCCCCATTTAAAGGCATCCAACTTGGTGGCCATCGCTGCTTGTTGTGGGAGAGAATTCCATAGTTTAAGCTACAGTAAGGCCAAGCTTTTCTCAGCCTCAGGTGTCACAGTCATTCCATGGAATACACAACATAGACCATGGTAGTGACAGGGGAGAAACTTGCTTCACTTTGCATTTAATGGTGAACCTACCTAATCTGCACTTTCTGAAGCAATGTGTGATGGCTTAAATATAGCCATCCTTCGAAATTCACACTTCCCTGAATTTTGCAATGCAGTTCCCCAGCCAAGCAACACGTGCAAAAATGCATGCATGAAACATGCATAGAAATGCATGTATCATGGAAGATAACACAGTCATGTATTATATTAAGAAAACTTGCTTTGCAAAAATGTTTCTGGCAGATGGGCAGGTGGTGTATATAAAATAAAATAAAATAAAATAAAATAAAATAAAATAAAATAAAATAAAATAAAATAAAATAAAATAAAATAAAATAAAATAAAATAAAATAAAATAAAATCCAATTCAGTGCTTGTTTGTATCCTCTAAGGCAGACATTTTGGTACTCCAGTAAAAAGCCTTACTGGTCTTCTAATAACCTTTACAATATGAGTCTGTCTAGAGTTCTGTGGAGTTCTATATCTGAAGGAGTGTCTCCACCCCCATCGTTCTACCCAGACACTGAAGTCCTGCGTTGAGGGCCTTCTGGCGGTTCCCTCACTGCGAAAAGCCAAGTTATAGGGAACCAGGCAGAGGGCCTTCTCAGTAGTGGCACCCTCCCTGGGGAACACCCTCCCACCAGATGTCAAAGAGAACAACAACTACAAGACTTTTAGAAGACATCTGAAGGCAGCCCAGTTTAGGGAAGCTTTTAATGTTTGATGCATTACTGTATTTTAATATTTTGTTGGAAGCTGCCCAGAGTGGCTGGGAAAGCCCAGCCAGATGGGTGGGGTATAAATAAATAAATTATTATAATTATTATTCTAAAGAGTTCAGTTTTTGTTAAAACATTTTTTAAAATAAAAGGCACACATCAAAAACAGAAATTAAGCTTTTCACTTAAAAATAATAATTTGCTGCTATGCTCTAATAACAAATTATAATCCAGGGTTCTTCAGGACCGCACAAGCATTTAAGATAGTCTCACTTCTTGAAAGACCACAGAACTAAAGAAACCCAGAGACATACAAAAATATAGAGCTATTCTGTTCAGTTAAGTAGAGTGGAAAAACTGAAAACCCCTGACAGAACGAGATGAGAATTTGTGGAGGCCCTGATTCAACTTGGGTGGGTATTGATATTACATTTCAACTCAGAAGGGGTGGAAGTCCCCCAATTATTTGAATTTACCTCATAATTCACCCTCCATACAGAACAAACTATGTGCATTTGTGTGCATTGTACTATTCAGTTGATCAATCCACATGATCAAGAGTATAAATTTGTTTAGCAGTTGTAATTATATTACTTGGAATTGATTATTACAAATTTCAGAGGTTCCTTGTTTCATAAGCCCCATTCCATGCCCAATAAGCATGGGACACCTTTGCCCGACAGTGCTGGTAGATTATATGGCAAAACCATCTCTCAACAACTCGATTTTACAGAATCCGTACAATAATATTTCATTTTAGAAGATTATGCACCAGTGACTATATTTCAATGGACAAAAAGCTTGTGTAATCCTACATTTCAGTAGGAAAAGAAAATATTTCTTACAACCTTCTTAAGGCTGATCTTAGGATTTATTTATTTTTAACCATTTTTGCTGGTTGCTGAATATGGTGTTGATCAAACGACATAAGTATCGCAAAATGACATAATGTGCAGTGTTTTCTAGAGGATTTGTTTTATGTCATTTTTTAAGAAGCATTGTAGAATTTGCTTTACCGGCATCATTTAAATATTATTATACTAAAAGATGGAAAAAAATACCTTAAGTTGGAGAGGGTGGTCTGCAAGTTAAATTGTATTTATAAATGCTCCACTGAACAGAATTTTTCAAATATAATTCAAGTACAGTAATCATGTTTAAAATATAATTTCTCATAGTTATGCCC
Source organism: Podarcis cretensis (assembly GCF_951804945.1). Taxonomy (NCBI): domain Eukaryota; kingdom Metazoa; phylum Chordata; class Lepidosauria; order Squamata; family Lacertidae; genus Podarcis; species Podarcis cretensis. The sequence continues at coordinate 30,929,661 of NC_137181.1, read as the reverse complement.
CATCTGCTCTGTACTGATAAGGGGTTCAATAAGCCAGCCTATAAAAATCAATGCCATTAAATGTTTATTAATTATATTACAGATTGTTTAGCCTTACAAGCTCATTTAATACCACCAATGGGTATTTCAGGTCTCTGCTACAAGTCCAGAAGATACATATTAAGCATGTTTAGTCTGTGCTTTGTTCCTCTCAATTTATAAGCAACATGCTTATTATTTCATTAAATCTGTTTCTATATTGAGTGGGTGGCTTCAGTCAAGGCAACAGAAGATAATTTCTGAGTTTGGGGCAAATGAAAAATCAGTACATATTAAAAACCAGCGAAGCATGTTGGATAAAGCTGCATACAAGCTGGCTCCTGATGTTTTCCCCAAATTATCAGCAAATTCAAGACTTGTTTTTTAATTTTCAGAGCCATTATTTTTCGCTGTAGCCTCAATGCGAGCTGATTTATTCAGCCAGCGATGTGTTTTCCATTCTTGTGGGCACCAGAATATTTCATGCTATCCTCAGGATAGCATTGAAAGGAATTCAGTCCATCTGTGGTATCTTATGACATTGAAGGTAAGTACGAGTGCAAAAACATATTTCAACATAAAACAGAGAGGTAGAGTTAGCAATTGGTAAGAGAAGTGCACCCTCAAATGCCGAATTTGCACCAATTTCTTTCTTGTCAGAGTGAGACTCATTTTAAATCAGTTAAATAAACAATGCTTCTGTTTAGAGCGGCAATGCAGGGCCATGTTCAACTAGAGGACCACGCTTCCTTCTGAGCAAACATTCAGGGGAGTGAGGAGTCATCAGTGCTGGGTGGGGTCAGAAGAAAGAGTGGGAAGAATGATAAATGGAAATGTTACCTTTGTGCAGTAGGCTAGTTTCTGCATACACTAGCACTGTCCCCCACCCCCAGCCTGTAACCATGCAAAGCAAGAAGCATTATCAGAATTTGAGGGCACATTCCAGCCAGGCAAAAACACTAAAGGAGAATGCAAAGCAGGGGGAATCTGAGGTTGGGTTATGCTGTGAGGAGAGGCAGGATGGGTGGAGCTGTCAATTTTTGGTTCTCTCAGTATCTTGTTTTTTTCTGGTCTTAAATTCAGTTCTCCCTTTTTTTGCCACAGTTTGTGAAGAATTATTATTATTATTATTATTATTATTATTATTATTATTATTATTATTATTATTCCAAACAAACATCTTCAGTGTTTTAGTTCAAATTTATCCTAATAAATACATTTTGTATGCTGGTTTAACAAATATGCACATTTTTTGCAAGCAGTTTCCCCCTCATATAGTTCATTTTTGTTTCTTATTATCACAAATATATGCATTTACATGCAAACTTTAGCCTAATATGTACAGTTGTGCACATTCTATATATACATTTGAACACACTGCTTGACTGGAGATTTGAATGGCAAAATTCAGAAAAGTGAATTCAAAGGGATGCTGTGTTTCTGTTTGCATAGGGCAAATATGGCACTCTCATCTATAAATGTGAATGTGGCTCCCCATTTGTGGAATGCTCTCCCCAGGGAGGTTTGTCTGGCATCTTCATTATACATCTTTAGGTGCCAGGTGAAAACGTTTCTCTTCAACCAGGCCTTTGGCTATTAAATATGGGGGGAGGGGGGGCTATTGTTTTGTTTTGCTCTATAATAAATATTTATTTGTGCTTTTATCCTGTATTTTTATCTTGTGAAACACCCTGAGATTTGCGGATGAAGGGCAGTATATAATTTTAAGAAATGAATTTAAGAAATGAATTTAATCAATAAAATAATGTAAAATAAATATAATAAATTTCTCCCCCCTCTGTAGGGGAGAGTCCTAAAGAGAGCCTTGGAAGGTCACAACTGGTCCTTTGGCCTAAGGTTCTCCATCTTTAGATTGGAGTGTCAGACTGTGGACAGAGACAATGATCTATAGAGGCAGCATGTCAGCTGTCTGAATGGCCATAATGACTGGGGGGGGGGCACTCAGTTTCACTACTTGTTTTTCATTACAGATATAGTAATTACAGATATAGTAGTGACATCATACGGTAACAGAGTTAGTCAAAGGGAAGCCACACTGTATCAAATAAGAACAAGAAAATGAAGCATTGCTTTTTCAGAAATATTTCAAGTTTCTTTTGCAAGTGGCTGCTCAATAGGTCATATCTGCCTCATCTGCTAATCTGAATACCTACAAAGCAAATAAAATTGTTGATAATATCGCTCCTCATTGCCTAGAGAAGGAAACAGCTGATGGATGATTTTGGGATAATGATAGATGAATCTCATTCTATAGTCTGTCAACTAAATAAATCAGTAAGGCAATCAATATCTTCAATGCATTAGCCCTCTAGAGAAGTTGCATCAGTATGGTGTCGTCGTTCCCCCCCCCCCAATTTTATCTACAGCTCCAGATGGCTTTGTCCCACATTTAAGAAAGTTAAGAATACAAAAGTGACTACTTGAACTGAATGGCCTTGCTTTCTGTAAATAGGAACTGGGTTTCCTGCAGAATGACACATGTGCACATGTGGTCCTTCCATCTCTGGGATCATGTGATGTGCCTTCATGGGTCTAACAAGTTGGGTCTAGGATACCATCTTTGAAGGAGTTACTGTTAGTGGTTCTCAGTGGCTTGGGTGTGCAGCTCATATGCAGCAGGAACTGTGTGTTCAGTCTTGTGGGCCAAGTTTTATTGTGGGCTCTCTCCTTGACTAGATTGTCCTTGCCTTTTCCACCCCAGGTGAATGAAGAAGGAAGTGGTGATTGCGATCTTGGTATATGCCGACCCTGCCTGAACCTCCATTGTCGTGGCAGCCATATACTTCCATCTGTTTTCAAATAGACACACTGCAGGGTCCTACAGAATACCAGTATCTGAATTAGCTATTGTAGGAAGGTATTCTGAGGAACTGATGGAAGGGAAACAGTGATGATGAGAGACAAAGTTCTAGGCCTAATAGACAAAATAAAAACTGACAAATCACCGGACGACATCCACATGAGCTTTCTCAAAGAACTCAACTGTGAAATTGCTGATCTTCTAACAAAGATATGGAACCACATAGGCCTATCTAGTCCAGCATTCTCTTCTCACCATGGCCAACCATATGTCTATGGAGGCTGTAAGACACAAGGAGGACCTGACAGCTGTAGTCCTCTCCTACTGTTGCTCTCCAGGGATCTTACAGTGGAGCAATATAGTCATCATGGCTAGTACTCATTGATTGTGATTGCTATATTCCTTCTTGCAGCAGAGGCAGTAAGTCTCTGAATGCCCATTGATGGAGATCAGAAGTGGGAGAGCGGTACTGTGTTCACCTATCTTAGCTTTGCACACTAGTAGTCTCCCTTAGTGTTTCATGGGTGAGTTCAGTAGGCTTTCATGGGTAGAAAATCCACACAACTTTCAGGACAAGGAAACTCTGTTGTGGTGTTCCTAACATGGATGCTAAGAAAAGCCAGGGTTCTTCTAAGAAAAATTAATGGGTCGAAAGAAACTGTTACCAAGCACACAGCCCTTGGTGTGATTTGAGTTTATGCAAGTAATGTTAAGTGCATGAGGATGGGCCAGATACCTTAAGGACCTCTTAAAGAACAGAAGTAAACATGTCATGAGACACCGATTCCATTATCATTCCTCTAAACAAATACACGCACCATTTCTTTCTTATTTTCAGAGCAAAGTCTGTTCATTAACTAAAAAGAGCTCTTCGACTTAGTCCCTTTCCTTTTCTCATGCAATGTTTTGAAGGGGCATGGAATATAAAATAACACAGCCAGCTCTTATGGGCCTAGCAGGGCTCTGGATGTTTTTGATTGCTGATGTCAAATAAGTTGTTCCTGCTTGGTTAAACACAGGAGCGTCCCAGGGTGTTCTGTTGTCCTCACAACACAATTGTTGCTGTGCTCAGTTTGTGTGCAGAAAGTCAGAAGAAAAGGGAACCGCGGAGATAGGTAAATGTGTTATGCCCCCTGCCCCTAATGTGTTACAATTACCAGAGTAGTGCAGTGAAGGGAAATATTCCAAAGCAAATAAAAGGCAGAGCAAACCAAAGGGAGAAGGGGAGGGAGACTCTAAAACAGAGGAACTTCCAAATATGAAACTCTGATGGTGATTCTTCCTCTCTTCCTTCTAGGAATATTTTATGTTGCTGACCACTTCTAGGTTCTAGACCAAGGTACAGTGGTCAGCAAACTCCCATTTCCCAGAGCTAATGAATTTTGCAAACAAAGGTGTAGGAGTCTGTTTAGCATAACAGTTTGTTTTTCCAGACCCCACGTAACATTTTTCTTACAAGAGTGTACATTGGTTCTACACAGGGGCTGAAGGAGGAGGAAAATTGGCCACTCCCAAGTCAAAGCCTGACTATCTCTCCAAGTCAGATCAAGGGCCTCACAATGCTTTGTGTTTCCCTGTTTCTGTGCTTTGCTATGCTGCATCTCATATACGCTTATGTTTCTCAAGGTCCATCGGCCTTTTCAAGAAGTGAGACAGTTTCCCTGTGGCACACTGAAGAACTAAAAACAGAGGCTACTGCCAGTGGGACCACCTTCACATTAAAAGCCATCCTAAACAAAAACATTTTAGAGCCCCTAATCTCTACAAAGGAGAGGGCTGATTGTATATCCCAGAGGAGGAAGTTACAAAGCTCTGCGGCCACCACAGAAAATGCACCATCCTTTGTACCTGCCAGCCTGATGTCCCTTCCTGGTGGGCATATGAACAAGGACACAGTACAGGTTATCTCAAATCCCTGGCAGATTCATATGGCCATTGGTGGTCTTTTAAGTGGCCTGGACCCAAACTGCTGCATTTAAAGCCTTCAGGTTTACATCCCATGTCCTGCAGAGGAAGACAGAGATTTTGTAGCACAGTATATGAAGGGCATATAAATCACTGGCAGAGAACATGTGCTGCACACAGGAAATGCTTCATTCACTAGCATCTCCAATTAAAATGGGGTTTGGTTGCAGGCCAGAAAAGGCTCACTCATTAAAGTTTGTAAAGCTACAACCATACAGAGAAGACACTGATGGGAAAGATGGCCCTATGGATACGATTAACTCAAGTATGAATCAGCTCCATACCTTCAAATGCTTTCCAGCTGGCTGTTTTCTAAAGGAAGTTCAGATATTTAAAATCTCAGGATATTTTAGAATCATGACAAAAAAAACTTATCAGAAGTTACTTTTCCATTTAAAGAATAACTGCCTCATTTGCAAATAATTGGTGTAAATAAAGGAGATGTACATGTTCTGAAACCTACTAATTTCCAATTGCCATGGCACCTAATGAGTTGTCTTAACAGGATTACCAGACATGGAAAAGGAACCAATTACGCTGCATTTAATTCCAAAATTGCAACTAGATTCAAAATAGCCTTTGCAGCTGGCATTTTGCTGGCATTGCAAGAGGGAAATGAAGAGCTTGTTGGTGATCTAAGGACCATCCTTCTAATTTCTCAGGAAGAGTCACTCCTTCCTGCACAGTATAGGAATCAAAATTAGTTTCCAGCCTTGAATAATTGGGGGGGGCATTTAGAGGAATTAAAACATTATAGAGAATTTGTTCATATAAATCAACGCTCAGGAAGTATGGTTCACTGTTCAAATATGGTTTATTGGTCCTGTTACCAATGATAATACTGGCTCAGTATGCAAGGGTAAGCAATTCCTTTCATTTAATTTCTTGCAAAATTGTGACATTATACATATATACTTTCAGTCCCCATGATTTCCCTACCCCTGCTTTCAGGAGTGAATGGCAGGTATTCACTTGAAAGTCTCTTGATCAATTGGCCAATGTCTACAGCTTAGCTGAATGAACAGCAGTACAAATAACATATATTTAATCATGATAGGAATAAATTGATGCATATTCCTGGAATCCAAATGCATTTAAAACGGGACTACATCTATACACCCACAATTTCCTTCTAGATTTAAAGAGTTTGCGTCTTGCAGTCACCCAAGACAAATGCGAGCGATGCTCATCCCAGTACTCCACTGTAGCATATTTCCATTTACAAAGCAACAAAGTTATTATTATAGTACCTCCTTTCTACAGGGCAAAAGAGATTTTCAACAGAAGGTGTGCCTCCCAAGTGAGATTGCGAGGGTGACACTGCCCACTTTGGTTATTTTTTGCTCCTTTAATGTGCAGCTATAAATCTGTTCTGTGGGAGGAAACCCCCAACGCCTGTTTTATGTAACTGCATTTACGGTCTGATGGCATGGGAACCTTGAAAACAGTTCTCTTTATTCCTCATTCTCATTCAGTGTTAATATGAAAGCCAGTGAAGAGATTTTGCATGTTGTCATGTAAATTGTTCTTAAGCATTTGCATGAACAGTGATGGGTATTAAGACTGGTGATAATTACTAGGGAGGCTGGCGATAACTACTAGGGATTATCTGAAGGTAATAGCAGGAAAGTGTGGGGGCCTTTGGAAATCATCAAAGTGGGAGTGTCACAGCTTTTGGAGGGATAATAAAAAGGTGTGTGTGTTTATCTCTTATGTACATTTAGTTTGTCTTTCCAAGAAACACATGGGAATGTTTAATTTCTGGCAGTCTACACCTATTTAGGTGTTAATTCTATGCATATGTAGAATTACAAACATGAGAGATGAAGTAGAGGCATGCTGCCAAGCCCTGCCTCCTCAGCACATCACATTTCAGGGTGAATGGGTGGGTGTTAAAACCCTAAGAACACAATACCCTTGTGAGATCAGGCCAAAGCCCCACCAGTTCAGCATCTTGTTCCTACAGCGACGAAAAAGATGCCCATGGGAAACCCACAAGCAGAACTTGAGTGCAACACCACTCTCCTCACCTGTGATGCAGAGCAACTGGTATTCAGAGGCATATTGCCATGGCCTGGTTGGACGCAGAGGAATAGCGGGAGGAACCAGCTGGGGAACCACCAAGGGAAGAAGGCTCAGAGCCTGGAGAGTGGTGGTAGCAAAATGCTGAGTGGCTAGAGGGAGAAGAGAGAGAAGACAAGGAAGAGGAGATGTCAGAAGCTGAAGGGGTAACAGGGCTTAGTGAGATGGCAGAGTCTATGACAGAGAGCAGACCAGAACCAGAGGCAGAAGCTGAAATGGAAAGCTGATAAGAGAGAGGCCAAGAGGCAGAGATGAGTCAGGCTGGTGAAGTCAGGGGTATCTCCCCTCTCCTTCTATGAGAAGCTCCCCACCCCAGTCTCCCAGAACCAGAAGAGGCATGAAATGGATGGAGCAAAGACAAGCATGCAGGTGTAGTCTCCGATTGCTTGGGGGAAATCCAGGAGGGGACTTGGGCAGCTGTGGGAAGGTGGGGACCTTCAGTCTCTGCAACTGATTCATGGGAGTGGGGAGACCTACCAGAGATGAGCTACTGTGCTTGTTATGCCAGACACTCTGCCAAACCTGTGTTGATCATGCTTTGGCTAATAAAGAGTTAACTCCAGCTTGCACAGTGTGATTTACTGCTGGCTTGCTTCTGACACACTGTCTCACACAGTGAAGGAAAAAATTAGTCAGAAGCACAGCAACCACTATGGAAGTCTGAAGCAGGGAGCCTCCTCTATGCATGGTTGCTTCCTGTGACATTTATTGCTATTACAACAACACCTTGTACTCCAAAGAACTCAGGAGGGCATACATAGTTTGCCCCTCTTTGTTTAATCCCCACAATGATGCTGTGAGGTAGTTTAGGCTGAGGGGCAATGACTGGCCCATGGTCACCTTGTGAGTTTCATGGCAATCAAGGATTTGAACCCCAGTCCCCCAGGTCCTGGTCCAAAACTCTAACCACTACACCACAACCCTGCAACATAATTAGAGCATGTGCATAAACATGCTCTCGTCATGGTCCGTACTGTTGCTCATTTTCAGGAAGCTCTTCCACTTTATGGCTGGAGCTTAGGCAGCCAGAACCGCCAGCATTACAGATGCAGCAATTTAAAATCACTTGTGATATGAGAGGATTAATTAAAGAAGCCATTGATTGGAATGGCCAACAGTGGGAAATTGTCCATTGTTACCCTCTTCTTCACATGCTAGAGTCATGTCTTAGTAGCCCATGGTAAAATGCTCTTCAAAATGTGATTAGTGTGACTGTTTGGAATGCATGCAAATGAGTCTATAATTTCCCTCCACAACATATAATGGCCGTTCGTTCTTTTAAAGAGCTGGTCTCCCCACTCCCAGGTATTAAGTGAACTCTTCAGCCTTTCTTTACAGAAACTGTAACTGCTTTGAATAGAGTAAAAATTCAAATAATTAGCCAATTCATGGGACACACTGAAGAATGAAGGAATGTGATTAAGGTTTGGGTGACTATGGCAGCAAAGTCTTTATGAGCACATATTAGCTTCAAAGTCTAAATGTGCCTTGATTGTTTATCTGAACTCCTCAGATCTTTACCAAGATGCATCTACAACATTTTGCTTTCGGGGATCATCTCTGTAAAGCTTCACCATCTCTCCATTCTCCTCCCTCCCTGCAGACTGACAATGTAATTATTTAAGAGCAGCAATAAACTGATTGAACTGGATTTAAATGGGCAAGAAGGAAGGCCGTGTTGCAACAGGTGGAGTTTCAGTAGAAAGAGAACTTTGCTTGTAGCTATCTTAGATGATGGAAGAAGAATCCTGAAAGAAATAGCACAAAGTATTCTGAGATCCACAGATTCCAGAATACCTAGTCAGATTTTAATTTGGAAGCAACAAAGCAATGTTTATACTCAATGCTTTTATTATTTACAAAACATAGCAGAGTCTAGTCCCGAGATTGCCAAACTTTAGGGCCAGTGGGCATATTTAGAATTTTTGAGGGAGTGCCATGGGCACGAGTCACAGAATGATGGCTGCAGGATGTGGCATAGCACAGATTGGCCATGCTAGGGGCTTGGCTTCTGCTGGCTTCTGATGCCAGCCATTGGTAACAAGTTTTCAAATTAAATTTTATACATACTGTCAATGCTGCATTCTTAATGGATTTTATTGTGCCTTGAGGTGTTTTCAATAATAGTCAGTACACATACATTTTTAGATAAACAGATGCATGGCAGGAACTGCAAATGAACTGGGAATATACTGCAATCTAGTGCAGAATTAGGGAAAGGTAAAGGTAAAGGGACCCCTGACCATTAGGTCCAGTCGTGGCCGACTCTGGGGTTGCGGTGCTCATCTCGCTTTACTGGCCGAGGGAGCCGGTGTACAGCTTCCAGGTGATGTGGCCAGCATGACTAAGCCACTTCTGGCGAACCAGAGCAGAGCACGGAAATGCCGTTTACCTTCCCATCGGTGTGGTAACTATTTATCTACTTGCACTTTGACGTGCTTTCGAACTGCTAGGTTGGCAGGAGCAAGGATCGAGCAATGGGAGCTCACCCTGTTGCAGGGATTCGAACCGCTGACCTTCTGATTGGCAAGTCCTAGGCTCTGTGAAGAAGAAGAAGAGTTTGGATTTGATATCCCGCCTTTCACTCCCTTTTAAGGAGTCTCAAAGCGGCTAACATTCTCCTTTCCCTTCCTCCCCCACAACAAACACCCTGTGAGGTGAGTGGGGCTGAGAGACTTCAGAGAGGTGTGACTGGCCCAAGGTCACCCAGCAGCTGCATGTGGAGGAGCGGAGATGCGAACCTGGTTCCCCAGATTACGAGACTACCGCTCTTAACCACTATACCACACTGGCTCTCGTGGTTTAACCCACATCACCACCCATGTCCCTCAGTGCAGAATTAGCTAGAGTTAATTTCATTGGTTGCAATGGGTTAAGCAGCCCAATCTGTATGCTAGATTCTTGGGCTTGCAGGCAAACCAGACCCTCCAGGAAAAATACTGGCAAGAGGAGAAGCTACAGATCATGTGGAGCAGCTCCAAGGTTACAAATGGCATTACGAATGGTCACTTGCACTGGAAACATGTATGAACTGGGCCAGCACTGTTGTCTCTGATGGAGCACTCAGATGATTGCTTTTCAATGGATGAACCAGAAAATCCAGGTAATAAAACAATAGTAATTGGCACACTCACTCAAGAGTCATTTGAAAGAGACCTTTGTGAGAAAGTGAGTTGGAGGATGGAGCAACTCAACTCACATTATTGTGAAGAAGTTAATGTTTATTATCTTTTGACCTTCTGTTCAATATCAGCCTCAGCTGCGCTGATGGCAGGTATCAGCCCAGGGAAATCAACACCATTGACTTCAATGCAGGCAACATCACACCATTAATCTTTAGTTTGTTGAGAAATATTTAACTGTCACAGGGTAGTTGATAGACAATGGCAATAGATACACCACGACAGCGAGTGTTTTTAATCCCTCTCACTGCTGCTTTCCTGAGTGACGATTGTGTATACCTTTGATTTTCTCTGGAAAGTGGGTCTAGGTGAATCCATTGTAACTTTCCTGTGAAGAGTATGTGCTGCATTTTATTTGTCCTTTCCCCAGCTTTTGCAGTAGCCTACCTCCCCCACCCAAAGCAAAGACGTTCCACATTAAATGAACGAAGACACTCTTTGCTTTAGTCAAAACAAATGGAAATATCTTAGTTTTGCTGTTTATTTATCTGCTGTTTGAGCCACCACACTTATTAATTGCGCCAAGGAGTGCAGGCTATTATGGAACACAATGCACCCGATGATTCATGCGGGCTAATGGTTATCGCTGTTTTATTATTATACAGGAGGCAGAATCGTAACAGCAAACAAGTTTGTACACACAATCTCCCACTGTACCCTACATTTCCAGCAGAATATATAATTAAAACCACTTCAACTGGATGATTCTATTAGCAGCACAGTGTTTGCTTTGCAGGAACAAGCAACCTGTGAGCATCAACATGTCGTTGAAAATCACATTCAAGTATTGTCTGCTTAAGGCTGGGATCAGTACCTGCCATCCTTGGACAGTTCCCACGGCTGCAGTACCTTGGCACGGTCCACAGCTGGTGCAGACAGTGGAGGGTCCTTGGTTTCTTCTCCCCTGATCCAGCACTCTGGGAACAAGACCTAACTAGCATTTTACTCTGAGGCAACGTGGGAAATTAAAAGGGTGGGTAGATTCAGCCTGCTGGTACTGCTTGGAACCCTGCCACCATCACAGGGAAGCACACCAGGGCCACATTCGCACCACACATTTAAAGCACTGTGATACCAACTTGAACAGTTGTAGCTTCTCCCAAATAATTCTGGGAGTTGTTGTTTGCCAAGGGTGCTGAGAGTTGTTAAGAGATTCCCTATACCCCTCCCAGACCTGCAATTCTTAGAGTTCACCGTGTTAAGCCACTCTGCAAATTGTTGCTCTAGGAGCAAAATAGTGGTCTCCTGACAACTTGCAGCACCTTTCGTGAACTACAGCTCCCAGAATTCTTTGGAGGAAACCATGACTTTTTAAAGCGATATCATGGTGCTTGAAATGCATGATGTGAATGTGGCCCAGGGATCACAATTTGGGAATGGGAGGGGAAGTTCATACAGTTTGAGTTTTAATATGAACTTACTGGACGCGGAAAGTCAGCGGTTCAAATGTCCGTGATGGGGTGAGCTCCTGTTGTTCGGTTCCAGCTCCTGCCAACCTAGCAGTTCGAAAGCACATCAAGTGCAAGTAGATAAATAGGTACCACTCTGGTGGGAAGGTAAATGTGTTTCTGTGCACTGCTCTGGAAGCGGCTTAGTCATGCTGGCCACATGACTTGGAAGCTGTCTGCGGACAAACGGCGACTCCCTTGGCCTATAGAGAGAGATGAGCAAGCAACCCTAGGGTCGTCTGTGACTGGACCTAACGGTCAGGGGTACCTTTACCTTTTTACCTAATTCATAGATCCTGAAACAATGGAATCATGGCTATCCTTCAAAATTTGTTCTTTGAATTTTGCAAATGCATTTCAACAACAACAACAGGAAAAAATGTGCATTTTAGGGGAACATAAAGATAGTACCGAAAATAACATTTAAATGCATTATATCTGAGGAAATGCATGCAAACATGTGTAGATTAGGCAAAATTGCATACAAAAATGTGCACATTGGGGTAATTCACATTGAAATGATATGGAATTTTTGAGGCCTTTTTAAAAAACAAAACAAAACTGGTTTGCAAATATGAAGAAATAAAATTAAGCTCAGTAGAATTGGAAATGGCAAGAAACTGAAGTTGATAGATGTACCCATACCTACCACAGATGTGTGTGTCACTAGAGTGAGCCCTGGTCTGAATACAGCTGCTTCAGATATAGATTTGAGGGTTGATTTTGCAGAGGCATGCTCCCAGAAATTCAAAACCCTTTTCTTGTTCCTAGATAAAATATATGTGTCAGCAGGTGAAGCTAAAAAGGCAAAGGAACAAATGAGGGTATCAGTCATCACTAGATCCTGTGTGCCAAGGCTTATAACATCAATAGTCTGTGTTCTATCCTGTCCTTTCTTAAAGTCCTTGCATTTCTCTGTGTCAGGTAAATGCAGGCCTCCAGATGCGGTTGGACACTGACTCCCATCAGCCCCAGTCAGCATGGCCAGCAATCAGGAATAATGGGAGCTGTAGTCCAACAACATCTGGAGGGCCAAAGATTCCTCATCTCTACTCTGTTGCAAAGTGAAATATTCATGGTGGTACAAGTGTGTTGAAACTTAAGGTGACCACCAGATTTCACCAATAGTGAAATGACCCATTCCATCATAAATATGCACCACACATATTTTACTTTAATTGCCAAAAACGTTATTACAAAGGAAACTGTTCCCTTTTAATCAAACAGCTATGTTTAGTCTTGTTTTAGACCTGGGGGTTCCTCCCCCAAAGGTACACATTTCCCTTCTTTCCCCTGCTATTTTAATTTCCTTGTCCAAGCACATGGTGTGCGATGTATATCTTAGGAAAGCTTACACACCGAGCAATATAATTTATAGATTTATCTTAATCAGTTACTTTTGCCAACTGTGATCTTTTCAAGACTCCCTTGGCTCTCTCTGAAAGACAGATGTCAGTATCGCTGGTTAACTATGGTATATGGCTCCCCTCCTGCCCTTGAAGGTTTTCTAAGTATGCATAAAAAGGTTCCTCAGTGAGAACAGTTCTGCTATTTAAGAGCTCGTCATTTTGTTCTTGTCAAAAGAAGCAGTCTATGTTGACAGTGGTAAGTCTGCCTTAGGAGCCAGAGACTGTTCTTCCTTAGAATTCATTACAAGATAAGAAGTGTATCATTCCACTGATCTTGGTAGTCTCAGAAACAAAGAAATCATTTGCTCAGAGCATGGGAAGAGAAGATCTTTGCTTTTATAAAAATCCTCATGCTTATAACACTCCCCCCTCCTTATTCAGAAGCCACTATGCCCCTTGTGGACTGAATGCTAAGATTGCAAAGTCCATTCTGATCTACTTTAATGCTTGTTTCAAATCAAGTACATAATGATGCATGGCTGAAATGTAGGCCAGGATCCAAAACAAAAACAACCCAAATTCAAAGTAGGTTTCCACTATGCTGTCTTAGATATGGCCATGCAATTTGTTGAAGAGAGATTCCAACAGCTACAATAATATAATTCCTTATTTGGCTTCCTGTATGATATGTGTAGTATCAACAAAAAAATCTACTCAAGATGTACTTAAGATGTACCTGCAAGAATTTTTTTTAAAAAAAGATCATTGATGCACGATGGAAACAAAGATATCGATGCTGAAGATCTGTGCTGTGAACTTATAGCAATATCCTGAAGACTTTCAAAGTCTATGTCGCCACAAGGAGTACTTCTCTTCTTACTACAACAATGACCGCTCCCCACTTAAAACGGGGGGCGCCTTTTGCGTGGACGCGTGCAGCCCTGGATCTGGAGTGGCCCCATCAGCATAGGCTTTGCCTTCCCTCAGGTGGGATACCTGGAGGTCCCCGCCTACCCCAGTGAGTTGTCCAATCCCACCTGGGGGAAGCGTTGCCAGGGAAACCAGGCCAGGTAAGGGGAGGGATTACCTGCCCACACAATAGAGGGTGGATCTTACTTGTTAATCCTCACTTGGGGAACAAAAACTCCTGGAGAATGTGGCTAATGTTGTTGCTCTAAGGATCCTTTTCATACTTCCAGTGTCAGTGGCATGTGGTGAAGGTAGGTCCTTAAAGCTCAACCATATAAAAACACTTAACAATGTTGCAGAAGAGACCAGTTGGCTTGGCAACTATATCAATTGAGCATGCTGAAGCAACAGCACAGCACAGGGATTGGTGACAAAATTTGCAAAGGAAAAGGTACACAAAGTGAGATGTTGATGTGCCTGGAATTGAAACTCTAGAGAGACTTAAATTTTAACATCACAATTCACAACATTATTCAAAATGATTTGTGTGCTAAAACATTTTCTTCTGTATTTGAGAGAGGTAATCAAAAATCGTTGTACTACTTAGTTTTGCAATTTAAAATAAATTTAGCAGTATCAAGTTTGTGCTTTTCATTTTTTTCTTCTTCAAGGCATCTGTTTTTGAAAATTAGAGTTAGCAATATTCTGTTTGGTACAAGCAGTTAGCCTTGCCTAGGGTGCAAAAGAGCTTGACACTGAAGCCCCTTTTAAGTGCATCTTGAAGAAAAGGACAGAAAGCCTCCAGAATAGCTCCTGGGTCCTTGACATACTTCTTTAAAATGCTTTAAGTATTATCTTAATTAGGCAGAGGGCCTTCTCAGTAGTGACGCCCACCCTGTGGAATGCCCTCCCATCAGATGTCAAGGAAATAAACAACTACTGTATCTGACTTCCAGAAGACATCTGAAGGCAGCCCTGTTTAGGGAAGTTTTTAATGTTTGACATTTTATTGTGCTTTTAATTTTCCATTGGGAGCCGCCCAGAGTGGCTGGGGAAACCCAGCCAGATGGGTGGGGTATAAATTAAGGTTACCAGATTTTTTTTCAATGAATCCGGGGACACTTTTCAACTTCAGTTGAAGAGGATGGATTTTGTCAGGGGACTGATTTGTAAATCTGGGGACTGTCCCTGGAGAACAGGAACATATCGTAACCTTAGTATAAATATATTATTATTATTATTATTATTATTATTATTATTATTATTAGTTAATCATTTTCTGGCTTTGACAAACTACGGTTTTGCTTCATTCCTGCACTTGCATATATCACATATGCAAAGGCTCCATACGCATGATTGCAGACCCTGCAGAAAGTCTTCTCAGTTGTGCTGGGACTGAGAGACCTTACATGCACGCAACATGTATGAACACACATTTTGTTCTCACAGAGCTGATCAATGCTTGAAGGTCATAGACACTATCATATGCTCAATGTCTGCATCATCTGAAATGTTTGCAGAGGGCCAGGATTTCAACTGTTTAAATGACGTCTGGTTTTAATTTCTTGTTTGGGCAGCAGAGAGGTGTCGATCGTTACTATTAATTAAACTGAGCTCATAATTGGCATTGGTCAGAGCTATAGATTAAATATAGCAAGCACACTATTTTGGGTAGGAAGATTGTTATATTATTGGTAGTCAGAGCAGACAATCCATCATTATAATGATTCAATAGCCTGTAGTAGTTTAAATTCCACTACTTCACTTGCTGTGAATAGCTTCCTTGCATAAGGCTCTTTCACTTTCTTTTAACTGTTCAAAGCAGTCATTTGTCTTCAAAATGTCCTGTCAGATTTGTTATACTTTTTCGTATGCAAAGTTGCTGGAAAAATCATTGTGGGCCCGAGAAACTACAGTGGAATGACTTTAATGTTGTGACACAAAGTGGCAATGGGCAATGAATTACAGCTAGCGCTTGTGCTGCTCAGAAGTCATTTTTTAAAAAGGGAAAAGAAAAGAAACAAAAAACCACATTTGTATGAGCATGCAATGGCACGTCAGCCTCATCTTTGAGTTTCTTCCATTCTGCTACTTTTGTGCAAAAACTCAAATTGCATTGAAAAGCTTAATGTTTCATTTCTCAGTGCCAAATGCTATGAGAATGGGAAAATGTGTGGCCATAGCTACTAAATATTAAATAGGCACATAAGCCACAGATTCCGTTTTGATCTTTCCATTGCTTTAATTAGAATATCTCTTCTCAAGGTGTGTATTTCAACCTCCCTTATGGGGTAAATGGCCTCCAGTTGAACTTAAGAGGAAGAACGACAGAATGAAATGATTCAGTCAGAGAACTCACACTCTCAAACAAGCTGTTAGGGAGAACACCTTTTGCACAGAACTTGTTCAATGTAGTAACATGTGTGCAAATCTCGTCATATTTATATTTAGCAAGCAACGATTCATGGCTGTCCAAGGATCTTCTATTTTTATAGGAAGTGTAATGGATTCTATCTTATTTATTTCACAAGATTTATTTATTTTACTTGATTCTAATAAAACCTTCATTCTGCTTGATGATCACAAATGTCCATCTGCTAGAGTGCCATGAGAATGTCATTCACCATATGAAATCACAGGGTAAGAGAAGTCATTGTAGGCCATAGGTGGAGAACTGGATCTGGGTGGTGGGCCAGATCCTTATCTTTCCCCCTTCCATGGGCCACATGTCACCTGACATCATAATTGGCAATGCAGAGCACCCTGTGTTTTATGCAGGCAATCTGGAACTAGTACATTCTCAAAGACTTCCAGGGAGGGAAAGTCCACCTTCTTAGACAATTGGTTCTATTGTCAAACAGCTCTTATCATTAAGAGGTTTCTCCTAAAGTTCAACAAAATTTAAGGCTATCAGATCCAGTCCATGGCAGCAGAGAATACAAGTCTTTGTCCTTTTGTATGTGAGAGATCCTTCAGGTACAGTGGTACCTTGGGTTACATACGCTTCAGGTTACATACGTTTCAGGTTACAGACTCCGCTAACCCAGAAATAGTTCCTCGGGTTAAGAACTTTGCTTCAGGATGAGAACAGAAATCGTGCTAAAGTGGTGCTTCAGGTTAAGAACAGTTTCAGGTTAAGAATGGACCTCCGGAACGAATTAAGTACTTAACCCGAGGTACCACTGTATTTGAAGAGTGCTGCCATGCCCTACCTCGTCCTCTTCAGGATAAACATATTGAGTTCCTTCTGCCTTTCCTCATAAGACTTCTTCCCCCCTCCCGGCCATCTTTGCTGTCCTCTTCTGAACCGCTTTCAGTTCTTTCCATCCTGCCAGGTACCCAAATGTGAACAGCTTGTTCATGTGAGAATTGGAAACACCCCAAAGGCATCTTCTTAAGCAGTGTGGAAAGGAAACTGTAGGAGTTGGAACTGACTGGGGAGGGGGGAGAGATCATGCCAAGTCTGGGAAAGGCTACAGCTGAGTTGTGAAGAGCACATCCTTCTCATGTAGAAGGTCTTAGGTTTGATCCCTGGCATATCCAGGTAGGACTGGGAATGTCCCCAAAATCTGAAACCATGTAGAATCATCGCCAATCAGCATAGCCAATACTAAAGCTAGATGGACCAATATTCTCACTCAATATAAGGCAATTTCCTATGTTCCTGTGTAGGTCCAGGAAGCTCAGATAGACTGTGCATGTGGAGTGACGTGGCTGTACTGCTCTCTGGAAAGTGTCCATTACCTGTCTATTCCAAACAGTGAGTTCAATGGGATTTAAATGTGTCTAGACCAGCTCTTGAAGTAGGGTTAATATTGAAAGCACTAATACAATACAAAATAAATTAGCCAACATGTACAGAAGTGCAGGTCTGATGTCGGATTTATATCCCTTTGCTCTGTGTGTGTGTGTGAATAGGTAAAGGTAAAGGGGTACAGCTTCCAGGTCATGTGGCCAGCATGACTAAGCTGCTTCTGGAGAACCAGAGCAGCGCACGGAAACACCGTTTACCTTCCCACCAGAGTGGTACCTATTTATCTACTTGCACTTTGACGTGCTTTTGAACTGCTAGGTTGGCAGGAGCTGGGACTGAGCAATGGGAGCTCACCCCGTTGTGGGGATTCAAACCGCCAACCTTCTTATCGGCAAGCCCTAGGCTCTGTGGTTTAACCCACAGCGCCACCCGCATTCTCTCTCTGTGTATATATACATACATAAAATCACACACACACCACATGCTATATATGATATTAAAGTTTTCTGACCTCCTGCCTTCTTACAGTACCAATAGAACTGTGGTATACATGGTTGCTGTAATTGCCAACACAGGCTTTTTCAAGAGATTTGGTGTATTATTACGGCTGCTGATGTGATGGTGAATGCTATGTCGAAGTCGAATGAACATTGGCCGTTTTATGTTATTGTGAAGACCTTCCTTGCTTTGGCTCAAAGTGACAGCGGCTTTACATCCTGTTGGATGGGGAGGCTGCATGAAATGCACATCCTCAATTAAAGTGAAGCTCACATTCAAGT
The DNA here is from genome assembly GCF_951804945.1 of Podarcis cretensis. NCBI lineage: Eukaryota > Metazoa > Chordata > Lepidosauria > Squamata > Lacertidae > Podarcis > Podarcis cretensis. The sequence continues at coordinate 30,911,354 of NC_137181.1, read as the reverse complement.
TTCCAATAAAGAAACAAATTATACTTGACAGACACTGACCTTGACATGTTCAGTCACACCGTGGAAATTCATAGCCAGTTGGGAGCGTTCAGAGAACACATGCAGAGTTTTGCACAGCAAACACTTTGGAAAACGTTTCCAGCATTTGTAACACAATGGAAACTTTAACAAGAAAAAAAAGCTTTTGTGTGTATGTGTGAAATAATAAATGCCATTTAGAGATGTGAGTGCTCTCAGTGTATATGCAAAGTAATACCAAAGTAAAGCAAACATAATTATAGAGTAGGCAATGGATAATTCTAAAATTTCAGCCAGCAGTAATCTCTGTTCCGGGATTTTGTTGCCTGCCCAGAACTATTCACTGGTAAAGACTGGTTCAACTTAGATTTATAAAAGCTGTACTGGGGTATTTTATTTTTTTAAAAAATGTGGGTATTTGCATATTGGATCACTGCATCCCTTTGTACTAATTGATAAATGATTAAGTTTCCTTCCTGAATGCTGCATGTTTGTTGGTAGTTCACTGGGTAAGAAACATACTATGCTCCCAGTTTTAGATTCCAATCTGTAAAAAGCACTGATAAATTAAATAAGAATATAACCCTTTGCCCATTGGTAAAGGTGCTATAATAGTAATGAGAGCTCATTCGTTCTATGCAGGCAAAGCCCTTCTTCCCCACTCCAGATTGACTACTCAGCTTCTACTATGGCAGGGTTGTTGTTGTTTTTTTTTTTGGGGGGGGAGCAAAATGCAGATTTGGAAGGACAGCTGGGTTTCAGTTCATGTATTTCATGAAGTGGATATTAGGTGGGTCCACATTAAAATGGATAGAATCTCTCTCCTACCCTTAACTGACAGGGGGCAAATGGTGAAACAAAACAGTTACCAATTCTGTGTACAGTGGTACCTCGGGTTAAGTATTTAATTCGTTCCGGAGGTCCGTTCTTAACTTGAAACTGTTCTTAACCTGAAGCACCACTTTAACTAATGGGGCCTCCCACTGCTGCTGCGCCGCCACCATGCAATTTCTGTTCTCATCCTGAAGCAAAGTTCTTAACCCGAGGTAATATTTCTGGGTTAGCGGAGCCTGTAACCTGAAGCGTATGTAACCTGAAGCGTATATAACCCGAGGTACCACTGTATGTTGTTTTATTTATGTATTTAGGGTTGTATCCACTGTGGCACCGAGGAGATCATTCCACCTGTGTAAGCATTTCTGTTTACCCAATAGAACAACTTTTTCTCTTCCTCATCCCTCATGCTGTTCTGATGTTCTCCCGACCCCCCAGAGCAGATTTGGGGTGGGCACAGTAGGAGAACAGGGAAGGAGTCCTGCTATGGTAGCAGAAATCCTTATGTTGGCTTCCACTAGTAGTGCATTGAGCTAGTTGCTATTTACAGTGGTACATCGGGTTAAGGACTTAATTTGTTCTGGAGGTCCGTTCTTAACCTGAGGTACCACTTTAGCTAATGGGGCCTCCCGCTGCCACCGCACCGCCGCCATGCGATTTCTGTTCTCATCCTGAGGTAAAGTTCTTAACCCAAGATACTACTTCCAGGTTAACAGAGTTTGTAACCTGGAGCGTCTGTAACCTGAAGCGTCTGTAACCTGAAGCGTCTGTAACCTGAAGCGTCTGTAACCTGAGGTACCACTGTATATACTTATATAATTTATTGTATCTATAATTTACTTAATTTTTTTTAAAAAAATGTAAAGCAGCATGCCACAAAGAAAATGAATGCCATAAAAAGTAAAAAATAAAACATAAAGTCAGGAAAACAGCAGCATAAAAGTGTACAAAAATAACAACAGCAGCAGGAACAAATAAAAATGTTTCTTCATCATTGATTGCCCAGATGTAGCATAACGGTCCTAGCCAACTTCCCAACTACTTAATTTCCCACAGCTATACATTTCCTGATGTCAAGTATTATATTTTCTTTAGGTCACTGTGACAAGCCACAATTTCAACAGACTATTAAAATACAAGGAGGAAAGCAGATGACTAAACACTGCAAAGCAGGAACTACAGAGAGGGAAGCTTTATAAAACAGTGTTTGAAGCGGAAACTGGGAAGATTTCTAAATGAAAGCAGAACTGATCTCATGCTTTCAAGTTATGGTTGCTATGGGTGACCTAGAAATGAAACCAATCATGGCACAGTAATTTAAAACTAAAACAGCTGGCAAAAATCTTTCCTCTCAGAACATGTTGTCTCCAAAGTAAATGAAAAGATTGGGAGACTTTTCATTTACTTCTGAGACAACATGGACTGCCTGAGCTAAAGAATGCATTAATGCTCCCTCCATAGCTTTCTATTACATGTCAGCCACTCCATTCCAGAATATCACAGTGGAAGTGATGAAAAAAGACAGGTGATAGAATGAAACGCTTGGTCCTAACACAAAATAATCAACCCATCTTTATATTTCCACTTTACATTATAACAAGAATCCTGATTACCTTCTTCAATTGGTGTTGGTGGTGTTTTACCTAAAAATGCCAGCATCTTGAAAATGTAATTGCCTTCATCGCCTTTATGCCAAACCAGAAAGCACGTTGTTGTGATGACATGTTGCAATCAGTAGCTAATGCCATGAGAAGAAGTGGTGTCACATTCCTGGAAAACTGTCCGGTTTAGAACTGGTCCTTGGCGAATGTGTAAGTGATCATTTGTGGCAAGTTCAGTGCCTTGTGCCCTCACTAATGTTGGACTACAACTTCCGCATCATCCCAGAATGAAGTGATGGGAATCAAGAGTCCAGTGACGTGTCCCATCTTACTGGGATGTCAGAACATAGGCTGTGCACTGATTTTGGTTGAGGCCCAAATCCCAAGCCAAACTGAGCCTATTTAGAGGGATCCAGGCCTTGTTCAAGTCTGGTTGAAACAGCTCTGGACTGCTAAAGGGCATGTTGGCTTGCTCAGGGACAGAGCCATCTGGGTCTGGCTGGGGGTGGGGTGAAAGGCAGGAAGGAGAGGCAGGCATGAGACAGAAGACGCAGAAACCACAAAAATAATGGACCTACTGGATAACTATCTTTCCTTCTTCCTGCCCCATGAAGCAGCACCATGCAAGACTGGGAAGATCCTGTTCCTTTGCGTCCCTCATGAAGGAGCAGCAATATGCAGGGCCTGATCCTCCTCTTAAAACTGAAAGATGGATTTAAAGTTGCCCAACATTCCTTTTCCATTTTTTTAATTTTATTTTTTTTACAATTTCTGCTTCAATATCATGTCTATTATTAAAGGGCCTGTAGCACTAACTCTGCAAGATTTCTAAGAAAACAGTGATATGGATCCTGTGGACCATGAGCGGAATGAGGTTCATGAGAATGGGCTTTCTAATACTGTCTTCCTGCTGTAGTTCTCTGAGTCCTCTCAATACTTCTCCAAGGAGTTGGGGGACTGTCCTGTCTAGCACCAGATAGGGAATTGGGGGTTTACAGTGGAGGGAGAAAATCACCCCAAATTGAGTAGTGGTATGACTCTGGACCTCAACTCACTGAAGGTGCCTTTGTACCATTTGGGGGTCATTCTTCCCCACTCCCAGCAATGCCCAGTGGCCATCTCACTGCTCAGAAGGCACCCCAAAGCTCTAATGTACACATGGGGAACCTGAGGCCTCAAGCCTCAGGTCTCTTAGGACACTCCCCAGATCAGACCCTTCCCACCCACACTCCTCCTCCTTGGGCCATAGCCATTAGTAGTCCCAGTTTGTGCTTTCCTTGGGTGTTTTGCCTGGATGCAGTGCATCCTTGAATGTGGACAACTGCTCCAGATGGAAGATAGAGGGTTTCTGCAGGTGTGTGTTCAACATTTTTCAGGGTTTCAGGGAGAAGAAGGGGTGCTTCTGTTGCTCAAGCTCCAAGGCACAGTTTGGACTTCTTTCACATTTTCTTTCTTTCCTTCCTTCCTATTATTACCACCAGAAAATATGTTGATGCCTGATGCAGTGATGCTCTATGGCAGAATTTCCCAAACGTGGGTCTCCAGCTGTTTTTGGACCACAGTTTCCATAATCCCTGATCACTGGTCCTGCTAGCTAGGGAAGATGGGAGCTGTAGTTCTAAAATAGCTGGAGACCCAAGTTTGGGAAACTCTGCTCTGTGGGATCGGAGGCATGTGATACAACACACACACACACACACACACACACACACACACTGGTACCTTGGTTTAAGAACATCTTAATTTATGAACAACTTGGATTAAGAATGCTGCGAACCCGGAAGTAGATATTTTGGTTTGTGAACTTTGCCTTGGAAGCAGAACGTATTCCACTTCCTGTTGAGTGTAAATTGAGTCCCCTGCTGCTATGGGAAAGCACACCTTGGTTTAAGAACACTTTGTTTTAAGAAGGACTTCTGGAATGGATTAAGTTCATAAACCAAGGTACCACTGTACTAAAAAGAGTCTCTTGGCTGTGTCTCCATAGCGCTGATTTTCCTTGGGTTGCCATTATATGCAGGAGGATTGCAATGAAATAGCAATGAATGAAGTCCACAGAGGCATTTAACGCTCGCTGCTGTGTTTTCAGTTGAGGCTAACCACATCTTACTGTTGTGTATTTTCACAACAGGGCACAAGCCGCCCTACAATGCATCTTCATTAAGAACATGATTTTTGCCTAGATTGCCACCAGGAAAGCCTGACATGGTATGGAATGTTAAAAAGCCAAAGCGACCCAGGTCCAAAAGGCTGCCCATCCATAGTCAGACCAAGTGACATGTGAGTAGAGAGAAGGACCGGAACTCCAGCAGAACCACGGCACTCGGCCGTCAAAGAATGGAGAGCACTTCCTCTGGTAATTATCTGAACATTAGCCACAAGCAGCCAGAAAATAGTAGAAAGTGCTTTTTCTTCATAGCTCTAACTTCCAAGGTACACTGCAGAGTGCTGTGGCTTCCAAGCTTTAATCAGAAATATGGTGATGAATGGCCTCCTCTGCTAGCTAAGATCAAGGCAGCAAAGATTAGCAGACATGAAGACATACTATGGGAGAAAGCACAACATACACTGAATGATAAGAAGAGCCCAACTAGTGACTCCTTAGGCAACTCTGCGGTTTGCTTTCCCCAGACATGAAACTTGTCAATTTATTCCTACACTTTATTTTGAATCTTATTCAAAGTGTCAGGCTGGGACTTGGGAGACCAGGATTGAAATCCCCACTAAGCCATGAAGCTAATGGGGTGACCTTGAGTCAGTCACTGCCTCTTCAGCTCACCCTACCTTACCAGGTTGTTGTGGGTATTATAGGAGGAGTATAAGTGCTATAAATAAGTAAATAAACCCCAGACCTACTTCCTTAGGCATAAGCCCCATTGAACCCAGTGGCACTCATCTCAGGTTAGACACATATCCAATTGCTGCTGTTAATCTTCTTTTTGAAAGGGAGGGGCAAATGTGCTTTTAGCACCTGTCTTCATTCTACATTACTGTCTATCTGATCTATTCTTTTAGTGGGTAGAGTGGAGGGCTGGCTATTTAGGAAACCAGTCCACTAAACACACACACAAACTTGTGTGTGTCAGAAATTAACAGTGAATTAAAACCACAGGTAAAAATAGTGACACTGGCATATTCCTGTCACTGATCTTGACAGCAAATTTATTTTGCTGCAGCCAAGAAGTAATTAACCTCCACTGAGAGAGAATTCTATTACTAGCAGCTATTCTGCCATACAAAGTGCACTACATGGAAATGTTACAGACCATCAAGCAGAAAAGGCAGATTTGTCTGCATTTTAAATGGAAGTTCCAGGTCCTCTGTCCCCTCCCTTGCTACCTCCCTTCCTCCTTCCTCCCGGTTGTCACTGGAGCCAGAAATTGAAGCTCATGTGGAAAAGGGGAGTATGGGATTAAGCCGAAGGGTTTTTATTTTTGTAAGGTTTAGGTAAGGAGTTGATTTTGTGAATGCTTGCAGGCCATGGAGTGTGTTTGTGACTCCCCCCCCCCCTTTTTATGACCAACACACTCTTTTATGGAAGGAAGTCCCTGTGATGCTCTAGAATGACATTCAGCCATGAATAGTTTCATTGCAGGAATATAAGAAAAGGTCAGCCTTACAGCCTGATGGCTTCTTGTCGATGATACCTTGTGCTGTTTTGGTGAGTGAAAACGGCATGCTCGCCCACTTGTGAAAATATATACAAAGTCAGTAGCAGGGGAGTTGGAAGACTAAATTTAAAACAATGGCAGATGTCTTCAGAGATTTCTAGCCTCGACTCAGAGTTTATTAGACTTTGCAAACTGAGATAACAAGGGACAGTAAACGGGCAGTGAATATTCAGACCTTCCTTCAGTCGACAAAACAATTAGGAACATATACTGAGTCAGACCATTCGCTCCTCTAGCTTAGTATTGTATACAGTGATTGACAGTAGTTTCCTGGAGTTTCAGACAGGAAGTCTTTCCCAGTCTTTGCAATGCTGGAGATTGAAACTGGGATTTACATACAAGGCAGATTCAAGAAGAGTAAGCAGAGTCATGTATATGCTCCATGTAGTTAATCTTTGTGGTTGCCCACATTTATGCTGCTAATGTAAAAGTTGCCCTTCATTGGAAGTCCAACCCTCCTTTGCAAAAAGGGCTTGGCTTAATAAAGCGTGGCAGCTGGAATTGTCTGGAACAGCTAACTCAATAAAGTAAGAGTAATCTGGAACATACTGCAATGTGGCCACTTTGTAGTTAATTGGTTCTCCTCTATATTGCCTATGAAAGGTAGTGAGGACAATGAATGTTCCTGAGATTGCAAAAAGAAAGAAGGGATACTTCCCCCCCCCCCAAAATCACCACAAGGTAAGTAGTCAAGAGGTTGAGAAATATGTGCTATGATGGATGAGTGTCTCTGGCCTACTGGAGATAACTGGAAATAAAGCTTATGTGTACTTGATTTATTGAAAATAATGAAAACATAATTGACTTGAAATTTCAAGAGAAATTGACACTGAATTAATCAACAGCAGATGAAATGTTATGCACAAATATAGGATGCATAGCTGTCAACTTACAGATTTGAAAATAAGGGACCAGAAGCCTTGAAAATAAGGGACCAGCAGCCAAAATAAGGGACCTGCAGCCTCACCTGTTCCAGGCACTCCAGTCTTCCTGTCCTCCTGCAGTCTGGTTAAACTCATGCTGGTAGCTTCGAGAACACTGTCCAACCAACCTTGTAACCAGAGGTTCAACAGAATAGAATCTGAATCACATGCACCACAAGGCCTATGCAGCCTCAACTTAAGATGGCTCCCCGGCCTGGCTTTGCACTGCAAAGTTTGCAGCAGCACGTGCAACTAAATGGCGTCCAGTATTCAAAATCCCCCTCAGCTTGCATTAACTAGCCACACACAAGGCATGCAAGCTCCACCCCCCAGTTGTTCTTAGACTTCTTATTGGGTGAGCAACACAGCCAAGCAACACAGTTGGAGCCTCCCTCCTCCCTGGCCGGCAGGGAGGGAGGGAGAGGAGCTGCTTCCTTTGAAATTTAAGGGACATCATTTAAGGGACATTTAAGGGACATATATCAATAAGGGACAGCAGCGGGACATGGCGCTGAGATAAGGGACTGTCCCTTCAAATAAGGGACACTTGACAGCTATGATAGGATGGTGGAGACCTGGCTCACCAGTAGCACATGTGAAAAGGATCTAGGGTCTTAGGAGACTACAAGCTTAACATAGGTTAACAGTGTGATGCAGCAGCAGTAGCAGTAAAAAACAAAACATTTGCTATTCTAGGCTGCATCAACATAAGTATCGTGTCCAGATCAAGGGAAGTAATAGTACCACTCTATTCTGCCTTGGTCAGACTACACTTGGGTGCCACAGACCAGTTCTGGGCACCACAATTTAAGAAAGATGTTGACAAGCTGGAATATGTGCAGAGGAGGGCATCCAAGATGATCAAGGGTCCGGAAACCAAGACTTATGAAGAACAGTTGAACAGTTGAGGGATCTGCATATGTTTAGCCTGGAAAAGAGGTTACTAAGAGGAAATATGATGGTCATCATCAAATATCTAAAAGGCTGTCACATGGAAGATGGAGCAAGCTTGTTTTTTCCTGCTCTGGAGGGTAGCACTTGAACCAATGGATTCAGGTTATAAGAAAGGAGATTCTGACTAAACGTCAGGAACAACTTTATGACAGTAAGAACAGTTTGACATTGGAACAGACTCCTTCAGAAGGTGGTGGACTTTCTTTCATTGCAGGTTTTAAAGCAGAGGTTGGATGGCCATCTGTCACGGATGCTTTAGTTGAGATTTCTGCGTTGCAAGGGGTTGGACTGGATGGTCCTCTGAGTCCCTTCCAACTCCACAATTTTAGGATTCTGTGAAAGCTTTCTATGCAGGAGTCCAGGACCTATTAGCCATTGCCATTTGGGGCAGAATCTGCTTGGCATCTTGCTAACAAGAATGTGGTTAGTAGGAGTGTGATTTGGCTCTGTGTGTGGACAGAATAACAAGGCAAATTAGGGTGATTTGTTGGTGCCCTCCCTCCTTAGTCAAAGTTCAATGTGATCTAGGCTAGTTGCAGTTCAGCCAGATGCAACATGATGGGAACAACTGCTTCTTCGGTTGAGCCATGTTTAAGGTGAACATGGCTTTCTGTACATCAGACATAGTCCTCCAGATGTTGCAGGATGTCTGCCCTCAGCCAGCCTGGGCAATGGTCAGGGATGATGGGAATTGCTGCCCATCAACATCTGGCAGGCCATAAGCTCCCCACCCTTGGTCAAGTCTCACCTATTTTGAAAGCTAAAAGTGGTCACGATCTCTATTGAAAACCATCGTTGTTGTAAAGGTTGAGCATTACAGCTGAATTCCTGGCTGCCTTCCAGCTGTTTTGTGAGGAACAGCTCTGTGTTAGCAGCATGATTTCTTCCTCCTTCTCATGAAAGCATGTTGCAGATGTGAAATTTCAGCCTAATGAAGGACTATGGGGGGGGGGGGAGAGAGAAAGAAATCTACATGTTAAAGTGACAGTGCACTCTAGGACCCCAGATTACTGTTATTAATGAGGAAATGTTTAAGACCTTTTTAGTCGGGGTTTCTGTCTGAATCATATTCCATTTAAGAGAGATTTTCATTTCTTTCTACTAAAGAAAAGTTTCTGAGAACAAATAATTGAAGTTTACAATGTACCACCAAGGAACCTATTCAGAAGGCTTTTATTCTCTTTTTACAAACCCTCTGTGCTCAAAAGTCAGAAAATGTATGTGCTAAAAATGAGTAATGGACCATAATTGGCCATCCTAATGGGTTCTATGCTAACATCACCTCCAATCCACCCCCGAGCAAAATCTCATGTAAACAGTTTACCTTGGAGACACATAAACAAAATAAGCGAACAAAAAGCCTGCGTAAGGTGGCACACTCCAGGAATATGAGGGGCCTTACACACTCATTTTTAAAGGTGGGGTGAAGTTTGCCTACAATGACCGCTCCCCACTTAAAACGGGGGGCGCCCTTTGCGGGGACGCGTGCAGCCCTGGATCTGGAGTGGCCCCATCAGCATAGGCTTTGCCTTCCCTCAGGTGGGATACCTGGAGGTCCCCGCCTACCCCAGTGAGTTGTCCAATCCCACCTGGGGGAAGCGTTGCCAGGGAAACCAGGCCAGGTAGGGGGAGGGATTACCTGCCCACACAATAGAGGGTGGATCTCAATTGTTAGTCCTCACTTGGCTCCAGAGCTTCTCCCACCCTACCCACCCTCAGTTAATGCCTTCTTTTGCAGGTTATCTTTTCTTCATAGGTTTTGCAGGTTAACCTTTCTCCACAGGTATGCGGGCGCTGCTACGATAAGGTCGCTGTTAAAGGGCCGGAAAGGAATTTCCCTGCATTGGCAGGTTTCGCCTTTCCCGTAGCAAAACGTCACAACTTTGGCGGTATCAGGCCTTGGGCGGAATCCTTTAGTCCATCTTCCTCTTTGCGGCGGCGATACCAGGGTTCCCCGTTAAAGGGGTTTTTGAAGGGAGGCTTTGGCCGTACGCCGAAAGGTCGTCATTGCTCTCCCCTGCGGCGGCGTAACGGGGGCGGCTATCTCTGCTTGAACATATGTTCTCCAGAGCCGGCCCATCCCCCCCACACACACTGGATAACCCTGATGCTCCCTAGGTCCCCGGCTGGGGACTAGGGAGGGAGAACGCCCAATGCCTGAGCCAAGGTCTACCCACATTTGAAATTTAATAAAGTTGTGGCCAATTTAATCCCATAGCGCGTTGTCTAGAGTCGTTATTCCACATGACGGGGGGGACCACTCGGGATCTGGGGACTCCGCCTGTCCACGCAAAATGAATAATTCAAGCTAGTGCCATGGAGAAGTGGGTATTTAGCCATGCCATTAAAATAATCCCATGTACAAAAGCAAATGCAAGTACACTCTGTGTGTGTATACATGCGAAAAGCTTTATCAAATGTAAATTCCATTTTACAAACCTCAGAAAATTGGTAAGAAGGCCAATGAAACCAGATAATACATACACCTAAAATAAAATGTCTCCACTTACATCAAGCATTTGGGGGTTAGCTTTATTACATCTGACATCCATTCGGTGAATTATAGACACATTTGAAATATCAGCCACAACAGTGATAAAATGCAAATTTAATATATCACTGAAAAATGGGGAACAGCAAAATCAATGTACGGTAATTAATGCTTTCAATCTGCGGTTTTTTAAAGCTGTGGTTTTATAATGTGTTGGAAGATGCCCATAATGGCTGGGGCAACCCAGTTAGATGGGAAGCATATATTATTATTATTAGTATTATTATTATTACCAACCAATCAACCTCTGTTTAATTTCCCATTGATTATGCCTAAATTTTATTTGGTTTAGTAATAAATAGATATTGGCTAATATACTAAGGCCAAAAAGAGTTCTCCAACCTTGCTATAACCCTTCAGTATAAGGTTGCACCCTAAAGCTCCTTTTGTTTTGTTCTTTTTAATGACCACATAATTAATACAATCAGCAATTTGAGCAGGATACCTCAGGGAATCAAGCACTATTTAGTTTAACACCAAAGTTCAACTCTCTTTCCTTGAATAAAAACTTTGTCAGCATAAATGATAACATTTATTTCTGCTACAAATCTTCTAAAGTGACACAACTTTATAATTTCACACTGAAATTCCCCAAATTTTAGCACATGAATGTTCTGCACATTAAATCCCACGACCATGCTAAATTTCAATTTCAAGGATTCGGGTATTTTTTCTGCTATCTCATCCCCAAAAAAAGTCTGGTTAAAATGGGAAAACTTGCTCTTTTTTTGTAAACCAAAGTGTGCTTACTTAGCTCTGAACATCAAGATTTTTTCCCTCTCTCACACACATCATACAAATTTCCATTGCTGATTATTAATAGCTGAAGTTAAAGATATTGCTTTGTAGCCTGGCTGCTTTTGATGGTTATAAGGAGAGCAGCCATGGATCCTCTACTGGTGGTTGTCTGTGATGGATGTAGTAAACAGAATGAGTTCAATTATATGAAGATGGAAGCTTATTGTGGTAATGACAGCACTTACGGTACTTTGTATCCATAAGTTTTTTTATTCTATCCCTGGAATCCCCAGTTTGGCTTCCCCACAACATTTAAAGGATCAATTATTATGAGCTGGAAAAGCCCTCTCTTTACCTGAAACTATACAAAGGCACTGTCAGTCAAAGTAGACGCAACTGAACTTGAAGTGGTCTTACTTTCTATGTTCCAGTCATTAGCACCATCTTACATTTGTCTTTATCCAGTTTCTAAGTACAATTATTTTGCATGGCCCACACAAAAAAGAGTACTTTTTTAATTTTTAATTTATTAATTTTCACATTTAAACATGATCATCATATAAACCATAACAAACAAATACATTTATAATAAAAATAGAAAATGGAAAATAAAATATTTTCACACCAAATTCAATCCATATTTTGGGATTACTCAAACCCCTCCATTTCCTCCCCTGGTTCTTTTATAGTATCTTATATTATACACGTCTATAATTTCTTTATCCTTAATTATTTTAAATTTTAAACCTTCTCCTTAATATTACAAGTGTTTTTTAAAAATCTGCTATTGTATTAACTTTTTACAATGCTTTTGTAAATATGCAATGAACATTTTACATTCTTTTTTATATTTGTTGTCTTTTTGATTTCTTAGTCTTCCAGTTAATTTAGCCATTTCACCATATTCCATTAATTTAAGTTGCCAATCTTTTTAAGTTGGGATTTGTTCTTCTTTACAGTGTTGAGCGATCAATATCCGGGTGGCTAAGAATACATTATTTTACACATATACCCCACTTTTAAAACCACCCTGTTCTTGTTTGCAAACACAATATACAAACATATGGGGATTTTTCTTGGTGTTAGGAGTAATCCTGGGAGTCTGATCCCCATAACTGCATTCTGATTCTCATCTTCCCACTCTTGCACATCTAGTGCCTTTTGTAATACTAACCAAAAGGGATTTTTGCAATGGTACTTCAGGGACCAGTTGACCATAATGGAAGGAGGAGCCCCTCTCATTACATTGATTTACATGGGCTAATATAACCATCATTAATTTTTAGAGGCAAAGTGCAGAAATGATGCATGTTCCCCATGGTGAGAGATTTAATTGAATTATTGATCTTCATTTGCTTTAGATTTCCAACCTATTACTGAGATGTCTTCTGCTAACATTCTGCAGATCTTTTAATATGAGTCACTTTACAGTTAACATCAAATGGGGGGATTAAGAAATACAAAGATATTATTGGTCTAAATTCCACACTACATCTTTGATCGGAATCCCTAGAGTCATAAGTATAATAAACTACTCATCTTGGTTGTACTTGATTTCTGCTTTGTTCCTGTTTGGGATGATTTGGCAATGGAGTGATATCATCTGAAAATAAACAGGTCAATCAATCACTGTAGCAGGGCACAGTATAGGTGCAATTGATGGCAGCCATGAACTCCACCATTATTTTCTCCATTTGAACATATGGAAGCTACATTGTATTGAGTCAAGGCAATTGGTCTATCAATCCCAATTTCGTCTCCTTTGGTTGACAGCACCTGCCTAGGCAGCATCTATGGTCCATATGCTGATGGTGCAGGGATTGAATTTAGAACACCCAACATATAAAGCGCAGGTGGAGAACCTATGGCTCTCCAGATATTGTTGGACTCCAGTCCCCATTAATCCATAGTCAAAGATGATAGGAACTGTAGTCCAACGACATCTGGAGGTTCCCCATCCCTGATGCTAAGCATGCGCTCCACCACAGAGTTTCTTCCCCCTTATAAGAGCCAATGCGTGGCCAAAAACTTCCTTGTCCTTTTTACAGTTTTAACTCTCAGCACTTCTGACAGTAAAGCACCATGTCCCACTAGTTGGTCACAGCTCCAAATTTTAGAACACCTTGACTGCATGAGATGTCAAAAATCTATGTGTGGGTGTTTCATGCATTATGACTGGTTCACTACTAGACCCTCTCGGAAAGCTGAGGAACATTGGGTTGAAGTCAATGAAGTCCTACTCAGAGTAAACTCAATGGAATTAATGAGTATACTTTAGTCATGTCCATTAACTTGAATGGGCCTACCCTAAGTAGGACTGAATACTATGCATTGCTTTGATAACATTCATGGCATAGGAGAACCAATATCATATTGGGGAATCTGTGGTCCTCCACATGTTGTTGGACTACAGCTTGTACCACCCCTGCCTATTGGCTATGCTGACTGGTGCTGATGAGAGTCCAACAACATCCAGGGTCACAGTTCTCTCACCTCAGCTGGAAAGGAAAGCCAATAGGTGTCTGAAGATGCTGTATGGTTAACTATTTCAAGCTCAATATAAATTGGCTATTATTCTTGGTTTAAAATCGTGTTTGGACTTTCACTTCACATGGAAGTGTAAAGAAACGATGGTACCTTTTATCGTATGTGGTGGGTTTGTAAGGAAGTGAAGGCCTTTTGGGAAATGATATACAATGAACTTTAAAAAATGTTGAAATATGTTTATTAAAAAAAAACCCAGAAGTCTTCCTATTTGGTATTGTAGGTAGAGAAATACATAAGCAAGATAGAACATTGTTTTTATATGCAACAACTGCAGCGAGAATGTTATTAGCCCAAAGATGGAAGCAGGAAGAGCTACCAACAAAAGAAGAGTGGCAGATGAAATTACTGGACTATGCCGAATTGGTGAAATTGACAGGGAAAATTCAGAACCAACAGGTGCAGATATTCCTGAAAGACTGGAACAAATTTATGTTATATTTGAAAGACAACTGTAAACAATTGACATCGCTAATAGGGTTACAAGAAGCTTTGTAAGGCTGAAAGCATTGTTTATTATTAAGTGTAATTTAGAAAATATGATATAAGATTATGATCTAAAAGTAATAAAAACATAAGAAAATGCAGTATTAGAGAATAAGTTGGAAAACCATCAGCCGGGGAGGAGGGAAGTCTAAGGCTTATATAGCCAAGTGTTTATTATATTGTTTTATGAAAATGTAATTACGTTTGAAATTTTTTGTAAAAACTAATAAAAAATTATATATATCTCCATCCTGTTTGGAGAGATAAATTTGAGTATTTTATTATTTATTAAAGTATATACCATTGAATAGACAGTAAGAGAACATCTCCTTTTGCATGCCTTCTTTAATCACTGCTCCAAAAGAGAATACAGTTCCACCTTTACCACTTCAACTGCATAAACCATGTTTTTCCCCTGAAGCAAATAAAGAAGAAAAAAAAGAAAACCCTCTAATTAACAAAAAGCTGCCTTTGTTTCCATATTACCCAGCAGATGAACAGATTCTTCTTGTCACTACAGAATATCAATTGGATTATTCAACTGAAGAAAACCCACAGCAAACAAAGAAATAAAAATATTTCCCCCCCTCCAAGGGCCTAAATACACATGTAACATTAATGGGTTACAAACATCATCTAGCTAATTATTTATTACTTTTTGAAAATATGGTAATATAACAAAAAAAAGAAAAGAAAAATAAATAGTTGGTGAAAAAAATGCCCAGAAGCACAAATATTGTCAACAGAGATAGGCTGGCAAAGTTGGCCTGCATGCAGTCTATTCCCAGCAACAAGCCAGCTAGGATTTGATTAGTATGACACTGGCCTAGTGGGAGCCAGTGTTTCATTGTGCGTAAATATTGGACGTGTCTGAGAGATTGATAAGTGGGTTTTTAATGATTTCCAGGTTTTGACACCCTACTTTTTGGCCAAGATTGGGCCCCAAGGTGGCCTACAACTAAAATCCATTCAGAAGTACAATATAATTAGGGATGCATTGGTGAGTGAGGAGCGATATCTCCTGGCCCACTACGGTCTTTATTTTTAGTTGCATTGGATGGCTCTGAGTTCAAGTTCTAGCACTTCAAGCTAACAATTTCTCTTTTTCCACACTGTTCATCATTTAATAAATGTCTATGATGCTTTCAAGGGACACGGGTGGCACTGTGGGTTAAACCACAGAGCCTAGGACTTGCCAATCAGAACGTCGGTGGTTCGAATCCCCGCGATGGGGTGAGCTCCCGTTGCTCAGTCCCTGCTCCTGCCAACCTAGCAGTTCAAAAGCACGTCAAAGTGCAAGTAGATAAATAGGCACCGCTCCGGCGGGAAGGTAAACGGCATTTCCGTGTGCTGCTCTGGTTCGCCAGAAGTGGCTTAGTCATGCTGGCCACATGACATGGAAGCTGTACACCAGTTCCCTCGGCCAAAGCAGTGAGATGAGCGCCGCAACCCCACAGTCAGCCACGACTGGACCTAATGGTCAGGGGTCCCTTTACCTTATGACGTTTTCATGTCCTTTGGTTGTTGGTCTTTTCTCCTTAAATCAGTGTTTCCAAGACTTGGGTCTCCAGCTGTTGTTGGACTACAGCTCTCATCATCCCAAGCTAGCAGGATCAGTGGTCAGGAATGATGGGAGTTGTAGTCCAACAACAGCTGGAGACGCAAGTTTGAGAAACACTGCTTTAGATGGATAGCCTGCTCCCACAAGTACTTCCATTTTGTTATGTTCTGATGGGGACATCCTTTTCACTATGCCACATCAATCAAGTGTTTCTTGTGTGATGGCACATGAGAGGACATTATCAGTAATGGCTCTCTGGTTGTGGATGACCCTCCCCTCTCAGGTTCAACAGGTGCTGCTCTGGAGGGCTTTTGGCACCAATTAAAATTGCATCTTTGCACCCATGTCCTTTGTTAACTTTTTCTTGCTAGAGACAGACATGGCTGCCCTGCAAATCCATGCATTTTGATGCTCTTTGTGTTTTAATTTTTTTAAAAAATTATACAACATGTTTTAATATATTGTGTTTATTGTATTATATTCTACTCTGTAATATTATGCTCTTAATGAAAAGCAGTTTAGAAATCTTTGAAATAAATAACATAATGGACTACCTCAGAAGGTGGTGGACCTTCACTGGAGGTTTTTAAGTGGAGGCTGGATGGGCATCTGTCAGTGATTCTTTAGCTGTGATTCCTGCATTGCAGGGGTTTGTCTGGATGACTCTCGGCGTCCCTTCTGACTATAATTCAATGATTCCATAAATGAATAAATAAACTCCATCCTCTTTGGCACGGTCTGAGTTCATGTTGTTTCACTTTTCTGTACCTTATTCAGCTCAGTTGTAATTTCTTTTGGATATGAGGCAATTTCTTTAGAATGCCACTCTTATCATAGCCCAGGGGTGGGGACCCTGAGGCCCTCTGGCACTCTCTGTCTGGCCCTCAGGACTCTCCCTAGGCAACAACCTATTCCCAAGACACAGACCTTGCTATGGAAACTGCTTTGTTTTCAGCTGACAGGGCAGCTGAAAGTCTCCCCGGTGCGCATGCATCTCACAATCATAACAGTTTTCTCTCAGCAATCAAAAACAAACCCACACGCATTTAATGATCATTGACTGCTGCGTTCTTTCCTTTGCAAAGAAAGTCCTTCTCCTGTTATGAAATCTAATGAACTGAATTCAAATTGCTCAGCACCAGCCTGTTAGAACTGTAAGGAGGTATTTCTGCCACAGTGCAGGGGTGTAGCAAAAACCAAACACAGAGACAAGTGTATGTGTCTATGTACAGACACAACTTTTTGATCCGATATGTCAATGGGAAAAGAGGCAGTGAATCCAATTCCTGAAAGGACCCCTAGCCCCCAGTGCAGGTCCCCAAATGATTTATTTATTTATTATTAAAGATGGGGAAGAGGGCTAAGTTCTCATCTTCTTTACAACCTCACAGGATAGGAACTCAGCCCCTCCTTCTTGCTTCCACCTGCAAGAGAGAAAGAATGGGAACATCCAAACCAGAATTCCAAGTAGTCTCAGAGGCGACTGTTTCCTCTTGCTCTCTTCCTTTCTGGGAATCAAGCATTTGAACCCAGTTCCCCAACAGGATGGTTTTTAAAAAAATCAATAAAATAAACAAAAAGCCAGAGAAAGCAAGTGTGCATTCAGTTCCATGGGCCAAACTAACTCATGACCTCAAACACCTGCTCTCATATAGGAAGCAGGTTTGGTTTTAAAATGCAAAGGGGCTGATGATTCACAGGCTCAGGCAACCAGACATAGAGAGGGAATTCAACCACTCTTTCAATCCTGAGGAATATTGCTCTCCTGAAGGCAGCATCTGCACTCTGCCTGCCTGTCCCTCTGTGGTATTCCAAATGAGAGATTTGCTTCCACAGTTTCAGAGGAGGTGTTTTCCTCAGGAAAGGGTTAAAGCTCTCTGTCCCTCTGCTGGTTTTGATCAAAAACCAAAAACACCACAGGCAGGTTAGATGCAAAAGACACACTTTGTGATGTCATGACTAGTTTGGCCCTATGAGATGAAGCATAACCACCCCTTACTTGACTTCTAGCAGAAGAGTTATCCTTTTTTAAGCAAAGAGAGCCACTTGTCTTCCAAATGTGATGATTTGGGCATTTGCATCTGATAATACTATTGTGTGCTTGCTTTTGCTCAATCCCTCCACAAAGTGTCTTCACATCCACTTTTGAAGAATGTAATAATGTACTGTAAGTTGCCGGTGGGGAGAATGCCAGCTTCCAGAATACTCAAAAGCCATTTCACTTAAAAAATAAATAAATGTCCTATTCATGCAACCTTATACAGCCTGTACCATTTAAATGTTTGAAGCTGTTAAGAGTTTATTGCAGGTGGACTCCAAAGAGCTCTAATTTCAGCCCAGGATTAGCTGAAAGTGATGGAAGAAACAACAATTCTCTAGATTGCCAATTCTAATGTTAATAACCCAGATGTTGCTGGTAGCTGCCAGCTGGGAACACAATGGCCTAAAGCTCTGCATATGGAAACTAATGATGATGAGTGAATCATTTGACCACAACTAGCATTCTTGGCTTATGTTATCATTATCGCTTGTAGCCTCATTCCTTTAGCCAGTGTCACAGGGAGCACTACGATATAGAATGCCGGATTTATGGCTGCTTTCTTTCATGTAAACGTAGCTCTCTGCAAATCACCATCTCTATCTTATTCTATTCACCATTTTAGACACATATAAAAATCCCATCATGTCAAGTTCAGAGCTGCATGATAGCTCAAAGAAGGCTTTCAGGAAATCTATAATAAATGTTTGTTGATTTTTCAAGACATAACTGTTTCCTTGAAAAAACCTAGAGAGAGGGGGAGGGAAGGAAGGAAGGTGAGAGAGAAAACCCGTCTCTTATGATACAGAAGAAATTCTGGAACATTTTAAAATAAATGGCTCATGCAGGAAAATGCAGCTTTGCTTTGCATTGATTAATGCAAGAAGAGACACATAACAAAATGAACAGAAGAACAGAAGGAGAGCCATGCTGGATGAGACAAAAGGCCCATCTAATACTATATCTTGTACCAGTGCTGTGCCCCAAAATAAAAAAGTAGTTTGTTAAGGGTACTGTGAGTTGCTAGGAGACCCTTATTCCTCTCAGAGAACTACAATTCCCAGAGTTCCCTGGGAAGAGATGGGTTGTTGTACCGCACTGGGAATCATCGTGGTCTGAAGCTAGTAGAGGTCTCCTAACAACTCTCAACACTCTGAACAAACCAGAGTTCCCAGGATTCTTAGGGGGAAACCAAGACAGTTTAATGCATTATGATACTGCTTTAAATGTAATGTAGATGGGGCCAGAGTTAAATGCATCTTGTTTCGTGAAAAAGAGAAAGACCGTCTGAAGCCGGAAGATGTTTTCATTATTCAACGAGAGGTTCTGTCATAATGCCAGAGCATTATCGCAGAACTGTGGCATGGAAATTCAAATTAAGCCACACATTCAAATGTGCTCCAAGAAGGATTAAGAATAAATTGCAAAGTTGTGTATGTCATTCTCTCCACCAAGAGAGTATTCAGGAAATGGGCTAGACATTTCTAACAAGTTTGCATGCTGCTTAAGCACTCCTTCCCTCCTCCCCCTCTATAAACAATAAGTAATTTACAAAGATCTCCAGTTTCAGACTCTCGATATGAAAGAGTAAAGGAGAAAACGACTACGAACCTTAATGTTTAATTTTATACCTTTCCCGTCAGGTTGTTTTGCAACCTTAAGACTGCTCTGCCCGACTTTGATATAAATAAAGAAAGGTGACTCTGGAATGAATAATGGTTGTCTGTCTAGTCTATTTCATTTTGGTCTGTTTCAGACTTGTCAATTTCTTTCAGCATCGCTAGCTCCCCAGAGAAATGGTTTGTGTAGTAAAACAGAGCACTCCACAAAGGTTCCTCTTCCATGCACAACTGATTTTCCATCAAATATTCCTTTTCATAATCTTAAGGAATCATATTCAAAAAAAGATTTTTTTTAAAAAAAAAACACCCCCCAAGTAGAACATTTTAAAACTTTAAGTGGGAAGTTTCTTTTGGAGCAGCGGCGTAGCGTGGGTTGTCAGCACCCGGGGCAAGGCAAGTAATTTGCGCCCCCTAACCCGGGGCAAGGCAAGTACAGTAATTTACTCTCCCAAGCAGCAGCAGCAGTAGCGAGGCTTCTCTTTCCCCCACACTCTCCCGGAGCTGCCTCTTTTCTTTCCTTTTTTTCCTTTCTCCAAGGCTTTTCGCTTTCTCTCCTTAATTGATTCCCCCTCCACACCGCGGCGTTTCCTGGCTGCTCCCCCCCCTTCCCCCCTCTCTCCTCCTCGCTCTGCTTGCCTTGCCCTGCCCTGCCTGAGGGCACCCTGAGGAGACTCCGCTCTCCTTTTTGACCAGGCGAGGTGGAAAAAAGGGGGGAAAGTCTCTTCCCGCCCCCTCGCTAGATTCCCTGCTCGGCTCGGCTCACTACCCAGAAGGCCAGTGGAGAGAGAGCCGCAATTACCACAAAGCTCCTCTCCCCCTGCTTCGCCAAGCTGTCAAAGCCCGGCAGCAGTGGCAACGGCAACAGCAGGCGCAGCCAGACCCCCGCCAGCCAGCCCGCCCGCCCGGCTTCCTCTCCTTTTTTGGCCCGCGGCAGAAGGCTTCGCTCTCTCCCTTCCGCGACCTCCTCGCCAAGCCGAGCGAGCGCGGGCTCCCTAACCCGTGGATTTTAGTAGGGGCAGAGAGCTGCTAGTGCGAGCGCGCCCCCCGCCCATGTTGCGCCCGGTGCGGCCGGCCCCCCCTGCACCCCCACGCTACGCCACTGTTTTGGAGAAGATAAAAAACAACACCCAACACAGCTACTTGCACTTCTACAGCAATTTTCTTGATATTTAGTCTCTGTTATCATTCTCTTATGAATATGTTGCCTGCTCTAAGAATTATCTTCAGATTTTAACATTTTAAACATGAAGTGAATTCATGTTTTCCTATTGTCAGTGGATAAACTTATGTACGAACAGACATAAAGGAGAACTTCATTCAGTTCACATTTTGAAATGATCTTATGTAATTTGCCAGTACTGGACCGATATATAGATTGCAATTCAGCTACCCATTGGATTATGCCCTTTCCAAATTTTGCAAGGCAAATCTTACATGGGTTAAACACACACACAAATGAAGGGAATGCATTCTGTATGTTTGTGAAACATGGACCACTTATAAACGCCATCTCCAACTCCTTGAAAGATTCCATCAATGGTGTCTCCAAAAATTTTTACACATCACTCGGAAAGACAGGCGAACTAATATGAGTGTACTGGAAGAAGCAAATATCACCACTATGGAAGCAATGATTCTTCAACATCAACTTTGTTGGCCTGGTCATGTTGTGCGGATGCCTGATTATCATCTTCCAAAGCAACTACTCTATTCCAAACTCTATTCCAAACTTAAAAATGGAAAGCGTAATGCTGGTGGTCAACAAAAGAGGTTTAAAGACTGTCTCAAGGCAAATCTTTAAAAAAGTAGTATAAACACCGACAACTGGGAAACTTTGGCCTGCGAGCGCTCTGGTTGGAGAACAGCCTTTACCAAAGGTGTCATGGGCTTTGAAGACACTCAAACTCAGGATGCAAGGGAGAAACGTGCTAAGAGGAAGGCATGCTTGGCAAATCCACACCATGATCAACTCCCACCCAGAAACCTATGTCCCCATTGTGGAAGGATGTGTGTATCCAGAATTGGCCTCCACAGTCACTTACGGACTCATTGTTAAAACCGTGTTTATGGAAGGCAATCTTACTCAGCTACGAGTGATCGCCAAAGAACTAGCAGCAGCATACAAAATGTATACAATTCAAATAGGAGGTTTTAACATTTTATAACCTGCAAACATTGGGACAGAATGGACATGCAAAAATAACATGTAGTTTGGTCCTTAGACTGCCTTATGGTGTCACTGGATCTCTCTTGGAGTTGTGTGTTGGGAGGTCAGATCAGATTAGCACCTTCATGGTGGAAAAATGGGAATTTTTAATCTTTTTCTGCATTCTTTTTTTTAAAAAAACATTCCAGAGTTCCTTGGGAAGAGGGGTTGATGTATCCTAAAAGTTGATTGTGCCATGCAATTCCATTTTAGCATCACAGTGCACTACCAAATTTAGTGTTCAGTGGATGAACCTGCCTTGCTGTAGTGAGATTTTCATTTTGAAAAGCCCTAAAACGCAGCTCATTTGTCATTATACAAAAAGCTTTTGGTTAATTCTTACACCTTTCTATCATCTGTATAATCACCCCAAATTGCCTGTTTATTATAAATACGTTTAATCACATAATTAGAATGCAATTATTACACAGTTTTATCTGATTTGCAATCACATAATTGCTGTTTGTGATGTCAAAAAAAAGATATTTATGCAACGAACGCTAATATCATGAGAAGGATGTACCACAAGTGACAACTATGGGAGAGCTGACAAGAAACATAAAAATGACATGAAAGGCAAAACAATGTGAGTTACGATTCTTTCCAAAATTATGCAGTTCTAATGAAACAATGAAAGCATTGATACATAACAGAAGGGAGAAAATATCTGAAAAACAACATCTCAAAGTAACGGCGCTCACAGTGCCTAGGATGTGTGCAAAACAGCCAAATTGGTTGGGGCTGGGGCACTGGTGGGAGCTAGAATAAAAGCTAGCTAGGATAAGGTCCACACTTTAAAGCTCTGTGTCTGAGCACGTTTTTCCTTCCAGAACTTTCCTTGAAACCCCCCCCCCCCACTCTGTAAAGCTGAAGCGAAACAAACAGAAAGTTGGGTTTTCTTTTTTTTATATAAAAATTTTTATTGGATTTTTGCATTTTATAAAGACACACACACACAAAGAGACAAAAACAACACATATACAATTTCGTAACCTTACTTTCTTTACCCTCTTTCCCTGACTTCCCCCACCCCCTCTTCATACATCCCAATTCCAATAATTATTTCAGCAAGTTCTTATCTATCATCTTAGACATATTATTATTATTTTTAAAACTTAACTCTTTTTACTTATAAACATTTAACTTTTCCATTTCCAATTCTCTTATAAGCATTAAATCCTTTTTCTAAGGTCGACCTAACTTCCCTTCCATGAATTTCTCCCTTTATTATATCAATTATAGGTCACATTGGCCAAATACAAAAGTCATAAAATTTTAAAATTCTATTCTCCCCCCCCCCCCCTCCCTACCCCGGTTTCCATCCCCAAGCAAATGTCCACGAAAACAGTTCCTAGCCCGGATTCCTCACATCTGAGGCCTTCAATTCTCTATCAGTCTCTCTCTGCCGGTTTTGTTGGTAGTCCTTTTTGTTAGTCCTGAGGTCTTGAAGAAGTTCTGTCACAGTTACGTCAGATTTTCTTCCATCCAAGATATTTAAAAGCAGTTGCTGCAAAAGATCAGCTACTCTCCCATACTCAAAAAGGAAGCCTCGATCATATTTCTTTATTCTTTTAAATTCCAGTGTTCCAAGTGCTCCAGGGACTTCCTTCTTCATCCTTCTCATCTTTCGCAGATTTGTAATCCAAAAATCTTCTTCTTTATTTTCTGACAGTATAGGCTTTTGGTTGGTATTTATTTGGTTGGTATTTTCCACCTGAACTATCTCCGCTCCTTCTTTCCAAAATATCTCTTCTGGTTCAGCTGCAGATTCTTTATCAATCGGATTCTTTATACATTCAGCAGAGTTGTTTGTTTTAGAGTTCAAGGTCATAAGTTCTTTGTTCATAGCCATACTCTGCTCTTGCAAAATTCCCACGAGAAAGAACATTTTTTCTATTTCTGCCAGTAATTTTCCTTCTGCAGCCATTGTAATGTCTCTGGTTCCCCCTAGGGGGATTCCAATTGTTTAATAGTCCTTTTCCAACAATCCGTTACTTTGTTATTTATTACTACTTTGTTTCCAACCACCTCAATTCAAATGTATCACCTTTAGTTCAGAGAGTTATTAAATAGCAAAATTCTTGACTTTAACCACCCATTTGACAGCTCCTTTGACAGCTGTCAAACTCCTTATTCTTTTTCCTCCGGCACCCGCACAGGACGCTCCCGGGTTCGGGGGGGGGGGGGGGTTACACAAAAAATTCCAAAGTTCCTCCCTTTCTCTCCAGCACAAATACTTCTCCTATCAAATTCATGGAAAGATCTTTTATCTGACAAGACAGCAATCTCTCCACCTTAGTTCTCCGATCCTTGCTTTAAATCATTTGTAGATAGGGGGGGGGTGCGGACTTCCCTTTAGCACATCCCACGGTCGTGCCGAATTCAAAGGTAAAAATTTTAAAGTCCAGATTCCATTCTACTCACGGGTTGTTTGTTTTCCAGTCCAAATTTTGGGAAGAAAGTTAGTGCTCTCCGGCTATGGCTCGCGGCTTCACTCCACTGAAGTAGCGGTCTACTCACAGCACCACGCCACTCTCCGTACCCTCTCCGTAGCCTTTAAAAAGGCTCTTCGTGGGTCGGGGAGGGCGCTTAAGGTGCCCACCGAGTCACCAAGTCCGCAGGCTTCCGCGCCTGCGGTTTCTAAGGGTCCCCGCGTCGCCGGCGCGGCAGGACCCGTCCTCAGCAGAGCCGATTCCCTCTGGAGCTCGGAGGGAATCCGCCATCCACCGATCGCGCTAACCCGGAAGTCCCAGAAAGTTGGGTTTTCTGCCGATTACCATTTGCTTCAATTCAGCTTTAAAGAGCAGGTTTTCACGGGGAAAGCTCCGGACCAAAAAAGCCAAGTGAAACAACAACAAAATAGAAACAAAATGGCACTCAAACACAGAGCTTTAAAGTGTGCACCATGCCTGGAAAGCATGAAGTAAAGGTAAATGTGGACTAAAGTGCTTGAAACAGATTCTCTGTGTGGGAAAAATACCATGCATATATTGGCTATAAGGTGCTTGTGAAAATTCATTGTTGGTTGGATCCAGACTGTTAGCTGAAATCAATGGAACTTCATGACTAACTTGTCAGAGGGAACTAAGTGCAACTAACCTAAGTCTGTATGCTTCCCGTAATCTTTAATCAACTTCCTGTGAACCAGTCAGCAGATTTCCACTTTGAGCTGTATAATTCTGCTAGCAATCGTTTGCCTACTTTTGTGTCTCTGTCTTTCATAGCTGGATTGTGTAAGATTTTCCTCTGCTTCCTAATTATATTTTATTTATTATTGTACCATGTTGCCCATTCCCCTGACAGGTCCTGAGGCAACATTCATCCCCTGACCTGAAGCAAAATATTTGACACACAGACTTCTCAATCAAAGTGTGGTCCTTATCCATTACTCTACATGTTCTGTCAGTCATTCTACTCAGATCTTTCTTGTAGAATCTGGCTGGCCACTGGGAGAAGAGGATGCCAGACAAGATGGGTCATTCCCTTGATCCAGTAAGGATCTTTTTACATCCTTATATTTCTCCTTTAATTCTGATTTAAGAACCACAACTTTCTTCCCTCCATTTGGCTACTCTGAATTCTTTCACTTCCAGTCTATCCAAAAGCACCCCCGCTTGTATGAAGTCTGGCTCCAGAGCTATTCACAGTTCGTAGCTCTTTGCTGCCAATTTCAAATGAAGCTTCACATTTCACAAGGAGAGAAAGAGCTGACCTTTAACTCAGGTGTGTGAAGCTCAGCCCAAGGAATTTTTAGAGCACTCCCCTCACTTTTAGGCCTCCATGTGATCCTTTTGACTCTGCAGAATGAATAACTGACACTCTGCTACATGCAGCCACTGTACCAGTGTGACAGCATTAC
The DNA here is from genome assembly GCF_951804945.1 of Podarcis cretensis. Classification (NCBI taxonomy): domain Eukaryota; kingdom Metazoa; phylum Chordata; class Lepidosauria; order Squamata; family Lacertidae; genus Podarcis; species Podarcis cretensis. The sequence continues at coordinate 30,885,748 of NC_137181.1, read as the reverse complement.
TGTACCTCTTAACCTGATTTCTGAGAACCAGGAAAGAATATTTTTGCCTAATAGGACCTTTGAACAACATTATAATAACTAATAATAATAATTTCATTATTTATACCCCACCCACCTGGCTGGGAAGACAGGAGTGCCTGGCGTGCTCTGGTCCAAGGGGTCACGAAGAGTCGGACAAGACTAAACGACTAAACAACAACAACACCTGGCTGGGTTTCCCTGACATATTAATACATAATTTTAAGCCATGAAGTAGATTTGACCACGAAGGTAGGGTGGTTGTGAGTGGCCATTGAATTTGGCTTCTGAAGTGCACACCTGTTGTTGTTGTTGTTTAGACGTTTAGTCGTGTCCGACTCTTCGTGACCCCCTGGACCAGAGCACGCCAGGCACTTCTGTCTTCCACTGCCTCCCACAGTTTGGTCAAACTCATGCTGGTAGCTTTGAGAACACTGTCCAACCATCTCGTCCTCCATCGTCCCCTTCTCCTTGTGCCCTCCATCTTTCCCAACATTAGGGTCTTTTCCAGGGAGTCTTCTCTTCTCATGAGGTGACCAAAGTATTGGAGCCTCAGCTTCACGATCTGTCCTTCCAGTGAGCACTCAGGGCTGATTTCCTTAAGAATGGATAGGTTTGTTCTTCTTGCAGCCCATGGGATTCTCAAGTGTCTCCTCCAGCACCATAATTCAAAAGCACCAATTCTTTGGCGATCAGCCTTCTTTATGGTCCAGCTCTCACTTCCATACATCACTACTGGGAAAACCATAGCTTTTACTATACAGACCTTTGGTGGCAAGGTGATGTCTCTAGACACACTATGCAATAAAAACTGGTTATCTTCTCAGTGAAAGGGAAAGGACTGTTGCTCAGTGGCAGAGCATCTGCACAGGTTCCAAAGTTCAATTCCTTGCATCTCAAGGTAGGGCCAAGGCCCCTGCCTAAAAACTTGGAAAGTGTAGCCAGTACTAAGCTAGATGGACCAATGATCTGACTTGGTTTACCAAGGCAACTTCCTGTGTTCCTAAGGCTTATATCCTTGTTAGCTCACAATGCTTCCATAATGACCTTTTCTCCTGTTCAACGCCGTCATTTTTAAGACAAATTGTATCCGTAGGTTGACGATCTCTTCTGCTCCATTTCAAAATGCTGTTCAAGTCTTACTGTTTGTGTACGTGTGCCCTTTTTTGTGAGTTAGGCAGGCTGAGGCTAAGTCTGGAAATGCTTGAAACGGTGACAGTTGGTGAATTTTAAGAATAGGGATTGCTAATTTGTATTCCTTTTCTATCCAGACCTCCTGGACTTAAAAACAAAGAAACAAAAAGGTCTGTAGAAATCATAACTAATAAAGTAGGAAGGCAACACAAAGATAGGCTATAACAGGTAAGCCACTGGAATTCCTCTCTGTGCGCTGAGAACATGGAATCCAACAGAGCTCACAATCCAAGCAGAAAAAAAATGCCAGCTCCCAGCATTTTCCTTATGATAAAGGGGAATGGCTTTCTCAATGAACACAGAACCCTCACATCAGCTCCGCTGCTCAGCTGCCTGGGGAAGATTGAAGGGAGAGGCAGGCTTTACCCTCCCCATAATGTCAACTCCACTCCTCAGCTATTGGCAAAGAAGGAGCTGCTCCATCTGGTTTCCTTCACCTTTGCTGGGAGAAGTGGCTTCTGGGAAGGGGCACTGGCTTGGGCCTCAGTGAGCCAGATAGGATTGTATTGAAGGCTAGATCTGGCCTGTAGGACAGAGGTTCCCCACAACTTACTTAATAGATTCATTCAAGCAACCTGTTGTGAATGGAAGTTGAAATGCTCAAAGCACAATATTCACATAGTCCTTACACATCCCCTTAAAAGGACTACAGATTTGTGTACGGAAGCAAGTTTACACACATGCACACATGCTGTTATGAATTGCCCTGTCCTCGTGCTGTCAGGGTGCTCCTGTGGTACAAACAGTGAGGCGTCCTGAGCTCCCAGTGAGTGTCCTTCTCTGGCAAAGTCTTGGAGTAGACGGAAGGATTTTACATTCCCAAGGTTGGACCCCTCTCTTCCTTGACTCCACTCCATCCTTGAAGTATAGAATTGACCAACCCTGTCTCAGCTTGTGGCACAGGGGAAGTATACTTCAGCAGAAACACTTACTGGCAGCGGTGGAGGAAGCCTCTTGGGCACTTGGGGTGAACCGCCCATAGGGGTGGGGCGTGGTGCCCATAGGGATGGAACAGGGCGCTTGGCATCCTGTGCTGTCCCTATGGGCGCTGGCGCTTGTGCTGTGCCGTCCCGTCCCTAGGGACGAGATGTGCTGTGGCACCCATAGGGGGGCGCATGGGGGGCACAGCGCCCATATAGGACAGGGCACGGCACCCATAGGGATGAGGTGCACAGCAGGGCCTCAGCCACCCTACAGCTGGGGGGGGAGGCAGCGGGCGGACAGCACGGAGCCTGTGGGTGCTGAGAAATGTGGCTCGCACATGCTGCAGGCCCCACAGTGATGAGTGTCACCCACCATTTTGTCACCCCTGTCAGGGTGGCACCTGGGGCAGACCACACCCCCCCTTTGCATGCCCCTGCTTACTGGTTAGTCCTAATCAGGTCAGGTAAAATAAGACAAAGCAGGGGCCAAAGGTAAAGGACCCCTGGACAGTTAAGTCCAGTCAAAGGTGCTGGCTGCAGTACTGTCCCACAAAGGGGTCTGTTACCTCAGCAAACTGCAGAAGCCTTCTGAAGTCATAAGATGAAGGTTTAAAGGGCTTAGAGCCTAGTACTCCTGCTTTCTGACAAGTTCCTCCAGGTTCATTGATTATGTTAGATGGAACAACATAGGAGTGTGGCTGTCTAATGTAGAGGAGGCCAGTTCCTTAGGAGGTTCAGACTCTGATATTATGGGTTCTGGAAGGGGTTACTGAATCAGTGGCCCCTAATTCAACAGGCTCTGGCACAGACTTTGACAACATGGGATGAGAGTTGGTTTTCAGCACTTCTCTTTGGCCTGATGGATCTGGCTGGCTCCTCCTCATGCAAGTCATAGTCCAAGACTTGACTGATGCTGTGGGTTGGGATCTCGACCTTAATATGTGTGTAAAGCTGGATGTGTGCCCCTATTCGCATTTTTGTGTTCCAGCAAGGGGCACTAGCAATTTTATTTTATTACTTATTTAGAAGTGTTTATAACATGGTTAATATTTTTAAAATCTTTAAGTGATTTTATTGCACAGTGCCATTTGTGTATGACTAAATCCAGCCTGGTGCCTCCGTGTAGAGATGATCTACTTTGTTCAGCCAATGGTGACCTCAAATATGTGCAGGGCTGGGGAACCTGTTCCCCTCCAAATGCTACTGAACTGCACATTTCATCTACTTTGTTCAGCCAATGGTGACCTCAAATATGTGCAGGGCTGGGGAACCTGTTCCCCTCCAAATGCTGCTGAACTGCACATTTCATCTACTTTGTTCAGCCAATGGTGACCTCAAATATGTGCAGGGCTGGGGAACCTGTTCCCCTCCAAATGCTGCTGAACTGCACATTTCATCACCCTGAAACATGGGACTGATGGGAGTTATAGTCAGTGGCGTAGCGTGGGGGGTGCAGGGGGGCCAGCTGCACCGGGCGCAACATCTGGGGGTTAGGGGTAGGGGTAGGGTTAGGGGGCGCAAATCCATGGGTTAGGGGGCGCAAATTACTTGCCTTGCCCCGGGTGCTGACAACCCACGCTACGCCACTGGTTATAGTTCAGCAATTTCCAGAGAGTCAAAGGTTTCCCATACTTGACATAGGCACTCAGCAGCTTAGCTTTTAGAATAAAAATGGAAACAGACCACACTTTGTTGTTTACTTTTCAAAGGACTCCAGTGGGCGCCCCTTGTGCTTGGTTCTGACTCCAAGGGAACAAGTACAATGGAGCTTGCCTATTAGCCAACACTGATTGTTTTTTGTTTTTGTTTTACATATGATTACAATTCTGGATAAAACAGCATGAGTGTTTTACCTGGGTATTTCCCTGCAGGCCACATCTTAGTGTAAGTGCTCCTCAATTGCAGTGCAAATTCATTAGTTATTCATTCAGCAGCCATAATGAATTCATTTGGTAGCGATGCAACTGTCATGTTGACTCGTGTGAGGGTGCCACTGTAACTCAGCCTTGGTTAAACATTAATTAATCAATGGATGCAGACCGGAGCTAGAATTTGCACAAAGTAAACCTGCATGGCACTTCTGATCCCATCATGTTCAAAATGCTGCTTTCTAAATATTGATCTGGCAAACAGATACAGAGGAAGAGGCGGAGGTGGAGAGAAAACCCTTTATTGTTAAATATAAATGTGACAATTAACCTCCCATATCCTTTCTATCTCAGGCACAGAGGGTTAATTGAAAAAACTCTTAGCCAAGCTTACTGGCTTCTTTTCTTTCTGCACTTCTTTTTTTAGAACATTTGTAACTTAATTAAATTTGTAGGTGAGCACTCAGGCAGATTCAGAAAGGAATTTAATAGGCCAGCTTCACCTAGGTAGTTAGATATTTTAGCAGCCTTTGTTGTGCTCATCAGTTAAGTGGGGTGGGTTCCTTCTAAATATATTGTGGGACAAGCATCTTTGTTTCTGTGCATTGCGGATTTTATCTATTGTTAATGCCTTGTTATATTTTACTGTGCAAGTCTTTCTGAAGACATCCAAGTGCCAAAATGAGACTGATAATAAAACAATAAAAGGTTGTAAACAGGAAAAGAAAATGAATTGTTTGGATAGCCGAAATATGGGGTATAACAATTTAGAAGGCTCTTCTTTGTGAAGATGGAGATACTTCATAGACAATGTGATGGGATCTTTCTAGCTTGTTAAGTATCTATCATCACCTTGATTACAAGATCGCTGTTTCCAGAGCTTCACCAATGCCAGACATGATAATAGTCCTAAGTGACACCCAATCACAGTCTGTTACCATCCACAATATAAGTTACTGCAAAGTTTCAGCTTTGTGCTGCTAGCGCAACAATCTATTAGCACTCCACATCTCCACTTTGTAGGGATTATGGGTTTTCTCACCAATTGAAAAGTCCCTCTCGTCAGTCCCTCTGCCACAGTCCCTCTCGACAAACATTCAAGCCATGTTATCTGTAAGGGGAGTGCCGTTCCCATACCTACATTGTAAGTGAATTGCCCCTATCCCTTTTGAGTAGGAAGTCCCTCCACGTGGAGGGAGGGGATGAGTGGGGTTTGCTATGGCCTGGTGTCACTTCAGCTGACAAAAATGGGGTTGGGCCAGGGCAGAATGATGGCAAAGTCAGGGGTGTACAAATATACTGGTGAAGCAAAGCTGGCACTCCTGCAGTGTGTCTCCACAACTCAGCCCTTGCCACTGCTCTATCCCAGCCCCATCAAGGTGAGTTGCAATGATGTCAGTGTTTGGAGGGTAGCTCTGTGGCTCTATCCCAACACACCAGCCACTATTGCCAGTCTTTAAGCTGGTTCTGCAGTATCCCTTTTTTAAACAACAACCGGTAAACCTCTAAGGCTCCTTGGCATTCTTTGTTCTATAGCAGGGATGTCCAACAGGTTGATCACGATCCAGTAGTTGATCCCCAGGAGGTTTTGTTAGATCACAGTGGACCTCTGGCTCCTCCATCCAGCTCTTGCTGCAAGGTTGACTGTTTCATTAGCAATCTCTTTGTGAGTTACTTTTTTCATTTATTTCTTTCCCCTGATCCCCACTCCCAAAAATGGGATGTTCCTCCATAAAAAAAGCTCAACAATTCAATTTTGACTGGAGCCCCCCCCCCAAAATGGGGCTTTCCTCCCTCAAAAAAAAGCTCAAGAACTTTGATCTGACCCACCCCACCAAAAAGGGGTAGATCACTGCCAGTTTTTAATTGTGTGAGTAGATCGCAGTCTCTTGGAAGTTGGCTGTCCCTGTTATATAGAATCAAGGAGAAAGCCAAATGTAAACAGCTAGGAGCCTCATGCCTGGCATTGTTCAGGGAAATTAAGAAATGCAAAAAATCAGTGCAGTTTTGAAATCAATGGTTTTGAAAGGTTCAGTCCGCCACCTTGATTCAAAATGGCTTCCAATGGAATCCAAACATGTATGACAACCTGCTTCGTGATGTCAGAAACCATCATGCAAAATTTGGTTACAATATCTTAAAAGTTATCCAAATGCAAAGCAGACAGCTTTCCAAAATATATAGCAGAAGTCAACTACAGTGGTACCTCAGGCTAAGTACTTAATTCGTTCCGGAGGTCCGTTCTTAACCTGAAACTGTTCTTAACCTGAAGCACCACTTTAGCTAATGGGGCCTCCTGCTGCTGCTGCTCCACCGGAGTCCGATTTCTGTTCTTATCATGAAGCAAAGTTCTTAACCTGAAGCACTATTTCTAGGTTAGCGGAGTGTGTAACCTGAAGCATATGTAACCTGAGGTACCACTGTACTATAGAAAAGGAAAATACATTGGTTAAAGAACTTTTCCAAGAAGTAACTTGACTAGTCAGCCATTTTTTCTTCATTTTTTTTTTAAATATACATCTTACAAGGCTTCAAAAAAGAAGTAATGTTGGAACCCTTGTCCTCCAGATGAATAAGCTCCAGAAAAAGACTTGAATATGCATTTTGAACATAAAGTGCTTAACATGATGAGGCATGAGGATGAGAAGAAATGCCACTTAGCTCTTAGTTCATGGGATTGTGTTTGCTTTCACAGTTATAAGCATGCATGAATGATCCACAGGGACAAAAGCCATATTAATTTTATTTTATTTTAAAAAGAGCATGTTCGTGGATGTATTTTTAGTAAACCATTTCATCTAAGAGTTCTCAAATTTCATGCACTATCAATATAACATATCATGCCTGGTTTCATCAGCACATTATAAAATGTCATCCACCAAATATGATAACCTCAGCAAATTATGAAGGCCGCAATTCACTAAACCTCTTGACTAAGGCTTTAGGGAACGTTACTCTTTTAAAAGGTCTGTGGATGGAAATGGTATAAACTGCAAAACACAAAATACCCTGCTTTCCAAATACTTTAATAACATATTTTGGTACCCCATATTTTGGTACCCCATATTCATATGCCTCAAACCACATTTATGTCTTTACAAAAGAGATTGCTTTGTTCTGTTTAAAATTGTCCTTAGATGTTTGTATACGTTACGGTCCTTTTCATATAGATGGATGGGTTACATCTATACTGAATCATAACTACATATTGTCAATTGCCCACTAAAGCACAACAGGCCTGTGAATTCACAATCCAGACCCCTGATGCCTGAGCATAATGGTGTATCTTATTGCAACTTTTCTCTAACCCTCCTTTCAGGTATAAAATTTGTACAACTCCCCCCTGCACACACCCCTTTAAAACCTGTAGTACTCCAGATGGCGAGTATGTTTCTACAATAAAAGGGTAGGTCTTTCTCAGTGTTTCATCCTTGCTTCCATTGTGGCTTTTCGTTTGTTTTTAATTTGTGATTTTTCTTCAAATGGCATTGCACTCAATTAGACCCCAATTAAATTGAGTAGAGGAAATGAATCGTTGCACCTCCAAGGTATTGTAAGGCCTAAATAAGCAAAAGCATGGCAAAAAACTACACCCTTATTATTTAACAATAACATAGCTGTTCTGTGTTGATTCAACATCTAAGGCAAGGAAGATGCAGAACATCTATTATTGTATCTAGTCTCTTCATTCACAAAAAGAAAAACCCCACCCCACCCTCCCACTATATATAAAGGTCTGGTGACTTTGTTTCAGTGTATCTGAAGAACTGTGCATGCACACAAAAGCTTATACCCAGAAAAAACTTAGTTGGTCTCTAAGGTGCTACTGGACAATTTTTTAATTTTTTTTATTTACAAAAAGAGCAGTGATTGTGTGGCAGCTTCCATGGCAGGAAGAAGAGAAACAATTTTAGCAGACCCCTCTAGTCTGAAGCACCAACTTCTAGGGGGCACAGATGCTTGTAAGAGAAAGGAGACATTGGCAATAACACCCCCACCCCTCCAGAATGAGCATCCATTGAGCAGAGTTTCTTTCATTGGAACTCTAAATTTAAAAAGACAGTAGTCATGAAAACCACCATGGTATTTAGCATGATGGAATGTTGTCTTCAAATGGCATTTTTAGAAACAATCTGAGATAGGCAGGCAGGCACACACACTTCCTTCTCTGACTGCTCACTTTGCTTCCTGGTTCAGGTAATTAGCTGTGTTGGTCTGATGCAGTTGAAATAATAATAATAAGAAGAATAATAATAAAAATGTCCAGTAGCACCTTGTTGTTGTTGTTGTTTAGTCATTTAGTCGTGACCAACTCTTCGTGACCCCCTGGACCAGAGCACGCCAGGCACTCCTGTCTTCCACTGCCTCCTGCAGTTTGGTCAAACTCATGCTGGTAGCTTCGAGAACACTATCCAACCATCTCGTCCTCTGTCGTCCCCTTCTCCTTGTGTCCTCCATCTTTCCCAACATCAGGGTCTTTTCCAGGGAGTCAACTCTCTTCTCATGAGGTGGCCAAAGTATTGGAGCCTCAGCTTCACGATCTGTCCTTCCAGTGAGCACTCAGGGCTGATTTCCTTAAGAATGGATAGGTGTGATCTTCTTGCAGTCCATGGGATTCTCAAGAGTCTCCTCCAACACCATAATTCAAAAGCATCAATTCAGCCTTCTTTATGGTCCAGTTCTCATTTCCATACATCACTAAGTAGCACCTTAGAGACCAACTAAGTTTGTTCTGGGTATAAGCTATTTCCGTCTTTACTTCCTGGTCATTCTGCTCCATAGTTTGGTTAATCCAAACTACCTGGATTGTAGAATGATCAACTCCCATTTATTCCAAAGTGAACTAGCTTATATTCAAGTACTTTAGCTTAACTGGCTTGTGGATGAGACAAGTGATGTTTCCCTGCAAATCCCAGAAGCAGATAGACCCTACAGAAAAAGCCATTAACACAGATTTTGGATCAGTCTAGCAAGGAACAGGTCGGTGATAAAGCCAAAAGTGTGCGACTTGCCAGCCTAGTCTGTAATCCCAAACAATGCCTTCTCTAGAGGGCCTTGTTGCTATAGTAGGTCACTGATCTGTTAAAATTTGGCTTTTCCTTTGTTGCATGAAACTATCCCGATGCTCTAATTAACTTCTGAGCAATTGTATGGTGTGTTCCATGTTCTTGCAACATGTAGCATGGTATGGTACATGCTTTCCTAAATGGGTTCCCCCATTCTGGTTTGTCTTTGGATCCATTATCATAACTTTGGGGATAATGGTAAAGTCAAAAGAGATTAATCCCTATTGCTTTTTCTTTTCATTACTAAATTGCAGAAAATGCACCTTATAGTTGCATTGGGACATGAAAAATAAACCCGAGTATGAATCGGGCTACATACATGCTACCCTTTACTTTGGCTCCAATGTGCTCTCACTGCTGGTGTTCAAAGCCAGGTATACATGACGCTAGCCACAGCTCAGATCTTTGTCCTTTATGCAGACCCTCCATGTGTCCCTATTTTCCACGGACAGTCCCGGTTTTATGGAAGCTGTCCCAGTTTCTGATTTGATCCCAGAATGTCCCTTTATTCATTACACACCTTTAGGAGCCAGGCAAAAATGTTCCTTTTTAACCAGGCCTCTGGCTGATCTGATTGACACCCCACAGCCTTTTAAAATGTGGCTCTTTTTTGGGAGGGGGTGTTACTGGGTTGTTATTTTTCTTCTGATTATATATATTGTGTTTTTTATGTTGATCTTTTCTGTGAACCACCCTGAGACCTCTGGGTAGAAGGCAGCCCTGTATAGGGAAGGTTTTTTTAAAATGTTTAATGTTTTCTTAATTTTTATATATGTTGGAAGTCACCCAGAGTGGCTGTGGCAAATTATCATTATTATTATGGAATAGGACGTCCCTATTTTCATCAGAGAAAAGTTGGAGTGTATGTTTTATGCCTGACATGTAGATGGTGAATTCCAGGCAGCAGGACTGTGGTGAACACAATTAGGTTCACAAACCAAATTAGGTTCACAAACCAGGAGGGAATACCATAATTTGCTTCAAGTCCTTTCCTATGGAGTCAGAGACTGTGGCTGTAAACATGCCCTGGAGACTGGAGAGGTGCATCCCTAGACCAAATGTCTACAGAACACCACCTACCCCTTACTTCTGGAATCTGGCTAATCAGGTTGCATATTTTCTATTTGTTATATTGAATCAGTGTTACATTTACTACCAGTTCATTGATTCTCAAATCTTTATGAGTGTGGAGACAACAAGCCTTGCATGCCTTTCTATGTTTTCTTTTTTCTGTTTCTGCCTTGAAATAAGAATAAAACACTTGAGCCCAGAAAAGGGGAGTATGTAAAAGCTTAAGGTAAAGTTTACTGAGGTAGCTTGGTGTGAAAACCTTGTAAATGTATTGAATTTAATTAATACAATATTTAATGAAGAGATTTGCCATTATAAAATGGGAATGGGCTTAGCCTCTCTCTCTCTCTCTCTCTTTTTTGTAAATTGGGGCTTTAAAAAAATCACCCCATGAGATACAATTGAATGCAGATGATTATAATAAGTATAGGAGCATGTATTTCAATAATTAAAGCCATGATTTCAGCAAGTGCTTCTTTGCCTGCTGTGCGAGATTAGAAATGTTAGATGTTTAGAGAGTCACTGAAGCAGTTTCTTCTGTAGCGATGGCTGTTATAACTATTCAGGGAAAAAATAAGATAATAATACCTGATGAAGTTATTACTCATTTTATTTATTTGTTTCCTTAAATGGCAGCCACTTAAGAAGCTTGACTGTATATGAAATCAATAATAAGTAGGAAATGGCTGTGTATCCTTGAAAAAGCATGCCAGAAGCCTCATAAGTTTCCATCCTATGAACCTGAAAATGAGGAGTTTGAATCCTTATAGAATGTATTGGATAGCTTTCATTCTGTTATGCTTAGGGCAGAGATTAATATTTATCATTCACCAACGGTTTTCCAAAGAGGCAAGACTAGAAGCATCCAAGCATCTATAAGCTTTTCTAGAGCATACACTGCTATCACACGATGTAGTGGTGGACACCAAATTGGAAGGCTTTGTTTTTTGTTTTTTTAAAATAATATTTATTCGGAGTTTAAAAGTTACAAAAAGAAAAAAGAACAATACAAAATACAAAAAAAGAATACAACAGCAACAGAAAAAAAATATATAAAAATACATTCACGTAAAAAAGAAAGAAAATAGATTAAACCTTTACATAACTTTCTTCCTTTACTTATTTCCTTGACCTCCTCACACCTCCCAATTTTGTATTCTAGTTCAAATCATTATTTCAGCAAATCCTTCCAACCTTATTTTCATTTAAGTAATTTAATTTAATATATTATAATTTAACGTCCTCTCTTTCGTCAATTTCATCAACTCATTTTTACTTAATCCTTTATATCATTTCTACCAAAACCACCTAATTTTCTTTTTCCAACATCTTTCTAACAGTCCTTAATTTTACAATATTTTTGAAGATATACTTTAATTTTTTTCCAATCTTCTTCCACCGACTCTTCTCCTTGGTCCCGGAAGGCTTTGGCACTGTGGTCTAAACCACTGAGTCTAGGGCTTTCTGATCAGAAGGTCAGCAGTTCAAATCCCCACGACGGGGTGCTCCCATTGCTCGGTCCCAGCTCCTGCCAACCTAGCAGTTCGAAAGCACGTCAAAGTGCAAGTAGATAAATAGGTACCGCTCCGGCAGGAAGGTAAATGACGCTTCTGTGCACTGCTCTGGTTCACCAGAAGCAGCTTAGTGATGCTGGCCACATGACCTGGATGCTGTACGCAGGCTCCCTCAAACAATAAAGCGAGATGAGCACTGCAACTCCAGAGTCATCCACGACTGGACCTAATGGTCAGGGGCCCTTTACCTTTACCTTTAAAGGGAGCTTAGATAAGAGGATTCATGGAGGCAGCCAGTGTGGTGAAGTGGCTCATGTTGGACTTGGACTAGGGAGACCAAGGTTCAAATTCTCATTCAACTATGAAGCTCTTTGGGTGACCTTGAGCCAGTCACTCTCTTTCTCAGCCTCTCTAACCTCACAGGGTGAAATGTGAGGGTAAAATGATGAGGGGTACAACCATGTGTGCCACCTTGAGGTCCTTGGAGGATAAGCGGGATGTCTATGTATTGAATAAATAAGGCTATCTGCAGCTACTGTTGGCTTTGTTGTCCAGTCGTGATGTATGGAAGTGAGAGCTGGACCATAAAGAAGGCTGATTGCCGAAGAATTGATGCTTTTGAATTATGGTGCTGGAGGAGACTCTTGAGAGTCCCATGGACTGCAAGAAGAACAAACTTATCCATCCTTAAGGAAATCAGCCCTGAGTGCTCACTGGAAGGACAGATCCTGAAGCTGAGGCTCCAATACTTTGGTCACCTCATGAGAAGAGAAGACTCCCTGGAAAAGACCCTGATGTTGGGAAAGATGGAGGGCACAAGGAGAAGGGGACGACAGAAGACGAGATGGTTGGATAGTGTTTTCGAAGCCACCAGCATGAGTTTGACCAAACTGCGGGAGGCAGTGGAAGACAGAAGTGCCTGGCGTGCTCTGGTCCAGGGGGTCACGAAGAGTCAGACACGACTAAACGACTAAACAACAACAACAACAATCTGTAGCTACTAATCTTGATGGTTGTATGACCCCCACCCCAACAGACTCCAGCAATAGAGTGATATGCCTCTGAGTATCAATTGCTGGGGATCACAGCCAGGAGAGTACATATAGCACTCAGGTCCTGCTTGTGGACTTCCTGTGGGCATCTGACTATGAGAACAAAATGCTGGACTAGACAGACCTTTTCTCTGGTCTAGCAGGGCTTAGGCTGGGTCTAGACACATCAAAGAAGTGTTTCAGTTAAATGCACTGTGAACTTTGTATGAGAAATCCGGTTGGCTACAAAGGTTACCCCGTCCAATCCCTGTAATGCATGAATCTTCTGGCCAAATAGGGCTCAAACCCATGACTGAGATTAAGTTTCTCATGCTCTGCCAACTGAGCTATCCACAGTCTTTACTTAAAAGCACCATGGAAAGCATGTGTTTCCTTTCATCAATGGGAATGTTGATATGTATATAACATATAAGGAGTGCATTGTTATTATTTGCAATTTTTTTTTATTCAGTAGTATTTTCTCTTTATGATAAGTAACACACAATTCCTGCTATCACAGATTCATCCATTTGTCTAGGCCTTGCCATCATTACTGATAACTGAAATGCTACCCATGACCACCTTAGTTTGTTTCTCTCCTACTTTTTTTAAAAAAATTGACTTCTTCCACCTATTTGGGGAATGTTGCTTTGTGTCTATAGCTCAACCACTTGATCTTGCTCTCTGTCCCCTTCCTGTGCTCAATATATTCTTGTTGCATGGACAAAGCTAAGGTGAGAAGTTCTGGTTCCCAACGCGTCCCATTACACGTTCATCCCAAGTTAGCAGGATCTTCAGTTAGCACACACTGATTAAAATATTTTGAGCTGGAGAAAAGAAGGAGAACAGAAGGATCATTCCAAAGGGTCATTAGGCCATCCTCCTCTTTTCACAGTGGCAATGCAGATATTTATGAGAAGCTTGCAAGCAGGAGATGAGTGCAAAACCACTCTCCTCACTCACGTTCCCTAGCAACTGACATTCAGAGGATTATCACCTCTGATACTGGAGGTAGTACACAGCCACCATGGCTATTAGCAATTGATTGATTCCTCCTCCCTGAATTTGTCTAGCCCCTTTAAAACCCATTCAAATTGGGGGGGGGGTAGAGAGAAAAATGTCAATATGCGTCCCATCACCAGAGAAGGGAAAGCCCTGGAATATATATATATATATAAAAGGTAAAGGTAAAGGTACCCCTGCCCGTACGGGCCAGTCTTGACAGACTCTGGGGTTGTGCGCCCATCTCACTTAAGAGGCCAGGGGCCAGCGCTGTCCGGAGACACTTCCGGGTCACGTGGCCAGCGTGACATCGCTGCTCTGGCCAGAGCCAGAGCCAGAGCCAGAGCCGCACACGGAAACGCCGTTTACCTTCCCGCTGGTAAGCGGTCCCTATTTATCTACTTGCACCCGGAGGTGCTTTCGAACTGCTAGGTTGGCAGGCGCTGGGACCGAGCAGCGGGAGCGCACCCCGCCGCAGGGATTCGAACCGCCGACCTTTCGATCGGCAAGCCCTAGGCGCTGAGGCTTTAACCCACAGCACCACCTGCGTCCATATATATATATATATATATATATATATATATATATATATATGTTTGTGGTTCTTGATTTTTTGCTCCACCCCATTTTTTTTATTTGAAGGTAGGAGTTTATTGTGCACGCAATAAATATGTTTTCACAGCAGGATGGGATGTTGAGGAGAAAGACTGTGTAGAAACAGTGTTTGAGGAGATTAATTTCTGGACTAGAAATACCTGGGCAGTGGGCCACCCAATGAGTTTTTGATCAATTAGGCACATAGATGGAACCTTTTCAGCACACATTGACTGTCAGATTATGCTGCTTAATTGTAGTTGTGGGATTTGTAAGTGAAATGAATTAGTATAGGTTTACTGTTTCGTTTCTGAATACTTGTTTCTTGCTTTTCATACAAATTTATCAGATCAAGCCAAAACATGCATCTGTTGATACAGATTCTTAATTTGAATAATCACATAAATATGGGCATATTGTTTTTAAAAAGTGGGGAAAGAAAAGGAACATATGAAAGGTTCTCTGTGGGCCTAGAGACCCAGGTCTTTGTGCCCCCCCACACACCGCAGAGGCTAATTTTGACACAGGAGTCACCCACCTGTCAATCATCTGACAAGACAGTCCTGCCCACCTGTCCTGCCCATGGGGTAGGGGAGAACATGTTAGCTTTGCCAGCATGTTCCCTGCAGGATGTGCACTGGCAAAGCAGCGCCCAGCAGGATTGAACCCCTCCATCAGTCAGCTGAATGACATGTGGTCATGGTTGGGAGAAATGGCCTTTGGGGTTAGATTGGACCCCCGGCATGCCAAGATTAGCCCATGGGCCAGAAATTCGCCACTCCTACTTTAAACTGTAGACTCTACAGCACCATGATGGTACAGTACCAGTGGGGCCCTTCAGATGGACATCCGTTTCCATTGTCCTGGCTTGGAATGATGCGAGGCTGGAGTTCAACAACTTCTACTGAATCATGTGTTCTCCATTCCTGGTGGACTTATACTGCCATTTTTGCCTTCTTCCATTTATACCTTGCCTTTCTTCCTTCATGGAACCCATGGGAGCAAACTTGTAGTTTCTAGGTAGTCACTCATCCAGACACTGACTAGGCAAAGGCCTGCTTAACCTCAGCTACATGGCAGCCTCAGCTGCCTTTGAAGCACTCCCTACCCTATACCCTTCTAATACTACCACTAGTAGTAATATTTCCTGAATACATGTTAATTTCAGTTATGTTGGCAACAGTTGCCAGTGAAGTGGTTCTCTAGCATAAATTATTGGCCTTAGATGAGAGGTCATGGTGGGAACAGGGGGCAACATTATACAAATATATGGTTACTGATTGGCTAGTCCGGGCATAGGCAAACTCGGCCCTCCAGATGTTTTGGGACTACAGTTCCCACCATCCGTGACCACTGGTCGTGTTAGCTAAGGATCATGGGAGTTGTAGTCCCAAAACATCTGGAGGGCTGAGTTTGCCTATGCCTGGGCTAGTCCGACCACCCTGGGCTCCAGCTGCTAGCAACCATGGGGGTGCAACCATGCAATACATAGTGCTGCATCAGCAAGCCCCTACCACCATCTTCTGCCTGCCTCTGGTAAGGAAAGGGACTCCTAAGCCCACTCAATTGTCTTGCATCAATGACCTTGTAAGCTTGTATTCCCATTTAATAGATGGGGATGAGAGGCTGGAACAGAATAGCATCATAGATAGTATGCTATAATTCACTGATCCACCTCAGAGCACACACCTTAAAAAAAAAATCACCCCAAAGGGCCAAGAAAAGTCTTTAAAATAAGCCTGATAGGTACAAATCTGTAGGTGAAGTTTTTATTGCCATGGAGCTAAACATATTGTTGATGATACAAAAGTTGGCACAGTGAATGAGAAGTGATGATAGGAATTGTCAAATAATGAAAGGGCTGTTAAATAGAAGATGGAGCAAGCTTGTTTTCTGCTGTCCCAGAGTGTAGGACCTGAACCAATGGATTTAAATTACAATAAATGAGATTTTGGCTAACTAATTAGGAACTTTCTGGCACTAAGAGCTGTTTGACAGGGAACACACCAACTAGGAAGGTGGTGGGTTCTCCTTTATAGGAGGTTTTTAAACAGAGGTTGGACAGCCATTTGTCAGGGATTCTTTAGCTGTGATTTCTGCAATGCATAGGGTTTGGCTAGATGAACTTTTGGCTCCTTTCTTACTCTACAGTTCTGTGATTCTATAATTCTGTGATTAGGCTGTGGAGGCTAACATTGTATTTTTAATTTTTATATATATTTTAAATCCTACACTGGCTACTAATTGCATAGACCAGTATTTGTCTCTCCAAATCCAGAGCTGGAACCAAATCTGCCCATGCAGTTTTACCTAAACCTCTGGAAAAGAGTGGAAATGTTGACAGGTGCTGCCTCAACAAAGCAAAAACAACTCAGCTTGAGATTCAGCAAAGCAGGTGATTCCTGCTGAGTTATAAATTGAAAAACCAAATTGTTCTGACCTGCTTAACTTAACAAAGAAAACAAGGAAAAGTGAATATTACATCATAGCAGTTTCTACTTGGTTTACCAAGATGGAACCCTTAACTTATTGCCCTCTCCTTGTACTCGTTTCTAGAGTCTTCAGTGTTTGCTGTCAGTTTCTGTATTTGGAATGACCCACAAAGGTCTCTTCTCCTAATGAGCAGAGAGCAAATTTAGCCTATATAGTGCCTTAAATTAAACCACAAATGACTGGTGAAAAAGCCCAGTCTAGCTTTAGTTCCATGTCTCACCCCAAAGCCACTGGGAATACAGAGGAGGGTGTTGTAAAGCAGGCTTTTGTCTCATCTCAAGGAAGACAAACTGGGCATTTGACTTAATCATCAGCTACTACTTGTTACAACAGAAGCAAGGAGAAAAGGTGAAAGAGAAACTAAACTCCCAACTCAGGAAGCTGCCACAACCCAGTGCTGCCCTGCTTCAGGTATTAAAGGCTGTTGTTTACTTTTCCAACATGGGGATGTGGTGAAGACTCATAGCATGATGACTTAAATATATATGTTACTTCCAATTGTTAGGGCAAGGAAGTGGATCAGTAGAATAAGGTTACTGTTATTTAAACCTGTGGAAAATCCAGCCTCATATAGCCAACATGCTTAAGTCTAATTAATGCATGAAGGGGTTAATGCCATAGAGTAAACTGTTCTGCCAGGCTTAGGTAGGCCACTCCCCCACCTTGAGAGGAAGGTACTCAAGGCCTTTGTTCACCTGCAGTCTACCCAAGAGGCTCAATGTGTTATAAGCTACAACTCCCATTTTCCCTGACTATATTGAGTAGGGCTAATATAAAGGTAAAGGAAAAGGTACCCCTGCCCGTACGGGCCAGTCTTGACAGACTCTGGGGTTGTGCGCCCATCTCACTTAAGAGGCCAGGGGCCAGCGCTGTCCGGAGACACTTCCGGGTCACGTGGCCAGCGTGACATCGCTGCTCTGGCCAGAGCCAGAGCCAGAGCCGCACACGGAAACGCCGTTTACCTTCCCGCTGGTAAGCGGTCCCTATTTATCTACTTGCACCCGGAGGTGCTTTCGAACTGCTAGGTTGGCAGGCGCTGGGACCGAGCAGCGGGAGCGCACCCCGCCGCAGGGATTCGAACCGCCGACCTTTCGATCGGCAAGCCCTAGGCGCTGAGGCTTTAACCCACAGCGCCACCTGCATCCCATTAGGGCTAATATAAGTTTGGAGTTAAATAATATCTGAAGGCCCACATCTCTGCCCTAGTTAGTGGGTGTAAAATGATAGCCATAGGATTTGGGGGATACAATCTATGATGTTTCAGTCATATGACTGGAGGTTAATACTTGAATATGCAACATTTCTAAACAGCCAACATGAAAATAGCCTTTGTGAAACTTCTACTTGAAAACCTCCTTAAAATACTACAATGCATTTAATTTATTTATAGAAACAAATTATTTATCATTCATAGTGCCATAAATAGTAACTACTATATCTGAGGACAAGAATGCTACCGTTAGTCATTTCCCCACATTTTTCACTCAGTGATAGTAATGCTTTGTGAAGTAGAGTAGATTCATATATCTGTCTAATCTATTGTTGGGAAAAGTTACAATAGCAAAAATTAAATGCCATTTCAATCCAGCACCACAGCTATCACCAACCTATCCAATGTTTCCAAAGCTCAGCAATATTTCTTCTTCCAAGGATGTCAGAATGATATTGCAGTCATCAAATCAATTGATTTATTGCATTAGCCAAAGGCCATAACATTTAATGATAAGAAAATATAAAAACAGTTAAGCTTCAGATACAGCAATGAATGTACCCATTAACTACAGCTCATTCTCCTTAATAAAATTAAGTCTGATGCTTGCAGCTACAAGTGCAAAAGAAGAAACTTTCTCAGTAATACTTATATTTTCAATGGAATAGAGTATCTGAGCTATTTAAAATGTCAGGACATACATCAGACTTGTATTATGTGTGATGTAAAGGTCATCAGTTTCTCTGTTTGCAAGCAACAATTGGAGTGGGTTGTTGTTTTTTCAACTCTCTATGTAGTAGAATATTGTTACAGTGGCAGAGAGTATCTTAGAAAATGCTCTTCTTAGAAATGTTGACTTAGATGTTACTGAATGAAACTATGTTTGTATTAGTCGATTGGGGAATCAATGTGCTAAGAATGGGAAGGGTGGGAGCCAAGCCTGTTGCTTTCTTCAGTAATAGAAACATTATAAAAAAAGAATTTTTTTATTTTGTTTTGACTATGGCAGACCAACACGGCTACCTATCTGTAACAGAAACATTATACTAAGCAATATTGAAAACTGGATACAGAGTTTCACCAAAACTCTTCACCTTCTTTTCAAGCAGCAAATTTGAGTATTTGCAAAATATTTGCCGAATATTCTTCCCTCAACAGTACATAGGGATCTTGGAATGGGGGGGGGGAGATATGCTCCTCACCTCCTCATACTGTTGTTCAGCTTGCTTGCATGCTTAACTCATCTTGAAGTTTTGTTGAAGGCACCAAAATGCTTTCGTCAGTTGCAGCCTCTTCCTTATGCCTGGAGAGTTGAAGGCGCCTTGGTAGCTGTCCCCACTTTTTTTACTCCTGGCTAGTTTCCTCAAACTACTGCTTCTCCTCATACAGGTGCATAACTCCCCTCTCTGTTTAAGCATGTTCCATAATGCTGTGCCACACGGATGCTTTATCAGCTGAAGCTAAGAGGACCAGATCAACTACAATGAATCACACCCATGTTGGGCCAATAAATTCTCACACTTTCTGGAACACCTTCCCCAATGTGTATGTTGGTAGAGCACAATAGGACAATCAGCCCTAAGTAGAGAAGAACTTCTTTGATCAGAGTGATGTGACATATTTATTGGGACTGAAGCACAGTCAGAACATTTCTGTTGACAGTGGTCTTAGTTGCCATGCAAATTAGATACTGAAAGGCTAGGCAGGAAAAGAGGAACCTAGTTAGGACAATCAG
This sequence comes from Podarcis cretensis, assembly GCF_951804945.1. Classification (NCBI taxonomy): domain Eukaryota; kingdom Metazoa; phylum Chordata; class Lepidosauria; order Squamata; family Lacertidae; genus Podarcis; species Podarcis cretensis. The sequence continues at coordinate 30,866,029 of NC_137181.1, read as the reverse complement.
TCCATGTATCCAGGAAGTACATATATATCTGATTGACAGGATGGAATGGCTTAAAGGAAATTTTATGTAGTGGATGTTAAAGTCTTGAGGGTACTGCACTGCTGACAAGTCCTGTCTAGTACTTTAACCTTTTTGCAATTAAACAAAACTGCCCGCAATCAATTTTGTATATGTTAACTTTGCTCAAAGGCAGTCTCTGTTAACTTCAATAATAGTCTATAATATCCTATATCTACTACTTCTAGCAGAATCTGGTTTTTAAACAAAGGCATTGTAGCAGTCACCGTTTCCATGCTTCAGGATTATGTTTAGAGATGGGGGGAGAATTTGCTGAATTGGGATACTAAAGTGGACTCATCTGAATACTATGTGGACCAGTACCAAAACCTGCTTGGGAATTATGACCCCCTTATTTATTTTACAAGGTAGTGCTGCTTGGAGGAATATGAAAGTGGGAAGAGGTTGCTGAAAATGGGGCTTCAAATGAATGCTGGAAGTGATGAGCTTCTGAGCTTTTCAAGGCATCCTGACATGCAAAAGGAATTCCACACAGTGTTACAGGGACACTATGTGTGGAAAAGATGGCAGCAACCATGGATCTAATGGTGGGTCAAATTATTACCTCTCTCATCCCTTGTGGGTCATATTTAACAGGGGAGTGGAGGTTTCTAGTGTGCTTTGTGCAAATAGGTGGGTTGAGAGAAAGTACTCTAGAAGTCATCTTATTACTCCATCCAGTCCAGTAAGTCACTGTCCAATCTGTGCCCCCCACATGAGACTTTCAAAATGATCAAGTGGAGGAAATTAGGCTCAGAAGACATGTGGTCCCTCAGCCTACTTTCGCCTATTCCCCCTGCCCCAATCCTTTTGGAGGTGGAAAGAGTCCTGTGGATCTGCTAAGATTATGGTTTGAAAGAATGGAGATCAGATGGATGCCTACTCTGAGCCAAAATGTTCTTCCCACTACTATCCATTTCCTGCCACTACAGATGTGGATTAGCAAACATGTATTTTCTCCTGCTGCTAGGCATATTCCTGGGTAACATGGAGGAAATGCCTTATCAGATTTACACCTGTAAATCTTTTTAGGCACAATTCAGGAAGTATCCACCATGGCTCATAGACCCTCTTCTATTTTTGTCATAGATAGGAAGATAAGACCTTTCCTGCCATGACCAACCTCCATAATCCATTCCACACACAGATGCTAGGATTTGCAAAAGTAAATAGGCTGAACATAGTGCATTGCACAACACTGAACACCAAGACTTTGCTTGCTCTTAGAATTTTAAGGCTTCAGGAGGGGCAATTTCACTGCTGTGCCTCTTTGTCTTTTAATCCTGTTGAATCTTCATCTAGAACCTCCTATGGCACCATCCTTGAATAATGTATCATCAGCCTGCTTCACTAATGATTTACTAGGCATATAAATCACTGGAAAGACTACTCAAGCTGATGATGTATTTGAATAATGCATCATCTGAATGAGGAGCTGAAGCGATAGATCACACCGAAGATGGCGCTGTGCAGAAAAAGAAGCCAGGACCACAAACCCTTGCTTTAAAATGTGCTGTACTCACTTCAGCAGCACATACAGCAAAACTGGAATGATATACATACACAAAATGCACTTAGTTAAGAATTCTCCCCACATACCAAGACTTTCCCCAGTGTAAAGTTATCTTGCAAACAAAAACACAAAGACAAAATGCATGCCATTGAATACTAGGATGCACAGAGAGAGAGAGAGAGGCGCACACATTTCCCCATGGCATTTATGTTTCTTTTGTTGTGATAACATAGAAAATGGAAGAATATTCAATTCGCAAAATCTGGTATTTGAAAGAGTAAGGTCTTGAAGCTATGATCAGCCTCCCTAGCACAGCATCATTATTCAGATCCCTCTGCCGCCATTATGAACTGGCTCAATACCCTGATCACAGCAACCTGAGTCACAGCTGCTGGTGGTCTGGTGCCTTGTCACCATGACAAGATGGATTGCAATGCTGCCACATAGGAAAAATCATTCAGTGATATACAATCTTAGCATCGGGTGCTGACAGGTATGTGGCCTGAAGGGAGTGGGTCTGTTCTGGACTGGATCCCATTCCCTACTCTTGATCTACTTCCATGTTCGAAACCGAAATTGGCCAGCCAGAACTTGTTTTGGTTCTCCACTAAGAGCAAACATTCTCTGAGAATAAATGTTGCCATCATGGCTGTGCATCTATCAAAATCAAATTAATTAAGATGGTACCCTACTTTCCTTCCATGTAGCTCAGTGTGGTGTACACAAGGTTCCCATGCATTGATATGTGCCGTTATAGCATGCCCTGAAACTAATTTTTTATGACATCTCTATAGGTAAAGAAATTGGTTACTAACAAAGAAGGTGCTAAGTGTACATGCGGTTAGCTGTAGAATTCTATGTAAAATGTTCTCATTTCCTATTTATATTCTGTTTGTAACCTATAGAGGAGGTAGTAGGTTTGATATGCTATATGTCAAGATAATCAATAGGGTTTTTTGTGGGTAACAGGAACATTCCCCCCCTTTCATGTTACCATTCCCTTACAAAAAACAAAAACAACCAAGTAAACCCTGAGTATTGGTAATATGATTGTTGTGTTATAGGCTTGACATTTGTATTTTCCATAATATGAAAACATCAATAAGCAGAAAGTTTAAAGGAGCTGAATTGTAGCAAATGGATCAAAGGTTGATTCAATAGTTTTGAGAAAGGTGCCCTTCTTAGGAATTGTACAATTTCAACCCAAAAGGCTAATGCTTAATTGGAAAATTCATTTTTACCCAAAGAATTGAGTTGTTCGTCTTTTAGTTCATCACTCAATATTTCTCCCCCGAATGCAACAGTTTTATGATTTTCCAAAGGATATTTCATTTAATTTCCATTTGGATTACCTGGTTCTCTGAACTTGAATTTGAAGTTTAAAAGGAACGATTTGATTTTAATAATATTTGTGCGCAGTGCTCCATTGAGTTTGGATTTTTTTGGACCTAGAAATACTTTTCCATAAGGTGATTTTTTAGCAAATCCCTGTGTGTAAAAGTAAGATAAACACACATCACTGAGTTTGTTATTGCAATTAAATTATTGGATTTCCTCCCCCCACCCTCATATGAATATAATTTGAGCATTTGAAAGCGTGAAGAGGCTGTTTTCTCTTATTGGTCATAGACACTTTTCAAACACTCCAAGACTTGGAAATAAATCTCTCTGTATTCTTAGATCTCAGAGAATATTAAAATGTCATGCATTATACACACCAAATCCAGGAAAGCAAAAGTTCTTCAAAGGCAATGCCAGATGAAACTTTTACAGCATTAGATCCTGTATGTGTGGATAAATACAAATTTGATTTCACTTCTCTTATAGATAGAAAGTTCACAGTGCAACTCTATACGTGTCTACTCATCTCTCTCCCTATATTCTTTGTCTTTATCCTTCAGTTCCTTTACTGATTTTTTTATTTGCTTCATGAGAGTTCATGTTTATTATCTGATGCTTAGATCCCTATTTTTGAGTCTGAAAATACACATCATATACTTGGAGAAAAAGAAAGCTGAAAACCGTACCTGGGCATAAATCCCACTGAATCCATTTGGACTTACTTCAGAGTAGACATTCATAGGATTTCACTGTAAGATAGAATCTCTTCACTTTAGTATCCATTCTGAACTAACTTACAGGGTTATTGTGAAAAGGATGCTGCTTCCACTCTAGAGTTGGTGGCGGATAAGACCAAAGGCCTCGCTAGACCAGTATAGATGCTTCTTGGAAATCTGAAAAGCATGATATGAGGGCTATAGGCTTCTCCTGCAGTTGCTTCTTCACAAGACATGCTTCCTCAAAAACTGGAGGTAGCTTACAGCCACTGTCATCAGCAGCCATTGATAAACCTGTATTGGTAGCCATTGATAGACCTGATCCTTCATGGATGTGTCAACCCTCCCCTCAAACCATCTAAACCAGAGGCCATCACCATATCTTGTGGAAGCAAATACCATAGTTCAACTGCGTACCATGTAAAGAAGTCCTTCCTTTTGTCTTGTCCCAAATCTCCCACCTTTCTGCGCTTCCCAGGTCATAGTATTGAGAGATAACAAAAGGGGCTACAACTCAGTGGTGCTTTGTATGCAAAAAGTCCCAAATTCAGTCTTTGGCATTTCTGGGGAGGGTTGAGTAAAGACTGCCAACTGTAAACCCTGGAGAGTTCCTACTAGACATTACACTGAATACATGGGCAGGTGATCTGACTCGGTATAAGGCAACTTTCTATGTTCCCAAAGAGAAATACATATCTCCATTCATCTTCAATTTCATAAATCTGTATCATGTCTGCTCTTAACTTGCATTCCCCCCATCCTAAATTAAATATCCCTCTTTGAATAAAATATATGTTGTCTTAGCATATGTTCCAGCTGGATGACGCCCAGCTGGATGATGCCAAAGACTCATCTAGTTCACTGTCCTGTTTTCACAGGGTGCCTATGGGAAGCAGGACCTAAGTGCTACAGTACTCTCCCCACTTGATATTTTCAGAGGCATACTGCCTTCAGCAGTAGAGGTGGAACATGGCCCAAGATGGGCCACCACTCTTGGGGGAGCAGATACAATAGCTTAACTATGCACTGAGTGCAGAAGTGCTTTCTTTTCTCTGTCTTGAATCTTCCAAACATTCACAGCTTCATCAAATGCCCCTGAATTCCAGCATTATGAGAGAGGAAGACCTATCCACTTTCTCCATGAATACTTTTATACACCTCTATCATACTCTGCCCCCCCCCCAGTTAACTAATTATAGCAAAACATTTTAATTTAGAAAAAAGGGTTAACAACAATTAGTTGAACTGTCTTCCAGAAATGTGTGTTTTGAGAAATTAAGTGACAATTCCATTCTCGGGTACCGGTGAAAATCACTTTTGCGCCATCAGGGCTTCAGATGGTTGGCACAGGGTTTGAAAATGTTGAAAATACTCGCAGTTGCTTCGCTGGAGGCCTACAGACCTTGTTATGCATTTGAAAGATATTGGAAACAGATTTGTTTATTTTATTTCTGTAATTCAGATGCCGTGGGCCAGATATCCTCAGCTCAAATGCATTGCCCAAGTCACACATTAACAAATGTTTGCCCAATAAGCAAGGTGGATAAAATTGGCAATCTTGTCCAAGCTCCATGAGCTCCAGTTCTCTCTCAGCATTCGGATTTCACCGAAAGTTTTTCAAGCTTAATGTAAACCTAAATTAGACTGGAAATATGCTTCAGTTCAACATGCTTGATTTGCATGCGTCTCCGTTTATTCCTACCTTGTTTGGTGCTGTCATGATTCAGCAGGCAGCCTTTTCAATAGCCGAGGTATTTTGCATCCTATCATATTGTTCGGTGAAACACTCTGGACCTTTTTGTGTTTGAATGGCACTCATGGGAGCCTAAGTGCCAAACAGCAGAGGATATTCTTTTCCTGGTAGCATCTGGCTTCTTGGCTGGCTCCCCAGATACTACTGGCAGCTGTGCATTTGCCTTCAAAACTGTCATGTACTTAAGTTCCCCAAAGGCTGTTAGCATCTATTCTGTACCCTTGTATGTGTGATCAGTTGGACTCATCCTTGATTTTAAGCACATGTAGCAACCGTCTTGAGCGAGCGCACAGAATGAAATATGAATTTGATGGCACAATGTGACACGAAGGGAGGAAGGGAACCCAACCTGTAGATCCATACCAGAAACAACATTTCAATTATCAAAATGGAACTGAAGCGTAAAATTCTCATCACGTCGCACCACCTGACTCCTTGTTGACCTTAAAAATCAAACCTGTTCAATGACAGCTTGGAGCCAAACTTACTTAAGTGACACTAGAGAGTTGGGTAATATATACATGAAGAAAAGCTCTAAAGGTGCAGATTTGGCATTGAGCCGGTCAATTGTGTGTTAATTCCACCCAGCGCTGGGATCCAGATAGCATCGTGCAACCCTAAAGGAGGCACTGTGGGATGAATCCATGCCTTTGAGGATTCAGATATCGGATAACAAATAGAACTCGGAAGTACCCTTTATGTCAGAGGAGGATGGCGACTTCTCAATTGTACTTGTAGAAGATGTATTACGTTGTTTATTATGTTTTTTAAAAAAATCATAGATGTTCTGTAGTGTGCATTTAATGTTGTACACCACCCTGGTACCTTCTGATAAATGGTGGTATATAAATTGAAATAATAATAATAATAATAATAATAATAATAAGAAGAAGAAGAAGAAGAAGAAGAAGAAGAAGAAGAAGAAGTGTTTGTGTGGCAAATTTACCCTTGCCAAAGGGCAGTAATGGCATTAGGCAAAATTGCAGACTATGGGAAAGACCTATTAAAATGCTGAAGAATGTTAATGAGGACCTTTAAAAAATAAAAATTGCAAATTTAAATGGGGAGATGGAGAACTGAACTTGAGACTGGAAATATGAGACAGTGAAAGACAGTATTTGCCCATCCCTAGTGGTGGCAGAAAAGCTTTCTGCTTGGGGATCTTGTTTACTGCTCTTCTCACTGATGAGCTCCAGGTTTCTCCAGAATGCCGTTTGAAAACCACTGTCCTATAGCATTACAATTGCGATACATTTTGCCACTATGTTAAGCTAAGCCATCAAGCTAGCGCGCCCCAGGTCCACTTTTCTCTAATGGCAACTTTCAGCCTGAAGTGAAATTTTACAGCTGAGTTATCAAGTCCTGAAAGAGGCAGTTCAAAACAGAAAACGCTAACAGATCTTCCTTAACTCTGCAAGTGGCAGGGGGCGGGGGAGTGGGGGCACTGTATCATACACTCAAAAACATCTGAAGCAAGGACAGCTGTGGAAGCAACTACTTAAGGAACATCCGCAACACACAAAATGAAAAGCCTTTTGAAGCTGGTGGAAATATATAGCGCAATATTGAATACTAAGAGGCTCTTCTTGGGGGCTACAGGAGTAATGCAAATTGAACACTGATAGGAAACAGCAGGAGGACGCCAAGATTTAAGCAGCCTGAGGGCCATAAAATTTAGTTACAACAACCCTGCCCAGCTCAGCCTGACAGTGACGTGTGGAGAACTAGTTAAGAAGCAGGGTGTGTGTGAAAATAATGCAGAATGCCAGGATAAAGAGGAAATGAAAAGCTTTTGCTTCCAGAATGTCTTGTTAATTTGCTTTTTACATGCCTTGAGTGGTTCTTTCTCTTTGCTTAGAAAAGTTCTCCATATCGGTGCTGGACCTCTCACCAAGAGGGTGGCAAAGGAAGGATGCAGTGGTGAATAGGACAGAGAAAGAAGTGGGTGGGGAGATGGCAGATGTTGAGCAAGAGTGGATATTTGCAACAAATCCATTCCTTGATTCAAGGTGGTATTTCAGAATGCCCAGAGTCAATCCTAGGCTACCCCATCACAAGGTCTGCCCTCAAGAGGAGGGACTAGGGAGGTTTCTAGAAGGAAGAACGGGAACTGTTTTGTGGCTGTATGTCAGAAAAGAACCTGAACACCAAACTGCAGCTGTAAATTTATTTTACACTCAGATTTTTATTCTGAAAGAACTTCAGACGAGGAATCTGGACACTTTCTAAACTAGCCAAAGACACTGATAAGCCCCCACCCCTCCCATATGCCTGCAAGTGCCAAGAACTGGCCCCCAATTTCAGACCTCAGTTGCGTACAAACACAATGATTTAAAACACATCCCCACATCACTCCCAAAGGATCCTGGCAGTGGCGGAGCAACATGCTGCAACCCCTGGAGCAGAGAACAGGCGGGGGCATGGCTGGCATGTGGCGCTCGGGCGTGGCGCGTCGCCCATGGGGGTGTGGCCCAAGTCCTGGGGTTGTGCTTCTGGGAGTGGCCACGATGGCACCCTTTCCCCAAATGGTACCCGGGGTGATGCGCTCCCCTGCCCCCCTTTGTACGCCAGTGGATCCTGGCAACTGCAGTCTGCCCCTTATAGAGCTCTGTGTAGGGGTCTCCTTAACAACTCTCAGCACCCTTAAAAAACTACACTTCCCAGAATTCTTTGGGGGAAGCCATGATTCTCTAAAGTGGTATCATAGTTCTTTAAATGTATAGTGTAGATGTTGCTGCAGTAGTGAGGTGAGTGTAAAAGATTTCATTTTTACTACATAGAACAAACAGGAACTGTGTCCACACAGTTGGCTAACTATCACAACTCCCCCCCATAAGGTTATATACAAACTGCTTTAGAAAAAAAGAAATAGAAACAACATTCCTGTACAATAATTGTTGTGTTTAAAGCATCAATTGTTCATAACTGACACCTCATAGGGATGATGATGAAATAAAAATGAAGTTTTACTACATAACTCATCCAGGATCACCACAATGACCGCTCCCCGCTTAAAACGGGGGGCGCCCTTTGCGTGGATGTGTGCAGCCCCTAGATCTGGAGCGGCTCCAACAGCATAGGCTTGGCTTTGCTTTCCCTCAGGTGGGATACCTGGAGGTCTCCGCCTACCTCAGTCAGTTGTCCAATCCCACCTGGGGGAAGCGTTGCCAAGGAGACCAGGCCAGGTAGGGGAGGGATTACCTGCCCACACAATAGAGGGAGGATCTTACCTGGGAATTCTCACTTGGCTCCAAAGCTTCTCCCACCCTACCCACCCTCAGTTAATGTCTTATTTTGCAGGTTAATTTTTCCTCACAGGTTTTGCAGGTTAACTTTTCTTCACAGATATGCGGGCGCTGCTATGTTAAGGTCACTGTTAAAGGGCCGGAAAGGAATTTCCCTGCATTGGCAGGTTTCGCCTTTCCCGTAGCAAAACGTCACAACTTTGGCGGTATCAGGCCTTGGGCGGAATCCTTTTGTCCATCTTCCTCTTTGCGGCGGTGATACCAGGGTTCCCCGTTAAAGGGGTTTTCTGAAGGGAGGCTTTGACCGTACGCTGAAAGGTCGTCATTGCTCTCCCCTGCGGCGGCGGCGTTATGGGGGCAGCTATCTCTGCTTGAACATATGTTCTCCAGAGCCGGCCCATCCCCCCCCCACTGGATAACCCTGATGCTCCCTAGGTCCCCGGCTGGGGACTGGGGAGGGAGAACGCCCAATGCCTGAGCCAAGGTCTACCCACATTTGAAATTTAATAAAGTTGTGGCCAATTTAACCCCATAGCACGTTGTCTTGAGTCGTTATTCCACATGACAGGGGGACCGCGCGGGATCTGGGGACTCCGCCTGTCCACGCAAATCTTTCCATTCAAATTGCTTGCTTAATGCTGTCTTTAGAATAGTTGCCCAAGGTAACGGAAATTAGCCAAATTTGCTACGCATTTGAATCTTATGTTTCATTTTTGTTTGTACATGATAAATCAAAGAGTAGGCACCTGTGCAATCAAAACACTGTTAAATTCCTTTGAACTTCTTTAATTTGAGTTTCATGCAGCACACTTGTTTGAAATGTTCAATAACTTCCTGACTAATTGCTTGTTTAAACCAACTTTATCTGCGAGGCAATCTGCTATAACAGATAAAATATAGACCACTCTGAATCTCTCTCTCTCCCTCTCGCTCTCTTTGTGTGTGTGTATTTGTGTATGTTTTGAGTGTGAGTGACATTTATGATTAATACAAAAGTAATTTGTTGGGATCAAATAAGAGATGTCTATTGTGTAATTTGTGGAAATGATTAGCTTGGGTCATTAATCAAGACATCCTTTCCCCTCCTTAATTTTATGCCAGATGAATGAGCAAATAAGCAGATGACTACGTGTCTTGAGTATTCTTTCCCGGGTAAATGCTTCACTTTTCTAATGTGAAAGCTCTGTGATGTATTTTTCATCTTCAAATTTTTAGTTTCAGGCTTGCGGGTAACAAATGCTTCAAACTGAAGGTGGTGGTGGTATGGAGCAGTGGCGTAGCGTGGGGGGTGCAGGGGGGCCAGCCGCATCGGGCGCAACATCTGGAAGTTAGGGTTAGGGGGCGCAAATCCACGGGTTCGGGGGCGCAAATCCATGGGTTAGGGGGCGCAAATTACTTGCCTTGCCCCGGGTGCTGACAACCCACGCTACGCCACTGGTGGGGAGAACACAATGTATCTAAATTCTTCAAATCACAAACTCTGCAGTGGCTAAAACCTTCTTGTACATCCGTTGTGGAAGATTCATGCCACTGAAATAGCGTGCGTGCGCGTGCGCGCGCGCACACACACACACTGTATTTATTTGTTTTTTCAGATTAAAATTTTACAGTCACATATCGAACATACATCAAACAAGAGTCCAATGAATCTCTTGAACTTCCCTCCTCCCCTTTGTGGGTCCCATTGATAATCCAAATCTTTTACATCTCCATTGTGTCCAAAATTCACCATTAAGCTACAAGTGATATTCCAATCCTACTAACGATTTTAACCGTTTACAATTGTTTTTAAGGTAAGTTATAAATTTCCCCCACTCATTAAAATTTTGGTCTTCCTGATTTCTGATTATTCTGGTCGTTTTACCCATTTTGGCATAATCCATCAACTTGATCTGCCATTCTTCTCTGATAGGGACTTTATCTTCTTTCCATCTCTGGGCCAATAACACTGAAACAGCACTTCAAATGAGCAGTATACTAATATTGCGAGTCCAGGGGCAGGAAGCAGGTGACCTTGTGAGTGACCACCTCAAGTAGAAACAAGGCTCAGGACACCAGTATTGCATAGAAATAGGTCACAGCTTTTATTGATTACAGATGTAAGCAAGCTTTGGCAAAGGCAGTGGGCATACACCAGGTATCGAGCTACCCGCCTGTTGTTTGATAAGAGGTTGGGTCAACCCTGTGCAGAGGTTCACCCAGAAAAGAACACCAAATTGGGTTGAGCCCAACAGGGCCACCACTTGGAAATGTGCTATGGCCCATCACACCTGTGTGGATTCCTGGATAGTGACATCCCTTCCCATACCCCTTTAGAAGGTTACCCACCCAGTGCTTTATCCACCCAAAGTTGTGACAATATAAAATAGCCGGGTAGATGTGAATGCCATCATATGCCATGGTCTGCCATCACAGCTCCGTCCCTCTTTGCTCTAGATTGCCCCATTCAAATAGGTTTTTGTGCCATACTGGGTGACCACTGTGGGAGGCAGAGTAGACACATTTAAATAAATGGGCAAAACCAGTCCTTTTAAACCAGGCCTTTGGTTGATTTAATTGACATCCTATGCCCTTTTAAAATATGTGTGTGTGTGGGGGGTGTTATTGGGTTGTTGTTGTTTTTATTTTGATTATGTATTTTGTGGTTTTATATTCTGATTTTATTCTATGAACCGCCCAGTATATGGTATAATAATTAATTAATTAAAGGGCTGGAGATGGTAGGTTGCTTCCAAGCTGACAAAATCACTCCCAGTTCTTAAAGATATTAAGAGCTGGGATTCTGGGTTAAAGAAACAATGCCAACTCCTGATTTCTGATCAATTAAAGTCTGCCTTGTGACCCAATTATGTCCCCAAATGATAAAATAAGGGTCCAATCCTAGGAAAACCTACCCTGGAGTAAGCCCCATTGAATACAGTGGGACATGTGCATGGAACTGTGTTGCAAAATATTTTCTAGTTATTTTTTCTCGATATATATATTTCCAATATTTCCAACAGTTATCGAAAAGGGCCATCTACTCATTCTGCAACTCTTCTGATTCCTCCCTCTGTTCAGTTTTGTTTTTGAGTAAGTAATGTGAACCCTGATGGACAGCACCTACTTTCAACGTTTAATAAATCTAGTTTAAGCGATCCAATAAAATCCCAGCCTCCCTGCTGAGAGTGAGGCCCATTATTTGTTAATGGTGCAGTTCACTTGTAGCCTTGAAATAATAAGGAGGGAGCACAAACCACATTCTTTTTCACAGCGGTGTGCTTTCATTCCAAGTCCTGTGCTTCTGTACTTGTATTCTAAGGCAATGGGTGTTCCTCATGCACTGTCCATTACTTAAATGACAGTGAATTTTCCCAGTGTGAAGGCTAGCTAGGGAGTAGCAATGTATAGAATGTGATGTCGTATCTCCTCCCGGCTACAACCTTTGTGGATGGGTAAAAAAAATGGCAAGGAAAGAGAGCCGGAGGAAACATTAAGAATAAATATCTCATGCCTCTATTCGATGAAAATGCATTGCGCATGATCTTTACTGCTTTGTGTGCTCTGGATTGAGACCCACAATCAACTTAGACAAGGGGAAGCCAACATGACAGTTGTCGTTGGGCTGATGGGAATTGCAGTTCCTCAAGTCAGCAAGTCAGGGATGATGGGTTGTGGAATCTAAGAACATCTGGAGGTAAGGAAAGGCCTTTCTGCATCCAGCCAGGGCTGAAAGCTGTTGGAATCCACTGGGCACCTTCTCTATTGTCTCTTCTGTGACCGCTAAAGATGTTCCTCTTTCAATGAGTCTTCTAATGGAGATCTTTACCCCAGCTGGCATGTGTATTGGATTGGGATAGATTTTGTGTGGTGATGTTGCTTTAAACTCTGTGTGTGTGTGTGTGTGTGTGTGTGTGTGTGTGTGTGTACACACTCACACACACATATATATAGGATGTGCCCCAAATTTGGTTGTGTCCCAAACCGTGAGCCAAATCAGGCCTATTTGCAGGGATTTGGGTGTTGAGTTGAGTCGGACTGAGCTGAGACATGGATAGCTGTGGGTCAGGTTCAGGTTGGATGGCCCAGAATGGTCCAGATCTGCCAGATTCAATGAAACTCAAATATACTGCCCTGAGTCACTTGGTTACAAATAGGATAGATTTGCATAATCCATAACAGAAGCACACAAGAATCAAATCCTGGCAAGTGTATGAAGTTAATCAAGTACTGAATGGTGTCAAGCATAAACAAAAATATTTATCGAAAGGCCCGAAATACCTTCTTGATACAATGCTACTCGGTGACATTAGGAAGAATAATGCTAGTTCTCACATGGAAGGAAATCAGAGGCAATATTCCAGGACTAAACAAATGCCTTCACTTTCTTTCCTTGCATTTCAGAAATTATAAACTTCTGTTTCTGTGACAGGGACACTGAGCAATTGTTGAACATGTCATTCCAAAGGCAGAAGTATTAAAAGTGAAGGAGTCTGTGGATAACTCTTTTTTTCCTGCCCGGTGCTAAAGCTATTTTTAGATGCTATGTTGGCAAGATAGATTACATCTCTTCTAACAGTAATTTACCTTCTAAAAGTAACAATATTTTATTAACCATAAGCCATTCAATTATTAATTTTAGTGGCCAGGAGTCAGCAGTATAAATGGTTAGGTTCCAGCTGTAACCTTTTTTATTGCCACCCAGACATAATGCTTTCCCCACACCTTCAGAAATTCACCCTCTCTTTATAAAGTAGCACAAAACGAGAACCACAACCAACCAACTAACCATTCCTATCCTAATTTTAGCATCCTAACTAGTGGCTCAGAGCAGCCTTTCATTTAAGTGTTTACTTTGTAGTGTAGATTAAATTTATTAACAGCTCGATGTTAACAACAGTTGCTTCAAAGGTTATACAGTATATTTTACGGGAGAAAAGTGAATGGTAAAGACACAATCCTGAAGGAGTAAAATATTGCTGTTGTGCACTAAAGCAGGCCTACACTGCTTGTGTTACTATCACACTCATTGTGGCCTACTAATCACATATTGTTTGTAATCTTACCACTGTTAGGCATGCTTTGATCGTATGCAGGCTAGACTGCCACAATAGTGGAAGCCAGTGTGGTACAGTGGTGGGAATTCTGGACATAGACAAGGGAGATCAAGGTCTGAATCCCTGCTCAACCATGAAGCTGACTGGGTGACCTTGAGCTGGTCAATTCACCTCAGCCTGTCCTACCCTACAGGGTTGTTGTGGGGGATTAAATGAGGAGGGGGAAGAACCATGTATGTTACCTTGAGCTCTTTGGAGGGAAAGGTGTGGTATAAGTAGAATGGATGGATGGATGGTTGGTTTGTTGAGCACTGTATGGGACTTCCTTTAAAGACTTTTCAGAAGCTACAACTGGTGCAGAATGCAATGTGGATGGAGCAATGTCAGGGGGCAGCTGTGGGAGCATATTGCCATTTATTTTGTGAACTGCATTGGCTCTTTTTAGCCTCCTGCCTACAGATTTCTGGAAGATGGGCACAAATATTTTTCTATCCCCAGAAAAAGAGTTTGAATTCTTCATGCAGTGAGAGCCAGGATACTTCGTAAAAGAGAGGATTGTTGGGGTTCTGAGAAGTCTATAAGCAGCCTCATAAAAGATTGGAAGGCCCAGAGGGGTGGGAAATCTCAATGGGGAGTTTGTTCTCTGGTTTACTAGTTTGCTCACTGGTAAAATGAGCAAAATGGGAGCAGGGAGCTAACCTGTTCTCTGCATGTTACTGGACTTCAGCTTCCATCATTCCTGACCACTGGGCATGCTGGCTCAGGATGATGGGAGGTGGAGTACAACAACATTTGGAGAGAGAGAAAAGGTTGTGGTTGTGGGAGGAGGGTGAGCTCTCTCTGCTTATGTATATGCATATGCATTGGAAGCTAAAGAAACATCAGTGATAGAAAGTACTTCCCCCTCCATTCAGTTGTGACTATTAATAGGTATTATTCATACACTTCAGCCTTTTCATATTTAATAACAGCTCCTTCTTTTACCAAATCTATTTTAAAACCAGAAATTGATCTGAATGGAAGAGTAGTGGGTGTCATAATGCAAATAGTGGATTAGAAATCTTGCATATTCACCATCATTCCATATCTTTCCAGCAGAGTAGGTTTTGATTAGCCTCAGAAAATGAAATGGGAAGCATTTCATGAATTTCTTAAAAAAATAAAAATAAAGTAAAAGTGTGAGTGGCATCATACCCAATTGCTCGCTTTGTATTTTTTCCTCCTGCTCATCTATACAGCTATAATTACAGATTCATTGCAAAACTGTGATGTCAGTCCTCATTACTCTTTAAATCTCTAATCACAAGCATAAGTAGTTTAAAAACTTCATCTGAAATCATGAGAGGTTGGTAGTTTTCCAAGAAGAAAAGATCTGTGGCTCAACTCTGCAGTGGTTTATTGACAACAATTTTGTCCTAGAAAAAAAAAGAGGTGTAAAGAAACCCCCCAAACTTTGCAAAGGGAAAGATCTATTTTAGTGCAATTAAAGTTGAAGTTATTGGTGGGTGTGATAGCCATTACAGTCATACCTCGCGTTGTGTTAGATTCATGTTGCGTCTTTTCGGCTTGCGTATACTTCCAGATTATACCACATGTGTCCACAGAAGCATTCTGCACACGTGCAGAGGTGCTCTATCAAGCTCCGTGTTTGCACAGAAGCACCACTCTAGTTGCGGACTTTTTGGGGTGCGAACAGCACCCCTGAATGGATCGTGTCCTCAACTAGAGTTACCACTGTAATTGTACAGCCTTAGGAACAAGAAAAAGTAATAATGTTTCAACAACTGAAGTTGTTGAAGTTTCATCAAAACTTGACTGAGTCTAAGGCTGCAGATGTTTAAAGCACATTCCCTGTCTCAGGAATCCCAGGAACAGTGGTTTACACAGCTACAATTCCCAGCACCATTAACAAACTTGGTGAACTCTTGTTGGGAGGAATATACTTTAAAAGTATGATGTGTAAGATCAGAACTGAGAAGAAACCACATTATTAAAGTGTTTGAAATCCGTCTCTGAAGCTTAAACACAACAACCCCAAAGCAAGCAGGCTTTTTATTTATTTATTGACTGAAGTATTTGTAATCTGCACTTGCATGTGGTATACAACATACAACAATATAATAATAAGATCCGTTAAAAAACCCCCCAGTGAAAATGTCAGTGAGAACATTAGTGAAAACATCAATAAACCATCAGTAAATACTGGCTGGTTTAAAGGGGGGGGCACATTGAAAAGACCTGTGTAAACAATACAGCTTTCAGAAGATAATGTAAAACAAAGCAGTGATCATTCCTGCTGAACCTCTGCTAGTAGGCAACAAATGGAGGGGGGGGTGTCAGATCAACCTTTCCCAATAGTTGAAGTGGGAATCAGAGGCTTGGGGCGGGGGAAGGGGCCTGCTCTAAATCACAGAGGTCGGGGCAGAGACTAAGAGACTGCAGAGGGCAGTCCCCACCATTTACTCCCTATGGGTTGGATGAGACCAGCAGCACACTCAATTCACCTAGGGGCTGCTACGGAGGTGGCATAGGTTAGAGGGGGGCTTGCTGAGAAAGTTGGGGAGGTGGCTCAGATCTGGTCTCCAAGGAGCGTACAGCTGCTGTTGATGCTACTGTGGCAGCAGTGGGCAATGCATTCCCTAGAAGCCAGATTTGCTGCCCCTATGGATTCTGTACCCAAGGCAGTTGCTTCATCTTGCCTCATGGGTGGGCCAGCCCTGGGGAACCACCAGATGTGCCCCATGCAAGGTTCTGAATGATTGAAATGGAGCACGAGGTGGAGTTTGCATTGAAGTTTGGATTAACTAACTAACTCGTTAATTAAAGGCATGTTTTCCTTTTTCTTCATCCAAGTAGGCTCAAAAACAAGACAGTCTTTGACGACTGGCATAGAGTATAAAAACCACAACCAAAAGAAAAGAGGGAAGAGGAAAACAAACAAGTTCAGGCATTAGTTCAGGCATATTAGTTCTTGTCAAGACTAGCTGGAATGGAACCAATCCAGGAGAAGCCAAATGGAGCTGGTCTCTCAGCAAAACTAATGGAGTTGTTCTGCACTCCCATCTTTACTGCTGCTGTAGTCTGATGGGATGACTGTTCCAGATAAGAGTGAAGAGCATAAGACGAATGTTGGATCAGTCCAATGGCCAATCTAGTTCAGCATCCTCTTCTCACAGTGGCCAACCTGATATCCATGCAAAACCCTTAAGCAGGAACTAAACACAAGCATCGCCATGATGGACACTCAACGGAGCTGCTCTCTCAGCATAACCAGTGGAATAGTCCTGCTCTCCCTCTCTGTTGAAGCTTTTTGGATTTCCACTCCATAAACCTGGGAGACTTCATTAATTGCAGCAGAGTGGAGTTCTGATCAGGCATTCATCTCCACATATTCCCAGAATGCATCCCCAAAACACACACAGGAGGACTAGGGTCGCATAACTTAATTACGTCCTGAATATCCCCACCCCCAGCAGCTGCAGTCTCAGATCTTCATGTCTTAAATTAGAAGGCCTGAAAAATATATTTGTGTGTTCAACAGAACATGCTTAGAATCCAGATGAGCACAAGCCCTGCATTATTTGGGTTCCCAATCACATCAAGGAATTTCTGTGTGTTCAACTAAACATGTGAAGGTTCTCCCTCCAGACCATGGGTAGGCAAACTAAGGCCCAGGGGCTGGATCTGGCCCAATTGCCTTCTAAATCTGGTCCATGGACGGTCTGGGAATCAATGTGTTATTACTTGAGTAGAATGTGTGCTTTTATTTAAAATGCATCTCTGGGTTATTTGTGGGGCATAGGAATTCATTCTTTTTCTTCTTCTTCCAAAGTATAGCCCCCCACAAGGTCTGAGGGACAGTGGACTGGCCCACTGCTGAAAAAGTTTGCTGACCCCTGCTCCAGACCTTCTCACTCAACATACAAAATGTCGGGGGGGGGGGGGAGCTAGTGCATGCTGCATTGCTCAGAAGCTCATAAATGTTTAGCAGCTCTTCTTTACAGGGTTTTGACTTCTAATCATTTCAGCTCATACTTTCTAGAAGTTAGCCAGCAGCTTGGGAACTGCAATCTTTATGCAACCTTTTGCAAGCCTTTTTTTGGTGGCATCATGTAAAGCAAAATGGAAGCACCCCAAGCTAATCCAACTGTCAAGAAAAGTCCATCCCTTGCCGTTCCTTGCAGCTGGGGAAACTGGCAGCTAATCCTACAGTGATATAGACTGAATTAACTAGCCCAAGAAAGAGTAATTGTTCAGAAGCCCAGTGGTGCCTGATAAAACAAGTGTGTGCTAATTGTGTCTCTTGGAACTGTTAGTAGATAAGGGCCAGAATGATCTGGCATCTGCTGTAGCTGTCCTGAAAAGAATTGACGGGATAACTAGTACCTGACCTTTAACTACTGAATAAAATCTGTAACTTTAATGAGGCTGTGGATAATGCTAAATATAAAAAAACTGAACCCATGATCTCCAAGCCCATGTCATAGTAGAAGGAAGGGCCAATGACATCCTTCCAGTTGTCATCACTGTTGCAGCCACCTGTAGAGGTGAATAATAATTGTTCGGAGCCAAGTACAAACAGAGGCTCCAGTCTCCACTGCATACTTCGTCTTCTTTTTTAAAAAGAAAAGAAAAGAAAAGAAAAGAAAAGAAAAGAAAAGAAAAGAAAAGAAAGGCCTTGTCTGTTTTGATAGACGGGAGGATTTATTAGGGTCCTCTAACTCCTTTTTATTTCTTTTGCTTCAGTTATGTACATTCCTGGCTGCCTGAGTTGTAGTTATAGCCAACCTAGAATGGCATGCATGTTGATTGCTTAAATACAAATAATAAATGCCCTCTAGACCTTGCTCTCTATTTCTGGGATCCAGCAACAGTTATTTTATGCACCCTGAAAACTGAGGCCTAACTCATTTTCTAACATGCTGGGGCTTGTAGTACTAAACCAATAGATCTCAGTGTAGCTTATAATGACGGTGGATAAGCATCGCTCATGCAACCAATCCACTGGTACATATTGTTGGCTCCTCCTGTCGGAGAACAGAAAATGCTGGCAAAAACAAAGGAAGTTTGGAACTTGTGCTCTTTAGAGATGTACACATCTCTTTGGTTCTCAAACTGCGAAGTGTTTTGCTTTTCTCTGGCTATCTCTCTAATAGTCTCCCAAAAAAAATCCAGGCAACAGAGGAATTATCAGGAAGGAAGGAAGGAAGGAAGGAAGGAAGGAAGGAAGGAAGGAAGGAAAATACAGACATAATTCCATATGGGAAAAACATATTTGTTAATTAATTTCATGATATAAATTTTCATGATTTCCTTCACCTTACCAACAAAGAAACTCTGTTGGTCTATGCAATGGAAAATCCACCCCACAGAGTGGGAAATAGAACTTACATTTCTAATGCTTTTCCTTTGTCTAGATATTGTTCCTTAGACTTGCTTCAGGGTTTCAGCCCAAGCCTCTTGATGTTGAAACAAATGTTTGTAGAATCCTAGACTCATAGAACTGTAGAGTTGGATGGGACCCTGAGGGTCATGTAGTCCACATTCCTGCAATGCTAAAATCTCAGCTAAAGCATTCTTGGCAGATGGCTATCCAGCCTCTGCTTAAAAACCTCAAAGGAAGGAGAGTTTACTACCTTCCAAGGGAGTTATTTCCACTGTCGAACAACTCTTAGCATCAGAAAGCTCCTCCTGATGTTTAGTCGGAATCACCTTTCTTGTAACTTGAATCCATTGGTTCAGGCCCTACCTGAGAGTTTGCTCCATCTTTTATGTGACAGCCCTTAAGATACTTGAAGATGGATATTTGAAGAGATGTATTTGAAGATGGCCATCATATTCTCTTCAGTTTAAAAGTTTTTCTGTATTCAACTGAAAGTCTAATAAAGTACAAAATATCTCAGAGGGGAATAGTTTCATAAAAAGAAGCAATTACGATGGAAGAAGTGGAGAAGTTGTGAACCTTTGTGGAAAGTACTGGAGAGGGGCTTCAGGCCTTGTCCAGAGGAATGTCATTTAAGAAGCTGGATAATGTTGTATCCAAAGGTGTTACTCATGTTGATCTGTTTCTCCAATCCTCTGGAGCAGAATTTCGGGGTGCACAGGGGGCTGTAGGGTAGGCTGGGGAAACCAGTAACCTCCTTGTTCTGCTCATGGAAGCTTCTGTTCTGGATCAAAAAGCCTTCTGCCAGGATGACAGACACCACTGGATAGAAGCCATAAATAAAAATCCATTTAAAGCACCTTTATCAGGTATAATAAGTAGTGAACCAAATGCAGGGATGTCTTAAGCATATGTGGCACCAGGGTGCAAAGATCTGCCTGGTGCCCCCCCCCCCAGCTTGCCCAGTCCCAGGCACACAGGAGGGCAGAGCCCGCTGGCAGCCTCAGCCTCTTGCTGGCTCGGTCGCCCCAAACTCGCGGCACAGAGCTGCCCGCAGCAGAAGAGCCCGCCACAGCACTCCAAGCGATGGGTGGGCTCTTCCCCAAACTCAAATCTCAGCCCTGGACTCTTGGCCTGGTGCCCCTGAGAGCCTGGCACGCAGGTGCCGCTCACCCCTAGTGCCTGTGGGTAAGACGGCCCTGACCAAACGCTCATGATGTACACAGGTTGTTTGCCATTCTGAATATCTGCGAAAATAGAAGGAGAAACTTGCTGTGAATCTTCTTCCTGTGCCACTGAAATCTCCTTTCTTGGATCTGAAACAATTTTAGGCAACAAAGATTCTCACCTGTAGTCACCCATATGACTGCAGTCACTACTCTCAGTACCTTCCATTCATTCACTACAGCAGCCAATATCGTGACTGTAATGCAAAAATGTTCCATAAATGTGCCAAATGAGGGGCAATTTTTGAATCCTTTCGTTATAAGCTGCTAATGTTTCCACTCGCTCCATTGTGTCTCCCTCCAAAACATTAACCTCAATAGCTGCCAGCGACCTCACCACCCCTCCTTGGCTGTTCTGTTTGATGCTGTCAGGTCCACAGTCTTCAGTGTCTGGAAACTTCTCTTCTGCTTTTAATGTAGCCTTCTGTGTCTTTGTGATAGAGAGAAAAGGGTAGCAAAAGCACAGAGGCACTTGTACAGCAGAGAGCACTTGGGCATTTTAATAAGGAGAAAGGGAACAGTTTTAGAAAGGGCAAATAAAGATGATTTTATATTCTTATTATTTTGGTTGCTAGCATAGTAGGCAAATGAGACTAGCCACAGCTATGGAAACAGCAATTATGGGGGTGTTCTAAAAAGCCCCAATTATTTATTGAAAGTTCAGGTAAGCGTGCTACATATTTTCCCTCATGCTCAGAAGAATGGCTGGATCTTGTAAGCTATACACACGCATGCATACATGAAAGAAAATAAAGGATGTTTGGCCTAAGGGAGGAGAAGACAAAGTATAACTGAATTGTCAGATTTTCTTTAGAGAACTGATCTGGTGAAGACTTGCCATTTGGAGTGTCTACTCCTCTGTGGGTGTTGAATCAGTGACATTTAACACTGGATCTTGCACACAAAAGCATGAACACTCAGATTGATCATGATAGGAATGCTTGATGAATTTGATCTTTGTCAATTCCAACATCAGTTGATCCTGATATGCACCTCCTTGACTAATGTACAGATTGTATATTAGTTATCCACTTGCTTTGCGCAAGCAAGTATTATGGCTTTAAGTGCATCCATTGTGAGCCACCTTGAGGAGCCATGTGGTGGGATTCTAGTATATCTTCTGTAAATAAATACATGAAAAAAGTCTGTAGAAATTGAATAATACATACAAATACGTTTGCACAGAAGTGTTGGCTATCCAGCCTACTTTCCTTTCCTTGACTATCTAGGCTCTAGACATAGTTAACTTACAGTGCAATGGTATACATGCGTACTCAGAAGTAAGCCTCTTTGTGTTTAATGGGATGGTCTAGGCCAGGGGTCTGCAACCTTTAAGACAAAAAGAGTCACTTGGACCCGTTTCCGAAGGAAAAAAAACTGGGAGCCACAAAACTCGTCATTATAAAAATAACTTTTTTGTCACTTTTTTATTATTTCTTTGTTTGACCCCTCAGAATTACTCCTCCTCATAGAAATAAACGTTAAATTAACAAGTTACCTTTTTGTGTGTGTGTGTTCTTCACTCCCCTTCAAAACAGTGACCAGCGTACATGCCCCCTTTCAATGCAGTCACCAGCGTACATGCCCCTTACAATGTAGTGGGCGGGCGGGAAGGTGACGTCGGGACGGTGCGTGACTAATGCACGCACCGCCCCCATGCGACGTCACAGCCAGTACAGCGCCCGCCACAGTGGGGAGTGTTGGGGCGCACAATGCGCCTCCTCCCCTCGCTAGTATCTGCCCCGGAGCCGCGGCAAAGGTGTAAAAGAGCCACATGTGGCAGACCCCTGGTCTAGGCTTTGGCTTAGATGTGAAAATGGGGCTTTTGTGCCTTTAACAGCTATATGGCAGGCAGAAATTCAATAGGGTAAGCCTTTTCTAATAGGGAAATACAATTATGGAAAAAGCTTTGCCATCAGTGTACTGTCTAATTCTGCGTTATGCTATGCACCCCATGGCAGCCATGTTGCATAATGTCATGTCCCCCGATGGCAGCCATTTTGTGATGGGTACCCGTAGCACTCTATCAAAATTCAAAAGAGGTCTACTGGTCCAGAATTTTTGGCAACCCCTGCCTTAACTGCTCTGTTTACTTTTGCCACCAATTTTACTCTTAGTTTGGTGCACTGCCACGTTGAGACACTGCTATGTGTATTCTTGGAATAATGCTTCACTTTGCCTTCTTCACATTGTAACTTGTTAATTAGCCCTTAAGTGGCTGGTAAGTGGATTTTCATACAAAAGCATTCTGCAAACCCCTTACTTTGTAATTAATGTGTGTATGTTGTGAAATGCATACTTTTTCTGTTTGAATACACAGTTTTGAGGGTATAAACTGTATCCCTCAACCTCTTTCTTCTCCGTTCCAGAAATGGACATGGGGACCCTGAGATATAGGGAGAAACTTATCCATCACAAGTAATGAATAGTCTGGAAAGTATATTATTTTAGTGAGCTAATTGGCTTAAAACGGCATTCTACTTTAAGTTGGCATTTAAAATGTCATTTCAGACATCTTGTGTGTAATTTTCAATACATTCCCCTTTTTTGGAATTCTTTATTTACCAGAGCCCTGTCAACCTCAGTGGGTACAGCAGGGTGGAAAATCTCACCAATGTCAAGTTGTTCTTATCTCCCACAATCCTTAGAGAGCACATTTCCACCCTTACACATTCCAGCGTTCGTGTATATTAAATTTTGCCAGGGTACCTCTCCCACTGAGCCAGAGGCGGAGGTGGAACAGTTCTTCAGCTTTCCATCTTCTATCTGAGATTTCCAGTCGCTGAATTAAATTACATAGAGTGATCCATAATATATGTTCAGTCACTACAATGGCTCTCTTAGGGCTCTGGTTACTAATGGCATGCGCTCATTTGCAAAGATTTTCACGCCGCTTGTTTGAAAGGCCCTCAGCAATCCACCACTTTTGAGCAAATTACAGGCCAGCAATATTGCTTGCCAAAGGGGTTACTCGGCATGGAACAGGTTATTTAGCCCTATTGGGTTGACTTGGCTAGGTTACCTCACAAAAGGGCGGGGGGGGGGGAGGGAGCAATGATGGGCGAACAATGGCAATGCGGTGAGCAAAAGCATAAATTAGCAATTTACACTCCCACAGGAAGACAAAGCCGTAGCATATGTACACTGTGTCCAAAAAGAGCAAGCTTTTCTAATGCTATTTTGCCAAGGAGCAGAGGATAAACAACAACAAAATCCAGTTTCTGAAGAAAATGGTTTTGGCAGTGTACATTTTGGTAGAATTCACATCCAAACGAATGCCGTCTTTCAGATATTTTGCAACCTATGGAGCCTCAAATTTCCTTTGCATCAGGACTGGGGAACTTGTGGCTTCCAGATCCTGTTGGACTCCAAGGCTACATTCACACCACACACTTAAAGTGCTAAGATTTCCCTGAATAATTTGGGGAGCTGTAGTTTGTTAAGGAAGCTGAGAATTCCTGGGTGGCGTTGTTACCTGCACAGAGCCACAATTCCCAGAGTTCCATGTAAAGAGGAACTGATTGTTTATGGCCAGGAATTATGGGAGCTGTAGTCCACCAACATCTGGAGGGCCACAGGTTCCCCTGCCCTGCTTTACAGTACAGCGGTACCTCGGGTTACATACGTTTCAGGTTACATACACTTCAGGTTACAGACTCCGCTAACCCAGAAATAGTACCTTGGGTTAAGAACTTTGCTTCAGGATGAGAACAGAAATCGTGCTCTGGCGGCGCAGTGGCAGCAGGAGGCCCCATTAGCTAAAGTGGTCTTCAGGTTAAGAACAGACATCCGGAACGAATTAAGTACTTAACCCGAGGTACCATTGTATTTCGAAATGCTAAAAGTTGTGAGGGAGAGTTGCCCAGATCTCCTCCTTGGAGCCTAACTTGCCCCAAGATGCACAGCACAGACCACATGTATATTCTTTATTGATTCACAGGACCAGACAAAAAGAAAGGTCCATTTGGAAGTAGTTCAGTTTTACCTCAGAGAAGGTACAGGCAGAGATGCAAAGAAGCTCATTTTGAAATGTTTACAGGGGTTGCAGAAAGCACAAAAGCTGCAACAAGACCTTTGCATTCTGTCCACTTTATTTGCACGAGAGCATCAGCAAGCTCTCCCACCTAAAAACATCACCAGTTTAGCTAATTTTGTGTCTGGTTTGCCTTCCAAAATAGAAAATGTGTAGTTTTAGGGGATTGGGTACTGAAATTATTCAGGGGGGTGAGGACCTTATGATGGCTGCTGCATGAACAAACTTTGGTGGGTGGCACATGCCAGTGTAGGGTGCACAGCCTATACTGGCACCACGGCTCTAACCTGCTTTCTCTGGTGCAGCAGAGGGTGCTGTCATGCCTTAGCAGTACCCAGGTAAGACTGAACTGCCAGTCTGGGCATCTTCTGCATGCCAAATGGG
Source organism: Podarcis cretensis (assembly GCF_951804945.1). Taxonomy (NCBI): domain Eukaryota; kingdom Metazoa; phylum Chordata; class Lepidosauria; order Squamata; family Lacertidae; genus Podarcis; species Podarcis cretensis. The sequence continues at coordinate 30,841,342 of NC_137181.1, read as the reverse complement.
GAAGGGACACCGGACCATATAAAACCAGTCCTTAAAGACCTACATTGGCTCCCAGTACATTTCCGAGCAGAATTCAAAGTGTTGGTGCTGACCTTTAAAGCCCTAAACAGCCTCGGCCCAGTATACCTGAAGGAGCGTCTCCACCCCCATTGTTCAGCCCGTACACTGAGGTCCAGCTCTGAGGGCCTTCTGGCAGTTCCCTCGCTGTGAGAAGCCAAGTTACAGGGAACCAGGCAGAGGGCTTCTCGGTAGTGGCGCCCACCCTGTGGAACACCCTCTCATCAGATGTCAAGGAAATAAACAACTATCAAACTTTTAGAAGACATCTGAAGGCAGCCGTGTTTAGGGAAGTTTTTAATGTTTGATGTTTTATCGTGTTTTTAATATCCTGTTGGAAGCTGCCCAGAGTGGCTGGGGAGGCCTGGACAGATGGGTGGGGTATAAGTTGTTGTTGTTGTTGTTGTTGTTGTTATCATCATCATCATCATCATCATCATCATCATTATTGCCTCAGGCAGAAAAATGTCTTGGACTAGTCCTGCTAAACCATAAATGGCAATGGCCTGGAACACGAGGCTACCTATTCTTTTTTTAAAAAAATATTTTTTTATTAACCGGCCAATCAAATCAAATCAAATCACATCACATAAATTCCCAATTACAAAGCTGAATTTTAAATTTTGTTGAGGGGACCCACATTTCAAGATCCGAAGGGGGATTCTGATCATCTTCTTGCTATTGCATTAATGTCCAAATCAGTCCAAACAAAGTTCATAATTCTATCCAGTCTTATCTTGCTGTTTCCACATCACCTCTTGTTCATATATTTTCTCTTTTTTCTTTATGATCTCTTCTGATAGTCTCCTTAAGCCGATAAACACCAATAATAATCCTGTGTGAATTTTTCCGTTCTTCCAATCCTCAAATCGAGATGGTTTCCATATATCATCGCCATCATAGATAACAGCGCTCTTTCCATCATTAATTACAGAACTGTCATTCTTAAGTCCCACTGAGGAGTTTCACCCACAATATAAAAACAGCTCTATTTCTCTATTTCTCCTCTCAGATTTAAGTCCTCCGACAGAACTTCCCAATATGGCGACGGCACTTTTAACTGCGTCATTCCAAAGCCCTTATACATTCCACGCTCTTCTCAAAACATGCTTTGGTTTGAAAGTTTATCTCCACACAGCCTTAAATCCACAGCTTAAGTCCTTAAAACGACATTTCTGGCTTGTGGGGGGGGTTTCTTGTTTAATCACATATAAGAAAGAAAGTAAGTTTTTTTCCCCTCCCCCATCAGTCCCTTTGCCATACCGAGTCTTGGCGTATCTTCTCGTGATTTATACTTGCTCCTTCGACTCTTCTTGTTTTATCAGAGATCTCTTCTGTTAACAGTCTTTACTCCCCCTTCTTCCTTGAAATATGTGCATTCGCTTCTTCCAAATTGTTTCTTTTGAAGTTCTTGCAGCTAGTGGCGCGGATCAGAGACGGCGTCCAGGAGTGCCGAAATCCCACAGGAGGGCATTGTGCCTAGTACCCCCATCCCCACAAATTCGGGGGTGGTATAGGGCACAGCAGGCAAGGGCAGTCCCACCCCACAATCCGGGGGGGGGGGGTAGGGAGGCTATTTACTCCCATTACAGCCTCCAACTTACCTCGTGTGGGTCGGAGAGATGTTATTGTCAGCCATCTCCTGATGCGCCCCATAGTGGCCCCCCACGAGGCTACCTATTCCCATATGAACCTGTCCAATTAATATATCCATCTGATGTTCACACTTTTGAATGTAAGGTAGGTGACAACTAGGGTTTGGAGCTTTTTGCCTGTGACATCTCACATGTGGAGGACCTTACTCCTGTTTATTTGATGGATGTTCAGAAGTCAGCTGAAGCTGTTAGTGTTTCCCCAGGGATTTAATTGGACTTCATGTTTGATATAGCAGCTGTTTTAAAGAGAATTTTCTGATGCCTTATCCATTTTCAGCTTTACAAAAAAAAAGAAGAAGAAGTAGTAGTTTGATTTTAGTTTTATTGTTTATGATTTTTTTGTTTTGACATGAGCTGTTTGGATATTTTGGTTGGATGAAAATGCATGTTATGTTAAAAATAAATACAGTGGTACCTCGGGTTAAGTACTTAATTCGTTATGGAGGTCCATTCTTAACCTGAAACTGTTCTTAACCTGAAGCACCACTTTAGCTAATGGGGCCTCCTGCCGCCACCACGCCTCCGGAGCACAATTTCTGTTCTCATCCTGAAGCAAAGTTCTTAAGCCGAGGTACTATTTCTGGGTTAGCAGAGTCTGTAACCTGAAGCGTATGTAACCTGAAACGTATGTAACCCGAGGTACCACTGTAAACAGCCCACCAGCCCTTTGAATGAGTAACAGTAGTCATAACTGAGCTCCCTTTTGCAAGTATCATTTTCATTTTGATCATTCAGCAACACATCACAGAATATAAAAAGGTAAAGGTACCCCTGCCCGTACGGACCAGTCGTGTCCTACTCTAGGGTTGCGTGCTCATCTCGCTCTAGAGGCCGTGAGCTGGTGCCGTCTAAAGACACTTCTGGGTCACATGGCCAGCATGACAAAGCTGCAGCTGGCAAGCCAGCACCAGCGCAGCACACGGAAACACCGTTTACCTTCCCGCTATAAAGCGGTCCCTATTTATCTACTTGCACTTAAGAGTGCTTTCGAACTTCTAGGTGGGCAGGAGCTGGGACCGAACGACGGGAGCTCACCCCGCCGCGGGGATTCGAACCGCTGACCATACGATCGGCAAGTCCTAGGCACTGAGGTTTTACTCACAGCGCCACCCACGTCCCATACCTTATTGTAAGGTTGCTTGCTGGTTCCAAGTCATTTTTTTATCTCTTTTCCTTCTGAGCTCTCTGAGACAACATTAAATGTTCAAGCTGGATACTTATAAAGACTCAGACCAAAAGCGTACATATGGTCTTTCATTGTCCATTAGCTGGGAGCAGAAGAGCCCAGGAGTGCTCAATTAGCTCTTCCATGTAGAGAGTTCATCCTCTGCTTCAGGCCAAACAGAAGTGTCATTAACTAAGCTCCAAATGCAATTCAGTTCAGAGTTCAGTTCAGCTGTCCTGTCAGGAGGATTGCTGTGTTAACAGATGGCAGGTACAGAGGGAATGAGATTATGCTGCGGGGGAAATGTAACCCTATTCATGAGGGCATAGGTTCAGTTCAGAAACACTTCTGGCCGTGAACAAGATTTTTGTGGAGCCACCAGATTTCCCCTCTACTGGAAAACTTCATTAAACAGTTGATTTCCAGATGATATAATTCCTTATGCTGGAAAAAAAAGCTGTACAACGCATTTTAATGTTCATGCTTAAATATATTTAACTTAACTAGGTAATAGGATAGCTCCGTCACTAAAAGTATGAGGCTCTCATTCTCAGCTTCATGGGTTTGAGCCCCATGTTGATGAAAAGATTCCTGAATTGTAAGAGGTTGAACTAGATTATACTTATGGACCCTCTCAACTCAGAACCCTGTTCTGTTCTGTTCTGTTCTGTTCTGTTCTATGAATTATAGCATGTGGACAATAATAAATGTCTTTGAAGAAGGTGGTGATTATGGAAATTTATTTTCTGATATTTATTTCCTCCTTTTTTCTGTCATGGAACTCCATTCCATCCAGACAGTGACTTGACCCAGAACTGGGTCTTCAGAGGGAAAGGGAATTACTTGGACTCAGCTACACAGCTGCAAATAAAACGTTTTAAATGTGTTGCAAGATGCAATATATAAACGTGACGCTTGATGGTGACAGTGAGCTATGCCAAATTCAATGAATTTTTCAAAACACATATCTATCTATCATCTATCTATATCTATCTATCTAAAAGAATTTTCACAGCATTTTTTAATGTTTGTAGTTTCCACCTTTGAGTTCATTTAATGATTGTGCATGCTTTTCTCATAAGCAATGTACATCTCAGCCATCACATTACAAAGGTAAAGATATGCTTATGGAACTAAGAGTCATGTATGTACTTTGGTAGAAGAAAACAAGTACAATTTTAAAGTAGTCGGTGAAAAGAAAAAGTTTGAGAAGCCTAGTTTTAAAGCAAACTTTTCTTTCTCATCTTGGACAATCTAGAATAACAGGAAATGGTTGTCACCTTGGAAAGAAATATCTACCAGTTATTTCTTATTTTTGTTTTGCTAAAAGCAAGACTAGCAGCTGTATAGCAGTAGGAACAGAAGGGAAACAGAATTAAAAATAGCTGGTTTTATTAAGGCACTTCCATTACAGGTGAAAGCACGCCAGGATAAAATTGCTATCTTATCAACTACACATTGCATTTAAGTTCTCTCCTCCAGAGATATGATGAAATGGATGTCAACTGCCACTGCAAACAGCTGTAAAACCAAAAATGGACTTTGGAGAGAAAAAATCCCAAGAAAATGAAGTTGACATTGTACACAGTATTTTTAAAAAAAACACTTCTAGGCAGAAAATCAAGTTTATTAAACAACATAACTGTTTTGTGTGCTATGAGTCTATTATGAAAACTCAGTGGGCTAGATCCAAACTACGTTATTTATTAATGCATTTATTTAAAACATTTCTGTTCTGCCTTTTCTAGTTAAGAAGCTGATGGTAGATAATAACATCTCAGGAACATATAAAACCAACATTAACTGAGGTATCAGAACACCAAAAACATACAAGGCCACCATTAAAAGAAGGGAACATCTTCCAACAATGAAATCAGTTCAGTGCAGTAATTCACAACACAATTTAGAACTTGCATCTATTCCTGATCCCAAAGCCACCCTAAACTGGAAAGTTTTAGCCATCTTTGAGAAAGCAATTAAGAAGGGGGGGGGAGGAGGATGAGCCTCCTTCCGGCCAGTGAAAAATTGCACTCGCCCCATTGAAATTTATGGGACACGTTAGTCATGAGTTATGACTTACGAACAATTGATTTCAATTGGAAATAAGCACTGAAAAAAAGCCCTTCATGTGCACCCAGTCTTAATTGGCAGAGCAAGGAAATTGGGGGTGCACACTTTTACCTCCTCCCCACTCCATTGCACTTTGTCCCATTCTGTCCCAAGGCTCTCTAAAAATTGAGGGCATTCTGCAGTCAAACACTGCATCGGTTTTCTCCATGAGCTGATTTCCTAAGCGCACTCCGATAGTGCTTATCAGATGTGGTCTCCCATGCTGGATCATAGTCATGTCAGCCCACAACGGGCTAGCCATTAAAATGCTGGCATGCCTTTAGAAACAGCTTTGGTGTTCATTTTGCCATGGCACGCTGGATCTGGACTGAATTCTTCATGATACGGTGTGCATGATTGCCATGTCATAGCTGCCGTATACTTGTATGCCAACAATAGTACTCTAGTGACTTTCGGGATGAAAATATTTTATTTTTATAAAATATTTTGCTATTCTGTGCCACCCTGAAGGGTTTGTGAACATTGCAAATGTTCATTTATTGCAATTATCGGGGGGGGGGGATGAGATTTAAACTATACCATATCATATAAAGGCACCAGATTTCAAAATCTTTTTCTTAATAAAACAAAGCTGCCACAACTTGTGAATTAATGCAATGTTTTCCAGAAAATAGGATATATAGAAATAGTCTGGGAAAGTCATCTGATTTGCTCCACACGCAGTTGCTGCAGTCTAAATGCATAATTATCCCTGTTTCTGTTACACTTTTATTCAAATCACATTTTCCTAAGGAGTTTTGCCTTTTGTAGTTGTAATTAAATCAAACTGTTTTTTGTGGAAAGGATTTAAACATGTTAGAGAACAGCGCCTATGCTTTCCTTCATTCTTTCTCAGCTAAAACCCTCTCAGTTTTTTGGTTTCACGGGAGCAGTGAGGGGAATGGTTCAAAAAGCCATTTCTGCAAGGGTCCAGAAAGTAATGTGGTTGATTTGATTCATTAGCACAATAAACAAAGAGAATTCACCATCCATTTGTCCACTGTTCACTGAGTACAGCAAGACTCACATTTTCTTTGGGGTTTCTGGGCTCCACTTAAGCACTGGACTAAATTCTTAAATATGAAGTGCTCAGTCCTTTACTGCTCTTATCCTGTCCTGGGCTTACATTCACAACCAGGCTCATTCTGCTTCTGCTTTTAATATGTTGTGATCCCAATGCAATTGGCCTTACCATTCCTAATCATAACCTGTCTTTTTGCATTTAACTTGCTAAATATTTCACGGTGCTTGCTTGCCATTCCTTGGAGCAGTTGATTGATACACTCCAAACGCAACCAGGAGCAAAGGAATGACTACACAATAAAATAAAATACTGTAAATCCCAATTTGGGGCATCAGGACTCTCAAGTTTGTGATTGGCATTAATTGACTTGCATATATTTATTGTGTTTGCCTTACTTGAAGTATGAGTTTTATCAAATGAAGTATTCCTCAAAACAGACCCATTAAAATTAATGTACCTAAATTAGTTGTGTACATTAGTTCTTTTTTTCCCCCGGAATCATTTTTTAAATTAAACTTTAAATTCTTTACATATAAATTCCAGATTCCAAATCTGTTATACATTTCTCTTTAAACTTTGACTTCCCACCTTTCCATCCATCCTGTTGTCAATCCCATCCTATTTACATACTGCATTCTAATAAGCATTTCACCTAAGACATATTCTTCTATTTCATATATTACCAATTTTATACCGCTGCCCATGTTTAAAGTCCTGCTCACGATTTCATCTGATTATGATATTTTCCCATATATTTCAAAAAGGGCTTCCATGAATAGTCCATCATGTTGGTTTATTCTTTTTGATGTTAGCTTTGCCAACTCTGCATAATCCATTAGCTTTAAAATCCTTTCTTCTGTTGTTGGTGTTTCCAGTTCTGCATTTACAAGATTCTGGCTGGTGTTGTTACATACATAAATAAGTTAGTCATATTTTTTTGAGGTTCTGATCTTATTATTCAATGGGTCTGCTCTGTTCAGGGCTAGTGTTGGCTACTGCCAGATATGTAAACACACACACACACACACACACTTCTCATCTGTCTTGTGATATTTCACATGTACACTGATGAACCTCAGCATCCATGAAGTTCCTTGCATGCCTATCTTAAATAATAACACTTATTTATGTGCACTTAAATACATTAATCTAAAGGTCCTTGTGCAAAAATTTTCATTGTTTGTTTCAAGCTTTTTAATTGAATGCTAATGGGATGTTATACATTTTCTAATTTCTTATTGGGCTCAAGCCCTCAGAATGGGATAAGCAATGAAATCCAATTTTCTATATGGATAACCCAAAGGCAAACCAAGTACTGTGTGTTAATCAGTTTGAATTAAAATAAGAGTGGAAACACCAAAGTCGCAATGCACTTACATCATACGAAGTGTTGATGTTAGACAGAGATCTTTACTTTGATGCTCTCTTGTGATTATGCTAATGCTTTTATTTTGGGCATGAAGAAACAATTTAAGGGAAGGTATCCTGTTTATGGTGCCCAAGGGATCATGTTATTTCAATTGATTCCCTTTTTCTTGCCAACTCCCCCATGCAAGAGACTGAGGTTCAATCTATTTTCATCCTTTACAAAAATAGCCACAGTGCTGGATGCACTTTAACATTTCGCATCATCACCAAGAAATGCAGAGCCCTGACATACAAGATAAATGAACAACAAACCCAAAAGCTTTGCAGAAGGGTCAAATCCATTTGACTCATGGCCGATTGTTGAGACTGGCGGGTTGCACAATCTTTTCTTTATGTTTTAAAAGCTTTCAAATCGAAAGAACCTCTTGTATGTTTCGATGATTATAAAATAAGCAAATATGTGTCTGTGTATGCGCATGCGTGCGACCGTACACATTGGGGGGCATTCTTATGAATTGATGGCAGGGTAAAGTGAAACAACCATTCTTTACACAGAATTTGGTGATTTCCTTTGTGATTTTTGATTGATTTTGCTATGATCAACGGAAGCTGTAAGTGACCAGTTTGACCTCTGATTTGCCCTTCAATTGTTTTGCCATTTCTAAGTGATTTAGTTCCTGCTCAGTCAGCATTTTCTTTGGACTAAGATACACTTTATGGAGCAGATGTGTACTAGAGCTGAGCAGAAATTTCTCAGAAATATTTACCATAAAATTCTGAGGCTTTTCTTTTCCTTGCTATTCCCTGTCCCAGAAAAAGGCAATTATGTGGAACTTTATTCCGGTGTTCTTTACTTACTGCTTACTAGATGAATGAATGAATGAATATTTATTTGCATCAGCCATCGGCCATAGCAATAAAACAACAATACGATATACAAAGAATAGAAATAAAAAGTCAATTATATAAAATACATTTTAGGGTTTTGAATCAATAGTCAAATAATGGATCTTATTCTGATTGCCCCAGCTAAAAACTTTGCAACCTTTGCTGTAACCTGCTCATTTTGCTCTGCCAAGAGAAAGGACACTGTGGCAGTGGTTGGGCGACCCAGAATGGACAATAAAAGAGGGGTGATAATCTCATTCCTCAAGTCTTTATAAAGTGTGTAAGCCAGAAGGGCTTACTAGATGCATTGTGAAACATTTGGGACACAATTTTCTGGAAAAGTGGAATATAAATACACAGATGAGGATGACAAAATTGTAGCCCATTGAAGATCCTTAGGTGTGCATTAAATAAAGGTATTGCTCATTTAAAACCCAAAGATCACCATGTCCCATTTGAGGAGCATGGGTGCCAGTAGAGGTTGGTGTCCACTGAGACTGGTGAGGCAGAAACCTGGGAGATCCAGAAACAACTAAGTTCTGCCCTATCCTGTTCCCTGCTACATTCTAGAAGGACAACACTGAAGAGGAAGTTGACAGGCCAAGCCACCCCACAGACTGAGATTTAAGTAAGAAGGCAGGCAGGTGAGGGCTGATTGAAAACAGACTAAGGGTTCCTCCAGATGACCTGCTCAGCATTCATCTTGATTTGTTTACACCAAACTTATGTGATACTTAGACTATATCTGGTCTATATTGAACATTTGTTCTGGTTTGTTTACAGGCCATTATATGACAACAAGCATTCATCCTTAATTGTTTGTGGGATGACTTTACACATCATCCCATTAATCATTCATTCATTCCAAACATTTCAATGCATTTCTCAATCACTTTCCAAACAACAATAAAATACCGTATTTTTCCGTGTATAAGACTAAGTTTCCCCCCTAAAAAATAATGTCAAAAATTAGGGGGTGTCTTATACATGGATACATCTCCCCCCCCCATTTTCTTAAATCTGAGTCCCCCAAAATAGGGGGTGTCTTATGTGATGGCTTGTGAATGCTCTCCGCAAGAAATGCCTCTGCTCACTCAGAGATACATATATACATCCTTTATTTTACATATGTACAAGCAGCACATATAATCAAGCATCCGAATCCTCTGGGTCAGATTCTCGGAGTGACTTATGTCCGCCCCTTTTCCAACAGAAAAGGCAAGGCATTCTCATGTGATGTCTCTGCCCCCTCCTCTTTAACATTCTCCTTTCATGAGCAGATGGAACCGGCACTGCTTCGCTGTCTGTGCCAGAGCTTCCTGTGCGGTGTTGAGGCTCTGCTCCAACATCTGAGAGCCTTCCCTCCTCCTGAGTTTCCCTCCTTTCCTCCAATGGCACTTCCTGCCCCCCTTCCTCTACTTGTCTCTCCTCCTCCCCTGCGTTCTCCGTCAATACCATCATATCTTATACATGGGGGCCTTATAAACAAAAAAAATACAGTATGTTTCTCTCTCTCTCCCCAAAGTGGTTTTATTGCTCTAGGGCAACACACTCTAATCCACTTTAACCGTGCAATCCTAAAGTTCTAGTGCGCACTTGAATCCCTCCTGCAAAAAGACAATCTGGATACAATCTGAACTTGGCGGGACAGGGCCTCATTCTGCCTAATAGACCAGCCTCCACTGGTGGGTGGGAATGGAACATGTAGACATTGCAAAAGCAAGCATTGATGTCACAGCTGCTAAAATCATACAAATGTAAATTAAGCATTTCCATGCAAGCTATTCATGGCAAAGAGGTACACCCCCTATCTATATGGGGAAAGAATCACAAGTTTTGTATGAGATGAACAATAGCTATAAAATATTAAAGCTTACTTAGTCCTGTTTTGGGGCAGCTCAGAAACAATATTGCCATTCATTTCCATTGGAACAAAATCTAGTTCTTAACTTTAATTTGAATACTGGTTCCAATACAACATTACAACATTTAGCTCATATTCCTTTTCTTTTGTGGAATGTATTATGATTCTAACTATATTATGAGCTTCCAGTGAAAATGAGATATGTTTAAGCAATATAAATAAAGCTTATTGTTGTTGTCACTTACCTCCTTTTGGGTTACTGTAGGAGTGTGTATATTTTATGCTGGCTTCCCCTGGATTTTGGTTTCCCTTTGCAACCACAAATAACTATTACTGGGTGTACTGCTATTGCTTCTGACGTTTCCCTTCACTCTTGTCTTCCCTGCATCACTATGGTAATTATAACATTTCATTCATGGGACTGGTTTCTCATTGTAACTGGAATGCTTTTTTCTTTCTCTACAATTCTGTGTTATGGAAAAGGAAGAACAAGAGTTGGGGCTCACTCACAACTAGCAGCAGTGGAGCATGGCAGAGTCATGGAGCCACTGCCTCATTTGCTACTTGTGCCAGACAAGGTTGAATTGTGTTGATATTTGCCAGACTAGCTTCAGATAGGTGCAGCGCAGAGGCCCAGAAAGGGTCCATTTCTGGTAATGGGACCAGTTTAGGATCCTACGGATCCTTGGCCAACCCAGCTCTACCCTCTCCCCACTCACAATACACCTCAATTCAGGGGCTTCTACTGGCTGCCACCAGTCAGGATACTGTCCCACCATGCTTTTAGCAGATGCAGAACCATTTGCAATGGAGAAGCCCCCCTCCACTCACCCCAGCACTGCCGAGCCAAGGACAGATAGGTGGAAGGATGTCTTCACTATATCCAACCCCCCTCCAGCATGGTGGATTGGGTGTGTGTGTATTATTTTGTTGGCCATCCAATGTTCTCTAAAGCAAGGAATTTGGAGGGGGGGGAATAACCTGTATACCCACCTCTGTGTCTCTCTTTGCTTATCTCTTTCTTTACATTTGTAGCCTTCTTTTATTCCATCGTGGAACCCGTGGTGCAGTTTCCAGATAGGCACTCACTCAGGCACTGGCCAACCCCCTACCTGTTTAGCTGCGGCAAGGTTGTGATCATGTGTATTTTAGACTGTACATCTTTACTATTTCACACACACACACACACACACACATTCATTTTCATCCCTGCACAACAAAGCTGCACACGTGTCAAAATCCCATTACATGTTAGTTAAGTCAAGTTATCCCAAAATATTATAGTTCTGTGTTCCGCAAGTTCCATGGTGTCATGACCCACAACTCAGGGATTATACACTGTGCAATGGAAGACCAAGAGGAAAACAAGATTCTGGCTCCATCCTTAGGGGATGACCTGCCAGGACCTTCTTCAGAATTCCCCAGGCCAAAGGACACAGCCCTGCTACCCTCGTCTGATTCAGAGGAGGAGTCTTCCACAGTAACCCAACTCCTTATGCCCCACAGGAATCAAGTACTATAAATAAGGTAGGGGTCCTTTAACAGCCATTTGGCAACTCTGATGAGATGTTGCTTCCTATAGTACAAATTCAGTCATAATTTATAGAGCTTCAGTTGGATATAGCGCTCCCAGAGGCCACAGTTTGGATAGATGGCCCAGCAGGACCCTGGGAGCTCTCCAAGGTCCTGCATACTATGGATCTCTGTTATAGATGCTTGCCTTGATTTCCTGACTCAGGTTATTGACTTGGGCTCTTTTCATGACACTATTGCTCTTCCCCTGTGAGCTTTGAGCGCTTGTAGAACATGACCTGTCACTCCTCACAGTGAACACCATTCTTGCTATTATGTTATACCATTCATCAGTCTATGTTACACGTATCAGTCAATAAATCTTCTGTTATCACTGGAAATCTATATTTAGATTAACATTTAGGTCAGATACAAAATGATCCTGGCTGTTTCTAAACATCCTCAAACTTTTCTGATCTGTGGAAGATGAGATGGAAGAGCAGCCTTCCATAAAAAGAGAGGTTGGCTGAGCTGAATGAGGGGCTGCAGTTGGTAACCTTCAGTGTTAGCAGGTGTGGAAAGCACTAAAGGGATCACTATTGAAACACAACATCCATCTCATGCTATCACTTTCCATCTGCCTTAGGTTTTTCTTTGTTGTTGTTGTTTTGAAATATCTTAAAGATGACTTTGCATCATTCCCAGTTGTCAGTGGGATTTCACTCTCAGATCAGACAACTTGCTGGTCCATGCATTTCATCATCTGATCATCATAAAGGCGAACTTAAATCTGAGCGTCCCGTGCTCCATGACCAAGATTCAACTTTAAAGTTTTCCAAGGCCACTCCCTTCTCACATCCCTTCAAAGCTGGCAATAAGAGGTAGGTTGAATAAGCAGCCATACATCCTCCAGGTGGCTTGCCATGCTCAGCATGATATCCTAAGTCAGGCATCCCCAAACTCAGCCCTCCAGATGTTTTGGGACCACAACTCCTATCATCCCTAGCTAACAGGACCAGTGGTCAGGGATGATGGGATTTGTAGTCCCAAAACATCTGGAGGGCTGAGTTTGGGGATGCCTGTCCTAAATCATCTTATTATGTGCCTGCACTACATGTTAATTCTGGCTAAAGATGCAATTAAATGCAATCAGCCAAAGATTCATTAATAAATCAATCAATCCCTAAAGCCCCATTCTGCCCCTCAAAGGGCAACTAGCTAATCCCTTATTGTTGCATAGGGTGGGTTGCACATGCTTATAAAAGTGTGTTCTAGTCTGCTCCTTGGCCCAATGTGCCCTGCATCAGAACACAAACATTCTAGCTCATGTGTCCCAAAGAAGGGACAAATTTGTCCCTGGCAAAAGGCCACAGGAGTAACATTGTTTTGTAGTAGCTAAAGCTGCAAATGTTTATAACAACCCAAGCAGAATGGGGCATGTTTGCCCTACAGCTATCAGGTCCATCACTGTTCAGTGGCTTACATGAGGTTACAACACGGTACCATTTTATGCAGCCTTGCTAACTTCTCATTTTGTCACAAGACTGGGGTCATCATTTTGCTATGTCTCGTGTTAATGCTAGCAAAATATGGTACCGGTTTCATGTCTGATCTTACCAAACATGATGGGAATGGCAATAATGGCACGTAAATTCTTTTCACCTGCCTTCCATTATTTCACAAGTGGCCTGTTTGTGGTCAAAGCTTGAACTGTAATCCATATGCCGCAGCAATGTTCATCAAGAACATCAGCAGAAATCCACTGCTTCATTCTCCTCCTCTGGATCTCTTCAGGAGGTCAGGAACACCAAACACCCCATTATATGAAAGCACCATTCATAAAACTGCCTTCTGTAACAGGGAAAACCTGGATGTTACCATAATGGGTTGTATGCATAGAGAATGATTAAACCTCTAACCATTCATGGAAGAGTTTGGGTGTTATTTGGCCTAAGAATAAGGAGAGAGAGAGACACAGAAAGAGAACCTTTATTTAAAAATGCACAAGCTGCATTTTACCTTACCTTTTTATTGTGTGTGTGTGTGTGTGTGTGTGTGTGTGTGTGTGCCTGTTACAGGCCGCAGTGCAAAGTGGCTGATACCTTCAGTTTGAGATATAGACTGACACTTTCTTCGGCAGCAGTCATGAGTGAGTTATTCCAATCTGTGCCAGCACAGCTGGAAAATTTACCTTCACATGGCTGGAATTCCATTTCAGTCTGTCATGATACACTACACTGAGCCTGTTTCTTCATGAGCTACAGCATTAGCGCAATGTGTTCCTTGAGATTTCTACCGTCGCCAAATACAGTCACTAAAGCTGGCTATTAAAAGGGCGGGTGGGGGAATAGAAAGAAGAAAAAGTTGCTCTGAGCCAGCAAATAAATTATTTTGCAATGGAATCTCAGCAACTGTGTCTCTCAGGGATACACAAGAAGACTTCTGTAACCGCAAGGGTTTTACTCTGTTTTTCCTCTTGAGCATTTACAATTCTTTCCCACATAGTTAACATCATTTAAAGCCAGTTCATACATCACATACTTTATGCATTGATAGAATATCTGAATAGGGTTAATTTGATGGGTGAAGCAAGAACCTCACCTTCGACATTTGCTGAGGTGCACCTTATCATAAGGCTTATGATAAGAATTATTTTAGGTAAAGATTGCCTCCACAATCAAAAGAAAGAGTTGAGTCATGGGTGTGGTTGAATGGTCACAATTTTATACTTTAAGCTGTAGAGGAGCTACAGTGATAAAACCTAAAGCAACCTGACTATGTACAGACACCTCAGATGTAAGAAGATAGAAAGGAAAATCCAAAGTCTCCTCAAAGAATCACTACCCACCCCCTCAGCTCCAGCTCCCTCATCAGTATTGCTCCTGATGCACATTTCTAATTACAACTCATCATGAAGCTGAGAAGGGGCTCCTGTAAAGCCATTCCACTTCCTCTGGTCAACATTCAGAAGGATGAAGGTTTCTGGACCATATTGCTGCCACTGCTAAGAAGACAACATTGTTTGCATTTATGTGCCAATATTTTTTCCCCCTCCTTCTAGGCCTTTTAAGTACTTTTGTTTCATCCCCCACTATTATTAATGTTTTGCTGTTGTTTTTATCTGGTTGTTATAGTCTAAATTTGTGTAAACTGCCCTGGAAATGGTCCCTTCACAGGTATCAGACAACATCCATCCTGCTCTCTCATGCTTTTAGCAATGTCTGAGAATAGCTGCTGGTTTTTATCTGTTAGTTGATGTTTTATTCTTGTGCTTTTATTGCTTTGATATTGTATTTTTATTGTGCTTTGGTGCTTTATTCTGCTTGTCTCCTTGAGACCGTTTCTAGTGAAAGGCAGGATAGAAACCAATTAATCAAATAGATAACAGAGCTTCAGGCCTTGGTGTCCTTCTTGACCAGGGATGGGGAACCAGCTGTCCCCTCCAGATGCTACTGGATTATATCATCTCTGACCATTGACCATGGTCGCTGTGGTTTATAGGGTCTAGCACCATCTGGAGGGCCACAGGTTCTCAACCTCCTCTTCTAGAGGTTCATGTTTAATGTTGCAATGAATCCTTTTTGTTTATTCATCCTGTTTATTCACAGCAAGCAAATCCACGGGATTGCTCAGGATTGTGTGGATTCAGATTTGGATATGTGTGTTAATAAGCATCCAAATTTGGCAAGCCAAAATTCATGGAGGATTAGTTCTGACAAAGTGAGTGATCTATTAGTCATGATCTGGAAGTAATACAAGGGATTGCCACCAGACAGGGAGACCAACGTTTCCTTTCATCATGTTCCTCTTGGCATGTTTATCATGCTGTTGGCTTTGCCATAGGTCTCTGGCTCTCCTTATGTGGAAAATGAAAAAAACAAAACTGCTTGCTATTTCTTTATAAAACACCCAATCTGAGTGTATTTTCTCAAGATCACACCCTGCATATTAATTAAGGTTACTCATTAAATGCATGAAATATTTTTATTCTTTAAATGTCACGTTGTTGCATGACAAGCTGGCTAAATAACAACAACACTATTGTTGTTGCTGTATTGAATTTATGTGGCCACTCAACATTTTCTAGGCAGATTACAAAGCAAACATTCAATAATTATAACAATCAGCACCAGCCATGACTGGAACTGACATACCAAAATGCATTGCACGAGGAAAAGTTGTTTGAAAAAATGAATTATTAGGCAAAATTGCATTCAAAGTGTATATATTTAGAGGAATGCATACTAAAATTATGATGAAGTTCCATAAGGACTTTTTTTTTCTTTTAGAAAAAAAAATGCAAAATGAGCATGAAATGCAGTGAAATAAAAGACTGAGAAAATAAGAAACTGAGAAAAATTAGAATTGAAAATGTGTCCCTCCCAAATAAGGTTAAATGAGCGTCCAAGCAGTCTCTCCCTCTCTCCCTTTTCTCCTCACCTCTTTCTTCCTCCCTCCCAGCTGTACTGAAGAAGGCCCTAGCATAGAAACATAGAATTGCAAGGGACCCTTAGGATCATCTAGCCAACCTCCTATGCATCTGTCCCATACAGGGATCAAACCTGCAACCTTGGCATTATCAACACCACTCTCTAACCAACTGAGCTATCCAGGCAATACTTTGGGTAGGTTGTCCCACATGTTTTCTGTTCAGGAACTTTGAAGTCTCCTAACATCACAATCCTTTGTATGTTTACTAAGAAAAATCCACACAAAGTACAATGTAGGTCTCTACCTCTGGCCAACAGAAAATAGTACCTAAGATTGCGGCTTAAAACCAAATTACAGCGTGGTCAGAGCTGGCAGCACAGAACACTTTTGTTCAGCATATGACCGGTTGCACTCTGCAGAATAATTTTAATGAGTCATGCCGGGGGGGCAATACATCTGCATCCCCCACCATATAAGGCTGTGCCACAGAGAATCGTTTTCAAAGGAGTCAACTTATAAAGACGTGTTGATGTAATGGCAGATTATTCTAACTACTGTCGAAATGCTTCCAGTTTATAAATAGGAAAATGTACTTTCATACTGTGGCAAATGCAAGCATATTAAAGTGTTCTCTGAAATTTCACCGGTTAGAAAGCTGAGGCTGGTGACCATTAGAATTACAGCTTCACAGCAAAGTCAATTTTTCACACTCCCCTTCAAGGCTTTTTGAAAGGGAAAAATATTTCAAGGCACAGAAGATTCATCCTATTTTATATCCTACCACCCAAAATACAAGTCCTGGATCCAAGCTTACCACTCTGTGTGGCTGCTAGGGGGAAGGTGCAATGATGGGATTCATCTTCCCCTGGAAGGGAGAATCTGAAAGCATAACTGAGGGGGAACTTTATCCCTCTGGTCCATGCCAAGAGCATCAATGGATGGTCCTATGTGTCCTCAGCCAATGCGGTTGCCAACTTCCTCACCCATCTTCCCCAATTTTAGTGCTTGTTATCTTGCTATGGATTGGAGTTAACTGCCGGTTGCTGGTTCTGGAAAGGAAAATCCTATTCACAATTGTGATTTGGGCCCTTTTGTGCAGATTCCTTTCCTAAAAACAAATCTGTCGTTCTGTTGTTGGCTTGCACTGTTGTGTGCCTTCTTTTAAAATTTTACTATTCCTGGAAGAGAAAGCATTGAGATGGATACCATTTAGGATAAGAAGAAGAAGAAGACGACTTTGGATTTGATATCCCGCTTTATCACTACCCAAAGGAGTCTCAAAGCGGCTAACATTCTCCTTTCCCTTCCTCCCCCACAACAAACACTCTGTGAGGTGAGTGGGGCTGAGAGACTTCAGAGAAGCGTGACTAGCGCAAGGTCACCCAGCAGCTGCATGTGGAGGAGTGGAGACGCTAATCCAGTTCCCCAGATTACAAATCTACTGCTCTTAACCACTACACCACACTTGCTCTCACTTGAGAGCTACCACACTGGCTCTCAATATAAGTGAGTGAGCACCCCATTTCCTAAAAAGGAGATGCCCTTAAAGGTTTGTTTCATGTCCCAAGTCTGACACACACCCCGGGCTGCTGATTGTGTTTGTGGGATCTGTCTGCACAGTGGCAAGCCTGATATTCTTGCCATTCCCAACAGCATCATTTGGGCAAGTGGGCCAGGATGCTTGCATGAGACAGCAGTCAAGCTGCCCCACTACTAGATCCTTGCCCCATGCCCCGCCAAACTCTGTGAGCTGTAATCAAAAAAACCTGTGGTCTTTTGACTCCACTTCAGCCTACATGTAGTTCTTCCTCCTATAATCTGCCCTTGCTCCATGACATCCACCCAAAGGAATATTTTACTGACATGTTGTCATTGCAAACAGTTTTGAGGTTCTCTGCAACCAAGCAGCATATACATTTCATGAAACAAATAAATAAAATAATTGCCATAGGCAGCTGCCATAAACTGAGTCATGCCATTGATCCATCTACCTCAGTACAGTCTGCACTGACTGGCAGAAGCCCTCCAGGTTTTCAGGTGCTTTGCCACTGGGCTATGGCCCTCACCACATATAAATTAGAGGGGTATTTTTCACATGGGAAAGGTGAGGAATATAAGCAGAAACCCACAGAATAAGAGAACTGTGCTGAAATATCAGATAGCTAGATGACAGATAGATGATTGATAGATAATAGGTAGATAGATAGATGATAGATAGATAGATAGATAGATAGATAGATGATAGATAGATAGATAGATAGATGATAGATAGATGATAGATAGATGATAGATAGATGATAGATGTTAGATGATAGATGATAGATGATAGATGATGATAGATGATAGATAGATAGATGATAGATAGATGATAGATAGATAGATAGATTAGATAGATAGATGATAGATAGATGATAGATAGATGATAGATAGATAGATGATAGAGATAGATGATAGATATAGATTCAGGATTTGTGCAGATTTCAGGATTTCAGGCAGCCTTTTCTAATCTGAATCAACTACAGTCAGTGTTCTAGTTCTCTGCCATTGCATTTCAGTCATTTGCATTCCAATAAATGGTTTCTTTCTATAACCCAGCCTTTCTGTATAGTTGTAATACCTAGCACCCTCATCAGAAAAGGAAATGCAGCAATGATGACAGACACCCTTCCAAACATATATAGGAAGTTGTACTAATTTTCTGGGCCATCAAGTGAGTTGACTGAGTTAAATAATTGGTACTCTCTCAGGCTTCCAAATTAGATACAATCCAATAATCACTTTCCTCCCCATTGGCAATTCAGTTCTCTGACACTGTTATGAGCATCTGCCTCCTCCATTAATTTAGCACCCAAGGCTTTCTCTGCTGTCCCATCTCGCCATCTGCACCTCCTCTTGGGCCAGATCCATGACTGTTACATAGCCTTCCCTCCTACTTTTGTAGACCACAAGCTGCTGTATCTTTCTTCACCAGTCCATGAACTTATAAACCTGGCAGTGATAAACCTTTCATATAAGCTGGTAATGAAACTTTTTATATGCTGTGCTGTGGGAGGTTATTATGCTTTCTAAGAGTGACTTAAATTTCTTGTTTTAAAATGGATTTGCCATGCAAATCAGCAGGTACAATTGAAGGAAGGCTTAAGAATCCATCTAATCTATGAATCAAAAGCTAAGATGAATGTTGCACATGATTGCCATTCTCACTGGTGATGTGGTCCTTCTAAGTTCCACAGGACAATACACTGGATGCAGATGCACCTAGCTGAAGATCTCTGAACACCGATGAATGGGACAGAATATGGATTTGAAATAACTCAGTAGGTGATGCTATTTCCTTAATATCAGTGTAGAGCTAGGATGCCCATTACTACTGGAACTCTCCCCATTTTCATGAAGCATTGAAGAGATATAATAACCCTGCTGGTTCTGTCTTCTCTAACAAACAATTATCCTCTTCTCTCTTGATACATGCATCCAGCCCATATAATTAGCATCTGCTTATCTTTCAGTTTTTAATAAAGAGGACACAACATTTCTTGAAACACTTCTCTGATGTGAAGAACAAAGGCAATGATGTGGGATACAGAAATAACTTTGTCCAGAGATGGAGTCATTTTGAGACCCAAGCAAAACATTTTCTGCTCCTTGAGTTTAGCATCCATTTTGCTGTCACTGAAAGTGCTGAAACATGCAGCTGCGTACTCTGTCCACTCCTGCAAGAGCTCTTTCATTCCAAGATAGGTGAGCTTTAATGTTGCCCAACCAAGGGATTCAATGCAACAGTTGTGCTAGAAGAAACTCATTGCGCAACAGATTGTGCAATCAATTGTGAAATAAAGTTACCAGCAACCTGCATTTTCTTGTTCAGCAATGTTCCACTGGGACAAAGCATTTATCCCAGTGGAGCAATCTTACTATTAACTGACTTTAATATAGTGCTACATTGGATAGGACTGGGTGTCCATCAATATGCAGATGATACCCAGCTCTACCTCTCTTTCAAATCAGAACCAGTGAAGGCGGTGAAGGTCCTGTGTGAGTGCCTGGAGGCGGTTGGAGGATGGATGGCGGCTAATGGATTGAGATTGAATCCTGACAAGACAGAAGTACTGATTTTGGGGGACAGGGGGCGGGCTGGTGTGGAGGACTCCCTGGTCCTGAATGGGGTAACTGTGCCCCTGAAGGACCAGGTGCGCAGCCTGGGAGTCATTTTGGACTCACAGCTGTCCATGGAGGCGCAGGTCAATTCTGTATCCAGGGCAGCTGTCTACCAACTCCACCTGGTATGCAGGCTGGGACCCTACCTGCCTGCGGACTGTCTCGCCAGAGTGGTGCATGCTCTAGTTATCTCCCGCTTAGACTACTGCAATGTGCTCTACGTGGGGCTACCTTTGAAGGTGACCCGGAAACTACAACTAATCCAGAATGAGGCAGCTAGACTGGTGACTGGGGGCGGCTGCCGAGACCACATAACACCAGTCTTGAAAGACCTACATTGGCTCCCAGTATGTTTCCGAGCACAATTCAAAGTGTTGGTGTTGACCTTTAAAGCCCTAAACGGCCTCGGCCCAGTATACCTGAAGGAGCATCTCCACCCCCATCGTTCTGCCCGGATGCTGAGGTCCAGCACCGAGGGCCTTCTGGCGGTCCCCTCATTGCGAGAAGCAAAGCTACAGGGAACCAGGCAGAGGGCCTTCTCGGTAGTGGCACCCGCCCTGTGGAACGCCCTCCCATCAGATGTCAAAGCGATAAACAATTACCTGACAGGGAAGTTTTTAATGTGTGACATTTTAGTGTATTTTTGGTCTCTGTGGAAGCCGCCCAGAGTGGCTGGGGAAACCTAGCCAGATGGGGGGGTTACAAATAATAATAATAATAATAATAATAATAATAATAATAATAATTGTTATTATTATAGCAGTCTGGGTGATGCTAAGTAGAAAGCACCATACTTTTACCTTAAATTTCATTCCAAATGGCAATATATTGTTGAGTTCTGCAAATTATTCCCATTGTTATAATTATTTTTTACTGAATTTATATACCGCCCTATGCCCAAAGATCTCAGGGCGGTTCGCAGAACAAAATCAGAATATAAAACCACACAATATATAATCAAAATAAAACAACAACCCGACCCCCCAAAAAAACCCCCCATTTTAAAAGGGCATAGGATAGCAATGAAATCAACCAAAGGCCTGGTTTAAAAGGAATGTTTTTGCCTGGTGCCTAAAGGTGTGTGATGAAGGCACCAGGTGAACTTCCCTGGGGAGAGCATTCCACAGATGGGGAGCCACTGCAGAGAAGGCCTGTTCTCGTGTTGCCACTCTCTGGACCTTGTTGCTTTTAACGGCATCAAGCGTGCTGGAACTTGATATATTTTTAAAGGGCTTATGGGTGCATCTTCATTAAACAAAAAAGGTAACACATTAACAGCATGCAGTTTCTCAGGAAATATCCACATTTCCATAGCATGCTTTTACCCAAGGTGAAGACTGGGTGATTTTATTCCTACATTCTCAGTAAGAAAAGAACCTTACCTGTTCACAGTGTTCGTAGATCAGCAGGATTTACAAGAAAGATTTGGAATTAATAACTGCATCACAGCATCATATAATATAGGCCGTCCGGAAATACCATGTGTTATTCAATTTAGCATCATTGTCATTTTGTATTTTATACCCTAGAGAGATTTCAAAATGAAATAAAGCACTGGGCATAAAGTACTTCAGCATTCTGTGCCACTTTGAAACTACCTAAATTGTTGAATGAAATAAAGAATGGTTGTTTTAAGGGATGGTTGCCAAATTCAATATTGATGAATTCGAGTGGGAACTGACCTGTTCTATACCATCCAGACTAATGTACAGAACGGAACTGATAGTGCAATTCTAAGCATGTGTACTCAGAATTAAGTCCTACTGAATTCAATGGGGCTTATTCCCAGGCAAGTAAAGTTAGGATTTCAGCCTTTGTTATCCACCAGCTTTCATGCTTCCCTAATGTTTTAGTGTATTTCCTAGACCAATAAATAAATAAGTATCAGAATATGTGCCTTTCCTTCCTGGGTTAATTTTTTCAGAGAAAAGGGTGGCTGCAGCTATCCTACACAAATGATGAATTCTTTTGTAAACTTGTTCTCAATAGGAATTGGTCTGAAAAGAGTCCCATAGAGGCACAAAGTCGTTGCCAACTTCCTCCAACTTCACTAGGAAAGTTTAGGTATTTGAGGACACCCTTACTCTAATTGACCTAGAAGACTGTAATTACTCAAAAGGAGTTGTTACAGTGCATCATCCCGCTAGAATGATTCTCGAATTACTGTTGTGTTTGGGGGATGTGCTGTGGATATCCATCAAATGTGCTGAGGACCTGACAAGGTTCAATGCATTTCAGCACACCTCCAAGTGCCCTTGGGACACCTTGATGGAAATTACAGAGATACTAGCTAGAAAGGGTGGATAAAGGCTGCATCTCCTGTTAAAAGTGAGGTGGGATTGTACAGAGCTCACACTTGGCATTTCTGGACATTCTGAAAGTACTCCAAATCGAAGAGGCAGTGGAAGTGGAGGGACTATCAGAAATAGTAAAATACACACAAGAGGCAAGTTGCTTATAAGCTAGTGAGAAATAAGAGACTTCCTTACTGGGAAATGTTATTCAGCCAATGATGGCCCTTCAGAAGGGGCTACAGTTCTCATCATGAATGACCACCAGTCATGAGAGTTGGATCTGATGGGAGTTGGAGCCCAAAAACATTTGGTGGTCCACCCCTGTCTTAAAAGAAGAAACTCTTGCTTCCAAATAAAGAAGCAATGGGCCTTAGTATCTCAGAAGACTCCCTTTCTCTAGTCTATACAGAAGTTAATTTAGGGCTGAAAGATCTTGGCTTTGGCAACCTTGAGGTTAGCAGTTGTGAGGGTGTGTTATTGCCTCTAATCCTTTTTAGATGCTCTACATGCTTTGAAATGTTTTAGATGTTTTTGAAATTGTTTTGAAATGTTTTAAATATGCTTTATTTTATCTGGAATTATATTGCTTTAACTTTTTTGATGCTTGCTTCCCCAGAGGGATATAAATTTATTAATACTGGCAAATAAAACCATGCAACACTCGCTAGTATACTGCAAAAGTCAATATGTATTTATGGACTGAACTTTCTTACAATAGAAGATTTAAGATTAATCTTATTTCATATGAATGCACAATATGCGGCTTAGTATAATGTTTAGTCTTTTACTTTTTAGAGCTTTGAATTACAACAATCAGCCTGGGAACTGATAAAATTTGTATCTATGCCAATAAAGGAGATTGATTGATATTGAAATTTGTATCCAATACTGCTATCCCTCTTGTACACAAAGAGTTTCTCACTTCCTCCTCCCACCACAGTCCCCCCCCTCGCAACAGTCCCCCTGCTCTGGAGGGTTGGGGCTACTCTGGAGAAGATTGGAGTATGTGACTATGGGAAAGAGAAAAGGTGGGACTCATATAATGTCCACTCTCTCCCCCTCTCTCCCACTCAGTCTGTTCTAGGGGTTTCCCCAACCCTTCAGAGCATATTTGAGGAAGGTATGGGTAAACGAATGGGGATAACAGAGGGGGAAGTTCCATTGTGCAAGTGCAAATTCCTTGCACTGTCGGGAGGCATTGGTTAGACACCACCCTATGGATTTCATCCAATGAGAATCAATTCCCTGTCATGCACCAACTAAAGGCTTGCATCTTATAGTTGCCTGGTTGCCTGCTTGGTTTTTCTCTTTTTCCAGAAATTGGTGAGTTGTGCTATCTCCTTCTGAACTGAATTTAAGATGCCTCAACTGAAATGCCTCAAATTGGATGACACCTTAAAAAAAAAAAAATGCAAGCATCCTGTAGAACAACTTTTCAACATCCAGAGTATTTTCAACAGTTATCAGAACATTATTTAGGCCCAAATGTATGTATGTATGTATGTATGTAAATTGGTGGGTGAAATCACAAATAATATTTTTGATATATACCCTTGTTTTTTGCTTTCCTTAATATGCTCCCCAAATAATAATTGAAGGCAATTAATATATCTTAAAATTGCAAAGCTTGGAGAGGGACTCTTTTAATAAGCAGTTTTCTTTATTCAAATATTATCCACAAAATGTCACAGAAACCTTTAAATGAAATGTTATTGTGCATTAGGCAGCAGTTACATTTTACAAGGCAATTTCTAGTTTAACGTTTTAAAAATCACTAAAGGCTGTTATTTGAAATTATACTCAAATAAATGGAAGTTTTTATGAGCTTCTTCCCAATAAAGTTATACCAAAGGTACAGAAGTAGTGCTTGAATAAATAGCAATTGCATGTCATTAATGCAGTGCTTACATTTAATATTTAAATTATGCAAAGTTTAATCAAAAACAAAAAGAAATATGGATTGACTATTTACACTGGTTTATAGATACATATGTATGTGGACAGATATCTATCTCCCTATATGATAAAAATGTAAGAATGTTATCATGCAGTCCCCATTGCAGGATCTGTTGTGACACATCACAGTCTTGGATTTGCACAAAGTCACAGAGGAGTAGAGGAACTAAAATGAAGACAGGTTGTATAACAACAGTGGTTGTGATGTGGAAATACTATGGGGGAAAGTGATGGTTTAAAACAACAGCAGAAATCTGAGTAAAGCAGGGATGGAGGTAATTCACTAGGAAATGGTGGTTTTAAGCAATGTCTGAGGTTTAAGCCAAGTGAGAGATATATTGTGAAAGATATAAATACAGTCATACCTTGGAAGTCGAACAGCATCTGTTCTGGAAGTGCATTCAAGTTCCGAAACATTCAAACTCCAAACTGTGGCTTCTGATTGGCTGCATGAAGCTCCTGCAGCCAATCGGAAGCCCTGGAAGCTCAATTCTGGTTTTTGATCATTCAGGAGCTGAAACATATGACTCCCAAGGTGTTTGGGAGCTGAGGTACAACTGTATCCATAGTACCTTCCCACAATTCATTTCACTCCTGGTACCATGTGTTACCTTCTATGTGAAGTTGAATTATGGCTTCATAATTTGCTTGAGGGTGAAATGGATGTTTAGTAGCTGCAATGTGTGGGAGGAGGAAGGTGCAGGAGGTTACTATGAGGGTGGTTTGAGTGGAGGGGGGGTTGTGAGCAGAGGTGCAACTCCTAGTATCTAAGTGCACAATATATAGAAATGGGAAGAACATTCCATACATTCCCCATACATCCTGGATTGGATCCAGACTCAGCTTCCACAGGTGAAAAGATGCCCTGAGTGGATTTCCATTGCAGGAGGTGACTTTTACTGATGTGCCCATCTCCTGTAATCCCCAACTCCATCTCTCATGCCCTTCCAGGGCCATGTGGGAGGTGGCACTAAGAGATGTGGCACTGAGGACTGTAGGGGAGGGGAGAATCTGCAAAAGCTGCCTTCTCCACATTTCTTTCTGCCAGTGGGATCCCTCACTGTATGAAAAACCTTCTATGGAACTCTTTTGAATTGGTACAGAATCTAATTAAGTCAGAAATCCTTGCACAAATCATATCCGACCATAATCCGGTAACTATTGAGTTAAAAGCTAAAGACGTTAGAACAGGCAGATGGAGAATGAATGAAGCTTTATTTAACGATCAGAGGATAATAGCCAAGGCCAAGGAAACAATCGGAGAATATTTCAATTGGAATTTAAATCAGGGAACAGCGATAGAGACGGTATGGGATGCAGGAAAGGCAGTCATGAGGGGCTTTCTGATCCAGAAAAATAGTCATCTAAGAAAAGAAAAAGGGAAAAAGAAAGAGCAGATTTTAACACAGATTATGGAGAATGAAAGAAAACTGATAATCAATCCTGGCGATGAAGCCGCAAAAAATAATATAAAGATATTACAAGCTAAATTCTCTATGGTAACTAATGAGGAGATTGAATGGAAAATAAAAATGATGAAACAGAAAAATTTCGAATCAGCTAATAGGATCGGGAAATATCTAGCGTGGCAAATAAGAGAAAGGAGGAAACAAAACACGATATCCAAGATAAAAGATGGAGACAGGATAATAGAGGATCCAAAAGAAATAAAAAAGGTATTCCAGAAATATTATAAAGATTTATATAAAAGAGGGAAAGAAACAGATAGTGAAATAGAGGGTTTTTTTACAAGAACATCACCTGCAACAAATAGCAGAGGAAGAAAAAGAGTCATTAGATCAGCCGATAACACAAGAAGAAATTCAAAGGGCAATAAAAAGGATGAAGATTGGAAAGGCGCCAGGACCAGATGGCCTACCGGCCAAATATTATAAAGTACTAAGTGAACAGGTATCGCCAATTCTTTGTGAAGTAATGAATAACATTTTAAAAGAAGGAAGGATACCGAACACCTGGAAGGAAGCCTATATTATATTAATTCCTAAAAAGGACGTAGATGCCTCAGACGTGAAGAATTACAGACCAATCTCGTTATTGAACAACGATTACAAGTTATTTGCAGACGTATTGGCAGAAAGATTAAAAAAAGTATTAAATAATAGAATTCATAGAGATCAAACAGGCTTCCTTCCGGGGAGACAACTGAGGGAGAATGTTAGGAACGTGATAGACATTATCGAATATTTAGATACTAGAATAGATATACAGGCGGCGCTGTTATTTATAGATGCCGAAAAGGCATTTGACAATGTCTCTTGGGACTTTTTGAAGAAAAGTTTGAAAATGATGGGGATAGGAGAAAAATTCAGAAAAGGTATTGAGGCTATCTATTGGGAACAGAAGGCAAAACTGGTAATAAACAATTCAACATCAGATGCCTTCAATATATTTAAAGGAACTAGGCAAGGATGCCCCCTGTCTCCTTTACTATTTATAACAATATTAGAAATATTTAACAAGAGACTAAGGGAATCAAAAGAGGTTAAAGGAGTTAAGATTGGATTAAAGGAATACAAAATCAAAGCTTTTGCTGATGACATTGTATTAACATTAGAAGACCCGAAACAAAGTGTACAAGAAGCCCTGCAAAACCTTGAAGAATTTGGTGCTGTGTCAGGGTTCAAGGTAAATAAGAATAAAACCAAAATGTTAGTCAAAAATTTAACAAAGGATGAGACGACAGAATTAGAACAAAGGGCGGGAATTATGACCGCTAAAAAGGTGAAATATCTTGGGGTGTGGATCACGACAAAAAATATCAACCTATATAAAGACAACTATGAGGTCACCTGGAGGAAGATCAAGAAAGATTTGGAAATCTGGGAGAGAATGAAACTATCCTTTCTAGGAAGGATAGCGGTAGTTAAAATGAATGTTCTGCCCAGAATGTTGTTTTTATTTCAAACAATTCCTGTACTTAGAGGTTTGAGTCGATGCAAAGAATGGCAGAGAGCTCTCGCAAGATATATCTGGCAAGGGAAAAGACCCCGAATAAAAATGAAAATATTGGTGGATAAAAAAGAAAGAGGGGGCTTCTCCTTGCCGGATTTGAGTATTACGAGGCGGCATGTTTGGTATGGCTAAAGGATTGGATAAAACTGGAAAACACAGATTTATTGGATTTGGAGGGCTTTGACAACAGGTTCGGGTGGCACTCGTACCTGTGGTATGGAAAAGCCAAGATACATAGGGGGTTCTCAAACCACATCTTCAGGGGACCTATATTTCAGGTATGGGAGAGGAACAAAAATCTTTTAGAAAGAAAGACCCCATGGTGGATTTCACCAATAGAGGTACTGGCTATTAAGAAAACCAATATGGAAGAAAAGAATGCCACATATAAAGAACTTATAATTAAAACAGAACAAGGTGTCAAACTTAGACCGTATGAGGAGGTTAAAAACCAATTTACTAGCTGGTTGCAATATCACCAGGTGAATGGTTTATTAAATGAAGATAAAAAGAAAATAGGATTTGAAGATAAAAAATCTAGATTCAATGAAGAAGTGGTAGAGGGTGAGAGCAAAGTTCTATCTAAGATCTACAACATATTATTGGACTGGTACACAAAAGACGAGGAGGTGAAGGAGGTAATGATAAAGTGGGCGATGGATATCGGTCACAATATCGAGTTTGAAAGATGGTTGGAACTATGGAATAATAACACAAAGTTTACGGCTTGTATGGCATTGAGGGAAAATATCTGGAAAATGATGTATAGGTGGTATCATACGCCGGCAAAACTGGCAAAAATGTATAGATTAAAGAATAAAAGTTGCTGGAAGTGTGGAGAAGCAGAAGGCGACCTCTACCACATGTGGTGGTCTTGTAATAAAGTGAAAGTTTTTTGGGAATTAATTTATAACGAACTTAAAAAAATCTTTAAATACACCTTTCCCAAAAAACCTGAAGCCTTCTTGCTGGCAATGCCAGGCAAAGAAATCCAAAAAGAGGACAAAATGCTATTCCTCTATGCCACCACAGCCGCAAGAACCATGTTGGCGCAAAACTGGAAAACGGAAATAATACCTAGCATAAGTGACTGGAAAGTAAAAATGGTAAACTATGCTGAACTTGCTAGATTAACAGACAGAATACGAGATCATGATGAGCAGAAATTTCAAAAAAATTGGAGTAAATATTGGAAATATATTGGAAATGAATTCTAGAAAGCACTGGCGGTTTTAGGATTAACACTTACAGAGAAAAATTAATATTTAAGATTAAAAAGAAAATACGTGATCGTGGAATTTATTTGATACTTACCAAAAGGGTGGAAGGGAGTCCAAGGCTCTTAAATAGAGCCCAAATATAGAGAATTTTATGTTGGTGTTTTTGTTTTTGTTTATGTTTTGTATAAACGGGGAGAGAATATATTGTATTATGTAAATTATTTAGAATTAATATGTTTATTAATAAGTGTATTTTGTTTTTGTTTTGTTTTTTCGATGTGTGTGATTGTATATCTTGAATAAAAATGTATTAAAAAAAAGAAAAAGAAAAACCTTCTATGGAACACAAGGAGCCCATTCATTCATGAAAGGGATGTACTAGATATCCTGAACACTGATTATTTTTACATCTTACTATTTGAACACATAACATACATTACGGAAGAGTCTCTCCCCAGAATTGTAGTTCAATAGGATCTGGAGGGCCACAGGCTGTCCATCCCTGATCCATTTGATGTGTGATGCTTGCCTGGGAATATCTAACATACAAAGAACAAACTATATTTGAATGCGTTGTCTTAACAGACAAATACTGAGAGTGATAATTACTGTTAGTCATGGACTAGACCAATTGAAATCAGTGGATTTAAAAAGCTTGAGTCCATTGATATCAGTGGGTTTACTGTGAGACTTATTTAGATGGATATCACCTTGAATGCCTAATTGGTACACCTGACAGAATATTTGAAGGGAATTATGTTCACAAAGATAGCCTCACTGTATGAATAAATGATACAGCTTCACCATTGTACGGAACTGAAATTTTATCTCTATAAACTAAGATTTTTACCTACGTATATAATTTTTGTTCATGCAGAAAATTGCTTCTTTCCCCTTTGTTGAAACTGCTTGCAGGCTGGAGTGCTCCTAGTGTTTAGGATTAAGCTTTCTGCAATTATTCCGGGACTATCATAACCTTAGGAGCACCTTCCTGCAATGCTTTTGGGCATTACTTGCCATTGAGATTGGCTTTATAGAGGAGCTTGAGCAGATGTAGAAGATTGGCACCACATTACTACTGTAATAATCAGCTGTAGGCCATCAGCATGTTACAGAGTATACAAAAAAGGTAAAGGACCCCTGGACGGTTAAGTCCGGTCAAAGGCAACTATGGGGTGTGGCACTCATCTCTGCTTTCAGGCCAAGGGAGCTGGCATTTGTCCACAGATAGTTTTCTGGGTCTTGTGACCAGCATGACTAAACCACGTCTGGCTCAATGGGACACTGTGACGAGTGCCAGAGCACACAGAAATGCCATTTACCTTCCTTCTGCAGCGATACCTATTTATCTACTTACACTGGTGTGCTTTCAAACTGCTAAGTTGGCAGAAGCTGTGACAGAGCAACGGGAGCTCAGCCCATTGCATGGATTCGAACCACCAACCTTCTGATCAGCAAGCCCAAGAGGCTCAATGGTTTTGACCACAGCACCACCAACTCCCAGAGTATATAGCACAGTGATGCAATACTAACCAAGACGATACTAACCCGAATATATGCCCATTGCATTGTAGAGGGAATCAAAGGGCTTCGTTCTCTACTGCATCTAAGTCCTTTTGCTTTCATCCTGTTGCTTCCTCCATCCATCAATAGGAACAAATAATAGAGTTTCTGCAAACATTAAGTGAGCTGAAATTTCTCAGAAAAGAATTGTCTGAGGAATAAAAACTGTTGGAGATTTTTATAGGAATATTTAGCAAAACGTGCCCTCCCCAATTTTGCCACCCACAAAGAGGATGTTGGGAAGCTGGCTTTCCTCAGCCATATTCTAAACCACCTTCATATAGAATTACAATCATTTAATCCAGATGTCACAATGGTGTGAATGACAGGGATGAAATCCCTTTCTTCTAACAGAGGATGCTGCTAGAGTACCAGCTGAAGCTGCTGAAAGAAAATCTGGGCCAGGAGTAAAGCTGGATTTAGATGTAATTCCAAGTACAGAACCTTATCTTTGAAAGAGAGAGAGGGGAGTAATCCCATCTAAATTTCCCAATACTACCAGTTCCCAGAATCTTTACAGTCAATTGTATAGCAAGAGTGCAAAACCTTGAGCACAGGTGCTGTATGTGGTCTCTAGACCTCTCTATCATTCCCTCAGGTTTCTTCACAGGCCACACCCTCCCAGGTCACACCCCTCACTGACTCTGTTGTGCCAGGCTCTCTGCCCTCTTCTTGTTATTTTACCTGGCTAGAATGTGCCCATGAGTTGTAATGATGTACCTGCAGCTCCCACCTTCCAAATTCGCATTATGTGAAAATTCAGCAACAACCATTTCAGGCAGAAACCATGCAGGGATGGATGGAAGGAGAGAGATCTGACAACACTTGGAGCAGGAGAGATGAGACAAATCAGCTTTTCCTTTTCTCTCTATTGTTGTTGTTGTTATTTTCTATACCGCCCTTCATCCGAGGATCACAGGGTGGTTTACAAAATAAAACACAAAAATACATTACATAGCAACAAACCAAACAATAACCCTCCTTTGCTTGTTGGCTGCAGACATTTTAGGGAGAAACCATGGGGTGAGGGTGGAGAAATAAGACAAATCACAGATTATAAATGTTCTCATAGGAATCAATGGAAATCATGGACTCATTATCCAAACGCTTACCTAATGAACATTTCCAGGGAAAGCATTGTGTCTGGTGTGTGTCTTTTACATCTTGATGGAGGGCACAGAATGATAGGTGCTTGACCACATCATATTTTGCCACACCTGCAGCTGGTATGTAGCTCACCAGAAGGTTTGCCCATCAGGTAATGTGTTCCTTGGGCTGAAAAAGGTTCCCCATCCTTGTTGCCTACTGTCGCTTCTTCAACTGAAGAGCCCTTCTGAAGACTTAAATGCCCTACAGGGCACCTTAAAATAGATTAGCACCATAATGTACCTTTTATCATGTTGGATTCACAAAGCCAATAAGCAGGTCTTATATACAGTGGTGCCCCGCAAGACAAATGCCTCGCTAAACGAAAAACCCGCAAGACGAAAGGGTTTTCCGATTTTTTAGCGGCTTCGCAAGACGAATTTCCCTATGGGCTTGCTTCGCAAGACGAAAGCCCATAGGGAAATCTCCGGAGACAGCGGGGAAGCGCAGCGCGCCTTCTCCTCTGTTCCCGGACCTGTCCTAAGGCTTGTGGTGGGAGGTCCGGGAACAGAGGACAAGGCGCGAAGGGCTTCTCCTCTGTTCCCGGGGCTTGCGGTGGGAGGAGGGTTTTTCCTCCCCACCGCCAACCTTCAGAACAGCCTTCTGAATGTTGGCGGTGGGGAGGAAAGCCCTCCTCCCACCGCAAGCCTTCAGGACAGGTCCGGGAACAGAGGGGAAGGTGTGCAGCACTTCTCCTCCGTTCCCGGACCTGTCTTGAAGACTTGCGGTGGGAGGAAGGTTTTCCTCCCCACCGCCAACATTCAGAAGGCTGTTCTGAAGGCTGGCGGTGGGAAGAAAAGCCCTTCTCCCCCGCCAGCCTTCAGAAGAGTTTCCGCCTAGACTGCGGATAGCAGCCTGCTGCCCCGCGCGAGGGGCGCTCTTAAGCAGAGCGCCCCTCGCGCGGGGCAGACATTCGCCGCTTGGGGAGCCCTGCAGCGGACAGCGGAGAAGTCTCCGCTGTCCTGGGGGCTTTTAAAATGCTGGGGGACGGCAGCGAAGCGTTCGCTGCCGCCTGCCAGCATTTTAAGATTGCCCCGGGACAGCGGAGAAGTCTCCGCTGTCCCGGGAAGGCAGGTGGGGGGAAGCAAAGACTTTCGCCCCCCCCCCCCGCCGGCCTTCAGAAGAGGTCGGGGGACAGACTGTCCCCGGACCTGGTCTGAAGGCGGTTTCCATAGGAACACATTGATTGATTTTCAATGCATTCCTATGGGAAACCGTGCTTCGCAAGACGAAAAACTCGCAAGACGAAAAGACTTGCGGAACGAATTAATTTCGTCTTGCGAGGCACCACTGTATAGACTGTACTATATAAGAGGATGCTGTTTTCTCAATATTTCTTTACTTTAGATTTCCAGCACAGTTAGTCATGTCACTGTTGCTGGTTGTAATAGACCCAGACAAATATTAAACCCTCTCATACTGAGATTCCTTCACTGCCATGGCAGGCATGTGGGTCTCCCCTGGGGGCATTTAGTTTGTGATCAGCTTTAAAGGCTGTGCTTTCATATTGATCCTTTGCCTCAAAATGTCAACAGGTGTAAAGCTTGCCTCAAAACATCTCTCTCTCTCTGAATCCTTCACTCTAGTCAGGGGGAGAATTATTTATGAACAAAGCACTCCAGTGAAGACAGATAGGTGGGAGATCAAATCCTACAAACCATTAAATGGTGTGTGTGTGTCTGTGTGTCTGTGTCCTTGTGGATTTCCTGTAGTTCAGTGGAAACAACATGTGTCAATATGCCAAATTAAATGCCATTTTTAAAAACATTGCTAATATTTTCAAAAGAGAGTCACAGGTATATCAGAGTTGCATGTGTTCATCCCATCCCATTTCCAAATTGTTCCTTACAGTCGTACCTTGGTTTTTGAACAGCTGAGTTCCTGAATGTTTTGGCTCCCGAACGCCGCAAACCTGGAAGTGAGTGTTCTGGTTTGCGAGCATTCTTTGGAACCCGAACGTCTGATGGGGCTTTCTGCAGCCAATTAGAAGCTGCACTTTGGTTTCTGAACATTTTGGAAGTCAAACGGACTTCCGGAATGGATTCCGTTCGACTTCCAAGGTATTATTATTATTATTATAAAATTGAAATTGGCTTTTGGGAAGTAAACAAGTTTCTGATTATTCAGTGTGTGAACTGAATGTGTGAACTGCCTCCCCTGAAAAGCATTAGGTGATGTGAAGATTCTTTTTTAAATTTATGAATCCATGCTCTCCCCTTCCTTCGCTTATGCATGTTGTCCTTCGATGCTACAGATCTGCACCAGCTATAAAAGCTAAGTCCAACATATTAAAAAATATTTAGTTACATTTGATATTCTAGTTATTCTAGTTGAAATCAAAGAAAAACCTTAATTTAACATCAATACCCAGATGAACAGCTAATGACATTGTTTGCACAACACACCATGAATAATTGCATTTCTTTCAACAGATCTATACATATGAACCCATAACAAAAAAAGAGAGAGGGGACAAGAATGTGCATTTTTATCACTTCTAGCTCTGATTAATCCTAGGCTCATTTAACAATATTCTGATATGTGAAATGCATCTCATCAAGAACCCGTAAAACTATCTAATAAATCAGATTGAGAAGGTCATACAAACACTATGATTAATAGTGTAATGACACACACATATTTTAATTAAAAAATTGAAAATATCCCCTTTCTATAATAGTTTGAAAAGTTCACTTAATTAAGCATAGTTGGTGATTAGCTAATTAATTTCATGATAACTTTCATTATGTGGCTATATTGCAGTCAGTGCTTTATTCAAAGAACTTTAACACTGGCCTTTCTTATCCACAATTCTCCCGCTGGATGTGAATGCTTTCTAAAGCTATTTTGCTTTTTAGAGATTCAGATTTCTTTCCGGGGTTCTTTTCTTCTCTTTCATTCTGAAGCACTTTCGCTCTACTGTTATAGGCTAGGAAATTACAAACACCATCAAAACTTCACACGAGGAATAATGCATTTAAAAGACTCTGGCATATTTGCTCGGCACAATTAGATTCACAATTCCTAAGCCAGGGCTGCAATCCTGCATACAACTAGGCTGCCTAAATCTCATTGACTTTAGTGGGAATTAAGCAGCCCTACTGTATACAGGATTGGTGCGTGCAGAAAGGAATAGGAGTAGAGAGAAAGGGGTGTTCATAGTATGGTATTATTTTTACTCTCACTATGCGAACATTTGAAGTTGAGCCATGGCCAACAATGTCTATTCACAGGACCAAACTACATATGATACTCACTTCTCTCTCTCTATGTCCACCTCTTAGATACAAAATGCTGAATTTATGAGAGCAATCTGTAATTCAAGAGTAACACATGAGAAGGAAGTATCTCCCCTCCAGTGGGATTTCCACTCCAAGTCACTCATGGAGGCTGTAACCCTATACACATTTAAAGGTAAAGGGACCCCTGACCATTAGGTCCAGTCGTGGCCGACTCTGGCGTTGTGGCGCTCATCTTGCTTTATTGGCCAAGGGAACTGGTATACAGCTTCCGGGTCATGTGGCCAGCATGACTAAGCCGCTTCTGGCGAACCAGAGCAGCGCACGGAAACACCGTTTACCTTCCCACCAGAGCGGTACCTATTTATCTACTTGCACTTTGATGTGCTTTCGAACTGCTAGGTTGGCAGGAGCTGGGACCAAACAACGGGAGCTCACCCCTTCGAGACAGGAGTAAATCCCACTGAACTGAAAGGACCTTACTTTTGAGTAGACACATATGAGATTGAACTGTTTGTTGGCGTTTCCCTACATGTGGGGTATTACTGTACAGAGTTTCATGTTTATCACTACATGTGATCAGGAGTTAGGTATGGAAAATAAATTCAGTTCAGATTTTAATGAAAAACTAATTAACTCACATTGTTCTGAGAACAATATGTGAACTGAAACTCCTATTTCCTTTGAAATCTCCAAATTTGGTGATATGGTTCTTCAACTAAATAATGGGAAGTATCCAATGCACTTGGTCTGTTAGTGAAAGGATTGATGCACTTGTGCAGTAGAACTTTCCTCCTCTTCCCCCTCCCTCCCACACCCGTGTGTGCCCTACTCCACACCCCAAATCTGCTCTGCAGTGTTTGGGGAGCTGCCAGAACAGACTTAGGGTGTACCTGAGAACAGGAGAAATTTTGGAAGACATTGCTGAGTGCAACATTGGATGCCACCCAGTGTATATAGCCCTAACAGTTGTTGGTACATGTCGCTTGGAGGAGACCTTTATACCTGGAACATAGGAAGCTGCCTTCGTCAATCAAGCTCAGTACTATCCATGCTAT
The DNA here is from genome assembly GCF_951804945.1 of Podarcis cretensis. Classification (NCBI taxonomy): domain Eukaryota; kingdom Metazoa; phylum Chordata; class Lepidosauria; order Squamata; family Lacertidae; genus Podarcis; species Podarcis cretensis. The sequence goes on along the minus strand of NC_137181.1, from coordinate 30,805,662 downwards.
GTGGCAGTGACTCTCCAGAGTTAGAGACAGGGGAGACGCCACAAATTGAATCTGGGACCCTCTGCATGCAGAGTTACCACTGAACTGTGGTTCTTCACCCCTATGCCCAAAGAACCCTGGCCTTCTACTGGTGCCTCAGAGGAACTGAACAATATCTGTGTTCCTTTTTCTCAACACTGAAGGGGAAAAAAATAGCACTCCTTGGCTGTTGTGAGATTAATTAAACATATTGGCTATAAACAAGCTATGTCTGGAAAAAGATGAATAATTCCTCAAAATATCCTTGTACTATGTACAAATATAGCAACCAAGCTGTGAAGTCTGTTATCTTTGATTATCCTCATTCCAAGTGAAACAAGAGAAGAAGGTTTCTTTATGAAACAGAAAATGTTTTAGTTCTTTCAAAAGTTCACCAAGAACATCCATTATCTTGGAAGTGACGGGAAGTCTTATGCAAAAGTATGCAAATAGGTATGCAGATAAAGTAAAGATGGGTGGAGGTTCCAGATTGGGCTCTGTATTAAGCAGGGCTTTGTCCTCTATGGAAGGGAGAAGAAAATGCCTCTATGGATGCAGATGAACATCTGAGAAATCCTTGGGATGGGATTGTCTTACCTTGAATGAAGTATAGTAGTTGAGGGTTTCCTGCACTTTTCCACCTTAAAAGGAAGTGACAGTCAATCATAGTGAATGTGAGGCACTCTGCATCCTCCTGCCAGAGTTTCCTGAGACAGAATAGATGAATAGATGACGCCTAAAGGCTGTACGTGGCTACTAGCCATGATAACTATGATCTGCCTCCACAGTTGAAGGCAGTAATGCTTCTGAACAGTAGTTGCTGGAAACCACAGAGTGGGGGGCAACACTAGTGCTGAAATTCTGCTTCCAATGGCTGGCCATTGTGGGTACAGGATGCTAGACTAGATGGGTCATTGGCCTGATCCAGCGGGCTCTTCTTATGCCCGACCTGGCCACAGTGATCCATGCGTCGGTCATCTCCAGGCTTGACTACTGTAATTGGCTCTACGCGGGGCTGCCCTTGAAGCTGTCCCAGAAACTCCAGCGGGTGCAAAACGCTGCAGCGAGGCTCCTCACGGGATCTCTGCCATGGGAGCATATTCACCCAGTGCTTTTCAAGCTGCACTGGCTCCTGGTGGAGTACAGGGTCAGATTTAAGGTGCTGCTTTTGACCTTTAAAGCCCTTCACGGCCTAGGACCCTTGTACCTATGGGACCGTCTCTCCTGGTATGCCCCACGGAGAGCCTCAAGGTCCATAAATAGCAACACCCTAGTGGTCCCGGGCCCTAAGGAAGTTAGATTGGCTTCAACCAGAGCCAGGGCCTTTTAAACTCTGGCTCCGGCCTGGTGGAACGCTCTGCCTCATGAGACCAGGGCCCTGCAGGATCTGATTTCTTTCCGCAGGGCCTGTAAGACAGAGTTTTTCCGCCTGGCCTTTGGCTTGGAGCCAATTTGATTCCCTCCCTCCCTTTCTTTCTTTTTTCTTTTCCTTCTCCTCCTGCGATGAGGCTTTTCTTTCTGGAAATGCTGGGAATGGAACATAGAACCTTTTGCATGCAAATAAGATGCTCAACTGAGAGGGAGAACGATGCCTCCTCGCTGGCTCTTGTGTTGCTGTAATATTCTCTGTAGTTTCATCTGCCACTGTTGACATTTTGAGACTAAAAGGTATGAAGCAGGGAGTCTCAATAAGATAACTCCTCCATTTTCAGAAACAAAAAGCAACGTAAAGAACTAGTGAAGCATTCAACTTCTGAATATAAAAATGAAGAACGGTCTAGACTGAATCCTACCATACTCAAATATATTACCTGTGAAAGTTGCCGTGTTTGGAAGCACTTCATGTTTGCTTGCTTCATCAAATGTTTAAGGTATGTTCTTGCTGTATCTTTAAGGCATTGCCCTATTTGCTGATCTGGGTATATGCTAGATGATTGATAAATAGTTGTAGACTGCCTAAAGGTGTCATCAGTCAGGAATGTTGCTGATTCTGTTCAACACACTTTTATAATGTGTTGGGTTTCTGGGTTGTCAGCCAGATCACCCTCAACCCACCGGAAGAGTATTCACATTCCTATAGTCCATTCACTAGGGCACTGGTATTGGGTAGGGGTAATTTCAAGTCAAGGTGGCAATTGTGCTTGCCTTCGGGAGTTTGTGTGTTTAAAGATGTCTTTTTCTAACGCACTCAAATGAAGAAACTGATTGTGCAGGTTTAAAAGCTTCTTAACATCATACCATCATAGTCAAACTCTCTCTCAACTTCCACTTGTACACTCAATCAAAGCAAATCTAAAACTATCCAGTTAGCAATCTGCTCATCAGGATTGACTTGGCATTGCCTGATGACAGGCTGGAACGAACCTACCCGAGTGGTAGCCATGGCACCCCATGGGTGTCAAGCATGGTGGAGAGTGGGACAGGAGATTGATTGGGGGTGAGTATCTTTCTAAAGCCCAGGCAGAGAGTGCCCTAGGAACTGACCATCACCCAAATCTGCTCCTCAATCAGCACAGACGAACACTGGGAGATTTTTTTGTGTGAGGGAGAGGGTGGGCTATCTTTATTTATTTATTATCACTACTGTCTTTCTTTTTCATTTGAATTTTTGTGCCCCGAAGAATTTTGCACCCAGGGCAACAGCCACTGTGGCCCCGTCCATGCTTTGGTACTGATCTGGAGGACCCCTCACTTAGGATGATACAGGATATTTATCACACTAGCCCTGGTATGCCCTGGTTGAAGTATCAAGATGGTGCACATCTTTTTTTAAAAAAAAAGTCATTTAGTTTTTACTGAGCTCCTGACTTCCTTTTTTGCTTAGTTTCACGTCGTCCCCCCCCCCCCACTTTGGTATTAATTGTAGTTTTATATTCTTGTGAAAACTGGTTAGTGTTTTTGTCAATTTTCTTGTTGGAGCAGCTGTGAGGAGAATCAGCTTAAAAATATTTGAAGCAACAGCCAACACAAAGTACTAAGCGGTTCAATGCTTTATGAAAAACAGAGGCAGGGGTCTTCAATGCTCCATTGTGGGTTTTTGGCTTTCAAAAACTTCAACAGACAGTGTGGCAATGAAAATAATTACTGTGAATAATTTGCCAAGTGGTTAGTACAAACAATTGACTGAATTGTTTGCTGAAGTAAAATCATGCTCTTAGAAGAGGACCATGGGAGGATCTGTTTACTGTGCAAGTGGATCAAATCTCACCTTTCTTTTCTCTCTCTCACCTTTCCAAGCCATTTGATCGTTTGAAGCATCTCTCTTTGCTCTAGAGAAAGTCAGTGGGACATATACAGGGGAACTCTATGGAGCAGAGAAATACAGCAGCTGCAGCAAGGCTGATTACAACTTTGACTTCACCTAAATGCCACTGTTGTCTGAAATATGTGATCTGGTTCTTGGTTCACCACACATGCTTTCAGTGCACACCAGCAATTTCTCTATAGGTGACAACAGCTGGCAGGCCAGATTTTCAGGTGATGCACATTGATGGAAATCCATTGGCAGAGATGCTTCAGTTTTGATAGTTTTGGTTCACAATTAATGTTTTATCGTGGACTACAGAATTGTTCTTCCCAGACTGCTCTCTCTCTCTCTCTGTGTGTGTGTGTGTGTGTGTGTTTGTGTGTATGATGATATGATAATGATTTTGCCTTTGTCTGCATCCTTTGAAAAGGGTGGAACACAAGACTGAGGCCTGTCAGCTACCTTGCATGGGTAGCTCAGTCATTTTATATTCCTTTTCTTAAACTGGTCATAGAGGAGGAGTTTCTGTGAGTACTCTGCACTGCTGTATCAGTGGCTTCATCTGGCCTTTCTCCATATAAATAGCCAGGTTCAGTGTGGCTCAAGGATTGGTGAATCATTCTGGACATTCATGGGGACCCAAAGAATTTCAAAGGAGGATTTCCCAAAGCTTATTCAAGGCTTACTAACTCAAGAGGACTTGGAGCTTGGAGTCATCACCCCCCTGGATATTCTCAAGATACCAGCTCAGGGCTGATAATCCTGCAAGTCTTCCTCTGGAAACATTTCAGGGGTGTGGGCAACGAGGAGCAAAGGCCACTTATATGATTCATCAGGTGTATGTAGCCTGGGTGGTGATGGTGTTGGTCATTCAAGATAACTGCTTGGAATGGCAGTCCCTAGACCATACCCTGGTAGCAAGTATACCTGCAGAGTTTAGTGAGGTTGACCTTCACTAGTTAAGAGAATTTCAATGAAAAATGCTGTGGTCAGTAGTTTGACCCATTTGCTGTATCTCAAGTCCTCATTCCAGAGATATGGGGGCAATAAGATGTTCAGCAAAGTAGAAATATCTGTGGGAATGAAATGGGGATGTTTCACACTTTTCTACTTCGTAATGTACACTCTTGTGCAAATTAATTGAAACAAAGCATGTTTTCTATCTTACTCCTAATTGTGTACTCAAAACAAACACAAAAAGTCAGTTGATCATTATGGTGTCGGAAGCCTGCGGCCAATAGAAGGAATGATGCACTCGCCACAATATTGAGGTTCTATGAAAGAAAGTTATTCCAGAGCTGGAAAAGAGGTATCCTGACAGTACTGGGATATTGCAGCAGGACCTACCCCCCTGTCACACATCAAAAGTGGTGAAGAAATTCATGACAGAGCAGCAAATACAGGTACTTGATTGGCCAGGGAATTCCCCAGACGTAAATCCCATTGAGAATTTGTGGGCTATATGCAAAAATCACCTCCATGCTGTAGACTGTATGACCGTGGAGAAGCTCATTCAGGCGCTGATTCAAGTGTGGTACAGGGATCCGAAAATCAACAGTGACCATTCGAAACTAGTACTCCATGCCAAACCGTGTTCAAATGCTGCTTAAAAATAACTGCGGTCATATCCATTACTAATGTACGTATATGTGAGTTTTGTACAATAAACTACATTGTTTCTTTCAATTAATTTTCACAAGGGTGTATTTATAGAATCATAGAACTGTAGAGTTGAGAGCGACCGAAGAGTCATCTAGTTCAGGTGAGAAAAGGAAGAAAAAGAACATCCCAGAAGGTTTCTCATAGAAAATGTCTCCTGGCAAATTTTGGCACAGCTGTGGTTCCTGTCATGAATGGTGAGAATCATCTTACCAAGAGATTATGGGAGTTCTGGTCCCAAACTGAAAAACTTACAAAGTGACAGGAAAGTGCAGTCTGTATGTTGTGATTCTAAATACAGTTGACACTCTGCCATTATTTTTATATGAGCTGGCGAGTTCCACAATGCCAAGAGAGTCTTGTTAGAGCTAATTGCCTGACCTCTTGTTTTTTATTTTATTTTTCTCTAAATAGATCACAGAGCTGGATTTTAATTGGTTGTTATATTACAGGTCCACTGTTGACATAAGGGGATCTTTTTAAGTTAACATGATGTATTGCAGTGTTGCTCTCTCCTCAGCCAAATCATACAGTTTTAATAGATACTGTATTTCTTTATCCTAAAAGGTGGGTGAGGGGAACACCCTAAAACATACTAAAGAAACCGTGTTATAATCACAGAACCCATTTGGGAAATCATGTTTCAAAGAATAAAATTGTCCCCGTGTACCTACTTTTTGCTATTTTCCACTTACATGCCCTTTTGATGTGAGAGTATGCTGAATCCAAACCTAGATATGTGGCCTGCCTTTTAGTAGACCATTTAATTTCCAAACAAAAAAACTATCCCCCAAATTAACCACTAAGGGTGCTTATTGAGAGTAAGATATAAAACACAAAAGTTGTTGCTATTAAACAAATAAAATAAAATAAAATAAAGGAAAGTAAAAGAGAACAAACCTTTTCAGAAGTCATATAACTTTGGATTTCACCTTGAGTGAATTGCTACCAGAGGTGGAGGACCATTTCCAGACCGAGGGCCATATACCAATCTAGATAATGTTCTTGGGGCCATCTGCCAGTATTGGGTGTGGCTAGAGGGAAACGTAGGCAAAGTCTTTTACATTTGCACAGTGAGCTAGGTTCTGCACAAACTGACACATCATAATCCTGAACTGCCCTGATTAAACGGAGACATCCTGTTTGGGGGCTCCATGCTCTCACGTGAGGATAGGTGGCACTCAAAAATGGATGAGATCGCAGTCACGCATTTTTGAGCTCCATACTCTCGTACTGGTCATGTGACTCACCTGAGAGCATGGCATGGAAGATAAGCAGCCCAGTTTTTGGCCTGGATTTGTTGGAGGCTATGTGAAACATTCCTTTCTATCCTTCATCCAGGCAAGCTAAAGACATCATCAAAGTTCAAGAACATCTTACAGTCAGGCACTCAATAAGAGCTGGATGCAAGGCTAGTGAAGGGTGTGGCTGAAGAGAAACTGTGGCTTGGGGACTCTTGAAGGGGCAGCTAGAGAGGGCAGGTGGACTGCATTTGATCAGGGCTTGAGGTTCTTCACCCATGGTCTAAACCCTGTGAAAGCCCGTGTACCTTAAAGTGCAATCCTATACATGCCAAGTCAGAAATAATTCCCTTTCAGTTAGGCTTAACCCTAGGTAAGCAGGTATGGGATTGCAGGCTAACAGAGGAACCATAAACCTCAGTATTGATGGCTCAGATGTGTGCATGTTTGTGTGTAAGATGGTTCATAGTTGAGCAGTGGCTGAGGGCCCTGCTAGAGCAGAGGACCAGCTCTGCCAAAATGGCTGGTCAGCTGCTATGGTTGGCTTCCTATCAGCCATGTTCTTTTGAAATAATGCCACATGGGAGCCGTGCCAAATCAGGATGCATTGTATTTCCCAAGAGCATCCCATCCCAGGAGTGCAACCAGGTATGAGAGGGCAGCCAAGGTGCAACTTGAAGAGATGGTAAGGTGTGTGTGGAAGACACAAGATTTACCCACCCGGGAAGAATGGCAGATGAAAGTGATGGACTATATGGAACTGGCGGAAATGACTGGCAGAATCCGAGACCAAGGTGAAGAGTCGGTGGAAGAAGATTGGAAAAAAATTAAAGTTTATCTACAGAAACATTGCAAAATTAAGGAATGTTAGAAGGATGTTGGAATGAAGTAATGTGCTTTTAGCAGAAATGATATAAAGGATTAGGTAAAAATGGATTTGTTAATTGGTGAAAGACGAGAATGTAAAATTACAGAATATTAAGATAAATTAATAGGAAAAAAACAAAGCTGGAAAGGATTTGCTGAAATATCTAATTGAACTAGAATACAAAAAAGGGAGGTGTGAGGAGGTCAAGGAAATAAGCAAAGGAAAGAAAGTTATGTAAAGGTTTGATCTGTGTTTTTTTTAAATTGCTTGCATTTTTTCTGTATTTTCTTGTTTTTCTTGTTTTTCTTTTTTGTTTTTTCTCTTTGTAATCTTTAAAAGTTGAATAAATATTATTTTTTAAAAAAAGAGATGGTAAGGTGTGTGTGTTAATTTTTTTAAAAAAAGAATAATAAAAACTTGAAGAGATGGTAAGGTGCGTGTGTTGTTGTTTTTTTAAAAGAAGAATAAAAATCCCAGCCATCGTGTATTTAAAGATCATACGCACATGTGGTGGGATAATGAGCTGCTTGTGCGTTGAAGCTGGATCCCTCAGAGCTCACTCAGTGTAGTGAAACCCTGCCTTGAGAGGAGCCCTTGAGCATGGCTCCTTCAGTCGCTGGTAGAATCTGACAGTGGGCGTTTGCGGAAACGTTTCCAACATAAAAGCTGTTTCACAGACATGCGCCTCCTGGATTCCCTGCGTGACAGTTTCCGGCGGGGGGTGGGAGTCCTTAAGGGCTGTTCTGATACCTCCTCGCTGTTCTCACTGGAAGTATCCCAGAGCCTCCCCTCCGACTCCCTTTCCTTTGGAGCTCCCGCACTCCCCCTACTGGTTCCCTCTTCTGCTGAAGAAGAGGCTCTCCTATTCTCCTGAAGCCTTCTCACCACCTGTCCTTCCGATGGCAGTTCCCTGACATCCACCTCCCCCCCAGGGCCCCCTTCACCCCCTCCCGCCTCTTCTCTTACTGGCGGCGAGGACGGAAATCCCTGGAAGGAACTCCCCTCATCCTCCGAGGATTCAAACACTTCTAACCACGGCCTACCGCCTCTTTCCCCCTCTTCCTCTCCTTCGTCGGAATCTGTTTCCACCTCCACTCCCGACTCTGGGAACCCTTCAAATTCCCCTTCCTCATCTGTAGTCCCGAAGTGTTCCCTCCTAAACCTTGCCACTGGTTGTGGTTTACTTGGGAAACGCCGATGAAACGTTTCTATTAAAATCTCGTCTTTGACTTCCTCTTCCGGTACCCATGCGTTTTCTGACTCTTCCTCCCCCTCCCATTCTACCAAGTATTCCACCTGATTCCCCTTCCACCTGGAATCAATGATCCCTGCCACATCCATGTTGCGTTCTCTCTCTTCTATGACGGGTGTCCGGGTGACCTCCCTCTCATGTTCCCCCCACTCACACCCCTCTCTGTATGGCGACAGTAATGACCTGTGAAATACTGGGTGCAATTTCATGTGACTGGGCAATCGGAGTTTGAATGCTACTGGGTTGACCTGCTGTATGACCTCAAAGGGTCCCAACCGTTTGGGTCTCAATTTCTTACACCCTCCCTTGAACGGCAGTCCTTGGGTGGATAGCCACACCCGGTTACCCACCCTTATGGTTTCGCCTTCCCTCCTATTTCTGTCAGCTTGCTTCTTATATTCTTCTTTGGCTTTCTCTAAGTTGAGTTGGAGCTGACGGTGGATCGCTTCCATCTCTTCAACAAAATTTTCCGCTGCAGGTACACTCCACCTTCCCCCGCCCTCTCCTGGAAACGCCCGAGGATGACACCCATAATTGGCTAGAAAGGGACTCATCCCTGTGGACACGTTCTCCGCGTTGTTGTAGGCAAATTCTGCCAGAGGTAACCAGTCCACCCAATCAGTTTCTCTGTCCTTTACATAACACCTCAGATATTGTTGCAAAACCCCGTTTGCCCTTTCTGCTTGCCCATTTGTTTCTGGGTGCCTGGCGGTGGAAAAACTTACCTCCACATGCAACATGCTCATTAGTTTCCTCCAGAACCTAGAAGTAAATTGTTTTCCTCTGTCGCTCAAAACCCTCAAGGGGGCGCCATGCAACCTAAAAATGTGCTCCACAAACAACCTTGCGGTTTCTTCCGCTGTCACTGCATGTGAACAAGCTATAAAGTGGCACATCTTAGTTAGTAGATCTACCACCACCATGACCGCGGTTTTCCCTTTGGATCTCGGTAGATCGGTCATGAAGTCTATGGATACCATCTCCCATGGCCTTTCTGGGGTGGGTAAGGGTTCTAATAACCCCGCTGGCGCCAACCTCTCTCCCTTTGCTCTTTGGCACCTGTCGCATCCCCTGACATACTCCCGCACGTCCTCCCGCACCTTGGGCCACCAAAACTCCCTGGTAACCAACCACATGGTTTTGTGCTGCCCGAAGTGCCCCGCCGTGGGGCTGTCATGCAACTGCTTAAGCACCCGCCCTCTTAGTTTCCCACCTGGTATGTAGAGCGCCCCTTTGTAATATAGTTTTCCGTTCTTTTCCTCAAACCCCCCTGCGTTCTCACCTGTCTCCCTGAGTTCCCTAAGTTTCTCTTGGGCATATTCATCGTTTTCAATACCCTCTACCAGTTCTCTTTGCCCCACCAATGCCGCCCCACAAACCCAGTGGTCCTCTGAGATGATATGTCTTTCTTCCGCCCCTCCTTCCCCCTCCAAGTACTCAGGTTTTCTGGAGAGAGCGTCCGCCCTGACATTCTCAGCCCCTGGCACGTAGCGAATCTCAAAATTGAACTTGGAGAACTCTTGCGCCCATCTCACTTGTCTCTGGTTCAACACTCGGGCTGTTCTCCAGTATTCTAGATTTTTGTGGTCTGTCCGCACTTGAACCTTGTGTTGCGCTCCAATCAACAGGTGTCTCCATCTCTTGAACGCTTCGTGGACAGCGAGTAATTCTCTGTCGTACACTGTATAATTCCTCTCAGACTTGTTCAATTTCCTCGAGAAGAAGGCACACGGCCTCCATTCCGACGTATTCGCTCCTGGCTGCAGAAGCACGGCCCCCACCGCTCTGTCAGACGCGTCGGTTTCCACCCTCATCGGCTGCTGCAGATCCACGTGTAAGAGTTGTTCTTCCGAAGCAAACGCCCTCTTTAAACTTTCGAAAGCTCGCTGCGCTTCTTCCGTCCAGACAAATTTCTTCTTACTGCTGAGACAATCCGTGATGGGGGCTGTTAAATGGGCGAAGTTCTTGATGAACTTCCGATAGAAGTTTCCGAACCCCAAAAACCTCTGCACATCTTTCTTAGTTTTCGGTGGCCTCCATTCCAGCACCGCTTGCACCTTGCTAGGATCCATGGCCAGCCCCTTGTCCGACAACCGGTACCCAAGGAATTCCACCTCCCTGGTGTGAAACTGACACTTCTCCAGTTTCACCCACAGCTGGTTTTCTTGCAGTTTGCTCAGTACTTCTCGTACATCTCGCACATGCTGCTCTTCATCCTCTGAGTACACCAGTACATCGTCCAAGAACGCAGCGCAGTTCTTGTACAGCAATGGTCCTAGTACGTGATTCATGAATGATTGAAATACTGCTGAACCCGCCTGGAGGCCGAAAGGCATAACGCAGTACTCAAATGCCCCCAAGGGGGTGAACATAGTGGTTTTCCACTCATCTCCCTTTCTCATACGTATCAGGTTATACGCCCCCCTCAGGTCCAGCTTGGTAAAAATCTTCCCTTTTCTCACCCGGGTCAGAATGTCATCGATTCTGGGCATAGGGAAGGTCACGGGTTCGGACACTGCGTTTAGGGCCCTGAAATCCACAATTAATCTCGGTTTGTCCGAGTTTTTTTTGTCTACAAAGAACACTGGACTACCCCCCACCGCTCGTGACTCCCTGATGAACCCACGCTTGAGGTTTTTGTCAATAAACTCCCTTAGCTCCTGCATCTCTCTGTCAGACATTGCATACACCTTGCCCACTGGCAATTGCGCTCCTGGAAGTAAGTTGATTTGGCAGTCAAAGGGTCTGTGCGGGGGTAGTTTATCTGCTTCCCTTTCGCTGAAGACGTCGGCAAAATCTGCATATTGTCGTGGTACCCTACCTTGTTCCATTGCTTCTATCTTTGCTAACGTGGCCTGAGTGCCTACTTGGCCCCCTTTTTCTGTGCAGTGTCCCATACAATGTGCTGACCCAAAGGAAACCACTCTCTGATGCCATCCCACAAGCGGATCATGCAGCGCTAGCCAGCTCATCCCCAAAATGATGGGCGCTCCTCCCAACGTGGCTATATTAAACGCTATCCGTTCCGTGTGTCTTGCCACCCTCATTGTCATGGGGACAGTCTGCTGGTCTACTTCTCCCCCCAACAGTGCCCTCCCATCAATCGTGGTCACCTGCAGGGGATTTTTTAAAGGAATGGTTTGTATCTGATGGGCGGCTGCAAACTCCTTACTCATAAAGTTGCAGGAGCTGCCTGAGTCTAATAGCGCCTTCACTTTTAGTGGGTGTCCGTTTGCCAGCTCCAGCAATACCTCTATTACAAGAGCTGGTCTTGGGGGTTCTGGCGTGGGCACATTTACTGTTCCTTGGCCTGGCTGCTGTGCCCCGTCGGTGGCAGCCAGGCGTTGGCTTTTACTTGCTCCTTAGCTCCTTCTCCCTCCTCCCCAACAGCTCCCGCCATTCCTTGCCATTCCTTTCTTTGCGGACAAACTCTGGCAAAATGACCTGGCTGTTGGCAGAGAAAACATTTCTTGGCGCTTTTTCCCTCCTTCTTCCGCCCTTCACTGGGGTTTGAAATTGCGCGCGCGCGCGCTGTTCCGATTTCCATCGGCTCTGCTGGCAGAGAAGGCTGCTCTGGCATCTCTGGAATGCGGAAATCCCTCCAACGCTCCCCTTTCCCTTCCCGCTTCTCCAAGGCTCTGGCCTCCTGGCGTGAGCCTATGGCCAGCGCTGATTTAGTCAGAAGGTCCATAGACTCCGCCCTGGGCCCCCGGGAAAGTTCGTCTTTCACTGCCGAAGATAGTCCTTCTTCGAACAGCATTTGTATCGGTTCCGCTGACAAATCCCATCCTAATTTATGGATCAACATGGTGAACTCAGTCCAGTACTCACGGACAGATCGGTTCCCTTGTTTACACGCCATTAACTGCCTGCGCGCCACTCCCTGCTCAATCTCGCTGGAAAACATCAGATCCATGGCGCAAAAAAACTTCCTTGTGTCCCTTAGGGCTTCATTATTGGCTGCCATTAGTGGCCTCACCCAATCTTTGGCCCCGCCTTCGAGATGCCCAATCACAAAAGCAACCCTCGAATCCTCATCAGGAAAATCATCAAACTGCAGATTGAGGGCATATTGCATCTCTGTCCTGAAGGCTTGATAATTCCTGGGATCACCCCCAAACTTCTGCACCAGTCCTGGCACTTTCCTCGAGAGCTGGGCGGCTTTCCCCTTTTCTGCATCATGAGCCCTCCTCTCCTCCAGCCTCGCCGTTTGCAGAGCTAACTGTACCTCCAACATCCTGTACCTTTCTTCCAGGCTAGGACCGGCTGCAGCTGCTCCCCCATCTCCGGCTCCGGCTGGGTTGCTCATGATGCCTCTCTTTGCACAAGCTGCTTTCAGGGACTGTCAGATTGCTGTGGTGGGATAATGAGCTGCTTGTGCGTTGAAGCTGGATCCCTCAGAGCTCACTCAGTGTAGTGAAACCCTGCCTTGAGAGGAGCCCTTGAGCATGGCTCCTTCAGTCGCTGGTAGAATCTGACAGTGGGCGTTTGCGGAAACGTTTCCAACATAAAAGCTGTTTCACAGACATGCGCCTCCTGGATTCCCTGCGTGACAGTTTCCGGCGGGGGGTGGGAGTCCTTAAGGGCTGTTCTGATACCTCCTCGCTGTTCTCACTGGAAGTATCCCAGAGCCTCCCCTCCGACTCCCTTTCCTTTGGAGCTCCCGCACTCCCCCTACTGGTTCCCTCTTCTGCTGAAGAAGAGGCTCTCCTATTCTCCTGAAGCCTTCTCACCACCTGTCCTTCCGATGGCAGTTCCCTGACAGCACACTTAGAATCTGTCCATTCTAAGTGTGTAGCCACACATTCACTTTTTCCCCCAGAGACAAATGGTGCTGTGAAACCAAGGGGAACTGGACCTAGCTTTACAACTTAGCTTTATTATTTATTAAAATTGCATTTATTTCCAAAAGTGGTTAGTTGCATTGTTGGTACTTATCAGGAGGTAGCAAGAGAGAGGAGGGAGGCAGCCATGAAATTGACACAGTGCTGACACACTATCGAGATCACTGGATTGACTCACCACCATCTCCCCTCTGCTTTCTTGTAAATAGCAATGATGTGACCAACCAGAGGTCAGATAAGTGGCATTTCTTCACCATGTGGTCTTCTACTGTTTCTAACCCATCTTCCTTCCAAGGAGTGGTATAAATGGCTTTATCCTCATAACAACCCTGTGAGATGAGTTAGACTAAGGGACAATGAACTTCAAGGCTGACTGGGGACTTGAACCCTGGTCTCCCAGGTCCAACCCTCTAACCACTGCACCATGCTGTACTGATGCTGACATATTATTTTTTCAATCAAATATCTGCTTTACTTCACCAAAGGTGTATTTGAGAAGGCACTGCTGATGGGTTGACTCTTCCATTCTCTTTATCATTTCATTTTTCTCCTGTTCAGTACGAAGCCCTCTCCTCTAAAGACAGCTGGCCTCCTGTCAGGAGGGGCAGCAGGCAAAAAATAGTCATTCCCGAGAGGAGCCACTGGAAAGCTACACAGTGTTTGCTTTTCTGGATCATTTCACTTAAATAAAACTTTAAGCTGGTTATTTAGTTCTTTAAGTGAGTCTCAAGGAGAGATTATTCTAGCAGGTGGTCCACTTTGCCAGCATGCCTGATTGGTACAGTAAACCCACTCACTTTTATTCTTGGATGAGTTTTCCTCTCCCCCCCCCCCCCATCCGTGGTATTGCTGTTTAATATAACTGCTACTTCTACCGATGAAAACCAAGGCCATGCCAATTAGGAATCTCGGATAACTATTGCTCTTTGTGTTTGGGATGATAGAAGCAAATGTATCTTAGGTTTACATAGCTAAAAGAAGGACTGCACGCTTGATACATTCAAGTCTTGAGGCAACTGGGCCTATCTGGAGGGATGTGAACCTTGAGGCAGGCTGAGATAGCCACAGATCAGGTTGTGTGGCCCAGCCTGATCCATAATGATGATGATGATGATGACGACATATTCCCCTTTCTCCAGTGCAGACCTCCACTGTATTGTGGTCCCTTTCATAAACAGAAAGAGTCCTTCCATTTGTGAAAGGGCAACTCAGGATTGAACCCTGTTTGCAAACCACCTTTGGATTTGGGGACAGGCTGCAGCTCAGTGGTAGAGCATCTGCTTTGCATGTGAAAGATCTCAGGTTCAATCCTTGGCAGATGCCAGGTAGGGCAGAGGAAGACTCCTGCCCTGGAGATTCACTGCCCATCAAAACAGACCATACTGAGCTAGATGGACCAGTCTGGTCTGACTTGGCATCCTGCAGCTTCCTGCAAATCACTTCCTATAAATAACCACATTTCCAGTTTCTGCAGGTCAGTTGAGTTGTGAGATTAGAGAGCAGTTCCATTTCCTTTCCCCATCTCCACCAGAAGATAAGCTGGAGGGATGAAGCACAGCTTCTCCTTCAGTTAGTGGAATAGGCTATTTTCAGCCCTTCGTTTCCTTTCATTGTTCCTCACTTGGACTTCATCCAAGCAATCGTCCAAAGGAAAGGATGTGGCAGCATTTGACGCTGCGAAAGGGATGAATAAGGCAGAGGTGGAGAGGCTACTTCAGCAAAGAAGAGAGATGGGCAGGGAGAAAACCTCCACCTGGAACAAGAGTATCAGAGGAAAACACCAGCTGCTAAGGAGGGAGCTGTCCTACACTTGTCTGCAGACAGCACTTGCTGTAATAACTGTGTCACTGGGGAGAGAGAGAGAGTCTAGAGAAAAAGTGAGGCCAATTTCAGAGCGGGGATGGTCCCCCCCCCTTCTTCATACTCAAGCAAGAGCAGCAACTTTGGCAGCCTTGCATTCTGATCAAAACCACATCTTACAGAAAAAGAGCCGAGGAACAGTGACTCTCGTTCAAACAGCCACTCTTGGACCCATCTGAGCCCATTATGGTATGATACGATAGCAACTTCGTGGCCCAGCATAGCAGCAGGGGAAAAATGTGTTAGGGGGATTACCAAGTTGAGGGAGGCCGAAGCAAATTGTCTGGTAAAGAATAGTGTCAGCGTCAGCTTAGCGAGTGGCAATAGCAGGCCTTCCTGTATTTGTTATCTGCTGTTTACACCTGTCACTAGGCCAGCATGGTGTGCCAGCCGGTACAAAGTTGTCATTACCTACCACACAGCGAAAGCTGCTCGGAAATGTAGCTTTTTGAAAGGGCATATATATATAATAATAATAATAATAATACTACAGAATCCGAATGTTGTGTTGATAAGCAAGGACGTTTGGAAGGGTGTCTCATGGAAAAGGGAGAGAGTGAGAGCAAACTTTCATTTCCTCAGAAGCAGAACGACATCCCAAGTGGGAACTAAGAGGATTCAGGAAAGGCGAACCATCAGTACATTTATTTGTTGGACAACTATGAAAGGTTGAGGCCATTCTTCTTTCCTACAGCTACTAAAGATGCAATTAAGCAGGCTTGTGCATAGGTGCATGTTAGGACTGGGAAGGGGGAAATTGCTTCTGTTCGCATTTAATGGCCAACTTACCAAATTTGCATTTTCCCAAAACAATACACAAGCAGAAACACAGCAATTCTTTGAAATATACCCACCCCCCTACTCGTGATTTTTGCAATGCAGTTCTCCAGCCAGAAATGCATACATTAGGGTAAAACATGTCTAGAACTACATTTATTAGTGGAAATAACATACAAAAATGCCTTAGCTTAGGGGGGGAATGCTTTGCCAAAAACCTATATATTTGTCAAAACCAAAATGTGTTCATCAATAGGAGACATAAAATGCCATAGAATTTTCATAAGGAATTTCCTTTTTGAAAATTCACTGATATTTGCAGAAATGTAAGAATTTGAATTTAAGACTGAAAGAACAAAAAAGAGGGAGAACTGAAAATTGTCAGATTCATTCTAGGGATGGAAGAGAAATTCAGTGCACTTTAAAAGATGAATCTTCGTAAGTCATGCTTTCCCAAACAACTCATGAACTTTCAAAGCACAGCTGTCCTCTGAAATTCGCACTTCACCATATTTGGCACTGCAGTTCGCCTGCCATATAATGTGTGCAGAAATGCATGCCCTGAGGTAAAGTGGGCACTCAAATGCCCATATTGGTGAAAATAGCAGGTATTATGCTAGGTGAAACTGCTTTGCAAAAATGTGTATTTTAGGCAAAAATTCATACAAAAATGTGTACTTTATAGGAAAATTGCACTAAAACGTTGATCCTTTTTCATGGGGACTTTTTCTTCTTCTTTTTGACCAGTGTGGAATTTAAGATTGGAAAAACAAGAAACCAAAATGGTAAAATTCTCCCACTCTTCCAGGATAGTGTGCTAATAATGGGTAAGGCTGTAAGCTAGCTCTTGATTTCCATGATGTATTCTGAACAATAATATTTATAGCTTGCCATGTAATTGTGTTGCCTTTCACATGAACAAACACAGCTAACATCCTTTCTGGATTATTTAAAGGTGTTCTACATGCTATGAAATTGATAGAGCATGCTACCCAGGCAGCAGAAGTGTTTTATAGCTGCATCAGAAGGATAATTCATTCCATGACACCATAACAGTTAATTTGAATTTACAGCTGATTGTTATTTACCACAAATGCATTGAAAGGGTATACAAATAAAGTCAAGTAGTAAAACCTTCAGCACAATATAGAATTATAAATACCATGCATTTCAAATTCCCCTTTATTTAATACCAACCTCCAATAAACAGCGATTGTCAACAATAAATGCAGTATTGCAATCTAAGTAAATGTCATTTCCATGGAAATATAAATGTGTGTGCATTTAGGTTGGTCTTGCTTCCCCAAGGAACAAATCATTTGCAAATGTAAGTCACTGAATCCACATGGACGTGGAAATTAAAAGTGGAGATTCTAAAGCCTGATAACTTTTTTTTTATTTAAAAAAGCTGATGATTCTCTTCTAGAATTATGAGCTCATTTCTACAAGATATCTGTCCATCAGAAGAATCTCCATGGGATGGGGGTAGGCCAAAGGTTTGAAAATGGTATAAGTGCAATATATTCTGAACAAAAGGCTAAGTTAATTGTAAATAATGTGGTTACTGATGAACTATCCATAGAAAAAGGGACACAGCAGGGGTGCCCGATATCCCCATTACTTTTTATATCAGTCCTGGAGGTTTTGTTGAACATGATCAGGGGGGACCAGCTGGTAAAAGGAGTTCAGGTCGGAGCTAAACATTATAAATTGAAGGCATTTGCAGATGACCTAGTATTGACGTTACAAGAGCCAGACACTAGTACAAAAAGAGTTTTAGAGTTAATTCAATTTTTTGGCCAGGTGGCAGGATTCAAGCTGAACAAACAAAAAACTAAAGTTCTGGGAAAAAAACTTAACAAATGTTGAAAGAGAGAGATTCCAAAATGAAACTGGGTTAATGGTGGCAAAGAAAGTAAAATATTTGGGGATCAACATGACACCTAAAAATGTGAATTTATTTAAAGACAATTATGACAAATGTTGGACAGAGGTAAAGAAAGATCTAGAAATATGGTCGAATTTGAAGCTTTCCTTGTTAGGCCGAATTGCAGTGATTAAAATGAATGTATTGCCTAGAATGTTATTTTTGTTTCAGACATTACAAATTGTGGATAAACTGGATTGCTTCAAGAAGTGGCAGAAAGATATATCTAAATTTATCTGGCAGGGCAAAAAGCCCAGAATAAAATTTAAGATACTTACTGATGTTAAAGAAAGAGGGGGGTTTGCCCTGCCGGATTTGAGACTGTACTATGAATCGGCAGCTTTCTGCTGGTTGAAAGATTGGCTACTTCTTGAGAATGCAGATATTCTGGATTTGGAAGGATTTGATAACAGGTTTGGTTGGCATGCATATTTATGGTACGACAAGGTTAAAGTTCATAAGGGTTTCAAAAACCATATTGTTAGGAAAGCATTATATAATGTTTGGATTCGGTACAAGGATTTGTTGGAAAATAAAACTCCTAGGTGGTTATCACCTATGGAGGCTAAGGAGGTGAAGAAACTTAATATGGAATCCAAATGGCCAAAATACTCTGAAATCTTAGAACAAGAAAGCGGTGAATTTAAACTACAGAGTTTTGAGAAATTAAAGCCCAAGGTGCGAGATTGGCTTCATTATTATCAAATAATGGAAACTTTTAAACAAGACAGGAAAATTGGCTTCCAGGTGGAGAAATCGAAATTGGAAACAGAATTGCTAGAACCCAATACTAAGAATGTATCAAGAATGTATAATTTGTTGCTGAAGTGGAATACAATAGATGAGACAGTTAAATCAGCCATGATTAAATGGGCACAGGACGTTGGACATGACATTATGTTTGCTGACTGGGAACAGTTATGGACCACCGGTATTAAATTTACGGCATGTAATGCCCTAAGAGAAAATATTATGAAAATGATTTACAGGTGGTACATGACCCCAGTTAAGCTTGCGAAGATTTATCATCTGCCCAATAATAAATGTTGGAAATGTAATGAGACTGAAGGTACCTTCTTTCACCTTTGGTGGACCTGCCCAAAGATTAAAGCCTTTTGGGAAATGATTTATAATGAAATTAAGAAGGTACTTAAATGTACTTTTCACAAGAAACCAGAGGCATTCCTCTTGGGCATGGTCGGCCAATTGGTGTTAAGGAAGGATAGGACTTTTTTTATGTACGCCACTACAGCAGCAAGGATCCTTCTAGCAAAGTATTGGAAGACACAAGAACTCCCCACACTGGAAGAATGGCAGACGAAAGTGATTGACTTTATGGGATTGGCAGAAATGACTGGCAGAATCCGTGACCAAGAGAAGGAGACGGTGGAAGAAGACTGGAAGAAGTTCAAAGCTTATCTTAAGAACTGTTATAATATTGATGAGTGCTAAAATGTCAAGGGGAAGGAAGATGCAGAATTGCAGCTGAAAATGTTATTTAAGGCGAAATTGAGAAAGATAACAAATTTAAATTTAATTGGCTAAAAGGGTTGCTGAAAAACTGTAAAATAAGGATGCAAAAAAGGTGAGGTATGGGGAAGTCCGAGAAAGGAGGCTTATGAAAATGAGGTTAAGAATTTATATTTGTGTGTTTGTTTGTATTGGTGGATGTTTTTATGTCGCTGTTATTGTTTTGTTTTAAAATTGGAAAACTAATAAAAATTATTATAAAAAAACACACCAAGATATCTGTCCATCATGCTTCAAAAGAGAAGCAACATACAATGTCTTTTACATGTGAATCAAAAGGAGTTTGTGTTTCAGCCATATCATCACCAGAATATCTGAAAAGAAGATGGTTTAAATCATACCAATTTTTACATTTTTGCTTTATGCAAGTACATTGTGTTCCAGCTGGGCCACTTCAAACACAGGGATGAGGGAATCAGTCAATTTTGGCCTCCCTCTGCAATCTTTAATTTAGTTCCCCACATTCCCATATTAGTTTGGGGTTTTTGTATTTTTTTAAGACCTCACATAAAATTGTCAACAGTTGAACATACATTTGTCTTAATATGCACATTTTTGCAAGACATTTCCCCTTATATTGTACATTTTTGTATGTTATTTTCAGATTTCTATGTACACCCCCCCAAAAAAAAATATACACATATCTTTACACATTTGTTAGGGATTTGCCCCACAAAATTTAAGAACTGCATGTTTCAAAGGATAGCTGTGTTTGGGTCATTTTTGGGGTGGGGGAGGAATGAAAATTAAAATGTGAACCAAAGGGAGTTTCTCCTCCATCCCTGCACACATCACAAGTTTCCTATGTGGATATAATATCTATATAGAAACTGGACAAACATCAGATGTGAAGAACATACTCACTCTGCTATGTATGTGTGGCAGAAAGGTCCTGTTTGTGGTTTCCCCACAGCAATGCATATGTGGCAAAACATAAACGGGGAATTCATGGAAAGGAAGGAAGGAGGAGAAAGAAAAGGGAAGGGTGGAATAAAGAGATAGAAAAAGAGTAAAAGACAAAACCTACTTAGCTGGACAAGTAAACTGGTCACGTTGCAATTCCCTATGACCTGAAAAGTATGATATTCTCTTAACAGATTCACACACACTCTGTTTTGCTTATCCCTTTCAAATCAGGACTGATTATCATATGGACATTACAGTGTTTGATGTTATTGAAAGCAAAACAACTTTTTTCCCCCCAAAGGGAAGGGATAAAATGTTTTGCATGAAAACAGAGAGGTTTGCAGTACATGGCGATCTGCCTATTTCTTTAATGACATGTTTTTATGGCTGAAAGACTGCACAAGTTCCATGTGACAGAATGGCTGTTTCTATGGTTACCTTGATTGTTTTTAATAGCAAGGAGAGGAAAAGACATAAAACATGGCTAGATTGACAGCTGCCCTAGGGCTGTGCTAACATAGTACTCTTATCAAAATGCATTATTTTGTGTATTACTAAAGTGTACGAAGCTTACGGACAACTATGCTTAATACACTTTTGGAAAACCGTGCAGATCATTCCGATCAAGCTGCTGGTGCTTCACCTTTAGCCATGCATCAAATGGGGAAAGGAGGGTTATTAGCAGTGATGCTAGACAGGGATGTCAGTGCCAGATACCTAGACATTATAGGGCTGTAAAACTTCCATTTCACATTTTTGCTGAATTGTAATTATCATGTCAGTGTGTGAGATTCCTTATATTTTAACATTACCTTGCTTGTAGAACCTGGTTTCTTTTGTGAATGCTCTAGCATGACAAGCACTTTTCATTCATTATGGAAAGCAAGCTACTCCATATGTACCATTTCTCAAAATGTCATAATGTTCTCTGACTCCACCTGCGTGAAGTTCCCTCTCTGCAGTGTTTAAGGGAGGCCGATCCATTCATATCCTACGTGGCTGTGAAATCTTCTGTGATACTTCAGCCATGAAGATTATTACATATTATAAATAACTCCCCCCAAAGATGTGAAAATATAGGGAATGGGGGCTGTTCCTGGCTCACAAATATTATCTGTAAATCTGGAGAAAAAAATGTCTTCCTTCATCTCTATTTTTATAGATCTCTGAACTCACCAGTCATTTCTGTCAACTCCACATGGATGAAGTTGCACAACAGAAGGCTTCGCTGAATGTTCTCCAGAGATCTTTGGCATCATTTGGGGTTGGTTTGTTTTTGTATTGTGATTGCCCTACTTCTTTCTAGTAACCATGAGCCCATTATGCAGCCAATTAACTGTGGGAGAATGATACTAAAAGCTAATACTGTACCGCTAATTTAGAGTGAGGGAAGTTCCTGTTCAGGGCATGTGGTCCTCACTCCAAATCAGCTTTGTGTGCCCCCAGGAACTGTCAGGAGCTACCAGGTCTGGAACCTTGAGGTTTGAGGCTGAGACCTTCTGTATCACAAACATTTCCCTAGCCATAATTGGTTCCCAGGCACTGCAGTAATTCAGACCATCAAGGTTTTCAGCTGTTGGCTGCCCTCAACAGGAAAGGTTATGAAACCTATTCATACTGGGACTTTGCTGAGCAATATAGTATTTTTTGGTGCTGGCTACTTTCTTACAATTAGCAATCCCATGAATGTTTTCTGAAAACTCATTTCAGGTGCAAGAAAACAATCTGTACCAGGACCCTGGCATGAAGTCTGGGAACGCTTTAGAACTTTGCCCCTTGCTGTGTTCCTGATCTGGATTTTATTTAATATAATTGATATACTACTTGATTCTAATAAAACCTCTAAGCAGTTTGCAAGAACTGGATCAAAAGAAGAAGAAGAAGAAGAAGAAGAAGAAGAAGAAGAAGAAGAAGGAGGAGGAGGAAGAAGAAGAAGAAGAAGAAGAAGAAGAAGAAGAAGAAGAAGAAATAGAAATCTGCTATATGCGTTGGCAAAAAGCTCCCATTGTCTCTCATCTTTCCCCCACTCCTTTTATATACATTATTTTTGAACTTGGGGTACCAGAATTGTGCACATAGCCTTTCACTTCTTCTTGGTTTATTTGAAATCTTTGAACAGTTTTCGTAAGTCAGGGATATTGTTCTTCTGGACCTCAGCTCTTTGGAAAGCCACAACTGACGATACTGGAGGATATTCATTCCTTTTCATTTCTTTAAGAAAAAGGGTATGTGCATGTGTTTCTCATTACTGAGATGCTGTTTGCTCATACGCAGAGAAGGTGTGTGGCATTTGCGTAAAGTGACAAAGCTACGAGATATTAATATTAGGCTGTTCAGTGAGCTGTAGCGTTGGCCATAGACCATCAGCCAGCTAATTAATGAAAGAATAGGGGGAAGCGCAAAGTTCTCATTTCTAAGGATGCTAGAAAGAAGGGGGGGGGAGTTACAGTTTTCAAGTCGAGCTGAAAATATTCCAATAGAATGTGCAACGTTTCATGTAACCTGGGAGGGGGGTGAATTGCACAGCACATCTTCTGTTAAATTAGTAAGGAGCTGCTAAACCTCTGGAAAATAGGTATTTACCACATTAGTGAATTGGCCCAGAACTAAATCTAGTATAACTGTGGCTACTCCCCACCCTTTCCCCTCCTTTCGTGCATGTGGCTGCCAGTTTACTGGTGCACATTGGGATTGGTGACGCAGAAGGCAGAGAGGCCAACCGTAAGTGGAAACTCAGCTCATGACAGGCAGAGCCAATCCCCATTTTGGTCCCCATTGTCCTCCCTGCTGCGTTCTGCAAGGGCAACACGGGGACTAAGGAGGAGGAAACTGACAGCCAGGGCCACCCTCTGGACTGGCTAGAAGTAAGAAGACAGGCAGATAGGAGTTGGTTGTCTCTGGTCTGTGCCTGGGTTCTGCCCGAGGCTCAAACTAAGATGTGGACTTACCTGCATGTGCACACAGATCAAAGAAATCCAGATCCACTGCTTATGTATGCTTATGTTTGGGGCATTTTGCTGAAAACACCTCCCCCATGTTACCATCTTCCAATCTTCAACTGGTGCCTAGATTACGGGTGGCTCAGCTTAGAATGTTGACCCAAGTAACCCTATTTTGCCCACATGGCTCTGGGTATTATTTGTTGGCTTGTTAAGAAACATTGCAGCCATACTTAAGCAGTACAGACATTGTTTAAACCAGGCATAGGCAAACTCGGCCCTCCAGATGTTTTGGGGCTACAACTCCCATGATCCCTAGCTAACAGGACCAGTGGTCAGGGATGATGGGAATTGTAGTCCCAAAACATCTGGAGGGCCGAGTTTGCCTGTGCCTGGTTTAAACCAACCAGCCAACCAATGGTGATCCACCCCCCACCCCCTGTTTTGCCAGTTCCCCACTTCATGCACCTAAAGGTGCTATCTGATATGCCTTTAAGAGCAATTGGCAGATGGAGGGGGCACAATTTTTGCTGGAATACCATACAAGAAGAGAGTTGGTCTCCCTTCTCTGTCCATCACCCCACCCTTGTTCAGGTTGCCAGCAACTGCAATTTCTCCCCCAATCCTTCTTAAATGCAAACAAACCCTCAACTATCACATGGGGTGGAATGTATTTTGAGTCTCAGTTATCACATAGAGTTATTCCAAAGAGCATTCCGGGATAGATGCTTTGTAATTGGTTTTTATCTTTGTAAACTGTCTAGAAGCCTATATTGGCATGAAGTGGTCTATAAATTAGGGGGTGAGGAAGTGGCAGACAAGTGTCAGAGACCTTGGGGAAAAATACTACTGTTGCTATACCTTTGCATAACCTGGGTGGCAGTGTTGAAGCAAGATGGAAGGGGATGAACCCTAAATTTGACCATTGATTTGAAAAGTGTTACTTTTGGCCCAGTGTTGCACTGGAACAGACAGTGGTGGTGTTGACCTTGTCCTTTTCAAATTTTCACATCTCAAAGCTCTGCTTATTTCATACCTCACTGCTGTTTAAATGCACCTCTATGTGTATTTCTCTGTTGCTGTTCCTATAGGACAGGTCGATGGCTCAATCCTATGGGTAGACCACTGCCAGTTTTTTTAATAGTGGGAGTAGATCACAGTCTCTTGAGAGTTGTACATGCCTGCTATAGGACACAGCAGAACCTCCCTCAATTTCCATTCCTGATGCTTGACTGAAGCACCCCTACCTTGCTGATTTCTGATTTCAGTAGTTTGTTTTCCCTCTGTAATCTCCTCCTTCATCACCTGCCTTTGAACTGCTATCCTAATGCATTCTCACTGCAGATGCTGCCATGTAAATTCCATAATTTGTAAAGTTTATCCTTTGAAGCACCATAACCATGGCATGTTGAGGTGACCTTGCTCTGAGGCCATCATGGCACTGGAATGTTGAGGCAACGTTGGGTTTGATTCCTCTGCCTTTCATATTTTGGTTCTTCCAGCTGCGATTTGGAATCTCTGCCTCAAACTAAACAAATATGGACAGTTTTGAGCTGCACTATCTTTGCTGTTTTCAAATGTATACGTTTTCTTTGAAAGAAATTGTGAATTATTAAAATGTTTCCACTGTGAAAATAAAACTGTCACAAAGGTTCATTTTATGAACTTCTGTCTCTAAGGTAAAACAAGCAATTTGAAAAATCAGAACAAGATAATAAGTAGGCTGAAATGCCTGGAGTGTTGCAGAGTGTCTACAGATTAAGAGCTATTTCTTTCAAAAGGATGTTACAAATGTAATTTTGTTTTTGCGTCTTGTCACCATTTGCCAATAGTTCATTCAAAAATTGTTCTCAAACACACATTAAAAGTAATTATTCTTTGTGCATAGGTTCAGTGCACTCGTAAATATGCTCGTATCAGAGCTGGAGTTATCAGTAGAGACTATCAGAATTGTTGCACTGAAATATAACTAGATTAATAACAATAGAAATCCACTTCTTCCCATTTGAGTCTCAAAGTGGGTGTCAGGGAAGTAGCACTGCATTAAACTCCAGAGAGGAGCAAGCAAAGACAGGAGAGAAATTGGGTTCAGTTAGCATTTAAATGCAAACCTGCCTAATTTGCATTTTCCAAAACAATGTGCAAATCGGAACAGCCATCCCTCTATATTCTCACTTCTCTGATTTTTGCAATGCAACTTTTCAGCAAGGTAATGTGTACAAATATACATAACTATATACATATAGAAATGCATATGTTTCTGAAAACAATGCACAGCAGATGCATTATATTAAAGCAAACTGTTTTCCAAAATGGTGTATATTAGGGGAAATTGCATACACAAATATGTACTAGGAGAAATTAGCACCTAACTGCTGATGAATTTTCATGAAAACTTTTTTTTTCTTTTTTAAAAAATGCATTATACCAGAGGAAATTGTTTTGCAGAGTCTACTCTGGCTAAAACTATCATTGGATGCATCCCATTGTTTTTACCTGAAATTTTTAGAATTGTTTTTATCTATACAATAGTTTTATATATGGATTTTCTGCAATTGTTTTCATTGTTGAATCATTCCAAAATATGTTATAGGAAGTGATCCATGAATGGAAATATACCAACCTACCCACATATAGATAACATATAGTCACATGGATGGTGTTAACCTCCCTTTGGATATATAAGATTTCCTGAATTTCTTAATACATTAATGCAGAAACCAGCTGTGTTGTGCTCAATAAACACTTTTGCCCAGATCTGGCTTGGGGCAATGCAGAAGCACAAGAAAACTTCCATAAACATTTTGCTACAACCCAACTCAGCTAGATAAAGAAATTGCACACAAAAATGGGATGCTGTGAGAATGGTTTTTCTCCCTGATCTGTTTGCCTGGGCTGTGATGGTAGGTGTGCAGAGCTTTCTGAGAAAAGCTGCAGTTGTGCAGATCATCCATTGGAGCAGAAGCATTAAAAAGAGATGGAAATCCCCTGTTCTCCCTTACGCATCAGTACGACTGAACTTTTTCTAACAGGGCTGTACACACACACATATAACCCCAACTGCTATATACATGCAGTGGGGGGAAAGTCCCTAACATTTCTTGTAAACTGAACAATACCTACATGATGCCCTAAAATCTGTCATGGATGCTTTAGCTGAGAATCTTGCATTGCAGGGTTTGGATTGGGGTCCCTTCCAATTCTGCAGTTCTATGATTCTATTTGCAAACTTAAACAGCTGGTGACATCTAGTTGATGCAATATAGGGCTGGGTTAGGCCAGTGGGTATATAGGGCTGTGGGTCCCTCCACAGGCCATGCCTCTTTCTGCACTTCCCTGGGAAGAGGGAGACATTATAGATTTACAACAGTGGTTTGCAGAAGGTCACAGTTCAGAGGCAGCAGAGGGGAGAAGCTGGGAAATATAAGGAGAGGAGCAGGAAGAAGAAGAATAAATACCAGGGGAGAGACAGATGACAGACTCATTGTCTTTAGAAAGCATTCCAGACCCCCCACACACACACACTCCCAGGACACGGTGGGCATTGAAAGTAGGAGAACAGAAATCTCAGAGGCAACACCATTATCCAAGAGAGATGATATTTCTACGTCTCTCTCTGTGAATATTGAATAAATATTGAATAAAAGATTTGGTAAGAACTCTGTGATGAATAGTATGAATGTTAGGCCCAAAAGAAGATGGAGAATTCATAAGGCATGATATGCAGGCAAGCGAAGCGAGAAACTAGTTTTATCAAAAAGGAATGTATGACGGTGGTGTTGTCTTAGGCTGTTGTTTACGGAAAGCAAAAAAAAAAAAAAAAAACCTGGACAAAAATGGAGGAACTGGCAATGAGCCACGGACATGAGATATAGGTCCGGAACATACTGTCTGCCTGCTCTGAGGTACAACTGGAAAGGGTTTTCTTGATGATGGTCCAGGAGGAGGGCAGGAGAAGAGCAGTGGAGACAGCCCTTCTGCAGACAGCCCATGGACGGCAATGGGAAAGAATACTATAAAAAGGACCCCTTTGCCCTCAGTGTGCCGGGACTAGCGCTACAGCTCGACACCCACAGCTCTTGCGTGAGGTGTCAATCTACATGAAGGGCCTTGTGAGTACGGATGAATGAATGTGTGAGTGTTTGAACCTCTTGGTACCAATGTATTAATGTATACTTGACTACTGTATATGAAATAAATGGTACATGAAAGGTGTAAACCCAGATCTGGTCTTATTTAAAGTCCTATAGCATACAGAATATCACTTGTCTCTCCGGATTCAAAAGAACCAAGTTACCACGGTTTGGTGACAACTCTTCTTGTTTATCTAATTCTTGGCTGGACTTCCGGTCGGCACCAACGCTAATGGCGGCTCGTTCTCCGATCTCCGGAGAAGGAGCTGCTCCACGAGTTCGGGTCTGACCGCTACGGCGAAGCGGGGACCCCTAAAATCACAGGCGTGGAAGCCTGTGAACAAGGAGACTCGGTGGGCATTGTTTGCGCCCCCCTTTACTGCAAAAGAACCTTTTTAAAGGCTCCGGAGGAGCATCGGGGGTGCGCGGAGCTGAGAGTCGCTACCCAGCCCATGGAGTGAAGCCGCATCGCCATTGACGGAGAGCGCCGATTCCTTCCTGAAATTTGGACTGAAAAGAGATTCCCGTGAGTAGGATTGGCAACTTTATCGGGACTTTAAATTAAATCTTTAAAAATTCGGCCGAAAGTGGGGACGGTAAAGAAAGGAAGTCTGCCTCCCCCGGATTGCATGATTGCTAAAGCAACGGATCCAGCAAGCTGTAATTGATAAATTTATGGATAACCTTTGAAAGGACCAACCCTAGCATTGAGCTTAATCCCCCCCCCCCCCTAGTAAGCAGAAACAGGGGGGGGGAGAAGAAGAGAAGGAAACCTGCGGGAAAAGTTTTAAAGGGACAATTTACTGCAGCCTCTGACTTTGGGAACGGACTGTCTGGGTGAAGCACTTTGACAGGGAACTGTCAGATGTGTTGCAAAGTGGGGACTTTATTAGATACAATTTTCTGAGGCTCTGTAGAAACAATACAGTTGCAACAAAAAAGACTGAAAGACGTTTCTTAGTAACTTTTTCCCTCTGAGGGTTTTTGGACTCTTTGTTTCCTTGTTTACTGGATATCTTGGCTCCCTCTAGAGGGCTGAAGGCAACAGTTGCAACACTGACTGTTAAAAACAAAGTCACTGGATTTTTCCATTCAAGACCTGTTCCTGTGAGAACGACCTTGGGACATGAGTGGCCCTGCAGATGAGATAGCAACAAGATCTAAGGCTAAAGCAGCACAAAAGAAAAGGGGCTCTTTATCAGGACTATTGCCAACAGGCCCAGGCGGACAGGAAAAAGGAATAAGTGCATTCATGGAGTCAGTGACGCAGGCATTATTGAAGATAAATGAATCCTTAGAAAAATTGAATAAACAGAGTACAGAAAATACTAAGCAA
Source organism: Podarcis cretensis (assembly GCF_951804945.1). Taxonomy (NCBI): domain Eukaryota; kingdom Metazoa; phylum Chordata; class Lepidosauria; order Squamata; family Lacertidae; genus Podarcis; species Podarcis cretensis. Next base: position 30,777,125 of record NC_137181.1, on the reverse strand, counting down.
CTGGCAGATTTAACGGCAAAATTAGACTTGAACACCAAGAGCGTGACATCTAACACAGAGATTATACACAAATTGGTCGAGGAGAACGCCACTATCTAATTCTTGGCTGCCCACCATGGGAGGGATCAGATTCCCTGAAGCCTGACACCTCCTCCCCAAGCCACATTCTCTTTCTCTTGACCACGCCCCTCACCAGCCCTGCTCACTGTGTTTGCCATGCTAGAGTGTGTCCTTGAATTGTGAACTGGATGGAAGATGGAGGTGCTGTGTTGGAGGTGTAGAAACCACTGATTTCTGCTTAGCTGGAATGGAGCCTGCTTCACAAATGTAAGTCACCTTTGTTGAACCAACATTTTTTTAAAAAAAATCTCTGCAGCCACCCATCTTTTGCATCTGGCCTTGCCCGCCAGTGTCACGAGCCCAAGGAAAGGCTGCCCACAAGACAATGTGACACCCCCAGGATGAAAAAAAATATTCTCCATTCACGGAGGTATACATTTTTGTTTATGTACTTGTTTCTTCAACCAAACAGTGTAAATTTTCTCCATCACTTCAGTATGCATATCAGTATTTCTTAGGGTCACTTTCTTAGGGTCATTTAGGGTCATAATCAATTGATCAATTAATTAATTAATTAATTAATTTTTAAAAGTGTGTTTGCTGAGCTTTCGAAACAACAAGATGCAAAAAATAAAGGGGGGAAGCTACTGTGTGGAGCACATGATTGCAGCTGGAATGAAATAAAAAGGAAGTTCAGTACACTTTTGCAGGGATCATAATGAAATAGGTTCCTCTAAGTGGCAAGGGACTCTGCTACATTAGTCAAAAAACAACATTTTGAATTTGTTATTCAAAACACATTTGTTTTGAGTTTGTTATTAGGTTGTTTTGAACATACAACACCAGATGTCCCCAGAAAGCAAAAATGTTTCCTATGTGATTTTTGCATAGTGTTTCTGTTCTTTTGTTATAACAATTTAATTTCTGACTTATTTATAGTGGGGGTTTCCCCCCTGTGTGTAGATCCACCCACAGAGTCACAAATCAATAAGGCAGCCTTGCCACATAGAGGCATGTGTCAGTGTGGGCCTATGCAACACACTCTTTTTATGTGTAAAGCATATAAATAGAGACCACACAATACCAACATGGTCTCATTTTGTCACAGCTCTTCAGAGCCCTCCTACAGGTGCTTAGATGCTCAGACAAAGCAGCGTCACCCATTTATTTAAGCAATTCATGTTAATTAATGGATTAAAATATGATAGCCTATAAGCAGTTTGCAAAGTTGCAATACAAAGAATAAAAATCCATTAAAAATATAAAATCAGACTTCAGTTGAAATGCCTGCTGGAATGATAATAAAAAAGTGCTGGAAGTTCAGTAGCATACCCTCCAACGTTTCTTTGATGAAAATAGGGACGTCCTATTCATGACGTGGTGAGCTCCCGTTGCTCGGTCCCTGCTCCTGTCAACCTAGCAGTTCGAAAGCACGCCAAAGTGCAAGTAGATAAATAGGTACCACTCCGGCAGGAAGGTAAACAGCATTTCCGTGTGCTGCTCTGGTTTCGCCAGAAGCAGCTTAGTCATGCTGGCCACATGACCTGGTAACTGTCTGTGGACAAATGCCGGCTCCCTTGGCCTGTAAAGCGAGATGAGCACCACAACCCCAGAGTCGTCTGCGCCTGGACTTAACTGTCAGGAGTTCTTTACCTTTAATAATAATGAATAATAATATTCAATAATAATGATAATAACAATAATAACAATAATGATGATGATGATGTGCTGACACTAGTCGGTCCACATCAACAGTCTAGCTGCAGCATTTTGCTGCAGTTGGAGCCCCCAAAGCAGGCCTAAGAATAGCTCCACATAGAGGGGATTGCAATAAGTGAGTCTTGAGGTTATCAGTGCATGGATCACTCTGGTCACACTGTCCAAGAATGGTGGTCCTCATATACTCAGACTGATGCTGACTGATGAGTCTAGTGCTCTTTCTAACAAAAGAGTAGACATTTTAAAGCGGAAACAACACCTGCTAGTTTCTGTAGATATAAAAAGAATAATCAGGTTACAAATAGACACATACTTCCCCCCTCCATCTCTTTCACACATGCACTTTTGCTTAGATTCAAAACAGTGGGGAAATATTCAGCAAGGAAATGTGAGCATGCATTTGATGCTGCTGAAGCAATCTGTCCCCCACCTTTTTAAAATGTCCATTCTGGCATCCTGAGAAATGCACAGACCTTATTATAAACAGGAAGCAATTAGTCAGGGATTTGCTTTTAGTCCTACTGTCTTCAGAGAAAAGAAAGAATTGTAACTATTGATCTGATGAGCTCACCCTGAGCCATCGTTCCTGAAGTGCGAATGGAGGATAGGGAAGGGAGGGGGGAGGGATATCATTGGTGGCGATGCCTTTTGACACGAAGAGAGGTCTGAAGCCTTTTGTCCTGAGAGGAGAGAGAAAAAGCGATTCCCTAGAGAAAAACACGCTCAGAGCGTTTCAAAGCATCTGAAAGATTTCCCCACTATAAATGGACATCTGTAGTCTAAGCTGTACCTCAATAAGACGAGCGTGGTTGTCATGTCAAATCTCAACAGGCAGCCTCTGCTCATGTTCTCCTAAGTTAAGAAATTCTGCTTGAGCAGAGCGAAACATAACCTTTAATATTACACACTGCGGTACAAGCGTTGGCGACATGTAAGTGAGTCTTATCTCTAGATCTCAATGGATTTGGTACAAGGCAGCCTTTCTCCTTTACAGTTCTTGTCAGCTGAGAGTTCTTCCCCAAAGGGAATAGAAGCTCTCGTTGCTGTTCATGTTATAATCTTGTCAGAGGAAGAAAGATAACATTACACTAATATACCCATCAGACTCTTTGGCTTCTGGAGTCAGATGTAAGCAAGCACTGTGCCATTTTTCTATTTAATATTGCCACGTCAGACAAAACTATCTAGTGTCAACCCGGTAGCATCCAGATGTTCTTGGTTGATAGTTGAAGTTCAAAACATCTGGAGGGCACCAGGTTGGCAAAGGCTGAGTCTGCAGCATTAGGAATTTTAAAAAAGAGGTTGTGAAGGGAGAAGAAAGATACAGAAATGCATTTGGAAGAGTTGGTTTGCATCCGTCTGTCTCGGAAGAAAATGAAGGAATGTGCTTTTGGGAGTAAAGCCAAACTGTTGGATGGTTACAGCACCTGCTGTGGCTGTAGAGACTAGAGAAAGAGCAAATAATAATAATAATAATAATAATAATAATAATAATAATAATTTATTTATACCCTGTCCATCTGGCTGGGTTTCCCCAGCCACTCTAGGCATCTTCCAACAGAACATTAAAAACACAATAAAAGACCAAACATTAAAAGCTTCCCTAAACAGGGATACTTCCAGATGCCTTTTAAAAGTCAGTTTGTTTATTTGTTTGACATCTGATAGAAGGGCTTTCCACAGGGTGGGTGCCACTACCAAGAAGACCCTCTGCCTGGTTCCTGTAACCTCATTTCTCACAGTGAGGGAACCGCCAGAAGGCCCTTGGCGCTGGACCTCTGTGTCCATGCTGAACGATGGGTGTGGAGGCACTCCTTCAGGTATACTGGGCTGAGGCTGTTTAAGGCTTTTAGCGATCCTCTCTGACTGCCACTTTTCCCAGGAAATGATACTCAGGGTGCTACAGTGAAAAGAAAAACAATTTTCTGCTAAAATGACATCCAAAGGGTGTAGTCACTGGTGCTGGTTAAACTTTAAGGTGCTTTGTTGGGTTCCATCATAAGACTTGGAGGCCAAGGAAGGATTTTGCTGCAGGATGTCATCAGGGTTAAAGCATATGAGGTAGAAAATCCCCCAAGCACTTTCTGACCTCCTACCAGTGAAATACAAAAGCAATAAATAGCTAACAATTTGCTACTGTTTAATGACACCCCGAGCCTGCTGTCCTGATGCAGCTGCCTCATTCTCCCTGCTTCTTGGAATGAGTTGCATTGATGATGTCGTCAGCATGTGTGAACCTACAGGCCTCTGCATAGTCTGCACAGATTGACCAAACTCTTCCACTTTCTGGCCACGACACTTCCGTGGGGTAACCAAGAAGAATAGAGGCAAAGGAAAGGACCTGATCCCTAAAACGCAGGCTGCAGGTTTTCCATAGGCACTCAGTGTCCTCAGGCAGGTGCGGTGCATTCAAGATGGTGCCAGGCATGCAACATATTGTGCTGTGGTTCTGCATGGCTTTCAATGCAACACATGCATGCAGGAATAGTAAGAGTTTCTGTATCTCCTGCCACCAGATCAGTACCGACTGAGATCTTATTTTCCCACCTCCTGAATGGCTCTGTGGGAGCAATGCAGAGACTTAATCAATGTTTCCTCTCGATGAGGAATATTCCCATGTCATTAATATGTCTCAACACACTAAGACCTATAGATAGACCTGGAGTGATGTTAGAGGCTTCTGAACCCAGACAGAACCGCTGTGGAATTGGAATACAGTGGTACCTTGGGTTACATACGCTTCAGGTTACATATGCTTCAGGTTACAGACTCTGCTAACCCAGAAATAGTGCTTCAGGTTAAGAATTTTGCTTCAGGACGAGAACAGAAATCGTGCTCCGGCAGCGCAGCGGCAGCAGGAGGCCCCATTATCTAAAGTGGTGCTTCAGATTAAGAACAGTTTCAGGTTAAGAACGGACCTTCGGAACGAATTAAGTACTTAACCCAAGGTACCACTGTACTTGGAGAACTCGGCAGTGGATAAACCTGCCACTAAATTCCTAAGAGAAGCCAACTGGGTTTTATGCAATTTAGGATTTCTATAGCTTTGTGAATTTGCCAGAGTATGCTGCTATAGTACACTGAGTGTGTGGAAAGGGGAGTGGGATCATGGTAGCAGACCCCATTCACAACCTCTAACTTATGTGCATGTGATCTATACTTGTTTTGATTGTATACATGTGATCTAGGACCCTGCACACATATAGGCAGTATGCAGGATTTACTGGCTGGTGGCAATGCTTGATCCCTATGCCTAAGCATTTTTCAGAGTGCCTTGCTCTGAGGGACAGATACCCTATCTTTAGTCCTTCCAAAATATGTCATGAGGCTGTAGAAAGTGTTATGTGGCAAGCAGGAGGTGGCACAGAGAAGCAGAATGCCCAGGGATGCCAATTTGACACCCCTAAACACACATCTGCCAAATGAGACAGTTTCAGGGCTGACTCGGCCCATTTCACCACCTACTATACCCACCCACCCACTTCACCCACTTCACCACCCACCCACCCACTTCCACTGCATCCCTGTTCTTGCCGAGCTCAGAAGGAACAGGAAAACTCCTCAAAGCTTTACTGCTTGCTCAACATCTCTACCAGAAGTTGGTGAAGATCATCAACAATGCTTGAAACCCACACACCTCCTTCTTGACAGTGGAAGGGGTGGGATGATTGGAGTGCCACCATCTTGCACTTCTGCCACCTGAGGCACGTGCTTCACTTTGTCACATGGGTGAGCTTGCTCTGGGCAGTTTCTTCAGTTTGCCTAATGGAAGGTGCAACCCTGGTTGTTAGACAAGCAAGATGAACATTGTTGTCTTAAAGTTCTTTTTCTCTCCCTCCAAACACTAACCCCACCCAGGGATTAAAATTTAGGTTGTATACATGAGGCATCTAATCATAAGCCTGCATTTTTATTAAAGCTTATATGTTTAATCAGGGCCTGTATCTTAAAAGACCAGTCTTAGAAGACCAGTTGCCTAAAAACCTTGGCAAGATATTTTTACTTCTAGACAAGGGGCCCCCCTGATTTATAGCAGAAAACAATTCTCAAAGTCGTAAAAAGGGAATTACAGGCTGACAGCCAAGGTTACACTGACCCTACAAATTAAGAGTGGATAAATAGTAAAATGAGCCATATCTTCTTCCTAAGGTTAAAAAAGGTCAAGAGCAGTGAAAAAGCATCTAGCTGGCAGAAACAGAACATTTTTGGGAAAGCTGTTTCTTTCTTAAACTAAGATCCTTTTAAGATTTCTTTTCCTTTTAAAAGGTTGTTTATGTATTAAATATATTAGTTTAAATATAATTATGCAAAGGATTTAAGAAATGCTAGATTCTTATTTCATATAGTTGTAAGAGTTGTAACTATCCTGAAATTAAGTCAGCCACTAGCCAAGCCCCTTGCCAGACAGAAGACGCCAATCGAGCGCTCCTGATATATGGTTGTCAGGCCTTTTGTTTAGAAACCTTCAAATGAAGGAGATCTCAATGTTGATGTGAACTCAATCTTTGACATATGCATAAGATAAAAATTCAAGATTAATTATCTGTTTTGGAAGGCAATAGGGCAAGGAGGGCAAGAGGTGAGCTGGTAATTAAGATTCCTTGTTGAGACACATGTAAGATATATTACTACTTATTTGTCATTTATAGATAGAAGAATATATAGCTTTTTGATTTCCATAAAAGGGCAAGAAGGAAATGGGTGTATCTTTTGTGATTGGTTCTAGCAAACAGCCAATAGGAATTTCAACCAGGCTGATTGGACAGAGGCAGCCACAGGAGGAGCAAGGGGGCTGGATTAAGGAAATATAAGTGCTGGCCAGAATGGCAAGAGGCCAGGCCAGAGCTTGGTAACCATATACCACTGTGCCTCATATTTATTTGTCTGACAAATAAATTACTATTTTAATTTCTCTATTGCTGCGTTGAATATTTCATTCCAGCTAAGCGTTAACCACAAGCAGGGTGCTACATATATATTTAAAGTACACGACTTCCCCCCAAAGAATCCTGGGAAATGTAGTTTGTTAAAGGTTCTAGGGATTGCAACTCTGTGAAGGGGTAAACAACATTACCCAGGATCCTTTGAGGGATGAAATGTGCTTTAAATGTATGGTGCGTCGGCAGCTGCAGTCTTCTCCATAATCCACATGGTATGAATTGCAAATCTAATCACAAGCATGAAATAGGTTAAAGCGCTTTGAAGTCTGGAGATCCGATGCTTTCGCAAACAAAGATCGCATTGTGACAAATAAAAAAAGCAGCACAAAAGCCTTTGCCGGCACAGCATGTCCATCTTTAAACCGAAGGCTGTACTGCATGAAAGAAACCCACAACCCTATGGCACTGTGTAAATCTGCGCTCACAAAAGATGGGCGGCAGAGGAGAAAGTCCAATGCTTTCACCCACATTGCCATCTCCCCCACCTCAATTTCCAGCAGTCATTTGCAGTTGGGAAAACACAGAGGTTTAATTGCTGCCTTGGGTGCATATTGAACATAAGGTCCCCTTTAGTAAAAGATGTTGTTTATTGTACTCAAGAGAAACACCTTCATAATTCATTAAGCACTTCTGGGAAATAGAAGCCATTAAATTAGACAGAAAAGAAAAGAAGTGGAGCAACCAAACCAGTCAGTTTGCAGTAAATGCTTGCAATTCATGTTAAAAATCAGCAGTCCTGTGCCTGGGTTCTGAGAGGACAATTTTAAAAATTCAAGTTAGGCTAACTGAGTTAGGTTAATAACTAGGTTTGAGTTGGCTTAGGATGTTTATTGCTGGAATTCATTCTGTTGGGTCAGTGTTGGGGTTAACCATCATATTTTTGACACCTCCAGGAGTTGTATTTGAGGATCCACATGCCTGAACTCCAGAGATGCTCTGGCTAGGTGTGAGATTCAGAGATGAAGCAATTTCTGGCTGCTCCTGAGAGTGGCACAAGTGCACTCCATATTATACTGCTAGTACCCCTATGTGAAAAAAAGGAGACAATGCAAATGGCAATAGATCATGAGAACTGGTGTGTTGTTGTTTCTAAAGAAAACTAGATATTGTTGCTATGCCATTATTTTTCAAGTGTGACTTGCTAATATCATAGCAATATCTGGCTACCCATGTGAATGGCCTATGGAGCATACCAGCCTGGAAGTGAAAAGAAGGTTTGGATGTACAAAATCCACGCTAAGAGAACCCAATATAAATAAGCTGGATATATTATTGAAATACATTTGCCCATATATTTTGCATATTTTATATTTCTTGAAGAAGAAGAAAAACTTGCATATTAAATGCAAATATGTAGTTTGGTCCTGTGTCTTTTGAGTCACATGGAAGTCATCTATTATTGGTGTTCATCTTGTGTGGATGGGTTGGATATCTAGTGTTGTTTAGGGAATATTTTTCCCCTTTGGATGAGCCGTTTTAGAATCTTGTGTCTATTTCCTTCTTTTGATTTTTTTAATTTATTTTATTATTGTAAATCGGTTCGGAATGGCTGGGATGTGTGAAGCGATATATAAGTATACTAATCTAAACTCATTTGCGTCCCTTTCAAGCAGGAGAGTTAAAGGGCCAACTTTAGCATTTGTGCTGAAACACAGGTTTAAAATTCAGAAGTCTTCATCTCAGTTCTTTTCTGCTGCCCACTTCAAAGGCTTCCTGCGAGGGTCATGGTTCTATCTATAGAAAGGTATGAACGAAATGTAACTAAAGAGGAAGTTTATAGTCCAGAGATAGATTTTCAAGGGGTTCATTAAAAGCATTCAGAGTTCATTGAGTTTTACTGACTTACATTCTTGTGCTTAAACAAGTTTTATTGTTCCCATAAAAGTTAATTTTTTCAATAGCTGGAATCGGAATTATTAAAGTATGGTTGTGTGGCGTACCGTTTTAGGATGCCAAAGAGCTAGCGATGCTTCTCAACATCTTGGACATTAAGGGGAAAGTCAGAAGTAGGTTTCTTAGGAATCCACAGAAGGTTCATAACAGCTGTGCAGATAACAAGACAAATGTGCAAGCCGGCTCATGAAATTTGCTCCCACAAGAGGCAGTGATGGTCACCAACTTGCATGTCTTTAAAAGAAGTTTGGACAAATTCATTCAGGCTACTAAAACTGATGGATATGTCCTACCTCCACTCTAGGAAGAAGTATGCTTCTGAATACCAGTCGCTGGAAAACACAGGGAAGTGCTGCTATGCTCAGGTCCTGCTTGTTGGCTTCTGGCTGGTGATTGTGGATGTTGACATTTCTATTCCACCTTAAGGAACAGACACGTGGAATTGTTGTGTGCCACATGTCTGTTTACATTCCAGCACAGTATGCTGGGAACTTCCGTTTGTGTATAGCTTTTGCTTTTGCTCTTCTCTCTGAGACGACATGAGAGAGAGATGACATGTTTCTTTGTTCTGATTTATGTTCAATAAATCTGCAGCTGTAGCATGACTCCATACCTCTCATGCCTACTTCTGTGTGCGCAGTACACTCTGCAAATTGCGTGCCCTGGCTTTTGAAGTATGGGTCGCTAATTTACGTCGGAGCACAGGCCGATGGAAGGAGACATCCGAGCTGGGGTTTGCCAGCTGGCCTCTTGGCCCTCTGCATATCGACAGTGAGAGCAGGTTTCTGGACTTGATGGGCCACTGGCTTTATCCAGCAGTCTCTTCTTATCTTATGTTCAGCCTCTGATTCAGCTATAGATTCTGCCCTTCTCCATCTGCTCCTATGCTTTCTTGCTTCCACTGCTTCTACCTCCTATCTTTCCAGATAGGACCAAAGTAGAAAATCACCCAGTGCCTGGTATGGGATAAGAATGTTGCAGTGTTCTTTGGAAACTTGCAGTGGTATAGCAGATGGGGAATGATAGCTCCAGAGCCTTTCCCCTCCAGAAGAAGAGTGATGGCTTTATCTGCTGAAGCAGCAAGGTAACAGATGGATCTCCCTTGCTCCGGCAAGTAAATGAGGTGATAATGAGACCTTAAAGTTTTGTGTGTGTGATAGAACTGCATAGAGGAAGTCAAAGGATGAGGGCAATAATCAAGCAGAGGCTAGACACTTCTTTACTTTGATGCGGTTCCTCTTTCATGGTAGCAGTAGGATGTTGTTGCTGCTGTTAAAGCTCAATGTGAGCCTCAGCTCGAAAACCATGTTTCAACTTGAGTTAATTCAATAGAGCTTACTCATAGGGCAATATGCACAGTATTGCAGTCATTTTGATCCTAATTAGATGTACTGCTGGTCTTTATTGTAGGTGTATGTTGATGTGTAATAAAATAAAATGGGGTCTGCGTTTTTGGACTCCCTTTGTGGACTTGATTATGGGAGTTGTCATGATGAGATATAGGAACACTGCCAACATTGCCAGTATATAACAGCACCAGTGTGAACACATTTTGTTCCATTTTTATTTATTTTTTAAGTTCAAGACCTTACAACCAACAGTAAATTCATTGTGTTTACTCCCAATAAAATAGGCACAGGATGTCAGCCATGCTGATCCTAATAAATATTATGCTATGCTTACTGCTTTTCATTGGGGTATATATGGGTTTATCATATTGTCGCAACACCAATTGCCTCTATTTTGGGAGCAATTTGAGAGGTTTTCTGGGTTCAGTTTCTGTACAGGAAGTCCTGCCAAATATTTGAGTCTCATCTGATTGTGGTGGTCCAATTCTAAATTCCTCTAAGCACAAGGTTGATTTGCCTTATAGCTGGTTCCTTGTACTTATCTTAGTGATTTAATGCCCAGTTGTTTTTCTAGAAATGCACTTTCAATTTTAATTGGCATTAACAATATGGATGAAAAACAGACACTAGTAAACTAAAGATCAGCAGCCTAGTCCACAACCTTGTTAAGTCAATGGATTTAAACTGATTTAGTGCTCTTGAAACTCAATTGGGTGGTAGATCAGGCTGTTTGCTTTCAATGAATGCCAAAACGCATAGTGTTGTAGTAGCTAGGAACAGATGCTATCTACTTTCAGTTGCTGGCTTTTCAGAACAAGGAACAGGGAATGGCTACAATCTTTTTGACCTTCCTCAAGGCAGCTGGATGGCCAGTGTTGAAACAAGATTTCTGGGACAGAGGATGGTTTAGTTTGGCCTTGTGCGGCAATTCTTGTTCCTGTTGAGAAAAGAAATGTGTTTGAAAAGTGTGAAAATGTTATTCTGATTACGTTTGGGATTGTATCACCAACTCTACAATTAGCTAGAGTGACGCCCCATCTCAGGCATCTGATTTTGAGTATCCTGAAAGACCACCAATTTCGTGATCATTTTTCTAATACTTTTTTGGGGGTGAGATGGGGGGAACACTTTGGGAAGGAAAGAGAAAGAGAAAACAGCACCAACCTTCAGCGGACTGCTAAAACAAATTAAAAAGTTTGAGGGGGTGAGTTGCATTTTGAGTTCTGGATATGATATATTTTCTTCTGGATATAATATGTTTTCTACCACCAGACAATACTCCTATGATGTAGCATCCTTTCAAAGAGGAATTGAGGGTGCAAATGAACCCAGATTTTTCTGAGAGTGCCAACAATGTTTTTGCTACAAGGAAAAGGAGGAAAAAGCCAATGTTGTCAATAATAATAATAATAATAATAATAATAATAACTACTACTACTATATCTCACCCGCCCTTCACATAAGGTCCCAGGGCAGATTACAACAATATAAAAGTACAGTATTACTTACAATATAAAAGTACAGTATTTGCAGAGGAATAGGGAGGGCCCTAATATATGCGTATGTGTGTCCTTTTAGCCATGCTGTGATGATGCTAGATGCTCCTCTGTGGAGGAGGGGCTTTCACAATTCGGGGTTGCTAGAGAGAAAACTCTCTCATGGGCCACCATTCTCTGTACTTCTGAGGGTTGTGGAATGATGCAGTTTCACTTTATAGCTTTTGGCAGATGCTGCAGACGCACCTCTTTCCCCTGACTTTTGACCCACCCTATTCCCATGACTGCAATTTGTTTTAACAGTTTTTAATTCTCAATTTTATATTGTTATATTGTTATAAGCTTCCCCGGGATCTGTTGGTGGAGAGCAAGTAATAGACCATCACCACAACCCTTTGGCCATCTTAACACACAATAGGATCAGTGAGGATGGAGATAGTGTTTCAGATATTTGGGGCCTAAGTCATAACAACCTATATCTCCCATGAGAAAATATATAACAGCTTTATGCCAGCCCAGCCCCAAAAATGCCTCCCTCTTTTCACTGTAAACAACAGGCCAAACAAGTAGGGAACCACTTTCAGTCCCGTTACTGAAAATTGCTAGTTAAACTGTTGTAGTAGTAGTAGTAGTAGTATTTTTACTACTAGGGAGGGAATAACAGGATTGTAAAAGGTAAAGGTAAAGGACCCCTGGACGCTTAAGTCCAGTCAAAGGTGACTATGGGGTTGCGGTGCTCATCTCGCTTTCAGGCCGAGGGAGCCGGCGTTTGTCCACATATAGCTTTCCGGGTCATGTGGCCAGCATGACTTAACCGCTTCTGGTGCAACGGGACACCGTGACAAAAACCAGAGTGCACAGAAACACCGTTTACCTTCCCGCCGCAGTGGTACCTATTTATCTACTTGCACTAGTGTGCTTTCGAACTGCCACCCCTCATGGGGATTCGACCCGCCAACCTTCTGATTGGCAAGCCCAAGAGGCTCAGTGGTTTAGACCACAGTGCCACCCACGTCCCTTATAGGATTGTGGAGCTGAAAGGGACCCCGAGGGTCACTTGGTCTAGCCCCCTGTAATGCAGGAATCTCAACTAAAGCATCCATGACAGATGGTCATCCAACCTCTGCTTGTAGGATATACATACTATACATGGAATCCAACTAAGTTCTACTTAAAGTAGATTCACTGAAATTGGTGGACCTAATCAATTTCTACGGGTCTGCTCTGAACAGAACTAACTTTGGGTACAACCCTATGTACCTTGAGGTGTAAATGTGTGAACCATTTTCTGCTCTGCCTCAGCCAACAAAATGTCTTTGCTGTAGCCCAGCATTAAAGCTGACCTGTCAGGCCATCAAAACAGGCCTGCCTGTACGTCAAATCTGAGCCATAGACAGCTGCTAGCAGGGAGCCAGGAGTACATACAACTGGGAAGCAAGTAGGTAACACACTGAAGTAGGCGGCTGAGAAATATTCTCCGCTCCCTGTGTGCATGCACCCCTGGTCTCCAGGGAATAGCAACGCCTTCTGAATTAAATAACGCCAATTTATCTTTAATAAAATGTATCTGAGCCACCATTCTGTAATGAATAGCACACAATAGAAAAACATAGCCTTCCCTGATAGATGTGGTGCAGCTCCACAGCTGTACGTATTTGACCCCCATTTTATACAGTTTCAGCTCACTGTGTCTTTCTCTCTCTCTCAGAATCCTGGAGTGAGCTCTCAGCGGCAGCAGTCACCAGATCCCTCATACATCTTCTGCACTGTTTCGGTCAATGAACTATAACCTTGCAACAGGGCTGTAATGTTTCCGGCAGCTGGGATCCTGGCTGCTTGTCAGGATGACATATAACCCAGAAGACATGCTTAAGAACAAATAACCTCAAAATTGCTCACATGCCATCTGTCTTGATGGCCAAAAAGCACCGAGTGAATTGAGGATGATATAAAAAATAAAAAATGAATAAAAGAAATAAAGCTGGTGAGCCATCGAACTAAAGTCCCCTTTGTTACTTGTGCAAAGATGAAGGCATCCAATTATGTTTAGCCGAAAGAAGGGCCACATTTTAATTTATTATTTCAGAGATACACACACACACACAAACACAATATCACGATGCTGTGCAATAACATCATAAAAAGACCATAAAATGCACAGCAAATGACCAACACTGATTTTTCTAAAAACGTCTGGCAAAACAAAAGTGCTTTTAGCAGCCAGCAAAATATCAAAATTGCAGATATTGGTTTGATATCAGGAGCCAGTACTCGTGCCACTATGCTATAAGCACTTGGTGTATGTTCACATCACCACTTACTGTGCATCCAAGTTTTTTTTTTTAAAAAAAGGTTTACAATAAATTTGCAATAATCAAAAAGGTTACCATGCAATAATTGTTTTTACAAAAAAAGACACGAACACTGCAATAAGCTGAGAGCAACCAGAAAAGTCAGTTTTCAGTCGTCGTCCCTTCCCCATTCTAATCTGTTTTAACTGTTTTAAATTTTAATTTTTGAATTGTTGCAACCTACTCTGGGTCCTGGTGGCGCTGTGGGTTAAAGCCTCAGTGCCTAGGACTTGCCGATCGAAAGGTCGGCGGTTCGAATCCCTGCGGCGGGGTGCGCTCCCGCTGCTCGGTCCCAGCGCCTGCCAACCTAGCAGTTCGAAAGCACCTCCGGGTGCAAGTAGATAAATAGGGACCGCTTACCAGCGGGAAGGTAAACGGCGTTTCCGTGTGCGGCTCTGGCTCGCCAGAGCAGCGATGTCACACTGGCCACGTGACCCGGAAGTGTCTCCGGACAGCGCTGGCCCCTGGCCTCTTAAGTGAGATGGGCGCACAACCCCAGAGTCTGTCAAGACTGGCCCGTACGGGCAGGGGTACCTTTACCTTTACCTTTACTCTGGGTCCTACTGGTGATGAGTGGGTAATACATTTTGATGATGATGATGATGATGATAAACCAATTTCAGACTGGCAGGAGTGGAGCACGCAGTCAGAGGCAGATTTAGGGGAGCGCGACCAGTTCGGTTGCACTGGGCTCAGAGCCTTGCGGGTGCTGCAGGAATCCACAACTATTATGTAGAATGGAAGGTAGGGGGGGCCTGTGCCAAATTTGGGCACCACACAGGGCACTGCTGAAATTTGAGAACCCAAGGTCCACCACTGATGTGATGCATCACCTCTCTGAAGCATCAGCTTGCAAGTTCTTTAACAATTTAAGGAGGAGATGCACAGCCCAGTCTCTCGCATCTCCTCTATCAGATTTGCAAGCACTTTCCTCGGAAAGGAGGCTGTACTGTCCATCACCTGCTTTGAACTGTCAAAGGTTAAAGCAAACGGACCATTTTGAGACCGTAATCTTCAGGGCAATATGCAGTGCAATCCTTTCTCAGATCTAACCATTTGAAAGTGCTTTGCCAGGAGACAGAGTGCAAACCCTTCCTTCAAAATTGGCAAAGCACTTGAAAGTGGGCAGTTTAAGAAGGATGCATGGTGGGATGGGCAATGCAATCCCACCCCTTCCTTGCGTATGTTTTGCCAAGAGAGGGAGGAGAGATCACATGATGTAGCAGGCCATTGGTTGTCTTCTTGAACCTGCCCAGATGTTTCCACATGGTGTCCTAGCACCCACTCAATGAAGAACTTGAACTCAGGTTGCAGTTTCTACCCAAGTCTTCAACGCTCAGATTGGTGCAATGCATGGGCAAAGCACTGCTCAAATGCACTGCAATGGTCAGAGCATTGGTCTATTCAGTTTGGTATTCTCTACTAGGCTGCCTGACAGTGGCTCTCCAGGGTTTCAGACGGGACATTCCCAGCCCTTCCTCACGTGTCCCATTGACACCCCTGCTGGGTACCCACTTGCTTCATGGCCTCCCTCCTTAGTGACTCAAATATGATATCATATGCAATCAATCATTTGTTTATATTATTCCTTAGAGGACTATCAGATTAAATATGATTATTATAAGCCTATGATTAGGAGTTTTAACTAATTTTGATGCTGGGAAAATAAATCCTTTTTACTTTTGCTTTTCTAACATACATTGGGAATGAATAAAAACAAGACTCTTTCCTTCACTGAGGAAATGAAGGGAATGGCTTTTGGGATTTAACAAAAAGAAATCAGAACTTTCTTCCATTCTTTTTCCTTGACTGTTTTCTCCACATTTGATGGGCACTTTGGGAACACAGGAAGTCACACTTTTTATTCTGATTATGCTTCAATCCCAGACTACAGAATTTTACATTTGCAGAGTCTCTCCACTTTCTCATCGAGCTTCTTCCGTCACTCAATATACCCCCCCCCCCCAGTGAATAGGACAGGGCAACTCTTTCTAAACAGGGGTTAGGTGCCTGTTTGTCAGGGATGATGAACATCGACAGAAACACACATACCCCCCACACAAACCTCTAAAATAAAGGAATAAAGATGGAATCTTTCAAAGGCTAAAAGCCCTGCAGGGGGAAAAGAGACAGAGTATTTTAAAGTTGCAATTCAGAATGTTCCCTCCTGAATTTCTCCACGAATATTCCTTTCCATGGGGGACTATGGGGGGGAGAGAGAGGAGTGACAAAGGTCTGCTTTCCTTCATGCTTCTCTCTCTCTCTCTCTCTCTCTCTCTCTCTCCCTCCCCATCTGCCACCAATGCCACTATCTCTAAAGAGGTCCTTTTGGTTTCAGCGGCACCTGATCATGCAGTCCCCGCGCAGAATAGATCTAACAAATCACAGAGTATCTGCAACCTGCTATGTATCAAAGTCCCTTAATGCGGCAACAAAGTTCTCCAAGGTCAGAAAAGCAGTTTATCAAGCTCTTATATCTCTTACAGCAGACAATAAATTTATTCTAGTGCTGGAATCTATGAATATTTCAGATCCTCCACGAGATAAACAGTATTGCTTAGGATGCTCCCTGTGTCATTGTCAACAAACACCAAACACTGTCATTGCTACACACATGCGATGCCTTGGTATGGCTCTGAGGGCAATAAAACTTAATGCTACCTGGTTTGCATTTTCCACACAATGCCCTCCAGCTCTGGCCATGTACATTTATTTGTCAGCAAACAGGCCATTACTAGGGCAAACTTCCACCCACAGATAGATTGAAAAACTCTTAATGTTTTGATTCATTGCTCAATTGCCACTTCTTTAATTTCTAATCAGGATTGAAATTAACTCCCGGAAGATAAAGAGCAATGCATTCCTTAAATTACTCTCTGCATTCACTTAATGTGAAGCCCACTCCTGACTCCATCTGTCTTAATTTGGATTAATGTGAAATTAGTAAAAATTCTGCGTCTACCTTGTTTGAAATTAGTTTACTGCACTGTTATCATTTGCTATTTGCGAAAGTGCTTAAAGCATACTTATTGGACGTGTACAAACTAGTTTTTAGTAAAGCGGAAGCCAAGCAGCAACTCCCTGTTGAACACTCCCATTGGAGGCGGTGAACTGGGGCAGGTGCTTCAATTATTTTGAGTGGGGGTACTTAGCATAGCAGTAGTCCTGCCCCTCCTCTCAGTTTTGCTAGCACCCTCCTACACTTAAAGACACAGGGCGATCATTGAATTGCTGAGCTGGAAGGGATCCTGAGGATCATCTAGTCCAACTCCCCGCAATGCAGGGATATGCAGCTGTCTCATAGGGGTATCGAACCTGTGCAAGAACTATAATAAATTAAGATAGCACTTTATCCCCTGAAGCAGGGATGGGGACTCTCAGTCCTGAGGCCAAATGCAGCCCTTCAGTTCTCTTGCTCTGGCCCTCAAGACTTTGCCCAGGCCAGAGCTTCTCCATGTCCCCTTGAAGTGCCTTTGCCTGGCTGCAATAGGTCATTGAACTGTGATAACTCTTGCGAGTTTCCACAAGTAGGTCACTCTGAGAACAGGGTGCTAGACTAGATGGGCCACTGGCCTGATCCAGTAGAGCTCTTATTATGTTTTTGTGTTTTTTTGCTTTCCTGGATGTACTAGTTAGGTCTGTTTAAAAATAATGAAATAATAATAATAATAATGAAATATTTAATGTATGGTTCCCTTGTTTGGTATTGTTGATGGGATTCATCTCATTGGGGTGCATGCAAGTAGGCATGGAATTTAAATAGGAAAATTCTTTTATTCATTTATTTAAATTATGATTGAAAAATGAGTACACAACAAGAGTAAAATGGGACACAATTTTAGTAGCTGAGACTTGTTTTGCTTACCCCATGCAAATATGTAATACAATTTTTAAAATGCCAGAAGTGCTGAGATTTGATAAAGCAGAGTTTGGCAGCATATCTTAATCTTTGCTATATTTAAACTCAAAATTGAGTTTCCCTTATTGAGCTGGATGAAACACCAGGGTCTGGATCGAATCCTAGAGGAATGTTACAGGACTTTAAAAAGGTTCAATGCAAATAGGTTGTTGAAAAGACTGCGTGCTGCTGCGAGGAACTGTGGTAACTTGTCATCGCTGACCATTAGCTGTGCTTACTAGGTTTGATGGGAGTTCAGCTATAGAGCCTGTGTGGTGTCATGGTTAGGGTGCTAGACTAGGACTTGGGAGGTAAAAGGTAAAGGGACCCCTGACCATTAGGTCCGGTCGTGACCGACTCTGGGGTTGCGGCGCTCATCTCGCTTTATTGGCTGAGGGAGCCGGCGTACAGCTTCCAGGTCATGTGGCCAGCATGACTAAGCCGCTTCTGGTGAACCAGAGCAATGCATGGAAACGCCGTTTACCTTCCCGCCGGAGTGGTACCTATTTATCTACTTGCACATTGACGTGCTTTCGAACTGCTAGGTTGGCAGGAGCTGGGACTGAGGAACGGGAGCTCACCCCATTGTGGGGATTCAAACCGTGACCTTTTGATCGGCAAGCCCAAGGCTCAGTGGTTTAGACCACAGTGCCACCTGCGTCCCAGGACTTGGGAGACCAGGGTTCAAATCTTCACTCAGCCATGAAGCTAACTGAGTGACTTCGGGCCAGTCACCATTTCTCAGGCTTGTTGTGCAGATAATATGGAGAAGTATGTCACTTTGAGCTCCTTGGAGAAAAGGTGAGACATAAAATCAAAAATAAAATGAATTTTTTTTTGTGGTGTACCATGTTGGTTGTCCCTGGTCTCATAGGAAGGAAAGAAAGATTATGGGGTGAATTCCTTTTTCAAACAGATTATGGGGTGAGTTCCTTTGTCAAAGCCCTGAATATTTAGGCAGATGGAGAGAGGGGGGGAAACGTTCAACAGAGGTGGGAAGAATATACAGTTAATGAAGGTCTGAAGGCGATGTTGAGTCACAAACTAAATGTAGCACAACTTAATTTATGCTAATAGAGGGAAATGCAGGTAGAGTATCAATACATCCTAAATTTAGAGAGAAGTAGATCTTTTTGTATGGGATCATATTGAAATGACATCATGTGGAACAAATTTGGCTGCCCATACTTTTCATAAAGCAACTGTTAGCCAGGCTAAAGGGGGGTGCCGATGTCTACCAACAACATGGAGATTATCACCTTCCTTATCCTAGTCCATGTATGTTATCTCCTTGCCTTCTCACATACCAACCAATCTTTTCAAAAAGTAGCCTCTTTTTACAATGCCTGTAGCTAACTATCCCTAGCTAGCTACAATAATTGTGTTGATCTGTTTGCATCTTTCACCCATTTTAAATCCAGTTGGTTGGTTTTGAGCATTTAACACTCTTACACATTCTCGTTCTTGTGAGAGAAAAAGAAGGAAATTATATGAAAACCGAAGGCTAGTCTGATTTGCCATTGCAAGCGATCTCAAATCTGTTCCCCAGGGTATCCTCTGCAAGATTATTGCCATTTCAGCAATTTAGTAATTTAGGAATTACCTTTTCATCCAGCCTACAAATGCCGAGTCTGCTAAATGTTCGCTTATCCCCACATTAATCTTTTGTCTCCTGAATGATATTTGTGGAAGGACTATACATGAGTGGCCAATATACAGGTAGATTTCTTTTTTTTTAATGCCCTTGCTAAATATATTTACAGGTACAGTATTTAGCATAAGTCTCAGTATTACCTGATTAATTGGTGCACTGAATCTAAAAAAACTAATAGTTAACTTTTATCTTCATTTATTGGGTTGTTTTGAAGCTTGTATGTTGAGTACTAGCTGTGGTTAACTAACTAACTAACTAACTAAATAACTAACTAAGCACAATGGATAGAAGAGAAAAAATATTTTATTTGGGCTGACAATTATTCAAGGAGAAGGTGAAAGGGTATTGGCTTCGCCCAAATTGTGCAGACATCTGCAGAATCTTGGTGTGTCATGTAATTTCAACATGGGTCAGGATCCAAAGATCCTAATGGGTGAGCAGAGTGGAAAGTGTTAGTGAGGAAGGAACGGACAAATGGCTGCTCATCTGAGCCCTGCTAACTCTGAGAAACTATCACACAGGAACACACCCTGGATGGACTAAAATTAATGAGAAGAATAGGTGGTGTGGGGGTGGGAATCAACCCTGTGCACCTTTGTACAGAGCTGCTGGGACTCTCCCCAACAACTTTCAGTTATACAGTCATATCTTGGTTCTTGAACACCTTAGTACTCGTACGTTTTGGCTCCTGAATGCCGAAAACCCAGAAGTGTTCTGGTTTGCAAATGTTTTTCGGAAGTTGGACATCCGATGCAGCTTCCGATTGAGTGCAGGAAGCTCCTGCAGCCAATCAGAAGCCATGCCTTAGTTTTTGATCTGTTCCGGGAGTCGAACGGACTCCCAGAATGGATTAAGTTTGACAACCAAGGTACCACTATAGTAATATGAAACTCTAGCATGTTGGATAATGAAAACCTAATGGTAAGGTTACAAGAAAACATCATGTCATCAGCATAAATTAGATGCTAAAGAACATTAAGAGTATCATCAGAATGACCAGTGAAATGTCAATATTCTTGGAATGTTTCAAAGGAATGTGCTGGAACATAATACTGTGGTACCTCGGGTTAAGTACTTAATTCATTCCGGAGGTCCGTACTTAACCTGAAACTGTTCTTAACCTGAAGCACCACTTTAGCTAATGGGGCCTCCAGCTGCTGCCACGCCGCTGGAGCACGATTTCTGTTCTCATCCTGAAGCAAAGTTCTTAACCTGAAACACTATTTCTGGGTCTGTAGTCTGAAGCGTATGCAACCTGAAGCGTATGTAACCCAAGGTACTACTGTAGGTGACTTTGGTGGAGAAATGCTGCAGAACATTTCATCCAAATAGATGATGGATATCCATAGTCTACACCCCACGTGGGTTTGCTTTCCTGGTAACATATTGCTATTGAAGACATATTCCTATACTGTACATACTGCTATTGAGCATTGATTGTGTTCCATACATATTTCTGTACCTGTATTATTGTGCTGCTCATCTTATAAGGACATCCACTCCTTATATATCATTTCTATTCTAACTAAATCCATAGGCAGACCTGGTAATTTTTACACTTTCCTCCTGTTTTCGGACTCCACTAAAGGATTTGCAAAATTCGGTGCATCAGCATTTATTACTAGGAGCTGAATGGTTGAATCTCCTTACCAACTGTGCTAGGACTCAGCCATCCATTCTAGTGTGACTGTGACTGTGTGACAATGCACACACATATCGTAGAACTTTGCTGTGCTACTAATTCTAAATAGTATTTTGCCGGCCTGTAAACTGTAAAATTGTACTTCTTTGATTGTAACTTAGTGGCTGATCTGTGATTGTAATACTGAAGATTGATTGATAGTTTCACTTATGTAAGTAATGGAATTGACATGAAAGGTGGAAAATTCCATCTTTCTGGTCCAGTTCCCAATCAATATATAAAATGTGTTCAGAGAATTATTCTCTCTCTTCCTGCTTGCTGCCTACCTAACTCTCCTTCATATGCCGCCACCCAGCTGAATGTTACGTGGGACCGTCCCAAAGATGGCTCAGAAAAGAACATTAGAAGGAATGATTCCACTTGTCGAGGGACAGAATTCAGCCCCAATTCCAGGAGTGAGCAAGGCTTGGCAGATGTTGGGGTAGACCAGGGAATGACCAATGTTGCTCCATCAGAACCAATGCAGAATTTAAAAAATAGGCAAGGAGACACAAACACACAGAGACACTAATGATGGGTGCTAGTCTGGAATTTTTACATGATCTACTTCTTTGGATCATGGCATTAGAACAGCTGGTCTGTGACCCTGGTATCTCAGACTTAGAAAGAACAACTAACATCCTGACCTTAACAGTCGCAGAAAGATCAGAATTGCATAAAAACAGAAAATAAATCAACCACTAAAAGCTATGAGATTTTTAAAAGAAAAAAAAAACAACATACAGTGGCATCCTATAAATACCAATTCAAAAATAAGTCTGATTGAGTTAATGGCACTTACTCCCTTATGCATATATTTGGGGAAAGTGTGTATGAAATGAATATATTTGTGAAAACAACGTACCAAACTGCATTCTATCAGGGGAAATTGCTTGAAAAATGTTGTGCATTAGTCAAAATGGCTTATAAAAATGTGTTTGTTAGGAGAAATTTGCACTAAAATGCTGATGAATTTATATTAGGAATATATATATATATATATATATATATATATATATATATAATCTCAAATTGCTGCAGGAATGCTGGGAAGTGAATTTTAGATAACGATAAACTGAAAGTACCTAAATGGACAAAAACATACATCTCCATGGATAGCTAATAAAAATAATGTGAATTCTATTTGGGGAGGATAAGTTGAGAGGGGAGCAAACAATAGGAGAAAATCACTGGAGTAACAGTAAAATAATTGTGGACGGTAGATTTCCTTTGGGAACAAGCAAAGTTAATTTATCAAGTGCTTGCTTGCATACAATTATGTGGTCATTTTTGGCTCATTTTATATTCCAAACCATTTTTGCAGGGTGTAAGTGGCAGAAATGTGACAGATAAACTAACAGAAGATGACAACAGAGAAAGGACAAAGAGAGAGAGGGAAGTCTTTTATAATTTAATTTTAAAAGGCACCATCATTTATTTTCAATTGGCATTCAATTTTCAATGCGCGCATTTTAAAATGTATTACTGTTTATGGTTGTGAATGTTTACGGCCATTTGGGAATTGATTTAGCTTTTCCCTGAGTCACAGATATGAAGCAAACTAATGAACAAGATTTCCGGATGACAAATGGTGCTTGCAGCTTTCATGTCTGCTAATTCATTTTTCAAAATAAAAATAAAAATAGAAGACATGCATCTTCTGAAATTTATGCAAAATGTAGGCTAAGCAAGTTGGTTGTGGGTTTCAGGATGGACAATTCAGGTTATTTTTGGTCCACGTGACTTTACATGTGTTCCTTCAATAAGTCTGATAACATCCCATTTCCATATTTCTCTGTGATTTATTTATATTTTGGTCAGCACAAAAATTTGGATACAAATATGTATGTATTTATTTATGTATTTCTTTAATACATACACATGCCCCCTTTCATGCCTAAGCAGGCAGGAGGTGCAAACCTGTTGCTATAAAATGCTGTGCGAGTGGCATTTGTGATCTAAAATTGCTGGGATAGGTAGAAAGTTAGTGATTTGCCATGGGTTGACAAGAATTTAGGGGCTGTAGCTAACTAAGATCTACTCAGAATAGAGCCCCATAAATTGCGAGTCAAAGTTGCCCCTTAATTTATATTATAGTATTCCAATTTCTAACATCCTAATTTCTAGTATTAATTTCTAGTAATCAATACAACCTGGGCTGTGCATCTGATCTGGTAAAATCCCATAATGTGAAAGAAACTGGGCCAATTTGGCCCAAGGCAGTTTTGTCCAGAGTGGGTTGAGGCAGCCCCAGATTGCCTTGGGTATGGTTGGTTCTGCCTAGAGAAATCTGGGACTGTCAGAAGGAGAGCTGTAGGACGGTGAGAGGAGCGGGGAAGAAAAGAGGAGAAGATGCAAGCTACTTCTTCTCCACATCTCATCACCAAACACATGTTTAATGTGGGTTTAAAATCTGATTAAGCATGTGGTCAGGAAGAGGAGAGAATAAACCATCTCCTTCCCCACCTCTTTTCATTGCTTACCACATATTTAATAAGGTGAAAACCCTTAATTAAACATTAGGGCTGTGCAAGGCCTGGGTCAGGTCAGGACCAGATCAGTGTGGCCCAATTAGTATTGTCAAATCAGGTCCCAAACCAAACTGAGGGTGCCTTGCACAGCCCTAGGTAAAACTGTTTGATTTTCAATAGTCATAACCCAACATTTTTTTTCTCCCACTTTCTCTTTTCCAAATTTAGCTGCTAAAATTAAGGGTTTTTTGTTTTTTGACAGAGACAAGAATGTATTTTTGCATGAAAGGGTTGTAAACTCAGTTCTGAAAATAAAATATATTCCTGGATTAAGCATATGCTTAGGGGCCCTTCCCTTCCTTGATTCTGGGTGTAGGAGCACAATTTTGCACCTGACTCCAGTTGTGGACCTTGGCTCACCTCTGTTGTAACCTGAGGGACATCATTGTTTTACCCTTGTGTTCCTGCAAACTGTTTCACTTCTAGAGTGCATCTGTGGAACTGATGCTGTATTGCTCTACAAACTGAGAAGGTGCCTCACTTGTCCAGCATTCTCAAAACCAGCTCTAAATGGTTGTGGCTTTGCATTAAGAAGGCAAACATGGCTAATTTAAATTACTTTCCATTTATTGGGAACACAGTGTGAATATGTTGATGCCCATATATATAAAAAAATCAAAACATTGCAGATGAAGCCAAACTCCGGTAAGAGCAAATTCATTTTGTCATCCATTTACAAAGCTAAGGTTATTATTTTTATAATAACTAGTTCAAATCACTTTATTTAAAATGATGGAGTGAATAAAAGATTGTGGTTGTGTGGTTGTTGTTTTTTAAAAAATAAGGTTTTCCTTAATCTTTTTTGTGTAGTCATCTTAGTAAATACTGAACACATTTTCTAGAGATTTTTGGTTCCCACATGGCCCCACATAAAGAACAAAATAATCATTCCTTATCTGAGTCCCTCTACGGATTGCATTTTTGGGATATTACAATGCTTTGAGCTGGTTGTTAAAAAGTGCAGATCCTTCAAGAGTCCCTATTTTTCAGGGATGTCCCTGATTTAAAGAAGCCATTCCAGTTTCTGATGTGATCCCTGAATGTCCCACATTACCTTAGGATGTTCCTATTTTCATTGGATAAATGTTGGAGGGTATGGAGTAATCCAACCCCTGTGCTGTCTGAAGGCAATCCTGTATAGGGAAGTTTTTGAAAAAATGTTTAATGTTTAATTATGTTTTTATATATGTTGGAAACTGCCCAGAATAGCTGGGGCAACCCAGTAAGACATGGGGTATAAATAGTAAAATTATCATTATGGAATGGGACGTCCTTATTTTCATCGGAGAAATGTTGGAGGGTATGTAAGTGTGGGGTGTGTTCTTATAACTGCTACTTTTCACCAGTTAAAATTTTCAAATATTTCATTGGGGCCATGTCAAGACCATATCCTTTTGTCTCAAATATTGAGTTGAATTTCACAATTGCTCTTTGGTGCCAAATAGCTGAACGTATGGAGTATATGGTTTTACTGTCTTGGACAATTTAGAGCTAGCACAGCGTTATCATGGCAGTCGTATGTTGCTGTATAATTGTGCTATGGATACTGTGGTCTCTAATACCTTTGGATTAATGGGGGCACTGTGTACATAGGGTTACATTGTTTTTTGAGGACACATTGGAGTGATTTGGACAAAGAACAGTGCAAGCCATTCTATGTCAGAGGTAAATCTCATTGTGCTCAATGAGACTTGCTCATGGTAGGGATGGATGAATCTGTCTCAATTTCTCTCAGTTTCTCATTTTTCCAGTCTTAAATTTGGTTTACAGTTCTATAATTCTATGATTGCTAAGCCTGCCTTTGTGGCTATGAAGACATGTGGTTCAGAGAGGGTCCACTGAGGCCACTACTTTCCCACATCGATTCATTTTCGTCCAAATGAGGATATGGTTGGACTTGTGGTGTCTCTTTGCAAGCAACAGAAATATCGCAAAGCAGTCCAAGATGCTTTGCAAAATGCCCTTTCCCAGACTGCTTCTTTGCTTCTTGTGTTTTCCCATCAGAAATGTCTGTGGAGGCAGAGCTGGTATCTAGAAGTTGAAATGTAGAATTATTCTCTGGATGTGTGTACCAAATTTGATTCTAAGATTGTAATCTTCAATGGAGTGTCACATTGCACTGCAATGCAAACAAACAGACAAAACTTATGAAAGGAAAGATGAATGGGTGAGTAATTCAACTGTAGGCTAAAAACTTCATTCAGTTAGTAAAGATACTAAAATGCAGACTTAAAAGCAAAGCTGGAAACAGATACCACCCCACCCAACATTTTTGCCAGTATGCAAAGTGTTGGGTTTATTTTTCTATGCTTAATTTATATGAATTCGAGCAAATAGCATACTATAGGGAGTTAATATGAAAGGCATGTTTAAGTCTTACTGTGAATCAAATTCAGCCCTGTGCCTTTTATAAAAGTACAGTTTGCCTTTTAATTCGCCTCAAGGCACTTCTGTTCTATCTGGTATGTATAATCAGCAGCTGCTAATTCCTTGATTTGTACTACAGAGCTACCACTTTGGACGATTAAAAAAATCTTTTATGTTGTACTAGTTACTATTTTTCATTACACAGTGTGTTAGAGGAAATTTTGCACAGTCTGAGATGGAGGACCTGAGGGAAAGCAGGGATGTTTTGAAAAGCTTTTGGATTACTTTCACTCCCCAAAAAGTTTGTTTTTCTATGCTTCTTTGTAAAGCAACTGCTTTGATTAATGTATTTACTGGGGGAAATGTCTGATTTCTATGCATAAAAGAAGTATGAGCAATAATAATGGCTGTCCCAAAAATAATTATTATTTTGAAAGTTTAAGAAAACTGTGTTTTGCAAGGGAACGAGGAAATGGAAAATTTAGAGAAATTATCTACTGAAAACATCATGTGAAAACTAAAGTCTGTAATTGCTTGTTATTCTTTTGTATCCTATTCCTACCTGGATGTTCAAGATGGTTAAGTATTGAGTATAATGTTTTAAATCATTCATCTAGATTGCTGTTTCTTTTGCTAAGGGTCTGATTCCATCTGTTTCTAGTATTTTACAAAATGCAATTGTTGGAAGACAATCCATCATATGTATCGGCATGGGAGAATGCCTTAGGGGAGTCCTCAGAAGAAAGTGCTTGGCAGTGTATCTGTAACTCCACTGCAACTTTGTCAATTGACATGAAGATAGAGGAAGCACAATACATAGCTCTTAGTAGGTGGTGCATTACAGAACCCTAGCAAGTCTCCGTCTAATGTGTCCAAATTATATCCAATGTTGTTGGAAATGGAATAGTCAGATTTGTTCATACTTCCAGCTATTGTGGGAATGTCCAATGGAGCAGGACTTCTGGAATGTGGTTGCTGATTACTGCGAAGAATTTCTCTGCAGTTGGCCACTCTTAACTCCCAATGACTCTGGCTTCCTGTATAAAGACCTTCTTAAGCAATTGCATTCAGCAGGGAAGTTGCGCATAGCATGTAATTGGAAGTCTCCAAAGCAGCCATCTAAACAGCAGTGGGTTAATATAATTTGAGGACCATGATTATGTACAAACTTGAACTCTGCAAGTGCAGCGTGCAGGAAATAATCATGTTCAAGAAGAGATCACAACACTGTGGACTCTGTTTATTTGCTTATGTGGAAGACCTTCAAACTTCAAAACTGATTAAATTGAAATCAAGTGTGTTTCTCGACTGTAGCAAATTATGTATATGACATACATAACTTATCTGTTTCTAGAATCAGGTAGGTAGCTGTGTTGGTCTGACACAGTCGAAATAAATAAAATAAATAAATAAATCATCCAGTAGCACCTTAGAGACCAACTAAGTTGGTTCCGGGTGTAAGCTTTCGTGTGCATGCACACTTCTTCAGATACACTGAAACATAAGTCACCTTATATATAGTGGGAGGGTGGGGTGGGGTTTTTCTCAGAAGCGTAGTAGGAGATGGGTGATTGACTCAATGGCTAAGGTCACTTTGACCCATTGGAAAAAATGGGTATGGTACCATTCCCATTGTATCAATCACCCATCTCCTACTAACCTTCTGAGAAGGGTATACTCAGAACAAACTTAGTTGGTCTCTAAGGTGCTACTGGACAATTTTTTAATTATTCTTATTTATTTCGATAACTTCTATGTGATATAGTCACTGAGCAAGTTGCTAAGTATGTATGATATACTTAGGGAACTGGTTATCCTACTAAGGATGATCCTCAACCTTAAACTCCCCACTGCTGGTTCCGACGTCAAATTATGCATTATTATTTCCCCACCTGATGATAGACTCATTCATACTTGATTGAAGCAATGATTCTTCAACATCAACTTCATTGGACTGGTCATTTTTTGCAGATGACTGATTATTGTCTTCCAAAGCAACTACTCTATTCTGAACTTAAAAATGGAAAGTGTAATGCTGGTGGTCAACAAAAGAGGTTTAAAGACTCTCTCAAGGCAAATCTTAAAAAGAGTAGTATAAACACCGACAACTGGGAAACCCTGGCCTGTGAGCGCTCCAATTGGAGAACAGCCTTTACAAAAAGTGTCATGGGCTTTGAAGACACTCGAACTCAGGCCAAAAGGGAGAAACGAGCTAAGAGGAAGGCACAGTTGGCAAACCCTCACTGTGATCAACTCCTTCCAGGAAACCTGTGTCCCCGCTGTGAAAGGATGTGTGGATCCAGAATTGGCCTCCACAGTCGCTTACGGACTCACTGTTAAAACCATGTTTATGGAAGACAATCTTACTCGGCTATGAGTGATTGCCAAAGAAGAAGAAGAGTCTTGATTGGCACATCTTTGCATTAGATGAAGCGAGTAATGGTGGCCCTTTCTCCTCAGTTTACTAGGACAAGCTTAGGATGGTAGAGATCCTAGCTGGCCACCTTTCCCTTATTTCAGCAGTTGGGGCAAAACTAGATAAGATGCCGCTAAAATGTGATTGCAATGAACATGCCAGTTTTTAAAATATATAACAAGTCTCTGAATACCAGTTGCTGGCAATCATAGGTGGGCAGACAGCTGTTGTGTTCAAGTCCTGCTTTCAGGCTTCGGCCACTGTGAGAACAGGATGCTGGACTAGATGGGAAATTGGCCTGATCCAGGAGTCTCCTCTTATAACATAGTACAGCTGTTTTCTGTAGTTCATGCAAGCAATGATCTCCATTGGGTGAGCATAGTTAAAATTATGGAACATGCTCCCACAAGCAGTAGAGATGGCCACCAATTTGGATGGTTTCAAAAGTAGATTAGTCCAATTCATGGAGGATGTCTCTCAATGGCTACTGGCTACCATGGCTCTGTTCTAGGCAGTATGTTTCTGAATAGCAGTTGCTGAGAATCTCAAGTGGGAAGAGTGTTGTTGGGCTTAGCTTCTGCTTGCAGGCATCACCTAGGCATCTGGTTGGCCACTGTAAGAACAGAGTGCTGGACTAGATGGTCCATTGACTTGATCCATCAGACTTTCCTTATGTATGCAGCACACAGTCCTAGACCTGCTAATCCCCATTTCAAATATTTGTGCTTCCATCTTCTCTGGAAGAAGGGCCAGTCAAGGCTGGCCTCAACCATACCTTTGCATAGAGAGAGTCTCTCTTTCCTGCCTCCCTTTCTCTCTTGTTTTACTTTGAGTAATTCTTCTTAATAGTCTAGGAACTTCGGCATGCTCTTTAGAAAGATGGGCCTGCCATGCATTCAAGCTGTGCAGCTTTAGGACTGTGAAATAGTTTCATTACAAACCTACTTTGCCTCCAGTTTTCAACACATAGGAGGAAATAATTTTACTGTAGGGTAACATTTTCCATGCTTGATTTCAATAGAAGTGTGCATATTTCTTCTTCTTCAAGATAAGCTGTAGCACATAAGTTTGTTTCCCACTATACAGGTTTTTTAGCTTTTTCTCCCCCGCTTTCTTCAAATATATACATATAAAATCTCCAAAGTAACTGAGAGTCGAACCTGAAGTAAAGGTGCTGTATCTAATGTTTTGCAATGAAGTTAGCTGTCGTTAGGGTTTTGCCTGAAGATTTAACTATTTTAGAAAGCATGATGAAACACACACTTTGAGATCTGCAGTGGCATTTAAAATAGTGTGGGCTTAATATATTTGACATACTCAGGGCCAGCTCCAAGTCTGAGGTCCCCACTGCTAAACTGCTATGTGAGGGGAAGATGTTCTTAAATAATTGCTCCCCCAAAAGAGCTTACCAGCAGTGCCAGGGAACCATAGGCAGTAACAACATCACAATCTGCAGCAGATGGCTGTGAGCCACTTGCCATTCTAAAAACCCATAATGTATTGATCTCTCCATTGTGGGGGATTTGAAATTGTGGATGGCTCCCAAGCCCCTGGTCCCAAGCCTTGGACTTGAGGAGAGCAGGCAAACCCATCTTTAGAGAAGGCACCAGTGTCACTGAGCTCTATCAGAACACCATTTTTCATAAAGCTGGGTGGGGGAAATGGAAGAGGCCTTGTTAGGAAACAAATTACCAGGCAGAGGGCCTTCTCGGTAGTGGCGCCCGCCCTGTGGAACACAGATGTCAAAGCGATAAACAACCACCTGACATTCAGAAGACATCTTAAGGCAGCCCTGTTCAGGGAAGTTTTTAATGTGTGACATTTTAGTGTATTTTTGGTCTCTGTGGAAGCAGTCCAGAGTGGCTGGGGAAACCCAGCCAGATGGGCAGGGTACAAATAATAAATTATTATTATTATTATTATTATTGTTATTATTATTATTATTATATTATTATTTGCAGATGGGGACAGGCGATTTTGTAGGCATTGGAAATACCAGTAGCTATGCTGGCCCTGCCTAGCAGGAATCATAAACTGTAGGGCTTGATCCAGCAGGCTTTTATTAGATTATTAGGTTTGGAGAATTCTGTTCATTTCCTCCATGGCACAGCGTTGCAGCCATGTGTCGCCTCTGCCTCCTCATCCTGAGGGAATTCTCCTTGCCTCTGCAATGGCTTGACGCATGATTTGAGTAGTTTTTCAACCCTATGCTGGTCAGAGTTTGCACGAGCATGGTTGAACCATTTAGGGAATTACTTCCAGTATGTCAAGGAACCTATGCAGTTTCTGGTTTCAGTAACAGGTATTGTGTTGTGGTAACAGGTGTAGCAAACCTCACTATAATGAGTGGGGTGGATATAGAACTAGACGTAAGACCAAAAAGTTGTAGGGGAGGCAAAATAGATGTTTATTAGTTGTATGCATTTTAGACTCGATCCTTCTTCAGGGAGATTAAAATTAATTCTAAAAATAATAATTACAGAACTGAATAGTATGCAGTCATACCTTGATTTAAGAACAGCTTAGTTTATAAACAACTTGGATTAAGAATGCTGCAAACCCAGATGTAGGTGTTTTGGTTTGTGAACTTTGCCTTGGAAGCAGAACATGTTTCGCTTCCTGTTGAGTGTGTTCCATTTGTAAATTGAGTCCCCCACTGCTATGGGAAAGCACGCCTTGGTTTAAGAACACTTTGGTTTAAGAATGGACTTCCGGAACGGATTAAGTTCGTAAACCAAGGTACCACTGTATTAAATTTTAAAAAACATAAACAATATGCATAAAAACCATAATAGATGTAAAAAGGAGAGCTGTTAATAACCCACACTGAAAGACAAATTTTAGAAAGCACAATTCATATCTTTGAAGCAGAATTATTATAATAGAAGAGCAAACGTTGTTAAATATTAACACCAGATTTTATAAGCAGTATACCATAAGTGCATGTAAAATAATTCAAACTTCCTTTCCAGATGCTTTAGTCAAATTATGGAATACCTCTCAATATACAGATAGTATTATAATCTAGCATTGGTTTACAGTTTGTGAGAACAAGAATGCAGTTTTCAGTTTCAAAAAAAGCTCTCAGTAATGCACACACACACATGCTCCCTTTTATCTGCATGAAAAATACTCCTTGTACTCTGCAGTAGGATTGAATGTTCTGTGGATTTTATCTGGAACAAACAGCAATTGTATCCCACACACCACGAAGACATATTCACTTCAACTTCATTAAAGTTTTCAATTCCTTCTTGAAGAAAAAACACACCAGACATGCCTTAAGTAAATTACCTCAATCAGTGATGCAGCATAATTTTAACATTTAACAATATCACAAACATCTTTGAAAAGAGGCGACTCATGGCCACGTGCAAAAAGTTCCAGGATCAGGTCTCAGATTTATTAGTCATCCTTCAATACCTTGAGACCAATTCAATTTGTCAGAGCTAGATATCATTGCATTTTGTACACAATACTGGGTTTTAAATCAAGGCCAACGCAGCGTCTAACCTTGGAGTGAGAAAGAATTTATAGTATTGCTGGAAGGGCCATGTCTCAAAGGGATTTAAATCTTTTGAATAATCCATTCTGATTTCTACCCTCCAGGGGTAGAAAGAGGACAGATGCTATTATGTTTAACAGAGTAAGGAGGAAAATCACACAGTGAGCAAAGAGCCTCTCCGTGTATAGAGAAATGTTGTGTGGTTCTGTAGCTTATCTTGAATTTAGGATTACACTTGGAGAATCACCTGTTTGTTTTCTTAGATTTTTTAAAGGTTTGTTTTCTCCGTCAAAGGGAGATTTAGGAACAAACCTGTAATACACAAAACATAAAAGGTAAAGGTAAAGGTACCCCTGCCCGTACGGGCCAGTCTTGACAGACTCTGGGGTTGTGCCCCCATCTCACTTAAGAGGCCAGGGGCCAGCGCTGTCCGGAGACACTTCCGGGTCACGTGGCCAGCGTGACATCGCTGCTCTGGCCAGAGCCAGAGCCAGAGCCAGAGCCGCACACAGAAACGCCGTTTACCTTCCCGCTGGTAAGCGGTCCCTATTTATCTACTTGCACCCGGAGGTGCTTTCGAACTGCTAGGTTGGCAGGCGCTGGGACCGAGCAGCGGGAGCGCACCCCGCCGCAGGGATTCGAACCGCCGACCTTTCGATCGGCAAGCCCTCGGCGCTGAGGCTTTAACCCACAGCGCCACCTGCGTCCCTACACAAAACATATGCTAGGGCAATATGTTGTTTTGTTCCTATTTTCTGTATGTATGTACAGTTATAGGATATGGTGGGAGTTGAATCATTCATCATATGTGATGAATAGGTAGCAACAAAGTAAGGCCACATTCTACAGAAGTACAAATCTCAGAGTGGTTTAGCAATTCATCCCTCTTCACAGAGAACTCTAGGAATTGTATTTCTAGGAAGGGAATGGGGGTCTCCTAAAAACTCTCAGTGCTCTTAACAAACTACAGTTCCCAGAATTCTTTTTGGGGGATGCCATGACTGTTGAAAGTGGTATCATAGTGCTTTAAATGTACTGTGTGAATGTGGCATTGGTCATCATCTAGACCACAGTTGGGGAAGCTCAGGCACTAGGGCCATCTGTGGCTCTCCAGGCCATTGTATGTGGACCTTGGGATTTTCCCCAGACATGCAGCTGCTGGGTGACCTTGGGCCAGTCACACTTGAAGTCTCTCAGCCCCACTCACCTCACAGAGTGTTTGTTGTGGGGGAGGAAGGGCAAGGAGAATGTTAGAAGCTTTGAGACTCCTTAAAAGGGAGTGAAAGGCGGGATATCAAATCCAAACTCCTCCTCCTCCTCCTCCTCCTCCTCCTCCTCCTCTTCTTCTTATGTCCCCTCCTCAAACCATAACCCTTCTCCCCATGTGACATCCCTCAGTATCTTCACTGGCCTTGCTCTGTACCAACTTCTTAATGCTTTTGTTTGGCTGGAATGTAACTTTGAACTATAACAATGCCTTTTGGATGCCTGGATATACAGAGGTATATATGCGTGTGTGGAAACCTTTTGCATAGGTACAATGTAGATTCTTGAGTAAAGAGTTATATCTGTTGCTCCACCCATTTCTCCCTCTGGTCCCACTACTGGTGTGCAGGCCCTGGAGGACACACAGCTCTTGGTCTGCAAAAGGTTCCCAAACATCCCTAATCTAGGCAGGGATATATAAGCCGTATTGTTTCTTTTGAATTATGGTGCTGGAGGAGACTCTTGAGAGTCCCATGGACTGCAAGAAGATCAAACCTCTCCATTCTGAAGGAAATCAGCCCTGAGTGCTCACTGGAAGGACAGATTGTGAAGCTGAGGCTCCAGTACTTTGGCCACCTCATGAGAAAAGAAGACTCCCTGGAGAAGACCCTGATGTTGGGAAAGATGGAGGGCACAAGGAGAAGGGGGCGACAGAGGACGAGATGGTTGGATAGTGTTTTCGAGGTTACCAGCATGAGTCTGACCAAGCTGTGGGGGGCAGTGGAGGACAGGAGTGCCTGGCGTTCTCTGGTCCATGGGGTCACGAAGAGTCGGACACGACTAAACGACCAAACAACAACAACAACAACAAAGGGACCCCTGACCATTTGGTCCAATCATGGGCGACTCTGGGGTTGTGGCGCTCATCTCACTTTACTGTCTGAGGGAGCCAGCGTACAGCTTCCGGGTCATGTGGCCAGCATAACTAAACCGCTTCTGGTGAACCAGAGCAGCGCACAGAAACGCCGTTTACCTTCCTGCTGGAGCAGTACCTATTTATCTACTTGTACTTCGATGTGCTTTCGAACTGCTAGGTTGACAGGAGCAGGGACTGAGCAACAGGAGCTCACCCCGTCGCGGGGATTCGAACCGCCGACCTTCTGAGCGGCAAGTCCTAGGCTCTGTGGTTTATCCCACAGTGCCACCCATGTCTCATGCAAGTAGCATTGTGCAAAGAGTAGAGAGGAGATGAAGAAGCTGGCCCCTTCCCCTCTCACACAACCCTATAGTATAGTGTATTTTAAAATGGTGTTTTAGAGTTTTTAGGGGGTTTTAAATGTTTTATGTAGTTTTGTAGTAGTTTTATGTAGTTTTGTGGTAGTTTTATGTAGTTTTTATGTAGTTTTATGTAGTTTTTCAATTTCATAGTTCCGCATGGGACAATGACAATAAAGATATTGTTATTGTTATCGTCACCATTTCTTCAGTTTGGTTAAGAAAATTTCTAGAAGTAATTCTAGATGCATTGCTGCATATGAGGTCGGAGTAGAATGAGGCAGACTTCCCATGAGTTGGAAATGATGGTTCCTGTGATCATTATTAACGCAGCCTAACATTGCATTCACTTTATTTATTTATTTTTTGGCAGCTGTCTAACACTGCTAGCTATAATCCCGAGATCCTTTTCCCACCTGCTGCCACCAAATAGGGACGGGGGAGGGGGGAATTGGCTCAGTTTGCATTTGAAGAGAAATCTACCTAATTCACATTTCCTGAAACAAGAAGCAAGTGGAAGCAGTCACCATTCAAAATTCACACTACTCTGAATTTTGTAATGCCGCTCCAGTGACTTGTGTGAAAATGCATATGCTAGGCAAAGGGTGCATAAAGATTTGTTTATTGGTGAATATAACATACAGAATTCATTATATTTGCATGTATATGAATTTTCATGAGGACTTTTTAATTTTTTTAAAAAAATCACAAACTGGTGTGGAAAGTGAACTCGAGATGGGTAAAATGAGAAACTGAGAAACCAAAAGTGGTGTATTTATCCATTTGAACTGCCAAGGTAGGTCTCCACCAACCTATACCTGTACATCATGAAACAAGCCTGATTCAGACAATGTTTGTGGGAACCATAATCAACAGCATTCCATTCAAAAGTGTTTGTTTGTTTGTTATACCACCCTATACCTGGAGGTCTCAGGGCGGTTCACAGAATAAAATCAAAATATAAAACCACAAAATAAATAATAAAAAACAAGCAAAACAACCTAATAGCCCCCCCCCCAACCACATTTAAAAGGGGAATTTTAAAAGAGTATGCTCAAAAATTGCTTCCAAAATGAGCAATAAGCCTTTGGGCATGCCATGTTTTAGATAATCTTTTTAAACTGCTGCAATGCCATTTGTGTGTTTTGTGTGTCCCATCCAACTATTTGTCTGCTTTTCATCAAACACAGAACTCTCCCTGTTTCAGCATATTTAAGAACCCTGGAGATCATGTCTAAAATATAATCACCATAAACAGAATGTGTAAGACAATTTCCACAGTAACTTCCAATCTATTTGGCAGCAACGCACACACGAGAATGATATGTCATCTTCTACGTAGAAAGCTGCATCCTGAAACCCATAATTTTAGTAATGCTATAATGCTTAAAGGATCCTTGGAGTAATTTTACTCCAGGGAGTGGGGCCGGACTTATTTGAAGCGTACATGCTGCTTATTAAAAATGTACATGTTGTAGCATCCCGTGAAAATTAAATGCTTATATTTCTGTGTTGTGCAGCATATTTGTATTGATTTTTCACCACTAAATTATTCACATTAACGCGCCAAAGATTGAATTATAGGGTCCCAGTGCAGAGGGAATAAATGTGCAGCTTTAACAGAAAAGTGCCAGTTGCAGAAAGTTCAGTTCTTAGGGAAGCAGTAATATTTTCAGCTTATGGAACAAAATGAGGGGGATGGGTCTTGCGGCAGATGAGAAGCAACATGTTATTGAAAAGTGATAGAGCCAAGTTGATGCAGATAATAAAACTTGTAACTAATCAACCTTAACCACCTATGTATATATAGATATATATCTCCATGGTTTTATAAAGCCAGAATAGATTATATCAGGAGTGGGTAACCTCAGGCTTAGAGCCCAAATACCTCCATGCCTCTCCATCTGACCTTGACACAGGGGTGCCAACTTAAATAAAGTACTACAAAAAATATGTAAGCCCCATCCCACATAATCAATCACAAGACCCGGCACACACATACCATTTGAATGTCAATGCCTATCAACTTTGGGGGGGCCCTGGCCCCCTCAAATATTTTATTGTGAGGGGGCTGAAGGGACCTCAGCACCTAGGAGTTTGCTCCTATGCCCACAAAGCTCTCCCCAAATCACATTCTTCACTGGCCCTGTCTCACATATTACCTTTTCCCTCTGCCTGGAATGTGCCCTTAAGTTCTTATGCCTTCTGCTTATCTGAATGGAGACAAGAGAAAGTGTTTTGAATATGTGTATAAACTAGCCTACTCAGTGGCAGATAGTCATGCTCCGGCACCGGGTTGGAGAGCAGGCGGGTCGGGGATGGCACGCGTCCCGGGGGCATGGTCACATCCTAGGGGCGTGGCGCGCCACCAGCAGGGGCATAGCATCCAGCATGGGGGGGGAGCCCCAATGGCACCCCACTGGGATTGTGGTGCCAGGGGCGGTGCACTCCCCCAGCCTCCTCTTTTCCTCCGCCAGTGAGCCTACTGTACAAAGGGGGGAAATTCCATTAGTTGCTCCACTTACTTTTTCATCTGGGCCCATTCACTCCTAGCAGGTGACTCTCTGAAAATGAAGGGAATGCAGTCCTCAACCTGAAAATGTTTTCCCACCCTGGAACAAATCTACAGAAGCAATGTAATTTTAAATATAGATGTGAGTTCCACAAGCCATCTACACTGCAAAATGCATTTTTATTTCAAAGCTTTTAAATGGGAGTGTGTGTGTCAATTGATTTGTTTTTGTTCTTGTTTTTATTGTGCATTTTGTGTTATGAACCACACTGAGATCTATGGATGAAGGGCAGAATACCAATAATGATAATTTTCATCATCATCATCATCATCATCATCATGGTGGTGATATAGCTTGCCTCTCATAAGAGATTGTGTGGGAGTTAGCTTATAACCATTAAGAAAATAAAAATCTAAGAATAAACCAATCATAAAAAGAACCCTATCTGAAGGCAGACTGGTTTCCAGTTATAGTTTGTTTTCCATCATGATGGACAGGGGAAAGAGTTAGGGCAAATGTCAAGTGCAGACACAAATCTATCCAGTTTAAGGAAAGAGTGTTTTATTTCCACCGGAATCTAATTCGAAAAGGGTAGATTAGTTTCTGCTGAACTCCCCCCCAACCCTTTTTGTGTCATTACAGAAGAGGGTCACAATTCTTTCTTTTTAAAGAAATTATATCACTGTGACAGTAAAAACTGACCACTGAAAAAATGAAGAGACCTGAAAAAAAGAAAGAAAAAAAGAAAATACACCTTTCATACAGTTAGCTTTGGGAGTAAACAACCATTATAGCCAATGGTAAGTATCCCACTGGTTTTAAAGGTGTCAGCTGGAATTAATTGAGTAGAATCTAATGTAAATTGTTGTGATTTTAAAAGTTATATAAATCTTATTAAATATATAATATATAAATTTCAGTTGGTCCTTATTTTGAGAATTGCAAGCAGCATGAGGTGGATTTCATGCAACATTTAGGCTAATTTTGGCCATGTTTTGGAAACCATAAAAATAAAAGGATCACCCCTGATGTTATAAATCATTTTGTTCGCTAGACCAAAATGTCTCTCTAAAACTTGAGTACATGACCTGAAACATATTACAAGTCAAACATGCATTTTGTCTTATTTTGTGTACATTTAAGTGTCCTGTTCACCGAAATGAACCGTAAGACTGCAGTCAAAAACATTGACGCACATTTGTTCGATGACACATGTCACACTACTTTTTGATGTTCTACACTGGACCCCATCAGATTGAATGTTTGATGTCAGAAGAGAGATGACACTTGGCATGATCAATTGAAGGCACTGAAATCTATCACAAATGACAACATAAACTGGTACTCTGAAAGTACAATACCTTCAAACCTGGGTATAAATACATTTGTGTATACATGGTGTGTCTCAGTGTTTTACATTGTTGTTCATAACTATACATGAGCTAAATAATTTGAAGTGTACATAGCCTAGCAATAGGGGAAGAAATATATTGAGCACCATTGCTATGCACTGGATTCAGGTAAATCCCAAATTAACTGGACCGATTTGAGCCAATTTGGGCCCTTTCTGGATTGGGTCAAGGCAGCTACAAATTGCTACTGAGTTGGGTCGGGTTGACCTCAATCAATTTAGGCTGATTTGTGTTGATCTGAACAGTCTCTCAGAAAGACAGACAATCTGTCTGCAAACTGTTACTATCATAGATTGTCATGTAATTAAGGAGAATGCCAGTGTGGGGAGAGAAAGAGGGGGAGGAGGGTAGATGGATTTTTCTTATAAAGATCTGCAGGGCTAAAATCTTATCCCACCCAACACTGCCCAGTCTCTGTGCTCGGATGTGGGGAGATGGTGAAATCATTATGCAGAACTCTCTTGTACGTCCTTCTCTTAGAGGAGTTTGCTGGCATTTGCTCAGCTTGTGTTTTGTTTCCTTCATACGATCTGTCTGCAGTTTGACAAGGTTAACTCTCTTTGCAGAGTCCAGCACATCTGCAAATTTCTTGGCCCTATGTGAAAAAAAGGAAGGGAGTTATGTAAGTCAATGAGATTTCCAAATATTTTCCAGATTGCGATCTGGATTTGGGGCAGGCCAGATCAGGACTAAATGAGTCCAGAATGAATTGTGTGTGAGCTGGATGTAAAAATCTGGTACACACAGTTTTATAAGTTTGATCCTTAACAATTTCAAAGAAGTTGTTTCTGAAGCCAAACTGGTGCCAAAGGTATTGCACTGCCTTCCTTTGGACCACATCAGTGAGGCTGAGAGACAGGTCTTGTTGTCTGGACAGCTCAAGACCTCTATACACACTGCCCAGGCTGACGCCCCAAGGAGGTCACTTTGGTTTCATTTCACCCCCGGAGGTGCACTCCATTGTTTTGTGAGACAGATGGATGCCAAGAAGGTTTATAATTCTAATCTGAAACTGTAGGTGGAGAATACACCACTTACACCAGGGGAAGAAAACCTGTAGCTGTCCAGATACTACAACTCCTATAATCACCGACCATGATGATGACGTGTCACGTTGATGTGTGCCAACATGTTGCCTGTGTGCTCTCACTCCCTAGCCACGGATACCCTATCCACAGAGAAATGTCTGAATGTGCCTTGTGTGCATGTGAATATCCAGCTGATTGACAGCAGCATAGGTCATAGATTATGGATGAAAAATTGAATTTATACAAATCATCTCAAAATTGGGTATGCTTAACTTGTAATATAGTTTCTCTGTAATTTCTAACCCAGAGATACATTAAATATTTTATGCTTCATCATTAATCTATTTCTCAGTGCCTGAAAAATTCTAATGTATCTAATTACATTAATTTTATTGGAAAACTGTTGGAATGAAGGCGGCATTTTAATAACGATATGCATATTATTGGGGTTGTAATCAGGAGAGTGAAAATAATTTGAAATCTAATATTACTGATTCACACTTGGATGTTTTCCTGTTGTTTGGCAAAGTGATTTAAAATATTAAAAATTGACTTTGGAATGTAATGAGAGAAATGCAATTTTGTATCTATACTAATGACGTTGCTACAGATGAGGAGGGAGGCTGTAGGTAATTTGTAGCGCTGCATATAGAATATTCTACATTCTATCCCTCCAACTCCCCCCCCCTTTTTTTAAAGACCTATTGTCTGAGGCCTCTGAGAACTGCAGGCTGAGGACTGCTTTTCTGGTTCAGACCAAAGGCCTGTCTAGTCTAGCATTTTGTTTTCACCATGGCCAACCACAGGCCCATGGGAAGCTCACTTTGGAGGCTGGCTTCCTTAGGCAAGTAGGGCACTTTCCCAGCAAGGCAGGTCTACCACCAGCCAGCCGCCTCTTGCCTGCCTTCTTACTTTCAACGCATCCAGGGGGGTAGCACTGCCTATCAGCTTCCTCCTCCATGGTCTCACTGTTGCCACTGTAGAAAGAAGAGAAATGGAGTAACCAATAATGGCCCCCATGTGTTTGTCTGATCTCCTTTAAGAAGACCACCAGCCTTGCATGTAAAAGATCCCAGGTTCAATCCCTGACACCTCTAGCTGAGAAATTCCCCTGCCTTAAATCGCGATAGCTGTTGCCAGCAGTGGCCTAATGTGGGTTGCCAGCACCCAGTGCCACATGGAAGGGCTGGGTGGGAGGGAAATGAATGGAGTATGCATGCACATTCAACTGCCTCATGGCGTCCATGTCATGGAAGATCACAGCTGCAGAGATAAGAAAAGAAGATCACGTTGTGGTTCATATGGGGAAGCCGTTTTCAATGGAGTTCAGCAATGGAAGCACACAGCTGTATCAAAGCAGTACTGGGTGTTGAAAATTCGTGCCCCTAACCATTTTGCACATGGGACAACCACCCCTGAGGGGCCCCCACGCTATGCCACTGGCTGCCAGTCAATGTGGACAATACTGAGCTCAATGGTCTGATGCTGTATAAGTGTCAAATATACATGCAGTATATGTAACCCATTTTCATTCAAACCAAGACTATTCATTTTCATAGAGTTATACAAAACTCCTCTTAAAAGAAGGCATGTGCAGGATTAACCAGTAAATCTTATACAAGATTTACTGGGTAATACCATACATGGCTCCTTTAAAATAAGTTGAGTTCAAGGGGGGTTCCTCCCAGGTAAGTGTATTTAGGATTCAGGCAAGCCCACAACATTTTAGCACCTGAGGCGAACCACAAAATGGTGTATCCTCCACCAGGGGAAAAGGAGTGACTGAAGATCTACATCAGAAACAAGGGGGGGGGGAATATCTACATTGGGAACAAGGGACTGAGTGATGATCTACATCAGAAACAGGGAGGGGTGGTGGTGGAATCAAATCAACCTTACCCAACAGCTGAAGTGGGAATCAACTTTGGGGGCGGGGAGCGGCTTGCTGTGAATTATGCTGGGCAGATGCAGACTCCAGAGGATTCCAAAGGGCAATATTATCTTGGTTGGCTGTCTCTGCAAAATTCCATATAGCCAAAGATCTCATAGATCCAGGGACATGATTATTTTAAGTAATTTAAAATGGTGGTAAGCCACTGTAGATGGGAGCCAAGCTTGGCTCCAGTTCCAAAGCTGCATCACCACCCTCCCAGCTCTAAAATTCCCATCAGGGGTTCAGCAAGGAGGAAGGTAGGTGCGTTGCTGCCACCATCATGGTAACAGCATCAAGGGGCAGGTAGGCTTGGGCACATCAGAGTAGTAAATGTGTGTATTGGGGGGCAATCGGCAGGCCCATGCAGACGTCTAGCACCAACCATACCCTAGAGAGCTACTGGCAGTAATCCAAATATAAGAAGCCAGATGGACCAATGGTCTGGTTTATTTGAGGCAGCTTTACTATGTGTGCCTACAAATATCACGTCAGATGTCTGCTGTGAACTTACCATCCATCTGCAGTTTTTCCACAGCAGTGAACCCTTTGTAAGCTGGTGTCAGCTACAATGGGAGAAGCTCCTTACTGTTGTTATCCTATACTATTTCTAAGTTGCTCATTTTCTTTAGGCAAATCCTTCTTCTTCTTTTTTGAAAAATTTGCACTTTATTTATATGATACTCAGAGATTTTCCTCCAAAGCGACTGTTATCATCACCAAGGTAGGCAGGTAGCCACAAAGGTAACAAAGCATTCTCCTTATTTGTTTCGGCAATGACCAATCATAACATTTGCTGCCTGCAATAAAATGAGCTTGTATGAGAGAGCCAGATGCCCTGTCAGAAGTCTACTGTCACAGTTTACTGGCTAATCAGGAAAGAATTGAAATCTTGATTGGCTTTATTTGTTGGCTGATTGAAACAGTGAGATAGGAAGTCCTGGACAGATTAATTAATTTGTGCTGGGGAATCCGAACTTAATCTAAAGGATGCTGTCAGTTTGAGTGATGGCTGTGTAAGAGAAGAAGTGGTGGGTGTTTTTTTTTAACACTTTCACTTTTGTGGCACCTTAATGTAGGGCTTTGTCTATTTAACCAATTCATTTCTTCCCCTTTCTACTGAAAATATATGCCCAACCTCCATATCAATTACCAGTAGATTGAAGATGTATGGGCGATATGCATTCCAGCTAATGCATTCCACCAGTACAAGGATTTCCACTTGCACAATGGTACTTCTGGCTCCCCTCTGCTCTGGAGGGTTGGGGGAAAGCCCAGAACAGATTTAGGGGGTGGGATGTGGCAGAGAAGAAGGAGTAAGCTCCATTGTATAAGTGGAAACCCTTGTTCTAACCAAACATGTTTGTGGGATACCACACTCTAATTCTACTGTCAGAGGGAAGTATGGCTTTGAATACCATTTGCTGGGAATGGCAAGTGGGGAGAGTGGGGAGAGTACATTGCTCTTTGCCACAGCAACACACTACCCATCTAGCTGTGCTTCTGCTTCCTGATTCCTGTTATCCTGACTCCTGGACCTTTGGCTTTCTGACACTCCTGACTCCTGGTTTCCTAATTCATGGACTCTTGGCTTCCTGACCCCTGGACTGCTGATTCCTGCATCCTGACCTCTACCCCGATCCTGACGTACCAAGCCGGGACTCTGACTGCCTGTAACCCAGACCGTGACAGTAATATGCTCAAACCATCTTCTTCCAGTGAGCAACATGACCACGGAATTCTACGCCAGCTGAAGTTTCCGAACCATCTTCAGAGGCAGCCCCACATATAACACATTGCAGTAATATAACCCAGACGACACCAGGCCATAGGCCACAGAAATTAGGCTATCCCTAAATTAGGGTTGCAGCAGGGCCACCAGCCAAAGCTGATGGAAGGCAGACCATGCCATAGAGGCCACCTAAGCCTCAAGGAACAGCAAAGAATCCAGTAGTACCCCCAAGCTACATACCGCTCCTTCAGATGAGTGTAACCTCATCAGATCATTGGATCATCTTCATGACTAATATCAACACTGACTGGCAGAGGCTTTCAAGAGCTTCAGGCAGTAGCATTTCCTGAGCATCTTCCTACATGAAGATTCCAAGGATTGCCCCTTTAAAGAAGGTAGGTAGGTAGGTAGATGATAGATAGATAGATAGATGATAGATATAGATAGATAGATAGATAGATAGATAGATAGATAGATGACAGATAGATAGATAGATAGATGATAAATAGATAGATAGATAGATAGATAGATAGATAGATGATAGATAGATAGATAGATAGATAGATAGATGATAGATAGATGATAGATATCCAAGTTTTAGGGGCAAACTGCCTACTTGTGGATGCTTATAGGTGAAAAGGGTGAAATAAGAAATAAGTGCATAGATTAATTAAAAAAGCAAGACAGGAGGTCTTCTTGGTGCAGAAACACCAGCCTCTCCTGTATCATACCAACAGCATACAATCAGGCACAGAGATTGACTTGCTGCCACTCTTTTTAGCTGTTGCCAGTCTAGCCCACATGAAATTGGCACATGGCTTGTTGATCTGAGGAAGTCAACAGTGGTCAAACGATTCTGGCCATGTCATACCCTCCTGAACCACAGCAGAGTGTCCATGCGGATTTCATCCATAAACAGAAGACAAATCCCTTACAATCCTGTGAATAATTATTCTCTGAATTGTCATAAATATTTCCTCCAAAATATTATGGGAAATATAATAGAAACAGTTGCATATGCATAAGCAAGCATTATAGCTTTTTCCCACAGAGGCACCTCTCTCTGTCTCTCTCTCTCTGTCTCTCTCTCTCTCTCAGTCTCTCTTCTTTGCCGGCTCTTATAAAGCACTACAAAATAATTTCTTTATCCAAAAGCTCTGAAGCAGTTATTAAACCAGCTGTTTTCAAAAGTACACAAATCTGCTAAGTTGCAGTTGGGTAACTGTTAAATGTTAAAGCAGTGAATGATCAGCATGTAGCAGATGGCCGGGGAATGGGTTAGAAAATGGCAAAGTTAATACCACCAGACTGAGATGTTCATTTGTGCTGTGGTATGCGCAG
The DNA here is from genome assembly GCF_951804945.1 of Podarcis cretensis. NCBI lineage: Eukaryota > Metazoa > Chordata > Lepidosauria > Squamata > Lacertidae > Podarcis > Podarcis cretensis. The sequence goes on along the minus strand of NC_137181.1, from coordinate 30,732,828 downwards.
ACAGGGTGAATAATGAAGGTTCTGTAATAATTGTGTAAATCCCAACATTATTAAACTGATTCAGCTGGGGTTTCATAATATATGGGAAGCACTTGATGTACTTTGAGCAACACCTCCTCTTTTGCTAAAGCTGTTCTCATTAACTCATACCGCTTTATTTGCTGTGACCTCAGTGTTCCTGTTTAGTAATGAGTGGAATAAGAATTAGAAATCTGCTTTCAATCTCAATATTCAGAGAAAGGGAAAGTGCAAAGGCCTGGATATGGTATTGCCATGACCCTCAAAGGGTTGGTAACGCTTGTATACAGACCAAATGTTTAGCTTTGAAATTTGCAAGAGGGCAAGGCATCTATGAATAATTCTGATTGCCTATAGATGAGCTATAGATTATCATATACCATTGGTGCTCAGATGGAGCAAGATGTACGTGTGTAATATCACTTGTAAAAGTGGGTCTCAAATGGTGTGGAGAGCCATACTGGTGTAGCAGGAGAGAACAGCAAGTGTGGCCAGAAGATTCAAGGACAATCAAAGAAACATTTAATCATTTCAGTATTGTATCGTATGGTTGGTGTGTGTGTGTGTGTGTGTGTGTGTATGTAGAGGGACCCCTGACCATTAGGTCCGGTCATGGCCGACTCTGGGGTTGCAGTGCTCATCTCGCTTTATTGGCCGAGGGAGCTGGCATATAGCTTCCGGGTCATGTGGCCAGCATGACTAAGCCGCTTCTGGCGAACCAGAGCAGCGCACAGAAAGGTCGTTTACCTTCCCGCCAGAGCGGTACCTATTTATCTACTTGCACTTTGACGTGCTTTCAAACTGCTAGGTTGGCAGGAGCAGGGACTGAGCAACGGGAGCTCACCCGATTGCGGGGATTTTAACCGCCAACCTTCCGATTGGCAAGTCCTAGGCTCTGTGGTTTAACCCACAGCGCCACCCGTGTCCCATATATATATATATATATATATATATATACACACACACACACACACACACACACATATCTATCTATCTATATATATATATGTATGTATATAGTTTTCAACCAGAAACAGTATCTAAAGTTCTCCATGAAATATTGTTGAGAACAAGGATTTTCAACTCTGACAAATATGAAAAATCAGAAAAGAGACTTCTTTGTGTTGATGGGGAGATGAAATTTGGTTTGTCTCAAACTAAGTCCAATAAAAATAAGATTGCCTGGCAGAAGAAAGCTCACACCTCTTATTGAGCATACATACATACTTAAGGTACGTATATTTTTTTTTATCATTATTGGAGAGGGTCCTTTTGTAGCTGCATTGTTTTATACCTTCTGGATGTACCATGACCATATTATAAAGTAGTTGTATTCTGTGTTATAAATCAAGCACTGCTAGGAGTTGTTTCCTTCTGTTTCTCTGTGTATTTCTTATTAATAAAATAATTGGGTGTGACACGAGCAATTTTTTATTCTGAACGTCTTCCCTAAAGAAGAAAGTTTGAGAAGCACTGACTTATAACATATGAAAAGATATGAACTTTAAAGCTAAATAAATTTTGTTTGTGATCCAAAGAAACCAAGTCCCTCCAATGCGATTGGCAAGTATTTGACAATGTTGATATTTTATATTGTTTTGATTGACTGATGGCATTTATTGTAATTTTATTTATTGTACTTTTACTTAAACTGATGGAATATGTGCAGCTTGCAGACTTAACATATAGAATGAGAGAACAAGAAGAACATACGTTTAAAGACTGGAAAATGTTTATTGAATATATGGAGGGAAATTGTGAATATTTGAAAACGTGGGCAGCATTAAGATAAATTCAACATTGTAGGTAAGTTTTGATGGATGTAATAATGGAATACTGAGCGGTTTAGTTTATATAAAATATGCAGGGATTTATGTTATGCAAAATGAACCATGGAAAGCGAAGAAGGGAAGTCATTGATATTTCAAGGTTGTTTCAATGAATATTCTAAAATGTAAAACAGAAAATTTAATAAAAATTATAGGGTGGGGGGAAGGAACACAGTAATAAATTAAAAAGCTAAGAAGTGTGCTGCCTTTTCATGACACCGACACCCCAAAGCAGTTGGTTGAGGCTGCCGCCTCATTCTGCCTAATGAGAGGGCCAGTCCTGTGGAAACAAACTTTCCTGAGAGCAGCTTCGCATGTCACCAAGGAGCCCTTTCTTTTCAGTGCTGCCTGGGTGGCCATGAAGGAGAGATACACGGGCTCTCCTTGCAACAAAAGCACAGGTGTCCTTGTCTCCGCTCTTTGACAAACCTTTTTTTTAAAATAAAGAAAGTGAGCCTCCCACTTCCTCTTTTATTCATTCCTAGTACAGTGGTACCTCAGGTTAAGTACTTAATTCATTCCGGAGGTCTGTTCTTAATCTGAAACTGTTCTTAACCTGAGGTATCACTTTAGCTAATGGAGCCTCCAGCTGCTGCCGCACCACCGGAGCACGATTTCTGTTCTCATCCTGAAGCAAAGTTCTTAACCTGAAGCACTATTTCTGGGTTAGCGGAGTCTGTAACCTGAAGCATATGTAACCTGAAGCGTATGTAACCCAAGGTACCACTGTAAAGTGTTCTCTCTGATCTCCCAGGAGATCCAGCCATTTAGCAAAGCTGTTCTCTGTGGATACCCTGGCCTGAAATATCCCTATCAACAGCCCCATCAGATATTTCACAGGCACTTTTCAAAAGAGGGGTTAGTTAGAGCTCTCGCCATAAATTGTTTACAGATAAGCAGTGTTGCCAGGCGGCCGCAGCGCAAATGGCCACTTTCCTCTCCTAAGGCCCTTTGTTGCATTTGCAGAACACTTTTGGTTAAGGATTCATCTATCCATCTTTTTTGCAACTCTCTGCATAAAAGGGCCATCTGTGTGCATGGAAGCAACTCCTGTCCTAACTGGCAGAGATAAGAAGCTTTCAGGCTACATATATTTTCTTGCTCCCTTCTTATGTTTTTTTTTGGGGGGAGGGGTGAAGAGTGGGGGAGAGATAGAATACAAAATGGCTCAGAATGTGCACTGAATTGTTTTTAGAGAGTATTTAGAGCCTATGGAAGCAGTCAGCCAGATAGCCCCCGAGGCGGAACATCTTTCTTTATCTAGAGAAAACATCCAGCAGCCACACTATGGAAATGTAGGCTTCCCCACACTTCCTATATATCTTAAAGCATCTCCTGGGGATGATGTGGGATTCTCTTACCCAGAAAAGGGCAGCCTCTTAGAGAGAGAATTTTAATCAAATATTTGTTTCCACTTCATTACTCTTCCTGAAAAACCCATAGGTACTTGCCCTCCCTCCCCTTCCTTTTCTTACCCTGCGTACTTCATTCCTGGTTGTTCGGTGTGAAGCTTTAATTCACAATGTCCTTCACAAATTACTCCAAAGGAAAGCATGCACACAAACAAGCAGATATGTCACACCAGTCCATGAGCTTCCAGGTAAGAAAAGTTTGCAGATCTCAGCATGAAATTGCTGGGGACTCAGCTAGATTGGTAAATAAAAAGTGTTTTATATGCATTGTATATGCAATATAACACTGTGACACCAGATGGTGCTGTGGAGTCCCGTCTTTCCCTACCGGATTTCCCTGTATGAGTTTACAACGCATTTAACTGAAATGCTTATTTGATGTGTCTAGATCCAGCCTGGGTGTAACCCTCTCCCATTTCCTTCTTCTCTCCGTCTCCTTCAGCAGAGGTGTGATTTCATTCACCTGCTGGGATGCTGCTACATTAGGAACCCAGTGAAATCTCCCCCAGAGGTTGATGGTGAGAGACTCTGAAGAGAACTCCTCCAGAAGAATCCCTGCTACGGTCTTAAGGCACGCTGAAGCACCTAGTCTCATGGACATTTTGCCTGGGCCTCCCAAACACTTCCTGAGCCCTGCTTAGGTGTCTGAAAAACAAAGTTGGCATAGTTGAAACCCCAAGTCAGTGTGGGAATGTTCCTGGCTCCCAGGAGGCCTTATCTCCTGGGGTCTCTTTGGGAAGAAGGGTTTATTGGGAGGGCAGAGAAGTAAAAGGAGCTGCAACTACAGTGGTACCTCAGGTTACATACGTTTCAGGTTACATACGCTTCAGGTTACAGACTCCGCTAACCCAGAAATAGTGCTTCAGGTTAATAACTTTGCTTCAGGATGAGAACAGAAATCATGCTCCGGCGGCGCGGCAGCAGCAGGAGGCCCCATTAGCTAAAGTGGTGCTTCAGGTTAAGTACAGTTTCAGGTTAAGAACGGACCTCCGGAACGAATTAAGTACTTAAACTGAGGTACCACTGTATGGGTATTGACACAGCAGATGACCAGGAATGGGAGATGCTGGCACTGAGAATATTAGCCTTTCAGTCTCTGCTGGGTTTCTCATGAGATGTCAGCTCCAGCACATGGACCTTTCCTTGCTGGATATATATCTACTACAGAGTGTGTTATTTTGTACAGGGGCCCAACTTAGGATGCACTTAGCTAATAGCCACCATACTGGTTATGTCTGCAATGTGGAATTTGTACATGTTATCAGTTCAACGTGGGATATGTTTTACAGAGGCAACTATACCTCAGATGTGTCTAGGTCAGGATTTCCCAATCGTGGGTATCCAGCTGTTTTGGGACTACAATTCCCGTCCTCCCTGACAACTGGTCCTACTAGTTAGGGATGATGGTAGCCCAGAAACAGCTGGAGACCCAAGTTTTGGAAGCCCTGTAAGGCATGTCCTAAGCTCAGGTTTGGGCCTCTGTCTAGCTGGAACATCTTCCTATGGTCACCCAGTTAGACCCTGGATTCTTTTTTGCATCCCACCAGGGTTCAAAGCAGGGCAATAGCCATGGATGGTGGTTGGCTACTTCCCCAACGCTGATAGAGTGCCGTTCCCCAAGCAGGGACTGAGTGGAAATGATTCTACTGCTATACCAGTCCTGTTTCTGAGTAGTCTATCATGATTTGGTCTGATTTCACCTAGCACCTGTGTGTGCCCTCTGTCTGGGATTTTACCGCCCTCATGGGACCTGAGCAACATTTATTCTTGAGTTTTCACAGCAACATGCATGTATTTCTCTCTCTCTCATTTTCAAATCCAGTGTTATGTTGTCAAATACTTGTCCCCTTTCTCCTGCCTCACAGTCATTATAATTTTCTTATAAGTTTTCATATGTACTGGTGTTCCATCTAAGGGAGAAAGTGGAAGAAAAAGGTGCTGTTTACTTGCTGAAGTGCAGTTTCAAAGCACTTTTGCCGTGTCAATGAAGAAACAAATAACAGCACAGAGAAGCATGAGCTCTTGAAATGAACGCCTGGACCTGACATTTAAGGGACATTCTAGAAATGAAAATTCTGCACTGTGATGACTCTATGAGGATCTGGAAGCCTTGCCCATATTTAAAGCTCCCCCCCTTCCATTTCTCCCCCCCTCCCACTCCCTAGATTGAAATGAGCTGAGCAGGAAAATGACCAGCTGTTTAGATTACCACTCAAATCCTCTCATGAATTTTTCAAGGTAGGGATTTTCCAGGAACCAACATCAAATGAAGGATCAAATGCCTTCTATTACAGAATAAGAATGTGTTGTTTAAAATCCCTAGAAATTACAGTCTTTGAAAACCATCTGGACTCACATGGTCTGCAGAAGAGGAGAAGAGAGGAACACACACACACACACACGGATTTCTGTTTAATTTTAACACTGGAAGACATGTAATTAAAGACACTTTTATTTAGGTTTGCATTGTTTCCACTTGAAACCTTTCAGCATTGCTCCATGGCTTCTGACTTTTCATATATATACAGTTTCCCATTTTAGAAATTCCTTTACTATGTTGCTAACAATGAATTATTGTCACCGTGGCACTGATTTATTACACAGAGATAATTTCTGATTAATGCCCTAGTTAGTTTAATCATTTCCTTAATTAAGGCTATTTTCTTTTTATGATTTTTTTTCAACCAACAAAAAAGGAGGCACACAATGCCTAAGGAAATATTCATATTTTCAGTTTCCCTCCCCCATTCTAAATAAGACAATTTGCTTAATAGTCAGGAAAATAGTGTGGCATTTCTTTTGGCGGGGCAGGGGGGTGGGGAAGAAGACTGCAGAGTGTTGCTTTCTAAAAGTACCTGCTCTAAAGGAAGGAATGGGTGGACACACTAGGGTCCTGCACATTTCAAATGCGTGTGGAGATGGGATTAAGTCCATCCTGTCCCACTTCTATGCAGATTTCAAAGTGGAAAATTACACACAATAAACCATGCCCAGAAAGCCCTATTGGCATTTCTAGGTGCATGAGTGGACAGTGGTAAACAAACTCCAGGTGCTTTTGGATGATATGGATTATCTAGACCAGGTTTCTCCAAACTTGGGCCCCCAGCAGCTGTTGGACTACAACTCCCATCACCCCTAGCTAGCAGGACCAGTGGTCAGGGGTGATGGGAACTGTACTCCAAAAACAGCTGGACACCCAAGTTTGGGAAATCTTGTAGGCAATCCTCCCGTCACGCCCCTTTCTCTTGATGATCCTGCCCAATGCCATTTCTGTGAAATAATACAAGACTTGACAACATTAACCTTCTCTCACTGGGGCAAAGGTGTGTGGGGCGGGGGACCAGCCAAAGGACCAATTGAGGTCAAGAGAGAAGAAAATCACTTCTGGCCTTGTCAACCACCAGCCTAGAAGATTCTAACACCAAGGGTGGGTGAAAAGCTCTCAGGGCAAAACGTCCTTAACACTCGTGGGGGGAGGGCTTTTAAGAGCCTTGTCCCTTCTTGTGAGATCTTGCAGGAGGGTCCCATTCCTTTGAAAGTTTGTGAGTGCACTACAGTGGAGATGCTCTATGACTCCCTTGCCGCTCTCTTGACCATGTACCACTGGGCAAAGTCACCCCACACACATCGTGCTTAGAACAAGGCCTATCATGATCTGCATGGTTTATTTTTAAAGAAATCAATTTTTTAAAAGAAGGAAATAGTGGACACTTTGGACATCTTTATGCAAGGGACTTTAGTTAGAGTGGTCATGTATCTTCCTTTACAGAGGGCAGCCCTCTAGTTGAAGGGGTACCCAGCCTGAGTCTCCTTTAAAAATAAAGAAACTTAAGAAGGAAGATTGAGGGCATTGAAGTTGCCCATAAACAGCAGGGGCATAGGCCACCAAGTCACTGTCTTCTGTCACTATGGTGAGGAAGAATAGAATGCAGATTAGAGAAAGCAGGGTGGCAGCAAGAGAACAGACCTTTTCTGGGATAGCTCCCTCTGTCTGTGAAATGTTCTCCCTAGGGAGGCCTGCCTAGCACCAACTTTGGGGACCAGACAAATAATTTTTTTTTCATCTCTTGGACATTTGAGCTGCACCATTGATGGGATATTTTTACTTGGTTGTTTATTTTTAATAATTTTGTGTATTTTATGATCCTTGACCATGCTTTCTGGGGATGAGGGTTCGGAGCCTGACAACCTCTGCAAGATCATAGGTATCCTGTTGGGGAAGGTTCAATAAACTGTAAATGTAGTATAGACCATGCATATCATATCCACTACTTGTTTCGAGCTCCTATTTAAAAATGCTTTCTTTTGGTTACTCTTTGCCAATTCTTACTTCATCTTTGTATTTCGACTCACTGAAATAAGAATTCAATAAGCCTGTTTGCGAATGCCATTTCAATATGCAGTGAGCAGTGACAGGGGAAAAACAAGGAACGGAATAGTGACATTTGGGTAGTAGTAGTTATCATAAATAGGCATTTGTTATAGCATCACCAATTCTAATTGCCAGAATGAATGACAGGAGTATATTTTTCAGATACTGTGGGCATAATATAATCGAGGGAATTCAACTGAAACAATAGCTTTGTCAAATGCACCAACTTTGTCCCTTCTTCCAGAGGACTCGGGGAGGGGGATGCAAAGTGTAAACATTAGTGGATTATCAGCTTTTGTCGATATCATTGCTCTGCACCTTTCCCTCCGGCGAAGCAAATGGGCAGGTGTCCATCTCTGGAGTCCTCCTCTATTTAAAAAAAATGGAGGAGCCCATGGATTAGAGGGAATTTAACATGCCAGGTTGGATATGCCCACGAGAAAACTGAAGATTGCATTTGAAAAGGAATTCAGGAGTCACTGAGGCACAATATTAGGAACAAACAAAAATGACTGAGCTTGAATCAGGAAGGGCCATAGCTTAGTGGCTGAGCATCTGCTCTGCATTCAAATTGTCCCAGGCTTGATCTCCTGGATCTCCAGGTATTCCCAAGCTGAAACACTGGAGATCAACTGCCAGTCAATGTAGGCAATACTTGGACAGATAAATAGACCAACCTTTTGACTCAGTCTAAGGCAGTTTCATACGTTCCTGTGAAATCAATGGAAAGCCAGACAGAAGAGAGCCAGCTTTGAGCTCTTGAGTGCTTGTTTAGGGATGTCTCTTTTGGGCATCCAGTACAGAACCGTGAATTTCCATCTGAAGAACTGCTATGCAGTTTGCCTTCACTTGCACTTAAGTATATTTGTAAATGAACCTAAATATCAGCTTCCACTGATGTCTTCTCCCCCCACCCCCGGGAGCCAAACCCCAGTAAACACTGCCCCTGGAATGTCTTCCTGCCATTTGGAAATGGGGGGCATGCAACGGTATCAAATGAGTTTTTCTTTTGTGTTTGTGTTAACAAGGCCAAGGAAATGTATGGAACAGACTGCAGGGATCACTGAGATCATGAAAAAATACAGTGCATTTATTATGATGCCTGCTCAGAAGCAACTGGTAATGACCGCTACCCGCCTAAAACGGGGGGGGGGGGACCCTTTGCGTGCACGCATGCAGCCCCTAGATCTGGAGCGGCTCCAACAGCATAGGCTTGGCTTTGCCTTCCCTCAGGTGGGATACCTGGAGGTCTCCGCCTACCTCAGTCAGTTGTCCAATCCCACCTGGAGGAAGCATTGCCAAGGAGACCAGGCCAGGTAGGGGAGGGATTACCTGCCCACACAATAGAGGGAATGTTAGCGACATCTAAAAAGGATGTAGTGTATGGTTATTAACTGTTTGGAACACATTGGCCACATGTTTCAAAGTTTATGCTACTGTTGCAAGAGTCTTGTAACACCACTAACAATGTCTCTTATTAAAGATAAAGGAATCTGTCAATTTTGGTCCCTCAGTTTCTCATTTTTCAGGTAATCTGTTTTCACATCTGTTTGTGATTTATTTATTTTGTTAAGCAATTTTGAACAAAAAATACATATACACATTTCCATGCATTTCTCCTAATACACACATTTATGTATGTAATTTTATCTAATATGTGCATTGTTGCAAGCAACTCTCCATAATATAATACATTTTGCTAACAGTGATACTTAGATGCACACCTTAGCCTAACATATGTATTTTCATATGTAGCTTTTGGCTGGAGAACTACATTGCTATATGAAGAGAATTGTGGATGTCAAAGAATCAAGGGGCTTTTTTGCATACTATTCATTTATTTAAAATAATTTATAAATTACTTAATCAAATAAGCCCTATGCAGTGTTTATAGAATTTCTAAGCAGCACATTGTTTCAGGAAGTGTGGATTAGATAGGGGAGAAACCATCACTCTCAAGGGGAGATGGGTTCCTATCTTTCCTGAGCAAGGACAAGCAGGAGTGTCCATGTTATGTGGAACAGCTAATTTGTGGCTCTTCTTAGCTCTGAAGGCCACTGGATATTCCTCAAGCAGTGAAAAACAGACACCAATATTGGCTTGGTATACACACTGACCATGTGATGCTGTTTAGTTTTAGAGGTGTAAGAGAAAATGTAATGAAGACATTCCTGTGCTGGTGATATTTATGTCCAAGGAAGGAGAATTCTATGTACTTTGATGGCTAAATTTAGACACACAAATCGACTAATTCCGTAATCTTGACCTTCACGCCATATCAAAATTAGATGAAAATGTACTCAGAGCACAGTTAAGTGACAATCTTCCTCTGAAGGAAAGGGGATATCAGCTTTGAAAGTATCGCTATGGGTGTGCAGTGCAGTTTGGTCTTTCCTTAAGCAAACATGCACAGCCAGGAGAAAGAGCAGCTGTTTTTGATTACATATCACACACAGCTGCACTAATCTGTGATGGGAAGTTGCAAAAATGTCTTTCCTCAGGAATAGAGCATGCTAGGCCTTGGCTGGTGACTCTTTAAGGTGTCAGGGTAGTTGTGTGAAGGACAGGAACCAGTGGGAAAAGCAACATTGGGGACAGGGACAGTGGGTGTGACCCTGCTTATCGTTCCTAATATTCAAAGAACAGATGGATTAATAGGTCTTTGTTATGTATTTGTTGTTGTTGTCGTCGTTTAGTCGTGTCCGACTCTTCGTGATCCCATGGACCAGAGCACGCCAGGCACTCTTGTCTTCCACTGCCTCCCGCAGTTTGGTCAGACTCATGCTGGTAGCTTCGAGAACACTGTCCAACCATCTCGTCCTCTGTCGTCCCCTTCTCCTTGTGCCCTCCATCTTTCCCAACATCAGGGTCTTTCCCAGGGAGTCTTCTCTTCTCATCAGGTGGCCAAAGTACTGGAGCCTCAGCTTCACAATCTGTCCTTCCAGTGAGCACTCAGGGCTGATTTCCTTCAGAATGGAGAGGTTTGATCTTCTTGCAGTCCATGGGACTCTCAAGAGTCTCCTTCAGCACCATAATTCAAAAGCATCAATTCTTCGGCGATCAGCCTTCTTTATGGTTCAGCTCTCACTTCCATACATCACTACTGGGGAAACCATGGCTTTAACTATACGGACCTTTGTTGGCAAGGTGATGTCTCTGCTTTGCTTTTTTATGTTATGTATTACAAGTGGCTTAACACAACTGCACAAGTTTTTTTTTTTTTCCAAAGATGGAATGGGGTTGAAGATCTGTCAAGTTTTTCTCTATTGAATTATGCTGATTCATATGGCTGAACTCCAGACAAAAGTCCTCTTCCTGACATTGTGAGGTTTGAAAGGAGCCAGGCTAAGTTTTGCCAAATAGAATTAATGTACAAGGGGAACTGTGCTAATCAATCAAGAGCTGATTTAGATGCTCATCAGAAGCAAGGGATACAGTGAGAGACACCCACTTTTCTTGCTCTCGGTTCTGATTATCCTCCAGGTCAATTGTAATGTAAGAGTTATGTCTAGAACCTCAGTTTGTGTGACTGTAGCAGTACTCAAGCGTGGTCTATGTCAATGTTGCTAGCTACAGTTGTATCCTTTTCTTGGAAAGTAGCACAAATTCATCCTTTATAGGAGATTATAGGAGATATAGGACTATAGTGATGTGGTGATCCTTGTGGTTGCTGGTATATCTTTAGAATTGTTCCCATCACACCTTCTCTTGCCCAGTAGCATGGGCAAAGTTTGGGCTTTAGTTGATTTCCATTTAGGAGCCCAGAATCTAGTACTGTAGCTTTGGAACAGCCAAGAATCCATTTTCACTGAGACCCGGTGTTCATCTTGATATGCAAAAGTATTGACTTGGCACGCTTAAGTTGATCTTCTAGTTTTGATGGGATGGAGGTGGTCTCTCAGGTCCCTGCAGGAACTTGAGAGGAGCCTCCTCTCAGGAACCCGAAGCCCTGCAAATGTTGTTGGACTCCAATTTCCATCAGCTCCAGTGAGCATGGCCAATGAATGACCAAGAATGATGGGAGTTGTTGTCCAGCAAAATCTGCAGAGCCAGATGTTCCTCGTCCCTGATCTAATGAGTGCCCTTCTAGGAAACTTGACATCAGTAAAGACCCTGCTCATTAATTGACTTTGCATAGTTTCATAAAGGTTATCTCTCATCCTTATGCTCAGGAAAGCATGACTCCAAAGCATGACTCCAACAAAGAATTAGATTTATAGCCCAGTCAGAAGAATACATCCTTTGTTTCACACCACTGAGACATCTCCAGGCAGAGAAGGGTCCACATAGGCCAAATAACATTCTAAATTCGTACCTTATTTCCTTACCTTTTATTTCCCATTGCAAAGCTTATGTTGATGTCAGGTGACTGAGCCCAGCTTTAAAATGAACTTAAACAAGGAAGATTCTCTCTCTTTTTGGACAGATGGTCAGCTTAGAGAAATCCTCAAATGATTCCTCAGAGCTTTCTTTGGCCGTATTTCAATGAAAAGCAAATTGCTACCAAAGACTGTGAACTCAGGGCATTTTCACACAGAAGGTGCTATACAACAATTTTCATTCCTGTTACACACAGAGATTAATAAAGGTTCTCTCTTTTACGTAGTGTGCAGAACTCCTCATTATGATGAACTAGCAGCTTAAATGAGGTAATTATATATCATTAGGCTAACCATTACAAGATCGATTTGATAATCACTCATTGAGGATACGTTTACTGTAGAACTCTCTGGCACATTTCCTCTAATTTCTGTTAGTGGATCCATGATCAAATCCCTGAAAGCAACTACAACAAACGTTCGCTTGAGGAGAAATCCACTTCATTGGATCAAAAGGTGCTTCCGCCATCGATGCATGTTCAATGTGGCCATCCATGGAGGCCTTAGGAGGAAATTGTCCATTTGTAGGCATCCAAGCTGAATGTTGACAGGGCAAGGCTCCACTTCCTCATATTAATGTGGACACGTTTCACATGCGCAATGCATGAAGGGGGAGTTGCTTATATAAAATACCAGACTCAAGCACACACATGAAAAGTTACCCTGCTAAGATCATTTAAATTTCATTTAATTGTTTCTAGACCTCACCTTCATAAGATGCAGCAAGGCAATATCCAATATAAGATAAATTACAACATCAATAAATATTGGTTTGGGAAAGGAGCTCACATTTCAAAGGTCTGTCTGAATAATACAGGGTTTGGGGGAAGGTTCTGGAGAGGAGGATAGACAGGGATGATTCCTGCTAATTATCTATTGGCAGGGAGTTCCACAGGGCAGGGCTTGCCACATTAAAGGCTTGATCCCTAATAAAGGCAAACCAAACTTCAGGGGTGTGGGAAACCCCCCAGAAGTGCCCCATCAGAGGATCTCTGTGGATCCTAAATAATCAGACAGTCTTTACGTTACTTTGGGCCCAAGTGAGGGTAGTGAGGGTTCTCTTGCTATAAGGGATCCATTCTGCCATTCGTAAGAATTCATCTCATCAAGCTGGCATCCATTTTAATTCTCCTCATTGTGATTTGCTACAACAAGCCCTTTTACAATAAGCATTCCATGTTTGGCCAACTCTCTGGCATCTGAAATTATAGAAGTAGAAGAAAAGGTGGCAAAAAAGTATTTCAAAGCTGAATTAGAAAGGATCCTTCCTACCTGTAGGACTTATGGTGCATTTCCCATGAACTAAGTCTACCTATAGGCCTAGTATAAGAGAAGCCATTTGCCTGGAAGCCATGGTCCTTAATGTTTTCACTTTGGCCTTGTGTTTGCAGATCAAAGAGGAAATCTAGCTTTGGGAAAGCTTTTTGATTTATCGTTTTGATGGATTTCACATTTATTAAAAACTTGTCCTTCTGAGCATATACCTGGCTCCTATGTAATTACCACCATTTGCATGCAATGCTAAAAATGTGAACAGCTATTTTGAAGTGGCATTTGATGCAACATGCGAATTGATTGGCGTTATGGCAAATTGCTCTAAGACTGAGCAGTTCAGGCCAGAATCAGTGTGAGTGGTAGAGTTTCTCTGGCACCGCTGACAAGCTGACAACCTCATCTGAATAAGACCAACCTAAAGGAGTTAGAAGGTTATGGAAAGGCAGCCAGTTGATGCCATGTCATCAAACCCAACACCTTGATCCTTCAAGGTTGAAGTCAGGTGTCTCTTTCTCTGCCCATCTCCTCCAACTTTTTTCTAGCTATGCCATGGATGTTGGGTGTATGCTTCTCTTTTCTAGTGTATATTTGTTGGGATTTGTTGAGTGTCTGGAGGCAGTTGGAGGATGGATGGCAGATAACAGATTGAAGTTGAATCCTGACAAGGCAGAAGTACTGTTTTGGGGGGACAGGGGGAGGCTGGGTGTGGGGGACTCCCTGGTCCTGAATGGGGCAACTATGCCCCTGAAAGATCAGGTGTGCAGCCTGGGAGTCATTTTGGACTCACAGCTGTCCATGGAGGTACAGGTCAATTCTGTGTCCAGGGCAGCTGTCTACCAGCTCCATCTGATATGCAGACTCAGACCCTGCCTGCCTGCAGACTGTCTCACCAGAGTGGTGCATGCTCTGGTTATCTCCTGCTTGGACTACTGCAATGCGCTCTATGTGGGGCTACCTTTGAAGGTGACCTGGAAACTACAACTAATCCAGAATGCAGCAGCTAGACTGGTGACTAGGAGTGGCCGCCAAGACCACATAACACTGGTCTTGAAAGACCTACACTGGCTCCCAGTACATTTCCAAGCACAATTCAAATTGTTGGTGCTGACCTATAAAGCCCTAAATGGCCTCGGCCCAATATACCTGAAGGAGTGTCTCCATGCCCATCGTTCAGCCCGGACACCGATGTCCAGCTCTGAGAGCCTTCTGGCAGTTCCCTCATTGTGAGAAGTGAAGCTACAGGGAACCAGGCAGATGACCTTCTCGGTAGTGGTGCCCGCCCTGTGGAACACCCTCCCATCAGATGTCAAGGAAATAAAGAACTATCTGACTTTTAGAAGATATCTGAAGGCAGCCCTGTTTAGGGAAGTTTTTAATGTTTGATGTTTTATTGTGTTTTAATATTCCGTTGGGAGCCACCAACCCAGGCAGATGGGTGGGGTATAAATAAATAAATAAATAAATAAATAAATATTATTATTCTCAATCGTATGGACCGGGTGTCATCTTTAGATCTGTTTGACCCCCCCCCCCACACACACACAGTTCTAATCCTTCAGTTTTAATGGCATTATATTGCTGCTAATGTCATCATTATTAAGGCAGCAGTGTGGTATGTTCCTAAGCTAGAGTCTTGCAGGAACCGCAGCTCTGATGTTAATGAATCTCCCCTTATGCCACAGATGTCCTGTGACAAGCTGAGGGTTTCACATCAGTGGGCTCCTTCCATTTTAACTGAAATGAAAAGAGAAGGGGGGGGAGAGAGAACAAGGCCCTGATTGCAGTTTGATTGTGCAAAGTCCAAAAAGGAACACATACCACCTGAGAGCTGGAGAGGGAGAGGCATATATCCTTAACCCAGATTGCATTCGTCCTGCTTCCCTGCGTGCTTGCCCGGCATCTGATAATAAAAAGACAGCAATGAAAAATTGCAGGGAAATATTTGGAGTCACTATATTAGTAATGCATGCAGCGCCAAGAACCCCGCTGATAAGAGCTAGAAATATCAAACAAGAGTAAAGATAAGGGCGAAACGAAAAACAAGTGCAACTTGAGGAATAGACGATGACTGTTTCTTATCATCTGAGTACTTTCTTTCTATGCAAAATGTATAAGAGGAGAGTGTGTGTGATGAATAGTACATGTAAAAATGCAATGCCTCCCATCTCCAAATAAAAAGGGGGGGGGAGAATGGGAGGAGGTCTGGTGGAATTTTAATCTTTCACTTTCCTAAAAGTTGTGAAGGAAGGATTCCATGGTAGACCAATTAATGGCTAAACATGAATCTGGAAGCGGAAGAGATGAGAACGACAGCAGGACCAGCCCATAATATGGCTCACCCCAAAGCATCATGGGAACTTTAGTTTAAGGGTACTGAGAGTCGTGAGGAGCCCCTCACAAAGCTCACAAAGCTACAATTCCCAGAATTCCCTTGGAAGAGGAATTGCTTGTTAAACTCCTCTCAAAATTGTAGCTCTGTAGCATAACTATTATAAAGGTAAAGGATCCCTGACAATTAAGTCCAGTCACAGACGACTCTGGGGTTGCGGTGCTCATCTCGCTTTATAGGCCAAGGGAGCCAGCATTTGTCCACAGTTTTCCCGGGTCATGTGGCCAGCATGACTAAGCCGCTTCTGGCGAACCAGAGCAGCGCACGGAAACGCCGTTTACCTTCCTGCCGGAGTGGTACCTATTTATCTATTTGCACTTTTGAACTGCTTTTGAACTGCTAGGTTGGCAGGAGCTGGGACTGAGCAATGGGAGCTCAGCTTATTGCGGGGATTCGAACCACCAACCTTCTGATCGGCAAGCCCAAGAGGCTCAGTGGTTTAGACCACAGTGCCACCTGTGTCCCCATAACTATTTTACCTGTATATTATTAGGGAAGGTAGTCTCTATTCTCTTGTAATATCTGAACGGTGTTGGAACAAATTAATTAATGAGATATTTTTTGTGCAATGTGTCGCAAAACTATTCCAATATAGTTATCCCTTTCCTATGTTGTCATATTCATGGTTTTATTTTCTTTATTTGATGTACCTACAAAGGTTTTGTGGGCATGCGCTGGTAGTTTCCTTCAAGACATAAAATTTGGCGAGTGTTGTCGTAACCGTTTACAGCTACACATAATCCTACATAATCAACACAATTTTAATGTAGCTCATTAAAACCCTCCACATTTGCAATTTGGACACAAGTGTTTCCCTCCTTCTCTTCCTCTTTTGTTTTTCCTGTTCTCTGATGTGCAGTAAAAATTTAAACATGACAAACGTATCTCTATCAATTGGTGAAGGACAAATCTGCCAGTTCTTCACTTTTCTGCATCAGTTTTCATTTTGTTTGTTTTAAAAGACCCTGGTGAAAATCTGCCAGCATTTTCATGCAGATTCCCCCTCATATACACATTATTGGGCAGAATTTTTCCCTGATATACACGCTTTTTCACAAAGCAACTGCCCAGAATATGATTTTATTTTAATTTTTGTATATTATACACACTGCATTGCTATTCACAGTTTTCACTAATATCCACATTTCTGTGCACATTGGGTTTGGGAACTGCACCACAAAATTCAGAGCAGTGTGAATTCTAAAGGACAGCTTTAGTTTGTATATTGCAAAGTGTAAATCAGGTCGGCTCCTGTAAGAATCCAAATTGAACCACATGTATCCACCATCCTGGCTACAAATACACAGATACTATTTACATATTGAATATGTGAAGCTGTCTTATACTTAGTGCAACCAGTCGTCCATCTAGTTCAGGGTTGTCTACATTGATAGTGGCTCTCCAGAGTCTTAGGCAGAAGAGTTTTCCCCACCATTACCTGCTACTGGCAGTTCTCTTGACTGAAGATGCTATGGGATTGGAACTTTGGACCTTATATATCCAAAGTACATGAACTCCCACTGAGCTGTGGGCAAATAACCACAGGTTACTTGATGGGGGGGGTGCATTCTGGTTTGTTGCTTGAAGCTTTAAATTCCTTCCATCTGGCTTCTAAATATCATCACTGAAAATTTCACACAAGGGAACACAAATCCTACTTTCCACTGGGTGTTCTTTTATCAGATGATTGATGTACAGAGGCACAGTTTCTCAGATGCTCCTTGCAGTGTATCAGCTAATGACTCACTATTCTTGAACCATATTACCGCAAAAGTATAAAACGTCCCCAGATACAGCTGCTGCGGGCTAACTTCTAAACCAAGGCTGTCATCAGCCTCATTACTACACATCTCATTCAAGTGTCTTCTCTTTCAAGCTAATCACTTTCCCCCCAAACACAGGTTCACGCTTCATCTCCTACCAAAGGTTTCCCCATATCCAACTGTCTCTGGACTCTCATTATTCTCATAAGGATTCTTTTAGCTGCAGTTTAGTGAATGCATAACCATGTTAGAGTCTCAGCGTGTGTGGTTGGTTGGTTTTGTGCATGCGCTCACACATTTTGGGGAGTATGGGTGCTTTGCTTTAGAAAATGGGGAGTAGATTATTAAATTTGTAATGAAGCAGAGGAAAACGTCTCGCACAAATTACCTAACAGTGTTTTAGTGCACAGTATTTGATAATTGCACTACAAAATAGTTTTCTCACTCCCCTTAGAGACCAAAACCAGGCACATAATATATGCTAATCAGTATTCCCCCTACTTAATGATAAACTTCTGAATTATATATACCTGGGAAAAGTATACATATTTTTGTTCTTTGGAATTGTTCAGTAGCATTCAATCAGAAAAGTCAAACATTGTTTATATGCCCCTGTGATTGAGTGACTTTTTAGTGCTTTCAAGTTATCCTTTCAAATCACACGCATCAAGAAATCAATTGCTCCCATTTTACAGATCAGAAATGAGAGCACAGCTTAACAGTGCGATCAAGGCAGTTACCCAAAGTAAAAGTGTAAATGACATAACTAGAAGTTTATAATTAGAAAACAGGAGTCACAATATATTCTTACAAAAGTTGTCAGTTTAGAATAAATGTCCTCAACTATGGTGGGCATGTTGAGATGGTAATATCATGAAAAACCTTTTTTCAACATAAATCATGGTATTCAGTTTTACACTAAAATACAAATATAGAACAATCAGGGAGTTGTTTTTTCTTATTGACTAATGTACAAGTCAATAGTTCAAGGGATGGGAGGAACTCAGCTAGAGATGTAAGGAAGCATGGTTTTTTGGTTCCACCCTGTTTTTGTCACATGCAGCACTGTTTCTCTTATGTATTGAAGTTCTCACCCTGGCCACCAGGAGTATCGTGTATATAGTTTTCACTCAGGTCCACATCAGTTACTTTAGGCGGGAAGCCCTGGGTTGTTGTTGCTACAATGTTGACAGCCAGCTGTCTATAAAAGCAGGCCGGCTGAGCTGTTTGAGGTTCAGTTCTGTTCCAGCTTACAAATAAAGAGCTGCTTTGAAGAATCGCTGTGTCGCCTGATATGTTCACCCACAACTTAACAGTTTCTGTTCTGCTGCAGTTCACCTTCTGCCCAAAGCTACATGATTCGTCTTGCCATAGTGAAATAACAAAACTTAGATAATTCCACCCCATTCATTTGAATGCAAAGGAAATTAAATGCAAACGGGTGGGCAAAACATACCGTAATCATTTGCGGAATGAAAGCAACAACAGTGAGCAACAACAAATCCAAATCCATCTAGGAAAATGGTGAAGCCTTGCCTCATCTGGTCCCAGTTTGTGTGACCATCTGAAACTGCAAGTGCTGTTGTTATGCTTCCCATAGGCATATGGTTGGCCACTGTGAGAACAGGATGTGGGACTAGATAGGCCATTGGCTTGATCCAGCACCTTGGACTCCATGACAGAATAAAGGTAGAGTGTGTGTTTGAAATTTTGAGCTAAAAATGACTGGAAGGGAAAGGGTTGAGCAGCCTCTCTTTGCCAGCCCAGTCCTGACCGGTTTGGTTTTTTGGAATGCACGGTGAAAAGAAAAACGGAACTCAATGTAGTGATGTTGTTTGAGCTTAAGACTCTGTTTATTCCCCCAAATCTTTCCAGTCTGACCTCATTGAAAATTCTGTGAAGAGCTACCACTGACTTTTAGAGTCTGGGAAGAAAATTTATTTGTCATGTTGCATTCCCTTGAATCATATATCTAGTTGTTTCTTTTATTATATAGTCATAAAACAGAGCTCCAACTCATGACAGCAGGATACAATTGCAGCTTTAACATTCATCCCAACCTCAGCATCCATTCAACATTTAATCAACTATACAAAAGCCATTTAATGCTTGGGATACTCCAGTGCTATAAATATTATCCTTTAAGTAATTACATAGTTTTACGTCCTGTAGCATATTTGGTAACACTTAAATGTAGTGTCTTCGACGCATGTAAATGAACATTTCATTTCAGTTGGATGATTTTTTTACTTCCACTTTTCTTTGCCTGTATACTAAGCAATCTTTTTGGATTTTCAGAATTAAAAAGTATACACCATTTGGGGAAGTTTAATTAGACAGATGTCCTCTTTACATATGTCTGGAAACATGAAGGGAGAAGGTTCTTGTGTTTGGGTTCTGCTGAAGGGTATCTGGGGGACCACAGTGAGAACAGGATACTGGACTGGATGGATCCAGATGCCCATGGGCAGGGACGGAGGAAGGGGGTGCGGTGAGGGTGGTCCACGCCGGGTGTCACCACTGAGGGGGTGACAAAATGCTGGGCTGTACTCACCGCGAGGCCTGCAGCTTGCCTGAGCCACACGTCTCTCCTAGGAGTGACGCGGTGGCTTGCGTGCCCGCAGGCTCCATGCTGCCCCAAACAGTCTGCCCGCCACTGTAGGGCGGCTGAGGGGGAGGAGGCAGGCAAACTCCTTGGAGGCCCTGCAGAGCGTCCTGCCCCAGCTGCCCCCGCCCCATGGGTGGTTGGCCCCACCCCCAGGCACAGGGCACGCTCACTGCCCAAGGCGTCCAATTGGCTTGCTCCACCGCTGCCCATGGGAAACCCACAAACAGGATGTGAGAACGAAAGCATAATCCCCTCCTGTGCATCCCAGAAACAGGGATTCAAAATGTGATGGCCTGGGAATCTGATTCAGAAGCTGAATCTGAGGAGTCCCAGCCTGCACAGGAGTCCCCGCAGGGGCTTGAATCTGAAGGGCCTGCACCTGTGCCGGGTCCTCAGGAGCAGACACCAGATGTATCCACTCTGGCTCCGGACGTAATTGAGGATCCATTGCCTGCAGGTGCGCCTCTCCCAGCCCTGTCAGGGGAAGGTGAAGCTGCCCCTGGGTCCAGTAACGCTTCAGCCTCTCCTGAGCTGCAGAGGCTCAGGGCAGAGAGGCAGAGGGAACTGGGTTCTCTCAGGAGGAGTGCTCGCCTTAAGGCCAGGAGAGGCGGGTCACCTGTGGGCCGGGACTGCCCCTGGCCTCAGAACAGATAAAGGCCAGTCAGCCCAGTCCCAGGTTGCGGGAGCAACGACGTTGGAAACCTGTTTCTGCCAGCACCCAGACCTGTCTTTCCAGAGTTCCCGACCACGCCCGGCTTCTTGCTTTGAACCCAGCTTCCCCCTTGGTGGACAGTCTCCAGACCCTCGGCCCAGGACCGGACTTTGATCACGCCTCACGGTAACCCCCCCCCCCGGGACCAGCACACAGAAGCATGGAGGGACCTTCCCATTTTGCTACCTGAGGTGAAACAGAAATGGACACCTTCTGCCCTTGCACTATTGAAGTTCTCCCACTGCTGCCATGCCACACACACACACCTGTCACCACAGGAATGCCTTGGCTTTCAACAAACATGAGAGGAGATGAAACGTTATGAAAAGCAGGGGAATGGCAAGGGAAGCAGCAACATGGTCTGCAGAAAAGCCCCAGCTCTTGCCAACCTCAGCAAGGGCTTATAGAATCATATTATAGTCAAGTTGGAAGGGGCCTGTGGGTCATCTGGTCCAACCCCCTGCAATGCAGGGATCTCAACTAAAGCATCTATGACAGATGGCCACCCAACCTCTGCTTAAAAACCTCCAAGGAAGGAGAGTCCACAACCTCCCGAGGGAGACTGTTCCGCTGCCAAACAGCTCTTACTGGCAGAAAGCTTTTCCTGACGTTTAGTCGGAATCTCCTTTCTTGTAACTTGAAGCCATTGGTTCAAGTCCTACCCTCCAGAACAGGAGAAAACAAGCCTGTTCCCTCTTCCATGTGACAGCCCTTGAGGTATTTGAAGATGGCTTTCATATCTCCTCTCAGTCGCCTCTTTTCTAGGCTAAACATACCCAGCTCCTTCAACTGTTCCTCATAGGCTCCCTCCCCTCCAGACCCTTGATCATCTTGGTTGCCCTCCTCTGCACACATTCCAGCTTGTCAACATCCTTCTTAAATCATGGTACTCAGAACTGGACAAAGTACTCCATGGGTGGTCTGATGAAGTGTAGCTTATCTATTAAGTTGCAAATGGAGTATTGCCCTATCAATATCAACCCGCTCTCAGCCAGCCAATATTCTTTCTTGCAAGCAGTCTAGGGGATGGCCCTGGCTGTTAGCTTCTTCTTCCTCCTCCTCCGTTCTAACTCAACGGGGATAAAAATGGGGACAAAATTAGAATTTGTTGGCTTTGTCTGCCATAGGCTCTAGGTTCATGCCTTCTGACTTGCCCGTCCAACTCTCTCTCTCTCACTCACTCTCACTCTCACTCACACATACACAAACACAAACACAAACACACCTGTCATTCCAGGAATTGTGTAGAGGAGTCTGCTCAACACTTGTATAAAATCACATTTGTCCAGTAAAGCAAGCCCTGGACCCACTCAAGTGGAGCAGAGCCGTTATATCTACAATAACCCCATTCTTTGTGCGGAGGGAAGAATACTGGAAAAGCCATATTTCTTTCTGCTCAGCAGGATGTTATTCAGGCTTGATGTTATTCAGGGAAACAGAAATCATAAATAAAATAAACAGGTCTGTGAAGCTTTCAACAAGCCCGATTTCACAACCATTAGCTTTGCCTGGCAGCTAGGACTCCTTCAGAAAGTGAAATATATACACAGCATTTGTTTCCTTTAATTCAGCACATGAATTTTCTATATGGAGCTATATTTGGATCTTAGCTTAGCTCCCAGTCCCAGGCTAATGCTCACTTAGTTGGCTGCTGATGCTCCCTCAGAATCTATAAAAGCAGTTGAGTTGCTCCCGTTTTAGAGCTATAAAGTAAAGCGTTATTAAGCAGCCTTCCCCAGTCTGCTGCCACTCAGACCTTATTGCAACACAACTCCCATCAGCCCCAGCCAGCATGGCCAATGGTTAGGAACAGAGGTGTCACCTGGATTTTCTGGGCCCTATGCACTGTCTGTGGATTGGGCCCTCTGCTACACTTGAAAATGAAGACACAAGTTTTCATAACTTTTTCATCCACTTTATTTACTATATGCAAATTTATGCTCTCTTTTGCCAGTGGAAGAGCCAAAATAAAATCAGGGGCTACACACAAGTAATAAGATGTCTGACAGACAGAATGTCAACAAGTACAGTTGTCGCCTGAATTGTACTTCCATATCAGAAAAGGCTTCCTCTGTTGATTTTTTTCCTGCCACACAGCTGTTAAGGATACAAGACTGCTGCTGTCCCACAGTGCCAACCCTAAACCACTTAAGGAAGTCAAGTTAAGAGTAAAAGCAAAAGAAACATGTTAGAATAAAAACAACATCAAGAGAGATAATTGTTTAAAGAATAATAAATATTAAGAAATCACAAGTGTCTCCCCGCCCTCCATATTCTGATTGTTACATTCCTCTCCTGATATTTTACATCGAAAGAGAAACACATTGTATTGTCAGTAAACTACACAGTGGATTCTTTATGTGTGTGTGTTTATTTTTAAAATTACTATAGCAACACTGAAATAATAGATTTCCCAACAGCAAACAACTTGTCCTAGTATTTGTACAGACTTTGTATCACGTATCATTATGAAATTTCAGTGCCTGGAGTTTAGCTCTGGCACAGCAGGAGACTTGACTAAGCCTCTTTGCAAAGTTTTCACATTTTGCATTTGCTGGGGGTGCGAGTGTTTGCTTCTTGTGTAGAAATATTTGCAGAAAAACATTTGCACCTCATCTCAGGTGAACTTGCCACAAAAAAGGTACATTCTGGTTGCTAGTATGTAAACTGCAAAATGCTTTTGAATTATGGTGCTGGAGGAGACTCTTGAGACTGCATGGACTGCAAGAAGATCAAACCTCTCCATTCTTAAGGAAATCAGCCCTGAGTGCTCACTGGAAGGACAGATCCCGAAGCTGAGACTCCAATACTTTGGCCACCTCATCAGAAGAGAAGACTCCCTGGAAAAGACCCTGATGTTGGGAAAGATGGAGGGCACAAGGAGAAGGGGACGACAGAGGACGAGATGGTCGGATAGTGTTCTCAAAGCTACCAGCATGAGTTTGACCAAACTGTGGGAAGCAGTGGAAGACAGGAGTGCCTGGTGAGCTCTGGTCCGTGGGGTCACAAAGAGTCGGACACGACTAAACGACTAAACAACAACAACAAACTGCAAAGAAGCAGGAAATGGAGATCTTTAGGCTCCAGCGATTCCTTCCTATTGCCTGGTGTTCAAACAATTCATTTGTCAATCACAGCTCTGACTTCACTCATTGGCTTTACACACTGAAAGTGGGTGGAACAGGAGCAGGCAGGCTGGTTTAGCTCTCTGAAATATACAGGATTGGTTCATTAAAAAAAGAAGAAAATGAAAACTCAGTGTGTGCTTGCTCTTGGCTAAATCAGTATTCCCTGTCAGGAATTCTAATCATGGATGATGGGAGTTGTAGTCCAATGCCACTGGAGAGTGTGATGAAGGTACCCCTAGGAGAATATGAAGACTGTCCGGCCAAAGTTTAGCACTTTCAGTGTAGAATTAAGCAAAATGTTTACCTTTGATGGAAGAGTAGCCTTAATTGTGTGTGAGATTTCCATCTTGGATTGATTTTCTTTTTCCCCAAAGGGGGAAAAAAACCTAAATGGGAGAAATTAGTCTGGCTGGAGAGAACTAGTACTAGTGGAAATGCTACTATTTATAATTGAAATAGCACTTCTAATCTGCAGAGTGCTCCATATGTTCACTCTCACAACAATTCTAATACATTACTGCTACTATATCTCATTTATGTAGCACTTTTAATTAACAAAGTGCCCGCGACAGCCTTGTGATATAGGACACCATTATTCTGATTTTATAGATAGGGGACCGAAGCTGAGAAATAGTACCTTCCCCAAAATCACCCGGTGATTCCAGGGATGACCATTCATAACCAATTTGTTATTAGCATGGCTAATACGTGGACTTTACTGTTGGAAGTTAGGAATGCCCATCAAGACTGGATGGGGTAGCCATGATAACTGCCCCCTATATTTATTACTTTGCTTCACATTTGCACAGGAGCCAATATAAATAAGAAGACATAGCATATGGTAAATACAGTGCTATTTTTCTAGAAAAAGAGCTGCTGAAACTCCAGCTCCCTGCAATTCAGAAATCTTTTTGCCCAGGGTGGGGCACAACCCAGAGATTAAGAGTCTTTTGCCCTACCAACTGAACTTGGTTTTTTTTTGTTGTTGTTTTTTGTAAACCACTTTGAGGTTTTTCCTTAAAACCAAGTGGTAGATAAATGTTAATGAAATAAATATAATAACATAAAAAGGTCTCTCCCATCCCTTTAAGCAACCTGCTGGTTTTCCTGTAGCCTAAAGTGATTACTATTACAACTGGGTGTTGCGTTTTTATGAAAGCTTTGTCCTGGTGAGTATAGACTGTCATACACAATGACAAATATCAAAGTCCAGTGTAATATTCCCTTGAATGATTTACGGGCTGGCTGAGTTTATTACCAACAACCATTCACTCCAAAAACCTGCTTAGCTATCAGCATGAAGCCTGTTTAATCAGGTTTGGACAAAGGTGTGAACAGTAAGAAAAGGGTGGTGATAAAGGAGCTAACTTCACACAACATGAATATAATCTTCCTGCTTTCTTTTGCAAACTGCATTGTGTCTCTTTCTCTCTTCCCATCCTAGCAGGCTTTCTTGTTTGGCACCAAGCGATAGCTTCTTGGCGTAATAATAATTGCAAATGTCCTTTGGAGGGAAAGTCATTTTTATTTAGTAAATAGAATGCATGAATAATGAAGAATACAAGAAAATTGTAAAATAATTAGCAAGTGGTTCAGAGGTGCTCATTTACAGCTGAGGAAATTAAATATGCAAATACATTATTATCACAGAGGTAGTTAACAGACAAATGAGTGAGAAAAAAAGATACAGTGCCTTCTAATTCATCATTGTTTAAAAGACACCTGTGAGTTCTGTCTGAAAAATGACAACACTGAGAAATGCAGATGGTTGCATTTTGCCTTCTATCAGTCATTTTTACACACTAATTAGATTGGTGAAGGGGGAGCAGAGAATCCCCTCTTTGTAAGATGATCCTTGTTGTTTAAGCACCACAGTGGATTCAGCCGAAGAAAGGGCCGGAAGCTGTTTTGTTGTTGTTCTTCTATTTTTTATTAATAAAATCCTTTGTAGACCCAAAGGGACTGCTTGAGACTCTGCTAAAAGATAAACAGTTGAACATGGTCAGTGAAGGGCTAATTTGAAGCCCCAATTCTAAGCTTCTTACTGTTGCCATCACATTTACAGATCTCCCAGAGACAGAGCTCTGGAACTGAAAGGACTCTTGTGGCCATCTTGGAGAAGAAGAAGGAGAAAGAGAAGCTCTTTGGTGAAATGTTGAATTCAAAAAAAGAAGACTGTTGACTTATGAATGCTTAGAGGATCATTTGCAATTCAGACAACTGTGCTCTTTTAAAAATGAAAGGGAGGTGATGTGAGGTTGCTGAGGGCACACAGTCACCAGGGGGATGAGGGAGAAATTTGATTCAGCACACGTTAAAAAATGAACCTATCAAATTCACACAATGTGAGAATAGAAAAACAGTCATCTTTTGAAACTCATTCTCCAACCAATGAATTTTCATAAAAATGCATACGGTAAGGGAAGGCGTGCGTGAAAATGTATTTATTACTGTAAATGCACAAAAAAGGCATTATATTGGGAGAATTGTTTTTGCAAAAATATCACATTCATTGGTCTATCCATATTTGGGTCTGTAGGCCTCAGAAGGTTATCTAGGAAGGAGTGTAACTGGAAAAGGTTCCCCATATAGGAGGTTAAAGTTTATAACTAGCAGTTTGAATGGGTTCTGCAAACAAATTAGCATCAGCAGGCCTAGGTTCATGATCCCTTGGTTATTTGGCTTGCAGAGCAAAGATTTTGAATTTGTATAGCAGCATTGCTGTTTAAATGTATTGGCCTAACATTTATTCACTAGCATAATGACGACATCATAAATCAATCCCACACATTCTACAGTAAAGTTATACAGTGGTACCTCAGGTTACATACACTTCAGGTTACATACGCTTCAGGTTACATACGCTTCAGGTTACAGACTCCGCTAACCCAGAAATATTACCTCGGGTTAAGAACTTTGCTTCAGGATGAGAACAGAAATCGTGCTCCGGCGGTATGGCGGCAGCGGGACGACCTATTAGCTAAAGTGGTGCTTCAGGTTAAGTACAGTTTCAGGTTAAGAACGGACCTCCAGAACGAATTAAGTACTTAACCCGAGGTACCACTGTATTATAGAAGAAGTTTTCATAATTTAGGTGGGAAGGAAAACAAAACTTGATGGAGGCCTATCCTGTTCTCCTATATTTACACAGCAAAAACTCTTCACAATAGCTCTATTCAGGCATGTGTTAGTCTTGACCCCTCCATGCTGGACTTCAGACTTTAAGCTGAAAGGTCCAAAGGGAGATGGTAATTTCTGCTCACCTGCAAATGCAGAGAAGACGTGGTTTGTGGCTCAATGCAGCTGTGGTTCCTCCCCTGTGCAGCTGGAGGGGGGTTGTTATGCTTTCCTCCATGGCTGCATGGAGTGCTGGGGGGTTGCCCATTTGAATGGGCAAATGGCAAACAGCTGGGGGTGGAGGGGGGAAGACCCGACAGTTCTGCCACCTAAGTTCCCATTCAGGTCCACCTAAATCTCAGGACCGCAATACCGCAAGGACCACTTCTCCATATGAACAGACACAGACTGTGAGATCATCATTTCAGGCCCTTCTTTGTGTGCCTTCTCCACAAGAGGTCCAGAGTATAGCAATATGAGAACAGGTCTTTTCTGAAATGGCTCACCATTTGGGGAATGTTCTCCCCAGGGAGATTTGGCTGGTGTCTTCATTTAGGCATCAGGAGGGGGGTGGAATCCTCTTCAATGAGGCCTTTGGCTCTCTGAGGTATATAGATGTGTATATAGATGGTATATAGAGGCTGTGTACATGTAACAACAACAACAACAACAACAACTGACCCCACCTGAGCTGCACAGCTCAGTTGGTGGATAAGGCATTGGGTCAGATCCTTAGCCTAGTGGGTTCCCCACTAAAGGGGTCAAGGAGGGATGTTTCTGTCCAGAAGTCCACACAGGGGCCAATGAGCCATAGCAACCCTCCCAAATGGTGGCCCTGGTGGGATTGCCCTGACTTGGTGTATGTCATAGGGTGACCACTAAACCCAGGCTTGACCCAGTCAAATAGCAGGCATGTGGTTGATTCAGAATACACATCCAGTGCCTTTGTGAATGCCTACTTAAACAATAAAGTTGTGTCCTGTGGGTTTTTAAAAAATATATCTTCCTTGTCTTGCCCCATGCTGGCTGCATGTTTCCTGTACTTGGGCCTACAAACATGTTTCGCTGAATATTATTACATCCCACTGATTGGGAATCCTGATCGTCCAGGGAAGGTTGTGACCATGTTCAGAGCTTCGCACACAACATGGGGAAAGGCAGGAAGAGCAGAAGCAGTCCTTCCATGAATATAGTTCAAGGATGTCAGTATAGAGCTACAGCTGACTTTCAAGTTTAGTATGCTTAAAAAGAAACTTTCTTTAAAAGCAAAACCACCACCAAAGCCTGGGGTTCAAATATGAGCCCTCATATATATATATATTTATAAGCACTGAACTGAGTTTACAAATTTAGAAAGAAATAATAAGGAGGAGGAAAACATTTCCCCGAAAAAGCAATCCTCTTCCCTAGAAATTATTTTTGACATCAAGTTCATCTTTGCAGTAAAATGGGTTACTCCAATACAATGTAAACTGAATTACCACTTCAATTGCCAGTCACTGCATAAAGAAGTAATAGTTCAGAGGATGAAAATTACCAACCAATTTTCTTGATTATATATATTTATTATAGGCTGTGCAATAAACACACCTGACATAGAATAAACCAGCTCTTTCATTCTAAGGGGGGGGGGGAGATACATCATTTTCCCTAGGACACCGTAAACAGCTTCCCCCTAAACAAAGAACACATTTTACGACATTTCCTTGCTCTTTTTTCCCTTTACTTTGATAAAATAAAAAAGTACATAGCGGGGTGTCTCGTAACGAACCGTCTTCCAAAATTGCAAGAGGACATTCTATATGCCTACTGGC
Organism: Podarcis cretensis; assembly: GCF_951804945.1. Lineage (NCBI taxonomy): Eukaryota > Metazoa > Chordata > Lepidosauria > Squamata > Lacertidae > Podarcis > Podarcis cretensis. Next base: position 30,704,012 of record NC_137181.1, on the reverse strand, counting down.
CATTTCATTTAATGGGATTTTTATTAGTGTACACTCTCCAGTTATTTAAACCACAGGGGTCTTCACAGGTAGAGGTACAATTTGAAGAGATAGAAAACTGAAAGGAGCAATTTATTTATTTTTTTCTTTAAAAAAATTAAACATATTGCATTTGTATTCATGAATTTAAAATGCATTTCTATTAACATTTTTCAAGTGAGTGAGATGAAATATTCACTTCTAAGGGAGCTGAGGGAGGGATAGGGGGGAATCAAGAAATTGTTGTGAGATGTCCTTAAGTACACAAAACTAAAGTCATAAAAACACAAGAGCCTGCTGGATCAGACCAGTGTTCTCACACTAGCCAACCAAATGCCCATGGGAAGCCCACAAACAGGACATGGGCACAATGGCACTCTCCTCTCCTGTGGTTTTCGGCAACTGATATTCAGAAAAATCACTGCAGCCCAATGGATCTGTAGATTAATGGTGCCAAATATGTATCTGTATTCTGGCTCTATGTCCTGGTTGTCCCTAATCTTCATGCTTCACCTATGTGCCTGATATTTCTGTCATTGCTTTTTTTCTGTCCTGGATATTTAGAACTTTGTCTACCAGAGTGACTTGAGCCCTAGTCCTTGCTTCATGTTACCCTGAGATGTCATTCTGCAAGGACTATAGGAGAGATGCTGCAGAAGTTGATAATTACCTGGACTGAATATGAATCTGTTATGCTCATAAAACTTAGAAGTATTACCAATCAATCATCATTTGTTTGCTCCAGAAGTTCCTCTCTGGCTAGGAATGAAAAATGAGATTCCTCACCAGGCTGCATTGTAGATACATAAGCAGAAAAACCCTTTAAATGTGGACCCCTTACTCTTGTTGTGAAACTATTGTGAACTAAAAGGATAGCTGCTATAGGTGCATCTATAGAAGGCATTTAGTTGTATCCCTTACTCCCAATGGAACTTCCTGTTTATGAATGACACGCCTGGAACATCTGATCAAACAGTCTTTTGTTTGGTGAATACCGTCTCTGTATCTTGAGATACAGAATGTACAAGTATATTCCTGAGGTAAGCCTAGTAGATAGACAGCATCTTAAAAAGCAGAGACATCACCTTGCCAACAAAGGTCCGTATAGTTAAAGCTATAGTTTTCCCAGTAGTGATGTACGGAAGTGAGAGCTGGACCATAAAGAAAGCTGATTACCGAAGAATTGATGCTTTTGAATTATGGTGCTGAAGGAAACTCTTGAGAGTCCCATGGACTGCAAGAAGATCAAACCTATCCATTCTGAAGGAAATCAGCCCTGAGTGCTCACTGGAAGGACAGATCCTGAAGCTGAGACTCCAATACTTTGGCCACCTCATGAGAAGAGAAGACTCCCTGGAAAAGACCCTGATGTTGGGAAGGGGACGACAGAGGACGGGATGGTTGGACAGTGTTCTCAAAGCTACCAGCATGAGTTTGACCAAACTGCAGGAGGCAGTGGAAGACAGGAGTGCCTGGCATGCTCTGGTCCATGGGGTCACGAAGAGTCGGACACAACTAAATGATTAACAACAACAACAACAACAAAAGCCTAGTAGAAAATCTGATAGGAAATATAGCAGTTGATGGATGGATGGATGGATGGATTTTGTATATCTTTCTTCATCTGAAGATTATAGGGTAGTTCACAAAACAAAATATAAAATGGAAACACTAAATACATAACAAAAAAACCAAAAACAAACCAGCAACCCCCTCCCACAAATTCTGGTTATTTGGGATGGGGTGGGGCTGAGAATTGTATGGCAAAATTTGGAGAAGTACAAAATATGAAAGAAAGGTACATTCCAACCATTATATAAGTCTGGTCCACTTAAAAATGCTGAGCAAACAAAATTCTCCCCCTCCTTGGAGGCTCTGATATGTTCTTTGCTTTGAGCATTGTCCCTGGGATTAGCTCTGGCCTTTGACTTTGGGGCTGAGTCCCACCAGCTGACTCATGACACAGAGGTCCTGTCGATTCCTAATGTATGTGAGCACTGTGAATGATTATTATTCATAAACTAATGCTCTTCAAGAATATACTATTACAGGGCATGAAATTTGTCATGGGCTGCTAGGGAAGAGGAGCAATTCTCTTATTATGTTTGTTATCTATGAATTAGCAATTATTTTTGTTCATGACTTATGCTTGGCATACTTCACATCCATGCCAATGGAGAGCAGGGCAGGCGTAAAGACATATCCTTGATTATCTGAAGAATTCCATATGGAAGACATTTAAGTCTTCCAGAGTTATGCAGTTGACACTTTAGTAAGCTTAATTTGCAAGACGTGTGCTTAATAAGGTCAGGTAAAGGTCAGGCAATGATGTTCTCATTAACATCAACAAGCCACCTCTCTCATTTTTGAAACCATTTTCTTGGGGGTTTATTTTTTGCCAATTATTTCCTTCTTGAGACTTAACGGGAAAATCAAGTCCCTTGATCCACCTTTTAGCCTGCAGATCTAATCTCTCTAGCCCTAATCTGCATTTACGGGGTCAAGTTTAGTAAAAAGACATGAAAATATAAGCATGATAGGAAACAGACTGGGGATGGGGGGATATATACAGCATAAATTCTTCAGACAGAAACTAACATTCTCTCAGATGCATTTTTTTTTACTTATTCACTGTATTCCAGTGTGTTTCTAGTACCAGAATCTGGTTACAATTTTTATTTTCTATTAGGATGGAAAGTTCTTCTCCATAAAATTGGATGGGTGGTATCCAAAATTAGTCATAATCAGGGTAAACCCATTAAAATCAATGGATGTAGGCAATGTCAATCCAATGAGATCAGGAGGGACAGAGGCAATGTTCTTCTCCTCTCAGTTCTATGCTTAATTATAGAGTTTAAACTTTCTGGTTTAAACATGAGTCCCACCTCCAAAATTGATTCAGGGGGCAGATCTGGGTCGGGTGTTCCTTGGGTCAACCCAGATTGGATTGTGGGGATGGGCAGGGCTGTGCAGAACCCTAAACAAGGTGCAGCTTTGGATGTCACATCTAGTGGAAATGAGAGCTGGATCATGGTTAGGGCTGTGCCCAGCCCTGCCCAGCCCTGCAACACAATCTGGGTGTAAATGCCTGCCTGGTTGCTTTCCATTTTGATTGGCTTGCTTAGGAGTCTTGGACCATGCAAAAGTCAATGTCAGAGACTTAGGGAACATGGCAGTTCTTCAACTTCCAAAAAAAGGGACTAAATTTTAAGGTAATAATTTCTGCTGCTGAAGCTACGCTAAGACTTTCAGATACCAGAAAACGTAGTTATTATCCAAGTACAAAATTTGTCTAGGTTGTCCCTGCTTCCTGTTAATACCTCGTTTCTTTCAAATACGCCAGAAGCTATAGACGAAAATTTTAGCTTCTTATCCAAAGAAAGCTCAGATTCTGCCAGGAAATAGATGTGATTATGAATAGTTGAGGGATCGGGAATTAAATTTAGTTGAACGTTTGTTACAAGGGAGAACACTACACTGAATAGCAGAGTGTTAAAATCATATAGAATGCAATCTTTGGTATTAAATATTCTGATTTACAATATTGCACTAAGGTGTAGTGTGTGTGTGTGTGTGTGTGTATTGGAATCAATCAGTGAAAACTTCACATAGAGATTCTAATTGGATTCAGGTGGAGCAAGACTAATGCCTTATTTTGGGAGGCTGGAGATCTCCCCCTCCCCCCCGGCAAATAGCCAAGTTTCTTTTCCTGCTTGTGTTTTCGGCAAGGCTACCCAAAACATAGGCACTGATACATTTAAACAAATCAAGAGAAGCTAGGCAGTTATTCTCGCAAAGGCACTTCCAGCTGAGCTAGACTCAAAATGAGGTTCACATTCCACATTCGCTGGCTCCCCTTCCATAGTATTTCTCCTTTCCCTAGCCAAAAAGACCTTAAAGAAAGGTGAAGAGGTACCAGGTGATAAGAGGGCTCTCTTCCAGTGGAGAAGCCCCAAAAGGACTCTCATTCCCTGCCTGTATGTGTAGTTAGCTCTCCACCACCTGCTACCAACATCCTCTTTGCACAAGGTAAGGCTCTTTTGTTTTGTTTTTTTGGCTTGGGAAAGGTGCGGAGGGAGCTGGCAGGGAAAGGGGAAGTGTGGCAAACAAAAACAAAAAAAATCAATTTTCAAGCATTCCTACTGAATTTTCAAAAATACCCTTGAGGTTTTCCAGGCATCTGACAGAAACACTCAAAAAGCCCAACTGATTGTCAAGGCGAGTCTGAGTGGTACTGCATGTACCTAATTCCCACACGCATGTGCATCACTATATATTTTTCAAAAAATTACTTATATTTTATTCAAATCTATTTTCACAAAGGCCCACAAAGAGGCTCACAAATAAATGATAATACAATATCATAAAACATAGCAACAATTATTTTTTATTTTCCAAATTCCCAGAAATTGATACAGTAATACTTTTTGGGTTGGGCTAAATGTTTTTTTTGGGGGGGCGCAGTTCCCTCAAATATGTGACTTTAAAGCTGCAAGATGGGACTTTTTTTTGCAGAAAAGGGGTAATCTCAAATGGTCAAGTCAGTTTCTTCGTTAAGCAAAAGAGCTCAGCCAGGTCTGTGAAGCTTATGCTTTGTTACGTAAGCTTGAGACAAAGTGTTGAGATAGAAATTAAATAGCTGGGGGCATTTCTGGAAAGATGAGCTAGAGAGGCATGTCTTTCACCCTCCACTGATGGAAGGTGATGTCATGGTTGAAGGAGGAAAAAGCAGGCAGTCTTGGGACTAGAATGGGGCGAGACAAAGGCCTGACCTGCTGTCCAAAGCTATGGCTTCTGGGCCCCCTATCCCTAGAAACCTAACAGTGGAGCAGGTTGGTCATTCCACTGTTGGAATGTTAATGCTGTGAACATTCCGGTTTATGCTCAGCTTTTATATGTGTGTAAAAAAAATTTCATGACAATTCACCCACGTTTCAGTGAAAATGTCTCCTTATACACACATTTGTATGCAGTTTTGCCTGATACACCCATTTTTGCAAGCAGTCTTCCCTGATACTGTGCCTTTATGTATTATATTCTGCTGATGATATCCATATTTTTATGGAGACTTTACCCTAGTATATATGCATTTTTGTGCATGTTGCTTGGCTGGAGAACTGCACTGTTAAATTATGAGAAGTGTGGATTTGAGAGTTTTGGTTTGTAAACCATTTCAAAAAGTGCAAATTAGGTAAATATGGGTGGGTGTGTTTTTTAAAGTTTTTATAAATGTTAATTACATTTTTTTATTATTCATGTGCTTGCAGTCCTGGGCTCCCTTGTGAGGAAGAGTGGTGTGTACATTTGATAAATATATATACTGGCATCCAGAGCTTTGTGGTGTTCTGTTTGCACAAATGGAACTCCCTGTCCTTATTAAAGCCACCATGCCTCCACCACAGCTTCTGGATGATGGGATTTGTTGATAAAAAATTGTGTTGATTGCATGCATCCATACAATGGAAAAATACAATTTTGTTTCCAAAAGTTAAAATGTGCCTTGAAGAGGGACTGATGGGAACAGAGTGTAATGCATAGGGCAAATCTGCATAGTGTGAAACCAGGAGCATTTATAGGATGCTGTATTTTTTGCTCTATAAGACTCACTTTTTCCCTCCTAAAAAGTAAGAGGAAATGTGTGTGCGTCTTATGGAGCGAATGCAGGTTGCGCAGCTATCCCAGAAGCCAGAACAGCAAGAGGGATCGCTGCTTTCACTGTGCAGCGATCCCTCTTGCTGTTCTGGCTTCTGAGATTCAGAATATTTTTTTTCTTGTTTTCCTCCTCCAAAAACTAGGTGTGTCTTGTGGTCTGGTGCGTCTTATAGAGTGAAAAATATGGTATATTGGAATGTCTGTGTGTTTTTCAACACCCTTGTTAATGTTCTACTAGTAAGCATAACTAGTTCAGTAATTCAGTTTATGGATGATTTTAAATGCACTTTTTTTCCTTCAAATAAATGTAAAGGGACCTGTGTAGTTTGGGAGAAGGGGATTGCATTAGAAATGGATTTACACCAGAGGGGAAAAAAAGGTCCTGGATAGTTTGTAGAGGGAACCAATATAATAAGGTGATGCTGCACTAGCCGTAATCACCTGGAAAGGAAGACTGATCAAAGCAAACAGGAAGAGATAATGGATATTAAATTAGGTATAAGTAGTGTGGCTTTTGCTGCAAATTTGCTTTATAATATAATTCTCAGGAACATGACATCACACCGTGAAACAAAGGAGCTCTCTGTGGCTACAACAAAGTTGCACCCGGGTGTCACCTTTCCATTGTGACAGGAACACTTCAGCAACTGCAAGACAAAATCAGCTGGAGAAAAATTAGCAAATCTGGCTTCCTCTGATTCCAAAAGTGTGATGTGGGGTTCTTTAATGAGGCTGCGCCATAAAAGAAAGTCAGAAAATAATGATGAGGAAAAGGTGAATAAAGGGTGTGTGTTCGCTCGCACAAGGGATGGGGAAGAAATTAAAATCTGTTCACTTTCAAATGTGAACTTGCCTAATTCACTCTTTGCAAAACAATGTGCAAACTTAAACACAGTCATCCTTCAACATTTGCGCTTATTCAGATGTTGCAATGTAGTTCTTCTGTCAAGTAATGTGTGCAAAAATATATACATTAAGGCTAATGTTTTGTTTTTTTAATGGGGTACTCAAGGGCACACAGTACCAGCACCTTTTTTCTACAAGAAAAGTACTGGTTAAAAGTGTGGCACTCACCTGTTGTTGTTTTTAGAAGAAAAGCACTGATTAGGGCAAAACATAAACATGTGTATTAACGGAAAGGAAACAAAAACCACATTATATTTGGGTAAATTGCTGTGGGGAAAAAGTTAGATTAGCAAAAATGGCATAGAAATATATATGGGGGGGAGAGGGGCGGAATTAGCACTTCATTTTCACAAGGACTATCTGGTTTTTTCAAAAAATAAAAAATCACAAACTGATGTGGAAATGTGGTTTCCTGTACTTTCCAAGGGAAAAACGAGAATATGAAACTGACATATTCACCCACCTCTAGCTGTGTGTATGGAAAATTATGGGGAGAAGGGAACTCCTCCTGAAAGGTTTGTAATTAACTTCAAAATGTCACAACTGGGGCTGATGGATGTGAGTACAACAACATCTGGACGGCTGTAGGTTCCCAAACCACTGATATACAGGAATCCTTGTGTGTTTTAAAAGGCTGGTTCAGGCCAAGCAGCCATTATTCCAATCTTGTTGCATTTGGCTGAACTGGAACCAACCTAGGTAAACCAGTCAAGAGAATGGAGGTGGTGCAAACTCAGCTTAGCACCGTCTTATGTTGCTCCCTGAGGCAAATCAAGCAGAGTTGGGTTGCAACAGGCATGGCAGAGGTTTCCATGATGACCAGCCCTTAGGGATAACTTTAGTTGCAATGAGGAAGTAACAGAGCTACAGAGCAAAGATTCACATTGCTTGCAACTTACAAGTTCAGGGGCTGTGTCATAGGAATGCATGAAGGGAATGGCAACCAGGCTCCCTCAGCTGCCATGGCCCATGTAGAAAGGAGAAGGGCAAAAGCAGTGAGAGATGCAGGCAGGAAAAAAAGACTGGAATGGATTTGCAGCTTCTGCCTGCTTCTGTCTATGGTAGTGAATAGGGTGGTGGTGAATATGAGTCAATGAGGCCTAATATTTTCAACAAGCTTCCTTTGAGTAAAACTTAGGTGAATACTAACCCATATCTGTAAATTTGTGCGGATGCCATTAGAATCGAAACCAAGGTGTATTTGGCAAGTAAAGGTTTATGGTTTTTTGAGGGGGAGATAAAAAGAACTTCAACCATTACTCATTAAGTCAAATGGATGACCTAAAAAAAGAAAGGGGGGGATCACACTCCGTTTCAGATTAGCAGAATGCTTGTTTTGATCAATTTGGCTTTTCTCATTATCTGATTAAAGAGAAAGATTATGAAAATTGACTGCATGTTGTATACGCCTGGTTATCATTAAGACAAAAGTTTGGGCTATTGTGTTCATTTTTTAAGTTACATGAAGTTTTAGTTTCCTTAGTTTGTTTGATGAATAAAAACAATGCCCTTTATGACTGAGTATGAGTATGTATTCAATAAATGTTTGCCTTTGAAAAAACAGTTCCCTGGGAACACACTCTAGTGAAATGTGCTGCACATGCCTATGGACTATGTTAAAGCCTGTAAAAATGTAGCAACTAGCAGCTTATGCCTAGTCTACTTGTGGGATCTCCGTACCTAACTTTGATCTGTGGAGCTGGCCATGTTACAGATACCACATAATGCTCATTCTGCACTTAGAAGAAGTTGATTGTTTAATGAGACAGCATCTATGCTTTGTCATCAGATAGGCATCCTCACTGTACTATTTCCTGTACTGGATTAAAATATTTAGGCAAGCTTACCTTGACATGTAGATGTTGAGATTAAAACACATGTCTTTTTACCTATTGTTAATTTTAATTATCTTTTGAAGATATAAGAATACTTGTTTTAGCAATATTTTATTGATAATGTTAATATGGTTGTTTTTTTTTCCTTTTAGTAAAATTCATATTGATTTTGTTAGTCAAGCGGTATATGCATTTTACTAAATTAAAAATAAAAGTTTGCAACCGATTTATTTATTTTTAAACAAAAAATAATGGTTTTTAAATAAATATAAATACAGTAACCATTAAATACTTATGCACCAGTACATCTCGTTGGGCCTACCCTTGTTCTCTAATGTAGTACTGAGAGTTCATGCATCGTTTTTTGTTTTTTCAAAAGACAATTAATAAATGAAGATTATTTCATCTAAAGACAGACATGTTTTGGATTTAACATGTGAGTAAAATGGAAGAGCGGTGATATTCCAAATTATGCAAGCATATAGTAGCTTTTCTACTATAAATTAGAGTACAGTTTCTTAGCTAAAATAAATTTGAGGCAATTAACCCAGTTAGCAAATCACAAAACGCAATTAACACCAAAGACTTGATGACATTCTTTACTGAAAAGTCAGCAAGATATGCATTTTACTTCTTCTCATATCTCTTGCATAGTTTGTTCAGTCTCAGGTTAGACTGCCGTGAACCTGGGCAAGATGGAGGCACTGTGGATGAGGAGATCCCAAGTCTGAGAAACTGGTCAATTGCCTACTCTGCATGGGGCTGTGTTCCCCTTTCTGAAGGAGCAGGTTTACAGTTTGAGGATGCTTCTGAATCTAGCTCTGTCACTAGAGGTTCAGGTAATCACAGTGGCTAGAAGTTAGCCACAACTGTGGCTGGTTTGACAACTATGACCATTCCTGGATCGGGAGAAAACCTTGCTACAGTACTTCATGTGTTAGTTACTTCAAGACTGGATTATTGCAATGCACTCTCTATGGGGTTTCCCTCAAGCTTGATCTGGAAGCTGCTCTTAATGTTAGTGAGATGGTAGTTGAGTGCTTGGTAAACTGGCAAGAGCATCACTAGGGCAAGGAGGCAATGATTCATTACTCTTAGGATTTCTTCTCCAAAAAAAGAAAAGAAAAAGAACTCTGATTAAAGAATTGAATCAGAGTATGTCCAGCAAATAAACGAAGTAAAAAAAAAAGTCAGCTTAATATTGGAATGGGAATATTGATAACATGACTAGATTCCAAATTTTCAGTTTATTATTATGATTATCAAAAAGTCCAGGAATATAACTCTGTGATCTTAACCTTTTCATGCACTATCACTCATGCATGTTTGACTGCAATTTCCAACAAAAGGCCAGGGTAAAAAGACACATCTTCCTGCTCCTTTGTACAGCTGCAACTGTTAAACCATACTGTAGTGTTTCCAGAGTGATACAGTAGCTGTGACAATATTAACTTCCTTGTGTCAACACTACCTGGTGGAAGTACAAATGCTAAATGCAGCCTTGGTGCTGGATACAAACCAGACCACTATTGAATGAGGATAGGAGACTTCACCATTTGCACTGGTCATTCCTGCTACTCTCTTCTGGTGATGTCCAGCATAGGATGTGGAGAGGGCGTTCTATACTGAATGATGAAAGAGGAATATGAGTTTCAAGAGACATTGATATTTTTTTGGAAGTTAGATCCCAATTATTCCACTCTGGTATACCATTTGGGGAATTCAAGGTACATTGTGAATTCTCTTCATTTTGTTCCCTTGATGGTTTCTTTGAACTTTTTCTTAAGGCTGGAAGAATTATGTACACTGTATTTTAAATTTTTGGACAAATTACAATATGAGGAATATGAAATTTCGTCTGTGCCTCATCTGCTGAAATATGTCTCAAAACTCCTAATTCCTTACAGTTCTTTAGTAGATGAACCATGTGACTGCATATTCTGCTTTTATTCTTATTTTGGATTCTCAGAAGATGAAAATGAACAGCGAATGAAATTATTGGGCTCATTCAACAAAATATACAGTTTCCTGATATTTATCAAAATATCTCGGCACTACTAATATCTTTAAATACAGCTGAGTTTGACAAGCTTAAGAGCAAAGTGTAAGGTGAACATCAGGTGACCCATAAGATCTCGGTAGGATTGCTATAGTTTCAGTCTAAAGGGCTGTAGATGGAAACCTCTTTCTACCTCCAAACTGGAACATATTAACTAGGTCCCTAGGTGCAGTTGTCCTTGAGAAATCAATGGCAAGTGTTCCACAAGATCTATAGCAAATTCTGTGTTCTCATCTGTTTGAAATGAACAAGCTTGGTAAGCATTCATTTTCGAAAGCTAAGCAGTCTAGAAATTAACTTATGCAGGTTATCTAATCATCCCTAGGATCTGACTGTTAATGCTGTTGCAAAACTACAGGCACATTTTTAAAATGTTCAAGTTGTTTTAAAAATGTAATAAATATTGCATTAAAAATCTCTCATAATAAAAGATCCATGTTGAAAACTAACACAGCTTCCTGGACATGGTTCAGATCCACTGTTTTTTATCTCCTAAACATGCTTGGGAAAACAAGAGTGCCTTGTAAGCTCCCAAAGTTTGGTGCCATCAGAGCAATTGTTTGAGTATTTGATTAATCACATTGATATGTCTATGGAAGTGAGAGCTGAACCATAAAGAAGGCTCATCGCCGAAGAATTGATGCTTTTGAATTATGGTGCTGGAGGAGACTCTTGAGAGTCCCACAGACTGCAAGAAGATCAAACCTATCCATTCTGAAGGAAATCAGCCCTGAGTGCTCACTGGAAGGACAGATCCTGAAGCTGAGACTCCAATACTTTGGCCACCTCGTGAGAAGAGAAGACTCCCTGGAAAAGACCCTGATGTTGGGAAAGATGGAGGGCACAAGGAGAAGGGGACGACAGAGGACGAGATGGTTGGACGGTGTTCTCGAAGCTACCAGCATGAGTTTGACCAAACTGCAGGAGGCAGGGGAAGACAGGAGTGCCTGGCATGCTCTGGTCCATGGGGTCATGAAGAGTCGGACATGACTAAACGACTAAACAACAACAACATGTCTATCTTCTAGTATCTTATTCTTCCCCATGTCCTTCTGAGCTGTAAACAGGAGGTCCTAGGCTCCATCCCTGGCATATCAAACTGCAGTTGGGAGAGAATCCTGTCTGAACCCCTGGAGATCTGAAAACAAATCTCTGTGAATTGAAGATTCAGATAGAAGGTTGATAGAATATCATTTTTTGTGTTTGTGTGGATGTGTTTCTTTTCTCTTTTCCCCCTCCTCTTTCCTTTTCCTTTTTATTATTGGTATTTTGCTCTCTTTAGATATTAGCTTTGTTTGGTTTTCATTGTATTATGTGCTGAAAACCTTTAATAAAATAGATTGAACCTTTCATAAAACAAAACCATGGAGATCTCCTGCCTGCCTGTGTAGACATTATTAAGCTAGGTAGACCAATGATCTGAACCAAGGTTTTTTTCAGCCGGAACTCACCAGAACTCAGTTCCAACACCTGCCAGATGGATGTCATTGCCGTTATAAGAGAGCGGGGTTCATGGCAAGTTCTGGCACCTCTTTTTCCCCCTGGAAAAATAGCACTGATCTGACTTAGTACAAGGCAGCTTCCTGTATTTTCTTCTTCTTCTTCTTTACCTACATGATGGCAGATAACAAGATATTTAATTATCCACACAAATAACGTAATTAGTGCAATGAAGTTGTCTGTACTATGCAACCCGCTCCTTAAACACACTGACTTGGAAAGTCCTTTAGTTACATGAACTTTAAATTGTACTGAAATTGTCTTTGGTGGTGATACATGAACTATACTAGTAAGTAACTGACTTAACATTTCGGTCTTAGCTTTGTGTGCATTTTGGGTGGATTGGAATTTATTTATTTATTTATTTCCTTTTAACAATGTATAGCAAAATGTTTGAGAGCTATGGTCACTGTTGTTAAGGAGACATTTCATGTTGTAGTTCCCTATCTTTAACAGAAGGTGCAGCCCAATCCCAGGCAGGTCTACTCAGAAGTAAGTGCTGCTGAGTTTAATGGGGCTTTCTCATAATAGGACTGGGTATAGGCTTGCAACCCAAACTTTAATCCCATTATCATTTCAGCTCTTTGCTTCCAAGGAAATTTAAGGTAGGCCTGCAAAATCTCTCTTTGGTAGCATAATGCATGCATGCATTTTTAATCCCACATTTTGCAGATTCCCATAGTGTCTCACAGCAATTAAAATGCAATAGAAATAACAATAAACATTCAATAGAGAAAATGGTGCTGAAGAGAGACAGTTCTAAGCTAGCGATGAGTCCAGACACAAAAGGTCTCTGGCATTACCTTCACCTCCCTTTGATAGCCTTGGCAAACCTATAACATATCTTGAAGTGATTTAACAATAAAGAACATTAATGTAAAGAATGGCAACAGTTTCATATTTATTTAACAGATTTTTGCATGTGGCTTAATCGTAAAAAAACCCAAGCAGTTTGCATTAAAACAAAATATACATTAAATTTTTCAGCAAAAGTGGTAAAAATAAGTTAGCCTTAAAAAAACAAAAAAACAAAATATAGATATAGATATAATATAGCAGTTAGAAATATATGTTCCAGAATGAAATGACATATCAAAATATATGCCCATGTGTAAAACCATTAAAACAGTTTCATCAGTTTCATATATAAAGACAATAACAACTGCATATATAAAAGCAATTTCAAATCAAATATAGATGCGGGCTGATACAAAATGAAGAGGTGTGCACTGTTCAGTTCTGTTGCAGAGATATGTTTAGGCCAGATGTCATATTTTATACTTAAAATAGTAATACTAATAATAATATATTTCAATCTCTGTGGCCTAAATTACATTCTGATGAGCTTAGTGCTTGTGTACAATTTTTGGGTTCTGGTTTGAAATATTTGTTAGGATTATAAAAATATTATTTTGCAATGAGAATGAAATTCTCATTATAAAGAAAGTTAAGTATTTTGTAGAGTAAACAGAACTGTTCTGCTTTACTTCAGAGCAGAGAAGGATTACATGTATTTGAGTTTATGATTTATTCTTTAATATTCATTTCAGTTGGCTATGGCTTTAAGTGAGTACTGTAAAATACTTTCATTCCATTTTCATTATTTTGTTGATTTGTGACCTTGCAGCTAAGCTTGTGTTTATGGTTTTGGGGTTTTTTGGTTAAAAAAATCTAATAAATACCTAAGAAACCTAATAAGTAAATACCCAAGGGATGTATTGGGTCCAGTCCAATTGCCAAACAGAAAATAATTCAATGGCTCCATGTATCATAACTTTTATTGTGCATTACTAACAAAGAGGCCACTATGTTATAGCCCAGATAAACAGCTATTTTCTCTTCACTTAATCAGGTTTTTCTAGGGTGGTTGGGAGAGATTCGGAGCCCAGGGTTAGGGATGTAAGAAGGCATCCTTCTTTGTTCTACTCTGTATTTGTTGCAAGCAGCACTGTTTCTTTCCTGCTGCAGTTCATCTTCTGCCAAACACTATGTTATCCAGCTCACTATTCACCATGGTGAAATTACGTAACCTGACGGGATTCACAGAATTATGTCAGTTATGTAAGTTATGTTGCCATGATGTTATTGCAGTCCTTCCTTTCAATGCAAAAGAATCAGAATTCAAATGAAGGCAAATACAAAGAATTACATGTCATTTGCAGACTGAAAGCAACAACAACAACAACAACAACAACAACAACAGCAGCAGCAGCAGCAGCAAATACTGATCATATTCACTGGGTTGCCTTCCATGGGGCAAATAAAGAAACATTGGCAATATCTGCTCCCATTTTTGTTTTTGGTCAGAATTCTCCAACATCCCATGCCAGTGCCTATTCCCCAAAAAGGACCTCCAGTACGTCATATTGCCAAAGGCACCATTTCAGTCCTAGGATTCCAAGATCCTGGGCAGTGAGTAGAAGGGTTGCTTGGGCCAGTTGCAAGAAAATCCAGAAAAAGGGTCATTTCCCACCCTTCCCCTCTTGTATACTAGCTTTGTGTTTTACTCTGCCACTGGTCCTGCCAAAAACATGCTAGACATTGTCTCAGGGTAGTGCCTTCTTGGGACGCGGGTGGCGCTGTGGGACACAGGTGGCGCTGTGGGTTAAACCACAGAGCCTAGGGCTTGCCGATCAGAAGGTCGGCGGTTCGAATCCCCACGACGGGGTGAGCTCCCGTTGCTCGGTCCCTGCTCCTGCCAACCTAGCAGTTTGAAAGCATGTCAAAGTGCAAGTAGATAAATCGGTACCGCTCTGGCGGGAAGGTAAACAGCGTTTCCGTGTGCTGCTCTGGTTCACCAGAAGCGGCTTAGTCATGCTGGCCACATGACCCGGAAGCTGTACGCTGGCTCCCTTGGCCAATAAAGCAAGATGAGCGCCGCAACCCCAGAGTCAGCCACGACTGGACCTAAAGGTCAGGGGTCCCCTTTACCCTTTTTAGTGCCTTCTTAACCAGACAGTAGGGATGGAGAAGGAACCTGTTCTTAAATGGATTCATACATACATGGATAATACATTCTGTATATGAGGAATGCTGAAGTACTGCAGTGTATAGTGAGGTCCAGGATTTTGCAGGGGGGTGCATGAGTTTGGGGGGTGGAGTTCCTCATAGCAGTTCCCCAGGTTTCCATATTTGCCCACAGGCAGGAAAATGGTTAGTGAGTTGTTGTCTAACCACTGCAGTATATTGTTATATACCGGAACTAAAATAAAAAAGCTTGCAAATAGCATCCACTAGGTGGCTCTCTGTGCAAGCACTCCACTCCTGGCAGGATCTTTGGCTTCAGTTTCTGTTCTTGTCATGCCCCGCACTCTATGCCAGTACTTGCCTTCCATAGACTTTAATGGGTAGGAAAACCTTAGCCACCTTTGAACCATTGCTCAGAACTCTGCCAAATCAGAGAAAGCACGTGCTCCCCGACAAGCCAGAATAATGGACACCAGTAGTTTCCCCCAAAATTTGAAAAATACAGATGATATGCCTGGAGAAAATCTCAAGAAAAATAGACCTGTGTGTTCATTTTCAGCACTTAAACTTGCTTTTCCTGTGGCATTTTATTTTGGATCACTTTGAAATTTGGCATATTCATAAACCTTATCTGGCCAAATTTCATCTGTGCCATGTATGTTCTCCCCACTTAAGTTTGGGGCTGTCATGCTGAATGTTGATGGGACTGAGGTACCCCTGACATGATGGGAAATTGACACGGACCAGAAAAAGACAAATTCAAACATCCCTGCTTGACTCCAAGGAGGAAGCATAGAGGGGCCTGATCCACATTTATGAATGGACTTCGCAAATCGGGGCATTTCACCCACACTCCAAAGTAAATCCAGCTCCCTCTGCCACATATTGTGTGACTGGACCTATTAATTCTGGAATTTGTGAATGTTTACACAAACAAAACTATGTATTGGCTTCAGCCAGCTCAAAATTGGCTAAAGCTGACACACACACACACACACACACACACACACACACACTTCTGCCATCAAATTGAACAATAAAGATTTTGGAATTGGACGTAAACCAGTAATTTTGCTGATGATGAATGAGACAGAGTAGAACACAGCTTGCCCATCTGCAGATATATTAACTCTACAATACTGACATGAAGATAAATGAGTTTTATTATTAACTGGACACACATGATTCCAGGGGACATGTACAATGCAGATACTTCCTCTATCACAGAGCTCATTTACTTTTTCCTTGCTATAGTTGGGAAGCTTCCATTATCCATAGTACATGTATGTACTTGTGGGTCATTGCTGTAGAAACATATAAGGGAGTATTTCAACTAAATGATAAAAAATAACCCAGTTGAAGATTAAAGTTAAGGCTCATGCCCCACAAACTTGGAAACTAAGGCTGACGCCTAAAGAGACATGCCCCCATAATCAGCAACAATGTTGTGCAATGTCACAAATTGTGCTTGCTTACCATTTACCCTCAATGTACCCAAACCTTTCCTTGCTCTTTCAGGTCCAAATCCAGATGCCTGGGACCAGTGAATATGTTTGTGATGTCCTGGGCCTGTATTGCCTTATGAAACATCAAAAGATTACTATATTGCTAGAGAAATCCTCTTGTGAGTTCACACATGCCTGCTAGTTCTTTACATCCTTCTCTGACAAAGGTCAGCAGACGATGATGGGATTTGTGGTTCAGCATCATCATCAGAAGGTCGGTGGTTCAAATCCCCTCGACGGGGTGAGCTCCCGTTGCTCGGTCCCTGCTCCTGCCAACCTAGCAGTTGGAAAGCACGTCAAAGTGCAAGTAGATAAACAGCAGGAAGGTAAACGGCGTTTCCATGCACTGCTCTGGTTTGCCAGAAGCTGCTTAGTCATGCTGGCCACATGACCACATGTCCCTCAGCCAATAAAGCAAGATGAGCGCCGCCTCAGCCAATAAAGGAAGATGAGCGCCGCAACCCAAGAATCGGTCACGACTGGACCTAATGGTCAGGGGTCCCTTTACCTTTACCGTTATCATCTGGAGGGTAGTATACTGACTATCCTTGCAAAAGCTACTTGGACCTAAAGAAAACAACTATGGCAAGCAATGAAGCCATGAGAGAGAACAAAACTCACCCATCAAAATCAGGGGTCACTAACCTTTTCAGGTCCATGGGCACTTTTGGAAATTTTGAGTGAGTACTATGGGTACCACCCCATCTGATCACTTCCCTCTCCTCTCCCCTAGATCAGCTCTCCCCCAAAGAGACAGAAATCACACACACCTTCCCCAAGGGATCTGAGTAAAGAATGGACCCAGTAGAATTAACCTGAGCATATTTGAAAAGCTAAGCAGGGCCTGGTATGTTTTCAAATTGGATGGGGGATCACAAGTTGAGATTCCTGCATTGTAGGGGGCTGAACGAGATGACCTTTGGGGTCCCTTCCAACTCTACAATTCTATACAAAGCTGAAAAAGGAAGTGACAAAGAATGTCACTCCTCTAACTTCCTCTTTCAGCTCTGTGTATTTTTCAATGAAGAAAAGCCTAACACAGTGCGGAGCTGGTGAAGTGGGTGCTCAGGGGCTTCATGGGCAGCAGGGGGAATATTTCAAGGGTGCCATTACACCCATGGGTGCTACACTGATGAGTCCTGATCTAAAAGTCCCAGAATAAACTTTGTTAGAGGGCACTCCTAGTCCAAATTTCAGTATCATCTGCCATCGCTGCAAAAATTTTGTACATCTGTTTGAGATTCATAGTGAAAAAGATATCCCAGGTGAACTAAGCATTGCTAAGCTGTAAAACCTTTTAACATAGGGAAGCCAATCATATAGGAAATGGATGGTCCAATGTACAGGATATGAGGGGAGGGGTAGGGAAAGCAGAATGAGACAGTAATAATCAAACACCAATACTAATTTGGTAGCCAGTCATAGTTTGAACAACAGAGAAGAATTCAATAATACATGCTTCTGTGTTTTTGTAGAGAGAGGTCCTTGCTCCAGCCGAAAAAAGAAAGAAAAATCTGTCTGGAGAAATTAGAAAGATATCACTCTCCTTCCTGAAGCTCATTCATACATACTGATTGCATCCTTTTGAATGTAAAGTAGTTGCAAATCCAGTTCGCATAAGCCCTTAAATCTAGTTTATGGATGTTTTGCATCACTGGAGGCAACACAGCCCAGACAGAATACATCAACCTAAGCATGTTGCCGGATACAAGCTCTTCAGTTTAGTCCTATTCGGGCGTTATTAGGATGAGGGTTAAATATCTGACATAAAGGCAGCAGAGCCAAACGCCCCACCGGCGTCCACATCCAGGCCAGCTTTCCTTCTCCTCTACGTGCATTCAGAACAAAGGTTTCAACAGGCTTTCCAAGTGTGTGTAGCTCAGTGATTCATAAGCTCAGGCTTTTTGAGGAAGTTCATTTTTGCAATCTATGTTAATAGGCCTAAATTGATTTCATTGGTATTTCTTAATGAACATTTTCTCTTGTTTCATGTAAACTGCTCAGCGGCTCTTGATGACGAAGTAGTATAGAAATCTTATTAAATAAATAAGTGAGCAAATTCTGATTCACAGCCTTTTAAGAAGGCAAAGAAGTCCTTTTCCCATGGACAATAAATCAGGTTATGCTTCTTTCCGCTAGTGATTGGTGGGCCTGTGTGGTTGGGGGCAGTGGACTGCCTTGCTCTCATGACTTCCACAAGTCACTGGTGGTTACTGAGAGTGGGAGAGGCAAGGCAGCAGGTGCCAGGCTTCGGGGAATCAGATCCCTCCAATGTTGGCAGCCAAGAATCAGCTGTCTCTCCCCTGGTGGTGGTGGTGCTTCTTCTTGCTGTTCTTCTCCCAATATTTCCCAGCTTCTCCCCTCTGCAGCCTCTGAACTATGCCCTTCTGCAAACCACTGTTCTAAATCTATACTGTCCTTCTGTTCTCAGCAAGGTTCAGGAGAAGAGCAGGGCAGTTGCCACCATTCCTCCTCAGTCCTGCCCCTGACAACGGGAGACACAGTGCAGGTGTGCAGCAGAGGAGCCAATCTGAGGCCCTGGATATTCCCTCTTGGAAGGCAGCTGGGATAGCGCAGTCAGTAGAACATGAGACTCTTAATCTCATGCTCAGGAATTTGTGCCCCATGTTGGGTTCCTGCATTGCAGGGGGTTGAACTAGATGACTGTAATGGTTATAAGGGGTTGCTCGTGTGTAAGTTACCGCCACTTGGCTAGATTGCCTGGTTAAACCTGTCTTGGCTGACAGCCCCTTCACTCCGTGGCTGTTCAGTCGCTGGCAGAATCCATCAGTGGGCGTTTCTTAAACTTCTTCCAGCACAAAAGCTCTTTGACGCCAAGTCTACGCCTACTTTCCCTGCGCGGAAGTCTTCTGCGCAGGGTGCGTGTGGGCAGAGGAGGACCTGTGCTCTCCCCGCTGGTCTCCAGCGAAGAGTCCTGGAGACCCCTCTCCAATTCCCCCAACCGCCCCCCTTTATCCCTGGTGTTACGCTGATTTCCTTCCCCAGCCGATGAGTTCCCTCTCTCCCTGCTTGGCCCTTCTCCAGCATCGCTTGGGAGCCCTGCCTCCACTTCTGGCTCCGATGTCAGTTCCCTGACAATGACCCTCATGGTCCCTTCCAACTCTACGATTCTATGATTCTCACGTGGCCGGCTACTGCTTCTCTTCATCCCCTTGAGGAGATGTCATGCTTCCTTTCCATCCAAGTTCTATGGATTTTGAACATCCTCACTTTCCTGTCATTGACAATTGATCTCATCAGCCAGGAAATATATTCATAAATGTTATAAAAGAGGGAAGGAGGGAGGGAAAATAAAAACCCTTTGTAGATTAAATTTTTTAAGGTCACTACATTAAACTGGAGTTTGCTTTCTTCTCTAATGCATCAGATTGGGTGGCATTGAGAGGAAAGGGGGATCATTGGAATAAACTCATCACTGTGGAACAGTTATATAAATCACAAAAAAGGAATCCGAGTGAATTGAAAAAATACCATTAGAGAACGAGAAGGGATGTCAATAAAATAACCTCAGCTCAAGAATTTGTTGTCGGCTGATGCATTTGCAGGACTTCAGTTTGCATCAAAATTACTTCAGAAAGCATCAAGTCCTTTATGACAAAAGAAGGCTTAACTCAAGAATTAAATGCATCCAAGGTCACATTCTTCTCATGCGGTTAGGACTATAGGAAGTGATTATCAATTTTATTCCAAGTTTTACTCTCAATCCTCAGTGAAATTATTCTGTATCTAAAATACTCACTTTGACTAAAACAAATATTTTGTTTAAAAAGTTGATCATATCAATAATACTCACACTCCTCTTCCTCTAGCGAATCTCATAATATAATTTTCTACTTCAGTATGGTTAGGAGTAGGACAGACTTTCTCAAATTGGACCAACAGGCTCCTATCTTATACACCACACCAAAGTTAGTTACATGATGATGATGCCTAGTTCACTAGAAGTCATCAGATATTCCAGAGAAGACTGTCACCTTGCATGATTTTCAATTCAAAATTTCTAACGAAAAACATCCTTCTAAATAAATCCAAAAATACCCTTCTAACACTTTGTGTACTTTTGCATACCAAACTTAACTTCATTCCAGAAACGATAAATGTGAGTTCTGCACTGATTTTAAGAGGTCATCAGAAAAATTATTTCTTTTATTTATTTCATAAAATTTATACACCACGTGATTGTAAAAACAACAATCTTCAAAGTAGTTTACAAAAAGAATAAAACAGTAAGATTATTAGTAAAAACAATTAGAACATTCAGACAATTAAAACCAGGAATAAATTGAAAACCCATAAGCATTCTAGATATCTGGGAAGGCACATTGAAACAAAAATGTTTTTAGCAGCTGCCAAAAAGAATACAGTGCCTGGGTCTAGATACATCAAAGAAGTGTTTCAGTTAAACGCGTTGCAAACTTTGTATGAGAAATTGGGTTGGCGAAAATGGAACTCCACAGCGCCATCTGGAGTTATAATGCATATGCAGCACATATAAAGCACTTTTTCTTTGCCAATGTAGCTGAGCCCAGTGAAGGCATCAGGGAGTTCCAAAGGCTGGGTGCCACCACACTAAAAGAATGATTGGTTTACAATGTCAGGGATATAAACAAGGTACATAACACAAACCGGGGGGGGGGGGGGAGGCTGGGGACCTGAAATGTTGCTGGACTATGACTCACATCTTTCCCAACCTTCAGCCATGCTGACTTGGAATGATGAGAGCTGGAATGCAACAGCATTCTTATGATGTTCTGTAGGATGTGATGCCATGAGCAAGATCATCTCAGATGACCTAAGGAACCATACAGGTGTATGCAGGGGCAGACATTCTTTTAGGCAACCTGATCCTGTCTTGTTCAGGGTTTTATTTAACAAGACTTTGAACATGGCCCAGCCATTGATCAGCAGCCAGAGTCAT
Organism: Podarcis cretensis; assembly: GCF_951804945.1. Classification (NCBI taxonomy): domain Eukaryota; kingdom Metazoa; phylum Chordata; class Lepidosauria; order Squamata; family Lacertidae; genus Podarcis; species Podarcis cretensis. The sequence continues at coordinate 30,682,631 of NC_137181.1, read as the reverse complement.
CCAGACAGGACTGAGGGAAAAGAATTGAAAAACATGGGGGAGTGGTGCAATTGTGGAGACCATGGCTGGCAGGCACTGCCCCACCAACATTGGTCTGCCCCCAGCTAGCCCCCACTTTTAATCTGGGGTTGAAAGCCCATGGTCTTCTGGATGCTATTGGACTCCATCTAACTTCAGCCCCTGCCAGCATGGCAAATAATCAGGGATGGTGGCAGTTGTAGTCCAACAATATATTGTGGGTGACAGATCCTTCCCCCGCCCTGCTCTTATTCAGTATGATGACCACCCCAGACAAAGAAAGAAGGTTGAGCCAATAGACTCAAGCCCAAAGAATATCTCAGAATAGCTCATCCTACATAACTGCAGGGAAATGGGCCAGTTCTGGTGGATGAGTTAACGCAGCAGGAAGCACTGATATAAGTAAAGGCTGGCGCTCTTTCTACCTGTTTTGCCTAGATACTTTCACTGGAGCAGTGCTAATTATAATTAATGTGATCACATAGTTTTATTCCCTTTTTTTGATGAAGCTCACCACATGAATGACACTGAAACATCTATAAAAATATAACAAATTAGATGTGTCAAGCTGAATGATAATGGTCTATATGTGGGGGAGATTGTGAGACAAGTTGTATTACCTGACTAATCTGTGTCTGGGATGTGCAATTGTGCACAACCAGTAAAAGTGCCTTAGCACCCAAAGATTTAACTGGCATGAAATGAGTGATGTAAATCTGGCCATATAACATTTGTGCAAATAGTTATGCCAGATATTTCCTGCAAACCTACATTAGGTTTTATAGGAAATGGCTCTCAGATATTTCCAAGGTGAGTTTTTTTAAAAAAACTGTTAACATGAATATAACTGTGGAATGTTTTAATTTCTTTGCTTTTATGTGGATTGCGTTCTGTATTTTAATTGAGATTTTTAGATATGCTGCCCTGAGATGCTGCTGCTGCTTCTAATTTTGGATGAAGGACAGTCTATAAATTATATAAATAAAATGAAAAATAAACACAAGCATATGTTCTTCCATTCAATATACAATTAACCTGTCTACAATCAGAAATGAGAGTTATCAAAATAGTTTGACATGGTTGTATCAAAATTCTATTCTGCACAGAGTAAATGCACTGAAAGTAATGTGTATAACTAATTTAGGCACATTCATTTTAATGGCTCTACTCTATAGACCTATAGAATCAATACAAAATGTGCCCTTTTTATGGTCTGACAACCTTTTCCACTTCCAGAAAATGAAAAGTAAGCTTTCCCAACAATGAAGCCTTGATCTTGGAACTGCCACTGTAAAAGGCGTGTTCAGACAAACGCCATACACTCATTTGGCAAACGCATGAAGGGAGGAAGAGACTGCACCTACTAATCACTCACCCAATATTCCTCTTGCGTCTTGACAGCTGAGTGTTCACTGTTAGTGTGAAGTGTGCCTCAATGCAAGCAGAAAATCATAAGTCCCCTTCACATGAATGGTGAACATATACATGATCTTATTGCTCCCTCAAGCATTCACCGAAAGCACAGGTTCATTGTGAACATGAACACTCCTGAAACTCTCTAAGGACACAAGCTATCCTAATATAGTTCCATGCTTGCATGTGACAAGACTGAAATGCAGTTCAGTATGTATTTGCTTCTTCCTTCCCTATTCATGGGTACCCTAGAGATTTAAAGATCCATTCATGCCTTCCTATCCTCCTTCAGCCCTCCATCTTTTCTGACTTCTTGTTAAGGTAAAGGGTAAGGGTACCCCTGCCCGTACGGGCCAGTCTTGACAGACTCTAGGGTTGTGCACTCATCTCACTCTAGAGGCCGGGAGCCAGCGCTGTCCACAGACACTTCCAGGTCACGTGGCCAGCGCGACAAAGCTGCTCTGGCGAACCAACACCAGAGCAACACACGGAAACACCGTTTACCTTCCCGCTATAAAGCGGTACCTATTTATCTACTTGCACTTAAGAGTGCTTTCGAACTGCTAGGTGGGCAGGAGCTGGGACCGAGCAACGGGAGCTCACCCCGCCGTGGGGATTTGAACCACCGACCATGCGATCGGCAAGTCCTAGGCGCTGAGGTTTTACCCACAGCGCCACCCGCGTCCCACTTCTTGTTACCCAGGTGCAAAGGTGGAGCCCTATCCTCATCACCTCATACTTATTCCAGCTGTGCCCGATGTCCTAACTCCTACATCATAGTGATACAATCTGAATCACAGGCATTACCAAAAATAATATGTCAGGCCCCCCAAATAGTACTGACTGTTAAACCAGCAAATGCAGAATGTTGCCTCTGTATGTAGCATTTTATAGGCGACTGGCACACTGAAGACGAACGCTTTTCTTTTTCTTCTATTTTAACAGAGACAGAAACAACAGCAGCAGTAATATACTTCAGTAATGTATCTGAAGAAGTGTGCGTGCACACGAAAGCTTATACCCAGAACAAACTTAGTTGGTCTCTAAGGTGCTAGCAGTAATACAGTGATAGTACATAGCGTTTCACTATATACTGCACTGCAAAATAATAATAAAATCTTGGGTTGTATCTAGTGTTGATCATACATAGAATGAGCCCATTGAAATTAATGGGCATCACTCATTTAGGTCCATTCAATTCACTGGGTCTAATCTGGGGAGAATGTAGTTGGATACAATCCTTTATAATCAGGAAAGTATCAATTCACTACTACAGCATGTTGACGCTGGTTAAAGGGTCAGGTAGGTAGCTGTGTTGGTCTGACACAGTAAATATATATATATGTGTGTGTATATATATATATATATATATATATATATATATATATATACTCTCTCTCACACACACACACACACCGTATTTTTTGCTCTATAAGACTCACTTTTTCCCTCCCAAAAAGTAAGGGAAAATGTGTGTGCGTCTTATGGAGTGAATGCAGGCTGCACAGCTATCCCAGAAGCCAGAACAGCAAGAGGGATTGTTGCTTTCACTGTGCAGCGATCCCTCTTGCTGTTCTGGCTTCTGAGATTCAGAATATTTTTTTTCTTGTTTTCCTCCTCCAAAAACTAGGTGCGTCTTGTGCGTCTTATAGAGCGAAAAATACGGTGTGTGTGTGTGTGTGTGTGTGTGTGTATTTGTCCAGTAGCACCTTAGAGACCAACTAAGTTTGTTCTTGGTATAAGCTTTCGTGTGCATGCACACTTTTGTGATTGTGTCCTGTTCACATGCTGATCATGGGAGAACAGATCATAGCTATAATCTATCATGATATAGATAGTTATCACCATGGCTTAGCGGCAATGGCAGTACAAGGCCTCTGAAACAGGAAGTTTCAGCCATAGTGAGCAGGTACTTCCTGTTTTGGTTCCTGTCATGTTACTAGCAACAGTCTCTTTAGACCATAGATGGTAACAAAGCCTTTCCTCCTCCCAGGAGGGGAGGGGTTGTGATCGGGAGATGATTCCCGCGTCATGCAGGGGGCGCTCCGCCCCCTGCTTCAACTCCAGGGCTGGCGCCATGCCCCTCCCCAGTTGGGCACCCAATAGGGAAGCTCGACGGGGGAGTGGCTTGCTGCTCAAACGCAGCCGCGCCAGCGATCCCCACCATTGCACACACATTTTCTTCGAGTCACCCACCCTCCACTCCCTTTAGATTAGCTGTTCCTGAGACTTTGGTATGGACCTCTGGTTGGTCACCCTGGTAGGAGTTTTTTCCAATTGGCTAAATTGGCCCGGTCTCTTGTTTTTTTTCGCCTACCTCGTAGCAACCGTCACAACTTTCATGGTATTTAGTGGTTAGGCATTGGAATGTGTTGTTGGTGTTTCGGGTGGCAAGGTGTGCCTTCCCTGACAATTTTGGGTATTCCGCTAAAGGAATCCGGCGGTCGTGGATCCTGTCCGATGCCCGTGTGGCGGGGGGCCATGGCACGACCCTCGGTGACATCAGGAAGAGAGCCTATAGTTGGATTAGCATCAACAGGCTTCCCCTACTGGTGGTTAACCCCTCCTCAGACTCACCCCTCTACGAGTGGGTGGAGTCTAATGTTCCGTGGTCCAATGCCTAAGCCAATACCTTCTCACATGCTGTAATCAATAAAGTTGTGGCCTTTACCTTACCCATTAACCTTACATTCTGTGTCCACGTGTCTTTACTCCCCAAGCGGGGATCGGGTCCTCGAATCACAACGTTTGATTCTATTTTAACACACACACCAACCAATAACTCAGAGAGTGTAGGACACCATTTGTATACTCACTAGATAATCCCATTCAACTAAGATAACTGAAGGGCATTTACCATTTGCATCAAATTTATGCCCTGTAATTAAATGTTCAACCAGGTTCTCCAATGCATCAAGGATAGCTGCATTTTATCATTAGTGATCGTAGTTTATTTCACAGGGAAAATAACCTGCTTTTTATGTTATCAGTGACATTTATTACTTTATTTCCTTTGTGTGTTGTTCCTTTACAAAGTGAGGGTGGGGGTGGGGGTGGAATACTGAGATCCCCTTGGAGTTTTTTTTTTTATGAGTTGACCTACTTGTAGCATCTGAGTATTTTTTTTAAAAAATGAGTTCATTGAAATTCAGTCCAAAAAAGAATGTAATTTACTGCTGGTTGATAATAAGAGATCATCTGGCTTCAGCTAGACTTGGGTGGCTGTGTCTAATAAAACATTTGATGCAATCTTGATTAGACCACACAAAGCCTGGTATTTGGGAAGCACTGTGTGTGATTTGGGCTTTTATATCATCCTAACCCTAGTGTCCCCTGCACTGAATGATATAATCAGTTTAAATGTATGTACTCTAATGATGTGTTTGTCATGAAAACAGAGCCCACAATCCCTTCATCAATGTGACAAGGAAGAACAATTGATTTAATTTGTGGCTGGTTGCTAAATATTACTGTGGTGGGATGCTTTTAAGAGTTCTGATAATTACGCAAAGCTGCTTTATGCATAATTTCTACAGACGATGGGTGATAAAGCCGGGCATTACCCTTGGCAGTTTTGCTGCTCTTTGTTTTCAGTTTTCAAAAAGAAATGAATATCCTATTGACTTGAGCAGTGGAAAGCTAATGAAGCTGGGAACAGAGATGTAGTCTCACCACTCCTACCTCCAGTGCCATTCTACACCTTTTCCAAACCAGGGTAGTTTTCACACTTATATCTTAGTCCTAGTATCTTGCATGAGGGGGGAACACTTTTATGGATTTCTTTATTTAGAGCAAGGGATGAAGAACTAAAAAAAAGGACAAGTCTTTGTCCCAAAGAGATTGCAACCCAAATGTTGATGGGCTTGGGGAAGAAATATAAATGTATGAGGGGATAAATATAAGACATTTGAGTTTCACAGACATTTTCTGCAGTGGCTCCCAATATGAGGAATGTGCTCCCCAGGAAAGTTAATCTGGCTCCTACATTATACATCTTGAAGTGCCAGGCGAAAACATTCCCCTTCTATCAGGTCTTTAGCTGATTAATATTCATTGGCCTTTGAATGTTTTGTATTTTTTTGTTTTGGTTTCAACTATTTATTTTGTGCAGTTATCCTGTATTTTTATCTTGTGAACCACTCTGAGATCTTCAGTTGACGGGTGGTATAATAATAATAATAATAGTAATAATAATAATACCAAAATATTTAGCTGCTCGTGTAACTATACAGCACAACACCTCTGTTGCCTCTTAGCAACACCTGCTGCTGGGACGGTCAGGTCCTCCTCACAGTCACTACTGAATAGCAGTGGTTCTTACATCCCATAAAAGGAAGCTTAATTCTTTCGTAAAGCACCTGCTTTTCATGCAGAAGATTGCAAGTTCAATCCCTGGTATCTCCACGTAGAGCTGGAAAGACCCTTCTCTGAAACCCTGAAGAGAAGCTGCCAGTCATTGTAGAGGGATCAGCAACCTTTTCTGGTCCCAGTCACAAACAAACTGTTGCCGATATTAATATCATGCCGTTTGAAGCGAATGAATTCATGAAAACTGACCTGTGTTCTAAATGAAGCATTTTCCAGACCCTTGAAAATATCATTCAAATTTTACTAGAGAACTCTTTAAAAGCAGAACAGAAGCACCAAAGATGCACCACAAAATATCCAAACAATGTCTTGCGCTGTCCAGCACAGGCTCAGCATCTTAGAAAACATGAAATAATCCAAACAGACCTAGAAGCAAAGGTCACTCCCTCTCCACAGCCTGCATTCCAGCCTTCATTGGCCTCTGGCTGTTTACTCTCTCTTCAGGAGATTTTCATTTACATCCCTTTGTTCTCTGTGGCGTTCAAGATGGCAAATTTCCAACTCAATACCTTTGTCTTGTGACCTAAGGTTACAACAGTTTAGAGTAACAGAGAACAATCAGCAGGTAATCGTGAGCCCATTTAGGAGCTGAGTGTGTCTCCTTGGCTTTAATATAGCCCCATGGAAAAACTCCAAGTTAAACCTTTCCACCAGTACACGTTTTGTTGTTGTTTAGTCGTGTCCGACTCTTCGTGACCCCATGGACCAGAACACGCCAGGCACTCCTGTCTTCCATGGCCTCCCGCAATTTGGTCAAACTCATGTTGGTAGCTTCAAGAACACTGTCCAACCATCTTGTCCTGTGTTGTCCCCTTCTCAATTTAAACCTTCATTAATGCACATACATTTTCCATTTCTGTGTCAATTAAAGCAATTATACTTAACAGTAACAAACAAAAATACCTTGTCATGAGCACCACATGAACACAACGTAACCTGATCAGTTGGCTACAATAGCAAACTTCTTTTAAGCCTTGTTACAGTCAGGGAAGGGGATCACATAGGCACCCAGGAACGCCCCCTCTGGGCCCATGGGTGGCATGTTGGTGACCTCTAGAAAGAGGGAGTTCTGAGTTAGATGGACCAATGGTCTGGATTCAGTATAAGACCATTTTCTACGCTCTTAATGTACAATTACTTTGCAAATGAATTGCATAAATGGAAGGATTCAATAGACAAAGGTCATTAATTAGATTTATATTCATTAATTAGATTTACATTATAGTGCTTGAACTGGAAGTGTGTTTTGTATGGGTTGTTGTTGTTGTTGTTGTTTAACAGCTTTATAACAGAAATGAATTGTTAGTTGCATCCAGGTCCCAAGAGAATATGCTATTTGACCTTGATGCTCTCCATGCAAAAGTCATTGTCATATGGAACAGGCTTGTAATTCCTTGTTCTGACATGAAGGGATCGAGACATTGCCACATGCCAAAGTGTCTCAAAAGCTTCTGTAAAATGCATCTTGACTTGAAGAAAAGGCAGCTTTAGTAGCACAAGTCCCAGGCAATTTTAGGAGCTGATAGGAGAAGTTCTATGAGCGTGTTCTGCCTTCATTGTGTGTAACAGCAGTGAAATATTATTCAGAAACACTTGTCTATAGAATTCAAATTTCCTTGCTTCCTGGCAACAGCAGGAGATTCATGCTGAAAAGTGACATTGTTTGTGACACTGGATGTGGCAGCTTAATGAAAGGGTTTGTAAACAGATTTAATATTGGGATTTAGTATGTAAACATGAAGAGTTCTGTTGTACCTGTTAGGCCAGAGCCAAAAGGGAAAGGATGGATCTGGGATGTAGATCAGAGATCAGCTCAGGTCTCATTTCTGCCATAACATCAGCAAATGGCCTTATCAGCCTCTCTCAATGCAGTTACAGGTACACACACACATTCCCATCTACAATATGGGGTTAATAATACTTTGCTTACATTAGATCAACCTCCTGCAACCTGGCACCCTCCAGATATTTTGGACTCGAACTCCCATCAACCCCAATGAAGAGTCGTGAGGAAAAGAGACAGTGAAAACAGGTTATATTTATTAATATAACAACTGAAGCTCTGCAAACCAAATTAACCTAAATCAGAAACTATAAAAACCGGTGAGGATTTTTGCTCATTCTGGCAGCAAAGCATCCCTCCAGACCCCTGGGCACATTAACAGCCATAGACTACAGCTCCTCAGCCAAGGGCTGGGAGAAAATAGCTATTGGAGCCAAAGGTGAGATATGACTGAGAGAAGATGTGATAACCATCTTCAAATATCATAAGGGCTGTCACGTGAAAGATGGAGCAAGCTTGTTTTCTCCTGCTCTGGAGAGTAGGACTTGAACAAATGCCTTCAAGTTACAAAAAAGGAGATTGCGACTAAATATCAGGAAGAACTTTCTGACAATAAGAGCTGTTGGACTGTGAAACGGGTTCCCTTGAGAGCTTGTGGACTCCTTTGTTGGAAGTTTTTAAGCAGAGGTAGGATGGCCATCTGTCATGGAAGCTTTAGTTTAGATTCCTGCATTGCAGGGGCTTGGACCAGATGACTCACAGGGTCTCTTCCAACTCTATGATCTGGTGAAGGTATGGGAACCCAACACATGCACCCAGGCCATGCTCATGTTGTGTATGTTGGGCCTAAAGGGACCCCCCCCCCACTCTCCACCCAAGGAAATTAAAAGTTAGAGAAATGTCAGGGAAATGGAATAAACAGTCATGTGAATGCAGCCTAGCTAATCTCAAAAGTCTGTTTGGGTGTTGTTGTTTTTTGGGGGGTGAAGTGTGGATTTGTGGTCCTAGGGCAACAAAGCACTTTAATCCACTTGAATTCTGCAAACCCAAATTCCCGATATGTGTTTGAATCTTTCCCACAAGATATCGAACACTTTGGAGAAATCAGCTATGAATGTGATTTATTTCTAAGGATATTTGCTTCATTGTATAAAAACTCATGTAACTCCTTCATCATCCACCTTCATACTGTAGAAATCTCAGCAATTAATGGTGTGTATTTCAGGGTGAACACCCATTTAAACTTTCCTCCATACCTTCCTCATATTATTGTACTGAAAAAGCACTTACCTCTATTATATCTTCTAAATGGAGTAATTCAGTTTTGAACATTTCAAACGAGGAGGGTATCTTATTAGCACATTAGTGCCTAATGTGTTGTAAATCAAGCAGGTATAGCCATTCCCCCATGGGCCTAGATTATATATAGTATGCAAATATTGAATTTTTGCTATGTAAAACATCCTAAATAAATTATATCGGCCAATAAAAAATGATGGGAAGGCATTCCAATGGCACACTACTACAGATGTAATTTTAATATTAAAGTCCATGGATCATCTCTTTCTATGAGCAGAGGTCAGCAAATGAGCTTGCTGCAAGAAAACACATGCTTTGGTCTGGTGATACAAGCTTGACACAGTATTTAAGGAGAGAGCCTGTGCTTCTGAAGCTTCAAAGAAGAACACTGTTTGCCTCCTGTTCTCAGAGTGGCCAAATGGATGCCTATGGGAAGCCTCAAGCAGGACTTCTGTTCCTCAGCAACTGGTATTCAGAGCATAGCTGTCAATGTTTTCCTTTTTTTTAAGGGAAATTCCCTTATTCCGAATAGGATTCCTCTCAAGAAAAGGGAAAAGTTGACAGCTGTGATTCAGAGGCATACCAAATCTGATATGCAGCCATAATGACTAGCAGGCATTTAGCTCACAGAACTGTGGGCTGCCTATCAGGTCAATCACAGGTTGTGGGAAGAAGGTGAAGGAGAAGGACTTTCAGCTTTCCTTAACAAAAACAGCCCTTTAATGTAATTTGAGTATAACAATAAAATATGAAGTACAGAATGCAGATTCTCAAATACTGTATTTACCCAAAAGTAATCAGCCCTGAGTGCTCACTGGAAGGACAGATCGTGAAGCTGAGGCTCCAATACTTTGGCCACCTCATGAGAAGAGAAGACTTGCTGGAAAAGACCCTGATGTTGGGAAAGATGGAGGGCACAAGGAGAAGGGGACGACAGAGGACGAGATGGCTGGATAGTGTTCTCGAAGCTACCAGCATGAGTTTGACCAAACTGCGGGAGGCAGTGGAAGACAGGAGTGCCTGGCGTGCTCTGGTCCATGGGGTCACGAAGAGTCAGACACGACTAAACGACTAAACAACAACAACAAAATGCGCAGCTTTTTTTGGCTGGATTATAAAATTAGGGTGCGCATTAGATTTTATGGTGCCAGCAAATACTTTTTTTGTTTTGTTTCAAGGTTCTGAAAACTGAGATGCACATTAGATTTGCATCAATACGAGCTGCATAGATCATTATTGATTCATTATTACAAGGGATGCTTACATGGTTGTCAACATTTCACATTCCCCATGTCGACAAGTTTAATTTGAAAGCTATTTTCACTAGAATACAAATTTGGTTTTAAAATGGCTCTTTCTGCAATATGCAGGAGTGGTGCAATTTGAGGCTTGCGATGCAATCTTAAATTCACTTTAGCCCTATCCAGACATTCTGTCTAAGCAAATAAGGGCAAAAAGTGCATAGGGAGTATACTCAGTATAAAGGTCTGAAGGATTTTCTAAGAAGACTCCCTATGATCAGAAACCGTGAACATAAGAATGTTAAGAAGAGCCTGCTGAAGCAGTCCAATGGCCCGTCTCTCCAGCATCCTGTTCTCTTAGGAGCCATCCAGATCTCTGTGGGATCTAAGCACATGTCAGGAATGAGCCAGCTCCAAGTGGAACTTTACAGCCAGCTGCAGAATACGGGCAGGAACAGAGAGTAGAATTGATGCAGGCTGAGCAGAGGCCAGAGCTGCCAGCTCCAACTCCCTCTGACCTTGGATGGCCGGTTGCCAAGGGAACAACTGAGAGTGGGCTGGAACACAGCCAAAGCTCCCAGGAAGTTCAAACAGCCACGAACAGGCACAGAGACAGTCTTTTGGAACAGGAAGAGGTTGTAGCTGATCCAATAAGTCCAAAGAGTCGGTGAACAGGAGGGCTGCTGAACAGGAAGCAAAACAAGAGACGTAAGGGGTAAAGGTTCAATATCTTCTGTAGAAACTGGAAGATGTCTTCAGAAGGATCATCTTGAGTGGTAATGTTGACAGCTTTGTTAGAGCCATCCAGAGCTATCTGTTTGTTTTTTCAATAAACCCTCTTTTTTAATTACCTATGCTTACTGTGTTATCAAGCTGGGAACATGGACTCCTGACAGCACAGGAGCTCTCTTCCCTCCTGCAATTTCCAGCAACTGGTATTCAAAAGCATTACTGCTTCTCACTGTGGAGGCAGAGCATAGCTGTTCTGGTCAGTGGCCATTAATAGACTTACCCTCCAATATCCTGAATTATCTGAGTTCCTGATTGCAGTGAGGCTTCAAAAACATGCTTGGCCAAATGTGCTGAGAAGATGCCTTCACAGCTTCCCACAGGGATGGTGGAGTGGAGGAGGTCCACTCATTGTGCACAGGACAATGGGAGGACAAGCCCTCAATGCACATTTTGCCCTTGTGTGCCCAGGCTGAATGTTTTAAGAGGGTTTTTCTTGGAAGTAAATCCACATGCACACAAAACTCCGCATCAGCGACAGTAAGAAAATGGGCACTGTATAGGTACATAGCAAATAGCCAGTAACTGGAGTCTGTATGACAAGTCTTATTTGGTACATTACCATGGCCTAGAAAGCAGTGCACTCTGCACTCTGTTTAATGCAGTTTTGCAAGTTATTAGCCATACTTCGGTCACCTCTGTGGAAAAACATGCCTTTGGGGACAACTGGGTATTCAGCTAACTGTAACATGAATCTACCCCAAAAGCATCTTGAGTACTTGGGGAAATGAAATTATTTAATTTATTAATTGATTGATTAATGTTTATGCACCCCGTATCTCATAAAGATGCTTCCTTGCTATTGCCATGTCCTCTCACCCTGCATTTTTCTTCATTCCCAACATATACGTTCAACATCTTTTTTCAAAATGTGAAAACAAGTTCGAGGGAGGTTAAAATAGCTGTTCTGCTGTAATAGCATAATTTGTTTCTTGGGCATTAAATGAGAATGCTGGGATTTTTAATTTCACTGCTTGGTTTCCAGCATCTCCTATAATTAATTTTCTCTTATTTTGCCGCTATAAAATCAAATGGAAACTAATGACGTAGAACCCCAAATTGTCAAGGCAGAGATGAGCCTCCTCGACAACATGGTGGGAAGGCTCTTCTTTCTGACAAAAGAGCAGATGACTTGCGTGGCTTGCCACTAGGTTGGTGTTCTTTGCCTGGTAGCGATGTTTTGCTTGAATTAGACCACCCAGTGCCTGCAGTTTGGAAGCAAAAACAAGCCATCCCTTCTGTCACTGCTTTTTGTCAATTTTGCATAGATTAACGGCGTGATCCCATACATATTGGGATGGAGGAGAAATTCCTTTGGCCTGCTTTTTTGCAGAAAACCGACCCAATGCTCCCAAGCTTGCTTGCAGAGTCAGACGGCACACTTCTGCAGATTATGAAAAATGCACTTTCAGTGCACAGGAAAAGTGGGCACAAATACCATATGTTTTGCTCTATAAGACTCACTTTTTCCCTCCTAAAAAGTAAGGGGAAATGTGTGTGCGTCTTATGGAGCGAAGCAGGCTGCGCAGCTATCCCAGAAGCCAGAACAGCAAGAGGGATTGCAGCTTTCACTGCGCAGCGATCCCTCTTGCTGTTCTGGCTTCTGAGATTCAGAATATTTTTTTTCTTGTTTTCCTCCTCCCAAAACAAGGTGCATCTTTTGGTCTGGTGCATCTTATAGAGCGAAAAATATGGTGTTTTGTTCCAAGCATGGTTTCCCAGACTTAGGTTTCCAGCTTCCTTTGGACTACAATTCCCATCACCCCTAACCACTGGTCCTGCTAGCTAGGGATGATGGGAGTTGTAGTCCAAAAACAGCTAGAGTCCCAGGTTTGGGAAACCCTGGTTTAAAGGATGGGTACAAAATGGAACTGGCTGAAATGACTGGCAGAATCCGAGACTTGGGAGAAGAAACAATGGAAGAGGACTGGAAGAAATTTAAGGATTATCTACAAAAATATTATAAGTTGTATGAATGTTAAGTATTTGCACGATTTAGAAAATACCAGCTCCAGCGAATAGGCTTTGTAAAATAGAAAATTAAGTTATAAGTAAGAAAAGGTCAAAATTTAAGGTAATATTTTTTTTTTAATTTTAAGGTATGAGCAATTGGTAAAAATTATTTTAAATTTAGAAGTATAATATTTGGAAAGTACAAAATAAGGTATGAAATAAGGTAATAATTTGCTGACATTCTGATTATAAATAATGCAGGGTAAGGAGATGCGAGGAAGTCCAGTTAGTTATATTTCTGTATCTGTTTTTTATTTTTTATTTCTTTATTTCTATACGGTTTTTTGGTGTATTTGTTTTGGCTTTTTGGTGTAGGGATTTTGTATTATGTATTTTGAAAATTTAATAAAATATTTATATAAAAAAACAAAACAAAATGCATATGAAAGCATTTAAAAGTGTGCATTTGAAATAAATGCCACATGCACACGTTGAAGCACATGACTTTCAACCAAAGAATCCTAAGAAGCATAGCGTACTCCTCATAAAGCAGAGCAGCCCTTAGCAAACTACAGTTCCCAGGAATCTTAGAGGGAAGCCATGCACTTTAAATGTACATAGCCAAAAAATGTACACGAAATGGGGCAGGATGCATGGAATGGGATGCTGGTTGATGCTCAGAAAAATTATTTAGCCCTGGATGAACACACCTCCTCTTTAGACACTTGTCACTTTTATAACACACCCACACAAAGCTAATTGTGCAGTGGGATTCAAGCAATAATAAATAAATAGGCACCAGTGAGATGGAAACGAGAGGGAATTATCTCCTCAGCCCTTATCTGTAAGATGTAAGTCTTGCTGAGCTCAAATAGCCTTGCTCCCAGATAAGTAGGCATAGCATTTGTGGGGAACCTTAGGTCTTCTGGATGCTGATGAACTGCAACTCCCATCATCCTTGTCCACTGACCCTGCCTGCTAGGCCTGATGGGAGCTGTAGTTCAGCCACATGTGGAGAACCACAAGTTCCCCACTCCGAGGTATGGGACTGCAGCCCTTGGAGCTCCATTCCTTGAGCTAACTCCTTTCCCCAAAGCTGCAGATCCACAATCTATTTAAGAACTTATTTATTGATACGAGCACGCCGACAGTACAATAAAACTGTAAGGGAAAGCCCATTTACATGAATGACTGTGTTATACAGAGCGCAACTGTGTAAATGCTTTGGCGGCGTGCTGCCATTTGGCAATGGAAGGCTCCTCACCAAAGTAATTGTCTCTCCGATGAATAGATGTATTCAAGCTATAAAGCTGCCTCACCAGCTCTATCAATGTCTAACTTTGCAGGATAGGGTTTTTTTTAAGCCACGCTACAAAACGAAACTAATCACAAATGGTGGTAAATTTCTCCCCAACCCCTCAATATAGTTTAATATGTCTAAATTTCCTGAATCAGCAGGGTTTCTCCCCTCCCCCCCACACTATATATTGAGCTGTGCATTTGAGGCAAGATGAGAAGAAGGCTTGATCATGCTACCTAATAATCTCTGTGCCTGTTGTTATCCTTTCTGTGCATGATCTGTAGAGTTTTGGGGGTTTTGTGAATCCAATAACTACATAGATGGCACTTTCCAGCTTTGCAGACCTTTCAGGACTGCTTCATAAGAGGAGTGTGCATAGTTAGACTGTGGAACTTGCTCCCGCAAGAGTCAGTAAAAGCTGTATAGAGGATCGGACAATTCATGGAGTAGAAAGTCAACAACAGCTACTGGCCATGATGGCTGTCAGGGCTGGCCCACCCATGGGGCAACCACCTTCAGTGGCAGGATCCACAGGGCAGCAGGTCTAGCATCCAAGGAATGCATGACCTGCTGTGCTGCTGTGGGAGCAGCAACAATTGCAGCACACTCATTGGTGGCAGGTTCTGCCATCTCCTCAGCAGCCCTCCCTCCCTCATGCCACCTCTACAGCGGCCTCCTGATAAACAAGAGCTGCTGCTGGTCTCCTCCCACCCTTGTCCCTGATGTAGATCTTCACTCACCCTTTCTTCCCTGGCATGAAGGTGGAAGGCAGCCATTTTGTGGTTCGCCTCAGGTGCCAAAATGTCTTGGGCCGGCCCTGGTGGCTATGCTCTGCCTCCAGAGTCAGAGGCAGTAATGCTTCTGAATGCCTGTATGTCAGGAGTCCAGGTTCCCAACTACATAGATAATTAAAAAGGAGGATTTATTGCAAAAACAAACAGATAGCTCCAGACGGCTCTGACAAAGCCTCCAGCATCATCACTCAAGATGACCCTTCTGAAGACTTCGTCCAGCATTGCCAGAAGATATTGAACTTATGACCTTTACGTCTTTTATTTTACTTCCTATCCAGCAGCCCTCCCATTCACCGACTCTTCGGACTTAGTAGATGAGCTCCAACCTCTTCCTTTTCTGAGAGGCTGTCTCTGAATCTATTTGCTCCTAATTGTGCTCCCGGCAAGCTTTAGCTGTGTTGTAGCCTGCTCTCAGCTACTATCTTATCACCCTGCCCATCAAGGTCAGGAGAAGCTGAACTCTGCAGCTGCCAGCTCTCCTCTGCATGACTAACATCTAAGCCTCTCTGTTCCTGGCTGCTTTCTGCAAAGTTGGCTGCAAACCTTCGCTTGGAGCTGGCTCATTCCTGACATTGTAGCTAGAAACCACAAGAGGGCAGAGTGTTTTTGTGCTCTGGTCCTACCTGCAGGTTTCCCACAGGTATCTGGTTGGCCTCTGAGAGAACAAGATGCTGGACTAGTTGGGCCATTGGCCTGATCCAGCAGGTTCTTCTTATGTTCTTATAGGAAGAAGCTTGCTGAATGAATCAGAGGTCCAGCCTGTCGAGCATCGTGTTTTCCATGGTGGCAACCAAATGCCTATGGGAAGCCCACAAACAGAACATGAGAGCAACAGGCCTCTATCTCCATTGTTCTCCATTGTTCTCCAGTAGGTATTTGGTGGCTGCTGTCTCTGAAACTGGGGGTTCTCTATACTTATCACAACTACAAGTCATGGATAAACTTGTCCTCCATTAATTATGTATAGCATGAAGAAGCACATTTTTATCTGCCTTATATCTGCCAATAGTTTCACGGGATGACAGGCCACTGGAAACATTGAAACCTTGGGGTGATGGTCTATGATGATGATGATGTAGCATCAGGCCAAGGAGAAGTTGGGGAATGGGGATAGGAGTCACTGAGAGAGGCTCCACAACCACTTGTATTGACAGGAAAACTAGGTTGGAAAGAAAGAATACACTTCTCTTTGCCACCACTTTCCCCAGTAACTTATTTTATCCCACCTTTGCTACCTCCCAGGCACCAATTTCTGTCCCCTCCAAAAAATGGGGAGAAAGTTCCATGGAGAATTTTCATGCTCACTGCTTGTTGACAGACACTCAGACAATTCTGGAGACCAAGCACTGGAGGAATTCACCTTCCTTTTAGACAATAACTTCTTTCATAACACCCACCCACAAAGAGCTGAGCATTAACTAGCAAAATAAACAGTTTCCACACATACAAAGTTCTTGAGCAAGCCACACTTCTTTTATAGTTATTATTATTAAGGGTTAAACAGAACAAAGCGTCAACCTGACCCATGGATCAATAGGAAACCAAGAGCTTTAACACTGTCAACTTCTTAATCTTCATGAACAAAACTGTGTCTCATTTGTACCAAAACATTTTTCTGAAGTCCTTGATGAGGTGTCAGTGGCTAGGATGGCCTTCACATACTCCAACACATCTAAAGTTTTGCTTTCTTTTAATGGCCAAGAAAATGTACAAGGCAAAGCTTTGAAAGGCTTACAAAAAAGAAGAAAGAAAGCAGAGGAAACCAAATGAAAGCTAGTATTTTGCTACTGGAAACAAGGAATTGAAACAGAAACCAGTAACATTTCTAACTACAAAACACAGTTTGTGGGAATTTGAACTCAAAACTCATATTAGCCAACAAATTCTAATTGCCCATATTATAAATGTACATTCCATGGAGGTTGGGATTGCAGCTATTTAATCCCAAATTTCTGGTTAGTCAGAAGTTAATCCTGTTGAATTCAGTGAATTTTACTCCAAAAGAAGTGCCCAGAGGATTATAACTATAAGGTAAAACAACTTCTAGAGAGTTTTAAATAGTGGGGGTTTTTTTCAGATCACATGTTTCTGTTCGGGTTCCTGACATGTTCTTGTTAAAATAAATAGTGCAACCCCCACCTCTTTTTTTTTTTTTTTTGCAAATTATTATCCAGCAGTCATTTGAACACTGTGAATAATGAGTTTTAGATTCATTCTGAGTCAAGCAATCCATAAAAACGCAGCTGTCTACATAATCATAAAAGCAAAATATCAGTAACATGCCTGCATTTTGTTCACAACTTCTTAAGTCAGCTTGTGTGTTTACAACACAGTGATCCTGGTTTACTGCATTTATCACTAGTTATTATTACTTCTGTTAGAGATCTTATGAACTCTTGTTAACTTTGACCAAATCATACTACCACGAAAATGGTCATTTTTAATTTACTTTTTGCATTTTATGTGGGAGAGATTATCCCAAAACCACAACTCTCATTTAGGACTTCTGCAAAGGGTTATTTTGTATCACAAATTAATGATGGATGTGTTACATTCTTGACATCCCCAGGGTCATCAATGTGTCCTTGTTAATGGACTTGGCACGATTAAGCCCCGCAACATGACCTAAATCCAAGTATGGGTTAGATCTCCCTTCCTAAAGAATAAAGGTAGCTGCTTGGTTTTCGGTATAGAGCCCATCTCCAACATGCCTTTGAAACCAGGGTTGAAGTGAGTGTTGGCATCAACAGGAACAATGTAGGCAATACAAACAACTAGTGGAAATAGGTAAAACAGAAGCCATACAAAGTAAATGTTTAGGGAAGCTTTTAATGTTTAAAAGACTATTATATTTTCATATTCTGTTGAAAGCTATCCAGAGTGGCTGGGGAAACCCAGCCAGATGGGTGTGGTATAAATAAATTTATTATTAAAATACAGAATATTAAAATACAATAGTCGATTAAACATTAAAAGCTTCCCTAAACAGGCCTTCAGATATCTTCTAAAAGTCTGGTAGTTGTTTTTCTCTTTGACATTTGATGGGAGGACATTCCACAGGGTGGGTGCCACTACCAAGAAGGCTATCTTCCTGGTTCCCTGTAACTTGGCTTCTCGCAGTGAGGGAACCGTCAGAAGGCCCTCAGCCCTGGACCTCAGCATCCTGGTAGAACGATGGGGGTGGAGATGCTCCTTCAGGTATACTGGACCGAGGCCGTTTAGGGCTTTAAAGGTCAGCACCAACACTCTGAATTGTGCTCGGAAACATACTGGGAGCCAGTGTAGGTCTTTCAACTTCCCTTTCCAAGTTTTGAAAGAGGTATGATTAGATTTTCACAGATTGTTCCCTTTATGAGGAACTCACTTCCTGTTTGTGACCTTAAACTTCCTGCATTGCAGGGGGTTGGACTGGATGACCCTCAGGGTCCCTTCCAACTCGACGATTCTGTGAGTCTATGATACATCTGTGGGACGCGGGTGGCGCTGTGGGTAAAACCTCAGCGCCTAGGACTTGCCAATCGCATTGTTGGTGGTTCGAATCCCTGCGGCGGGGTGAGCTCCCATCATTCGGTCCCAGCTCCTGCCCACCTAGAAGTTCGAAAGCACCCTTAAGTGCAAGTAGATAAATAGGTACCACTTTATAGTGGGAAGGTAAACGGCGTTTCCGTGTGCTACGCTGGTGCTGGCTCGCCAGAGCAGCTTCGTCACGCTGGCCACGTGACCCGGAAGTGTCTCCGGACAGCGCTGGCCCCCGGCCTCTTAAGTGAGATGGGCGCACAACCCTAGAGTCGGACACGACTGGCCCGTACGGGCAGGGGTACCTTTACCTTTATGATTCATCTAAGCTATAATGAGAAAGCCAAGCTCATCCTAGGGGCTGACTGTTCTCTGTTCTGTGTTATACAGGTATTAAATTTAAAACAGCTTAAAATGAATATATATGTGTACACAAACACACACACACACACACACACACAAAACTACTGGTAAATTTCATACAGTTTGTGAAAACTGCATTTACCTCTCAGCAGGCAATTTGTTTATTGTAGTGGATGCCTTGTATCTCTCAGGATCCTGAATAGCAGGAAACAATGGACTCTGATGAAACTTCCATTCACAATTAATTAGTACAGTAAAGCGGGGGGAGGCTTTGCTTCTGGCAGCATCTCTGTTGGTAAATTGTGTGATGACACCTCGCTCACATTGACTCTACAAGAAGCTTTGCCCAGCTGGTTTTCATGAAAAGAAAATCTCCTCTCCAGATTCTTCCAAGGAAAACGCAGGACAATTTTGCAAAATGACAGAGGGGTGGGGAGGAAGGGGGGGAGAGAGAGTGGAATAGCAGGTGGTCTGAAATCTGTGTTTATGCCAAATATTTTTCCAACTCAGGGATGTTATTTAAAGACATCTTCCATCAAGCATGTTTCCAGCTTATCCCCCAAATAGTAGAAGGGTGGAGGGACCTCACGAGGCCATCCATTATTCAGTTCTCATTTGCTCTGAAAATCTTTGCAAGCCAGAAAAGATCCTAGACACAACATTGCTGTTATACATCGGCAATAGAACACAATTTAAAAGCGAGGCTCTTGAAAATAAATAAAAAAAATTAAACCCTGAAAATTTCACACAATCTAAGATTAAAAACAAATCCAGATAAAATGACATTGAGAAAACTCTAACTTCCGAACACAATGATATAATACTGTACAGTTTCACAGTTATATGCCGATAAGTAGGACTTTCAGTTGCCAGTTTTTACTACTAATTATTATTTTTATTATTTATATATTGAATAAATTTAGTGTGTGCTTATTTTTATAAAAGAATCTGACTTTTTACATTATGTGCAATGGGATGATCATTCCAAATGGCCTGTCAGACTCTAGAACAAGCATATTTGGAAGAGAGAAATGCCATTTCACAAAGCAGCATCTGCTGTTTGGAATATCTACTATATATTTTGGAAAGTGATTTGTCTGCCTGTTAGTCCGTTTGTTCTCTATGTTCTCAGACGCCTCTCTAGATATCATCGCCAAACTCAGCATGAAGGTTCCCAAGGTTGGGGGGAGTCTTTCTCAATGTTTGGACACAGGACACCACTTTGATTCAAGATGGTAGGCATAAGTGCAACTTCTTCATCACTGTTTGGATGCCAGACACCATTCTGAATCAAGATGGCAGATTGAGATACGACTCTGATGTGACTTCGTCCATTTTCTTTGGCATGGTAAGTGCAAACTCACAAATTACACTGTCCATCTTAAAGAAACACAGTATTTTTTGGTTTCTAAAAATTCCTAAGCAGGGCCAGGCACACTCTGCTAGCTAGCTATAACAGCAAGATGTGGTCTATCATTTAGCAAAGCTGATAATGTTATGAATTTACTTCCTCTTCTCACCAAATGTCAGTTTAGGGAAGAAATAGGTGGTGTGGTTCCTTCCAGAAGCTGCTTAATTTACAACTCCCATCATCTCTGACCATTGGCCATGCTGCCTCAGGCTGATGTGAGTCCACCAACATCATGGAGGGCACTATGTTGGCTATCCTTGGATTAGAGAGTTCTTATGAGTGGGTGGATGTTATAGATTTGCCAGCAAAACTGCTCATTTAACAGCTTCGTTTAAAATTGGTTTCGCACCCATAGTTCCACAGAACGACCCCTTACAGCACTGTAACATTGTCTGTTTCTCCCTAAGCTTAGTTTGGGGCTCAAGATTCCATTGACTTATTTCCACACTTGTGAAGGATATGGTAATCTGCCGCGCTATACTGTTCTGCAGTGAAAAATCAATATTAGCCATTCACAGCATTCCTTTAGGGGATCCCGTTAATAGTTATTTATGATCCTTTGCTACCTCTGACACAGCAGTACTGATTTTCACTGAACATGCTTTTAATTAACTCACAAATCAATAACACCCCTAAAATAAACTTAGCAACAGTGCAAGTGGCAAGATAATTTTCTTACATTTAGAGGAGCTTACCATTTGCAAGAGGTTCAAACAGAGCTAGGAATATAAGGAGAGCCCAGCAGTGTCAGAACAAAGGCCTACCAAGTGCAGCACCCTGTTTTCCACAGTGGTCCATGGAAAGCTCACAAGCTGGACATGAGTAGAATAGCCCTCTCCCACTTTTGCTCTCCAGATACTGGTCTTTGGCAACCACTCGTAGCCGAGTAAGATTGTCTTCCATAAACACGCTTTTAGCCGTGAGTCCATAAGTGACTGTGATGGTCAATTCTGGATCCACACATCTTTACACAATGGGGACACAGGCATAGCTGTCAACTTACAGATTTGAAAATAAGGGACCAGCAGCCTCAGAAATAAGGGATCAGCAGCCAAAATAAGGGATTTTCAGCACACAGGTATGTTCGACTTCTGAGCCCCTCCGTGCCAAAGGCAGAAAGCCCAGCCAGCAGCCAAACGATGCCTCAAGCGGTGGTTCCCACAGCGCAGCAATCCGGCAAAGGGGATGCAGCAAGGAAATCCACCATCACCTCTCCGCTGGGAAGCGCTGAGCAAAGGCGAGTCCCCAGGTAACGCGGCCGATTTGATCAGCACAAGGCATGCAAGCTCCACCTCCCAGTCATTCTTAGACTCCTTATTGGGTGAGCAACACAGCCAGGCAACACAGTTGGAGTCTCCCCCCTCCTCCCTGGCTGGCAGGGAGGGAGGGAGAGGAGCTGCTTCCTTTGAAACCCAAGAAATTTAAGAGCCATCATCAATAAGGGACAGCAGCGGGACACAGCACTGGGATAAGGGACTTTCCCGCCAAATAAGGGATGGTTGACAGCTATGGACATGGGTTTCCGGAAATGAGTTGATCACGATGAGGGTTTGCTAAGCATGCCTTCCTCTTAGCATGTTTCTCCCTTTAGTTCTGAGTTCGAGCATCTTCAAAGCCCATTGCACCTTTGGTAACGCCTGTTCTCCAACTGGGGTGCTTGCAGGCCAATGTTCCCCAGTTGTTGGTGTTTATATTACATTTTTTAAGATTTTCCTTGAGAGAGTCTTTAAACCTCTTTTGCTGACCACCAGCATTATGCTTTCCATTTTGAAGTTTGGAATAGAGTAGTTGCTTTGGAAGACGGTAATCAGGCATCCACATGTTGCACATGACCAGTGCAACAAAGTTGAAGTTGAAGAATCATTGCTTCATCGAAGAATCAATATTGACTGGTATTCAGAGACCTGGTGCTGATCCTAGATAGAGTTTGGCAAAAAAAGAAAAGACAATCATTCAAAGCAAGCCCCTTGTACATGGCATGACACCATGAAAAAATATGATTCTGTCTTTTTAAGTATGGGAATTTCACAGCAGGATGATTCAGCTGATGAATCACCCAGTGCTGGACCTATAACCCATCAATCAAATGCAATTTGATTTGATTTTAAACATAATGTTTAAGGATTATTGTTGCAAACAACATCAACAACAACAACACACCCTGCTGCACTGAAGATACAAACCAAGTACAGTGGTGTCCAAACTTTTTTCAAAGAGGGCCAAATTTGATGAAGTGAAGGGCCGACCAAAGGGCCAACCAAAATTGTTGACCTTTTTTTAGGATTGAAGTTGTTGAGGTCCCCCCCCCCAGAAAATAAACTGCAACAGAGGCTAGATTAAACCGACTGTCAGGCCGGATTAGGCGCCCAAAACGGACTTTGGACATGCTTGAAGTACAATAGGTGTAAAATGGACTTTTCAGTACATAGTTCTCTGGACTCTAAAGTATTATATGCATTTATTGTGATTAATCTTATTCACATCTATTCGGAAATAAGTCCTATTTGGGTTAGTAAGTGTGAATATGTGGGGTGGGTTGTAAGTGGTCTGCAATATTTCTCGATCTGTTTGGAAGTGAGATTTGTCTGGAGGTGGGACATGAAGAATGAGTGTGCGGAGCAGACATGCACTTTCAAACCTACCCTTTGTGGAGACTAAATAAAAGATGTGATTTTGAGAGTCCTGTCAACCTTTTATCAAAAATATATTTGGCAACTTGAATGTATTGCCCTTTCCATTACCCTTAAACTGTCGTGTATTTGACAGTCTATCCATCTTACAACGCAGTGTTGGATCCAGAGAAGCTTCTTCCACTGGATAGTGGTCTTCAATTAAAGGAAAACTTCTCTGGATCCAACCCACAATGGCCCAGTGCTGTGTGCAAAGGCAGTGCTCTGAATGCATATAAGAATTTATCTTAATCTGAAACAGAACTGCTGTCATTGATGACAGCAATGGAATTCCACCTCAGGAGCACCTAGAACCCTAAAAATCAGTGTGGAAGGCAATCTCAGTAGATGACCCACACTCATGAAGCATGTTTCCATCGCGACAAGAGCCATTTCACTAACCTACAGAATCTTTCTTTACCTGCTCCCATCAGCCTGGGTGAGGGAAGCTGTAGTCCAATGAGACCTGGAGGACCACAGGTTCCCCATCTCTGCATACCATCATACAGTGGTCACAACTTTCAAACTGGCATCTCTTTATCAACCATACTATATTTGCTTTCAAAGGCCTTTCCAAATGCTGACTTCCCCTCTAATGACTGGAGCAATCTTTAGTAAAAGAGATCCTTCCAATCATGAATATTAATTTACATTCCACAGGAAAACATCTGGCTTGTATCAGAAATAATTATTATCTACTTCTGACACATTTATGAGTTTTTCCCTTCATTAATTTTTATCTGCAAGATATTCATTGTTATGGCAGGATAGCTTCCAAACGAACACCTGGTTTTTACAACTCTCATTGAACCCTTCAAGGTTTTGATCTGATAACAACTTAACATTTGACTAGGAAAGTGATTTAACTATTTGTCATTTTTCACATGGTTGTGTTATCAATGTTCTTGTTTTGAGATGTGTGTCTTTTGCTTTGTTTCAGTTTTTTTTTTTTTTTTAGTTTACGGGTCTCTCTTTTCTGTGATACCATATGGTCTGATGCGATATCATTGTGCTCCATAGAAACATATGAATATATATTTGTACATCATCACACAATTCCTTGAGGCATTAAAACAAGGGTGGGGAATCCTGTTTAACTCAAGGGCCACACTCCCTTGTGTTTAGCCTTCTGGGGGCCGTTATGACAGGATACCCTTCAGAAGTTTATCCCCATGCTGGTTGGGGCTTATGGATATTGTAGTTCAAAATATCTGGAGGGCATCACGTCAAGGAAGGCTGCTACAGAATAATACCAATCACATTGTGCAAAATAAAGCTAATTCGGTTCATTTACAAAGCCTGAACACACAGTTTTTGGGTGACTTCCTGCACCATTCTGACACTGGCAGCCAATCCAAGGCATTATGGCGCACGATTTTTCCTTGTGAAATTGAAATTGTGAGTCTAGTATCTCTCAGACATTGTAAATTAGAGTTAAATTAGAATGATGAGGTTGGACAGGTGAACCCTCCGACGTCAATAAGGCTGCCTGTACGTTCATAAATCAGCTCCCCGGGGTCTGCATTGCATTTGTGATCTTGCCCAAAATGGTTAGAAGACACCAGTCACCAAACAGTATCTCTTCTCAGCTGGCATGTCTGCCTAATACATTGATAGTCCACCCACCCCCCAAAAAGATTGAGGCAAAGATCCAAGAGAATGATCTATGTGCAAATACTGCATGTGATTAGAGCCTCATTTTTTTTCTACACAGATAGGCCAGACTGGCTTCCCTTTGTTTCTGATAAGTACTTTGGAATGCTTTTCTTCATAGCCTTCTTTACTTGTGCAACTCCGGTATGAAATCATAAAAGCAGACTGGGTGGAGATGCTCTGTGACTGCCATCTTGGCTATTGCTTCCTTTGAGTCATATCAGGGCAGCTGAGAAAGGTGGAATGTTTTGCTATAAGAATTTAAACTCTCTTTCACTCATCATATATTTCAAATTTATTTTAATATATTTTACTGATTTACTGCTTTCTTCCAGAGCAAACTGGAAGTACTGAAGTACTGTTTGATAGTTTAAAAAGTGATATGTAGATAGATAGATATAATAGGTATAATCTAGAATATGCAAAAATTAGAATGTGAAAACAACCAGCCTGATGGGCATAATAATGTACTGCTCTCTAAACTCAACATCAGCACATAGCATCCTCTAGCACCTGTCATGATCACATTGCTTTGCAAGGTACCACCACTAACATCTGCCCTGGGCCCTCCACACTGGGTGGCCAGGTCTGAGAGCTGCCATTTTAATTTCCCAAAGTTCTCTAAAGATATGGTGTACCAGGGGCTCTGGGACACTGCAGGAAATAGTTATTTCCATCTAGGTGCTAGTCCATGCATTGCTATCACTGTCACCAGCAGGTAAGCCCACAAGGGGCACTGACATTGAGAGGGCATCACTTGAGGACCCGCTCAACTCTCAGTTGTCTTGTTCCTCCCCATGCATTCATTCTAAACTGGTGGTGGAGAACCTTATTCATCCCAATAACCACATTGCCTTGTGGGCAGTTTTTCAGCTGCACACACCAGTAGTAAGTGGAGCAGGCCAGAGGGAAAATAGAGAGCAGAGCAATGGATGTGACTCTTCCCTTTGTACAAGTGAGCTACATTCCACCCATAGAAAGGTCAGAAATATATACACCAACATCTTTCCATCCAGCACTTGAGGATGGTGTGAACAGGCCAATGTTCAGTGTAGCCTGTGGGACAGGTGGCGTGGCCTGTGGAGAATCTTGACAGCCAATTAGAGACGGCCATATTTGACCCATGGACTTAAGGCTACCCACCTCTTCTACAAGGTTTTGCTGAGCAAAAGTGAAAAGCTGGCTTATTGAGACAGACCATTGGTTGATATAGCTCAGTATTGTTGCACTGATTGCCAGTGACTCTTCAGGGAATCCAACAAAGAACATTTCCAACCTGATCTGAAGATGCAAGGGGTTGAACCTGGGAGAGCCTTCATGCTCTACTATGAAGCAACAGATGACACTCCCTTTTTTCCTAGGAGAAAAAGTTTGTTTGAAAAATGCAACATGCTTTCTATTGCAGTGGTACCTCTGGTTACGAACTTACGGAGGTCCGTTCTTAACCTGAAACCATTTTTAACCTGAGGTACTACTTTAGCTAATGGGGTCTCCCGCTGCTGCTGCGCCGCCGCCACACGATTTCTATTCTTATCCTGAGGTAAAGTTCTTAACCCAAGGTACTACTTCCAGGTTAGCGGAGTCTGTAACCTGAACTGTTTATAACCCAAGGTATCTGTAACCCGAGGTACCACTGTATATGCAAAAGCAATACAGTACTGCATATGACTCCCGCCCCAGAATTCCCCAAACAATAAAAATGATGATAGTACTACTAATAATAAAGACAGTTCTCTGCCCTCAATGCATTTACATTAACATAAGCATTTATTTTATATACAAAACTTATATCCTGCTTCTCCTTCCTGCTCCCACCAGGCGAATATATAATGGTGAATATATATTTTTTTAAAAAACAAACCAGTAAAATATTTTCATTAAAACAAAATACAACACAAAAGTGAAAACTAGTAGTTTTTGAAAAGAACTCCTGTTGGATGCCCTTGATTTGTAAACTGAGATATTTTATACCCAGTGCGACCACTGCAGCACACACATTAGGATGTTTAACCACATACTTCAGCACCCCCCTCTCACAAAGCAGCCGTGTCTCGCCAGGGAATTTTATCAAGAATTAAGACGACCTCATAATCAGTTGACCCTATTAAGGGTTGCTATGGCTTGATTTGTTGGAACTTCTGATATGGAATGAGACAACAATTGTGCCCTATGGGCCAGTTACGCTCAATGAGGAGTCGCAATCTCTTTGCATTGTATGGAAAAGCAGAGCTTTTAAACCGATGATTGCATGCCACAGGAAATAACTGCAGTTCTCTCTTTTTTCTCAGAACATTTTTTTTCTTTTTTCTTTTTTGCAACTGATGTGTTTATTTTACAAATGGACCTACGCACGCTGTGTTATGACAAAACCATGTGGAGAAAATCTCCTACTCATTGAATGCCTGTAAACCAGAAGACCTCCAGGATATCAGTTGAGTTCTGGGCCAATGATCTCCTGTCGCTTTATTTGGTTCTTGCTGGTACCCATTTCACTTCTGAGTGGCCAAATGCCATTCACCGATGCAAGATCCTTGCCTCGAGGATTTGACACAGATGGGCCTGATCTGTTAAAAAGCAGAATAGAATCTGAGGCCTTCTTTACATTGATAGTGTTACTGTATCCTTCAGTCATTTTGCAACAGCTGCTGTCTGTTGGAATTACGTTAAATTTATTTACTTTCCTTAAAGAAAAAAAAAATCATTTTACCTGAAAGACACATTTTGGCTTAAGACAATTAAGACATGAATTATCTGTCTGCTGAAGGTCTGTTGTGACAGGGTTCTGTGGCAACACCAACTATGCTCAGGATAAAATTGGTGTTTTACGTTTGCCTCTTTCTGTAAACACAAGATGATTAACTTCAAACTGGGAGAAGGGAAGGTTTTTTCATACTAATAAAGATACTCATTGGATCAGGAATCGTATCTATTTTTGTCACATCATTACAAAATCTCAAATAAGAAAGAATTCAGAGCCCACCATTAGACCGTTTCGGGTTTTTTGGCCATTCTTGAGATGTGGTGAAAATACTGCCAATGTTCTATCTGTTCTATCTCCTTAAGGATAATTTTCTGAACAGAAGAGATCACAAGGCTTGTTAACTATGATGGCTGTATGGGCTTTGATTTCACAGAAGTTCACATGTCCATCAACTGTTTGTCATTATCCATCCATCGCCTCAGGTATGGTCAACAGCCCTCATTCTCCTCTCCCACTCCTGGCCTTTGGACTCTCCGTTCCCATATTATTCAACCTGTAATTCTGCAATTTGGGATATTTGATCCCATATTCTGCAACCTGCAGCTAGTTGAATCTCGAGTCAGAATAGCTGATGACCACAGAAATACTTTTCCCAACCTGGAATAAAACATTTGAGGCTGGCACCAATAGTAATCAAGCTGCTGATTTTCTTCGTATGTGAGAGTTTGATAATACAAGGTATATTAAATATGAATATCAATATGAAGATATTAAAAATAAACAAATAAATACATAAATAGGGAGGAAAGCTAGTCCAAACAGAAGCAATATTCTGGTGTTATTTGTCATTCCTTTAATTTGCCATTCAGATACAGGCTGCATAAATACATTTACAGCACATGAATTCCCCCAAGAATCCTGTAAATGGTAATTTACTCCCTTACATAGCTACAGTTCCCAGCATCATTTAAAGAACTATATTTCTCAGGATACTTTGGGGGAAAGTCATGTGCTTTAGATGTGTTTAAATGCATAGTTCATATGCAGCCTTAATGTCTTCCTTTTTTATTTATATATTTATATTATATTAATATATAGATTTAAATCTATTCTCTAGTATCAGTCCCATGGTTTCCTTTTGTTGAAGGCCTCAGCCAGACTCTACCTTCCCGTTTTGCTAATTTTCACTTGTAGCTCAGGATTTAAAAATTTATTCATCACCTAAGCTCTACAGCTATATTCTAATAGTCAAGCTCACCTGAACAGATAATATATACAGCCTGCACAGTCTGAGAGGTCACTGAAAGTTCATCTTTTCCTCTACCCTTTAGTCTGTAATATGGCATTTATCGCTGTCCACAGTTCTGTATGCTTTCAGCGGCATTCTTCCATACGCCACTCTTAAGTCATTTATGTTTCGATTTACTATCTATTGAAGCCTTTTGCTTCCCCCCCCCCTCCTTCTGACTATAAACAGTGATATATTTCAAGGCTGCCAGGAGCCATGTGTTAAAGACCAAGACTTACCCCTCCAGATGGAGCTCACATGGTGCAAAAAGTCATGTGACATTGCATTTAGTTATGGTTATTTAATTATACAGATCGTGTGCATGCATAGCACTCTGCACAAAATTCAGAATGGGGAAAAAATGGAAGAGTGGTGCATTTAGGGTGCCCTTTTGAAACAATTCCACTTTGAAATAAGGCTGGGTCAAATGCAAACAGGGAGAGCTTTTTTGTTTGTTTGTTGTTTTGCATGCAGGAGGTCCCAGATTCAATCGCTCGCATTTCCAGGTAGAGCTGGGAGGGAACTGAGCCTGAAATCCTGGAGGGCCACTGCCAGGATGCATTCAGACATGGGAAATATTGCATTAGATTTCCTGCTTATAATTCCAGCACTTCTGTCTTGTTTTCTGTTTCCGTCACTTCCCACTCTGTGGAGTCAAAACATATACCGTCATGTGATAGATGACAATCCCATGACTGCAATCACGGAGCAGGAATTCTAACACTTTTCACACTGCAATACTTGTTGTTGTAGATAGCTCCATTCATGGCATGGAGAAACTAGATGACACTAGAACTCATGGAAACCCAGTGAAGCCAAATGTTGGAAGGTTCAGGACAGATAAGAGTTAAGTACTTCTTCGCACAGCCCAGTAAAATAAAACTGTGCAACTTGTTCTCGTAAGAGGCAGTGATGGCCACCAACTTAGAAGATTAGATAAGTGCCTGGATAGCTCAGCTGGTTAGAGTTTGCTGCTGATAACACCTAGGTTGCAGGTTTGATCACTATGTGGGACAGTTACATTTTCCTGCATTGCAGGGGGTCGGACTAGATGATTCTAAGGGTTCCTTGAGGCAGGGGTCGCCACCGATGGTCTCTTGTGGTCCTCTGGAAGCTGCCTTACATGCCGGTTGCTAATGCTGGGCCTGTAAAAGTCACCCAGTCAGTGTAGTGGTTAGAATGCTGGACCAGAATCTGGGTGACTAGGGTTCAAATCCCCACTCCTCCATGAAGTTCACTGGACGATGCTGGGCCAGGAACCTAACCTCCCTCACAGGTTTTTTTTGCAAGGATAGCATGGAGAGGAGGGAGAACCATGTGTGCCAACTTGAGCTGTTTAGAGAAAATGCGAGAATAAAATGTTATAACAATGTTGTATTGAGGTAACAGGAAAACACATCAGGAGGAGGCAAGGCTCTCAGACCCAACTGTCCTTTATTGCTACATAACAAGAATGGAAAAAGAAAGAAATTCTGGAGGTCTGCAGCAAGCAAACTACAGTTGTACCTTGGTTTTCAAACAGCTTAGTTCGTGAACAATTTGGCTCCCAAATGTCGCAAACCCAAAGTGAGTGTTCCGGTTTGCAAACTTTTTTTGGAAGCCGAACGTCCAACGGGGCTTTCAGAAGCCACACTTTGGTTTCTGAACATTTTGGAAGTTGAATGGACTTCCAGAATGGATTCTGTTCGACTTCCAAGGTACGATTGTATGTTGTTTGTTTGTTGATGCAGAAGAAAGAAAGAAAGAAAGAAAGAAAGAAAGAAAGAAAGAAAGAAAGAATTCCTGGATGCCAATATCCAAGTTTGTTGGTTATTAAAACACAGCACCTCCTGGTTATCCCACACTCAAGAGGTTCAAAAAGAACTACATTAAAACACAGCGCCTCCTGGCATACATAACAAACAAGTAAATAACTTGCCAGTTTGCGGAGAAATGGTCACCAGAATTTCTGAACCATTTCTAACTACAATGGAATTGTTTCATATTTAAAGGTTGTGCATGGTGTTAGCCACAACATGGGAACCTAGGGCAAGTATCCCTGCCCTTCCCTCACTTTCCACAGAGCAGGAGTTAACAAAAATTGAATTTATTTCGGTGGTGTTTATGCTTGTGCTACACTTTTGCCAATCAACATGCTCAAGAAGCAAGAGTAATACATACACCAAGGAACAGTAAGCATTTTAAACAAATTAACACATAGAAGGTTTACAGCTCCAGAACGACAGGGTGCCAGAATAAAAAGCAATGGGGGGAAAATAGCCACTTCAAAAAAAAAAAAAAAGTTTATTAAAGTCCTTGTCTCCACAGCAGGTAATAAAGAGGGAAAATACTGTAGCAGCCACCTTTGCAAGTGATTTATTAAAATGCATCACCTCAATTGTACAGAAGGAAAACACTTTACCAAGTGCCTCAGAATGAATTTATGCAACTAACTACACCCTAGCAGCAAAGGCTATTTAAGAATAAATAAACCTGCAACATCACAAATGCATAAAAAATAGCGTTGCAAAAGCTGTGTGTGTGTGAAGCTCTTCAGTGAGTTAAATAACTGTCCATTCATTCCACTCACTTCAGAGGATCCATTAATTTTGGAGCTTGTCCCCAATCCATTCCCGTTCCACTAGACCTTTCATTCCACTATGAAAGGGAGATTTTTGTCTGCTTTCTAGATGGTGACCTAACATCATTCCCAGGGCATTATTGGGTTAAAAAAAGGAGAATCCTTATATCTCAGTGCTGTGGAAGGTTTGATTCATTGTTCCTCCCCATACACCTATAATTACTTTATAAACTGCAGGGTCCCATGAGGGGAGTCTTGGATTTCCACCTTTAAAGGTGGGGTGAAACAATTTTAAAATAACAAAATCATCAAAACTAAAATGTAAATATATACGCTGGTTTAGAAAATGGAATGAGCCTTGGGAAGAGTTCCTGAGGTATTGCAAACACACCATTTTGGAAGGAATGCTAAGACACATGAGGTGCATAAAATCATAAATGAATCACAAGCACAAGATATAAAATATACTTTAGCAGCTAATGATATGAGATAATATCTAACATTGCAGCAGTGGTGTCTATGGGACTTTCCTATCATTTTCTTCCCCATGCAGCCCCCTGGAACCACATCTGTTCCAGAGGGTCTCCCAACCTTCTGGAGAATTCTATGGGACAAGTGAACCCACACTGTTGAATGTCACCCATGATTTTCGAGCTTGAGCATATAAAGTTTTATTGAAAGGGAATCCCCATGCAATTCAGTGAGACTACTCTTTAATATATATGGTCTGAATGTGGCCTTAAACACACTTTCCTTTGTGTGATGAATAACTGGAGGTGCCAAGTTGAATAAAATATTGGGGGCAGATAAGCCCAGCCTCACATAATTGATCACATGACGTGGTGTACGCACACCATTTGAATGCCAGTGCCCATCAACTTTGGAGGGGCCTGCCCCCCTAAAATATTTTATTGGGGTGTGTGAAGACCCCTCAGCCCCTAGGAGTTGGCTCCTAAGTAAGTAACAAAGGATTGTTAAAGGTATTTCCTCAAAATTTACAGTCATTCATGAAAAGAGGGAATGGAGGAGTTATAGTTTTAGCTTATAGCCAACACAGGAACTCACTTGAGAGCTAAACGATCTTTATTGAAAACCTCATTTTCCAAGAAACTCATTGTCAGAGCTGCCCCTAGGTCCCAGCTCACAGAGGACCAACGCGAGGCTGTCGTTATGTACAAAAGTCTTTATTGAGGTTCAGTTTCCATTTCAAAGCCGCAGCGCGCAGCTCTACGTCTTAACCCTAGACCGGCGAAGTACCGTCTGAGTCTCCTCCCCTATGACACCAGTTTAAGATCCTAGCCCTGCTCCACCTTTTACGCTGCTCTCTCCTCCTCTGGGTCCTCCTGCCCGCTGGGGCATTGCCCTTTCTGGACTCTTCCAACGCTGAGTCACTTAGCTCCTCCCCCTCCCTCCGGCGGGCTTTAGGACCCGGTTCCCAATCCTCATTCTCTGCTGTCCCGCGCTCCTGTACATTTGAACTTGCCTCTCGCGCCAACCTAGTGACCTTCCTCCTGACCGTTACACTACTTCTGTCACTGCTTCCCTCTTCTGGGATACTGGCCGGATCTGACCTCCCCTCCGTTGTCTGACTCTCCGATGGAGGTGTGGTCAGCCCTGCCTTATCTTCTCTCCCTGGTGGGGAATGCACTGGCCCCGATCCCTGGGACTCTTCCCCCCCACTCTGCTCTGGTGGGGAAGCTGGTCCTGATTTCCAACTACTGCTCTGGGAGTCCCTGCTGCCCCCTTGCTCCTGGGGCGTTCCCCTTGGGAACCCCCTACCCCTGGCCACTGGCGCCCCCTTCTGTGAATCTTCCGATTCGCTGGAGAGGCTCATGGAATCCCTCGGTCCACTGTCCTCTTCTCCTACGCTCCCCTCGGATTCTTCCCCTTCGCTCTCCATCTCCTCTCTTCCCTGTGCCTCTGCTCCTGAACCCCTGACACTCATGCTTATTAAACCAGAAAGTTGTTGCTAAATTATCTGGGATTCTATGAGAGGAGAGGCCTAATCTCACAATATGTAAGTCCCTTTAGCTTTCCTTCATTGTCAAACTG
The DNA here is from genome assembly GCF_951804945.1 of Podarcis cretensis. Classification (NCBI taxonomy): domain Eukaryota; kingdom Metazoa; phylum Chordata; class Lepidosauria; order Squamata; family Lacertidae; genus Podarcis; species Podarcis cretensis. The sequence goes on along the minus strand of NC_137181.1, from coordinate 30,649,460 downwards.
CTGGGGGAAGAAGCTTCCTCAGGTCTGCAGCTATCAGACTTTCAGTCTCCTTCCAGAGGCACACACATTCCTTTTTGAACACTTTATGCCTTGCAGTCTGAGAATATTTAAGGACATGAGTGAATCTGCCTCTTTCCAGTCTCGTGTGACTTTTGCATATTTTTGCACATATTTCTGTTCTGTTTTTGCATGGATTTTTCTGTAAACTGCCTGCAATGTGCCCTGAAAGGTGGCTTAAGCAATTAATTCTTAATAAATAATAAATACTTTTAATCCTTTCAAAATGCTAATTTAAACACATGTTTTAATATGCTTTAAATGCATATTTAAATACATATTTAAATATGCTCCTGGGACATCTGCCCTGATGAGTGGCACCTTTCTGAAGAGTACTGATGGAGGTAGATGATGCTAACCCTTGATTTCCTGACCATCAACACCTCAGCCAGCTCTGGACAATTGCTTGGGAGGACTCAGGCAGAGAGAGAGAACAAAGTGGCCGAGATGTGTGAAAGATACCGGTAAAGAAGGTGGGGTCTTCCATGCTGGGGAAGGGGGAGGAGCTCAGTCCAGGCAACTCCATCTTCTGGGGAGGACGATGAGTAGAGGAGCTCTGTCCTAGTTTGTTGCTTTGAAATAATTAACAGCCAGAGTCGTCTCACGTTTGTGGGAGAGACCAAGCCATAACACTGGGTGGGCACCAGGATGTTTGGCGGGGGCAGGGACAGCTCAAGACATTTTGGCACCTGAGGCTGACTCCAAAATGACACCTCCTTCCCTGCCAGTGGAGAAGGTCTGAGGGAACCAGGTTGACATTGGTATATGCTTTCCCAGTGGATCCTGCCATCTGAGGCCTCATGGGTGGGCCAGTCCTGTGGTGGAGCTTCCCCATACGAGAGGTGGGTTAGTAGGCTTTTGTGGTTTTCTGATGGCTTTAATGGGAATCTGGGGTGAGAGTGGAGTGAAGGAGATCAAAAGCGTGCCTTCCCGAAGGGACTGGTGGTGATGTAATTTTTTCGAGCATTTATATGAATAAGCTGCTTTGAAATGTGTGAACTTTAACTTTTCACCTATATAAATTCTTTAGGCACTTTACTGTATAGTTTTACGATTTGCTATGTATTGACCTGACACCCTTCCTGGACCGATTTAGTGGGATGAGTATCAGAGATATTGTGGTGGTTCCATTCATATATTCAAGATCATGTCTGGAAAGTAGTAAAAGGTGAGTATTCATCAGCTCCCTGGATTATAACCAATCGGTATGTTATTGTGCACATTATCTAGATATAACCAATATGTTATTGTGCACGTTATCTAGATATTTGGGACAGAATTTGTGTTTAGGGAAGGAACAGAAGTCAACAATAATATGTCAGTCTCCAGATTTCTTTTATCTATCTACACACACAAAAAAACCCCTGATCTTCATTGCAATGTAATACCACAAGGTACAATAATATCCATTAAAAATGTGATTATAAACAAACAAAAAAGATAGATGAGACAAAATCACAACTGCAGCATATTATATAACAATAAGGAAGTTTTGTATGATTTCTACCATATGTATGTATTCAAATCAAATGCATTTTATACTGCTGTCTGACTGTACTTACACAGGATGTATAAAACCCACCTCCCAATCAAATTAATTTACTCTTAAATTACTATGGATTAAGGGCCAGCTGATACCTTCATGCACATCACTTAGCCTCTACACTCGATAATTTTCTTCACACTTGATGATTGGCAGTTAAAAGTATAAGCTGACACCGTCTGCAAGTGCTGTATTTGCAATGATATAAAAGCTGTGTTCTCCAATTTGTGATCGCGTATTCACACATAGCTGTCGTTTGATGTTACACGATGTTTAAGCGCTTTTGAAATCGGTGTCTCCTGCATTTTTCAGCAGTCTACCAAAGACCTAACAACATCAGCAGAACTCACCTCTCTCTTTAACTTTTCCTGAATCTCTTCCATTTGATATGTCATCTGGCTTTAAATTCATGTAACTGCTTGGGAGAAACTAGTGCCAAACCTTTCGCCAGCCAAGTAGATGAAAAGTTAGTGTGATATTTTTGATCATCTATATTCAGAGCTGACAATTAATTCCACTATCTTTTTTATATATTTTTTTAAAAAATAAGTAAATCACTGATTAAAACTTAAGCAGCCAAACATCTTAGGCATTTAACTTGTGTCCTTCTCTATCAGAACAAAATTGGGCATTTTCCTATACACAATAGAGGGGGGGGGAAGCAATTACTATCAATCAGTGACTAAGCAACAGATTGGAGTATTTAGAAAGACTCATTCATATACAGATTTGCAGCAGTGTTCAGCTTCTCTGATTAGATTCCATAGATTTTAAATTGTAGCTAATTAGGCTGTCATAGGTTCATTAATGGCTCTACTGATTCAGCACTCCCTCACCTGCATGCATATTAAAGCTCATTAGCTCCCTTGTCTAAAATACCACCTGCATTAATTGCTGCTGATGCACTAGGACTCTTCAGAAGCCTCTTCCGACAACTGGCCTACCTGCCTGCTATATCCATTGCCCCCAAAAGCTCTTTCGAAGAGAGCAATTCACACAAGGTTCACGGCCAGGCCCACGTGGTAACACTGCAGCTGTTGTTAAGGGCAGTCAAGCCTGTTTTCTGCTTAACAGCAGGAAATAAAGAATTAGCAATGCCTGTACTGTAATACTTAACATCGGGCTGGTTTATTTTCTCTAGAGCCTTTCCTGGATGTTGCCTAATGAACTGTATTTTATATACTGCCAAAATGCCAGGGAGCATACTCTTACAATAAATCGACAGTGAGCAAGGATAACCAGAAAGAATGTACTATTGTTGTAAGTGTGTAGTACAATGGACTTGGAATCTGTGTGAAGATGATGAGTGCCCTAGACTGGTGAATTTTGAAAATGTATTTTCACAGTCTGTATTTGTCAGCATAACAATTTTATCATTTAGTGTGAGTCTCACTCATTCTCATCTCTTAACAGTGGTTATTGCCAACATGGTGCCATCCAGATTGACTACAATTCCCATCAGCCTCAGCCTCTTCAACATCGTCATTTTTTATTTCTATGCCACCTTTCCACAGTTAAAAAAACAATGCTCAAGGCGGCTTACAGCATAACAAGATTTACATAATTACAAAAGTCTTAAACAATAAATAAACCCCATCAAAAAATACACAACCAAATGGGAAACAATTTCCACATAAATCAAAATCTAAAACTAAGAATACAGCATTAATATCACAGTTTAAAATGACATAGGTAAAAAATAACAGCAATTTAAACAAGCAAAACAAACAAAACAAAATGGAGTCCTCTCTGCCCAGCAGCAGCAGTGGCAGCAGTCCTTTATAGAGCCCATCAGGCCCCGCCCTGGGCCAGGTGTTGAGTGGTAGGACTGGGGCCCACATCTGTGCTGGTGGGAGTTGTAGGTCAAAAGGGGATGCGGGTGCCGATGTGGTCTAAACCACTGAGCATCTTGTGCTTGCCGATCATAAAGTCAGCAGTTCGGATCCATGCGGCAGGGTGAGCTCCCATTGCTCTGTCCCAGCTTCTGCCAACCTGGCAGTTTGAAAGCATGCCAGTGCAAGTAGATAAAGCTCCCACAGCCTGAAGCGAGATGAGCGCCACACCCCTTAGTTGCTTTTGACTGGACTTAACCATCCTTTACTTTTACTTTTACCTGTAGTTCAAAGCATCTGGGGGCACCAGGTTGGTGAAGGAAGATGCTTAGGGTATGTATACACCCTTTTATTAATATATTTAAAAATTATAAACCACTTTCCCACAAGAATGCCCAGATGATGTTAATTAAAATCACAGAATAAAAGCAATAATGATGAAACATGATATGGGCAAAATCTTTCTGCCATCTTTGATTATCTTACAGGTTTGTTCATAGAAACACAGGGCAGATGCAGCATTGCCTGCAGAAATGTTTTTTAAAAAACATTTTTAAATTGTATTTGTTTTAAAACTCAGTTAACTTTTTGGATGAATTTATAAGAGCAGTCTTTTACAGTAACTCAAGGCAAGGTTGAAATCTGAAAAAATGAAAAGTTATTTCCTTTCCCCGTGTGGTGAGAAGTTCCGCGGATGAGGACTTCCGGGTTAGCGCCATCGACTAATGGCGGATTCCCTCTGAGCTCCGGAGGGAATCGGCTCCGCAGGACTGGGTCTTGCCGCTGCGGCGATGCGGGGACCCTTAAAAATCACAGGTGCGGAAGCCTGTGAGCGTGGTGACTCGGCGGGCACCATTTGCGCCCCCCCAATCTGCGAAGGAGCCTTTTTAAAGGCTCCAGAACGGGGACAGGGTGCGGCGCGGTGCTGAGAGTAGACTGCTTCTTCTGCGGAGTGAAGCTGCAAGCCATTATTGTAGAGCGCTGACTTTTTTCTTTGAATAATTGGACTCTAAAGCAACAACCCGTGAGTAGTACGGAAATTGGAACTTTATAGGAAATTTTGATGAATTAGGAACGAGCGGGGAAGGTTTAAAAAAGAAGTCCGGGCCCCCCCTTTGTAATTTAAAGCAAAGGACCTGCTAACTAAGGTCAAGAGAATCCTTTCTTTCTTTTTTGTAAAAGATTTTAACTTAACGGCTTGATATTACAAGAAATTTTACTGGAGGATAAAGAACTAATTTTGGGAGCTGAAGTGTCACCCCCCCAGACCCGGGAGAGTTCCGTGAGAGAGCCTGTTGATGAAGTACTGAAGAGTTTGTCAAGAAGGAAAAAGAGAACTTTGTTTCTGTTGTTTCTGCTGGTTATATTTGTTACAATTTGTTGAAAATAAGGAAGGGCTGATACAAACTAACTTGATTTTTGGATTTGAGCTGAAAGGAGCATTAAGGAACCAAAATCCCCCTAGAGGGGGTAAAGGAACATTACAAGAATGGCTGGAGGAGGGAAAATCCAGGCGGAATTTGACAGAGCATTTGTTCTCTTGGGAAAGTTACAAGGCCAAATTGATGTTTTGGCTATAAACGTCACAACTCTGGACTTAACAGTAAATAACATGGTTGAATCTGATAAGGATTTGAAACAGGAAGCCTACTCAATTGGACAAATAGAGAAACCTGAGAGCTTTGAAAATATGGAGAAGGAAACATATGTTGCCCCTGAAGAAAAGGAATGGGGAGCTGAAATTTTGCAGATGCTAAAGGAGAGCTGTAACTTGAGGCCTGACATGATGGCAACAAAGCAAAATAAAAACTTGATGTGGAAAGTCTGGCCCGAATTGGAGAGTGGAAAATTGAGAGATCTCCTTATGTGGAGATCTGAAGACCGAAGGATTATAAATTTGATTAAGGTGGAAGCTGGAGCTTTGGGGACATTTGGACTTGAAAGGAGTATGAAACAAGATTTGGAATACCCCATAGCTTCATTTTTAAGTATGGAGGTCTGGCTGGAAGAAACATGGATCCTGTTGGGCCGGAGCCTCTCCGAGATTTGGGGTTCACCATTAAGGACTATCAAAAAGACCGGCAGAGAGGAACTGAGAGAGATTTAAGAGCCTTGGATGTGAGATCTCCAGGCTAATATTATATTGAGACTGATGGACACTTGTTGGGGACTGAAACCGGGAAGGGGGTGGGTGGAGTTTGGGAATCCAAAGGGTATACAATTATAATTTGTTCTGTTTTTATATTGTTTTGCTATTGGTATGAAAATTGGGAAAGTCGTGGAAGGGAAGTTTGGTCGACATTAGGAAAAATGTTTAAGAATGAGTACTGATGTATAAGTATTGATGTTTAAGTTTGGATAAGTTAAAACTGGTCTCTAAAATGGTCTAAACTAAATGAAGATAAGGTTTGCAAAAATAAATTAAGGAAATGGAAGAAAGAGAAAAAGTAAAATAATAATATGTTAAAATAAATTATTAAGTAAAGTTGAGAAATAAGTAATAAGGATTTGCTGAGCTAATAATTTAAATTGGAATACAAGAAGGGGAGGTGTGAAGAGGTCTGAGAAACAAGTTAAAGGAAAATAAGCAATTGAAATTTTATGTTTTTTTTAATTGTTTTTAAGTTTTGTATATTTTGTTATTTTTCTTTTTTGTCTATTTTTGCTTTTATTTTGTTATTGAAAATCCTAATAAATATTCATTAAAAAAAGAGAGAGAGAAGTTCCGCGGATGCACAGGCTTGCTGATATTTTTCAGCATTTGCATTATTTTCAAATAAATGTATGGGTGCAGCTTCAACACTCCAGCCGATTTTGGCTCCCACATCAGATCTCCAGGGTGACATCCTAAATTGTACTCAGAGCCAAACACAGCCCTCTGTGTCTCTGCCTTTCTCATTCTCTCTCAAACCACCCATTGTTCTTTTCACACAGAGACACCTTTCACTCTCCCCCCGGCTAAAGGAGGATTTCATACCCTCCAAGCGTCCCAGTTTTTCAGGGACAGTTCCGGAATTACGAAAGCCACCCCAGCTTCCGATTTGATCCCAGAAAGCTCTTTTTAAAAACCTCTCCTTCCTTGAAGGTTTTAAAGCAGAGGTGGGTTGGCCATCTGTCATGGATGTTTTAACTGAGTTTCCTGGATAGCAGGGTTTGGGCTTAGATGACCGTTGGGGTCCCTTTCAGCTCCATGGTTCTATGATTCTATGTCCCTTCCCACTAAGGCTGCCACTGCCAAGCTTGGAGAGGAGGGTGAGCCAGTGCTTGTTCCAAGTGATGATGGCAGTAGCAAGGGGACATCTTGTTGCCTCTCCATGGCTGCTGCCACAACCCATATCATCCCTGTCCGTAGACCATACTGGCTGGGGTTGGCGGGATTTGGAGTCCCACACATCTGAATTCTCCATCCCGCCTTCCCCAATTTGGTGCTCTGCATATATTTTGGACTTCATCTCCCATCATCCCTATATGTTAACCCTTTTGGCTGGAAGCCATCCAGATGGGAAAGGCTGGATTAGACAACACTAAGCTCGATGGTCCAGTGTTTAAATATGAGGCCGCTTCTTATGAGCACCACATCTTCATTTCCTTCCTCCTCAGTGAATTAGCCTTTTCACTCTGCCTCTTCTGCAAACCAACCCGTTTAAAGGCTTACATCTACAGTACAAATAAATCTCACAGCCATGCACTGCTCTATTTTACATTGAATTAACAGGATATGCTCCCGTGTTTCTTGCTTTTGAAAGGGTTTTTTTTGTTGTTCCTATATCTTTCAAACTGCAGTGTTAGCAAGAAGAAGAAAAATCCTCCCAAGTTATTGCTGCAGTGTCTTTCTTTCCCCCCTCAGCTTATTGAAAGGAAAAAGAAAGTACACACAGCTTCAGAGACCTTACAGCAACCCGACCTGAAGGACAGTTCTTTGAAGTCTAAAAACATGTATAATCTACTTTTACTTAGTCTAACAGAAGAGCTATATTTACCATGCTTATGTCATTATGGATCTTATTTTGTTCTGAGTACAAGGTGTATGATAGTCTGGAGATTATCAATTTGGGATACATTTGAAAGTTGTCTTTGATCTCCTTAAAGCTATCAATCTTCAGCCTCAGAAGGAACAAAGAGATAAGAGAAACCAGAAACCTCATTTGCATCTGATACCTCTGGAAAGGAAAAAAAGGGTGAGGGAACTAAATAACTAGAAAGCCAAAAGTCCTGCTCTGTTCACCGCAGGGTCTTTGTAAAATGGCTTGTTTTATAGCCATAGAGACATCCAACAGACTGTAGCGAGATAAAAACCACTAACTCAATTATCGCCATGGGCAGGCGTATTCTTCATAGGACTTGTAAAACTAGGATTTGTTTTTAATGATGAACCAGAACCTGAATCTCATGTAAGATATAAGGCTGATACTGTAACGGGAGGAAATTTTGCTCAAGCTTCAGATACAGGTCAAATAAAAATGAACGTTAATTATGAAAGGGAATGTAGGGATAACATGTGGTTAACAGCTATGTCTGAAAATAGGATTTTGATCATTTCCCCACTTTGGAACGAAAGTATTCATTAACACATCATGTTACCTTTGTGCCATTCCTCAGAACCCATAAACCACTGACAGGGAACCTGGGGAACCTCAGGAACGAATGTAGGCCCTCACTGCAAAAGCCTCTCTATCTGTCCTTTGGGACCCTCTGCAGCTGCTCCTTCAACTGGTCCGACCTTGGAATGTATCCTTGGAACTCTGATAATACCTCTTGCCAGGAAGGGGGGTGCGGTGGGGGTTAGCCGCCCCATGTGTCACCACTGAGGGGGGTGACAAAATGCCGGGCAGCGCTCACCGCGGGGCCTGCAGCACACCCGAGCCATGCGTCTCTCCTGGGAGTGACACGGTGGCTTGGGCGCCCACAGGCTCCACGCTGTCCCAAACGGTCCGCCTGCCACCTCCCCCTCAGCTGTAGGGCGGCTGAGTGGGAGGAGGCAGGCAGACTCCTCGAAGGCCCCGCGGTGCATCCTTCCCTGCGGGCAGCTGGCCCCACCCCTGAGTGCAGGGCACATGTGCTGCCCCACGTGCCCGATTGGCTTGCTCCGCCACTGCCTCTTGCTTCTCTGAATGGCCAGTAGAAAAGAGTGCATAGAAACTAGTCCACTCTACTGAAGGTAAAATTTGCATTTGTTCCTCCGCACATGGTTTGCATCTGGAACCATCCAGCAATGTCATCTGACCTCCCAATAGGCTGCTCAGAAGGGAATGTAAAAGGCTCTCCACCTGGAAGCTTGTCACCTCAGTTCATATAGCATTTGAAATAGGTTGGGTGCATAGTTGGATATTTAAAGGCAAAACAAAGGTGCAGGCTTTCTTTTGTTCCATCCATATATCGGCATTCAGCTATTTGCTGCTTTCTTTCTCTCTCTCTCTCTCTCTCTCTCTCTCTTTCTTTCTTTCTTTCTTTCTTTCTGCCTTTCTCTGCCCAGGCTTGCAAAAGCACTTGATAGAAATCTCGAATGCCTCTTGGCTTCAGATGAATCACTTCTAAGCCTCTTTTCCGAACAATCAGAAAGTAGCAGTTCAATAAACATGTTCCATTTAAATAAAGAACTGCAGGGTCACTTCCATTCATATCGATGAAATGCTTCTGCTGAATCTATATTCATCCTCCACACATTGATCTTGGTGGTGAATCAAAATGAAACGCAAAATAATGAAAAGATTCTCCGCCCGCCCGCCCCCCAAAAAGCAGGGGACACACACACAGAAAATACATTGGGATGGTGGCAGAGATTGTGGGGAAAATTCCCCTTGGGGGTTCAAGTACAGAGGCTCACATCAAATTCCCAATTGGTCAGACTTTATTCAGTAATGCATTTCTGGACAGAGTCCAAGGATTCTGTGAGACTCCATTACGATGGAATTTGCTGCCAAGGTGTGTGGTGTGTGGTGGAGTCTCCTTCTTTGGAGGTCTTTAAGCAGAGGCTTGACAACCATATGTCAGGAGTGCTCTGATGGTGTTTCCTGCTTGGCAGGGGGTTGGACTCGATGGCCCTTGTGGTCTCTTCCAACTCTATGATTCTATGATTCTACGATATGTAGGCAAATATTTGTCACATGAGCTGCTAACCCAACCACCTTCTTCCACCCTGGCACTTCACCACCTCTCATCCAACCAGAGTCTTTCAAATAGAATTTACTCTACCCATTTTTACTTTACACCTCAGAACCCTCCTTGTACTTTATATGAGGTTGTTTTTTAGTTTAACAGTCAGCCGTTAGGTTCCTCTTCAACCAGTTCTTACCAGTCTAGTGGTCATGTTGCATTCTTGCTGTGACAGACTTTGGGCTCTCAAATTTCAGCGACATCCTGTGCCACACTTACGTTTGGCGCCAGGGCTGTCTAAAGCATATGTGGCGCCAGGGTGCAAAGTTCCGACCAGCACCCATCCCCCGGTTGCCCAGTCCCAGGGATGCAGGAGGGTGGAGCCGGCCAGCTGGCTGCCTCAGCGTCTCACTGGCTCGATCACTCCCGAAGTCGCGGTGCAGAGCCACCCACAGCAGAAGAGCCCACTGTGGCACTCCGACCAATGGGTGGGCTCTTCCCCGGATTCAACTCTCGGGCCCCAAACTCTTGGCCTAGCACCCCTGAGAGCCAGGCACCTGAGTGCCCCGCACCCCTAGTGACTATGGGTAAGATGGCCCTGTTTGGCGTCACTCCACCCATTGTGCTCTATTCTACAGTATTGTTGTGGCACCCCCTGCAGCACAGCAGCCAGTGCCCTTAAACCACCCCTGATTCTTGTGTACATAACATTGGCCTCACTAATTATTATTATTATTATTTATTTATTTATTTATTTATTTATTTATACCCTCCCATCTGGCTGGGTTTCCCCAGCCACCCTGGGCGGCTTCCAACATAATATTAAAATGAAATAATCTATTAAACATTAAAAGCTTCCTTAAACAGGGCTGCCTTCAGATGACTTAATAGAGTCATAGCAGGAATAGACTCTGAGGGTCCTCTAGTCCAACCCCCTAAAATGCAGGAATCTCAGCACCCTGTTCCTCATCCAATTTGCAGCCATACCAGACTCTGCTTAGCGTTTGCAAATGTACTAGCAGTTTTACTGATGCACTGCTTAATGGGCTTAACAAAATTTCCACTTCAAGATAAAACTTATTTTTTTGTTGCAGGGAAGGGGGCAGATCCCCAAATCCACATTAGGTAGCCAATATTTTTATTAGGCTAACCAAAATGGCACAAAGCATTGAGCAAGTTTTTGAATTATTCAGAACTTTTCTGCAGGCTTGTATTTAGCAAAGGGAGAAGCTGATGGTGTTAAAGGCACAATGTCTGCATTGGCAACATTCATAAAATTAAGTGTGAGAAGAGATAGCAGACTTAATAGATTAGACTCTCCTAGAGGCTATGCAGGTTTTCAGGCTCAAATCCAGTAGTCTCCTTGATCTACTTCTCTTTCTGCATTGAAGAGGACGGGTTTCTTTAAATCTCCATTTAAGAATTTCCAGAGTAAATCGGCAGAAACCTGCATTCAAAATGTTTCAGAGTAAATCAGTAGTTTATTTTTGGGTGTATTGAGTTTGGCTCTAGTGCTAAGACAAGTTTGTTGGTAAAACTCCCCAGAGGCGGGGCAGGGGGGGGGAAAGGATCCAGGCATTATGTTGAATAGCTCATTATTAAATCTCCTAGCAGTGATAAGGTATGTCAGGGAAACTCATTAGCCCAATGCAAAATTCAAAGTGAATCTGGATTAGTCCTCTCAAATGAAACAAGGTGAGGCCAAAAGTGCTTTTAAAATGAGGGGGGGATTCAGGGGATGTCCCCCCCACACACATCCATAATAGCAAGTAAAAAGTATAATGCATCTGAAAATTGAGCTTGCTCTGTTTGTTATAGTAGCTGGTATTCCACAGTACGCCTATAAGTTTTTCACGTTATTGATAGCAAACATATTTATGCTTGCAACTAGCAGAGCTTCCTGTGACAGTGAGTTCCATATGATAATGATGTTTTCTAAACCACTCTCTTTGGTGTGTCTTAGCTTTCTTCCTCTCAATTTTCAGTAGATGACTCACGATACTTTGGTGTTTTGAGAGACAGTTTTGAATGTGAATACCCTTTGCACATTTGCGTCCTCTACCACATGTGATTTTAAAAGTACAATGGAACCTCAGCTTTCGAGCGTCTTGGAAGCCGAAGAATTCGGAACCCGAATGCCAAAAACCCAAAAGTGAATGCTTCCATTTTCGAACGCACCTCGGAAGTTGAACAGCTTCCGAGGCACATTTTTCCATTTTCCTCAATGGAATTTGCCGACTGGCAATTGCGCCTCAGTTGTGGAATGTTTCAGAAGTTGAACAGTCTTCCGGAACGGTCTTTCGGAACGGATTATGTTCGGCAACCGATGTTCCACTGTATATCCCTGTATATTGTTGAGGTGGAAATTTTGTTACGCCCATTCTTCAAAAAGAAATCTGAAAAGCCTATAACACTAATCGCTCAGATTCTTTCAGAGGCTATTTCTTTTTCTAAGCAGCAGTGGTCTGTCTGAGGGATATTATATTTGCAAACCTGCCTGATAAATGTTGACAAGAAAAAGGTGGGAATTAGAGAGCAGGAAATATATACAGGAATGTTCCTTTTTGAGTCAACATACTTGATTTCTGATTAGTTAATGCCAATTCATTAAAAGGTATACTGTATATTCAAGAAGCACATATGCCACCCCTCCGCTAGACTGAATAAGCCCAGGAGGCGACAGGAAGGGCAGCAGAAAATGTCAGTGGACTTTATTCATATACACACTTGTAATAAAATAGATCATTCTCCATGGGATCTTGAATGTGTAGACAAGACCTCCCAGAATGGAATGAAATCTCATTTATCTCTGATGGAAACGGCACACATGGATGCCAAGGGTCCTCCTCGCAGAAGTCTAGCAATATCAATCACATATCATTTCCAGTATATTAGTTTATCTCAGAAACCAGCATTGCTAGCAGGAGTCTTTCTTTCCTGATGCTCTTAGGGATGAGAAAGACACACATTCTGCATGTCCTAGTATACTCCCTGCGCCTCAGTACTGATATCTGGCCAATTCATATTCTGAATGGAATAACAAGGAGCTGCATCAGAGAGTGTGTGTGTGTGTGTGTGTGTGTGTGTGTGTGTGGATCAAGGATGGGGAATCCGTGCCCTCAAAATGTAATTTGACTCTAGTCTGAAACTGGGCCCCTGGCCGTCCTAGCTAGGGCTGATAGGAGTTGGAATCCAACAACATCTGGAGAGCCACAGATTCTCTATCCTTGATACTGGTTCAGAGCATAGCCTTAAGGGGAATGTTTTCTTTTCATGAAATCTTTTTGTGTCTTCAGAAATAATCAGAAATGGCGAAAGGCATGTAACTGACTCAGAGAGCTAGATGTTAATATTATACCTTTAATTTCAGCATGATTTTTTAAAGGCCTATAATCTAGCATATTTCCTGTCCCATTTATGATGGATATCTGCCATATCATTCACTGTTGCATTACATGATGGGGAATGATTCACTGGGCAACAATTTTTTACTTTTTGAATGTGATAGGCCTTTAAAAGAAAAAAACTTATGCTGGAATTCAATCAAGAATGGGGAACCTGAGGCCTTCCAGATGTTGTTGGACTCCAACTCCCATCTGCCTCGATCAACAAGGCCAGGTCAATACCAACAAAATCTGAAAGGCCTCGGGATCCTCATTCCTGATTTAAACCATTGTTTCTAATCCTACAGCCCATGGCTTACAAGATTAGGTGGGGTACAAGTGGCACTGCTGTAGCAGAATGATCTGCACAGCACTTCTTTGTATTGTATTGTTTCTATTGAATGAGGGATCCGGCCAGGGCTTTTCATCAGCCAGAACTCACCGGAACTCAGTTCTGGCACCTCTCAGGTGGGCACCATTGCCATTCTCAGAGAACAAAGGAGGTGTTCATGGTGAGTTCCGGCACCTCTTCTTCTAGAAAAAAATAGCTTTGGATCCAGTGATCAGACAACATTATCATGCAGGATGGTTTCTGATAGTTCTGAATATGGCATAATTCATTGGATCTGAAGTTGCTGATGTGACAAATGTATGTCACAAATATGGCCTAGAAGACAAAATCGCGGCCCCAGAGTTTTAAGTTCAGAAGTTCCCACAGGCTGTAAGGACAGTGTGACTGCAAATATTGTTTATCTTTTGCTTCTCTGCTCCTGCCACAGAGCTTGCATTTATGTTTTGCTCAATGTTTGGCAGAGATCCTACAGATGGCTATCTAATGGTCTGAAGGATCATTGGCTGATGTAATTGCTTAATGAGAAAGTATTTACATGGATGAACAACTTGTGTGGATGAGAGGCATTCCATGTTTAGCAGACTTTGTTGTCAACAGCCCTGTCCCGGCTAGGATTTGGTAAGGTGAAAACAGCACCTGTTGTTATCTTGGATCCTTTGGGAGATGTATGGGGGTCACTATTTATTTTCTGGTTATGTGTCTCCGATATTTCAAATTGTGTTTGAGTGTCCAGAAAACCAACAAAAGTGTGCTCTCTTTCAGTGTTTTTTTCTGGGGGGATGCAGGGTTACTCAACCCCCTTAAACATTTTGAGAATCTAATGGGAGAAAAAACTAATTATTTTTTAGAATTTTTAGTTTTTTAGCATGGTGAATCGTCAGTTCCATTGCTACTCCAATGGAGGCCTCATTTCCTGTCAGGTGTTTCCTGAGTCTCAGACGGAAGCAAGTGTTTAATGTGTGAAGTAGGAGTTGGAATATAGAATGGTGATTGGTCAGTTTTGTTGTGTTTACTGTATTCCCCCCCCCCATTTGAACTATAAAATGGTGATTTTCTTGAATCAAAATGAGAGTACCCCTAAACATTTTTTATTTAGAAAAAAAGCACCACTCTCATCCATCCTGCTGCTATTGCCTTTACACCATCACGCTGCAGAGCTGTTGAAATGGTTGACTTATATCAATAAGCATGGCTGCAACTCCTTAGCTGTATGAAAAGAGATGACAAAAGAAGAGACTAGAGAAGAAAGGTGTTGGGGGCACAGATGATTGGTTATTCTCAACATATTTCCAGAACAGTTTAAAAATAAAAAATACTAGGACAAGGCTATGAGTAGGATCCAAACTTTTTTGTGTGAGGAGTGACACTGCAACATCTCGCTCTTCAATGACTCATCCATCACTGCATGACACCTGACACCTTGATAAAGTGTCATTTATTTCTAATTCAGTTTCTTCTGCATATTTGCAATTTCTGGCAACTTAGATGATGGCATCAACATTTTGTTACCAATTCTCTCATTTTAGCATCACACAGTTGCTTTAGTCAGCAGGGTTAGAACTGGGATAAGTGGATTGCAGCCAACTGAGTTCTACTTGAAGTAGGTCCACTGACATTCACGAACTCAAGTTAGTCAAGTCTATTAATTTCAGTGGGCCTACTCTGAGTACAGCTAAGCTTAGATACAACCCTGCGCAACCCTTTGTCCCCTCAAACACCAGTTCAAGTCAAGACTGAGTTAGCAATGATTAACAGATGTTTTGTTTTGTTGATTCTGGTGTGGTCATGCATCAGCATCGTTATCATTAACTTTCTTACAAGCTGCCATTAACATTTCCCACAATACCCCTGAGGTAGCATCAGTCTGAGGCATGGGAGAAATTAAAATGGTGGCACCCAAGGGATGATGCACGGGGCACATTGATACACCAACAATATTTCAATATTGAGAAATGTTATTTGTGTCGTGACATCACTAAAACGTGTCTATACATGTGTGAGTAAAACACTGTGCCGCCCACCAGTTAGCCGTTGGCATTTGACGAGAGTATGTGTGTTTTTAGCACGGCCAATAAAAAATTATGTGAAATGTAAAAGTGTTCCAACACTGTTTTACATTGTTTAGTTAAGATTTAAAATACCAAAGGTAAGTTATTCCACTCAGTAATCAGGATTACATGTGATTTTTAAATAAGTTCAGTGGTTTTATTAATAATTGTTAGGGTTTTTTTGAAAATGTCCGTTGGGGCACTTTGATACACTAAGGCAGGGGGCACATTGATACATATAAAAGTGCCCTGCTAGTGTACAATAGTGCCCCAATATACAAGTTTGCATGAAATCTCAAAACTCATTAAATTTGGAAAGAAAAAAACTGTTGTTTACTATATGGCCAAAGTCATTTCTAAATATAATATGACTGATTATCAAGTATCATATGTCAGGAAAAAAACAGGATCTTGTATGTTTGTCTTCCCCATTGTAGAAGATAAGGCAAGCGTTGATTTCAAGGATGTTATTTTGCTGTTGCCAAAACCAAATTTCCCAAAGGGCACATTTTGAACATCATCTCTTTATACTATTTCTATCAACTTAAGTGGATATAATGTGCAATAGAAGCTAAATGTTAAATAATTATCTTATTATTTATAAGCATTTTGTTTAAATTACTATTTTTTAACTACCTAATGTGAGTTCTTATACTTTTTAAGTTTTTCCAAAGTTTTTTTAAAAAATGGATAGGTGTTTGAGGCAAGATTAATATAAGTTTTGATGTTTCGTTAAGAAAACTCACCATAAAGTCTATATGTGTGAAACACTGTTAGTTTTGGTGCATAATTTAGATTTTAAGTAACAAATTGAAAGGCTGATTATGATCTCTCAAAATGAAAATTGTTTTTTCATTAAATTTTTGCAAATAATTACCATTCTCATACAATTTACGCTTTGTATCAAAGTGCCCCATCCAATGTTTCAAAGTGCCCCGTAGGTGGGGCAGAATGATACAAAGCCCATTTTTTACTGAAGTCATTATATTCTCATTGTCTTCTAACTTTAAGGGTTATTTTGATTGCTATTATAATATTGATTAGTTATGCCATGAATCAAGCCAAAAAAATTATTTGACTCATTTTTGTTACATAAAATATGAGATTCAATTTTTCTGCATCAATCTGCCCCACTTCCCCCCTACATTTCTCACAGTGTCCTAGCTTGATACTATTACCACACCAGGGGATTGTGGGAAATTTTAAATGGAGACTTGCATCTTCCCTCAAATAGGCCTACAGCTGGGGTCCCACTTGGACATGTCACAGCAAGAGTCAACCCTGTGCCTATGACCATGAGTTAAAAACTTGGAACTGAGTGATTCCTTTTGAAATGGGGGCCCAATGTAACTATTGGCAGTACGCAAATGTATTTATATATTTTCACATTTATGCCCTGCCCCTTCAAGCAGCTCAAAGTGGCTTGCACATTTAAACGGCTCAGGACCGCAATACCTCAAGTACCACCTTTTTCCATATGAACCTGCCTGGACCCTGAGATCATCTTCTGTGGCTGTTCTTCATGTGCCCCCTCCTTGAGAGGTTCAGAGGGTGGTAACATGAGAACGGGCCCCATCTGTGGAATGTTCTCCCCAGGGAAGTTCATCTGGCACCTTTATTATACACCTTTAGGTACCAGGCAAAAATGTTCCTTTGGTTGATCCAATTTACATCCTTTGCCCTTTTAAAATGTGGGGTTTTTTTTGGGGGGGGGGGGGGCTATTGGGTTGTTGTTTTTATTTTTATTAGATATTTTGTGGTTTTATATCTTGATTTTATTCTGTGAACCACCCTGAGACCCCTGGGTATAGGGCGGTTTATAAATTCAAATCATCAACATCATTATCCACCTCCCCATTTTATCTGCACAACAAGCTTGTGTGGCAGGTTAGGCTAAGACAGTGACTGATCTCAGGTCATGGTTAAGTGAGGACTTGTACCCTGATTTCCTGTCAAGCTACGCTGGTGCTTTGTGAATAATGTGCCCTGGTGTCTGCTTTTGCAGATGCACATGTGCCTACTGAAGTCTTGTAGATTTGGGGGTCATGGCATGCAGGCATCCTCTCCTCCAGTACCTGAAGGAGCGTCTCCACCCCCATCATTCAGCCCGGACACTAAGGTCCAGCACCGAGGGCTTTTTGGCGGTTCCCTCACTGCGAGAAGTGGTTATAGGGAACCAGGCAGAGGGCATTGTTGGTAGTGGCGCCCGCCCTGTGGAATGTCCTCCCATCAGATGGCAAGGAAATAGACAACTACCTAACTTTTAGAAGACAATTGAAGGCAACCCTGTTTGGGGAAGTTTTTAATCTTTTGTTGGAAGCCGCTCAGAGTGGCTGGGGAAACCCAGCCAGATGGGCGGGGTATAAATAATAAATTATTATTATATTATTATTGTTCCTTCGGACAACCCTACTGTGAATGGAATGGAGTTGCCCTATTACAAAAAGACAAATTGAAAAGAAAGCAGTTAAAATATACTCGATCCACATCAGTGGAATAGCAGAGCAGAGAATAATAAGAGCCACAATCTTTGCAGATAACAAATGAGGTAAGGATTCTTTCTCAGAGCCAAAATCACTACCCAGACTTTCATCCCCTGCTTTGCAAATGTCTGATTCTGATGCTAATGAGGGTGAAATAAACATTCATATATAAATATAAATATTATTTATGAATACAGCATTGTTTCTCTTTTCCTTATGGAATTAAATCGCTTTGCAATCAGTTTTGGGCTCCATCTTCATGCAGCCATCTCTCTTAAGGGGAGAAAAAATAGCTGTGCAATTTATTCCTCTCTAATTCTGCTTAGGACCCACTTTAGCAATACTTTCTGCCGTAGATTAATTACCCTGATCTAATTCATTTAGTGAAGGACAGCTGTGGTACGTGGGTTGCCCACTGATGTATTGTGTTAAATGACGCCCATCTGTCATTCCAGCATATCAGCATGAATTTGGTGTCATCTACTTCATTGGCTCTGCTGAGATGTGAAGTACGGCTACAATGTTTACTACTGTTGTTAATTTAATATCTACACCTTTAATAACCTGACTGCTGTCATTCGCTGAACGATGATACATGATGGCCAGTGAAGAGCCAGAGAGGAAGCATTAACTAGACAACCTAGGAGACCAGTTGGAGTTAATTAGTGCACTTCTGGGCACATTTACCACTGCGGGTCTTATAGGGCATTCTCATGTGGAGATATATATATATATCTCAATATACTGTTGCCGACAATGTAGATTGGTGGAAATGTTCTATTAACTAGAAAATGTGCCACTTTAATTTTTAAATACGGTCATACCTCATGTTACGTTATTTCAGATTACGTCCCGCGGCGAACTGGAAGTACCGGAAAGGGTTACTTCCGGGTTTCGCCACTCGTGCATGCACAGAAGCGCTAAATCGCAACTCCCCGCGCCACTGTGGGTTGTGCTCTTTTCATATTGCGGACGGCCCTCCGGAACGGATCCCGTTTGCAACCAGAGGTACCACTGTAGTCACTTTATCACCACAGATCTTATACGTGCCACGGGGAAATGTGTGGCAGCTTTTCCTTCCCATGGTAGTGGGCAATTGGAAGCCTAGGAAGTGACCCCCGCAAGTCTTGCAAATTTCACATAGACAGATCCAAAAATAACAAAATTGATTTAGCCAAAATATTTTCTAATTGCCCCACTACCTGAAAGAGTACAGTATAGAGACCCGGTGGGCCCCTTTGGAGAAATGTTCTGACAAAGTTGGCACCTTCACCAAAAAGGCCCTGTTCCTAGTAAACGACTGCCGGACTTAACTCGGCAGTGCTATCTGGAGGAAGGTTTTTGATGTCAAGGAGAATGCATGCTTCTTTCGGAGCAAATATATGTATTCTACAATAGAGGTCTTTAACTGGTGGTTTGAGACCCACAACTGAGTTATTGCCTAATCTAAGATAGATTGCAGGAGCAGTGCTACCACCATACAAATATATGTGTTTAAAAATTACAAAATGGGTCCTCAAATGTATGCTTGAGTTGAAGGTGAGTGCAAGATCTGAAAAGGGTGAAGACAACTGTTCTATTGGGTAACCGATGTAGGCTTTACAATCACATTGTATACCAGTCTAAATACAGACTGATGTAATCCCGACATATGGAAACAGCTTTAGAGCTGAGCTTTAACAAATGTATTTCAGTATCCAAAGGCAATTTATTTCAGTATCCAAAGAACAAATCTTTTTCATGACACCTTAGGCATTAAACGAATGAGGTGGGAAACAGTTACCCCTTTCTGACTACTGTGATTATCTATACAGTTGTACCTTGACTCCTGAATGCCTTGGGAGTCAAATGTTCTGGCTCCTGAACAACTGAAAATCGGAAGTGAGTGTTCTGGTTTTCAAACGCTCTTTTGGAAACCAACATCTGGTGGGGCTTCCACGACTCCCGATTGGCTGCAGGAGCTTCCTGCAGTAATCAGAAGCTGCGATTTGGAAGTCAAACATTTTAGAAGTCGAATGGACTTCTGGAATGGATTCTGTTCAACTTCCAACCTGACTGTATCAGGTTATTATAAAATATAGCAAGTTAGCATAACAAATGCCTTTTTAAAGCACTCTAGAAGTAATCCTAAGGAGAGTGGCTGAGGGTCTAGAAGATGCTGGGAAGCTCCCACCACCAGTGAAGTCTGAGAGAGGCCAATCCGCCAAGACCTCCCCAGTGTGGGGAAGGAAAGCTCAGTTGCTGCACTACCACTAATGCTCCTCTAGAGAAGGGACTTTCCCTGTGGAAACCTGCTCTTTCAATTCAAAGCGCAACAAATGGCAATTCAGGTTTTCTGCTGATTGCAGAAAAGAGCAGGTAAAGAGCAGGTTTTCATGGGGAATGCTCCAGGGGAAAAATTAAAAGTGCTCATACACAGAGCTTTAAAGCAAAGAGGAAAGGTAAGCATGGATCAGCCCTAAGAGTATCGAAGTTATTGTGCCACAAGCTGCTATGGACCACAGCCCACTTCATTAGATGCATGAAATTGTATCCTACATTGGCAGATGTGTGGGTATCCCAACTGTGGGGCCACACAATCATGCAAGCAATAGCTTAGAAAGGAGTAAGATTTCCTTGTTATTCTCTCACCACCACCACACCTCTTTTCTGCCTAGAAGCATCTTTAGATCCACCTTTAAAACAACCAGAACCCTGAGAACTCAGAATCCAGAGGTGTGTTAGGTGGGTGGGATCAGCTTTTGGAGTTGCACAAGTTCAATGTGTTTCATAAAGGTAACGATGAAGCATCTCCTCCTTAAATTGGACTGGGATTTGCAATGATATCGACCAGAGGTGCATTATCTCCCGGAAAATGTATCGCTGAAACTTTTAAAAGGAAGACGACAACATAGTTCATGCTCTACAGCATCTGCTTTGTAATTACACTTGCAGCAATTCCCTCGATAGGACCGGCAAGCTCAATTCGCTCTGCTAATGCATTGGCTTCTCTACCTGCTTCCCCTAAAACAGCTTCCATAGCTTCCTCCATTCCTGAGGTTGTGTTACTCCAGTCTTCCTCAAAGGCATTACTATGACAGGTAATAACTGATACTGATGGATTGGAACATCTCCTTTGAGTTTTCTGGTGCATAATATCTACTCCGTATTGTCATCAAGCTCTTCACATGTTTGGAATGTAATTTTGGCTTTTAGTTCCAAGTTTGGCACAGTGAATCAAATTTGTACCCCCCCCCCAGAAAAGGGGGGTGGGGGCTCCTGATTGCTGGTATTCATTAAAAACAAAAATGCATTTTAGAAGGAGATACATATCTAGTGTGAGAGTGATTTTGCCACATATAATGCATTTTTGCGTGCTCTTTTCACTAATATGTGCCATTTAAGGCACCACGTTCCCCTAATATGTGCGTTTCTACATACATCTTAGGGTTTGAGAACTGAACAGCAAAATTCAGAGAAGTGCAAATTTTGGAGGACCTCTGCATTTTGCTTAATTTTGAGAAATGAGAACTGAACCAAATTTCTCTTACATCCCTAATGCTTGTAGTGTCCACTGTCTCTTTCCTTTCCTTGAACCCTCACAGAACCAGCCAGCTAGGATATATTTTGCAAAGAAAACCCTTTCCTCCAGGAGTAGATCTAGGAATTGGACCCAAATGTTCATCTCTTATTGGTGAAGCTGCAAAAGGAACACAGTCATCCATTCCTCATCCTCATGATGTATGTTGTCGTGGTTAGAGTTCTGGACTAGGACCTGAGAGACCAGATTTGAATCTCCACTCAACCATGAGGCTCCCTGGGGGACCTTGAGCCCAGTCACAGGGAGGTTGTGAGGATAAAATGGGGACAGGGAGGACCATGCCTATACCTCCTTGAGTTCCTTGGCAGAAAAGTAGAAATAAAATTGTAATAATAAATGGAATGAACAAGCAAAGAAAATCCCTTCCAATGTGTGGAGGCAAAATCACATCATGCTCTGCTCAAGAAAGGGCGAGAAGCACCATTCTCAACAGAGTGAAGATTCTTCCTAAGCAGTGTTTCCATTCCCTAGATCTGATCTTCCTTTATTTCTTCTCTTTTGTAAAGAGACTGAGAACCAAAATGCTGATCATCACATTCAGAGCTTGCAGGGCAGCAGCTGAAGAAGGAGCAAAAAGGGTTTTCTCGTGTGTGTGTTTCTTGTGGCTGATTAGCTGCTCTCCCTGTGCAAAGGTCAGAGGGGGCAGGGTTTCTGTTGAGGTAGGTGATTAGCTGCGGGAGGAGCTTATCAGAGCTTGCAGGGCAGCGGCAGTTTGATCCATCTTTTAGATTTAGGGGAGCTAGTCTCAAACGTTTGTTGGGGGAGACCTAGGTTTTTTTGGGGGGTAGTTATTTGTCCTGTCTTCACGCTTTTTATGATGGAGGACTGCTGTAGTCACCCCCAACGACACGTTCTCAAGATGGAGGGTGAGGGAACAGCTGCAGTCGCCTGCGGTTCCTGCGCAATGTTTGCCATCTTGCCAAAGGTTGCAGGCAGCTTTACCTGCAGCAATTGCATGTTGATTGCCCTCTTAGAAGACAAAGTCCAGCAAATGGAGGAACTTGTAGCTATGCTCCAAAGAATTAGAGAGCTGGAGCTCTTCTTGGAAGCAACAGAGCACACCGTCTCCACCAAGGAGGAGACAGGGGACTCCCCTGAGAAGGAGGCTAGTTCACCAACACAGGAACCAGATATATGGAGAAATGTGACTCAAAGAAGTAGGAGGCCCAGGGTTCGCTCTGATTGTTTAGAAATACACAATTGCTTTGAGGTCCTCTCCCCTAGCATGGAAGACGAAGAGCAGACTCCATTTGAGGATCTCTCCCTCATTACAGTCGATCAGGTATATGAAGACGAGCAGCAAAGTCAGTCCTCAGGGAATGTGCAGGCGACCTTGGAACGGACAGCTCACGGAAGAACCCTGACCAGACCTAAGAGGAGGCGTGTAGTGGTGATAGGGGATTCCCTACTGAGGGGAACAGAAGCAGTGATCTGTGGGCCTGACCAGATGTCTCGGGAAGTGTGCTGTCTCCCCGGGGCTAAGATCCAAGATGTAACTGAACGACTGCAAGGAATCATAAAACCCACTGACAAATACCCCTTCCTCTTGGTTCATGTGGGAACCAATGACACTGCAAGCAATAGCCTTCAGAAGATCAAAAGAGACTACGAGGCTCTGGGCAGGAAATTGAAGCAATTAAATGCACAAATTGTCATCTCATCTGTCCTCCCAGTTGAACGACATGGCCCAGGGAGAGAGGGAAAAATAGTGGAAGTGAACAGCTGGCTTCGCAAATGGTGTAAACAGGAACGGTTTGGATTCTTAGATCACGGACTGCAGTTTCTTGAAGATGGACTTCTGGCAAGCGATGGGCTGCACCTCACAACGGTTGGGAGGAATGTTTTTGCCAAAAATCTCAGAAACCTCATCAGGAGGGCTTTAAACTGACTAATGTGGGGGAAGGAGACAGTGCTCCTGAAGGTAGGAGTCTATCAATTGATGAAGATGATCATCCAAATGTCATAGACCAAATGGAGCAAACAGCACGCAGACCTAGTGGTTTGAGGAAAAAATCCTCAAATAAGAGACACGGGGGAATGATTAATGGACTTCAATGTCTGTACACTAATGCACAAAGCATGGGAAATAAACAAGATGAGCTTGAGCTCTTGGTACAGCAAACTAAATATGACATAATAGGCATCACCGAAACCTGGTGGGATAGGTCCCACAATTGGAATGTAATAATGGAGGGATACAATCTATTTCAGAGAAACAGACCAGACAAGAAAGGAGGAGGAGTGGCGTTATATGTCAGGGATGTGTATACCTGTGAAGAGATCCAAGATTTAGAACCTCAAAGCCAAAGTGAGAGCATTTGGGTCAAAATTAAGGGAGAGAAGAATAACAGTGACCTCATTGTGGGAGTTTACTATAGATCCCCAAGCCAAACGGAGGACATAGATGATGCCTTCCTGGAACAGATGGCCAAGCATACAAAAGGAAGGGAGATAGTAGTAATGGGGGACTTCAATTACCCGGATATTTGTTGGATGTCAAACTCAGCCAAGAGCATAAGGTCAAACAGATTCCTCACTGGCCTTGCAGACAACTTCATTGTCCTGGAAGTGGGAGAAGCAACAAGAGGAACAGCCATTTTAGATCTGGTCCTAACCAATGTTGATGAACTCAGGCTTGCTAGAGAGGTTAAAAGCAACAAAAAAGGCTTTTATGGGTATGTTCGTAGCAAAAGGAAGAGCAAAGAAACAGTGGGGTCACTCAGAGGAGAAGATGGTGAAATGCAAACAGGGGACACAGAAAGGGCTGAACTCCTCAATGCCTTCTTTGCCTCAGTCTTCTCCGATAAAGAAAACAATGCCTGACCTAAAGAATTTGGAGCAAATGATTCAGCAGAGGAAACACAGCCCAGAATAACTAAGGAGATAGTACAAGAATACTTGGCTAGTTTAGATGTATTCAAGTCTCCAGGGCCAGATGAACTGCATCCAAGAGTATTAAAAGAACTGGTGATATCAGAACCTCTAGCAGTCATCTCTGAGAATTCCTGGAGAACAGGCGAAGTCCCGGCACACTGGAGGAGGGCAAATGTTGTCCCTATTTTCAAAAAGGGGAAAAGAGAGGACCCAAATAATTACCGCCCAGTCAGTCTGACATCAATACCAGGAAAGATTCTGGAGCAGATCATTAAGCAAACAGTCTGTGAGCACCTAGAAAGGAATGCTGTGATCACCAATAGTCAGCATGGATTTCTGAAAAATAAGTCATGTCAGACTAACCTGATCTCGTTTTTTGACAGAATTACAACCCTGGTAGATGAAGGGAACGCAGTGGATGTAGCCTACCTTGATTTCAGCAAGGCATTTGACAAGGTGCCCCATGATATTCTTGTAAAGAAGCTGGTAAAATGCGGTCTTGACTATGCTACCACTCAGTGGATTTGTAACTGGCTGACTGACCGAACCCAAAGGGTGCTCATCAATGGTTTCTCTTCATCCTGGAGAAGAGTCACTAGTGGGGTGCCACAGGGTTCTGTCTTGGGCCCGGTCTTATTCAACATCTTTATCAACGACTTGGATGATGGACTCAAGGGCATCCTGATCAAATTTGCAGATGACATCAAACTGGGAGGGGTGGCTAACACCCCAGAGGACAGGATCACACTTCAAAACGACCTTGAGAGATTAGAGAACTGGGCCAAAACAAACAAGATGAATTTTAACAGGGAGAAATGTAAAGTATTGCACTTGGGCAAAAAAAATGAGAAGCACAAATACAAGATGGGTGACACCTGGCTTGAGAGCAGTACATGTGAAAAGGATCTAGGAGTCTTGGTTGACCACAAACTTGACATGAGCCAACAGTGTGACGCGGCAGCTAAAAAAGCCAATGCAATTCTGGGCTGCATCAATAGGAGTATAGCATCTAGATCAAGGGAAGTAATAGTGCCACTGTATTCTGCTCTGGTCAGACCTCACCTGGAGTACTGTGTCTAGTTCTGGGCACCACAGTTCAAGAAGGACACTGACAAACTGGAACGTGTCCAGAGGAGGGCAACCAAAATGGTCAAAGGCCTGGAAACGATGCCTTATGAGGAACGCCTAAGGGAGCTGGGCATGTTTAGCCTGGAGAAGAGGAGGTTAAGGGGTGATATGATAGCCATGTTCAAATATATAAAAGGATGTCACATAGAGGAGGGAGAAAGGTTGTTTTCTGCTGCTCCAGAAAAGCGGACACAGAGCAATGGTTCCAAACTACAAAAAAAAAGATTCCACCTAAACATTAGGAACAATTTCCTGACAGTAAGAGCTGTTCGACAGTGGAATTTGCTGCCAAGGAGTGTGGTGGAGTCTCCTTCTTTGGAGGTCTTTAAGCAGAGGCTTGACAACCATATGTCAGGAGTGCTCTGATGGTGTTTCCTGCTTGGCAGGGGGTTGGACTCGATGGCCCTTGTGGTCTCTTCCAACTCTATGATTCTATGATTCTACATGTATGTATGTATGTATGCATGCATGCATGCATACTTTGCTTGTAACTAGAGGCCCTTTTCCCCATATTTGATATTTTAATAATAGTGCTTAGACCCCGTTATCTGATTCCCTTTCCCCACTGCACCCTGCTCTAAGTTTTATCAGTCATTTTAAATAACTATTGTTTTGGTTGGTAAAAGCCATTGGCTCAGAGGCCAAAAGAACCTACAGAGGATGATGCATGGCCTGTTAGATTTCTATGCAAAGCACTAATGTATACAGGATAAGCATAACTTCAACTGGAAGAAATTGGGAACAGCAACATTTATGTGGGCATGAATTGTAAATATAGTATTTCTAAGCTGGGCTTTTGTAGCTTCAAATATGTTTCAGATGCATTATTTTCAGACCTCTCTGAAAGGATGAGAGTAACAACGCATGCCTTTTCTTTCTTTAATTCACCAAAATGTTTCTTTCTTTTTATTCCTTCATTTAGGATGCAAACACGAGGATCTCTAGATTTCCAGGACTTCCTTCTCTGTGAGCAAAGCTATAGATCTGATCTCAGAAGCTTCCTCCTGGCTACTGCAGCAAATTCTGCTGCTATTATTTCTTCACTGAAAGTGTTAGAGAGAGCAAGAAGGATATGTTATGGGAGACTATCATGGTTGGATCAGGTGATCCATCCCTGGAACTGGTACACTTATTCCCCCCCCCCCCACACACACACATATGGTCCCATATCTCTATTATGGCTTATGCCAGTGGGTTGTTAGCATGTCATACTAGGACCCTGGAGACCTGGGTTCAAATCCCCCTTGGCCTTGAAACTCATTGGATGCTCTTTGGCCAGTCACCAACGCTTAACCCAACCTACCTCACAAGGTTAACTGTAAGGATAAAATGGAGACCAAGAGAACCACGTGTGCCACCTTGGACTCCTTGGAAGAAAGGCAGGTTATAAATGTCATAGTAAACATGCTTCAAAAAAGAAATTTCTGATGAAAGAGGAAAATGCAGCCCACCTCCTTCTCTCCTCCTGCTTTTGATTGCTTCGCCAAGACTTTCACGTTAATAGGTACAGTATAAAGTTTGTTTGTTTGTTTATATCCCAACCCTAATCTAAAAATCTTGAACAACATGCAGTTGAAAATCAGTGGCAACATCCAAAGGTCTGCGTAAAAAAAGGTCATGCCTTGAGCTGGCATCAAAATACTAACAGCATGGGTACCTCCCAAAACTTCAAGGATCTGGGAGTTTCAACTTTTGTTTCTTGCAGGCAAATTAAATTAGAATAATTGCAATTTTCTAATTTACATTTGTAACATTTAAACAAGTTCATATGTGTGCACTGTTAGAATTCCTGCTCTATAATTGCAGTCATAATATTGTTGTCTTTCACATGATGTTATATGTTTTGACTCCACAGTGTGGGAAGTGACGGAGACAGGATTTTTGTGTTACTGTGTTCCGTGAAGCCCTTTGTTCTTTTTCTCTTTGCTGCCTGATGCTAGAGAGAGAGGGAGAGAGAAAGCCATGTTGCAGTGCTCCGTGTGTGTTTATATGTAAATAGAGTAGATTAGCCAAAATGCTGAGTTGCTGAGGTCTGTTATGCAAACTGTGAACACTTTGCAGATCCCTAAGTGTGCCAAAATCTGTTGGCATTGGTCGCTGTGATGTTTGGGCAGAAGAAAGCTTTTGAAGCTCCCGAACGATCGACCAGGAGGGAGGGAACATGCCAGTCAGGCATGTGTCTCTGCCAGAGTCCTATTCAAGTATAGGCTGAACTCCTGACATGCACGTGTTGTTGTTTCTTAATAAAACCTGCATCCTTGCTTCCTTACAAACTCACAAAGCTGGAAGGGCCTTCAAAGACCATTGACTTGCTGCCTTCTTCCACTTGAGAATCCAGTTCTTGCTCACATGAGATTGACGATACTGGGTCAGGCATTGGTCAATTGTCTTTTCTAAGTGGCAAAGGCTATACGCTGCTACCTGATCCATTTAACTACTGTAGGAATGTCAAGACTTGGTCTAGGGACCTCTTTTTTTATAATAATTTTTATTATTATACATTTTATAAATTTCCCTCCAATTCTTCGTTCAATCCCGCATACCACAAATCATAGTTATTTTTTACTTCCTTCAATGTCTCTGACAATCATCCGTAGTTACACCTTTAATACACATTCCCTTCTTTCGTATTGCCATTTTTCCTCCTTACTCCTATTATTTCTCATAAACAATACTTATTTTCTTTTTTTACAGTGCCTCTTTAAATCCTGCTAGCGTTGTATTCACACCACATATATTTTTCAGATAATCCACAAATTTCCCCCAGTCTTCGATGAACTTTTGATCTTTAGTATATCTAATTTTCCCAGTTAATTTATCCAGTTCTGCATAGTCTATCATTTTTAGTCTCCATTCTTCTATCGTCGGTATTTCCTCTTGTTTCCACTTCTGGCTGCCGTTACCACATACTGGAAAAGCTTACAGTCCTTTCTTCTGATGTCCTTTCCTACCATACCTAAAAGAAAAGCTTCGGGTTTTTTCACAAAAGTATATCTTAACATTTTTTTCAACTCATTATATATCATTTCTCAAAAACTTTTCTAGGGACCTCTTGCATGCAAAGCTTGTGGTCTACCAGAGGGCAATTGCCTTTCCCTTTAGGGCTTGTTCATCCCAACCTTATTGTCTGGTTCCATTTTTGTCATCTCTCTTCTGTCCCCTCCCCCCTAATTTTCCTTTTTTGCAAGTAGCCTATAATTTTAAACCACCCTCTGTATTTTGAACAGTTGTAGTCTTTTATTTATACATAGCAAGCAACTTTTGCTGGTAAGCACATCTATATTTCATTCCTTTTTTCCTTTCATTCTTCCATAAACAGGGTCAGATCGCGTTTTCTCAGCATGTGCTCTAGCATAGATGTTTGGTCTGAATAGAATTTCTATTCTGGATGTAACATCTGATCTCTGTCATATCCTGCTCCAAACAAGTTAACAAGTATGTGTTAACTTCAGAAGGTAAGGAACTCCGTACTCGAAAATCTCATCCTGCTTTACTGTTGCACAGAGGAGGAATCTTTGCTTTGGTTATTGGGTGGTTTGTTTGTTAATTTGCTATTAATTAAGTGTTGTTCTTATTTTGATTGTTAGAAAGATGAGAGTGGTGATGGAAATCAATAGCTGGCTCATTTCTTTTATATCCTTTCATGTCAACGTGAATGTTCATCAATTGTTCATTTCAGTTGGGATTTCTAGTAAGGAGAGATGTGCAAGACGTTTAAGCAAAGTCTCTTGCATCACCATTCATCTGCCGATTTATTTATTTTTTTTATAATATTTATTAAATTTTAGTTTAACAATAAAATACATAGATAATAACACAATCTTTTCCAATATCCACATTTCATATTCATCTTTGGACTTCCTCACAACCCTTGTTCCTGCTTTCTAAACTCATAAATTTTACCAGCAAATTATTAACTTGGTTTAATTCATATAATATAATTTTCCAATATTAATATCTCAAATTTTGGGATTTAACATACTCTTATTGAAACTTAATCATAAAGTGTTACTTATCCAAAATTTATCTTTTCGTCTTCCAATTAAATTTAAATTTCTATTCTTTATACCTAGTTTGTTGAAGCCATGTTTTTGCTAATCTTACATCTTTCTTAACATTCATACAATTTACAATATTTTTGTAAATAGTCCTTAAATTTCTTCCAGTCCTCCTCCACCAGTCCTTCTCCCAGGTCTCGGATTCTGCCAGTCATCTCCGCCAGTTCCATATAGTCCATCAGTTGCATCTGCCATTCTTCCAGTGTGGGCAATTCTTGAGTTTTCCAGCTTTTAGCGATGTGTATCCTTGCTGCTGTTGTAGCAAAAAGATTTGATCCTTCTTTTGCACACTCTGACCAACAATGCCCAAAAGGAAGGCCTCTGGTTTCTTAGGAAAGGTATACTTAAATACCTTTTTCAACTCATTATATATCATTTCCCAGAAAACCTTCACTCTAGGGCAAGCCCACCAGAGGTGAAAGAATGTTCCTTCAGCTTCTTTACATTTCCAACACTTATTGTCTGACAGGTGATATATTTTTGCTAGCTTGACTGGGGTCATGTACCACCTGTATATCATTTTCATAATGTTTTCTTTCAAGGCATTACATGCCATAAACTTCATACCGGTGGTCCATAACTTTTCCCAGTCAGCAAACATGATGTTATAGCCAATGTCCTGTGCCCACTTTATCATAGCTGATTTAACCGTTTCATCCTGTGTATTCCATTTTAACAGCAAGTTATACATTCTTGAAAGTGTCTTAGAGCTGGATTCTAACAGTTCTGTTTCTAACTTTGATTTTTCCACCTGGAATCCTATTTTTTCATCTGCCAATTTAGACTTTGATTTCCTTTCCTTTCACCCCAATAACATTCAAGATCACATTGAGACCAGCATCAGGCAAGCAGAATGCTCCCAACCACCACAACTGCCACCATCACTGGGGAGTCAACATGGTGTTCTCGAGGAATTACTGGACTACATCTCCCAGCAACCCAAGCTTGCATGGCCAGTTGTCAGCAACAATGGGAGGTATAGTTCAACAAAACTCAGAGGGCCAAGCAAGCAGGCGGAGAAACAGCCAAGCGCTGCCAATAACTCCAGCAAGGAATGTGCGTGCTCATGCATTGCTCTGCTCATGTGCATTTCAAAGGTACAGTAATGGGCAAGTCACAACAGAGCTGTGGCTTGAGGCCCCCTAGACTAGCTTGATGCCTTAGGTTTGGTGAAATATACTTTCCTTCATCGGTGTTGAAGCTGGCTTCTCTATGTGCAAGAGAGTCCACCACGTTGTCCAACATCTCAGAGAATAAAACGTCTAGAGCCATCCCTACCTGAATAACATCAAAACACGCTGGGTTGTATCCATAACTTGCACAACTGAAGGTAGAAACAATCTTTCTACAGTATACAGATTAAGTTCAAGAATACAGTCTGCTTTTGTTGGTCCAGTTGAGCATCTGAAGGAGTCAGTAATTCATTTAACTAAAGCACATACAATGTCATGAAGAACCTACTGCCTTTCTTTTAGTGCACATGGTTCCCCCTTTTTTCTTTTTCTTTCTTTTTCTTTTTGAGTTTAAGTATATTGAGAACAGGAAAATTATTAAACGTTAAGTACTGCATTTTTTTCACTATAAATATTCACAGCTCTGTAATGAAAACTGAATAAGCAGATTAAAACTGATTTAAAAATTAATCCACAACTCTCTTCTTTGAGAGATTTTCAGCGTTCAATTAGTAACCCAAGATTTTAACTTTTTTCCTTCCTTTTCCCCCCTTGAGAGCATCAAGATTTATTTCATTGTCATGGTTGTTGTCACAAATAACCTGAGTTTAGCTGACACCAACATTGAATCCCATTTCAATATGAGACTTAATGAGTAGGAGAAAAAGTAATTACATATTTATCTGCATAATACTGATATTGATGAGCTAGAGAGTACATTCACACTAGCTTAAGAAAATGTTTCATACCTAAATTTGATCTAGGAAAAAGGGATGGCTTAGAAAGAATTCTAACCTGGGAGAAGTCAGTGAAAACCAGCTGTTAAGCAAATATACGTTTACCTATTATGTTTGATTAATTTCAGATCACTTCGGTTGGGATATTCATGCATTTCTTCACTCCTTCCCGGGGTTGTTGAGGAGGAAGGAGCTGCTGTGCTCTTTTCAGACTTCTGTTAATATATTTCAGGCATCCATTCAGTCGCCACATAACTGGGAATAAGATCCATCAAATTCAATATGGCTTACTTCTGAATAGACATGAGTAGGATTGCTCTGTAATTCTCTACTTCTTAAAAGAATTTCTCCTCAAATAGATCAATAGTGCAAAAATAAAAATGGAGAAAAATTGTATTATCTTAAGGGGACATTAGGGCTGCTGTTGTACCCTGTTTTCAGCAACAACAAAATATTAGAAGTATCTTATTCCTATAGGAAGAGTGTTACAAAGTCAAAAGTATTCCAGTGCTAACTAAATGTGTTAAAATATGTATTTTTTTATGATCAAACACATTTAGAAATGCATCCATTGAGCTAAAATACTACTTAAGTGCAGAATTTGTGATAAAATGTTTTAAAGCTCTTCTTTAATATGAATTTTCCTACAGATTCTTTTTTAAGCATTTACAAAGTAATACAGAAATGGATTTGTGAATAAACACATGAGAACTTAATGCGGACTGAAAACAGATCTATCCATCAATAGCTGCAAGGGGAAAAGGGGGAGGGTCATGTTTGTGTGCACTTCTAATTGTTTCAGAAGACAACTGCTGTGATGGCACAACAGTGATATTAGGGCAGGCCTTTGGGGCAGAAATCCAGGACCCCACTCAGTAGGTTGATCAAGAGGCCACCCCCAAAGCAGCAGAGCAGGCTTTTGTTGTTGTAAGGCTGCAATTCGTCTTACGTAATTCAACAGGATTCACTTTAGACATGCATAGGCTTGTGATGTAAGTGAAGAAATGCACATCCCTCCCTACCAATAAGACCATTATCTCCAGAGCATAAAGTTAAGTAATTGCATTGCTTGATGGGTAAACTCATACTTTCTCCATTTAGAATTTGTTCAGGTTTTGGTTTTTAAACTTTCTCAGCATTTCTGCATTCCTCAGGAGAGTTTGGCCCTGAAGTCTTTTGGGTATCTTGTCCCAGGATCAAAACAGTTGTTTGGCACATTACATAAGTGAAATTTTCACATAATCGAATACTCACTGGATATCTTTTTCTAACTCAAGTTTCACTGAAAAGAATTGGATATGTCCAAATTTATGCTCTTCAACCAGTCCTTTTCATTTCAATGGTACCTTTCATTTCAAAGGAGATATCTCCACTGGATCTTCCAAAGGGTAGAATTCCAAATGTGATATGATATTTTTTCGATGTGTTTGCTTCCCGCCCCCCTCATACACATTAATAGTACTTTCTAGGCTACTAAAAATCAGAAATTCTACATGCATTTTACATATAAGCTATAGGAAGTTTCCTTATACCAAGACTGATAATTATGGCAGTAGCAATGGTGGTGTGTGTGTGTGTGTGTGTGGACACATGGATGGCTAGCTAGCTAGAAATCTTCTCTCGACCTGAGTTCCTTTTAACTGGAAATGACTGGAATTGAATTTAAGGCTTTCAGCAAGAAAGGGATAGGAACTTCAGGAATTCCCATCCCATCAGATGTTTTGACCACCTAACTCTCATTAGGAAGTTTTTTTTTCTAGGATATTAGAAAGAGATCTTCCCCATCACCTGTCAGCTGATCCATTTTTAACTGGCAATTATCCAAGTAAACAATCAAAAATAGTCTGGGGAAAATGGAACAGAATCCATCTCTATTATTTCCTCATAATCTGCAAGTGATGATCATTGCCATCATGGATTGATTTACTGAGGCTGTGAGCATTCAGTCCTAGTTTCTGGATCTAGTTCTATAACGTCAAGAAGAGTGTAAATGCCCCTAGCTGGATTGGGACATTTATGTGTAGTATTCAGCTGTTTAAGCAGACAACAGTGATGGATTGGGTCATTATTGTTACCTCACCCAAGGTATTACTTTAAATCAGTACTTGAATTACTGTGGGGTGGGGCGCAGAATGGTTTAGCTCTCTTACAATTTATGCTCCCCACCCCCAGCGACTGTTTTCAAACTACTGCAAAAGAGCATTATTTGGCTTAAATTAGGGGAAGTGAGGGGTGGAGCTTGTAGTTTTCATTAAGCACTCCTTACCTTTCCCTCTGTAATTTGAGCACTGCTTTGCATCACCTCTCATTAGACAAATATTCTAGATATTCCTTTTCTTTGCTACACTAACCTTGGCTACATCATTATTTATACAAAGGAAATAAACCAGAGCCATCTGTTAGAACTGTTTTCTACACATCATTGAATTTTGCAGCAACAATCATGAATGAAAGCTAAATCCTCCAACTATTTTTTTCTTCTTTAAAAGGGCTAAAATTTCCAACATGGCCTATTTCCTATGTACACACTGTCATTGAAATTTGGGAGAAAGGCCACTGGTCAAAAGCTCAGTAGCCATTTGACCTGCTACAAACATGGCAGAAAAGGGCCTCAACAAACTAATTTGATCTCCTTCATTACACCATTCTTCTGTGATGTACACATCACATTTTTCTCTTAAAACTCTCCATCTCAAAAAACTGAATGCGTAATAACAAGGTAGTTGACAAAGGTTTGAGTACTTATGGGTGTTGGCTCTTAATGTTCCCTAAATCAGGCATAGGCAGCCTTCGGCCCTCCAGATGCTTTGGCCTACAACTCCCATGATCCCTAGCTAACAGGACCAGTGGTCAGGGATGATGGGCATTGTAGCCCAAAACATCTGGAGGGCTGAGATTGCCTATGCCTGCCCTAAATCCTTATTCTATCTGTCCTATACAGGGCTGGATTGATTAGTCTATTACTGTTCCATGTTAGTTTCATATGTGTTCATTCATAAGCCTGTCCTTTCCTGCTTCCACATCAAATCTGTGATTATATAAAAATGCAGAAGTTTGCATTTTTAATTTTAAAAAACCACTGCTTTTTCTACAAAACTCGTATTTTGGTACTTCTTTTGAGCTGCCTCACAAAATTTGGAAAAGTGCAATAATCAAAGGATTACTACTTTCTGATCTGCCTAGTGATCCAGGAAATGTGAATCAGTTTCCTTAAAAATGGAATGACATTCCCCAGCATCCTTAGTATACAATGTCAGTTTGGCTTAGACTGGTTTCAAGCAAAATGCCCTTGTTTTATATGAATAGATTAAACATTTTTTCCACACAGATGGTGGTACCCTACCTCCAAACAGATCACAACCTTCAGGGGAGCATAATAATTTTCTCTACAGTTGTAGCAGCATTTGGCCTATTAATTAACCTCAACAAGATGAGGGTTATGCTGATACCAACATTACAATTAATGGCATCATGTTGATTTCTTATGTTGTGATAGTATCCGTTTTGATAACGCGCTCTCATGAGAATAAAAAAGCCTACTTACTTTCAGCCAATAGTAGCTTGAGCTGTCTGCACAACAAAAGTTCAGAACTTGTGTCATCAGTCAAAGTTGCTTAGATTTAATAACTGTAAATTAGATGTTTGAAACAATATATCTTCAAAGCCCTGGCAAAGGTAACTTTGGAATAAGAAGAATGCAAGGCCAGGCTTTGCTGCCTTTGTTTGACATATGAGTCCAGATTAGTTATTGGTGACTGAAACATGAAGGTCTGCAATCTTTGGTGAATTAATGGACCAGTAGTTGATATCTATCTTCCTGTAACCCTATGCAGGCATTCAGCCTGACCATGGAATGGCAAAATGTGTGTAGGGAATCTGGACACACCCCAATACTGCCTCCTTCCTCAGCCTTTGCATGTTTAGAGAACTTGTTTCCTTTGCATTGAATGACATGAACTGGAATAATATAATGGTAATGTACTTTATGTAATTTATCAATTGTATATGTTATTTAAGTGGCATAATTTTGCAACCAAGGCAGCAAGATGAAGTGTTTTTTTAGTGGAAGGCAAACTGCAGCAGAATGGAAACAGTGCTGCATGTGAGGAATACAGAGTTGAATGGAAAGTGGAGTTAATCAGGACTCTCCATCTCAAGGACACTTCTAGCTGTGGTCATAGGAATGCAGTTAGAAGTCCCTTCAACTTTATTCTCAGCACGAAAGCCTGGGAGGAGCTCACACATTCAGGGACATTGTGGGATGCTTTGTGTGGGTGCCCCTCCCCCTCAGCCCACTTTGATTTTGCAGGGTGGGGCTTACCTGGACCCCCACAATATTTTATCTAAGTTGATCTG
The DNA here is from genome assembly GCF_951804945.1 of Podarcis cretensis. Lineage (NCBI taxonomy): Eukaryota > Metazoa > Chordata > Lepidosauria > Squamata > Lacertidae > Podarcis > Podarcis cretensis. Next base: position 30,613,764 of record NC_137181.1, on the reverse strand, counting down.
AACATAGAAAGGGCCTTTTCTGTGTCAGAAATGCACAGATCTCCTTTCAGCATAGTGGAAGTCTTTGTATCCTGGCTTGTCACTCTCTGTTGTTATGTTTTTGTTTGTTTGTTTTGGTCTTATTGCATTCCAGATATTCCCCACAGGACTTTAGGGGGTTATACTCATTCAGCCTTTCTTTTTTTCTTCTTTTTTACAAATCTCTCAGTGAATGTCATTCCCAAGAATTCCCCCAAACAACAGTTCAAGGAGACACTATATAGAATGACTGTATCTACAAGACGTTCCGTCTAAAGGACGATTGGCCAATAGCAAGTTGATGACAGTGTCATGAATCATGTGACTAAAGCTAGGGTTCTTCCAATGGACGTTATTTGTTTTTTCTTTGCTGGATATTATTTTATTTTTAAAGCAAGCAATAAAACATAAATAAATTCATAAAGTAAAGAAATAAATAGCCACTCTCAATCCAGCAGAGAGTTAATAAGCAATGGAGCAAAGCATAGACCAGTACAAATAAAAGAGGGAGGCAGTTTTTGAAAGAACCTTATAAATCCAAAGCCTGCTTTTGTCCTTTACCATCATCACACTTGTCTATTTTAGAACACTTCAGATTTCTAATAGATCAAACATATTGATTGAAATCCTATCACCTAGTGCCGGCTCAGTTACTTAAGTCACACCCAGACAAAGACAATTCTTCATTTTCTACAGGGCTGTTCTCCCCCCCCCCCCCCTTCCCCTTTCCTCTTCTGCGCATAAATGATAAAAGAAATTAAGTTTTGTAAATGTTATGTATGTCAGGGAACAGAGGAAGACACAATGGGAATGAATACAAATAAGACATCTCTCAGCAAGATCTCGACCATGAGTGTGAAAAAACACTGGGTATCTCATTAGCACCGAAATAAACAGCACTATCTGCCTAAGGAGGTAATGGCTCTTTCTAAGCTCTCTTAAAATTCAAATGCAAATGTCAAAACAGGATGTCTTTCAAGAAAGCAGTGTGCAACTTGGAATTTATCCCTATACGTTTTCCAACACATCTCTTGGGAGAAAGAGATCCAAATTTTCACTCGTATAGATAAGAGCAGAAGGCTTTCTAAAGGACTGGGGGCACACAGCACCCACAAAGTCAAGGGGAAAGCACACATACAGTATTGCGTCTAAACAAAGGCCTATCTGAACTCTCAAAGAGTTGTATATTCAGCTTAGGTCCAATGCTACCCCTTCACATCCCTTGTATTCTCCAGCACGACATCCAAACTCTGTTCATCAACATCGTCTCCCACCAATGGATCGTATAAACCTTCAAGGGTTACCATGTCAAATGCTATGGCCTCGGCATGCAAGCTGAGCAGAACTGTATCAACCAGATGCGAAAAGGCTGTGCAGATCAAGGCTGCTTCTATATGGCTGGCATTCGGGCTGGATCAAAAAGGGCCCCTGTAAAGTAAATCCATGGCAGGCAGAAAGTCAACAGATGCCACTTCTAGTTCAATGATACAAGAATACCAGATGCAAAGGAATAAACTAGTCTGAATCCTTCCCTTGGCAGGTATTAATTTGTCTACACTTGGACAATTTTTTCCCTATGGAAAAATTTACAGCTCCCCCCCCCCAAAAAAAACCTCCTCTTTTTCTGTTATGTGCTTTATGGGGGGTGGGAGGAAAACCTACAGTGGAAGAGATTATCATTTGGATACCTTCTGTTAGCAATGTAATCTATGCACGTCCTCTAACAAGATCACATGAGACAGCAAGATGTGAGCAAGGCTTGAAACTGCTGTATAAACTGTAGAGGTTCTCTGTTGATTAAAATTGTGCCTTTTCTTCCTAGTTCTATCTTCTATATCGGCGGTGCTCAAACTTCTCTCTCTTTTTTAAAAAACTGCTGCGTCTCAGTGGATTACTTAGTGAACCTTCCGTTTTGCCCTACAAATAAAAGCACATGCATAGCTCATATTTTAACAACCAAATGCAATGGATGAAGATCAATAAATATATGATAAAGGTAAGGAAACAAAAGATCGATAACACAAAGATAAATAAGATGAACTTTTTATTATTTGGCACTGGCATCATTGCCAGAACCAAAAGAACATTAGGAAAACCATGGATTCTAGGCAGGGCCAGATTTAGGTTTGATGAGGCCCTAAGCTGCTGAAGGTAATGGGGCCCTTTATATGTCCAGCTGTCCTTTGTCCTGCCCACAAGTCCAGCAACAAAGCAATGGTGGGCAGAAGAGGGAGGGGAGCTGGGGAGTGCCAGGCAGCAGCCATGTTGCCCTGAGGTGCTTTCTAGCACTGAAGGGGAGAAATGGCAATGCCCATCAAGTGGCTGGCCCCCTCAAATATTTTATTGGGGGACTGAAGAAGAGTTTGGATTTGATATCCCGCTTTATCACTACCCGGAGGAGTCTCAAAGCGGCTAACATTCTCCTTTCCCTTCCTCCCCCACAACAAACACTCTGTGAAGTGAGTGGGGCTGAGAGACTTCAAAGAAGTGTGACTAGCCCAAAGTCACCCAGCAGCCTGCATGTGGAGGAGCAGAGATGCGAACCCGGTTCACCAGATTACAAGTCCACCGCTCTTAACCACTACACCATGCTGGCTCTCTGAAAGGAAATGGGACAAGGGGACAAGGTAGAGTAGGTTCCCTGCCCCCTTCCTTGACTTGACGTACAATACTAAACATAGTTATGGAACTGCTTTGAATTTTGATATTGAGATGTCATGCATCCTACATAAGTTGGTAACATTTTACCCATGGTATAGCTGTGCAAAAATGTGTGAATGCTGATGGTAGTTGGCACTGTGCATACATGTCTCTGTAAATGATGCTTACCTGGAGTGGTATCATTCTCGGATACATCACCAATGTGCCTCCATCATCTACCAAGAGTCAACAGGAAATTGATGTCTGTGAGTATATGAACCTTGAATCCTTAGAGGATTCACATCTGGTTCATATTGATTTCTATGCAAGTGATGTGACAGCCATCTTTAGAACAAGGGCATCATTGCTTTCATACAAATGTCTCAATTTAAGGGGAAAAGATAGAACAATTACATTTTTCTAAGATTACTTTTTCATTTATTAAAATGACAGTAAATCATTGTATCTAGGAGAAAGCATTCAAATGAATCCATATGAATGTGCCAAAGGTTATCCCTGAAAACAAAATAATAAATTATTTGGAAAATGAATTATATATTATGTTTCTCCCCCACCCCCATTCTGCTTTTTTTAATAAAAAAAACCTGTAATAATGATCTTCTGTAATCAACATGATAAATTTGATATTCCGGGGTACAGTTTTTGCCTGGAAATCCTAATGCAAATGATGAAAGGATCCATGAAAAGCAACAGTGAAGTTGATAAATGAACTTGTAAAAGACCATACATTATCTGGTTCTTGAACTGAACACAACAAAATGAGGGTGTTAAAAACTGCAATAATGCACTGCTGGGTGCATTCTTCATATGCTCAATCAACATGGTCCACAGCATCCATTAATTTGGCAACATAGTTCTACAGCCAGAAAATGTGCATAAATTAGTGAAAATGACAGACGAAAATGCATTATATTAAGGAAAATCGCTTTGCAAAAATGTGCATATTAGGGGAAATTGTATACAAATATGTGTATAAGCAGGGAAATTCATAGTGAATGGTGAATTTTAATGAGAATTTCTTTCTTCCTTTTAAAAAAAAAGGACAATGTGGAAATGTGGAGGACTGAAGATTGGGGAAAATGAGAAACCGAGAAAAACTGAAATCGACATATTTCCCCATTCCTCAAGCCAAGGGAGCACCCCTCCCCTGGTACCGCATGCATGTTTCAAATCCCCTCTCTTCAAAGCTGCTCTTAGCCCCACTGGGGCAGGGCATGATCCATACCTTTAAAATGGTTGGCTTAACACCCCTCTGCAAAACAGGGCTAGTAAGAACTTTGGAAAGTGATTTCAATTATGGTAACAGAGTGGAGCGGGGGGGGGGGGGAGCATTATACTTCCTCTCATAGTTGTCCTGCTCTGATGGAAAATGAACAAGTCCATTCTTCATGCTGGCCTTCTAAGTTTTTTAATATGTTAGGAATCAAATCACAAATATCTCCTGTTTCATCTGTTTTGGCCAATGTGCTCCCCAACATCTTTAAAATTTGATAAATAAATATTCATGACATGTTTTTACCTGCATATTTTTATTTACACTACCTTGAATGAATCCATGAATGAATCCATGAGTAAATAATGGGTGCCATCACAGGACCAAGCACTATGGGCAATATTCATTATCGCCCTTATATTTTCAAATATTTAAAATATAGATGTTAAACCTGGTAGTGCAGTAACACAGTAGCTGTTAGCAAAGTCACTTAACTAATGCAGATGGAGCCCATAGAGAAGAAATCCTGATAACATTTTATTTAGTAAATTAAACAAAAACAGTGAATATGTTGAGGATGTAAGAACTTTTGTCTTTTTTTTACTTCAAATCTTGTACATAGCAGGGAGATATTCAACCAAACATACATGGGAAAATTTTCTCAGATGTATCCAGCCAATGAGGGCACACACAATGTCAGCAAACATGCCCTGGTTGTGAAGCAACACCTCCACTCATTGCCCTCTTGGCTACTTGACTTTGAAAAAAACAAACTTAACGCTTTAGTTGCACACAGAATGAACTCTGCTGTTATACTTCCAACTCAGGGGCTAGACGAGCAAATAGTTTGACATCATATAAGCCAATTTCCTGTGTTTATTACAGTTTATTAAACAGAGTCTGGCTCTATATTTACCAATCTGCTTATAAATGAAATTTCATTTCTCTACTGTGTGGAGGCAAACGAGAGACAGTTAAATAATGACAGGGTAAACTAAAAACCTTTCCTTAAGAAGGGAACCTTTTGTACAACTATTACATCCTTTTCTTCCTTTTTTGCATGTGGACCTGGGGGGAAATGATAATTTGTCTTGATCATTCAAATATGCAGTACAGCTCCTCTCCTGAATTCCCTCTAATTTTCAAAGAAATTAATCAAATGAATCTGTCTTGCTCAACAAATTGAAAATATTGTAAGTTAAGACTATAAAAATTAATTATGAAATGCAGGGAGGATGAAAAAGAAGCTTAAAAATGCATATTCCCTAAATTTGAATCATTATTTTGCATAATCATAAACCACTTCTGTGATTGAAGGCACTCTCTAAAAATCATGCACAGCAGTTAACAAGTGGCCCGATCTAGACATATGCAATTATTAAAGGTCTGGGGGAGGAAGTGCCGCCTACAACAAAACAGAAGTGAGACAACGGAAAGAAATGAGTGGTAGAAGCTTTTAAAAGGCGATATGATAAAACAGAACGTGTAAATTCAAATAGAAAAAGAAAAGAAGTGTGGCTCTATTTTGATTTATGCATAGCCCTTATCTGGTGCAGTCACAATATGAATGAAGTGAAAGAAGAAACAGAAAGAACAAACTAGGGAAGGAAACATGCACACCCCAAAGATACATAAACAATTACGCTCAACATCCAGCAGTCATTTCACCTACAGAAACAGGTGAGCTGAATTGATGCGCTAAGTATATCCAGAAGGTGCATGTGTATATCCACCTACAGAAACCTACGATGTTGGCATATGGTAGGCATTGTGGCACCCTCCACATGCTATTGGATTGCACTTCCCATCAACCCTGACCATTGGCCATGCTGGCTTGGGCTGCTGGGCTTTGAAGTCCAACATCTAGAAGGCACCATGTTGGCCACCCCGACATATTGTTCAGCTTTTGTGCTGGACAAAGGAGATTAGCAAGCGGGAGTGATAGAAGATGATAGAATGATATTTGCCCAAAGCCTGCTAGAGGTACATACAGAAGTTTATATATGCATCTTCCGCACGGAGTGTGGAGCAGTGTCTTCAAACAAGGGCAGTGTATGTGTGTGTGTCCTTTCTAGCCCAAAAGTGAGGACTGAAAGGATTGCATGCACAACCCCACTTCTGAAAGGTTCCAAGGTTGCATCTTGAAAGGAGCATGGGACTGGATTTAGGACCCTCCTGATTCTCCTTTTCTACCATATTCAGCTGTGCGATGAGACTGTGGCCTTTTGGAAAGGGCTCACTGCAGAGCTGGCAAACGTTTGTCCCCTTTGAGGATGTTGGAAGTTTCAGGATATTTGCACTGCAGATGACATGCCCACACAGAGAAGAACCTCCAACCTTCCTAGACTGTCCTTCTTATGATGATCTATTGATTTTCCTTCAGGGTTGCTGACCTCATTTCCTACTCTCCTCTTCATCCTCACTTTGGCAGAGGAGACATCTTTGTGCATCTCTCCTACTGAGATGAAAGAGCAAGCATGGCTTGGGTTTTTTTTTTCCATTTCCGCCTCAGTTAATTAAAACTAGGATATTTCCTATCAAACATGTACTTTCTGAAATAAATGTGCCTTTCCCATTTTCCTGAACTCAGTGTCCCAGTGTGAGTCTATCCAGGGTACAGTATCCTTCTCCAACACAGATCCAGTCATCTGTTAGCATCTTAACTACAAACACCAACACACTGTGCACCTAATTTCCATATGTGTAATACATAGGGTCATCAGAAGCTATCTCATACCGACTTAGGCTGTAAAAATATAAAATGATACATAAAAATGTGAAAACAAAGAAACTCAACAACAACAACAACACATAAGGACCTATTTTCAACTTTACTCAACTTCCATGCAGTACAGGTACATTTGGTACAAAATAATAAAAAAAAAATAAATGTAGTCTCTGTACACACTATATCTTTAAAGCACATTCAAAGCACATTCTTTCTGGGCACTGTAGGTTCCCCCTCACAGAGTTACAACTCCCAACAACCCTTAACAATTCTTTGAGGAGGAAAATGTTATTTGCATGTGCTTTAAAGGTATTGTTTGTATGCAGTCATAGTTACAGAAGTGAAAAGGTGGCATTTCAGTCACTTCTTCCAAACAAGGAAAAAACACATGAAGGGAGTTAAGGTACAAATTCAAAACAGGGCATGGAATTACTCTAGGTTTATACTACTAGCTCAACAAAGAACATAAACAGGGTCCATTGAGTATAATTGAATCAAGGAGTTTTCCATTATATTCAAATGACTTTCACAGCAGGAAAGTGTTGTTTAGTCAGAGAACACTAGAGACAGCTATACCATCTAAAACTACATCACTTTACTTCCCTGCATCATTTAAACTTTACCATTTTGAGTGAATTTTTTTTAGAATTCACTCTGTTGTTGAGAGTTAGTTATCCTTCAAGCAAGATGATTTCTCTTGCATGCGGCTTCTGTTCTGTCAAGGTCATATTGAATGTGAAATACAGAGGTGGCAAATTTAATAACCCCTGCAAGGTGTACACATAACCCATAAGAAGAATCTCAGGGTCCATTCCGTTGTCTCCATCTCACTTTGTAGAGGGATATTTGTGGAACCAGTATGATGGACTTTCTTAGATTTGATTGGAGATCTAAATCAGCCTTCCCCAAACAGGAGCCCCCTCGATGTTTTGGACTACAACTCCCATTATCCCTATCCAGCACAGCCCATGGGAGTTGTAGTCCAAAGATACCTGGAGGGCACCAGGTTGAGGAAGGATGATCTAAATTATGTATACTTGTGTGATGCTCAGACCTAAGATTTTAATATGCAGTTTGCATAAATAGGAAATATGGAAGGGCTTCATTTTAGTTAGCTCTTGACAGGTTTTACAACTCATTATAATACTTGGGTAAACCCTGGAATATACGAAGGGACGATAAAAAGAGAACATCTGGGAATATCTTTCATGGTAAATCCTCTAGTATCCCACATACATGACATTAGGGAGCTTTTTAAGTCAAGACACCAACAGTCTTCAGCATCTCTGGTGCTGTGGTTAGCAGGGGCACCAACTCATGGAGGGCAGACAAATCCTACTGAAAGAGGAAATGCTTCCAGGCTCAGTTATAAATGTGATCTCAGTTAATCAGAGAGCACACGATGAAAGGAATGACACCACAATGTAGCCAATCAAAGGGGCTGATGCCACTGAGGGCAAACATATTCAATGCTTCCAGAAGAGGGTGACATTTACAAAGAGTGTCAAAGCAATTAGGATAATATGTGGGGAGGTTACAAAATGTAGGGATACTTTTTGCTCAGGTGCAGCAAAAGTATTGTCACATGACTAGATTGCCCTGCAAAGCATTCCTCTTTAGACAGGTAACACTTTGTATCAAGATAATGACACCTTTGGCACTAGCAACACTATGATTTCCCACTACCACCATAGGCACTGACTCCTAGGGGCTCAGGCAGTCCCCCCCCCCAATATTTTTAGAGAGGGCCATGCCCCTTGAATATTCAGAGGAGGTTGTGCAACATCAGTCAATCAATCAAATACCTTTATTGGCATCACAGTATAAAACGTTTCAAGTAACTGGAATAATTAAAAGGACATGGGTGAAGCTATCAAGGGTCACACTATGGTCATGTGCATATGGATGTTCTGCTACGCCCCATCTATTTCTCGAATGCATAGTTCATTGGGAACCCTTTCAGGTAAAATTGTGGCTAAAAAGGAAGCTACTAAAGCAGTAATATCTTTGTCCCGATCTGCCAGGAGAAAGCTTATTTGGCTTCTTCTCAGAGTTGTGGGCCGGAGGTCCAAGATTTTGCTAAGCATCAGTTGGTGAGGTCTGCTGTGTAAACAGCAATCTACGAGAATGTGGTCCATTGAATCTGGTACTTCTTGACTGCAGACATACAAATGGGCTTAAAATGGAATGTGGGAGAATACTACTACTACTACTACTACTACTACTACTAAATTTTATATATATCCCACCCTCCCTAGCCGAAGCCGGGCTCAGAGCGGCTAACTTCAAATGTATAACACATTAACATAAAATCAGACAATCAATTAAAATACATCCTCAAATCAGATCAGGATCAGAATAAAATCCAATCAGATGGCAACCTGCAGATTAGGGTTGGGGACCTTAAATGCTCACCAGGCCCAACTGTTTGTGCTGAACTTATATGTGCCTGTGAGAAAAATTGGGAGGCCACTTTCATGCAAGTTCTTATGAAAGGGGAGAGGGAGTCAGACTGAACCCTGACCAAAGGCCTGGCAGAACAGCTCTGTCTTGCAGTCCCTGCAGAAAGATGTCAAGTCCCGCAGGGCCCTAGTCTCTTGTGACAGAGCGTTCCACCAGATTGGAGCCACAGCCGAAAAAGTCCTGGCTCTAGTTGAGGTCAGCCTAACCTCTCTGTGGCCTGGGACCTTCAGGATGTTTTTATTTGAAGACCGTAAGTTTCTCTGTGGGACATACCAGGAGAGGCGGTCCCGTAGGTACGAGGGTCCTAGGCCGTATAGGGCTTTAAAGGTTAAAACCAGCACCTTAAACCTGATCCTGTACCCCACCGGGAGCCAGTGCAGCTGGTATAGCACTGGGTGAATGTGATCTCGCAGCGAAGACCCCGTAAGGATCCTTGCCGCAGCATTCTGCACCCGCTGGAGTTTCTGGGACAGTCTCAAGGGCAGCCCCATGTAGAGCGAGTTACAATAATCCAGTCTGGAGGTGACCGTCGTGTGGATCACAGTGGCTAGGTCAGGGCAAGAATCTGCTTTTGGTCACTGCAGAGGGGAAACATTTAGTCTCCTGAGCATAAAGCCTCTTCGATGGGAAGGGAGATCCTTTAGATATTTGGCACAGGTTCCATAGGATGTTGTGATACCTAAGGCCTCCTAAGAACAAGATCGCAGAGTATGAGGTAACAAGCAATGTCTTTCATGGGTCGTAGAGCTGCTGCTTGATTAATTGGAACACCATCAGTACATCACACGACATCACATGCGCAACATCAGCATGTCATGCAGCGTCTCATTGGGTCCCCCCAATCCTCTGGAGAAGCTGGCATCTCTGACCACCACCATATCATATACTGTTTCTGGTTTCATTTTTTTTTTTAATATTTATTGAGATTTTTTAAATACAAAAGTGCAAAAATAATAAACAATAAGACATGTGTCATAACATATTTTCAGAGCTTCTTTGGACTCCCTCACGTCCCCCGCTCCCACTTGCATCATTGTAAAACTTTTTCCAGCAATTTATCAACTTGTTTACATTCTTAAGTCTCATTCATTTAATTTAGTCTAATAATTCTCCAAAAAATTTATATTTTCCTCAATCTCATTTATCATCCAGATTACGTCTAATTTAGTGGTGCTCAATTGTTTATGATCTGGCATCCTTCTTAACATCCAATTAAATTACAATGATTTTGTAAATAAATCCTAAATTTCTTCCAGTCTTCTTCAACCCTCTCCTCTCCCAGGTCTCGGATTCTGCCGGTCAGCTCAGCCAATTCCATATAGTCTATCAGTTGCATCTGCCATTCTTCCAGTGTGGGTAGATCTTGGGTTTTCCAGTGCTTAGCGATGAGTATCCTTGCTGCCGTTGTTGCATACTACTGTTTCTGGTTTCAAAAGTAGTTTGTTACATGCCATGGAAGGCTACCAGTTGAGAAAAGATAAGACACAGATTGAGGAGGAGATGAAGACAGTCTTGATTTATAGTAATGGTTTGAGGAAGGTCACAGCTTAGAGACAGGCGAACAGAAGAGTTGGGAGGTGTTGGGAGAAGGGATGGCAGAGCCAGAGCCAGGGGAGACAGAGCAGCCAGCTGTCACATTATCACTGGAGCGTATTTCTGATCCCCCTTCTCCCAGAACTTGGCATTCAATGAGGGTGCAAGAACAAAGGACTCAGAGATAATTAGTCCTTGATGGCCACCCAAAATGGAAGTGCTGTTGGTAGGAAGGGAGACAGGAGGAGCTCAGTTGGAGCAAAGCCATTAACGGGATACAGACTGCATTCCTTGTCTCCTGCTTTGATGATTGAATAAACTCATTAGTAAGAACTATTTGTTTTTGTCTGCTCCGTGCGGCCACTGGGGGAGGGAGAGAATTCCTCCGAGTCTGACAGGAGGCTTTGCTCTCCAACCAGCTTTCTTCATGGCTTGTCCTTGATAGTATTAATTGTTTCAGTTGCCATTTGGGGGTCTGAGTTGGAATTTGGGGGGAAACATCCTGGATTGGTCTTTGGGGGGAATTCCTCCTTTTCTGCCTACTCCACACTTGAGGATGTTTGGGGCCAAGATGGATCCCTGTCTGGCTTATCCGGAATCCATACACCCACGGCTTCTGAATTGGTTGTATTGGCTACCGACCTTCTAACTGTTGTATAATACATATAGCCATTTGTATGCCTCTTGATTCTTCCTTCTGGGTCAAATATGTAGTCCTCACAAATAGCACTTCAGGGTTTTCAAAGCCCTTCAGATATTCCACCACAATAGCACAGAATTAAGGATTGTATATACCAATCTACGAACACAGAAGGCAATATATAAATTCTAAATATGCTGTTTACTGTTGGCAATGGGATATTCCTAGAGAATGGGAGTGCAAATATTTCTTTCTAATTACAGATGCAATCTTCAAAGCAATGCTCGCAAATGCAAGCTTTCTTCTGGGTTGTTCTTTCCGAGCGATGTCCCAAACTGTCATTCTTAGGGGCAGTAGTGAAAACAAAGGCGAAAATCGGTAAGATCAAAGTTGGAAAGTAATTAACACTGTCTTTTCCTTTTTAATTGAAAAAGAAAATGTGGTTCTGGTTCAGCAACCACGATTCTGTATTCTGGGTTCATTTCTGCAGGAAAGACTCTTCATTTAGCTGTTGAAGAGGGAGAAAAGGCAAGGGAGGCCTCGCTTAGCAAACAAGAAACCCTAAGACAAGGAGCGATGCCTCACCATTCAAGTGTATAAATATTGTTTTTGTGCTGAGTTTCCCATGACCATTTCTTTTCACCTGATAATGATTTGCTTAACACATCGTTTTTTATTGTCTCTCAAGCTATTTTGAGTGTCTAGAATCCATCTCCCTGGGTTAATTGTTTTACCATTTATCTTTGGTCCATCACTGGATTAATTTACGTGTGTGACACTGATTTTATTGTCTAGGCTGTAGACTTTGATTTCTGTTCATGCTCTTATTATACACTCAAATTATTATTATTTTTGTTACTATTCTTTTGTCTGGGGTTTTTATTTTATTTTTTGGGAGAGCAATATGTGAGTTAAAAAAACTTTACAGATAACATGTTTTTAGATATACTTTTTTTAAAAAACAACCAGCACTATGATTTTCTGCACTGATGCTAAAAGATAAACTACCTTTCTGTGATGTCCCATTTAATGGCTTCCTTTTCTCCTACCTAACCTCTTATTTGGAGAGAGGAGATGAAAGTAGCAAGGAAGAAGAGATGCATGAAGGTCATCAGTGAAGATTCATAAACCATTGTGAATAATGTCAGAACTATAATTTAATTAGTGGCCCATCTGTCACTTTCTGTTTGACGAGCACTAAATGTCCAATTATCATTTAATATCTGCTCTAATCAGTTCTGGCAAATTTTGCAGGCACACAAGAGATGATATTAATAGATGGAAGGGAAGCTACTTTTTTGCCACATAATCAGAGAGAGGGTGGGGGGAAGAGAGGGCATGTGAATTTATTCCGAAGAGAAGCCAAAGTAAGTCACTTACATGCATGGCTAAAGCTTCATTACCCCAAATCAAAGAAATGGACCCAAACATCACCCATCCACATATGAACATGTAAGCATCCATAGCATAAAGATGATGTAATGTATTTATTGTCTTTGTGGCTGCTTTACTGTTTTTATCTGATAGACCCCTTAAGGATTTGCTTCATAAAGAGCTTGTCATATTCTCATCAGTGGCAATTCAGCAAGAAATTACAGCTGGAGAAACCAGTCAATTTCAGTTTTCTCCATCACTTTTCCATTCTCAAATTTAATTCTCCACATTTCTGCAGCAATCCAGTTACGTTGATGCACTGCAATTTCAAAATTTTATGCTGTCAACTTCTATGCTGTAGACTTAGGTTGTGTGATTTTAGACAAATGCCTTGCTTTTCGTCCTCTGTTGTTCATTGTGAAGGCCTTTAGCTATACACAGCAAATTGAATTAAATTGGTTTTCTTCTGTCTCATTTTACCAGCCTTCAGTTCTACACATTTGTGCACCATTATTTTTTTTAAAAAGAAGTATTCATGAAATGCTGTGACCATTTTAATTCAAATTTCTTTTCACACATGCATTTCTGTATGCAATTTTCCCTAGCCTAACACCCTTTAAATATTTCCATAATATATGTGTTTTAAACACACTTCCTCCCAATACAGTGGTACCTCAGGTTAAGAACTTAATTCATTCTGGAGGTCCGTTCTTAACCTGAAACTGTTCTTAACCTGAGGTACCACTTTAGCTAATGGGGCCTCCCACTGCCACCGCCACGCTATTTCTGTTCTCATCCTGAAGCAAAGTTCTTAACCCGAGGTACTATTTCTGGGTTAGCAGAGTCTAAGCTGAAGTGTCTGTAACCCGAGGTACCACTGTATAGGCATTTTTGTATACCTCCATATACATTTTGCATACATTTGGCACCACAAAATTCAGAGAAGTACAAATTTCAAAGGATAGCTATGTTTCAGTTGGAATATTGGGAAAGGGACAATTAGGTAGGTTTGCATTAAGATCTGAACTGAATTAAATTTCTCCTCCATCCCTACATACAAGTGACTCAGCATGTGTGTGTGTGTGTATTGGTGCCACATAAGACTTGTTCCACATTTGAAAGAAATCAATCTTTTATTGTGCTAGCACTCACCTCATGTCAATAGCCATAGCTGCACTCTTTTTGCTGCTTGCTAAAAACTTTTTTGTTTAGGCAAGACTACACAGATATGTATAGCATTGACATGTGCTTGAATCTGTTTTTAGCTTATCATTGATTATATACTGTATGTTGTTGAAAGCAATGTATGGCCGCTTTGTTTTTAACACCATTTTACAAGGACCTCAACTAGGCGAACTGAGAGACAGATATTGATGACACCATAACAAGCATCAGCTGGGTCAAGGTCAGGACAAGGTCCCTCGCTCCCGTCCGTGATCAATATCCCAAAGGCTTCATTGGGAGTTCTTTTGTCTCGATAAGAAGCTTGTTCTCATGAGAAAGTGATTTTCACGTGACATATGAGATTTCGCCACACAACTCTGATGCAGCCCAAACAAAGCCAAATGTTTGCTACACAGTTGCCTAGACCAGCTGATTAGCAGCTAATAAGCTTGGGAGTGCAACCTGACAGGTCCCCTTTCGTGACAAAAGAGCCGGTCACAGAGTGAGATTCAAAGCAGAGCCATTCCCCATCATCAAAGAGTTTGGGCTGCATTTGTGGAGCAAAAACAAAAAGTGTGGCTCTTGATACTTCCCTATTTCTATGAATAACCCCTCGTCTAAGGCTGCCTTGGCCGAGGTTTCAATTTAGTAAGAGCTTATCTGGCCTGCGTGAACCTACTTGACCCCTCATGACTCTTTCCGGTCTGCCATATGCATCATACTGCACAGACCACTATGAATGGGTCACAATGTTGCAGCGATGGAAACTGTGTGCCCCTACACCCCTATTAATGTGGAGCAGCCTATATGTGGGGAGCAGCTTGAGGTTAATGGTGAAGATAACAGGGCTATGGACATGAGGTCTCCCTGCTCCCAAAGTTCAGGAGACACATAAGAGGAAGGAGTATTATGTCACTCACAAGCACTGGCAATGCACCCTGAGAGGCATGCATCTGACATTAATGTGAAATGGGTCCTATACAACACACCCGTACAAGTGTAGGGCCCCTTTCACACTAACACTAAACACAATGACAAGCATACCATCTCCAGTTGTTGGGGGGGGCTTGACCAACTGCTCCTCACTTATGCATTTAGCTAGTGGGGGGCTGGACATGTGTGTATCTCCACCTCACACACACTATATTTAATTAGGATATATATATATCCTAATTAAATATAGTTATCCTAATTAAATATATATCTCTATCTCTATCTCTATCTCTATCTCTCTATCTATCATCTATCTATCTATCTATCTATCTATCTATCTATCATTTGATTTTACAAGTGTAGGATTATAGCAAAACAAAATACACATCCATATTTAGAGATTTCTCTGAATCTCCAAACTTCCCACCTTCCTCTCCATGGGTCCTATTGTCAACCTTTTCAACTGAATAATAATAATAATAATAATAATAATAATAATAATTTATTATTAATAATAATAATTATCTGGGCAGCTGCCAACAGAATACACGATAAAAGATCAAACATTTTAAACTTCCCTAAACAGGGCTCCTTTCAGATGTCTTCTGAATGCCAGGTAGTTGTTTATTTCTTTGACATCTGAAGGGAGGGCATTCCACAGGGTGGGCACCACTACCGAGAAGGCCCTCTGCCTGGTTCCCTGTAACCTCTCTTCTCACAGTGAGGGAACCGCCAGAAGGCCCTCAGCACTGGAGCTCAGCATCCGGGTTGAACAACTATTTCATAGTCCATATTTTATATCTTTCCATATTGTCCACGATATATGCTACATTACAAGTGTTATTAAAATCCTGCTAATGTTTTCATCTGCTTACAGTGGTCTCCCAGATAAATTGTAATTTCCCCCCATACTTTATGAAAGTTTTGGTCTTCTTGGTTCCTGAACTTTCCGGTCAGTTTTGCCATTTCGGCGTACTCCACCAACTTGATTTGCCATTCTTCTCTGGTAGGGACTATATCCTCTTTCCATCTTTATTTAATTATGATTTTAAACCTCAAGTAAGCATGCAGTTGGTGGGAAGGGAGAAAGAGATGATGAATTAAGCACTGCTGGGTACTGCATTGCTGGCATGCCCCTGAAATGGATTTTAAAAATCCATTAAAAAAAACTCCTCCTTGTTTGGCCACAGACCTTATATGGAGGGTCAGAATTATTTACTTTATTTTTAAAATCTTCTAGAAAAAGATGGCTGGTGGAGCATAGGCAGTCTTATGAGGAATCCTAGAAATGACTGACTCTCATTGTATGGATGCCTACCAGCACTGTTCCTTAACTAGCCATCAAGTCATCATCATTACAGCCTCATGGATGCTTAACTTCCAAAGTGAAATTCAACCAATATCTCATTTTTTAACAGATTGAAAAGTGCCAGTAGCATTTTAAAAAAGAAACAGTCTCTGGTGCTACCCAAGCTTGAGGATGTTATACAAAAGAGAGAGAATCTATCCACTTGGGATAATGCTTCCTACGGAACAGATTTCTAAAGAATAAAGTATTCAATTTTCAAAATATGACCAGAAATTCAATAGCACACAAGGCTTCATTAAACAGGTATACTTTTTCTGCTCAACACCTGGTCCTTCTTCCATAAGGTAGCTTTCAAAAGAGCATGGTGCTGTGGTTTATATCACTGCATTATTGTCAGAAACTCTTGTTAGGTCATGCAAAGCAAGTTGCATTTTAGCTTTAGCTCTGCAAATCCTAAAGAGTAATGAGTCCAATGTCTGCAAGCAACCATACTGTCAGTCAGTCAGTCAGTCAGTCAGTCAGGCTGCCACAATGTACATAGAATCATTCAACAATTAAAAGAAAATATGCTGGATTAATACAAAAAACCTAAAACATTTATATTATCAAGACATTACTTACTCTAAACAGAGCTATAAAAATACCTTAATATACAGGTTAAGAAATTAAACAATAAAATTTATAGGCTAAAATCACCTCATGGCCACTAATATATTAAAAAATAATGTTAATTAATACAATGTGCATTTATTTTCGGAGTTTGGTGATAATGATAGAATATAGCTTGCTGTAGATAGGGTCAAATAAATTCATCTCCCTTACAGTTGGTGGCTATCTTGGCTATATAATTTGCAAGCAACCATACATGTCTGACAACATGTGATTCCTAAAGCACTTGACTGACATGATCCAAAGGTGAACCATCTGAAAGCCAAAACAAGTAATTGAGTAATTGATTGAGTTAGGGAACTTGTCTCGCCGTTTACCTTGAAGAGAGCCCTCCAAAGGCTGCTTCACCTAGGAACCAAAGTAAGGAAAATGTTGCTGTAATAATATGCCACTACTGCAGCCCATGTTTTGTTAGCCCAAAAATGGAAAACGAGTGAGGTCCCAACTAAAGAATGGTGGCAACTTAAACTGATGGAATATGTGCAGCTTGTGGACCTAACGCAGAGAATAGGAGAACAAGAAGAACATACGTTTAAAGAAGATTGGAAAATGTTTATTGTCTACACTTGAAAATGTTGTCAGCATTCAGATCACTTCAACAGTGTAAATCCGTTTTGATGGATGCAATAACGGAATACTGAATGGTTTAGTTTATATAAAATATGCAGGGATTTGTGTTATGCAAAATGAACCATTGAAAGAGAAGAAGGGAAGTTTTTGATATTTCAAGGTTATTTAAATGAATATTCCAAATTTTAAAACAGAAAAATTAATTAAAAATTATATAAAAAAGAAAATGTTGCTGTAATGAAGACTTAAGGGTCCTCATGGCAAAAGACAAATCCTATTCATATCCAATTAGATAAGTGCTCCTGGCAATATATGGTATATCCAAGCCGAAGTGAAAGATGGAGATACATCACAAAGGCTGCTCCCTGTCTATCCAGTCAAATTTGTGTCCTATGTTTGTTGTTTTTACAGGAACCAGATCCACATTGGGTGAATCCACAGATAAATCTTTGAAATATGAAAGTGCATGTTGGGTGTATTAGAATCAATTGTTCAGATCTGGAGTAGACATCAGTATTTGTATTAAACAAGGTGTGTAGTTCAGGGTGCAGGGCATCAAAGTGTGTCTCATCCCAATTTTGTATTTTTTTCAAATGCCAGGTAAAAGCCCATCTTTTTTGCTGGACTTCTTAGTGGCTGATGGTTTGTCATTTTTATGGTGATTTTAATTATGCTATTGATGCATTTTATGAGAATTGTTTTAATGTTTGTGTTTATTATGTATTGGGCCATAATATACTGGTCACTTATCTGGCATGGATGATGCAGATAACACAACCAAAGTATTGACCTTTGGTCAAATTCAAGTAATAATTAAAAAAAACCCACAAAGTATCCATGCAAGTGTAATAAGGTAGCATTTCCAGTATCTCGATTTAACAATCACTCACCTCACATTTCATAGCTTTCTTACATGCAAGGCAATAAGATAGCTGGCTTGTTTGTTTTGATTTTTGCATGAGGCAGGACAAAGCTTCTAAGTATGATAAGATGGTGCAGGTGAGACAAGTGTTTTCTAGGACACTTATCTATGTTTATTTACTGCAATAAAGGAAGAAGAAAACCAGCTAGTTGCAGTTTGAGTATCCTCATAAAAGGGCATATGGTTTCTCCTTTGCATATGGGCACCATTTAATGGCTGGTCAAATACAGCTGGGGCTGAGACAGAGACAGAAGCTTTTATTGTGTGGGAGTATATCTAATGATATAAAATCCTCATTAGAAACACACACACACACACACACTTTTTAATGTATTTTTTATTAAAGATTTCCTGGTTTACAAAAGTATGTGCAATGTCTTTTTTCAAGTTACATTTTCTACAGATCCGTTTTGTTTGTTGAGACATTAGTGTACATTAGGAAGAAAAGGGGGAAAGAGGTGGAGCGGGGAATGATGAGTGGAGTCGGGTCAGATGGAAATGTTTCCATTCTACTTAGTGTATGTGTGGAGTTTTGTGTCAGCGTTGCTTGTGCAGGTTCTCTTTACTATTCACTTGTGTTCCTTTGGTGGTGAGAGAGGTTGAGGTTGGTCTAGGGTGTGGCTGTTTGTTTGTGATTGGCTGTAGTGAACTTTGTTTTCATGTGTGAGTGGTGTGTGTGTGTGTGTGTTTGAATCAGGTTAGCCAGACTGATTCATATGCTGTTGGTGGATTCTTGTCGTTGTCTTGTTGGGCTGTGTATGTGATCAAGGGGAGCCATACCGGGGTGAAGGTGTCTTCTTCCATTTGTACCCGTGTCAGTTTCAGTTTATTGGTTAATTTTTCTACTTAGGCTGTTTCCCAAACTATTTGATACCATGGGTCCATGCTTACTCCTGACACGTCTCACCAGTGTCTGGCTATGATGTTTCTGGCTGCTGAGAGTAGATGGGTTATGAGGTCTTTGTGATGTGGGGGAAAAAATGAAACAATTTGACTTTTGAGCTACTATTGCTTGTTTGCAAAGTGAAGGTCAAGGGATGCTCTAAGCCTTTCCATCTGTTTACTAAGAAGACATTAGCTCACATATAATAGGCTTTATGTGTGGTCTGCATGACTCTTGCAGCAAAAGGCCCTTGAGCAGTCATGCTTCAACATCCTACGTTGGTTGGAATATATAAGTGGCTTTCAAGGGTAACTCCAGAACCAAGTGCATTGCAGTAAATTAGTCTGGAAGCAAGAATCAAAGTGGAGAGATGGAAAGTTGTGAGGCAGCCATTCCAGCAAATGGCCTGGTGTTTACTGAGCTGTCTACCTACTACAACAGCCTTTAATGCTACAATAACAAATGCTGTACAATGAAGACAATGGCAGCCCTCAGCACCTTTAACCAACAACACTTCCCAGAATTCTTTGGGCGATGCCGTTACTGTTTAAACTGGTATTATACTGCTTTAAATGTAAAGTGCAGATGGGGCCTTAATAGTGGATTTCTCTCTTTTTCTTTCAAGGCTGGTCTAGAAGTTCCTCGGGTCAAGCTGAGGGCACAGGAAATCCCCTGCACGCACCAGTTACGGTGGGAGGCCAGCTTTCTGAGTGCAGTTGCAGTTCATACCTGCACATCAAAAGGAAGGAAAAGCTAACTTTTGTCTCTGGAAATTGAATCATTTGTTGTCAAAGATTGAGAAAGAAGCCAGAACACTTGGTAATTTATGTGCACTGGTGCTTGCACTCCTTAGAAGTTGTTTGAATTAAACATTGGCAAGCAAGGGAAAATCAATAAGGTTGTTTAAATGGTTTCAAAGGAATCATTGTGATGACTGAATATTACCCTCTCACTCTGTGTGAGTGTGAGTGTGTGTGTGCGCAACAGCTGGCTATTTTCAGAGCATGTCTACTAAATAAAGTTATTCGGGATGAGAGTTCAGTTAAAGACAGGACCACTCCCATTTCCTTTTTTCCATTTCCGTTTCCTGTATTAATTCCTGCCAAATAAACATGCCCAATACGATGAGCATTTCAAACTGCTCTAACTCCTTTCTTGCCAAAATTACAAAATCAAACCAATGGCATTTCTTATTATTTATTGAACTTATATTTCCCCCCCCCCCATCCTCCATAAGGAGCCCAGGGTGGCAAACAGATCTTCAGTTTTAAAACAAGGCAGTAACATTCTAAAACAGATCAAAACAAACAATTACAACAAAAAACATCTAAATTCCATTACAGTTTAAGACATTCTAAAAGCAATTGCTATTAAAACCTGCTTCCACCCAATGATCCTGAGATTGCCAGGAAAAGTTTTATTCAGCCACCAAATGCCTGGGTATCCAAGAATGTTTTCAAATTCCTCCTAAAAGTTAATATTGATGGAGAAAGGCACACCTCACTAGGGAAGGGGTTGCACCCCCAGCAAACCATTGCTGAAAAGGGACTTATAGTTCATAGGGCATTTGAAAATAAATAAATCTCACAATATACAGGGGATGGAGTTAAAATGATTATAGAACCAGTAAGATGAAAGTGAAGATTCATGAATTTTTACCCTATTACTCTCCCAATAAGGTTAGCAAGAGCACAATAGAATACAAAAAAGGTGTCATAATTGAGCTTGGAATTAACCACTGTGTGAAGCTAGGAGGAAAAACTGCCAGAAAAAGTCAATATCCAGTTCCAGTTCCCAAGCAGCAAAGTTCCACAGAAGAGGGCTTTTTTATCTTTCCCAGTTACTGTTGCACAACTACAGCTTTATTAATTTCTCAGTGGTTCATGCTGAATCAAACTTCTGGCTAGTTTCACACATTTCTTTTACTAGTGATGTCACCAACGACCAGTTATTTGGTTTTGAATATGAATTTCCCAGCAGTGATGTATGGAAGTGAGAGCTGGACCATAAAGAAGGTTGATCACCGAAGAATTGATGCTTTTGAATTATGGTGCTGGAGGAGACTCTTGAGAGTCCCATGGACTGCAAGAAGATCAAACCTATCCATTCTGAAGGAAATCAGCCCTGAATGCTCACTGGAAGGACAGATCCTGAAGCTGAGGCTCCAATACTTTGGCCACCTCATGAGAAGAGAAGACTCCCTGGAAAAGACTCCCTGATGTTGGGAAAGATGGAGGGCACAAGGAGAAGGAGACGACACAGGACAAGATGGTTGGACAGTGTTCTCGAAGCTACCAGCATGAGTTTGACCAAACTGCGGGAGGCAGTGGAAGACAGGAGTGCCTGGCGTGCTCTGGTCCATGGGGTCACGAAGAGTCAGACACGACTAAAGGACTAAACAACAACAATGAATTTGTCTAGCTCATAGTTATTGACTGCAATGCAAATCAACCTGTTTCTCCCAAAAGTTCTTCTCCGGCTTGGAATGGAAACTTAGGTCAGCATTCAAGCTGCAGTCAGCTTCTTTCTCCTTAGTTTCACTGTTGCTTTTGTAGAACTCAGCAGAGAGGAAGATGAAGTTAATACTTGAATTAGATGGCTTTTATTGGCTCTGGCTCCCCCTACTGTTGACCTCCTGCTTTACATACTGCCAGTTCCAAGGCTGCTTTACACCTGCCACCACTGATATGGGACTTTAGTCCCTTATTGTATCCAGTTAGATAGGGCAGATAGTTTTATGGTATCCTTGGTTTCTGTTTAATTACAGCAGAATAGTTTTTTAAGCAACAAAAATTCATCACCATCATTACAGGGTAAGCTTCCTTCAAAGTAAATAACAACAGGTTGTATACAAGCACATAGTAATCTATTTCTATCCCTTAGGTTTTCTACTACAATATAAATGTTCCATGTAGTCATTGTTATAGCATTAAAGATATAAGTTTTAGGCTCCTTCATGGTCTACACATCTCAACACTAGTGCTACATGTGTTTTGTACAAACATGCCATAATCTGGCATAACTTCAAAACAATGGAGTCTAATAGCAGAAAAGGTGAAAAATCATCATGGTTTACAAATGTTGACTTGAAAAATATTATTGGTGATAATAAATGTTAATATCTGGATAGTCTTATGTGTGACATTTTCCTTCACAAGTCACACGGTTATCAGAAGCTAATCCTGTCGAGAAACTAATCAAGGAAGGTGTTACACAAATGCAAAACATATGATTAAACTGGGGGAAAGGCAAATCTCATGAAAATAATGGAATATTATAATGAAATTGCCACTGAATGGAGATGTGAGGGCTTCAAGCTCAGTTTAATTAGGCCATGGAGAGGAATCCCCTAAGACAGACAAGAATTGAACAGCTAATAATCAGTTTGTTCTTTACTGATTACCAGCTAATCATGCCCCAAACACAGTCCTATTTCCCCTCTTGCATGATGAATATATTTCCAGGAGTTTCTTTTAATCTCTTAAGTTTTATGGCACACAAGTCCTAATCAGCTAATATCAAGAACGTCAACAATCTTGATAAGGCCACCTATTGTTTTTGGAGCAAATATTTACATCCTTCTCTGTGTAAAATTGGTAACCACTATCTGTAGTAGAATGAAGTGATGTGAAGAGCATGGGATTTCAGCTTGCAAATTGTTGACTGTAAATATGCTTTGTGTGCATGAATCCAGGGTACATGTAAAGTCTGACTTCCATCTGTTTTGCCTACGTGTAATAACTGTGGCTTTGCTAATACTCTCCTTTTCAAATATGTTTAAACAGTTCATACTTTAAGGATGTCCATACTATGGGTTTTAATGGGCACTGAATGCAGATTGTATCATTGGGTGGGTTGTTCAAAGCAAATATAACATTAAATGATAACTCCAAGCAGGTTGTTCTTTTCAATATAAAGAAGGTTTCATGTAACGAGAGATGCATGAAGTATTTTGTTTTCTGTGAATTCCAATGTGAACTGATCTGATCCACACCTTATGGACTCATCTGTGGATTGGGATGGACTTCTTGGATTCAGCTACATCTGTCACAATAATATGTTTTGAATGCGTTATAAACATCCAAGACCAGATGGCCAGAGAACAAAAAGGAGTTTATATGGATTTTTACATAGGATTACCCCCCTTTTGTTGTAATGATTTAATTTCTGACTTATTTATAGCATTTTTTTACCTGTGTCAAGATCCACCCCTTGTTTGGAGTTTGCATTGCTTCTTTTTGGCTCAAGAATTGCACCAATACATATTACAAAATGTTTATTTTACAGTGAAATGTGTTTGGAAGTGCATACATTGAGATAAAATACATATTTAGCTGTGTGTTTCTGGACAGATTCAAAAGCAATAAAATACATATTCAAATAAGAATTTAAGTCGCTTTGCGTTTGTAAATCACTTTGAGTCATTTTAATGAGTATAGCAATGAATAACAATAACGAATAACAATATTTTTTTCAAAAAAAGGCTCTGATTAATGCAAAAATAAGATGGATCAGAGTTAGGAATGAACACTTTTGAAACTGGCATAGTTTAGAAACAGACTGATCTGTTCATCCCTTGTTCATACTTGGATTCCTTCCACCATTTGCTTGGTTTTCCTATGAGTTTAAGGGACCATTCCCTGAAATTTGTCATGCATAAAGGGGTTAGAAATGTTCACAAGGAATAGAAGTAGGGGCTTTAAAAGACCTTTTAAAAAAATGATGTATTTTATGGATGGTCCCTAAAACTGTGAGCCTAAGCAGAAATGCTTTAAAAAAAAAACTTTGCAAAACTGTTTGACCTGAGATGTGTCAAAAGAGAGCTGCAATGTGAGCAAATCCCATCGTTTAGTTCTTTATTTAGCCGTGCTTCTATACTGCTTAATAAAAAGAAACCTCTAAGTAGTTCACATAAAATAGTATACAATATTCATGAAACAATAGTCATGAAAACAGGCCTTAAAAATAGAAGATATAATAAAATGATCCAAATATAAATAAATCCCACAGTTCTTGGAAGCAAACACACACATATATAGTATAATTGCATATCTGGGGGTAGACTTGCCTAAACATTTAACTGTTGCATTCACAATTCAGACGTTTTTCTTGCTTTTAAATAGATTTGCTGATCTTACACATTTTACACTTTTTAAAAAAGAAAAGACGAGAGCACATTGAGAAGGGGGGGAAATCTTGTTAAAACAAGGGAATTCATTGTGTTTATGTCATAATTCATAAAACAAACGCATTGGCAGAGGGGAAATGTACCTCCTGAAGATGCTCAAATGTCTGAAGCCATTATCTACTGGACGAGTAGTTTTATTCTGAGAAGTAACTGCTAATGGAATGCAGCCCTCCTTGATTTACATCAAGCTGAGACAGGTCACTGAAATCACCAGCCACATTACGGAGCACAGCAAAGGGGTAATCAAAATATAACCATCAACTCAGTAATACTGGGAGCCCACACACTTAAAAGGGGGCGCAGGGTCTACTAGGAATTGGAAGGTGCCTTATTCTTTCATAGTCAAGTCACTATGATCCACCGGCGACTACCAGTGAACAGCTTTTGCTGTCAACGTCCTGACAGGTTACCCTCTGCTAAATAAAATTGACACACAGAAATAAGGGATCCTAGCAGGTGACACACCAGAGCTATGAAAGCTGATGACACACAGCACACTTATGCCTGGTAAGAACCATTTAGTGTCTGCCACTTCAAAGGCAGATTCCCCTGAGATGTGTTTAATTCTACCTGGCACCTCAAACCTGGTGCTCAACATCACAGCTCTTTAGAGATGAAAGGGAAAGGATGGAGGGTAGAGTTGCAGGGTACAGAATACATATCCTCCAGCCTCTTTATTGATTCAAAAAAATTTGTAAGACGGAAAGAGCTGAGATATATATATATATATATATATATATATATATATTCTGCTCAGTGCCAGTCATCACTTCTCTGTTCCGTACAGCATTTATATGACGCAGAACATGTGGAACCTACAAAAATTCTTCGACTACATCAAAATTTCTGCTCTTTCTCTTGCATCATATTCATTGCAGTGCTTTGAGTGCTGCTTCAGGTTATTTTCAAGGAATAGAACAATCTCGCTGTTCGTCTGGACAATGAAGCAAATGTGTTGGTCGGCATCCAGTGCTTTTAATGTATGTTATGACTAAGGCTGGATCTAGACCAGGGGCATAGGATGGAGGGTGCAAGGGGTGCGGTCCACCCCGGGCATCATCCTTGAGGGTGGTGACAAAATGCCACACCCCGGGGGTCAGCACTTACCACAGGGCCTGGCCTGCAGTGCACTCGAGCCACGCGTCTCTCCTGGGAGTGACGCGGTGGCTTGGGGCCCCACGCTGCCCAAAATGGCAGTGTGGGGCTTGCGCCTGCCAGGCAGACTCCATGGGCACGTCACCACACAGCTACGCCCCTGAACTAAACACATCAAAGAAGCATTTCAGTTAAATGCATTACAAACTTTGTATGAGAAATCAGGTTAGCAAAAACGGAACTCCACAGCGCCATCTGGTGCCAGAGTGATAGAGTGCATAAACAATGCATATAAAGCAATTTTTCTTTGCCGACGTAGTTGAGGCCTATGGGACCAGATTAGACCATACACATGAGTTTCCGCACAAAGTGGGGCTCAGGCTGGGTGCTTGGTGACGTTCAGGCTGGGTACCAGCAGAGGTGTAGCTAGGGTCCCTTGCACCCTCAGCAAGGAACTGTATCACAGTGGGTTTCTTTTTTCTTTTCTTTTTTTAGAAAAAGGGTGCTGGTACTTACCATGATTACAGTAAGTGTCACACCTTCAACATTTTTGGGGAGAAAAAGGTGCCAGCACTGTGTACCCTTGAGAACCACCGGGTGGGGAGCACTGCTGTATTTCCCCCCCCCCCCGAAAAAAGCACTTTACCGCACACCTTTGTGCCATGGTAGAAGAAGGCAGGGAAGTTTCTTTTACATTTGATCTTGCCACGACAGCAGTTTCACATCACCACACAGTGCATCCTGCACTCCATCGTCTGATAGGTGATTTTTGCGCGCGCACACTTTTGTGAGGGAATGTTTGAGGCTTATTTTTGCTTTATGGTGAACATCTTAGTATGAGAGTGGGTGTCTGTGCATTAGGCCTCGTTGGCCAAACAGTAGTGAACTATTTTGATAGTGTGAGTGGCCAACATCTTAAAACTTTGTTGCTTTTTTAGAAGAAGGAACAGATGTCTGATTCTGAAAAACACTGTATTTCTACTGAAGGACACAGAGCTGTTTTTTTCCAAAACTACAGCACTGATCCGTGTAGAGAAATGGGGTGTGTGTGTTGGTGTGGGGTAACAAAGTGATCAGAGACTTTTGATAGTATATGATGCATACACAAACAACTCGCAGTGGAAACCATCAGTTCCTCTGTTCCTCTTTAATAATTGCAGTTATCTCCCCCCCCTGTTCCATTTACTGTTGTAATGATAAAAAAGAGGGAGAGGGGGGAGAGAGAGATAACACTTAAACTGCTGAATGTTCATTTGACATTTGGACTCCTTTCATCTCTAATTTTGGATAGCAACAGAGTTTCTCACTAAATAAAAAAAGATTTTGACTATAGTGGCTCCAGCACAAGGTGGCAAAGAGCTTTTGATTATAATATTTCAGCAGCGTGAGAATTAATGGTAAAGGCTAAAAGGGAATTTGGGTTCTCTGTGGGAGAACAATCTGCGGAACAAAGACCTTTTACTACCCAGGAGGACTTTACCAAGTTTTAGATGCTGATTTTCCTCACTTTTCTTTTCAACAGTGGAACATCTCTATTAGTGCCTTTCAGGCCGGAATATCATGCAGGGAATTAAAAGGGCAAGGCAATCTGGAAAGTGGCATCTATTATATAGATTGCATGCATAGCATTCCGCCTAATTATAAAGTTATGCTTCTTATTCACATATATTTAGCATCCTGTAAAAGCAGCAAATGAAACACTAAAGGTGCTGTATTCAAAAGAATGCCATCATGGCCTGCAGTTTTAAAAATGATATAGCTCAAGAATATAAGCTCCTAAACCTAAAGGAGTGATGAATCTGCGGCGCTCCGGATGCTATTGGACTCCAGCTCCCATCAGACCCTGCCAGGATGGCCAATGGCAAGGGATGATGGGAGTTGTAGTCAAGCAACATCTTGAAGGTCGCAGGTTCTCCAACCCTGCCCTAAACACCTGCCTACAGTTATCTCTAAAAGTCACACAATCCTATACATGTCAATTCAAAAACAAGGCCATTGGGGTCAATGGGACTCACTCTCAAGGAATTGAGTATGGGTTTTGAGCTGGTTTCACCTAAGCCCATGCTTAGGTTAACCATGTCTTTCAATGTGTATTACAGGGGAAGAATAAATATTTTCTACCACCTTCTGCCAATTCCTATAGCCATGATTTAGTCCAAGTTAAAGACTTTTCCATCTCACTGATTTCAATAGGGCAGATTTATGCATACCTTGGATTGCCTCATTGAAATCAATAGGAATTGAAAGTGTTTAATGTGGTGAGCCATGATGTCAGTATTTGCCTGTAAAAGGCATTCAGTGAAGGAAGCCCCCACAATGTCCAGCTTTTCAGGCAAATCCATTAACAATGATTAGCTGTCAAAACTGCCATACAGTGTGTTTTGTGGTATATTTTGCAAAAATGTTAGCCCTTTGACCTTTGCAATCCCTTTCGTCTTTATTGGTGGTTCATCTCTGTTCACTTCCCCCTAGGTTAGAGGGGCCATAAAAAAGGAAGGATGTGGAACGTGTTGTCAAAGTAGCCAATCAAACAACAGAATAATGAAAAGGTTAAAATAGTGGAGAATATTACTATGATTTATCAAACATGAAAAGTTAGATTTTAGTCCTGAAGTCTCCTGAGTAAAATCATAATGATAAGTGAAAATGACACTTCTGAATAGATTCAGGTGACAGCAATTCCATATTGAGCACTCTTGATTCACCAATAAAATTGGTTTCATTACTTTTAAGATTCTAATTTTGTAGCTACTTTGGCTGTAGTAGCCTGCAGTGAAAAAGAAGAGCAAGCATGTTAAATATTGTAGATCCTTGCATTATGCAGTCAAATTAGCTTTTGAGTCCGTTCCTTCCTCTGAAACTGCCTCATAGAATTGAAGCTTTAGTTGTATAAATTGGTTGTTTGTACATCATTTCTGGTATGTATGTGTGCATGCGTCTGTCCCTGTCTGTATATCTTCTTTGGCGATCACTCGTAGCCGAGTAAGATTGTCTTCCATAAACACGGTTTAAACAATGAGTCCGTAAGTGACTGTGGAGGCCAATTCTGGATCCACACGTCCTTCCACAGTGGGGACATTGATTTCTGGGTGGGAGTTGATCACGGTGTGGATTTGCCAAGCGTGCCTTCCTCTTAGCATGTTTCTCCCTTGCAACCTGATTTCAAGTGTCTTCAAAGCCCATGACACCTTTGGTAAAGGCTGTTCTCCAACTGGAATGCTTGCAGGCCAGTGTTTCCCAGTTGTCAGTGTTTATACTACATTTTTTTAGATTTGCCTTAAGACAGTCTTTAAACCTCTTTTGTTGACCACCAGCATTACGCTTTCCATTTTTAAGTTCAGAATAGAGTAGTTGCTTTGGAAGACGATCATCAGGCATCTGCACAACATGACCAGGCCAACAAAGTTGATGTTGAAGAATCATTGCTTCCACACTGGTGATCTTTGCTTCTTCCAGTACACTGATATTAGTTTGCCTGTCTTCCCAAGTGATGTGTAGAATTTTTCGGAGACACCGTTGATGAAATCTTTCGAGGAGATGGAGATGGTGTTTATAAGTGGTCCATGTTTCACAATATATAAATATATGCATGTGCACACACACCCCTACAGTAACGGACTGTAGGGTGGTGTAGGGTGGTGGCATTCCTGCTGGTATGTTTGCACCATGCCAACTTGTCTGTCATCTCACCCCACCCCCTCCTGGTATGCATCAGTGACTCAGCTATCGGGAGAACCATTGCCGCCAGCCCACCCCACTATCAGCCTCATGTATCAGGATGATCACTCTGTGACCTCCTAAGTCTACAAGAATCTCAATTTAAAACTCTGCATAATGTGATCTACTCATCTCAATGAGTTTGAGGGCCTTCTCGATAGGTGCACCCGTCCTGTGGAACGCCCTCCCATCTGATGTCAAGGAAACACACAATTATTTGACTTTTAGAAGACATCTTAAGGCAACCCTGCTTAGGGAAGTTTTTAATATTTGATGTTTTATTGTGTTTTTAATACTCTGTTGGGAGCCAGTCAGATGGGCAGCATACTACTACTACTACTACTACTACTAATAGTGTGGCTACTGACAAAAATCTCTTTTATCCGATTTTGGACTCCACACAGCTGTGGGGTTCTTTGGTTTAGCATCCTGCATGTGTCAGCCTGACTGGAAGGTAAATTCCAAAATTGGCTAATCTGTCTCTGCAGCAACTGAGTTTATAAGCAGGTGTGGGTGGTTGCTGTTTTTACAGAAGATGTGAATGACCTACCCGGAATTTAATTACCTATGTAGAAGTGATATTGAAACTATCTTGCTTGTTTGCTTGTGAAGAAACTAATCAAATGGGTCCCCGAAACTGTGTAGTGGATTTCTTAACTCCATTTTATCCTTTGCCGTCTTGGATGTTGACTTAGGAGTTGAGGATGGCAAGCTGATGATTCCAGAAAACCTCCAAATGTCAGCTTCTTGTTGACATGTGATAATGGTCCCCCAACTCAGCTGTGCCCTTCCACTACTGGACAACCTTTTCTGCTCACATGTGGGCCATTTCCAAGCTAGGAGAAGTGGATTTTGCACAAGCTCTTTCTCTATATAGCATTTATACCGACTGCAATAGTTTATATGTATTCGCCTTTATTTTCGTTATTCACCATAATTCTGAATTGCACCAGAAATACAATAATACAAACTGGAAGTAAAAAGACTAGTGTGTAAGGAAGAAAGGGGAAGGAGGAAGGCAAATTTCCTTAATTTTCACTATGATTTGATTAAAAGCATAGCTACAAGTGGCCATGATGCTAGGCATTTTGGAGAAAATAAATTATGTATTGATTTTGTCCCCTCCAGGCATTTACTTATCCTTAATTCATCTCACTGTAAGTATCTGAATATTTTGCTTTGGTATCCAAAGAGACAAAATGACAAAATATATCTCCACAACAGCTTGTCTTATCAAATGGAAATGCCATGAAACCTTCTCTCACATCAATAGCACAGGAACATCGCCAGAATTTTCCTGTACAGCCTATCATTTAAATTCCTTTGTATTTCTCCTTGAACACTAAGTAAGAACTGCTTTATATGCTTTGGTTTCAGCAGTAGAAAGCTGTGAACCAGCATATGATTTCTTAACAGAAAAGGCATTCATTTCCTAATGCTTCAAAGCTATTTAAGACATGGACGTTTCCTGGGGATAAGACATCTCGCTTTTATCAATCACTGAGGAATCATAAAATACCAATGGATTATCAACCCAAGCAACATTCTTCCTTGCAAATTTGAAAAGGAAGAACAGAAAAACCTTTGAAAGCCAATTAAACATATTCATATTTTGATGGAATGCATTTTATTTTATTTTAAATCCCTTTTCAGTTTTTGCAGTGTTCACTTCCACATGGAACTTTGAAAGGTGGTTTGTTTGTTTATTTAAATATTTTAATATAATATACACCGGAGTTACACATAAACCCGTTATCAAATTATCATTGGAATCATTTCATGAAAGCCAAGGGTTGCACAGCGCCTGATGTTTGATGTTTGTAATTTCGCTTCCAAATGTGCATTTTGAGAATACGTGAAATAAAAACAAAATGGCATAGGTCAATTCATCTTAGATTTACCTTTGGAGTCGGCAACCCATATTGGACTATAAACCTCTTTGAAAGATCTCATCTTAAAATGGAAGAGGCAAGTCCTACCTTCAGTTTGGTACTTACTGTGTCTTGTATAACTCTTGACTAATACTGAATAAGTGAGCCACAGCATATGGGGAAGTGTTTCGGACATGAAAAATGGTACTGCCCTACAGTCAAAGAGCCCTAATAGGGCATTCTAAACCCTCCATGTAATGAGAGACAATAAACAAGGGAATGGCAGCTTCCCTGCTCCATCACTGTCCCCATCACTCCCCTGGAGTTGGAGAGAGAATTTATGCTTTACTTGGGTAGGATCACCATATGACTGAGGATCCTAAGTTCTAAAATGTTCAGGTAGCCTGCTTGAGTAGAAGAGACTATTTGCTGCAGAAGTTATCTCTCCAGCTTTTGGAGGATGACAGAGGAAGTCATAAAGAACAGAGGAGGAGTGCTTGTCCTTACTCCTCCTCATTGCGATGGTTACAAGGTTGTGGGTCTGAAGCTTTAGTCAAACTACACACACACACACACACACACACACAGTGCATTCTCTAATTTCCTGGGGGTGTCTCTTAGTCTACAGCACAAACTTCACCCTTGACGACAACATTCCCATGCCCCAAGGCCAGCTCAAAAGATAACAGGGTAAATCAATGGTGACTAAGACCTTTCTGGAAGTCTTCTCTGGGCATACAGACTCCATTCCCTCTCCCAAGTGGCATTCTTGTAAACCTTTTTGCAAAATGACTTGCTGCCCAAAGCGACAATCTCTTGTTGTTTCATTTATGGTCTTTTCCACGTATTGCTTGCATTGCTGCCATTCATTTGCTCAATGCAGAGAAGTAACATGAAGGTTTTCCTTGGCTTTCCATCTCTGTCAGAATCTGCTTTCGACTTGCTACTTTACAATGCAGTCCTATGCATGTCCCCTAAAAATAAGCCCCACCGAGTTCAATGGGGCTTACTCCCTGGTAATATAGGACTGCAGCCTCGGTGTTGTTCATGTCTGTTGCAGAATGCAAATTAATATGTTAAGCAGACTTGGTTCCAATAAAGACACTTGTACCGTCCCTGCTGTTTCTTTTCTCCATCGTGAAGGCAAAACACTAATTCCAGATGCATCGGGAATATTAATTCCTTTTGTTAAATATTAAGAGCCCCTGATATCCGAGGGGCAAAATAAAAATAGCATGGTGGGTATCTGGCCTTTCATGGTTTGTGAGGCCAAATCAGATTGCAATGGCAGTGCTGAAATCAGAAGCCAAGAGTGTTACAACAAGACCTTTTGAGGGGAGCCTATTATTAGGAGCCACCTAAGTTAATGAAATGTGCTGAGACAAGACAATTAGGCAAATAAGCTAAAATTAAAAACAGTATGAGCCGTACCATAATCCACTTTTGATTGCTTGATAAAGCCAACAGCTGGGTTTTTTTTGGTTGGTTTTTTTTGGGGGGTAATACGGGGTTAGAATTTGTAAATCGCCAACATCTCTTTTGCTGAGATTGTTTTCCCCAGCCCTTGATCAGAAGGGAAAAGTAATTACAATAAGTTGCTGTGAAGGTGTCCCTCAGTTTGAGCATTTCAATAGCTGGATGGATGGAGAAGAATTTCATGCAGTCTGCATTTTTAAAGCAAGCCAACCCGATTTGCAGCTCTTGGACTATGACATGATCTGAAAGTCATTGTCTTTCAGATTCCTCACCTCTCTAAATTCTGTGGGACAAAACGCATTTAAAGATACGTAGTAAAATACATATTTAAATACTAACCTTCATACAGATTACTTTTAGGAAAACAATACCAGAGATCAATGAGGAAATGGGACAAAACTGAGTTAAGAATAACCACGTGCAAAAACTGGCTCAGGCTGTTAATAGGCTGGTGATCCCTTTTTGGATGATTCCCAGACTGCAGAATGGACAGAAATCTTTAATCCATGTGACATTTGCAGACAAACAACTCCTGCAAACTGGTACTTGTTTGTTTTTCTTTTGGCAGCTCTATTTAGTCATTGACTGTAGTATTTTTACTGTATCTGTCTTATAGTCCTGGACTATACAAACAAACAGGGTGAGTTGTAGAGTCCTGATATGATAGAAAGGGCTATACCAGTTCAGACTGCGAGTGTGGTATGGAAATCTGAATGCTTCCTTATTTTAAAATTAGTCATTAAATAAACAAGTCCCCTGTAAATAGAAAGCACATGGCTAGGATTGGGTTGGTGGTGTTTTATTTCTAATGAGTTGCTTTTCTCAAGATAGGGGGTGGGGAGCATTAGAAAAAATGGAATCCTAATGTGTCAACCAGGGAATAATGCAGGCTTCCCTGATCTGATGCCCTCTGGATGTGGTTAAACTATAACTCCCATCATCCCCAACCAGCTGACTGGAGGTGATGGGAGTTGTGGTCCAAAGTATCTGAATGGCACCAGGTCAAGGAAGCCTTGCCATACTACTTCTGTGCAGATTGGTAGAATTTTAGATTGCACCATGTCCTTAGACTATAGGTGTGAGATCTTATTTTCAAATGTTTTTTCTGCCTAGATAGCTTCCTGCATCTAACAAAAGCACACCAGGGGGACATGTTTTGCATAGCTCTCGTCTGGTGTGCCAGTTTATGTGGCACAGCAGTTTGAAAATGAACAAATTGGGGGAGTATCCTGAAATTTCTGATTTGATATTTATATTCCAACTTTGCTACGACAAATGTTGAGCTCAAAGCAGCTAACAATGATCACAAGACCACTAAAAAACAACAAACATCACAACTGCTAAACTGTTAAACACAGTAACATAAACATAGCAAACAACAACAAATTAATGATTAATACAATTCAATAAAGTCATAGTCATTCAAAATATCAGAAATCATTTATCAAAAGGATTAATACAATTCAATCAGGGCTTTTCCTCCCAGCTACAACTCACCGCAACTCAGTTCTGGCACCCCTCAGGTGGGCGCCATTGCCATTCTAACACAACAAGGCAGGTGTTCACTGTGAGTTCCGGCACCTCTTTTCTAGAAAAACAGCCCTGAATTCAATACAGTAATTCAAAATATAAGAATTATGGCAGATGACATCCTTTCTCTGAGCAAGGGCCTCTCCTTTGCTCAGGGCTGCTGGCAGCACACTTCCAGGCAGTAGGTTGTGTCATAATTTTAATCTTGACTTCTTTTTCACCCCGCATGGGTCCACAGGTGCACCTTCAGGTGAGAGTAGGTCTTGCTGTGGCCAGCGTAGGTGTGGGTGACAATCCATTTGTGGTGCCAGGGGCAAAAGCCCTCTTGGGCCTTGCTTCTGGCAGTTCTGGTGTCGGCATGTTTGTGGTGTGGTACAGTCAGAATTCTCTCTCCCCATGCCATCTGCCTGTGCTACTCTTCCTGGTTCAGTTTTACGGGGTGAGGGGGACTGATTTGCATAAATCTGGCTCCATTGTGCCTTATTTGAAATACATCAATTCATGCTGGCACACAAACAGGATGCTTGTGTATCTATACTGTATATCTGTCTCTTTCGTTTTCATTTTTAAATCAAGCATTCTAAAGCACAGTAATAGCAAATCCCTTTGTTTAGGATGAACTCGCCTAGCTGTTTCAAGACTGAAATATTCAAGCCAATGGAGCATTTGTTGGTATCTCCAAGTTTCACACTGGAATCCAGGAAAATAGTAATGATTTATGTCTTATCTTGTCTCACTCTGCTGCAACAGATGTCATTATGGCAGATGCCAGGCTCATTATAACACAAATATGAATTGCCTCAAAGTGCAACAACAGAAAACATTACCTAGGTAAAATAAAAATAAAAAGGGAAAAGAGACATGCTGCTGCCACCAGCTCCCCCCCCCCCCAACCCCTACACACTGCATGTGTCTGATGACTGAGATGTGGGATTTCAGCGTGAAACTTGAACAGAACTTATCTGTGCCCCCATAGCACAGCTTGAGCAGGAACTGAAGAAAACAACTCAACATATACACACACAAATATCCCAAGGTCTAACACTTGAACTGGAGGGAAATTACATAGGTTCATTTTAAAACGGTGTTGCTTGGCAAAAAATGTACTACCACACAATATAATTACAAAGAAACCCTTTAAGAGTTTTTTAGCTCCAAACCACCAGAAGCTGGCCCTGCTATATGCGCACAGCTTTACCTTTTATGCATGCTTTCAATAAGTCCCTAAGCAATCAATTCTTTGCACATATCTCCGCCCCGCTCCTAGGGATTGGGATATCTATTGATTTCAGTTGTGCCCAGTTTCTTGTTTTCCCATTCTTAGCTTCAGTTCTCCACATTTCCACACCAGTAATTTTATTTTAGGGACGCGGGTGGCGCTGTGGTCTAAACCACTGAGTCTTGGGCTTGCCGATCAAAAGGTCGGCGGTTCGAATCCCCGCGACGGGGTGAGCTCCTGTTGTTTGGTCCCAGCTCCTGCCAACCTAACAGTTTGAAAGTATGTCAAGTACAAGTAGATAAATCGGTACCACTCTGGCAGGAAGGTAAACAGTGTTTCCATGTGCTGCTCTGGTTTGCCAGAAGCAGTTTAGTCAGGCTAGCCACATGACCCGGAAAAACTGTCTACAGATAAAGGTCAGCTCCCTTGGCCAGTAAAGTGAGATGAGCGCCCCAACCCCAGAGTCGTTCAGGACTGGACTTATTGGTCAGGGGTCCCTTGACCTTTAATTTTATTTTATTTTTAAGTTCTCATGAAAATTCACCAGCTTTTAGTATGAATTTCTCCTACTGTGCACATTTTAATGCAATGTTGCTTAGCATGCAATTCTGCATTTTATTGCAATTCTGCATTTTATGCTTTTAGGTATGGCAGCTGTTTTGTGCTATGTCATGCCCCTAAGGTGTCGATTTTAGGCCACATCTCCTGACATGCATTTTGTGTTATGCCCTGCCTTTGCTGCAGCCATTTTGTAAGTGTACCACAGCACTTCCTTCAAATTTCAGATCTGTCCGCTGGCCACCAAAACACTGGTAGGCCAACATAGGAGGAAGGCAAGCCTGGGAAGAGGCAGTGTTAATAAGAGATAGCTGGTGTGTTGTTAAGACACCTACCATATTTGCCCTCTACCAGCTGATGCTGACTGATAACGATGGGAGTGTGGAGGTAACGCTCCACTTTGCGAAGGCACCAGACATACAACAGTATGTCAAGGAGCATTTTGCTTGCTTTCCCTGACCTTTTGCCTTCTTGGCTAGAAAACAGGGTTTTCCCCCTGACCTTTTGACCTCTCACAATTTGTTTGTTAGACATATCACTTGGCTGGAGCATGAAGGGGGACAGCAGACGTAATCAAGTATCGGGGGAACATCTGAGGGAAACATCTGCTGACACGTGTATTTGCTAATGCTGGAAATGTGCGTAGATGGAAATACTTTAAGTTCAGGGTGGTTTCACAACTGTTTCCAATTGCTGACTTCTGCTAATAAAAGGAGCCTCAGCAGAGCTAGTCGGCAGCTTGCTTGGAGCACAGCTCACCTGCATTCAACTTCCTGTCGTCCCCGTTATCCCTACATGGGAGTTGACCAGAACATCTAGAGAGCACTAGCTTGGGGAGGCCATTTTCAAATGAATATTTTCCAGGAAAGATGGTGACAGGCATCCCCCCCGCCTCCATTCAGAAGAGCAGTTGAAAGAAGCAACATGTCCTTGGCAGGTGAAACATTCACCAGTGTTATACCAGCCTGGAAGAATACACACATGCACACACACACACACACACACACACACACACAGGCACAGGCACCAGCTCCTATCAGCCAAGGCAGTTTCACACCCCCCCACATGTATTTTTTGAGGGGACTGGGCCCCATCAATATTCAGAGGGCATTCTACTCCACCCCTGGCTCCTTGCGATATTGCATGCGCAAGGTCAGGATATTGCACAGCATCGCATGGGCGACATCAGGACATCACATTGGGGGCCCTCAGTCAACTAGAGAAGTTGGTGCCTCTGTATATACATATAGATCTCCTTCAAAAGGTTAATGTTCATGCTTGCCATGATAAAGACTGTACCTCAAGCCATGTTCACACCATGCACTTAAATACACATGACTTCGTCCAAAGAATTCTGGGAAGCATCCTGAGAGTTGTTAGGAAACCTCTATTCCCCTCCCAGAGCTACAATTCCCAGAGCTCCCTGTGAAGAGGGACAGTTGAACCCCCCTTGGGAATTGTTTTCAGCAGCCTTAACAAACCACAGCTCCTGTAATTCCCATGAATCCCATAAAGCTTGGGGGGGAGCCATGAATGTTGGGTACTATTCTAAATGCATGTTGTGAATCCCTGTCAGGGTTGGCATGTCCCATTTCGGCACCTTAGGTGAAACAGGAAGTGCCGCCGCCCTGCTCTGCTGGAGCCATGCCACATCACCCCTCCCTTAAGACTAAACCGCTGGCGGAGAAGTGGTGTTGGCATTGGTGCTGATTTCTGGTGAGTTCTCCATTAGATCCCGTGAGATTTCAGTGAGATATTGTGGGAAATCAGTACCAGTGCTGGTGGCAGAGGTGGTAGGGTGAGCAGGGTGCCCACAGGTGTGCCATTTGTGGGGCTTCTGCTGCCTGAGGTGGCTGCTTCACTCCACCTCACAGGTAAAGGTAAAGGGACCCCTGACCATTAGGTCCAGTCGTGACCGACTCTGGGGTTGCGGCGCTCATCTCGCTTTATTGGCCGAGGGAGCCGGCGTACAGCTTTTGGGTCATGTGGCCAGCATGACTAAGCCGCTTCTGGCGAACCAGAGCAGCACACGGAAACGCCGTTTACCTTCCTGCCGGAGTGGTACCTATTTATCTACTTGAACTTTGACGTGCTTTCAAACTGCTACGTTGGCAGGAGCAGGGACCGAGCAACGGGAGATCACCCCGTCACAGGGATTCAAACCGCTGACCTTCTGGTCAGCAAGTCCTAGGTTCTGTGGTTTAACCCACAGCGCCACCTGCGTCCCTACATCCCGGGTAGGTGAAGCCTAATACTTGTCGTGTCAAGATGGAAAAAAATAGCCCCCGAAGAGTATCTTCACTCCAGCGTAGACAATGTTGAGCTTGGTGGATCAATGGCCTGACTCAACATAATACAGTATCCTATGTTTCCGTGTATCTCCTCTATGCCTGAACTGCTAGTGAGCATTGCAAGAATAACATGCCCATGCAAGTACCATCTAAATGCCTTGTGTCCTATGCCAAAATGTGGGGAAGGAAAGAAAGCTGCCTTTTTCATTTTTAAAAAAGAGACCAGTTATGATCAGCAGTGCTTCCCCTCACCTCTTGCACCTTCCACTTGCACCCAGAGGAAATTCCTTTATTAAAAATGAAAAGTATGAAGTTCCTCACACTTCAAACCTTAGCCAGCTTATATGATGATGCAAACAGATTTTTCCCCCGCGCGCCCCTTTTCTGTGTTCTCGTCTCACAACGAATTGAATTATCTGGAATACCCAGGAGACATAGAAAACTTCAAAGCCTGGCCCCAAATAATGTGCAGAATAGGTACAGTATGAATACCAACAGCGCTTGAGCTTCGAGTTCAAACAACCTTTTAAGAAAAGAGCTTTTTTAAAAAAAAAAAAAAAATGAATCAAGTTTGTCTCAAAGGTGTGAAACTGGAAAGGAACAAAAATTAAATAAAAGGCTGGTCCCAAATATGAGGGGGTTCATTCTCTCCCCCCCCCCCATTCTCACGCACAGTTCTTTGCTGGCTATAGCAGATCAGCTTGACCACTGAGGGCGATTAAGGGATAAAGCCCCCAAATGAATGATGGTCTGAAACAAAACTCAAACTTTTGAAGCACCTAATTAGGGATGTTATTACTGCTTGAAATGGGGAGGGGATCACGTTGCTCTACAAACGTATGAGCTGTGTGTGGTGAACAAAGGGGTGGCTTGCTAAACTGATCTGGCAAAATCCTCGCGTCATACTTAGCAAGAGTGCATCCTTCGAATGTGAAAATTAAAAAGCGTCCCTGGGCTTGGCTTCAGAACTTGTACAGAGCTCTGCAGAGCAGTTGGACCACAGAGAACAATAAATAAATCAAGCCCACAGGAGGAGTGTGGCTGCAGATGAAATGCCCCTCTCATGGCAAATCTTCGCGTCCAGGGAAGGCGGCCCCGTATAGGGAAGTTTTCTAATGGTTGATGTTTTATTGTGCTTTAATATTTTGTTAGGAGCCACCCAGAGTGGCTGGGGCAACCCAGTCAGATGGGCAGAATACAGTAACAGCAGCAACAGCAGCAGCAACCACAACAGCTTGTTTAGCTTATTTATGAGCACCCTTTGCAAAAGTCACATGATAATTTACAACAAAGTCATATAAGATAAAAAAAAAAAAACAGTACGTAAAATCTGTTAAAAAATACAATCCTTAAAATATACAATACCACAACTCATAGCAATCCACTTTTTAAAGTCATTTACTAAAAGCAGCAGAAGCAACCAATCCTTTTTTTTCTAATTTTCTAATTTTTATCCAAATGATCCACCAAAAAATTAGAAATATTGGTGCTCAAAGCTTGGTTTATTATTGCTTTGCAATCAGTCATATCAACATTTTTATTTACCTATTTATTAAATATATATGTAATACATCACAGGGCAGTTTACAGCATAAAAATACAAAATGAAAACACAAAATAATTACAACAACAAGCAGAAACCAATAACCCCCTCCCACAAACACATTAAAAGGCCATAGATTTTTTTAAAATGAGCCATGTTGCTTAGGAACTGCGATAAAATGTAGAATGTTGGAGAAAAATACAAAAGAAAAGAAAATGGAAAGAAACTGTTACATCTGGGTAGGGTATTTCTGAATTATAAGGAAAAAATTGATATACTGAAATCAATTTTCTTTCTTTCAGATGCAGATGAGCGTACAGAAGATCAATACTGAAACAATGAGAGGGATCAATGTTTCCCCAAGGCTATAGTCTCCTTCTCCTATGAAGAACCTAATAATTTTAAACAATATAAAACTATGATAAAAAATAAGACCTGAATTCCCCAGTTACAGGCACCTATGGGCTATCTTTATATATATATATATATATATATAGAGAGAGAGAGAGAGAGAGAGAGAGAGAGAGCATAATGTATGTTTCTTTAATTTGCCAAATACATGCAAGTATTGCATTATGGGCAAAGTTTCTGCTATTGACAAGTAGCTGTCTTCCTCATAACCCAGGCTGGTGCTGAATTTTCGTAAGAGGTGGTGATGATAGAAAACCAAATTGGCCTGATGGCCTGATAAAGTGAACATTTTAGTTACTAAGCTAAATGATAAAGAAACAAGGCATGCTACTGTGTAGGTGTAGCCTTAAAGGAAACAGCTCTGAGCATGCTTGTATCAGATTTACTGGCTCCAGGGCCTAACAAAAAATAAGCCTCTTAATGTGGCTGGATTGCCATCACGACAAAAGGAGGGAGGTGAAAGTTCCATAAGCAAGTCTAAGAGCCAGTAGCTCCATTAATATACAAATTTGCTATCACAATGTGAGTGTTTCTCTGCCTGGAGACAAATAGCTGCATGTTAGAATGCAGGTGGAATTGACTGGCATCCCTGAGAACCATCTTGTGAAAATATTTGCTTTATTTGTACTGAATGTCTTCCTTTAGAAAGAATGAGATATAACCCATGCAAAATATCTATAAAAACGAATTTCAAGGCAATACAATGAAGTATTGACCTACGTTTCAATAATTAACAAAAGATACCCACTGGTCTGTGAATAATGCTGAAGGAATGGGTCCATTTCTCATTTGAGCCATATCAGTCAATTTATCCATCATGATTTTTATTTACTGTTGTAATACTTAAGTGCTTACTTCAAAATTCAATACCATCTTGGCAATATAATACCTAAGGAGAGGAAAAATAAAAAAGAGAAGGTAAAGAAGCGGGTGGGGGAAGACCCCACCTCATCAATTTTCTTCCTTTGATTAGCTAATTGCTTATATTCTCATAAATATGCTAAAAAGGATGAACAGTACTGGATCGGTCACCCCTAATTTAAGTTTGTTTCCATTTGATCAGAGCAATTAAATAGTTCTTTGCACTAAAAGCATCTTCTGAAACCAGCAGTTGCCAGGTTAATGTTATTTTCCCCCTGTCTTAATAGGGAAAGCCTGCGTATTGTATACATGGTTGTATTGGATAATTTATTGACTCCTATTGTGTGCATGTGTTTGTCGCTGTTATCTCCTGTGCTGGAGATGTCACAAAAGGTAGCTTGATCTAGGAAACCAAGTATATGCATTCCAGCAGCAAATTTATAATCTGGTTCCCACTAACTTGCTACAGACAAGCAAAATCAAAGCCGTTTCTGCTCATATTCATTTTAATATTCAACTATCAAGCAAAACAGCTACCTGTTCCATATGGTGCTCATTTTGCAATGGAAAGGGTAATTTACATTAGAAGTCTGTGTGCATATCACTTTCACAACCACCCTGACATATGGAGATCAAAGCATGGGCTTCATCAATAGCATTTTATAGCCTTTTGTTTATGGGGCAATAACACAGGCATTAGTGACAACTTTATTGTAAGATCTACACTTTGGGATCATTGATGAATTGAAGGTCTAACTTCCCTGTGTCTCTGTACGCATGTGTGTGGTTTTCTTGTAGCAATGCTGTATGCATTTTAAAATGCACACCCCAAGTGTTAGATGCTTAGCAAATCTCTTTTCCAACTGGCATTGTAAAGTGAAGACATTCTCCAGAATTCCAGGAACAATTCAAGTCTGGGATCAGTTTCAGAGGTATGCTTAAAATCACTGAAATTTCTCAACTATGGGTACACTTAAAACAGTCGCGTGAAAGAATCTTTGCAAGCTGAGCAAAGGCACTCCTAATCACATTCCAGTAAGAAACCAACTTTTGTCAGTACATGATGGGCCACTCTGGTGAAATCCTTGACTGGCACTACAAAGGGTGTGAATTATTTGCACACTCAGCCATCACATCATCTTGGACTGTGACCTGTGGTGCCTGGATGACTAATTGTGGTGCTCTTTGAAGATTATGGCAAAGTAGCCAAAATTTCTTACAGATATGTTATCCGATCTTGCAGTCTTTGTTTCCATGGAGTACAGGTGGTCAGCATATAATGAAATGAATTTTCTAGCTGTTTCAATTAAACCGAATGAGATAGGAACAAAAATACATAAAAGGGAGGCACGTGTTGTGGAGGGAAGAAGATCTGACATCTTTTTTTTTTTAGGATTATCATACCATTGCAGTTAAAAGGTAAAGGTAAAGGTACCCCTGCCCGTACGGGCCAGTCTTGACAGACTCTGGGGTTGTGCGCCCATCTCACTTAAGAGGCCGGGGGCCAGCGCTGTCCGGAGACACTTCCGGGTCACGTGGCCAGCGTGACATCGCTGCTCTGGCGAGCCAGAGTCGCACACGGAAATGCCGTTTACCTTCCCGCTGGTAAGCGGTCCCTATTTATCTACTTGCACCCGGAGGTGCTTTCGAACTGCTAGGTTGGCAGGCGCTGGGACCGAGCAGCGGGAGCGCACCCCGCCGCAGGGATTCGAACCGCCGACCTTTCGATCGGCAAGCCCTAGGCGCTGAGGCTTTAACCCACAGCGCCACCTGCGTCCCAGACACCATTGCAGTTACTTTATCCCAAAGGAGGGGATATTTTACTCCCTTGCCAGTCTAATTGCAGCAGCTGGGACCAAGCTTAAGGTCCGGCTGTGCAAATGAGTCCGTTTATGAAGTCAAATTCCAGTCTCTCGCTTAGAGGGAGGGGAAACAGAACCGCAACAGTTGTGCTTTGCCGTCTGAGGCCGGTGACAGACAAGAGTTCCCTTCGCATAGAATCATAGAGTGGTAAAGTTGGAAGGGATCATGAGCATCACCTAGTCCAACCACCTGCAAAGCAGGAATATGCTATTCGTGCCGTGGGAATCTGCATGTAGAATGAGCAGAGGAGCTGCATTGCTGCTAGCCTCACCTCCTTCACTGCATGGTGTTCTGGGCCACAACTGTGCTGGGCCTGGGGGTAACCCGTGTAACACGGTCCAGGACCGGTCCAGAATCTGGGCATGTTTAGCCTGGAGAAGAGGAGGTTAAGGGGTGATATGATAGCCATGTTCAAATATATAAAAGGATGTCACATAGAGGAGGGAGAAAGGTTGTTTTCTGCTGCTCCAGAGAAGCGGACACGGAGCAATGGTTCCAAACTACAAGAAAGAAGATTCCACCTAAACATTAGGAAGAACTTCCTGACAGTAAGAGCTGTTCGAGAGTGGAATTTGCTGCCAAGGAGTGTGGTGGAGTCTCCTTCTTTGGAGGTCTTTAAGCAGAGGCTTGACAACCATATGTCAGGAGTGCTCTGATGGTGTTTCCTGCTTGGCAGGGGGTTGGACTCGATGGCCCTTGTGGTCTTTTCCAACTCTAGGATTCTATGATTCTATGGTTCCACTAGGAGTCAGTCCAACAGGACCAAGGCAGGACACTAGGCAAGGACAGGGGCAGGATCTAGCATACAGCAATGTTGCTCCCGCAACCTG
Source organism: Podarcis cretensis (assembly GCF_951804945.1). Classification (NCBI taxonomy): domain Eukaryota; kingdom Metazoa; phylum Chordata; class Lepidosauria; order Squamata; family Lacertidae; genus Podarcis; species Podarcis cretensis. The sequence continues at coordinate 30,570,231 of NC_137181.1, read as the reverse complement.
GGGCGGGGTCTGACAGCCTTTTATCTTTGTTGGGGTAGCGGCCGGTCCTGATCCCCTGGCGACTCACCTCCCTGTTTCAGCTGAAGGTGAGCACTCCTCCTGCAAGTACTCAGGTCTCTCCTCTCAGACCTTAGTCTCTGCAGCTCGGGAGACATCGGTGGGTTACTAGACCCAGGGGCCGCCTCAGCCTCCCCTGACCCAACGTTAATGGAGCAGCTGTAAGTGATGGCCCAGCTGAAGGCAACAAGGTAATCCCCGCACCTGGAGCCAGGGCAGGGTCAGGCCCCTGACTCGACCCAGCTGGTGTTTGTGCAGGGGAACCTGTGCAGACTGGGACTCTTCAGGGTCAGGCCCCAGACTTGGTTCCGATGATGCCTGAGGCAAAGGATCCGGTGCAGACTGAGTCTCCTCTGGTTCCGAGTCCGAGCCCGAGTCCCAGGCCATCACAACAACATCTACATGCTGAGTATAGACATCTTAGAAGATGAAGCCAATGCACATAGAACTCAACATGCATAGACTTCCACTATGCAGATGTGGGTGCACAATGTGCAAATATCAAGAGGTGTGGTCTGGCTGTCATATGGCATTAGGGTCAGGAGCAGTCCATGGTCCTTGGCCCCTTGTACATGCATAATGCATGTGAAAGGGGATCATATACAAAGCCTGGGGTTCTTCATTAGATAAGAACAGTGCTTTTTTTCTTTAAAAAAATGTTTGGGGGGTCCTCTCATTTTCCTACTCATATTGAAATACTGCCCCTCAATGAGGCCAAACATAGGTTTGCAAAATGTTTAGGGGTATGCGTACCCCTGCATCCCCCCCAGAAAAAAAATCACTGGGTAAGAACATAAGAAAAGCTTTTATAATTTTATAAACTTCTAAATTGACACCTCTTGCCTTTTCTCTAGACAAAGAAGTCCCAAAATTTGCAATTTTTTTCTTCATGGGGTGGGGGGTGGAGTGAGGTTGCTCCATCCCTTTAATCATTCTGGTTGCCCTTTTCTCAATCATTTCCAACTCCACTATATCATTTTTGAGGTAAGGTGGCCAGAACTGCACACAGTCTTTCCAGTGTTGTAGCAACAGATCTGTGTAATGGCATTATGATATTGGCAGTTCTATTTTCAATTCCTTTCCCAATGATCCCTTGCATAGAATTTGCTCTTTTCACAGCTGCCACACACTGGGTCAACATCTTCATTGAGCTATCTATCATGACCCCCAAGATCTTGTTCCTGGTCAGTCGCCACCCGTTCAGACCCCACAAGTGCATATGTGAAATTAAGATGGCACCTTACATGATGAGATGTCAGCAAAGAGGGCTTGTGGCATTATTCATGAAGCTCTTCATGAAATGAGGAGTAGCTTCTTTTGGAGAAAAAGACTTCAAAACCATCACCTGCAGCGCTGATACCAGGAACCAGCGCTTATAGTGACACCACTATGTACTATAGACTTGTAACTAGATAGAAACTATCCAAATTAGGAGAAATGTTATGAAACACACACCTCTCTCGTGGATTAACTGCGGGAAGATCCAGTGAATTTATGGGTCTCTCCAGCAAGTTTTTATGTTCATGTATCTAATGTTTTGAAGATGCTTTGGAAGCTTTGAACACCACCCACTGTTCCCCTCCTTTGTTTGGACAGCAGGAGAAGGCCCTGGAACACTCCACCATCTGCATGGATGCTTATATTTTTGTGAACTGCTTTCAGTACATTAGGTTCATTAGTCTAGCAGTATGTAGCTGTGTTTGTTTGGGCTTTTAATGAGCCTCTTTCCTTCAGCCCCCTCATGTTAACCATTTCCTGATATCAGTGTTTATTTGTGTATGTGTGGTCGAGAGAGAGAATTAAAAAGAGTTCAGTGGAATCAGTTGTGCATACAGATGTTCAATCCCTTCAGAAATTCTCTATACAGTGGTACCTCAGGTTAAGTACTTAATTCATTCCAGAGGTCCATACTTAACCTGAAAGTGTTCTTAACCTGAAGCACCACTTTAGATAATGGGGCTTCCTGCTGCTGCCACGCCGTCGGAGCACGATTTCTGTTCTCTTCCTGAAGCAAAGTTCTTAACCTGAAGCACTATTTCTGGGTTAGCGGAGTCTGTAACCTGAAGCATATGTAACCTTAGATACCGCTGTACAACTTTAAGTTCCAGGAGTAACAGTCTAGTATACATGACAGCATACATGGAATTCGTGCAATTTCCAACCCATAAAATATTTGTGTGCAGGAAATTCGTGTTGGTGAACTAACCCACACAAGTTAGGTTTATGCTCCCTTTGTGTCAGACTTTACCCTGTGCTTCATAGATGTAGCAGTTTAGTGTGCAGTAATTAAAAAGATTTCAGTGGAATCAAATTGGATTTGCAGCTGTGCAGTCTTTTCAGAAATTCTCCTCCTGGCTTCGGTTTCCAGGAGTTGCAACTTGTGTGGGTTAGTTCACCAACACGAATTACCTGCACACAAATATTGCATGGGTTGGAAGTTGCACGAATTCCATGTATGCTGACATGTATACTAGAAGTAGACATCATGTTGCATGTTCAGATAGTAAAATAAAGTGCATCCACCACATGATGAAGTCCACTTAGAATACAGTACATGCAACTTCCAACACATAAAAGGTCCGGGCACAGGAAATTGGTGTTGGTGAAATGATCCATAAAGCTGTTACTCCTGCAACTCAAAGTCTGACACAAAGGGAGCATAGACTCAGGTTGTGCACCAGATTCAGCTGTTCCCAAATCCCAAACCAAATTGGGCTGCTTTGGGGAAATCTGGGTGTCAGTCGAGTTGGGTTGAGACAGCCCCAGATTGCTGTATGTCAGGTTGAGTGGCCCAGAGTGACCTGGCTCTGTCAGGGGATCTGGCACCAGGTAGGAAGATGGAGAAAACATGAAAACACCTATCTGGCAGCTGCGCCTTCATGAATGAATTTTGCATGTGTTTATTCATAAGTTCATGCCATTTCCACGTTAAAGTGCAGGTTTTATTTTATTTTGTTGTTTATTTTTTAAAAAAACTCAGCTACATTAATTGATACACAATTAATACATACATTATATAAGACATATAAGCTTATATATATAATCAGAATGCATGACTTTTTAAACATACATGCCCCCACTATGTTGCATTCTGCTTTTTGTACCTTTTTTTTTTTTTTAAATCCAAAAACTATCCTGGAAAATTCAGAGAAGTACAAATTCTGAAGAATAATTGCATCCATTCATTTCTTAGGTGCAGATCAGGTCAGTTCTGATTGAAATCTCCATAAATTGAATTCCTCAAGCTGCTCTAGCTTGGGATGGTGTGGGGGACAGTTAAAAATTATCATGTGAATTCACATGTCATTATCTCTCTTCCCCAAACGTATTATCAAAGTATTCTAGGCAGCAGTGTTTAGGTTGAAATTAAATGATGTTGAAATTCGTATTTCATTTTAGCCCTTCCAGGTGATACATTCCACCTATGCTCTACTACCTGAGTGGAATTCCTAAAGATTCAACTGAGTTTTCCTCTTTATCACTTGCACAAGCTGCTAGCATAGTAGATCACAGCCCAGTAGATCTGAATGTGTTCTGAAAATTAAAGTCGACTCCTCCTGCGACACAGAATTATTTGCCTCCGTTGCTTAGTTATATTTTGCAAATCCCTCCTGAAAAGAAAGAGATTTAGTTCTAAAGTTTCTCAACGTTTCAGGAACCGCCGCTTACTCTGCTCTCTTTGAATATGGTAATGCTTCTGATAGCATCAGCACAATAATTAATAGCAGATTTTGTCAATTTTCTGCTTGACAAAATCCTCCCCAAGCCTTACCTACATCTTTTCCCATCATGCAGGATTACATTATTTCCTTCCCCTTCCTTAACCCTTTGCATTTCCAACTTGATTTCCAAAAGGAACTCAGCAGCTCCCCCTATGGGCGATGCAAAACTCAACAAGAGTGGCTTTGCTCTCGTTTAAACAAACATACAAACAAATGCTGGGACTGTTTTCCTTGGTGCCGCTTATTCCCTTTTGCGCGACTGTCAAGGAGAGCAGATCGCAGACATGATCACCCTTCAGTGCGCAATGGGTTAAGCAAAAACAGCAACTGTGGCGATATACTATCAAGACATTATTAATAGAGTCGAAGCAGGAAATCACAGCCGTGAGACCCCCTTGTCTAACAAATAATAGGCTTTCAAAAGACATTAAAATCATGCACCATCTTAGCAGGACTGCCTGTATCACAGCACTTACCTGCCTCCTGGCAACAGAGTTACAAAGCCGAACTGTGTCTCTTGTGATATTACAATGAGATGTCAGCCTGTGTATAAAGAATGGTGCATTTGTTTTCTGAGGGATATTCCCCAGATAATGTAGAATACCGGGCAGATTTCCTGTCTGTCTCCCCCATTGAAAGCATGTTGCATTAAGGTAACTCAGAAACGTACTTGATGCTTTCTCTCTCATTCCAGAGCATCGGGGTTTAAAGCTACAAAGCCATTCAGCTGCTTACAATATTTCTATTCAGATGTGTATTGATGGAGAGGAGAGCTCCATTCAGATCGTTTGCTTTGCACTTAAAGGGTCACCTCAGGGAAGGAGGGGGCACGAAAACTCAGCATCCTTACAAAGGAAAAGCATTTCTTTCTAGAGCTGCCTTATCCTGTCTCCATTTTGACGACGAGCTGCCTGCTGCTTATTCTGCATTCAGCTCTCTAAAAGGGCTTATTAATGTAGTCTAGTGGGAGACTGTCAGAAATGGCAGCCTGAATCAAGGGATTTTCCGTCAACGTCCAAATGACACGCTGCAGCGAGAGAATTAAACAGATGACTAACCAATGCCCTTTTGTCTGCCAATGAAGATGGGATTGCCAAGTTGTAGACCAGAGAGTGACATTTGGGGTGGATTAAACCGTCCTGTGATTGTGCTGCTAGTTCCTAATCACTAGTGCTTTTTTGATCTCAAGTGCCTCAGCCAAAAGCCTTTGCGGTGCACGGAGACTTGTTTGCTGAAACCCTCAGCAGAGCTTCAGCTGTAAACATTTATCCATAGAGAAGCACCATCTCTGATACTGATGAAGGAGAAGGGTTGGCTTCTAGGTATTCAATTAAAACATTAAGCAGGGCATGTGGAGGGGGGGGGAGAAACTCTTTGTGTCAACATTCAGAAGTACTTTGCTATAGCTGGGGCTTGCTATAATTGAGTTTCCCAGCAAACACCTCCTCCTCAACCTCCCCCACCGCCCACCCTCCAATTTCTTTCTCTTAAGAGCTGCAACAGCTTGAGGTTTACTCTGCTTCATGCTGTTAGTTGTGGCTTTGAGACAGCGCCCCATGCTGTCATTCTCCCGATTCTTTCAATCTGCTTGTTGGCTTTAATTTCTAAAATCAAGATTGGATGGTGACAAGGGGCTCTAATGAAAACCGAAAGAAAAGGCACTTGTTCAAGAATGTTCAGAATTCCTATAAGCAGCCGCGTGTGCTGCAGTCAAGCTCAGCCTTGTTGTTTTCTGGTTTTGGAAATGATCACACTATTTAGTCCTAGAATTAAAGTTCCTAAGAAAGCAACATTTCAAAACTGGAACACCCTTCTAGGTGTACCCTTTTAAATAAGGGTTCCTGCAAGTTCCCATTAGGTTCTACAGCAGCTGTATAGGATACCCACATGTGAGCACTTTCATTAGAAATTGATGATCAGTATTAGTGACCTTACAGTCTTTGTTTGGTGACATTGGAGCAACTAATGAGTGATGGTACTAGTAGTAGTAGTTGCTATGCCACTCATCTGACCGGGTTCCCCAGCCACTCTGGTCTGGGCAGCTTCCAACAAATTAAAACACATAATATAATAATTCATGGCATACCTTTGTTCTCTATGCCAAACCAAACCTGCAGTTGTCAGGGCTAGATCACCTGCAGGTCAGCACAGAGACTCAGAGGTGAGCAGGGAAGGAAGGCAAGGAAACAGAATACAAACAGAGAAACCTACAGCAAGACTGGCCCCAGTAAAATAGTTGCCAGAACTGACAATCTGGGCCTCCCACTTCCCCATAAGTCTCATCCCTGTCCAGCAGTTTCCCCTGCAGTCTTAAACTCTGTCAGGAAGGGGGGGCTGCGCTCTCTGTGCTCTTTGCAAAAGTCTCCAAGCTCTTGGAGACAAGGAGAGAAGGGAGTTGGACACAGTAGGGCTGGCAGGCTCCTGTTGCAGCCTCAGCCCCCATTTCCTCTTCAGCTGCCTGTTCTACACCTGCAGTGCTTTCTGCCTCTTTTTCCTCTCTCTCACTTAAGCCTGTTGCTTGTTCAGCATCCAACCATTCCGCTCCCCCTTCCTCCTCTGACCCGTCTTCCATTTCCCACCTCCACTTCCCTGACTCAGAGCCAAGAACCTTTTGTCTCACAAGTCTTCAAATTGGGGTCTGCAAGCAATGTGTACATATCAAGAAAAGAAAATACACGTTTCAAATGCTGTGGGTGGGAAATATACCACTTTGCTTTAAACATGCTTGAAACGTTGGGGGCGAAGGGGAACTCAAAGGACCTGCTGATTTATCAGTAGTGACAAATACTTGCTTTTAACATGTGTTCTTGCCTTAAAGCCTTACTAAAGTCTGACCTTATTCAGTTATCAACATGGCATGTTTTAACAAATGATTATATCATTTGAAGGATTTTTTTGACAGGCAACTGAAGAGGGAATTATCAGGCAGCTGCACTAACAGAAGATCTGGACTTGAAAGAATGGTCTTCTTTTCTATACAGCTGCCTGTATTATTATTATTTTAACTACTGAGTGATAGATATGAGCTTCGGGTTTACACACCAAAAGCGTTAAAATTTAAGCTACAATTACCAACCCCTGCCTAGCTCTGCTATTAATTTGACTATTAATTCTCTTCTCTTCGACTTCTTCTTCCTTTCCTTATTTTTGACTCATACTCATTGTCCTCCTCCTGCAATTCCTTGACTTGCCCTTCCTGTCACTCAAACCCTGCTTTTTACTAAATACGTGGAGCTGCTTCTGGAGGGGGGGGAATCTCTGGAGACTTCATTTGGTCAAGAATACAGTCATAAGAACATTTGTGGATGCCCAGTTATGGAAGTAAAGAACATCCATTGGACAGTAGCTACCCTGGTTACTACTAATTGGTTACCAGGCATGATTCAGGATGTTGATGGCTACCTTCAAACCCCCTAAATGGATTGGCCCTGGTTACCTTAAAAAAAAAAAAGACTATGGCTCTACATAGGAGTCTTTGGATCGGTATGTCATTGCCTTGTGTGGTGAGTCACTGATCTGCATGTTGCAACATCCGGCTAGGCCAGGAATTGGGAAACAGTGACTCCCCAAATGTTAATGGACTACTCCTATAATCCCTGACTATTGGCCATGCTGTCTGGGGCCAATGGCGATTCAACAGCTTATGGTGTGCATATCCTTATTGCAGGCAGTTTAGTATCTTTGGGCCCCGGACTGACCCTTGTCCAGCAAAGCTGGCTATCTGATTCTCCTGGGCAAGAACAACTACTGTATAAGGGAGCTTCCTGATTCAGTTGGGCCTTGCTTACACACCACGGGCTGCATTTACAATGCAGATTATTCTATTTCCCAGACATTTCCTTATTATATTTCAGCTCTCATGTGACATAAAGGCCGCTTCCAGAAAACTAATGGGCTGTAGCATATGTTTAGTGGTCGTTCCTGTCTTATTTGATTCCAGAAGAAAAAAGCCATTTGCTTAACCCAGAAAAGCATAGGAGTAAAGCAATGTAAAGGGGACGTGGATGGCACTGTGGTCTAAACCACAGAGCCTTGGACTTGCTGATCAGAAGGTTGGCGGTTCGAATCCCGACAACAGGGTGAGCTCCCGTTGCTCTGTCCCAGCTCCTGCCTACCTAGAAGTTTGAAAGCACGTCAAAATGCAAGTAGATAAATAGGTACCACTATGGCGCTGTGGGTTAAAGCCTCAGCGCCTAGGGCTTGCCGATCGAAAGGTCGGCGGTTCGAATCCCTGCGGCGGGGTGCGCTCCTGCTGCTCGGTCCCAGCGCCTGCCAACCTAGCAGTTCGAAAGCACCTCCGGGTGCAAGTAGATAAATAGGGACCGCTTACCAGCGGGAAGGTAAACAGCGTTTCCGTGTGCGGCTCTGGCTCTGGCCAGAGCAGCGATGTCATGCTGGCCACGTGACCCGGAAGTGTCTCCGGACAGCGCTGGCCCCTGGCCTCTTAAGTGAGATGGGCACACAACCCCAGAGTCTGTCAAGACTGGCCCGTATGGGCAGGGGTACCTTTACCTTTACCTTTATGGCAGGAAGGTAAACGGCGTTTCCATGCGCTGCTCTGGTTTTGGTGTTCCATTACACCAGAAGTGGCTTAGTCATGCTGGCCACATGATCCGGAAAAAAACTGTCAGTGGACAAACACTGGCTCCCTCGGCCTATAGTATGAGATGAGCGCACAACCCCAGAGTCATCCATGACAGGACCTAATGGTCAGGGGTACCTTTACCTTTTTAAAGCAATGAAATTGAAAGTGTTATACCATCATGCAGTTCTTTCCTGATGTTTTCATGGAGGAATCATGGAGGAACGGAAGGATGCATGTGTGGAAAGGGTGGGAGAGTGGCAACGTTGTCCAATGACATTTGTTGTGTGCCACACCACGCCCACTGGTGTGAATGAAATTAAGTGTGACATTCTGCCATATCAGTCCAAAATCCACAGTTCCATAAAGCAACAGGTACTGCCATGTGAAAGGAATATTTCCCAAATCTGAATGCTCAGTCTTCCTGAGCTTGCATGGATCCTTTGGTCCCAATGTCCAGCATGCTTCTGAATTTTGGCTACAGACTGCTCTTTTCGTTGACATACCATTGATGACCATTTTGCTTGGAGGTTCTGTTCCTGGCCCCCGCACGTGTTTGCAGAGCATCATAATGTATCATCATAATAATAATTTTATTATTTGTACCCTGCCCATCTGACTGGATTGCCCCAGTATAAGTGTGCCCCACCCCGTTATGCTTCGCTCCCCCTCCCCATTACACCCCTCCCCTCCTCTGTTACGTCCTGTTTTGTGGCATTTTCGGTCACTTCCAGGTTCAGTGCTGTGCCCACATGTGTGATCATGAATCAGATGCACGTTAATCGGTCATTGCCTGTACTCTCCAGTTCTAACTCCTGGTTTGTTTTAGTTTCTGGTTCCTGGATTCTGATTTGCCACCAGCTGCAGCTCATTGCTCAGTCCTGACAGTCATGGAAACATAGAAAACTGCCTTATACAAAGTCAGTGATCCACTTGCCTTTTACAGAGTCATTGGTCCCACATAAGTGGACATGACTAACTTAGGACCAGTAATTTCAATGGGTCTTAGTTGGGTACAGCCCATACCTTCTATTTAAAGGTGTCATCTCATAATATTTACTTTATTGTCGTTCACAGAAACAATCACTGTATCAAATGATATGTACATCACACTCACATGCTAGAAACAAGCTAACATATTACGCTTACAGGAAAATGTTGCATCTTGTACTAAGTATTATGATTTGTTTATTTCATTTTAAAATCACTTAGACTCTGTTCAAAACATTGTAGTATATTATATACCCCTTTCTTTTAAGCGTTCTGACCCTATTTTAAAAAAGAGTCCTTTAAAAGATATTCTAAAAGGGAGATTCCAGCAGAAAGCTCTTGTTTATCTGGAAGGAGCTACTTAAATGTTTAATGACATTAGCTCCTTGCAAACAGCATTCATTTCCTGCATATGCAAATGTTCTTAATGTGAAACCCCCATAACAGGTAGAATGTAGAAAGTTAATGAAGCCATGTAATTAGAATCACTATAGTGACTGCATTCCCCAGAGAACAATAATGTGATAATATACATGGGTTTTCACATTCTTTGGAAACAACAGCTTATAATTTGAAAATAGATAGTAAAATATTTTCATTATCTTCCTCTGTCTCCTAAGGCAAATGGCAGGTACAAATAGATGGTGTTTTTATTAACTTCCAGGGATGTGGGGGTGTACTCTCTATAATGGAAAGGCAGAAAATATTTGAACCTTTTCTCAACCTCTGGATGTGAAAGCAAATAGCTATTGGTTTTGGTTAAGGTCTGCCCTTGCTTATTTGTTGCTTGTTTGTTCTAAATCATAGGATAAATCTAGAGGGAAACATGGAGAACAATGAACAGATTTTAAATCAATCAAAAATTTTAAAAAAAGGTTTTGATAGTTGACAAATAGGGTTTATAAATCATAGAATGTGGACAAAGTATTGTTGTTGTTGTTTTGGGCATCTGTTTGTCTTAAGAGAGATTGGAGTCCACCTTCTCTCTGAGGCACAAGCCTGGGCAGTGTGCATGGAGGTCCAGGGGCTACCCAAAAAACAAGACACCCCCTCCCTCAAGCTTGCTGATGTGGTTCAAAAGAAAGCAGAGCAATACGTCTGGCACCAGCTTGGCTGCAGGAGTTGCTGAAAGGAAGCATCGAAGATACTATCCAAACAGTCTTAGGGATTCCACTCCATGGGCGTAGCCAGGAATTTTATTGGGGTGGCAGGCTTTTGTTGGGCGGGGCAGGCTTTTGTTGTGGGGGGCAGAACCTCAGATTTGTATTGATTGGTATTGATTTGGGAGGGCAGCTGCGTCCCCTGCCCCCACCTGGCTACGCCCATGCTCCACTCCAGATTCGTGTAGGGTTTACTCCTTAGCTTAGCCTTTTCTTCTACTGCAGATGTCCTGCAAGGCAGCGGGGAGGTAAGGTATTAGAAGTTTCAGTATATTAGAAGTACAGTGGTACCTCGGGTTACATACTCTTCAGGTTACACACTCTGCTAACCCAGAAATAGTGCTTCAGGTTAAGAACTTTGCTTCAGGATAAGAACAGAAATCAGGCTCTGGCGGTGCAGCAACAGGAGGCCCCATTAGCTAAAGTGGTGCTTCAGGTCAAGAACAGTTTCAGGTTAAGAACTGACCTCCGGAACGAATTAAGTACTTAACCTGAGGTACCACTGTATTGGACTTCGTTTTACGTTTTGCAAAATAACATAACATGGATTTATCCACCGCCACCGCCTGTTCTTAGATGACAGAAGGACCACCTATACATTCATCTCTCTAGAATTGGCTTCATGTGGAGGGAAGTCAGGTCCTCCATCATGGAGGGCGTGTGTTGCGGTGAGATCACCAGATACTGCCTCCCTGTTGTAGGGAGGGACCATTTGGATGGCCACAACACCCCATTGGTTGTCCTTCTGTTGCTGGGGCAGACATTTGGTCAGTTGGGTTGGCTATTGGCTGCTGAGGGGCTACTTAAGCTGCTGCACATCACTAGAGAGTTTCACTTTCTTGCGACATGCAGCGGATCCCCTGCCCTCCTCTCCCTATATTTAGGGTTGTTCTTATGGCCTTGCTATGCCTGTCTAGGGGTCGTCTGTTTTGGAGCACGGCCCCAGTAGGAATTTTGCCATTTTGTTGATTGGCTGGTGCCACTTGGTTTTTGCCTACTGTGTAGCAAATCATCACAACTTTGTAAGTTTGGCGGTTAGGCATTTGTTTCAATGTTTTGGGGAGGGGACGTGGTTGGCTGAGCCTGCCCCTCCATTGCTGCTGCTGTTAAAGGAATCCAGGGGCTCGCCTTGCTTTTGTCTGAACCCTGTCAAGGGGCTAGGGCCATGCCCCTGGGAGCATCTGGGATGAGCTGTGAGATCGAAGGAGTTCTCGCTCCCCCAGGATGCTTTCCCTTACTGACATATGCTGGTGCCCAGTGTCAATCCTGTTCCTGCCACCGTGCAGGTTCAAATAGTCTGGAACCAATGCCTAAGCAACCACTCACATGCTGTAATCAATAAACTTGTGGCCAAAAACCTTAAACTAAAATCTGTGTCTATTGTTGTGTTCATTTGGGGGTGGTTTTGGGGTTCTTCACACGCATCAGAACACTCTCCAAAACCTGTACACGGAGTTTACAAATTCTATTGGGTTTCATTGCATTATATTGTTTTTAACCTATGCAGGTTTTAATCTGTAACAACAACAGCAGCAATCTTTTGTGCTGGTTTTAATCTGTATTATTATTATTATTATTATTATTATTATTATTAAATTCAGTCTGGGAGGAGCAGGCTAAACATGTCCCAAATAAGTAAATAGAATTTGCATCAATGTGCTTTGCACATGCCTCTGCTCTCTCAACATTTTGCAGAACGCCCAATTGCACACCCAGAACCTAGCTTGTATACTTGCAGTCTCTATTCACAAGTGTGAATGAATGCAGAGAGGAAGAGTAGAGCCTATGGCTGCAATCTCACATACAGTACCTGCTACACACCAATGTATTGCTGTGCTTTGTTTTATACCACATCAGTGAGGCCAAGAGGATGGTTGTGTTGTCTGGGCACCCCAGGGAGGTTGCTTTGGTGCTGCTAACACAGCAAAAACAGCCTGGGAGGCAGCAGTGGTTGACCAGTCTCCACAGCCAAGGATGCTGCTGTGATTCTCCAGCGGTTTGACTTCACCTCTGAAGGTGCACTCCATTGCCTCTCAAGACCAACAGATGCCAACAAAAAGCCCTCTTCCAGCTGGAATAATTTAAGGACAGAGTTATTCTGTGAAGCATACTAACATTTCCCTGGTACATAACAAAGGAATAGCAGCACACTTTGTCTGGACTATGCTTAGGCTTGTGTGAATCCTTTCTCCATAATATTTAATTCTAAAATCACCGCTTCTGTGGAGTTTCCCCCACCCACCCACTTCTTAGTAAAAACTATCAAGCCTTTTTCTTGGTATACAGCATATTTTCAAAAGGGGAAGATGAATTGCTTCATTGCACCTTGGACAGACTGGAGCACTTCTTCTGTAAGCGATGAAATTTTCATCCTCCACACTTTCTTTATTAAAGTCATTCGGGTCTAAAGTATTACTGCAAATTCCATCACACAATTCCCATTTCTCACAATATGATTATGTGGGGAAGTATCACAGAGATCCCTTGTCATATTTATCTGCTGATAAGTGCCCTTACAGCTTGATTGCAATGCTGTAATTCCATAGCTTTTAAAAGTTATTTAATTGTGTGTGTGCATGTGCGTGCGTGCGTGCGTGCGTGCGTTTGTGTGTGTGTGTGTGTACACTATATCGTGGGGTTAGGCCTACAATGTTGATGCTAACATTGCATAATGCAGACAGAGATCCTGTAATGGGTTTATTTAAAGACATTTAAAAGGTTTACTTAAATTTGCTGCACCCTTAATTGGGATGGATGGATCAGCCTAAGGTCACATTCACACTGTACATTTAAAGCACTATCATGGATTCCTCCAAAGAATTCTGGGAACTATGGTTTGTTAAGAGTGCCCCCTCCAAGACCTACATTTCCCAGAGTTCCCTGTGAAGAGGGATTGATTGTTATACTAGTCTGGAAATTGTAGTTCTTGAGGGGGATAGGGGTTGCCTAACACCTCTCAGCACCCTTCAAAAACTACAACTCCCAGAATTCTATGGGGGAAGCCATAACTATTTCAAGTAGCATGATACTCCTTTAAATGCATGTCATGAATGTGGCTTATGTGTGGTATAAATGGTGGCCCTAGTGGATTTTTTTAAAAAAAGTACCCACAAGAATTTGCCATCATTTTAGTCCACATTGCTCTTAATAAAAAAGGTAAAAAGGTAAATCACCCCTGGATGCTTAAGTCCAGTCAAAGACAACTATGGTATGCTGCGCTCATCCCGCTTTCAGGCTGAGGGAGCCGGTGTTTGTCCACAGACAGCTTTCCAGGTCATGTGGCCAGCATAACTAAACCACTTCTGGTGCAACAGAACACCGTGACAGAAGTCAGAGAGCACGGAAACGCTGTTTACCTTCCCGCCACAGTGGTACCTATTTATCTACTTGCACTGGCGTGCTTTTGAACTGCTGGGTTGGTAGAAGCTGGGAAGAGCAACACGGATTTGAACTGCTGACCTTCTGATCAGCAAGCCCAAGAGGCTCAATGGTTTAGACCACAGCGCCACCCACATCCATTAATATAATGAGGCCTCCCTGAGTGAGTAGTGGAGAATGCCGGCAGCAGGCTAGAACCAGAAGATCTGTGAGACTGAGCCCCAGAAAGCAGAAAGAAGCTCTGCTGGGAATGGTTTGAAATTTGAAGGAGCTGCTTGGGAATAGCACAACTCGATCCCTGGTCCCTTATCCACATATAAGAAAAAATGAAGCACATATATTGTTCTGCTTGAACCCAGCGCAAGTAGAAGCTGAAAGCAAGAAGTCTCACATGTAGTCCCTGCATGCAGGAATTCTTGCATGCAGCTGTGTACACATATGCATGAGTCCTTATAGGGGGCAACAACAGGGTCCCCAACACCACACCTACACCAGGCCCGAACCTCTGTGTGGCCTTGCATAGCTGACCACTATGGTGGGCTGCTGCTGCTGCTGCTCAAGACACTGTTAGAATTCCTGCTCCATGATTGCAGTCATGGGATTTTTGTCTATCACATGACAGTATACCATATTTTTTGCCCTATAGGACGCACTTTTTCCCCTCCAAAAATGAAGGGGAAATGCGTGTGCGTCCTATGGGGTGAATGAAGGCTTTCGCTGAAGCCTGGAGAGCGAGAGGGGTCGGTGCGCACTGACCCCTCTCACTCTCCAGGCTTCAGGAACCTATCCGCAAGCCTTGCAAGCCCGGCGGGAGGTCCCACGGGCTCGCAAGGCTTGCGGGCAGCAGCCTGCAGCACACAAGCTCGGGGGATAGCGGGGAGGCGCAGCGCCGCCACCCCGCTATTCCCCGACCTGGTCTGGAGGCTGGCGGGGGGGAGAAGCAAGCTTGCTTCTCCCCATCGCCAGCCCCACAAGCTCAGGGGACAGCGGGGCAAGCCGCTGCCCCACGGAAGCTAGAGAGGCTGTCCCGGAAGGCAGAAGAGGGAGACGGAGCGCCTCGTCTCCCTCTTCGCCTCGTCTCCCTCTTCTAGCTTGGGGATGGCTGCGCAAACCTGAAGGGGAAATAAAAAAAATTTCCTTGATTCCCCCCCCCCCAAAAAAAAAAAACTAGGTGCGTCCTATGGGCCGGTGCGTCCTATAGGGTGAAAAATACGGTATGTTTTGATTCCACAGAGTGGGAAGTGATGGAGACAGGATGTTTCGTGTTCCGTGAAGTGGGACTATTGTCCTTGGTTCTTTTTTCTCTTTACTGTCTGATGCTAGAGAGAGAGGAAGACATGTTGCAGTGCTCCGTGTGTGTTTATATGTAAATAAAGTAGATTAGCAAAAATGCTGAGTTGCCGAGGTCTGTCACACATGATGCGCAAACTCTGCGGATCCCTAAGTGTGCCGATGTCTGTTGGCATCAGTTGCTGGGATGTTCAGGCAGAAGAAAGCTTTTGAAGCTCCCGAACGATCGGCCAGGAGGGAGGGAACATGCCAGTCGGGCATGTGTCTCTGCCAGGGTCCTACTCGAGTGTAGGCTGAGGTCCTGACAGGCACCCCTCACCTGGCATGATATTTATCCTTGGGCTGGACCTGCTATTATACACACTTTTGCAAAAACACTTTTTCAGAATACTATGCACTTTGGTACCCTATTTACACAAATAGGTGCATTTTTTATGCACATTTGACCCTAATATATGCATTTTTGTACACCTGGTCAGAGAACTGCATTGCATAATTCAGAGAAGTGCAAAATTTCAATGTTTCTGTACAGTTTCTAAAAGTGTGAATGAAGTCGGTTCATTTTTTAATGTGAACCAAACAGAAGTTCTCCCCCGTCCCTACACCTGAGGCATCATGGCTTGAGATTTCCTGGGTAGCAGAATATCTGAATCATTCAACATGCCTGGTTTTGTATACTGTTCTGGAATAGGTTCCCCGAGGCAATCTTCACAGTCACATTTGTTTAACAAACTAATGCATTTATCATGCTGGTCTGAGTGTGGATTTGAATGTACCTTTAGCATGCTAAGCTAGGCAATTTCTTGTAAGCATGATGCCCCCTCCTGACTTCGGCCTCTAGAGAAACTAGAGGCAAGGAGACGGAGAAGTGGAAAACTTTAGATAACTAAACCTGGTGCCTTCAGATGTTGTCGGACTACCACCCCCATCACCCCTGACCATTGACCATGCTGGCCAGGGCTGATGGAAGTTGGAGTCTAACAACATCAGAGTCCAACAACATATGGACTTAGGGATAATTATTGAGCTGGGATAATTAGGCAGGTCCCCACAGTATGT
Organism: Podarcis cretensis; assembly: GCF_951804945.1. Classification (NCBI taxonomy): domain Eukaryota; kingdom Metazoa; phylum Chordata; class Lepidosauria; order Squamata; family Lacertidae; genus Podarcis; species Podarcis cretensis. Next base: position 30,553,993 of record NC_137181.1, on the reverse strand, counting down.
TGTTTTAGACACCTGATTATACTCACTTTATTTCAGTGACATACAATTTAGCCACCTATATTAGTTTTAAGGGGGGATGCAGGTGGCGCTGTGGGTTAAAGCCTCAGCGCCTAGGACTTGCCAATCGAAAGGTCGGCGGTTCGAATCCCTGCGGCGGGGTGCGCTCCCGCTGCTCGGTCCCAGCGCCTGCCAACCTAGCAGTTCGAAAGCACCTCCGGGTGCAAGTAGATAAATAGGGACCGCTTACCAGCGGGAAGGTAAACGGCGTTTCCGTGTGCGGCTCTGGCTCGCCAGAGCAGCGATGTCACGCTGGCCACGTGACCCGGAAGTGTCTCCGGACAGCGCTGGCCCTTGGCCTCTTAAGTGAGATGGGCGCACAACCCCAGAGTCTGTCAAGACTGGCCCGTACGGGCAGGGGTACCTTTACCTTTACTATTAGTTTTAAGAGTTTTACTGATTTTGTAATCATTACTTTATATTTGTTTTTAAATAGTTTTGTGTATTTTAGCTGATTTTTATCCACAGTTTTATTATGTTCACCACTTAGAGAGCTCTTTGATTAAGTGGTTTATAAATCTTTATAAATGAATGGATGAATGCAGATACATCCTACAAGCTTTGAAAATGTGTAGCGCGTTAGTGCTTCATAAGTGAAAAAACATCCTGTTTAACTTAAAAAATAAAAATAAAAGTTTCTCTATCATGCTAAGACAAAGTCCATTGAAGAGTGTTCCTTCCTAGGTCTGATTCCCTACTTCACAGTACAGGTGAATTTAGAACAGCGCCGTCCCAGATTTGCGAGCTCTGCAAGTGATTTAAAAAGAAAAAAAGACAGCAACGCATGGTGGCTATAAACAGAATCCAGATAGTAAAGCCTGAGACTGTTCCTTCTGAAGAGGGAAGGGGAAAGAAATCAGATGCAATAAAAGACAAAATGGTTTTCTGTCCGAGTGCCAAACCATCTGTGAGGTTTTTATTCCGACTCTATTGACACTTATTGTGGCACTTGTGGCTGTAATTATACTGAGCTGATAAATCCAGCGTTAAGAACATTATAAAATAAAGAGATGTATAACAAAACCTGATTGCAACGGATCTATGTGAGTGGCAGAGAAAAGACACAAGGAGCGCGGCTAGAAACATTGCTAGGAGGATATTTGGCAGCTAGATGGCTTTGGAAAGGACAAGGAAGTTTGCCGTAACCTTGAGCAATAATCACAGAATAATCCATTGCCACAGTCTGTTGCAAAGCTGCCTTTCCTGATTTTTAAGCAGGCAAAAAGATTCTCAAGTGAAAAGTTATTTCGTTTTTACTTTCTTACACTTGCAAGCCATCTTTCTTCCATCATGCAGCCCGAAGTGGCATACAGTTGATTCGAGGAAGTCTCCCACTGACCAGACCAAGGCCTGCTGAGCTTCAGCATGGTGATAGACTCATATGCCTATAGACCAGGAGTATCCAGCATTGTGCCCTCCAGATGTTGTGAGCTGCACCTTTCACAAGCCTCAACCAGCATAGCCAATAACCAGGGATGGTGGGAGTTGTAGTCCAGAAAATCTGGAGGGCACCATGTTGGCTAATATGGCTGGGTTTCCCCAGCCACTCTGGGTGGCTCCCAACCGAATATTAAAAACACAATACAGCATTAAACGTTAAAAACTTCCCTAAACAGGGCTGCCTTCAGATGTCTTTTAAAAGTAAGATTCAAAAGTTTATTTCCTTGATATCTGATGGGAAGGTGTTCCACAGGGCGGGTGCCACTACTTAGAAGACCCTCTGGCTGGTTCCCTGCAACCTCACTTCTCGCAACGAGGGAACCACCAGAAGGCCCTCAGCGATGGACCTCAGTGTCCGAGCTGAACGATGGAGGTGGAGATGCTCCTTCTGGTATACAGGGCCGAGGCCGTTTTAGCTTTAGCCCAGATTTTTCCCTTGCTTTGCAACTTTGGCTAACTCTGAAAGGGGTTGTTCTACTTTAATCTTTCTCACTATAAGCACTTTACTACTGCTTGAATCAACAGCGGTGTGGCCTTCTGATAGAGATGCTACTGTTCCCAGGGGCATTACTTGGAAGGGAAATGGCTGTCTTATTGGCCTGTTAATAATTCTTCAGGACTCACCCTGGACCTGGCTAAATGGGGATTGACACGCCCAATTGAATGGTGGTGTCATTGCCACACCCTGGGCACCCACTCAGGAAGATGACTCAGATGGTATTGTCCAAGGGAGGAGTAGACGATGAGCCAGGGGGTCCAAACAGGCCAATCCTGCAAGTGGAGTCAGTCAGGTTTAAACAGGTGGCTCCTCCCCAAAGCTCTTTGCTTTGCCCCAAATTTGCTTCCTCCATAGGCAATATGAGCTTTGCTAGTTGCCTGTTTCAGGGAGCTGAGTAGGAAGTTTGCTGAGAGCCCCAAATTTGCCCAGGGACTCTCTCCCTCCCCCCTACTTCATACTGCTGGGAGTTCTTGTTCTGGAGCTTTCAAATGGTTTGATTTAGTCTAGGCTAGGGAGTACGGGATGCAGGTGGCGCTGTGGGTTAAACCACAGAGCCTGGGGCTTGCCGATCAGAAGGTTGGCGGTTCGAATCCCCGCAATGGGGTGAGCTCCCGTTGCTTGGTCCCTGCTCCTGCCAACCCAGCAGTTTGAAAGCACGTCAAAGTGCAAGTAGATAAATAGGTACCGCTCCGGCGGGAAGGTAAACGGCATTTCCGTGCACTGCTCTGGTTCGCCAGAAGCGGCTTAGTCATGCTGGCCATATGACTAGGAAGCTGTCTGTGGACAAACACCAGCTCCCTTTGCAAAGTAAAGTGAGATGAGCACCGCAGCCCTAGAGTCAGGAGTCCCTTTACCTTTACCTAGGGAGTAGTCCTGAGTCTTCTTTGAGGTGTAATGGCCAAGAGTACTTGGCTGGGATGTAGCATGAGCTGGGATGAGGGACCTCAGATGGTGTAACCCCAGGTGAACCCAGGCTCAGGAAAATGCATTAAACTCTCTCCCTTCTAAATACTACTATCATTGTTCATAGGATCAAGTCTCTGGATGACACTGGAGAACCATTTACATTGCTTTCTCTTGGGTGTCATACATTGATTAATTTAGACACTGGAGAAAGGAAGATAAAATTCTTCTGTCCAAATGGGTTGGGTTTTTTTGTGGTCTTGTGGTCTTGTTGTGTTTTTTTGCCATTATCTATATAGCAATTGCATAGATGAAAAGAAAGCACTCCGAAACTAATTTGCTACATTAGTTCCTATTTCGGGAATATTTCTGTAGCCCAATATTCTGCGCTAACACCACCCGGCAGGAAAGTTGCAGCTTCCCTGGTTTCATCAGCTATTTACAGTAGATGTACCCCGGTGAGATGAAATTAGGAACAAAGGATAACAAAATATACTGTGCTGATAATCGTCTGGGAGATTGCTTTTATATATTAGACGTAACATGAAAGCTTCAGAAATGTTTAGGGCAGCCAATATGCATTTTCGCAGCGTGATTTAATAAAATTGCAGGATGTGACTCTACAAACTAGTGTAAGAGTCATTACTTTCATTAAGAATATTACAGAGAATAAATTAACCTAAAACAATAAAACCTGAGTTGCAGATATATGTAAGTCATTTACATCTTCTTGTAGACTCATTTGGTGGAGGAAGAGAATGAATGTGTTATGTTGGGTTTTTCATTAGCATTTGCATTTCAATTGACTTAGAGGCATACCATAAGAATGCAAAGGCAATAAATATCAGCCATAAATGAGAACCCGGCAAAAGGCATTTTCTTTCTTCTCCTACCCCCCCTCTCCCCACCCCCAAAGATGTTCTGTGCCATTACACTTTAATAGTTGTCTTGCATTTTCAATATGAAAATGCTTTAAAATGTGCTACAATTGTGCCATCAAAGAAATCAGAAGGCATATTTTATACGGCTTTGTTATGTATGTTGACAGTCAATATCATATTTCGACAAAGAAGGAAGGGGGAAGGGAAGCTTTTGTTCTAATGCTTTAAAACAAGAGAGTGATGTCCCCTTTTCTACCAGGGTTGCTCAGATATTTGTTGTACACCTTCGCACCACTTCCGTTAAACAGCATATGGAATTAAACTGCATTTATAAACATTATGATTTATTTACCGTGATTGACATTTTAAGGTGGTTTCATTAGCATCTTCTTAACATCCTGGTATACACACAAGGATGAGCTGCGTACTCCAGTCCCTGGGGAACAATAAGACTAACTGAATTTCCTCTAGCATCTAACCACAGAGCCAGTCTATTTATGCGCCAGCTCTTCTGGGAATAAGAGTCAGTATAAATTGGTATAACCATCTGAATTGCTTTCATTGCCTTGTATTACTTGCATCATGTTTTCTTGTGAACTACTTTGCCATGACTTAGGCTATCTCAGGGTTGCTTTATAATGAACCATGTGCAAGACAATCAGAATATGCTCAAAATGTAGATGCGAGAGATCACGACCATCTTGCCCGTGTCCATCCTTCTGCGTGTCTGGCCTCCAATAATTAGATGCCCTATCTGCCTAGTTTAAACTCCTTTTAATATTGTGTTTTTAATGGTTGTAACCCGTGCTGGAACCTTATGCTGAAGGGTGGGTGAGAAACCCTACAATTAAATAAATCAAAATAAAATAGACTCAAAGCATCTAAAACATACATCTCGTTTTCCTGGTAGACTGCTCACATACCTGAAGCCTGTGATCTATGCTTGTAGGTCATTTTACAGATATACTCTGCAGTGCATGGTGGTTGACCATGCTAAGAGGGCAGGGCCATTTGTGACAGGGATGGGGCCAGCTGCAGTGATCAAGATCCTGCCACACATATAGGCTGGATCTAGGCACATCAAAGAAGCATTTCAGTTAAACGTGTTGCAAACTTTGTATAGGAAATCGGGTTAGCGAAAACAGAACTCCACACTGCCATCTGGTGTCACAGAGTTAGAATGCATAAACAAAACATATAAAGCACTTTTTCTTTGTCAATATAGCTGAGTCCATAGTGTCAATGAGCTTTGGACAGTGTGATGGTTTTTTATTGTAAAACTGAAAATATTCTAATATCCTTATAGGAAGCCTGATCCTATGCTTCTGCTACAAATAAAGTGTCATCTTATATTTGCTTGTGGAGCAATGTCATTAGCTCTTCCCATCTGCGTTCCCTACAGCAGGGTTTGGGAATTTGAAGCCCTCTGGATGGAGTTGCACTCCATCTGTCATCAACCCCACACAGCATGGCCAAGGGCCAAGGATGGTGCAAGTTTTAATCCAACAACATCTGGAAGGTTATAGGTTCCTCATCCTGCCTTCAAGCCTTATCTGGGCACTGGGTTTAGGCATTCCTAATTCCCCATAAGATTAAGATCCTAATTACTTTCTAAAGCAGTAGAATTTCAGCAAAGATACACAGAACTATTCTGCTGGGCTTCTGATTCCATTTTGAGATGTGCTGCTTATGAACAGGACCTGCTGAACCCCAAATCATTCCAAACTATCATTTGGCATGGCTTTTTTTCTTTTACGGTTAAGCTCATAAAGTCTGCTGCTTTTTCATTTTGAAAAGATGGGGCCTGGTCTCTCTGAGGGTTTAGTTGACTAGGAGGCTGTGGACAATTCAAAAGCTGGAGGGAAAAGGAGTGTTCTTCAGGATGTGCATGGTGGAAAGGAGAAAGAAAAGCCAAACCATGGAGGTACAAGTGCTCTGAGGGTAAATGAAAGACAAGGGACAAGCAAATAATTATAGCATCAAGGTTTGTCAAGCCATCTCTTGTAAAGCAAGCAGGCTGGGTTGTTCCATGCATGCTGCATTCTGACACTGTAGATGTTTACATGACTGATTCAGGTAATAAGCTTGGCTCAAGCTTTGAGGAGTTCTTCAGCAAAGTGCCCTCTCTCCATTTTTTATCTTAAAGTCACTTTGCCTTAAAATATAAACATCCGTAATTTTAAAATGAATCAAAATGATCCTATTAAAACAATAAAATATAAATATTCACGATTAAAATATACAATAAAACTGTCCCATAAAAACTGTCCTATCCAAGTTGTCACCTTCTAGTGAACATTCACAAGGACTTCTGTCTCTCTTGTTCTTTTCCTCTCTCCCAGCCAAAATAATACTTTGGTTTTGTTTAAAACAACTCTAATGGTTATGGCTGAAACAAGTGGTTAATGAAATGTTGGCTAATGAATTCAGGTTAATGTATTGTTCTTTGCTCTTTAAAAAAATAGTTAAAAACAAAACAAAACAAAACAAAAACCCTTCATCTCCCTGCCAATATTTATGAACTCTTAGAATGGGAATAATGAAGGGGGGACAAAACAGTGTGTGTGTTTTAAAAGTGAACATTCTGCTTTGATTGCACTGCAATCAAACTTATTTAAAGTCAACAGAAACACACAGTCTGTTCATAGCTCCCATGCTGTCCTTTTCAAAATTGTTAAATCACTGTCAGATGTAAATAAACATGACATAAAAGTTCTTATTTCCCTTTATGTTGAAATGTTTCCTTATAAATAGATTGATACTAATCCCATGAAAGGCTTTCCCAAAACTAATTGGACACAATCCAGCAAAATTTCACTATGAAAAAGGACCATTTTATTTATTTATTCCAGGACATAAACCCTACCAAGCCGCTTACAAGTAACGCACAATTACATATTTTAAAGGCACAATAACAATATTAGCGTACTAATAAACATTTCCATTGGAATCAATAGTGCTAACATGCACAGTTGAACATTTACATCCCAGTTACTTCAGTATGATTTGATCAAAGCTCGTATCTTCTGGACAGTTCTAACTTTGGATTAGATCGATAAAGCATGCTGCATAGTTTAGTTTACTATGAAAACATATTAATGTGAATGCAATGTTATATAATTGCACTTTGAATGCACTAAAACGTTCACCTTACTAAAAAGAATTGTGCGCCTCCTTGCAGAGTGAGCATCCTTGCAGAGAAATCCATACCTCTAACCCTTGCTTGGCTGGCTTTACGGAGAGGTTCAGCCTAGCTATGCAAGGTGATCATGGGGAGAAGATCAGGCCCAATCATATGCCAGCTGACGTAGACCCTCCCCTCTCCTGCCCTTGGAATGCCCCATTTTGTCTTTGAACTCTGCCTGTTGGAAAACCATTAAATATTGGGTGGGTGGGGTAAGCAATAAAATGGGTCTACACAGTCCAAAGTCCCCAGACTCCTTTTCAAGGGCAAGTGGGGTTAGCCTTAACCAGCAGTTCTGAATAAATTGAATGGGATTTATGTCCAGGTAAATGTGTTTGAGGTTCTCCTAATTTGTTTTGGATCATCTCCACATTCCTCCAGAATAGCGTTTCTGGCATTACGCCTTTCATTTTTCATTTTGTATACCCTACCGCTTTTTAAATCTCACAATCATCCATTTATGATTCTCATTAAAAGAGCCTCCTTGCCAAGAAGGAGGAGGGGGAAGATCATGCATTTTGAATGAAGGGTTATGAAACAAGGCAAACAGTATCAAAAGACCTTTTGGTCTCAAGATAATCCTCTGGATTAGACAGAACTGATTTAATCTTTGGTGACTTTTTGTTTTAGCTATAAAAATGTGAATTATTTTGTAATTTGGTTTAAAGCTGCATTATAAAACCCATAAGCCATTATCATCTTGGTCACCCACCTCTGCACATGCTCCAGCTTGTGAAAATCCTTCTGAAACTCTGGTGCCCTGAACTGGACACAAAGTACATCAGGTGGGGTCTGACCAAGGAAGAACAGAGTGGTACCATACTTTCCTTCATCAGAACACTGTACTTTAGTGGATCTTTATACATCTTTATAGTAAGCAGTACAGAATTCTAGCTCATTCAAGTCTGGCCTAATAAAACTGAAGCAAGTCACACCATATGCCAGGAGAAAGAAAACCCATCATTTTAAAATGTTTACTTATATCTGGTAGAAAGATATACAGTGGTGCCTCGTGTTAAGTACTTAATTCATTCCGGAGGTCCGTACTTAACCTGAAACTGTTCTTAACCTGAAGCACCACTTTAGCTAATGGGGCCTCCTGCTGCTGCCACGCCACCGGAGCACAATTTCTGTTCTCATCCTGAAGCAAAGTTCTTAACCTGAAGCACTATTTCTGGGTTAGCAGAGTCTGTAACCTGAAGCGTATGTAACCTAAAGTGTGTGTAACCCGAGGTACCACTGTAATTCATGAAGCATCACTGGTATATTCTATTTTAGAGCAACAAAAGAATTAATCAAACTCAGATCCATCTAGCCCAGTTGTCTTTTTCTAAAATTGACCTTTGCAGTTTATAGGCAGGTGAGCTCTGCCTCTATTATTTCCTTTCCCGTCTCCCAGAAGGAAAGTATCTATGAGGGAAATTTTAAAATACTTAGAACTAGATTTGGGCAAATCTGTCCATTTGTGTTTCTCTCTGTTCTTCAGTTTTCCATCTCAATTTCAATTTTCCACATTTCCACTTTTGTTTGTGATATATATACATATAGAACGACAATTCATTGGAATTTTAGTACAAATTTCTCCTAATATGCATCATTGTATATGCAATTTCCCCAAATATGCCCATGTCTGCAGAACAGTTTTCTCTAATGTAATGTACCTTTGTCTGTTATTTTCAGTAAATATGTGCACAGTTTGGCTTAGTATACGCAATCTTGTACTGGAGAATTTCATTGGCGAATTTCGCTACAAAATTTAGAGAAGTGCAAATATTGAAGAGGGGCTGTGTTTCAGTTCATGTCATAGCATCCAATTCCTAGGGGGCTGGAGGACTTTGCCCCCCTAAAATATTTGAGGGGGTCACCCCCCAAAAAAGTTGGTGCGCATTGCCATTCAAGCAGTGTATGTGCACCGCATCATGTGATCAATTATGCAGGGTGGGGCTTCCCTGGCTTCCCCAATATTTTATTCAAGTTGGCACTCCTGGTTCATGTATTGTTTCAGAGAGTGTGAATTAGATAGGTTTCTGCCCCATTCATTTCTATGTCGGCCTAATGATGCTACTGAAGTTCTGAGTTGGATTGTTCAAAGTTTGAAACTTCCAGTCAATCATGAGCTGAGCCCAGCTTCTCCAACGTTTGAACTCAGCTTGGAATTAGGTCAGTGCCAGCCCTGTTGGAGCTACATCCTTTCTCTTCTCGGTTGAAATGAACCACCCAGCAGAGTGCAGAAGGATGTTTTGAGTAGGATGTTACACCTGTTCAGGCATAGGGAACCTCTTAGCACTGGGTCTGATTAGGCCTAACAAGGGTTCCTACTTTCTTTGCAAGCCACAGCCACCTACCCCATGTGATGTCAGGGACAGGCAGTTGAAGGCACAGCTGCAAAGGTGCAGTCAGGACTCGAGGTTGTTCCTTGCAACTAAGTTAGACATCCCTTTACATGTGCTTTGTGAGCCCCTGGCAATTCTCCCTTCTCCTTCCCCAGTGCCAGGTCTGAGGCTAGGCTCTGCACTTAAAATAATTGATATGGAAATGTTGTTAGTTTGTAGCAAATGGCAAAAGTTACAAAGTCACCTTCTCAAGAATGATTAGTACTGAGCTAAAGCAACAGGGGATAAGAAAATAGACAAGATGTTAAACAATTACTTAAGCATACCCTGTACAGCTGAAATCAATGAACATTTGCCTGCTTTCAGAAATTAGATTTGCCCAAACAAAAGAGGAGAAATTAGAAAGTATCCAGATAACAGAGCTATGGTTATTAAAGGGGCTGCGTTTCTTACAAGGGCATATAGGTTCCAGCACCAAAAAATGCATGCATCATAGTGCAAGCACACTTAAGAGAGCCAGGAAACAAATGGGGGTAATTTGGTAGATACTGTTTGTATAAGTATATTAAGCCCCAGAGAAAAACATTTAAGAACAGATAAGTTTCCTTAATCATGGCAGCAGATTACAACCCCCCGTTTATTTCAGGCATTGGCTCTGTCTTAATCATTAAAACAATCACAGACAGAACTTCAAAAAATTCAGCTGCATCAATGCTGAATGAAAATGTAGGTTTAGTGCAGATGACTGCCAAGAAAGATGGCAAAGCACAGTGCAGGAGCTGAAAGTGCTTTGAATTATGCCAAAAAACTGGTCAACTGCGGAGCTACTTTTGTTCATAACTTTGGGACTATAGGTAGGTAAAAGACTGGTTCAGGATTGGCGCGAGGAATGGTTGAATCTGTCAACTTCACTTTTTCCAAGCTTAAATTTGGTTCTCTACATTTCCAGATCAGTTTGAAGGGGGAAAAAAGAGAAAAAAGGTTAAACTCCTCATGAAAACTCACCAGCATTTTACTTACTGCAAAATTCTCTTAATATACACATTTTTAATGTGATTTTGCCTAATACACACATTTTTGCAAAGCAGTCTTCCCTAATGTAAGGGCAACTACACTATGTGGACCCTGTGAAAAATCTACATGCATAAGGAGCACTGCTCCCATAATAAGCACCTGAAATGGAGCCTTCATGTTGTTCAGGCATAGTAAACCATCAAATGTTCAGTTGTGGGGGGGAAGCATCTGCTTAGCGTGAAGAAGGGCTATGGATAATTCCCCACATTTCCAGGTAGGTATGGGAGAGAACTGCTGAAATTTAGTGCAGACAATGGTGATCTAGATACTTCAAGGACTGCCTGTCTCCATATGAACCTAACCTGGCCCTGAGATCATCTTCTGAGACCCTGCTTTGTGTGCTTCCTCCACGAGAGGTCCGGAGGGTGGCAACACCAGAATCGGCCATCTCAGTAGTGACTAAGTGCCATAACACATCATATAACCACTTTTCAGCATACTGTGCTATATTCTAGAGTAGGCATGGCCAAACTTGGCCCTCCAGCTGTTTTGGGACTACAACTCCCATCATCCCTAGCTAACAGGACCAGTGGTCAGGGATGATGGGAATTGTAGTCCCAAAAACAGTTTGGTCATCCCTGTTCTAGAGCAAGATTTGACAGTTTTATCTACCATAGCAGTTCAGAGTGTAAGCTGTGAGCCAAAACACAATAATAGGTACCTCATGCAAGTTACTGCCCCTTACCTTCAGCCTGGCCCCTTGCAGCATGAGGATAATAATACCTTATATGGTTGTCATATAGCCTGCAGCGACCAAACAATGAGTACAGACAGGATTTGAACAAAAGTTTTATTTCTGCTTTAACATTTGCTCACTGGCTGTATATCCAAGTGGCTGTTTAACCACATGCTCATATATTTGGCTCGTCTGAGACCAGAGGTTATCGACGACACAGCGACTTTAATAACTTTCAACTGTATCTTCCAAGCTTATTTCACAATATTAAATTAAAGTTTTAAACACTACCGTTGGCTACGGAAAAGACAAGCTGACATCGTTTCTCTGATTACACTGATACTCCAACCATTTCCCCACATTGCTTTCTGTGATGTACATGGTATTAGCTCCTTTTGCTACCCCAAGTTGCAACAAGCTTGCATGGTGGGTCAGGTTGGAAAAATATTGCATGTCTTGAGGGGGAAACAGTTTTACATAAGGCTACCTAGCCAGCTCTATAACCAAGAGGGGATTTGAACCATTGTCTTGCCTCAGTAATGGACTGGATGAGAGCCAACAAACTGAAATTCAATCCTGATAAGACTGAGACCCTATTAGTGGGAGGTTCTCTAGACCTGGTGGATGGGAGATAGCTTGCTCTTGACAGAGAGCCAAGGAGCCAAGTATATGGGAGTTTGTGAACCACTTTTATTCGTAAAAAAAATCCTTCCAGCAGCACCTTAGAGACCAACTAAGTTTGTTATCGGTATGAGCTTTCGTGTGCATGCACACTTCTTCAGATACCTTCAGACACGAAAGCTCATACCAATAACACACTTAGTTGGTCTCTAAGGTGCTACTGGAAGGATTTTTTTATGAATAAAAGTGTTTTCTATTTTGTTTCGACTACAGCAGACCAACACAGCTACCTACCTATATCTAGAACTTTTATTCATGTTGACCTCTGAAGTTGGATGGGTGTGGCCAGGATCACCTCCAATACAACGTCAGGTGCTGATGGTATGCCATCATTATTTTAAGTAAAGATTTATTTTATATAAAATGACATTTTGATGACATTTGCGTGCGGCATAGCTGAATTTAGTAGGAAATGGAAATGAAGCCTCTAATCATCCAAATAAGATAGTAGTAATTAGTGAAATAGACATGAGGCTAGGTACGAAGAGCTGGCAGTACAAAGCCAAGGGTTTTTAAAGTAAAGTAAAATAAAAGTTTAAGATCTTGTTTAGCTGACTTTTCAGGATCGCTTGCACATACAGAGAAAAAAAATCCCAACAAGGGTAAATGGGGCTGTGTATCATCCTCGCTTTGTAAAATCCCACTCTTCAGCCCAAAAAGGCTCCCAGAGCTATTTAGTACAAATAAGAGAGTCCCCATCCTCAGGGTTGCAATCTAAAATTGTACAAAATAAAAATATAAAAATACATGCCCCTTAAATACGTATGCATCCTTCTAAGAAAATCATCAGCTGATGCAGAATTTAGGTGAACTAAACTCAAGACTGGAGAAATGAGGAAGCATGAGGAACTAAAATTGCTGGAATTGAAGCATAGTTTTGCTTCACTGTCGGTTGAGATGAAACCTCTTTGGGGAAGTGGTTTATTTATTTAATAAATTTATATACCACCCTTCATCCACAGATCCCAGGGCAGTTTACAGAATAAAATACAAGATAAATAATCAAACCAAACCAACAGAACAATAACCTCACCCCACCCGCCACCTTCCCGCAGATACATTTAAAAAGTGTAGGATATTAGCATATTCAAATGGTTGAAGGTGTTGGACTAGGACTAGAAAAATCCAGTTTTAAATTGCTGCTCAGACATTAAGCCCATTGACTGACCTTGGGCCAAGCACTATTGCTCAGTCTATCGCATCACACATAGTTGTTGTGTGGCTGGGTTGGCAGGGGAGATATTTAATCGTATTTTAGGGCTGTTCAGGAGTTTGATCTGGCATTTTCAGGGTTTGATCTGGCATTTTGGAGCTGCCTTGATATTAGCTGAGATGGGCAAACCCAGTCCAGATCCAAACCTCATGCTGATTCGGGAGCCTTGTACTGTCATACAGTCAGAGGGTTGGAGTAAGAGACAGGCACATACACACACCTTTTGACAGCCCTGGATCACTCAATGGACCCAATATGACCTGGAGTGCTCCAGCGCTGCCTCAACACAATCCAGCTGAACCCCAGGTTGACTCCAATTGACTCAATCCAGTGCACATCCCTTCTCTATATCTTCACTTGGACAAAGGATGGGGTAAATGTTCAACAAAGGATTACCGTAATTTTGGCCTCTTATCCCTTTTCAAAATCTTGGGTATTAGTTTTGAATTGGAGAGACATTTCTCAACTTATTTCCAGGTTGCAAAACAATAGAAATTGGTAGTCAAACGGGAATTTCCAGCAGGTGTCTCATTTGACATTCAGTAAAAATAAATACTTAAGAGTAGATTACAGCTTATCCATTTACAAGGGCTCGTTTTTGTTTGTTTTATGTGTGCATTCAAAAAAACAACCCAGGTTATACAGTCTGTTCTGGGGATGAATCATCAAATGAATAAGAAGCAGGGTTTTAGGATCCTCATATCAGCTTCCCATTATGTGAATGAATTTGGGAATTTAAAATGTGTCATTGACACCTTGCTCCAAAACTCCTAACCTAATGACTGCTCCCAATTGATGTATATAGATCAGGCTTCCTCAACCTCGGCCCTCCAGATGTTTTTGGCCTACAACTCCCATGATCCCTAGCTAGCAGGACCAGTGGTCAGGGATGATGGGAATTGTAGGCTCAAAACATCCGGAGGGTTAGGGCTGCAAAACGAGGTACGACTGTAATCAGTTTCATCCTGGAATATCTGCAGTTGTTCCACCACAACCCAGTTCCAATCACCTTCCCCAGAAAGGGAATATTTGTGATTGGGTGTTAGTTACATTCTAAAGAAAGTATACAATTTTCTATGAGTAATTTTCAATATGAACATCGATAAAATAATATTAGTGCCAATGAGATTTAAAAAACCGTATACCTTTACAACACAACCCTATGCATTGAACCCTAGAGTTCAATTGGACTTACTCCCAGGTAAATGTGTACAGGAGTGCAGCTTTAATGCCTCTTACAATGTCCTTGGTTAATCCATTTTCCCTATCTAGGGAAAGTCAAATAGCCTGCTTGTGAATAATTCACTCTTAAGCTGTATAAACATGATAGCATCATACATTCTAGAAAGAAACTAATTACAATAATGGACTGGAGTTTGATAATCCAGAATATTGTTTTCTAATCTAATTCCTTTTCTAAGATAATTACTCAGAATCAATCACTGTCAGGATTATAAAAAATAATCAGATTGGGGTGGGAGGCTGCTGATAGCATCGTAGAGTCCAATTTCTTCCCCTGATAAGAAGATCCAATCAATTCAACAACCGGGACTTGTTGAGGATGATTCCAAATGCAGTTTAAATGCATCATTTTGCATTTCCATATCTTTCTTTGGTATTTTATGTGCCATTTGTGCGCGGAAAATACACATACACAGCGGACTTGAGATGGTATTTGTAAAATAATTACAACCCTTTTCAACTTATCTAAGGGAAAGCTTTCATTGCAGAAACTACAACCCCCCCTCCAGTCCCTAGCACCACTTTATGATCTATTCAAAAGGATGACAACCAACTGGGTCTTAAATGATTTCTTTTGAGTTTTAGAACAAGAAAACTGTGAAAGAAATACGCCTCTGAAGCCAGTCAACTGCTGTGCCTTTGCATATGGTTGATAATCCACCACAGCTAAGATTGAAACACCTATGTATTTTTGTTGTTGTTGTTGTTTTAAAAAAACTACTTAATGGACATTTCTGCCTACAAAAGAGAAAGTAAACATTCTTTCCCCCCCCCTTTTTTTACTTTGAATACACAGGAATGGTGGGCTTCAAACTGGCCTCCCTTTCCTAATGCATTAAGTCTGAATCTGGATATAGTCCAAGATTGCAAGTAAAAATGATGAAACAGGTTATAAGGAGTTCTGACAGTCTCACCACAATTAATAAGATCAGGCCCCAAAGTCAATATTACTTCCCCTATCACCTGCTTGGGGTCCATTGGTTAAGGTTTATATATGTTTAATAAGATGAAGGTAGTGGTGCTTTAAATAATATAATTCATACAATTTTTCAGAATGACCAGGGTTAATCACTGGCTACTGACAATCCACCCCGGGACTTAGGCCTCATCTGCACAATACATTTAAAGCATTTCCTGCCACTTCAAACAGTCATAGGTTCCTGGGAGTAGGGAGACCCATATTCCCCTCAAAGAGCTACAGTTTGCAGAGCTCCCTGGGAAGAAGGATTGACCACTCAACCATCCTGGAAGTTGTAGCTCTATGGGGAGATTAGATGTTAGCTCTCAGCGGCCTTAACAAACTACACTTCCCAGGATTTTTGGGGTGGGGTGGGGGGAAGCCACAACTCTTTAAAGTGGTATGATACAGCTTTAAATGTATAGTGCAGATGGGGCTTGATACTAGACTGGAAGGGCAGGACAGATTTTAGGAGGAAGTATAGAAGTCTGGTTGTTCTGCTTTCAGGGAAGGAATTTGGGAGATGAAACTCTACATCAAGGTGAGCCAACATAGCGTCCTACAAATGTTTTGGACAGCAATTCCCAGCCAGCACAGCCAATGGTCAGGGAGGATGGGAGTTGTCCAAAATATGGAGGGCACTGCTTTGGCTGGAACTCAGAGGTGAACATCTGATTTGCATGCAGACAATTATCCCAGGTTCAGTCGCTTGCATCTCCAGTTAGGGCTAGAAAAGACTCCCAGCTTGGAGAGCCTCTGCCAGTCAGCATAGATCAGGCATGTCCAAAGTCGGTTTAATCTGGCCCCACCGGCAGTTTCTTTCCTGGGTGTGGGCGTGGGCAGCGGTTCCACTGGGCAGTTATTCACTGTAGCTTGCTAACCCACCCGCCAGTCAGCTCTAGCAGCCACTCACCATGTGGCTCTTGGTACCGGCCATTCGTTGGTTTGCGCATGCGCCTTGCTCTTTACTCTGGTAGTTGGCCGGCTCACGTATGTGCCCTGCGTGCAGCTCAAGGACCCGTCCAGCTGTCATCTTGCACATGCGCCCTCCTCCCTATCCCTGTTGGTTGTGTGCTCACACTGGCACCCTGTGTGCAGCTCTAGGTCCCCTCCACCCGTCAGCTCTTGCATGTGCCCACCTCTGTATGCCGTCCATCTGCCAGTTCTCACAGGTAGCCGGCATTCAGCCTTCTCTCCCACCCACCATTTGGCTCATGCCATGCTCTGGTCATCTCTCACTCTCACCCGCCGTTCGTCTCTCCCTCTGTGCTGCCTGTGATCTGAGCCAAAAGGTATATGAAAAGTATTCTGTGACTAATTCTTTAAAAAAGGTCCGGGACTCTGGGGGGAAATCCTTAAAAAAAAAAAGGTCAACAACTTCGGTCAGCCCTCACGCATGTTCACTTCATCAAATCTGGCCCTCTTTGAAAAAAGTTTGGATACCCCTGGCACAAACAATACTGAGCTGAGATGAATGGCCAAAGCCTAACTCAGTATAAAGCAGCTCTGTGCCCTAAAACTTATCAGGTGGGTTCCACTCACTTATAACTTCTGGGAATCACCCAGAGAGACTCTAAGCAGAGGCAGATTTAGGGTGTGTGACTGGTTCACCTCCACCTGGCACCGAGCCAAGGAGGAACCACAGCAGGACCGCAACAATAATATAGAATGGAAGGTGAGAGGTAGGGAGCTCTGAATTTTGGCATTGTACAGGGTGCCACTGAAATTTGAAAGCTCAAAGTGTGCCACTGCTCTAAACACACACAATCAATAATGGAAGGGTATTGGAAATGAGATTTGTTCTGCCTCTTTTGTTCTGATTTTGCATTGTTTTCACGGTGAACTAAGTCTGTTCCTTTTTTATTCTATTTTATTTTTTAAAAAGCCAAATCTTAGCCATATTTCATAACACTGACAATCCTGGAGACATTTTATATCGGTGCACATTTCATAAACAACTCTCTGATGACAGCATAGGTATGATATATAGCATTATCCCATTAAGTAATAGCTAGGTTGAAACCATATCCAAACAAGCTAAAATTTGAAGTTAATATGATAAGATAGCTATTCCCTGCTGATATGAATTTCTTTCAGACTGCAGAGCACATTAGGGAAAACTAAACTTCCTCTCCTTTAGGTGTTGCTGTGTGTCCTTTCTGAGTCAGAAACATGACTGAAAGTTGTCTGCTTTGTACAAACTGTGTGGCCTTTATAAATTCATTATAAACAACTCTTTATATATCCCTTTCACATTTCCTTTTTCAACAAACAAATTCCTATGCTTATAGGGATTATTGCAATAGATGTAGATGATAATCTGTTATGGCAGGGATGGGGAACATGTGGCCATCCAGCTGTTGATGGGACATCTCCCATCTTCTCTCATCAGTGATAATGGTGGCTAGGGATGATGGAAGCTGGACGACTCCAACAATATTTTAAGAGAATGGGGTATCCCAAGTGGGATATGCCACTGTCCTCCCATAATCTGCTATCTGGCATAAGGGTTTTTCTCCTCATGTTACACTGAACAGAAGTATAAGCTGTATCTATACATGTGCACATGTTTGTGTAAAAGAGTATAACTTATTAAAGCTTCAAAAAGAATGTCATATGGCTATATGGTTATCAGAACCATTCCTTAACTCTTTTTTAGCATTAAAAACCATGAGTGTAGATCTGCCCTTAGATTCTAGAGTTCCTGCTTTTTGTGGGCATGGGAATTAATTGCCGCAAATGCCAAAGGACCGTGCTGACTTATCACTGGAAATTTGGGGATGGAGTCCCCACCTGTGGGACCTTGAGATGATGGTTTGCTACTGATCCAGCTCATACGTTTATGTTCCACCTCCCCTGTCAGTGGCTTTATATCACTGAATGCTAGCTGCTGGGACGTGGGTGGTGCTGCGGTCTAAACCACTGAGCCTCTTGGGCTTGCTGATTGGAAAGTGAGCAGTTCGAATTCACATGACGGGGTGAGCTCCCGTTGCTCTGACCCAGCTTTTGCCAACCTAGCAGTTTGAAAGCACGCCAGTTCAAGTAGATAAATAGGTACCGCTGTGGCAGGAAGGTAAACGGCGTTTCTGTGCGCCATATGACATTCTTTTTAAAGCTTTAATAAGTTAAAGGGCTGGTAGACCCAAAGCATCCTGAAGACCACAGATTAGCTATCCCTGCCTTCTAGGATCCCTTCCCATGTGCACAGCCATAGATTTGGCAGGATCTGTGCAGATTACAGAAAAAAGTGTCTTGTCAATGAATATTTAATACAGTAATATCAGTCACACACAAAAGCAGGAACAAGCTCGTGGTGTTTTTATTTTTAAACCCTTGGATAAAGAGTGTTGTACCAAATATGGAGTATATTATTCTGTGCAAACCCAGACTATCATTCTATATGTCAGTCCCACTTTCATTATTGACAGGATATATAGCCCTTTGTATTACCGTCCACCTTTTCATCGTGATTAACATTTGCGTAAAAGCTTTTTATTTAGAACTGTCAGCTTTAATAGAGGGGAATGAGACTGATCAACACATGTGACAGAAGAAGTCTCTTCTTGGAAATTGCATCGTACCCAAGTGTCAGGTTCAAGCAGTGTGACAACTCTCTCACTTCTCTCCTGAATCACAAATGGGGAATTCATCAAATTGTTATGATTATGTAGCTACCGTCATACTAGTGTCCATTAAGAATTTGACATTGTTTGAAATAGCCTCCTGCGTTCTAACAGCCACGACGCACAGAATGAGCTCTCTCAGCCCATCTTCCATCCTTGCTGGCAGTTGTGGGCAACTGAAATCCTCCGCCTTTCAGCTATAAAAACCAATACCATATTCACACCATATATTTAAAGCACTCTGGTCCCATTTTAAACAGTCACAGCTTCTCCCAGTGTATTCTGGGAGCTGCAGTTTGTTAAAGATGTTGAGAGTTGTTCAAAGTCCCCTATTCACTTTCCCAGAGCTACAATTCTAGGAGTTTCCTGTGAGGAGGGATTGTTAAACCATCATCTACTCCTTCTTCATCTATTCCTTCTCTGCCGCCTTTTCCTGCTTCTTTTCTTCTTCCTCCTCCTCCTCCCTCCACCTCTTCCTTCTCTTACAGTTGACCTGAAAACACAGCTAAATTCATATGACATTATGCAACATCTTTGCACATTCAATGAACCTTTCATTACTCCATGTCTCTCAGCCTATAAACAAAACACATGACAGCAGCCACAGGACCACTTCTCATGGTGTATGAATTTGTGGTTCAAAGGGATGGGGAAGAAATATTGCCCTAAAAATGGCACATTTTAAAGGCACAGTTCAGTAATCTGCATGCACTAAAACTTAGGCATGATTTGAAAGCTTGGCATACAGGAAAACATTTCCCCCAAGTTTTCATTCAGCTGGGCTTTCAAATCATATCCAGTTCTGAATTGCAACAAGGTCACTTCTCAAATCACTAACCATGATCAACTTTAAATAGAACAGAGCAATTCTGTTTGTCCAGAGTGCCTTTGGTAGATGTCAAAAGGAGAAGGGCTTTCTTACGTTGCTGGCAAGCAGAGAATTGAAATGGAAGCTTCTGCAAAAGGGCTATTTTGTAGAAAGCAGGCACATGGGTGCCTAAGGGAAGAAATAGTCACTTAATTTGTGAATCAGAAAATTGGTGGATGACTATAGAATGGGTTCCCATCACCATCTTGAAACAGCCACGGCTATTATTGGCATACAGAGATCCCAGATAAAGTTAGTAGAGATTCATATAAGTTTGTGTGTTGGGTTGTGCTTTCAGTTGGATCATGAGATTGACCCAGATGTGATACCACAAGCAGGAATTGGGGACAGCTGAAAACAGAAAAGAGTCAGTCAATAGGAATGAAGGTGACTGTTTCTAAATAATGTTGTTAGTCGGGCATGTGCACATCTTGATGGAGCTGCTAATTAGCTTTTTGTTCGTATTTAATCCCACTTCTCAGGGAGTGACATGGCAGAAGTAACAATGTAGACAAGGCATTTCAATGAGGTTTTCTAACTTTTTTGTGTCATTAAAAAACAGAGGACAGGAGGCCTTTGCGCTCAGCCTCCTTCCCCCCCTCCAGGCCTTTTAACTGCTTTGAGTCTGGTGTCCTCTTCACTCCTACCAGGGCTAACAAATGTAATATGTGTGGCAGAGCTTCTGCACCTTTAATAATAGAAAATAAATAATGACACCTTGACCTGCCTATGATGCTCCCTGTAGTAATCAGGCTTCTGGAGAAGCTTCTTCCTTGTGGTCTATATCATTGCCCCTCTTTGCACCTCTAGTGTTAATGTCACACTAAGTGGCAGTCAGTTATTCATCTGACACTAACAGAGCAATCCTGACTTTCCATTGCCACTGCCAAGGCTCTGCCACATACCCTTCAACATGTTGAGTCCAAAACTGGGATGCATGGCTTCCCACCTGTGCTCCCACATGAGTCACACGACCTGCGTGAGATCATAGAGCCCCAAAGACATGTCTTTTTCAAGGCTGTGCTCTCACGCATGTTTTGGGGTGCTGTGTAAGATTGCAGCCCATCACAGCGCCCAAAATGCCCCTCCCCCAAAAAAGTGGGGTGTCCCGGTTTAACAGGAAGCATGTGGGGTATGCTACCACATCCTTAGCTTGACCACTAATGGCAGCAGTGGTGGAAGGGTGGCATATCAGATGATCTCAAGGTGAGCCAGCCTGATGTTGGCTGGCATGTGCTGTGAGATCAGCTTGATTGCAGAATGGCTCAGCCCTATTCCCTTGTTGTTGTTGTTGTTGTTTAATCGTTTAGTCGTGTCCGACTCTTTGTGACCCCATGGACCAGAGCACGCCAGGCACTCCTGTCTTCCACTTCTTCCCGCAGTTTGGTCAAACTCATGCTGGTAGCTTCGAGAACACTGTCCAACCATCTCGTCCTCTGTCGTCCCCTTTTCCTTGTGCCCTCCATCTTTCCCAACATCAGGGTCTTTCCCAGGGAGTCTTCTCTTCTCATCAGGTGGCCAAAGTACTGGAGCCTCAGCTTCACAATCTGTCCTTCCAGTGAGCACTCAGGGCTGATTTCCTTAAGAATGGATGCATTTGATCTTCTTGCAGTCCATGGGACTCTCAAGAGTCTCCTCCAGTACCATAATTCAAAAGCATCAATTCTTTGGCAATCAGCCTTCTTTATGGTCCAGCTCTCACTTCCATACATCACTACTGGGAAAACCATGGCTTTAACTATACGGACCTTTGTTGGCAAGGTGATGTCTCTGCTTTTTAAGATGTTGTCTAGGTTTGCCATCGCCTTTCTCCCAAGGAGCAGGCGTCTTTTAATTTCGTGACTGCTGTCACCATTTGCAGTGATCATGGAGCCCAAGAAAGTAAAATCTCTTACTGCCTCCATTTCTTCCCCTTCTATTTGCCAGGAGGTGATGGGACCAGTGGCCATGATCTTCGTTTTTTTGATGTTGAGCTTCAGACCATATTTTGCGCTCTCCACTTTCACCCTCATTAAAAGGTTCTTTAATTGCTCCTCACTTTCTGCCATCAAGGTTGTGTCATCTGCATATCTGAGGTTGTTGATATTTCTTCCGGCAATCTTAATTCCGGCTTGGGATTCATCCAGCCCAGCCTTTCACATGATGAATTCTGCATATAAGTTAAATAAGCAGGGAGACAATATATAGCCTTGCTGTACTCCTTTCCCAATTTCGAACCAATCAGTTGTTCCATATCCAGTTCTAACTGTAGCTTCTTGTCCCACATAGAGATTTCTCAGGAGACAGATGAGGTGATCAGGCACTCCCATTTCTTTGAGAACTTGCCATAATTTGCTGTGGTCGACACAGTCAAATGCATAGTCAATGAAGCAGAAGTAGATGTCTTTCTGGAACTCTCTAGCTTTCTCCATAATCCAGCGCATGTTTGCAATTTGGTCTCTGGTTCCTCTGCCTCTTCTAAATCCAGCTTGCACTTCTGGGAGTTCTCGGTCCACATACTGCTTAAGCCTGGCTTGTAGAATTTTAAGCATAACCTTGCCAACATGTGAAATGAGTGCAATTGTGCGGTAGTTGGAACATTCTTTGGCACTGTGACGAAAGGTCTTTATGGCCCCAATTAGCCTCAGTTACAGTGGTCCGGCACACTTCCCAGCTCTCAAGCTGCGCAGACCTGCTTCTCTCCTCTTTCGCCTTGCAGAGTAAAAACACAGCGGAACAAAACTGTTGCAGTCTGCTTCAGATCCAGACAAACACACCAAGCACCTGTGTGTCCAAATTCATCAGTTCTTTATTGCAGCAAAATATTTACAGCTCAGCATTTCTCAGATTCCCCTGGACTGCTAGCATTCATGGCGTCCGTCTCCTTTAGAGACCAAGAGAGAACAACAAGTAGAGCTCCTCCCTCCTTCCAAACGTCAGAATGGGAGGCACAACTCAGAACAAATTAACCCAGTAAGTTCTGAATCCCAACAGGCACTGCCCTTCTTTGGGATTGGGATGTAGACTGATCTTCTCCAATCCTCTGGCCACTGCTAAGTTTTCCAAACTTGCTGGCATATTGAGTGTAGCACCTTAACAGCATCATCTTTTAAAATTTTAAAAAGTTCAGCTGGAATACCATCATTTCCACTGGCCTTGTTATTTGCAGTGCTTTCTAAGGCCCATTTAACTTCACTCTACAGGATGTCTGGCTCAAGGTCAGCAACCACACTACCTGGGGTGTACGAGACATCCATATCTTTCTGGTATAATTCCTCTGTGTATTCTTGCCACCTCTTCTTGATGTCTTCTGCTTCTGTTAGGTCCTTACCACTTTTGTCCTTTATTATGGTAATCTTTGTACAAAATGTTCCCTTCATATCTCCAATTTTCTTGAACAGATCTCTGGTTCTTCCCATTCTGTTGTTTTCCTCTATTTCTTTGCATTGCTTGTTTAAGAAGGCCTTCTTGTCTCTCCTTGCTATTTTTTGGAAATCTGCATTCAATTTCCTATATCTTTCACTATCTCCTTCGCATTTTGCTTGCCTTCTCTCCTCCACTATTTGTAAGGCCTCATTGGACAGCCACTTTGCTTTCTTGCATTTCCTTTTCATTGGGATGGTTTTAGTTGCTGCCTCCTGTATAATGTTGCGAGCCTCCATCCATAGTTCTTCAGGCACTCTGTCCACCAAATCTAAATCCTTAAACCTGTTCCTCACTTCCACTGTGTATTCATAAGGGATTTGAGTTAGATTGTATCTTACTGGCCCAGTGGTTTTTCCTACTTTCTTCAGTTTAAGCTTGAATTTTGCTATAAGAAGCTGATGATCTGAGCCACAGTCAGCTCCAGCTCTTGTTTTTGCTGACTGTATAGAGCTTCTCCATCTTTGGCTGCAGAGAATATAATCAATCTGATTTCGATGCTGCGCATCTGGTGATGTCCATGTGTAGAGTCGTCTCTTGTGTTGTTGGAAAAGAGTGTTTGAGATGACCAGCTTGTTCTCTTGGCAGAACTCTATTAGCCTTTGCCCTGCTTCGTTTTGAATTCCAAGGCCAAACTTGCCAGTTGTTCCTTTTATCTCTTGATTCCCTACTTTAGCATTCCAATCCCCTATAATGAGAAGAACATCCTTCTTTGGTGTCAATTCTATAAGGTGTTGTAAGTCATCATAAAATTGGTCAATTTCAGTTTCTTCAGCACCAGTGGTTGGTGCATAAACTCAGATTACTGTGATGTTAAAAGGTCTGCCTTGGATTCGTATCGAGATCATTCTATCATTTTTGAGACTGCATCCCAATACAGCTTTTGCCACTCTTTTGTTGACTATGAGGGCCACTCATTTTTGCTTTTAAAAGCATTTTTGCTTTTAAACCAGTTTTAAAAGCATTTTTGCTTTTAAACCAGTTTTATAATGCCTGTCTGCCTCTTAGGGTTAACCTTGATATGGTGTGAAACACCACCCTGCATATTAAGTGCAGGTAGCCATTACGTGGAGGGTGGAATATGATCATTATCATGGACACATTAGCTGGGGGGTATTTAACTCTTTGCTCTCCTGATGAAATCACCTTCTCTGAAGCTGCTATTTGAGAATAGTGCCTGCTGTTCCCTTGGGCACCAATGGAATTTTTTTCTTCTTATGCAAATTGCAGCTTCAGAGGAGGGATTGTTGGTTTTGGTCAGGACCGCAGCAGCAGTTAATCTCCCACTCCTTGCCTGCTGTGATCTTGATAATCATCAGTTGCTCAACACAGTCCCAGTTGCTATTTACAATTTTTTAAAGAAATGTGCACATCACATGCAGAGATGCATGAAATGCAGTGATGCACTTAATGTCACATGCCTAGCATGGACCATTTTTCCCCATAGAAAGAGGGGGGAAGAACATGCTGAGGGAAAGGTGTAACTGAAATGTTAGAATAGGGGAAAAGGTTGAGGATGGGTCCAGTTGTCGGCAACTGCTTGCCTTCTTAATTCTGGTTCTTCACCCTGGGCTTCAACTCCTCATTCTGAATATTCTTAGGAGGGTGGTCAGACTTTAATACCTGGCAATACCTGCAGCCAGTCAGTGTAGACTATATTGAGTTAGATGGACCACCAATCTGACTCAATATGGCAGCTTCCTATTTGCCGAATAATAGTACGGGAAGCATCCCTGTGAAATAGTCTCCTACAACAGATTTGCTTTTGTAGCAGTGAATTGTTAGATAAAGCGCTCATCAGTGTGTAACTTTAAAGTAGTTGAACTGGGTGGGGGGACGAGGAGGGTGTCACTTCTGTTATCTCTGCTTCACTTGTCTTTTTGTGTTGTCAGCAAATCAGCTTCTTCTTTTTCCTTTCCCTTTCTTAAGCATTTCAGCAATGTATCCACTATCATGCTTGGCATTCTAAATTTCAAAATCAATTTCAGGAGGCTCTCTTCTGAATCCTAATCATTGAAATCATATTCAAATGCACATGCAACTCATTCCATCTTTAAAGTCAATATCAGATCTGCCTTTTTAATGGATTATGTAAGGACTACTGAACAAGAATATCTGGCTGTCTGAGTTCACAGATTATTTTAAAAAAGCTTGATAGACATGGAGATGCAACGGTTTAGTTACTTAAATTGTCATTTGACCTACACTTGGGTTTTTTGATTCTCACATCAGTTGTGTCTGTATCTATAATCCTTAAAGCAAACATTGGCTGGAACAAGCTTGAATGAAAAATTGATATTGTAGTGGATGTGGTCAGTGGAATTGTTTTGCAAGCTTATTGGATCTTCAAGAAGGCTGACAGCATGAAGAGATTTCACTTGTATGGATTGATCCTAAAAGTCAACATCTATTTCTATGAATGAATATTTAGTCAATTTAATAAAGAATTCTCATTGCTCAAGATTTCAAGCATTTTTCCTTTAGCTTTTCTCCCCCATGGCTTGTTATAATTTAGTATATTGACATACTGTGAACTGTGGGCCACTCTGGACATATTTTTCATGGTGTATTCTGGATTATTTGTGTTCATGATGGTACCAGAATGGTTATACGTGGTCCCATTTTCAATATCTTTTGCACCTGCAAAAGTTTCAGGGTGGACATACTCCTTCATGCCCTGTAACTTCCTGCTGAAATCCTGTAACTTTTGATACTGCAAATGTTCCAGTTCATTTTGTTGTCGTTGTATCCATTTTTGTTGCAAGCATCGCAGAAAAATTCATAGAATCATAGAATCATAGAATCATAGAATCATAGAGTTGGAAGAGACCACAAGGGCCATTGAGTCTAACTCCCTGTCAAGCAGGAAACACCATCAGAGCACTCCTGACATATGGTTGTCAAGCCTCTGCTTAAAGACCTCCAAAGAAGGAGACTCCACCACACTCCTTGGCAGCAAATTCCACTGTTGAACAGCTCTTACTGTCAGGAAGTTCTTCCTAATGTTTAGGTGGAATCTTCTTTCTTGTAGTTTGGAACCATTGCTCCGTGTCCGCTTCTCTGGAGCAGCAGAAAACAACCTTTCTCTATTGATAGGCATACCCTGCAACATGCTGAGTCCCCAAACCGGGATGCATCTTCTGTTTGTGCTCCCACATGTGACCCACACAAGATCATGGAGCCCAAAAGATGCACCATTTTCAGGGCCATGCTCTCAAACACACATTTTGGGGACCCCGAGCCAGATTGCTTCCCCACCCCAAGTGCTTTTTTCAGGATGAGATCATGGTGCAAAATTGCACCATCATGCCATCATGGGGGGGGAAATGGGATGTCCCATTTTTTTTCTGGGACACTTGCTGGGTATGGATAAAAGGCAATGGTGTGTGAACAAAGCAGTATAAATCCACCACAAATGCACTGTTATTGTGTTAATTACATGCAATGATTGCAGAATAACTACACACACACACACACACACACACACACACACACACACACACAAAATGAACAACCAGTGTGGAGGGGCCCTGTAATTATTGGGATCATAGTAAGTGGCCTTACACTGAGTCAGACCATTGGTATACTTAGCTCAGGTATACCACTGACCAGCAGCGGATCTCCACGGTCATGCAGGCGTTTGTCCCAGCCTTGCATGGAGACACCAGGAATTGAACCTGGCACCATTTCCCTGCAAAGCCACTGAGCTGTAGCCTTTCCCATGTGCCCCATAATGCATGGCACTTCGCATAGCACTTGGTTGTACAGAAAAGCAACCTACTTATAGCGTAAAAGCAAACAACACTGCTGAACTTTCTGACATTTAGATAGATATTTTTAATGTGTGACGTTCATGTAAGGACCTAAATTTTGCTGTATTTCAGGAGGCTGAAATACACTGGAGGGACAAGTGCATGAATTAATTTTGCAACCACTTCCATTATGACATACATATTGAGAAAAGATTTGTGTCCAGATGTAAATCTCAAATTCAATCTCCATTGATGGGGCAGTGATGAACTTTTCAGCCCTCTGCTCCTCTAAGAGTTATTTATTGTTGTACGGGTCGGTGTTTTGTTAATATTCCTATAGCAGGACAACATATTGCGTTAATTAAAATAACTCACATTAATTTATGAAGCTCTGATGGGGATTTGTCATATAGTGATTAAGGTGCTGTGGGAAGATGCAATCATAGCTAACAGGAATACAGTAGTTGTCTCTCGGTAAAGATCTCTTGACCTTACAACTCATTTACTCTTCAGCATGGCCCACTAATCTCC
Source organism: Podarcis cretensis (assembly GCF_951804945.1). NCBI lineage: Eukaryota > Metazoa > Chordata > Lepidosauria > Squamata > Lacertidae > Podarcis > Podarcis cretensis. The sequence goes on along the minus strand of NC_137181.1, from coordinate 30,526,676 downwards.
AGAAGGAAATGATGTGGAACACAGGAGGATTTAGGTCAGAACCTTGTTTGAGTCAGTGCAAAAGATTATTAGGATGCTCAGTAAATTATGACGGCAAAAGATTTGAAGTGAATATTATGCCAGGATGCCAGAAGTGCATATATAAACACGACATTGTGGATGAACTTGTTTCTTTCTTTATCAACACAGTTGCAAATAAGAAGTTTGTTGACTCTGTACAATATGCCTGATTACAGAGCCAATAATAGCACGTGAGGTAGAAACAGATGGTTGGGAATCATAAAAGATAAATGGAAACATGTTTGACTAAAAATAGTTTTATGATCCTTGTTTTTTATTTGGTAGCACGCTGTCCTACGCAGTGCCTATATCACTAGGTAGGTCTTGTTCAACTTTGGCTCCCAACAACCCCAGCCAGCATGACCAGTGGTCACGGATGATGGGAGCTGGAATCCCACAACATCTGGAGGGCCACAGTTTTCATATCCCAGGGCTAAGGTATGAATTAATACACCATGCTGTAGTTCCTAGGCATACAAAGCAACGATGCATTCAAAACTCATCTGCTCACTCATTGGACTGTTCAGTCTTACTGCACTTACCTGCAAGCTTGTTTATTGCATCTGTTTGATGATAGAAAAGGGGCTGATTAAAAATAGAAGCATAAAGGCAAAGTTGACCTAGGAAGAGTCATTTAGCCCAGTATATACTGGCTGACATAGTTGAGGCTGAAATAAGGATTGGCAATAACCACCAACCTCTTCTAAGGAATCCTGTGCTGTTTTCTAGGACATTGGTTTCCCCTCCCCCATTTCTGTTCCATGAAACTTGTTTACTTTCTACTTTTATCTGTATGCTTCTGCTATAAAGGTAAAGGTAAAGGGACCGCTGACCATTAGGTCCAGTCAAGGATGACTCTGGGGTTGCTAGCGCTCATCTCACTTTACTGGCTGAGGGAGCCAGCGTACAGCTTCCGGGTCATGTGGCCAGGATGACTAAGCCGGACCAGAGCAGCACACGGAAACACTGTTTATCTTCCTGCCGGAGTGGTACCTATTTATCTACTTGCACTTTGACGTGCTTTTGAACTGCTAGGTTGGCAGGAGCAGGGGCTGAGCAACGGGAGCTCACCCCGTCGTGGAAATTGGAACCGCCGATCGGCAAGCCCTAGACTCTGTGGTTTAGACCACAACACCACCAGCGTATTTTGCAGCAATTGCCTCATGAAGGCCATAGTGGTGAGAGGGCATTGCTTAGGGTAGATCATGCATTTTGCATGCAAAAGGTTCCTGGTTCAGCTTCTGGTATCTCTAGTTAAAGTATGTAACAGAACCTGGAATAACCACTCCTTGAGATCCTGAAGAGCCATGGCCCATCAGAGGAGACTGGACTGATAGTCTGACTCAGTGCAAGGTAGCTTCATAGAAAAACATCAGGCTGAAAAGTTAGGGATGCTTGAAGAGTTCCATCTGTGTGAATTCCAAAGCCAACTGACCTGATGTGTAGCTCCCATACAAATCTGCAGGCCAGTTATCCACTGGTTTTTCCACTTCCTGAAACTTCTCAAAAACATTTTAAAATGTCCATTTAGAGATAAAATGTGTATATATACAGTATAAAAGCAATGTTCATACAGTTCTCCCCCTCCCCAATCAGATTATTGAAACAATGGAGTGCAAAGAACAGTGATCACCTGGGAAAGTGGCACAGACAGGAAACAGACCAATCCAACCATTGCTAGGAAAAGTACACTCTATCTATCTGAACTGGCAATGAAAGGTATGTCTAGTTGAAATGTCCATCTAAACAGTTGGATATGTTTCTTGCTTGCTGCTGATTTCCATTATCAAAAGAAGAAATCCTCTCTTTTTGTTCAGGATCCACCAGATGGCAACCAGAAGCACACTTGTTCATCATTTGCTGGATGTTCTGCTAGATGTTCTGTTCATCTGTCTTCCAAACCTGGCTCCTTGTCTGGCCTTTGAAGCTGTCACATTACATAGATAAAGGGAAATCATTTATCACTTTCTGCTGCTTACAAGCACTCGCAAGTCCAAGGTGCAAAACAGATGCTGAGAGTTTTAACACCTGCATGGCTTATTTTGCAACGGTAGTCTCCACCAATTCCCATTGCAAAAGCACTCCTGTTTGCAGCATTTAAGAAAGATAGGTGGCAGATAACTGGATGCATTTGAAAAACCTAATATATCATTTGATTGTTACAAATATCTGTGGCACCAGAAAGTCAGTAGAATTCTTTGTAGCACCATGTATTTGGCTTCTTAGTACTTTTATAGAATGTTCAGCATCTAGAACAGGGGTCAGCAAACTTTTTCAACAGTGGGCTGGTCCAATGTCCCTCAGACCTTGTTGGAGGCCAGACTATGTTTTGAAAAGAAGAAGAAGAAGAAGAAGAAGAAGAAGAAGAAGAAGAAGAAGAAGAAGAAGAAGAAGAAGAAGAAGAAATTCCTATGCCCCACAAATAACCCAGAGATGCATTTTAAATAATAGTACACATACTACTCATGTAAAAACACCAGGCAGGCCCCACAAATAACCCAGAGATGCATTTTAAATAAAAGGACACATTCTACTCATGTAAAAACACACTGATTCCCAGACCGTCCATGGGCCAGATTTAGAAGGTGATTGGGCCGGATCCGGCCCCTCAGCCTTAGTTTGCCTACCCATGATCTAGAACCTATTGTTTACATGTTTATGCATTTTGTGCTTCAAACCTGCACCCTTTCATCAAATTGAATTCCAAGTTGGCTTACAAAAATTAAAAAAGTGTAAAAATAAAAGCAACACCAACTTAAAATGCTGTGCACATGCACATTAATTTCCTGCCTCAGGTACTGTAGCTTAATGCAGGGGGAGCTGATGCAGTGCCTTCCAGATTTTGCTGGACTACAAGTCCCATCACCCATGACTATAGGCCCAAGCCAGCACTTTGAATGCAAATATTGGATGTAGTGGTGCCATTTACATCACTGGACTACACTAAACGTGGCAAATGCTGTTTATTTCCTCTGCAGCATGAAAGAAATGTGTGGTAACAAAAAAATTGAGAAGAGATATAAGCTTCAAAGGCACCAGATCCCCTTTTTCAAGCCTATAATTTTAAGAAAAACCCATCTCCCCTTCCCCAGTGTACAATAAAGTATAAGCCATGCAACCTGTCAAGACTTTCTTTCTTCTGTAACATTAGATCAGGTAGAAAACAATTTAGAACAAGGAGAGAAAAACACTCTCTTCTGTTAATGATAACATTAAATTACTTAACCAACACACCTGATTATTTTTTTAAATTAGACACAAACCTTGAAACCAAGTTTATGGCCTGGAAAAAAAAGTGGGGTGGGGATTAAGGAGGAAACGTCTAATTGGACTGCTGCCCCTTTCTAACCTGGATTTTGTTTCCAAAGAGCACTGGAGAAAATGGCTTATTTTATTTCAAAGCGCTCAGATTCAGCTATTTAAATTGTTGGCCCAAGCCTTTCATAATAAGCAAAGCCATTAGGAGACATGCCTTCTCTGATAAAATGTGCCACATATTGCTTGGAAAGTGCATTAGTCTTCTGTTTTGTTCTGCTCCACCCACTTTTCAGGACTTTGAGATGAATAAAATAATATTGATCATGCATAGGCTGAATAGGTTTTTCAACGGGCTCATGGAAAACACACGATCCAATCTGGTACAATCAGTAAGAACAATCTTTTTTTACCACGGTGCTTTTCCAAGAGACTAGTCAAAGAACTACACTACATCCTTCTGTTTGTACTGAAAGTTTAGGAGCAAGGATATCAGCAGGCATAGCTTTCAAATATGTACATATGTACATTATAGTCCTATTTGGCAAGGCTGGGATTCCTGCAGGGACTCCAGATGTTGTTGAGTTCCAGTTTCCATCAGTCCCAGACATGGTCAATGGTCAAAGATGATGGAAGTTATAGTTTAGCAACTTCTGGAGGGCTGCAGGTTCCTTAGCCCTGCTATATGGAGAAAAGAATGGGAACAGACACACTACACCACACAGGCATCAAGGAGCCATAATGTGGAAGAAAATTCCATTGAAATGAAGACATATAGTTAGGATCAGAAGGTTAGGTAACTAGCTTCTAGTGCTTCTCGTTCATAATATACAGATGCAGAGATTATATTAGTCTTGTGCTTTTCAAGTGCCTTTTCTGCCACAGAAGGTAATAAACAAAAATAAAAGATGGAACATTTTGGGTTAAAATGTATCTTCGCTGAATGTGATTTATTGAAATGATAAAACTTTCTATCAGAACTATGAAAAATTGTGTTTCCTTGCAGACTATTTCCTCCCTCCCACCACCCAGCCTTTCAGATAAATCATGCCCCCCCCCCCCATGATAGCGGCAGGTGCTCTGAATTTGAACAACCCACTCAAATTTAATTGATATTGTTTTCCAAATTTTTTGAACTCAGTTAAACTCCAAAACTGCCTTTGACTAGGCCTTGTCTTCTTAGTAATTAAGCACTAAAAAATTTCATCAACCAGATGGCTCTATAATTGTGCATCTCAAGAGTATAGACTGATTGACTCCTCCATGTAAAAAGGTTCACAGCCAAGTGATATCACTGGGCTCTCCTGCCATCACTGTAGTGTGTTTATAAAGTCTACTGGTCTCAATTATGGATATGGTCCACCCTGCACCCATTAGGTTAAGTGACGAACCAAAAAGTAATCTCCAAAGCGTTCATAATTCTATTAGAATCAATAAAAAAACAAGCATTGACCAACAGCCCCCTCCGCTAAAAAAAGTTGTTATAATAGGTAGAAGCTGCAACACTCAATATATTTGTGTGCAATGCACCCATCTTAGATATATGCTTGCATTATCGTACAAGTTGTTGTTGTTGTTCAGTCATTTAGTCGTGTCCGACTCTTCGTGACTCCATGGACCAGAGCACACCAGGCACTCCTGTTTTCCACTGCCTCCTGCAGTTTGGTCAAACTCATGTTTGTAGCTTCGAGAACACCATCCAACCATCTTGTCCTCTGTCGTCCCCTTCTCCTTGTGCCCTCAATCTTTCCCAACATCAGGGTCTTTTCCAGGGAGTCTTCTCTTCTCATGAGGTGGCCAAAGAATTGGAGCCTCAGCTTCAGGATCTGTCCTTCCAATGAGCACTCAGGGCTGATTTCCTTAAGAATGGATAGGTTTGATCTTCTTGCAGTCCATGAGACTCTCAAGAGTCTCCTCCAGCACCATAATTCAAACGCATCAATTATTTGTGCTATAAATTGGAATAATGGTGTACAATGCAGATTTAAGAATAGGATGTCAAAAGATTTAGGGTATATCCGAAACCACTTATACATACCCTCCAACCCCTCCAAGATGAGAATAGGGACATTTCTCACTCCCCCCAACTGACTCTCCTCACTCCCCATTTTTGTTCCCTATGCCAACGGGATACAAAACACACGCCCTTCGTTATCCTGAGAAAACCTCATATGGAACATAAGTTCCATAAACAGGCATAATACAACATACAAGGACTGCTGAAAAAGAAAGGTTTTCATTAAACATGGAGGTTTAACAGGGCAGAGGGCCTTTTTAGGCCTAGCCTGGCTCATACACTCAGCGTTTTGGCATTCTAGTAGGGGAGGGAGTCAGGAAGGCCTCCCTCAACACCTGAAAAGGTACTCCAGGGTGTTGGGGGGGAGGTAGTTGGCACACAGAGGGCTGGGTCAGGATTGCCCTCATTTACGTGGAAAGGAAAGTCACCAGGCAGTTCCTGCATCACAGGGTTCCTGGACACTTGTTGCACATCTCCGCTTCTATTGAATGCTAATGATAATAAAATTGTTGGGCTAGTTAATCCAATGATAAGTGTCTCGCCCCTTTGTTCCAGGTGTGGGTACAATGAGGGTGCAGCCACTTGTCCTGTGCAAATCCCTCTGAAATTGATACAAAAGCACCCCATTCATCACAATAACCTCTGCATCTTTGGTGATTCAATTGTCATTTTATGTTGCCTGATAAACTGTATGTAAGTCATGCAGTAAAAAGAACCAATAATATTATTCAGGCTTGCAATGTGGACTGTAAGACTGCAGAAGCAAATTGAGGTTAATTGGCTTGTCTCTTCACACAACCTCAGCTGGATCTCTTGAATCAATAAAGATTCCTTTTGGCACACACATGTCTTCTGCCATTTTCTCTTGGCTATTTTGTCTGCTATGCCTACAAGCTGGCTGCTTCGTACCAGAGGCTAGGACAATTTTAGTCAGCCTGGTGCCCTCAATATGTTCTTCAGCTCCAACTCTCATCACCCCCAGCCATGGAGATGACGAGAGTTTTAGTCCAAAACTTCAAGGAGGTGGAAGACCCCCACACCGGTGAAGTCTGGCCTACACCAATCTGTAGTGAATGCTAAATAGATTTGCTAGCTGCTTACTGTATATCATTGGCATGCATTATTTTATTTTTAAAAAAGAAATGCTTGCTTTCTAGCTTATTTATTTGGACATGAAGGCTCTGGAATGTGGGGAGGATGCCCAGATATTTAAAGGCTTACTATCCAGAAATAATGTTTCATTTATCTCCTTCAGGTTATCTTAAAAACCTGCAGGAGATATGAAGTCTACACACACACACACACAAACAGCCATTGGCTGAGGAACTGTTTGGTGAGGGACTCTTTCTTGCATTGTTCTGGTGATATAGGTGGTATTGTGGCATTGCTCCTTTCTGCAACATGAAGCCAGCATCAAAAGTCCTGGGCCACTTGAGAAGAACCCATGACTTAGCTCTTCCCTACACAACATCACCCATCCCAGAAACTGGGGGACAGCTGGTGTGGGGAGGAGCTAAGCACCACATCTCAGATTCATACTGAGTAGGATAGACATGTTGTCCAGATTTGGACTCTGAATCACCTAGTCCTCACTCGCTCTCCATCCACAGTTAATTGCTTGTAGAGGGATTAACCTTCTTGATGCTGTGTCCAGACCCATAACAAATCATTCTGTGCTGGCAAAGCATCACAGAAACAGCACCTTTTGCTCTGCTGGCCTGCAAGAATGACACAGAATGGCAAGGTCCGACAGTAAACACAAACAGGATCAGTTGGGACTGGAGAACTGCATACGACAGGCAACCCTACTCTACGGTGTGAAATGGAAGGCTTTTGAGAGAACTTAGCTGGCTGTGCATCCCTCACTATTTTCTATGCATACCTATTTCCACAGTGTGTTTAGTCATCAACTGCACCCCTAAAGGAATCTGTAAGAAGAGGAAGGATGAATGTTTAGTTAGCAATACAGGATCAAGACTGAAATCTCCATGGGAATTCTAGCAATTATTTGGTGGTTACATGTAGCCAAAGTGCCAAAAGTAATTCCTCTGTTTGAGTAACTCACTATGCAAGTGGTGTCCAGCTTAAATCTAGATGTCAATAACAGTAAAGCAAAGGTATTTAGCGTGATGAGAAAAATGGCAGATTAAAATATCTGCAATCATTTTACTTTGACAAATATTATGCTTTGTAAAGAGGGAAATGCAATCCATCATGGATAAGGGATAACAGATCCTTTCCCCCGCAGTCAGTTAGTCTCTGAATTTTAAGGTGAAACCAGATGATGCATTAGCTCTGTACCCTTATGTGCAGAATTTTTAAGAACAAATCAGCAACATGGGGGAGAGGGAGCAATTTTGACCAGGACCCAACTGTGTGGGTAGGGAGCCTTTAATCCTCTATCCCTCCCCATGGTAACAAACTGGATTGGGCTCCATGTGCTGCATTTTGTTTGGGGCAACTCTCACTGAAGTGAGCAGGTGCTTTTTCCTATGCACATGTTGGAGTTGTGGGAAACCAACCCAAATCAGGACCATAGCAAGTGAGAAAGAGTTAAATACCTCCCTAACCCTTCAATTATGGCAGGGGTCAGCAACCTAAGGCCCATGGGCCGGCAGCGGCCCACGGAGGTCATTTGACCGGCCCATGAGCCACCCCCGAACCAAGCTGCCCACTCATGCGCTGCGCTAAACCGGCGCATGGACTCACTTCTACGGTGCCGAAAATCGCATCTGCGTATGCACAAATGCCAAAAATCACATATGCGCAGATGCTGAAAATCACGGGCGTGCACACAATCTGGCCCACAAAGGGATCTCCGTGGGACCGATCCAGCCCAGGCAAGATAAACCTTGCTGACCCCTGAATTATGGTTCCAGTATCGGTCAGCTTCCCCCCCCCCACCCACTTGCTTTTAAACACACACACACACACACACAGAGAGAGAGAGAGAGAGAGAGAGAGAGAGAGAGAGAGAGAGAGAGAAATAATATATTATCTGGTTTGGCCCTGAGATGACTGAGAAGCTTTTGATTCACTGATGCTGATCAGACTGCAGCTTACTTTCTTCCAAATTCTCAGCACATTTTATGTTCTTTACCTCTTTATAGACTCAGTCTGTGCCTTAAGACCTTTCAGTACCATAATCCTCCCTCTTGCTGGATACTTTATCACCTCTGAATGCAAATGAAAGGACCTCAGCTGGTGGCTTGGCTTGGCAGTTAAGGAATTTTCTCACGTTCCTGCAAGTCCTCATGCCGGGTTTTGGCTTCCCCTCCCCCCCCCCCGCCCTTAAATTACACCGAAATGCTGTCTAATTCACTTACACTTAGCTTAAACTGTTCAGTAGAGAGAGGTGTAAATAATTCAAAGCTAGACCAAGTGAGTTTTAAATATCCAAGTACAACTGTCTCCAATCCAAAATGCTTCATCCAAACAATCTAAGATTTTGAAAGGGAAGTGTGCTGCATCTCATGTATTTTAGGTATCTATAGAATTTAGATTGTTTAACACCTTCTGTCTTTGCTTATTTTACTTAGATGCTTTGCTTGTATCCTCAATAATATTTCCCCATCCATTTCAGCCTCCTGGTGGGTAAAGGAATATTGCTATAACCACGTCAGAAGGTTGCGTGGTTTGGGATGCAAGTCCTGTGGGTGCATATTTGCAAATCTCTCTCTCTTTTCCAAGTCATGGCAACTCTTTCTGCTTCCAGTCCTTAGGAAGCCCTTTCCACATCAAGCCAACTATGTCTGAGCCCACATGTTTTCCACACAGAGCTCATTTCTGCCTCCTGTGAAATGTAGCATGAAATGCTGTGTAGAATATTTAAAGGGGCACTCTGTTGAATGTTCAAAGCACATTTATACCATTGTACTAAGTTAACTGTACAGAGGATTCTTAATGAGCATTCAGATTTTATTTTGTCTATTAGGTCTCAAACTTCATATCTCACCACTATCACCTAAGGTCCTCAGACCTCCACCAGCTGAAGCAGAGGTGCCATCTTCTCAAGGTGATTGTGGAGGCCCAACATCATATGTGTGACATTGCAAGGAGCCAGGGGGCAGAGCCCCATGCCCTCTGAACATTGAGAGGACCCAGGCCCCCTCCAAAAAATTTGAGAGGGCTGAAACTGCCTCAGCCCCTAGGAGCTGGTGCATATGTGCTGAAGTTAGTTCAGGCACTGGGATCTGCTCTAAATCTTCTTTTGTGAATACAGATGCAAAGGATTCTGTTATGTACTGAGCTGAATCCTAGAACAATAGGATCCAGAATGCAGCAGTCTGATTGGTCCACAGGAGCACCCAATCCAGCTCCAGGTGTAAATGAATCAGTGACCTGATTGGCCTGCAGGAGCGGCCAATCAGGCTCCTGGATGAAGTGAATCAGCAACCTGATTGGCCTGCAGGAGCAGCCCAGAATTAGCCAATCATGTGGGGCCCATTGTGTAAATAATGTATATATAGCTAGATGTTTTGGGGAAAGTTTCATTCATTGCTACTACGAGCTGAATAAAGAGCATGAAATTCACACTCAACTCTGAGTATATTTCAGATTCACTAAGCTTCTCTGCAATCTCCTTCTCCTCCTTTATTGCACCTTTCATTCCCTTGTCATCCAAGGGGCCAACCATTATAAGAGGGTGGGTGCTTAGGTGTCAAATGCCGGGGTAAAGAGGTGTGTCTTCAACGACAAAGGCTACATAATGAAGGTGCCAGACCACAGAATTCTGTGGTGAAAAAAATCCACAGCTTAGGGGCTGGCACACAGCATGCCCTCTTCTGGACTCCCACACCCACCCCAACCAAAAAAACAACACTTTTGATGACAGTGGAAGTACCATGAGGGCCCCTCTGCTGATCTTAACATCCAAGAGAGTTTGTAGGGAAGGAATTGGTCTTTCAGATGTTTGGAGCCTGAGTGGATTACGGCTTTGAACATCAGAGAACATCAAATTGGGCCCAGAAATGAACTGGCAATGAGCACATCCTACTGATAGTTCATTGATTTCAGACACTGTGTCTCTGCCTTTTTATTATGCTACCAAATGGTCTTTATTACGCTTCTAGAGAGGCAACATATGTATGTAAGCCTCCACACACAAACATATATCAGCTATCTATAAAATTATAGCAGACGCACAGTCTTCTTGTAGAATTGTTGCCTTCAAAACCTTTTCATGCTCTTACAGTTAGCAATGTTGTTAAAACCAAGCCCACTCTACTCTGTGTTTGCAAGGCAGAAACAACTTGACACTCTGAATTTTTTTGTTCCAAAGGAAGGAATGGTATACTGCCAGAATGTTGCTTACCATTAACAGTGCTGGCCTAAGGGAATGTTACTTTATTACCTTTCCAAACCACACTTCAGAGGAATTAATTAATTGATGCTCTTAGCAGCCTCATCCTGACAAAAACATATGATACTCAAATGTTAAACATGGAAGCTAAGATGAAACTGTCAGGGGAAGGCTAAAAGTGGTTATTAATATGGCTTTTGATAAATATCTTCTTGGGCTCACACTGTGCATCGTCTACTTTCATCTTGGAAAGTAGTTAATCTGATTGATGAAGATCCCTGTTACAGATTGTCTCCATGCTGCGCTTAATAACTGCACATCCCCCGCCCCAAATAAAAGTCTCCTATTGAAAGGAGAGAGAGAGAGAGAGAGAGAGAGAGAGAGAGAGAGAGAGAGAGAGAGAGTAGAAGCAGCCCCCTTTGCACTATTATTTCCTGCAATCATCTAAAAGACCTTACAATGAAGCCCCCAGCTTGTGCCACACTTGTCTCAGAGAAGTGGCCCATAATTGCCACTCCGTTCCCATCTGCAAAGGCTCAGAATTCACTTCCTCTCTCCACCCTTTTCTTCCTCCTGTGTTGCTGCAAAAGTAAAGCTCCAACAGAGAAAGCTGTCAGCTGCTCCTAATGATAAGCCCTTAAGGCATGGAAGACCAAGCCCATCATGACGTCCTATCAGGACTCAAGCACAAAGAGGCAACGCAGCAAGGGTTTAATATCCTTATCAACATCTTGGAGATTAAAGCTTTTTAAAAAAAAATAAAAATAAAAATAAAATCAGAATTGAAATTCGCCCCGTGCACAAAGCATACAGCTGTAATTATACCGCGTCAGAATGCACAAAGGCCAAAGATAATAAATGGAAACTGTAAGGCCCTTATCTGTCTAAATCTCTGAAGGGAGTTGCAAGGAACTGAGTATGAACACTTGAGAGTTCACTTAGGTGCAATTATCAAAAAAATTAAAATGCACATCTTTGGAAGGTAGTGGGCGTGTTACTGGAGCAGTGCTTCCCAGCCTGTCCTGAGATTTTGCTTTAAAGTAAAACACAGTAGCAGCATAGGCCTAACTACATTCCCATGTCCTGCTGCAACTGAGCCTGTAACCAAGCCTAAGGAATGTAACCGAGGCTGCAATCCTATACACATTTGCCTAGATGGAAAGATCTGTCAATTTTGGTTCTTTTAGTTTATCATTTTCCCAATCCAGCCCACCACATTCCTGCAGCAATTTGTGATTGTTATTATTATTAATAAGCACATCTTTGTATACAACATTGACTAATGTCCACATTTTCTTCAAGGCACTTCTAGGGGAAGGCATTTTTGTATGATATCTTCAGTAACATATTACCGTAATTCTTATGCATGTTTTCCTGGGATAGAAGCACTTTTTGTAAACGGGTTGGAGAACTCCAGGTGGCTCCAATGTAAGCAGGGTAGCAAGCAGCACACAGTGATGGCTGAAATGCCAAGTTCATGCCATGTAACCTGCTGCATCTTCTCTTCCCAACACACCGCATGAGCGCAGCGCCATGTAAAACTCCCAGCGCCTCTACAGCCCATTGACTAGAAGTGTAGCAATGGATACACCAGCTTGAAGTTGATATGCTCTCCTTATACAGGGGGTTGAAGCAGGGATGGGGAAACCTGAAGCTCTCCAGATGTTTTTGGACTACTTCCATCATAGCTGACTGGTGGCCATGCTTGGGTGAGACTAATGGGAGACCATCAGCATCAGGAGGGCTCCAGGTTAAAGTCTCCTGATTGCCAAACAATTCCAGCAGCAAAGTAATAGATTAATGGAAGTTGTACAATGGAACTTTGGTTTTAAAACGTAATCTGTTCTGGAAGACTGTTCGACTTCTGAAACGTTCAGAAACCAAAGATCAAAGGGCAGTCAGCGAAATCCATTTATTGAATAAGTGAGAAAATGTGCCTCGGAAGCCATTCGACTTTCAAGGCACATTTGGAAATGGAAGCATTCACTTCCAGGTTGTCGGCGTTCGGGTTCCAAATTGTTCATCAACAGAGACGTTTGAGAACCAAGCTTCCACTGTATAGGAGATGCCCCTTTCTGGGCCCATTGACAAAATCCTTTCACTGGGCCCCTCTCCCTAATAGGGCTTGCATACTATATGGTGCTGGAAAAGACCCTGATGTTGGGAAAGATGGAGGGCACAAGGAGAAGGGGACGACAGAGGACAAGATGGCTGGACAGTGTTCTCGAAGCTCCCAGCATGACCAAACTGCGGGAGGCAGTGGAAGACAGGAGTGCCTGGTGTGCTCTGGTCCATGGGGTCACAAAGAGTCGGACATGACTAAACGACTAAACAACAACAACTATATGGTGCTACCACTGCTTGCCCACATACTCGTCTTCTCCCTTTAGGCCCATTCCACACAATCATGCATCCAGCAAGGCTAAGGTGAGCAGAATCTTCTCTTTGTTTCTCTCACTGCTCGCTTGCCCAGAGGGGACAAGGAGTCAAGCAGTGTCAGCAAGGAGGAGGGGCTTGAGGGGATGGCTCCAGTTTCCCCCCCCCCCCGCCGCCGTCTGGAATGTGGGTCATGACAGGTGCCCAGCCAGACCAACTCCACAAAGTTGGGCCTGCTTTTATTCTATGGCTATTACTGAACTTCTGAATTTGCCACGGTTCTTTGTTTATTTGTTCAATTTCATTTTAAAACAGACTTCCAAGTGGTTTGCGAAAGTGTAAAGAACAGTTGGCCAAGTGTTGTCGTGTAAAAATTCATCACTGAAACACACAATGAAAGAACACCCTTTAAAAGGTTAAAATATAAAAGCCATAATTAAAATATGCAATAAAAGAACCCCATTCATCAAAGCAAGATGCTAATTAAAAGAGGGGGCAAGGAATCAAGGGACCAAGAGGTCATTAGGTGGTCATAAGGTTCCAAAGTCATGCTGGGAATTTTCCTGGTATGGAAACAACCAGTATAGCTAGGGCCAGCCAATTCCAGGTTTTTGAAGCACCAAAAATTCCTTTCTTCCATTCTGGGAAACTTTATTTTTCTCTGCTGATGACAAATCTAAAGTGTTTGCTAAATAACAAAGCCTCTCCCCTCCCACCTCTCTCCAAAGGCAGAGCTGACATTTCTAGTGTGCAAATAAACAAGAAAAATGATAAATGATTGAGATTATTTTGACAAGTCTGACGCAGGAGGAGACAGGACAAACATTACTAGCCTTCCAAATGATAATAGGCTCACTTGGCAGAACCAGCATCGAGGTTGGTAGCATTTTGGAAGCAATCTAAGAATATGACACCTGGATCCATCCATAGTGCAACGAATTCAGAAGACATCTCAAAATCACTTAAAGCATGATCCTGGCCATGTTTTCCCAAGCTCCTATTCCTTCTGCAGCCTTTTAAAATGGCTCACACTTCTGTTGCGTGGACAGGCGGAGACACCCCCCAAAGCCCCAGGTGACCCCCGGGAGGAATAATGACACCTGGCAACGTGTTATGGGATTAAAATTGTCCACAACTTTATTAAATTCTCAGATGTAGGAAGGTCTTGGCTTAGGCATTGGGCGTTTATCCCTCCCAGTCCCCAGCTGGAGATCTGGGGAACATCAGGGTTATCCAAACCAACAGGTAAGCTACACCCTCTGTTGTGAGTGTGGGCGGTCCTAACTCTACCTGGCCAACTCCCTTGGCAACGCCCCCCCCAGCTGGGATTGGCTAATTGACGAGGCTAGGCGGGAACCTCCAGGTATCCAGCCTGGCGGTGGCGGCAAAGCCAGCTATCTTGCTGGGGGTCTAGTAGTCTATGGGGGGGCTGCGCACGACCACGCAAAAGCTGCCCCCCAGTTAACACGTGGAGCGGTAATTGCTGCTACCACTTAGGGCACAAGCTGCTTCTCTCTCTCTCTCTCTCTCTCTCTCTCTCTCTCTTTCTCTCTTTTTCGTGGTTTTCATTACAAACCACGGGTACCTCGGGTTAAGAACTTAATTCCTTCCGGAGATCCATTCTTAACCTGAAACTGTTCTTAACCTGAGGTACCACTTTAGCTAATGGGGCCTCCTGCTGCTGCCGCTGGAGCACGATTTCTGTTCTCATCCTGAAGCAAAGTTCTTAACCCAAGGTACTATTTCTGGGTTAGCGGAGTATATAACCTGAAGCGTCTGTAATCTGAAGTGTCTGTACCCCTTGCCTAGTCACCCATTAAGAGACAAAGATGATCTGATGTTTGTCACATAGTTTGACTTTATCACCTATCTGTCTGTCTGTCTATCTATCTGTCTGTCTGTCTGTCTGTCTGTCTGTCTGTCTATATCATCTATCGGAGTGGGAGGCCTTGATCTGGTGGTGGGTGTGAGGCTTTAACTCTTCTTCTCCACTGGGGCCCCAGTCAGAATTATAGCAATGTTTATTGAGTGAACAGATGCAGTGCATTTTGAAGACATAGAAAAGACAAAAGTCTTCTTCTATAATTATCTCTCCATTTCATTTGAATTTTCGGGCATGTATAACACTTTGAGAATATCTCCTGTGTATCTCCATTTCTGTTCTCTAAATGGACGTAATGGTTGAAATCCACAATCATCGATCTCAATGCCTGGGAATATAAATCGAGGGTCTACAGTGCACTAATTGAGGAATATGAGCAACATAATTATGATGATATGCCACTTTCTCTAAAATAATGAAATTAAGTGGTACATTATGCATTCTTTGTGCGAGATGCAATGGTCTTTGGAAAAAAGAATAATGTTGCAATGTCTAAAAACCCTGCGCTACCTTCACCTTAGATCAAACAGTGGCTATGGGCTTGTGAAAATCATTTATATTTGGTATAACTCACCATGTGGATTGCAGACATTGGGTAAGAAGGATGAACACCTTTGATGGGTGGTGAAACTCACAACAAGATGCCCCTGACTTCTACTGTGAGTTGCATGCATAAGTACTTCAGAGGTGGCAAACTCAGTATGGGAGAGTTCACTGCTGTGCTGCTGATCCATTGACCACCTGTGAGGAGGAGACCTGGAAGAGGGCAGTATCATCAAAATTGTAGAAATAATAAAATTAAAAGTCCAAATGTGTGTGAGAAGGGCTGAGCAAGTGAAGGTTTGAATGTGACTGTTGTGTTTGCAAAAGAACCATGAAGGACAGAATGACATGTACATTAAAACAGTGGAAGCTAGTAGAAGTACATAGCTGTCCCCCTTTACTTGCAAATGCTTATGGATTATTTTTTTCATATTTGGTTTGCCACCCCTCAACTACTTGCTGATGGAGGTTGTGTCACAGTTGCAATGCCTAAATAAATGTCCTGTTTTGCTGACAATTGGAGTCTGGCTCTTATTGCGTGGACAGGCGGAGTCCCCAGATCCCGAGTGGTCCCCCCCCCGTCATGTGGAATAATGACTCTAGACAACGTGCTATGGGATTAAATTGGCCACAACTTTATTAAATTTCAAATGTGGGTAGACCTTGGCTCAGGCATTGGGCGTTCTCCCTCCCCAGTCCCCAGCCGGGGACCTAGGGAGCATCAGGGTTATCCAGTGTGTGGGGGGGGGGATGGGCCGGCTCTGGAGAACATATGTTCAAGCAGAGATAGCCACCCCCGTTACGCCGCCGCCGCCGCAGGGGAGAGCAATGACGACCTTTCGGCGTACGGCCAAAGCCTCCCTTCAGAAACCCCTTTAACGGGGAACCCTGGTATCGCCGCCGCAAAGAGGAAGATGGACTAAAGGATTCCGCCCAAGGCCTGATACCGCCAAAGTTGTGACGTTTTGCTACGGGAAAGGTGAAACCTGCCAATGCAGGGAAATTCCCTTCCGGCCCTTTAACAGCAACCTTATCGTAGCAGCGCCCACATACCTGTGGAGAAAGGTTAACCTGCAAAACCTATGAAGAAAAGTTAACCTGCAAAAGAAGACATTAACTGAGGGTGGGTAGGGTGGGAGAAGCTCTGGAGCCAAGTGAGGATTACCAGGTAAGATCCACCCTCTATTGTGTGGGCAGGTAATCCCTCCCCCTACCTGGCCTGGTTTCCCTGGCAACGCTTCCCCCAGGTGGGATTGGACAACTCACTGGGGTAGGCGGGGACCTCCAGGTATCCCACCTGAGGGAAGGCAAAGCCTATGCTGATGGGGCCACTCCAGATCCAGGGCTGCACGCGTCCACGCAAAGGGCGCCTCCCGTTTTAAGCGGGGAACGGTCATTGGCCATCTAGCCTGAATCCACAGGGTAAAAAGTAAAGGTAAAGGACCGCTAGACAGTTAAGTCCAGTCAAAGGTGACAATGAGGTGCGGTGCTCATCTCGCTTCAGGCAGAGGGAGCCAACATTTGTCCACAGACAGCTTTCCGGGTCATGTGGCCAGCATGACTAAACCGCTTCTGGCACAACGAAACACCATGACAGAAGCCAGAGGGCACAGAAGCGCCATATACCTTCCCACTGCAGTGGTACCTATTTATCTGCTCGCACTGGTATGCTTTCATACTGCTGGGTTGGCTGTGCCAAATATCTAAAGGATCCACTACTACTCTCCCATCAAAGAGCCTTTATGCTCGCGAAATTAAATGCTTTCCCTTCTGCAGTGACCAAAGGCAGATTCTCATATCAAACCTGTTTGTGTGCCTGCAACCAAGGAGTACCTGATTCAATGGACCACATTCTCTTAGATTGCTCTTTATGCATCAGACCTCGCCAACTGATGCCGAGCAAAATGTTGGACTTCCAGCCTATAACTCTGAGAAGAAGTCAAATGAGGTTTCTCCTGGCAGATCGGGACGAAGATATTGCTTCTTTAGTAGCCTCCTTTTTAGTCACAATCTTACTTGAAAGGTTTCCCAATGATCCATCCTTTCGGGGAACAGACAGGGCAAAACTGAATATCTAAGTGCACATGATCACAGTGTGACGTTATAACCCTCAACAGCTTCATCCTTGTCCTTTTAATTATCCCAGTGACTTGAAATGTCTTATACTGTGATGCCAATAAAGGTATTTGATTTGATTTGATTTGATTTGATTTGAACTGCTAGGTTGGCAGAAGCTGGGACAGAGCACAGGGTGCTTATCCCGTCGAGTGGATTCGAACCGCTGACCTTCCAATCAGCAATCCCAAGAGGCTCAACGGTTTAGACCACAGCGCCACCCACTCCCTATACCTACAGGGTATTGGGTATTGACCCTCAATATTTTCCCCAAAATAGGAAGTGCTTTATGCAAAGTCTAAGTGCCCTTAACAAACCACATTTCCCAGGCTCCTTCGGGGGGAAACAGTGTGCCTTGAATGTCCTTTAAAATTATGGCGAAGATGTGACTCAAGAAAGAAAGAAGGCGGGCATTGGACAATTCCAGCACCAGGTAGAAGGGTTTAGCCTCTGGGTGCCAAACTTTCTCACAAATGCTTGATCACAAATGCATGCATTTTGCCTGAAAGATAAGCAGAGAAATTCTTGTCCCGAAGACACGCTTCTGACAGAATACTCCCTTACACCACCAAATAAAACTTCCTGCCATCTCATTATGTTATGCTGAGGCTTACAAATCTAAACGGCACACAAGTGCCTTGGGCACTGTATTACTCTGGAGAAGACAAAGAGAGGGAGAGAGAGAGAGAAAGGCACAGAGTGATGGGGGAGGAGGAGTACACTTCCCTAGGGGTGTAATACGCTGAGCCAACTGCTGGTAAATCAACAATGTGAAATAGGGAGATGGTTGGAAATACGCAGCCTATCTACAGAAGAGCATCTGGTGAAGTTTTTGCTCCCAGAACGCCGTCACTCATTTGTTATTTAGGCTTTGTCAAGATATGTTCAAAAAGCAGCAGCTGGGAAAGTATAAATCAATGGAAGCGAGCAATAAGAATGCAGGGGCATTGGGAAGAATGGAAATAAAGGCACATTTGCTTGCGTGAAGAAACAGCAGCAGCAGCAGCCCGAAAGGAATGATACCAGGGCAACCATTTTGGTGCCCTGCTAGAAGAAAATACTTTGTGTCTTAAGGCCTGCACAACTTGTGAACCCTCCCTAGTGAAACACAGGCCTTCAGACATTCTTTTCAAGCCTACCAAGTGTCTGATAACAATCTATATTTTTCAGTCCCAGGAAGACAGCCAAGAAGAAGGTGCTTATAAGGTCGCTGATGAGCAGCTACACTTCTGAAGGTGTAGTGTGGTGTAGTATGTTATAAGTTGTCTTTTCAGCCTAGGCATGGCATGAAGTTCTACCCCATCAGGAATCTAGGTTAGAACACTGACTTATGCCTGGGACACAGGCATATATTGTATTCATTCATTTTTTAAAAATTTATTAAAGTCAAAGGTAGGTTTATTTTGGAGATGGGGAGGAAATTGTTTGGTCTTTTTTTTTTTTTTGCTGTGGAGTGTCCTGATCTAACACACTACATTTTCCTCTTTCTTTCTGATCTGCCACTCTTAAACTTACTTGAAGATCAGAAGGCAACTCCTAGTTGGATTAAACACACCTCTGGATGTTGCAATGCAATTCTGGTACAGGGAAAGTGTGTGCAAAAATACGCATTTTATGTACTAAAAAAAATGCATCCAAGATGTGTTTTATCCAGATGAATGTATAGAAGTGCATTGAGTAGTGTATATTTTACATTAAAAAGTGCATCTGTTATGTAACAAGTGCATACAAAATGCATATGATTTGAATGTGGACCATTAGTGCATTCCTTTTAAAAAAAATATGTGCACAAAATGGGACAGAATATATCAGTGACTGAGCACCACCAAGACTAAAACGAAACTGAAGTAGCTGCTCAGCCCATCCCTAGTTGTTGGTTTGAATTTCAAGGGAAGCTGCCACTGATGCCTTCGCAGAGGAGATATGTCTGTGGCAGCCGACACTGTTGCAAGACTCACCCAATCAATGTGCAAAGAAACAGTAAAAAGTGGATGCAACACAATACTCAGTGAGGCAGTTAAAATGTCTATAGCACTGTACAATGCCCAGTCAATAGACAATAAATAGCTCACATTTTGCCAGTCCTGAACAGTGTCAATAAATCAGAATGCAGGAAAAAGGCAATTACAGGACAAGGTGAATAAAGAATGATCATTGTTGAGAAAACCAGAAAATAAGATAAATGCAGTGATATGCAGGTGGCTACAAATTCAAAAGTGAATCAGATCAGAAGCAAAGGAACAGTATATATCGAAGAAGATGCTTTTTACAGACCATGGTAAGAAGGAAAATTAATTGTATTTTTATTTAATCATTTTTGGTTCTGTTTTACTGTAAAGTTGCACTAAGTTGGGTATGCAAGTGAGAAATGAGGTCTACTTGTGCAATGGGACTCTCCTCTCCTTGCACCCCACTTGCAGATCTCCTAAACCTGTTCTGGGGGTTCCCCCAACCCTCCCCAGCAGATTTAAGGGGCATTGGGAAGGAGGGGGGCCGGAAGATGCAGCTTCCGGGCTACCTCCACCTTCCCTGACTACATGCTGCCTATTGGAGCAGCCTCCCAATTCCTTCTTGTTTGCAAGCAGGAGTGGGGCAGGGATCTCTCAATTGTGAAGGGAGGCCAGTGTGGTGTAGTGGTTAAGAGCGGTAGATTCATAATCTGGGGAACCGGGTTCACGTCTCCGCTCCTCCACATGCAGCTGCTGGGTGACCTTGGGCTAGTCACACTTCTCTGAAGTCTCTCAGCCCCACTCACCTCACAGAGTGTTTGTTGTGGGGGAGGAAGGGAAAGGAGATTGTTAGCCGCTTTGAGACTCCTTTGGATAGTGATAAAGTGGGATATCAAATCCAAACTCTTCTATCAGAGCTTGCGTGCAAGCAGGAGGGGGCAGGGATCTCTCAGTTAGGCAACGGGAAGCCTCCCTTCCCAGCTGAGGGATCCTCGCCCCCTCCTGCTTGCACGCAAGTAGGAATGGGATTGGGGCTGCTCCGATGGGAAGGGAGGCATTGCACTGCCGGAGACTCACTGTCGCCACTGCTTTCGGCCCTCCTTCTCCACCTTCCATGCCTGGCGCACCGCTTCCCTACCACCACCACTGAAGAACCAACAACTCAGGGGCTGCCCAGGCTCATGGAGAAAGGAGATAGAAGCCTTGGAGGAAGGGGAAATATGGTGGTTGAGGTCAAGGCAGCGGCCACCCCTCTTCCACCGCCATTGCTGCAGTATTAACGTCCTGAACGTGTAGTATGTATGTATGTATGTATGTATGTATGTATGTATGTATCTATGTATTTAAAGTGTCCCTGGATTCATTGAAAAAATCTGGTAACCTTAGAATAGAATGCAAGAAAGTGGGAAACCTGTAGATTTTTCATAATCTGAAAAGGCCCCCAATGGCAGCAACAGCTGTAAAATTGTATGACTGATAGTCAAAATCACTGTGTAAGTATATGTAGCTGGCAAAGTCAATTGCTAGCCCAAGGAAGACAAAAACAGTTCTAATGTTTGAGAGTTCTCTTGTACACTGAAGTGAATGAACCTATTTGAAATGTAATGCAATGGCATTTTCTAACAAATGATTTAATGAATGCTGTGTCTGCTGCTGTCATATTGCATCAAAAACACTTCATCCCTTGTCAGTCATATCAAAGCAGCTGTCAAAATCTGACTATACCAAAAAAAGATTCTCTACTTTTTAGAATTTCCTGTATATTTGTATCAAAGTCAAAGTAATAATTATAGCAGTAGCAACCAGATTTGATGTCTCACCCCCCAAAATGAAGCTTTTGCCATTTCTTAAGCATTGTAAGGTATAATTATGGAAGGATCACGTCAGAAAAAAAATTACTAATATTATAACTAATGATACCATTTCCCTACTTCCAGGGAGAAGATGAATTCATAGCTGTATTTGGGGTTTGTTTGTTTTTTCATTTATGCATAATTCTACACAACTGATTAGTCGGCCAAAAATCTCTTGATGGGCTTACTCATAGAAGTTGCTTGCTGTTGCTATGGTGTGGATCATCCTGTTCCTCATTTTAGAGACTTTACCAGAACTTAAAACAGTGTTGGGGAACCTCTGGCTTATGGGCTTCATTAGGATTTCAGTGCCTCAGGGATTGGTTCAACAGCTTGTTCTGGGTGAACCACACCCATCTTCTCTGGGCCTGATGTCATATATGATACCAGGTAAGGTAAAAGAAGGGCGGGACGCTGGTGGCGCTGTGGGTTAAACCACAGGGCCTAGGACTTGATGATCAGAATGTCAGTGGTTCAAATCCCCGCAACAGGGTGAGCTCCCGTTGCTCGGTCCCTGCTCCTGCCAATCTAGCAGTTCAAAAGCATGTCAAAGTGCAAGTAGATAAATAGGTGGGAAGGTAAACGGTGTTTCCGTGCACTGCTCTGGTTCGCCAGAAGCGGCTTAGTCATGCTGGCCACATGACCTGGAAGCTGTACACTGGCTCCCTCGGCCAGTAAAGCGAGATGAGCGCCGCAACCCCAGAGCCGGTCACGACTGGACCTAATGGTCAGGGGTCCCTTTACCTTTACCTTTACCTTTAAGGTAAAATAAAATCATATATGATATCAGGTGTATCCAGGGCTTGAAATCTCAAGCCACAGCAAAACTGAAGAAGAATCTGGAATCCAGTTTAAGTGTGTTCCATATTCTTCCTTTGTATCAAAAAGCTTTAAAATGTTGGCACCTTTTCCTATCGCCCACCACTCTAAGAGTGCTTCTAAGTTTTCCTTTATTCCCTTTGCAGCTGTAGCTGGATTGCGAGAGGGGTGGAATCTTCCTTTGCAGACGCCACTTTCATTCAAGCCACACCTGCAAAGTAAAAGAATTGGAACATTCAAATTCTTTCCTTTGAAGTCAAGTCACTTGGCACCATGGCGATATCAGGTGACTGACAGGACGTCAATGGAGGCTGGAGGAGCCCAGGATTCCCCCATCCTGCTGACCAGATCCTATTCCCCACCAGGAATTTTAAAATCTATTCCAAAAGCAGTGCTTCCTCCTTAAAAAGCTGGGGGGGGGGAGTGTACAACAGGTGAATCCTGACAAGTAATACTCTTCGCTTCCTGTATTCTGTGCCAAACTTGTGTGCTTCATTGATTGCAAGGGCTGCACCGCTTTGTTTGCCTTGCCTCACATTAAAAGTCCCACCACTTCCCTCACTTAAGACTCGCGCTGGATTATAAACTGGAAAAATCGACATCCTATCTCTGTTAACCTTTGGCAAAGCTTGAGGAACTATTCCTTGCTCATGAAAAAGCCATCTAATTGCTAATCTATAATCCTTTTAATATGCTTCACGTTTCTGGATTGATCTATTGCCAGCTGACCTAGCTGTGCTGGTAGCTATATTAATCCCATTATTCACGTGTTCCAATGGAATTCGGTTTAATGAAGGCTGAAAGGCTTGCATGCACTCGGCAAATATTAAAGATGGTTACACTTCCATTGTGGCGCACCTAATTACATAGCATTCTTTTGTTTAATGGTGGAAATTTAGTTGTTCTGCCACAACCTAATTTATCTGGCTTAAAAGCATCACCAAACATCCTTATCTAGTGCATTGTTATTTTTAAGGAACTGTCTTCAGCTTATTATTTCTAGTTTGCACTTTTTAATGATGCTAATAAAGTTGTATGGAATCCATAACATATTCTATGATAACAAGGAAGATATATTCCAACATCTCCAATAAAAATAGGGATATCCCATTCAATAATGATAATTTTACTATTTATACCGCACACATCTTACTGGGTTTCCCCAGCCACTCTGAGCAACCTCCACCATATATACAAACATAATAAAACATTAAACATTAAAAACAACAACTTCCCTATAAAGAATTGCCTTCAGACAACTCGGGAGTCGAATAATTCCACACGCTCTAAAATTTCTCCAGTGGAAATAGGGACGTCCTAAGGAAAAGCGGGACATTCTAGGATTGTTTTGGGTGAAGCCATGACAGTTAATGCACCATATTTGTATACATTTGTAGTAGATGCATACTTTTAGTTTCTTCTCTCTTTCCTCATTGTCACACTACATATTTCTCTATATAGTGTTATACTTTTGGAATTTGGATACCTGTAGATCTGTGAGTTTAGAATCTATAAGAAGAAACCTTTTAAACCAAGCAGACTAGTCTCTTTGTAAGATAATGGCCTTAGTTGACTAGCCAAGTATTGACATTTACATGTATGAAGTGGCAGTTCTGTTGCCATAGAGACAAATGGGTGGGCCTTTCCTCACTTCACCTGCCTGCATGCCATGTCATCGTAGA
This sequence comes from Podarcis cretensis, assembly GCF_951804945.1. Classification (NCBI taxonomy): domain Eukaryota; kingdom Metazoa; phylum Chordata; class Lepidosauria; order Squamata; family Lacertidae; genus Podarcis; species Podarcis cretensis. The sequence goes on along the minus strand of NC_137181.1, from coordinate 30,502,823 downwards.
AGGAGGAACAATTGGCCAAGGGGTGCAGTAGCTTGGGTAGCTTTTGGCTGATGCTGGAAGCTGGAGACACAGAGACCTGTCTTGCTCTCTGCTGGACCCAAAGCTGTGGCTTGAGGCTTTCTTGGAAACCTATTGAGGGGAAAGGAACTATTGAATTCTTAATGCTGTGAGCCCCTCCATGCTATGCTCCAGTTGTATATATGTATAAATAAAACCATATGACCTAATGACACAACAGTCTCCATCAACCTTCATTCCAATAAAAGCAAACTCTGGCTAAGCTGGAACCTATGGAGTCTCTCACTACCTGAAGATTGGGGAGGTTCAACAATATAATGGTTGTAGTATCAGAGGCACAACCCACCTAAGATCCGGCAATAGCCTCTTTATGGATCCTCCTAACATCTTTAAGACCTCACTAGTCATCAATTCATACAAACCTCCTTCTAGCAGCTATGGTGTGTTATGCTGACCTGTTAGCAGCTACAAAGTGCTGTTGTGGCTTCCCCTGTTGATGCTATGCAACAGGCTTCTACTCAGCCAGAACTCAACAGAACTCAGTTCTGGCACCTCTCAGGTGGTCATCATTGCCATTACAGTGGTACCTCAGGTTACATACGCTTCAGGTTACATACACTTCATGTTACATACACTTCAAAAATAGTGCTTCAGGTTAAGAACTTTGCTTCAGGGTGAGAACAGAAATCGTGCTCCGGAGGCTCAGTGGCAGCAGGAGGCCCCATTAGCTAAAGTGGTGCTTCAAGTTAAGAACAGTTTCAGGTTAAGGACGGACCTCTGGAACGAATTAAGTACTTAATCCGAGGTACCACTGTATAAGAGAATAAGTGAGGTGTTCATGGTGAGTTCCGGCACCTCTTTTTCTAGAAAAATAGCGCTGCTGATGGCTCTGTGAAGGATGTGAGAGGACGGTCCGCAGCCACACTACAGTTAAAATTTCCCACAGCCACGCCTCCCGCCAACGCTGATTGGACAGCAGGGCCCCACCCAGCACTGGTGACATGGCTGGGCGGTGATGATGAGGGGGCCGATCTCCACCCCCACCCAGATCACTGTGAGGCCCAATGCCTGGCCACAACACTGCTCACCAGAAAGTCCTGTTTTCAGGCTTCTTATAGGATTCTGGTTGGATACAGTGAAAACAGGATGCTGGGGGGGGGGGGGACTCGATGGGCATTGGCCTAAGCCAGCAGGCTCTTCTTATGTTTCATTCCCATGTCCTCTGCCCCTTCAGTGTCTTCATTTCAATGCTCCTTGAGCATTCCTACAACTGCAGTGTGGCTGACCAAAGCATCTTTCACAGCCTTTGTGAGACCACCTACAGATCTTCATCAGTGTGTGTCATTATTAATTATCAAATGCTTATAGTAACCCTACTTACAGTTTTATAACAGTCAAATTTCTTCTGAGGAAATAGATCTCCTGCTGATTTCAAAGCCCAAATACTGTCGCTTTTTAGAGACAATCACTTTTTAACTTCTAATTTTATAACATTACATGAGGGCCACTGGGAATGCTTCAACGCTCTCCTTTAATGACAGCAAAATCCATATTTGTTTTGGCTGATATTTAACGGATTATTAATTTTTCAGTTTAGTTTAACTCTTCTTTTTCTTTAGTGCAGGTGTAATAGACTGTGGATTCCTCAATGTGATCCCATTATAAAAGTTTAAGTGGGATTTGTAAAATTGGGCTCTCTTGTAAGTTCACTGAAGGAGATGCAGGTAGGTGTGCCAATTGCATTAATGAAAATTCTCAGGATTATAGGATTTTCAAAACCAGGACACTCCAGGGCATTAAAGAACATAAGTTAATGAAACTCCATTAGGAGTTTCATTATCTGCATGCCTACATTAAAACTAAGATGCCGTACAAAGTTTTCGGCTTAGGTTATAGGACTTCCTGTTCTACTGCTCTGTAGATTTCACCCCTTAGTAAAGTGGTGCTGAGTGGATTCACTACCATGCTTCTAACACTGAATAAATATTAAAACCCTGTGACGTGAGCAGGGTACGACTTATCAAAAGCCCAGGCTCCCATCATCATCATCATCATCATCATCATCATCATATATTCATCTGACTTTGACATATTCTTGTTCATTGCTTAATTCCCTGATTGAGTAGGATCACTCCTGACTAATCTTAGCCTCACTTCTCTGGGAGTAAGCCCCATTGGATTCAATGAGACTTATTTCTGAATAGGCGTGGTTCTACTGTTAGCTATGAAGCAATGTGGCCTCACTAGGCCTCATTCTCAATTGTCTCATTTGCCCGCAATCACTGACACTGCTTCACCAGTAAAATGATGGCACCAGATATGACTGAAAAAATGTGGACATTTACTAATCTAAAAGTTTTTCAGGGGAGGTCTATCCCAACGCAATCATCATTCTTTTTAGTTCACAAACTGAAACTGGGGAATATTTTACAGAATTCCAATTACTGTGTAAAGCAGGAGTCACCAACATGGCAGCCACTGGTGCAATTGCTATGGCGCCCTACAAAATGTCTGGTAAATATCCCCTCAAAAATGCACAAGAGATAGTCTGCTCTTCTTGCTCATTTTGTGTTCCAACAGCCTCAGCCTCTTCTACACTGAAGATGCCCACATTTCATTGAATGCCAAGACTGGACACTCATGTTCCCTTTTCCCCTAAACAGACGATTTCAAAGAGCTTCTCTCTGTGAGTAACTGCAGTGGTGGCTGATGAAAGTGCCTTTTTTCATTGGTGGAGTGGGGCTTATGAGGTGCACACCTGACCCATTTTGTGGTCCCTTTTTCTGCTATTTTAAATGTGGTAGCAATTCTGCTTTATGTAATGGTCCCAAGGCAGCCATTTTGTTACATGCACCCGCAGCACTTTCTCAAAAATCCAAACGTGCTTCCTAGTCTAAAATTTAATGTAATCTTCATAGAAACCAGCTGTTAGAGGAGGAGTTTAGGCCTATAATATACCCCAACTTTCATTTATGTCCACTGCATTCTCCTGAAATTCCTATTCTGCTCAATACAAGACTGACTAGAAGCAAAATCAAACAAACAAAAATTAGAGCCTTCTGAAGGTTATATTATGTGGACGTACTGCTATAACAATGTTGAAAAACAGTGAAATTGTTGTTGTTTAAAAAAAACAACCTTCCAGCCTAATAGCTGGTGTACAAACACTTCCGAAAATGCTAGTATACCCTGCCTCAGCCTCAAAGGAAATTATTTTAAGACAACAAAATCCCTAATTACAGAACAATATAGTGAACACAAAGTTATTTCTATATTTACACCCTGACTAGAGCTATGCATCAACTAGTGTTGCCTAAAAGGTCCTCCTCTTAGCTCTTTGTAAAATTTTATAACAGTTTTGATTTAGAAGAGTGGATCGATCTAACATACTTAAACGGCATTACGTTTAATAAAATAGTTACAACCTTGAGGCAAAACATCAAACAGAGGTAGCAACATTAATCAAAGAAAGTCACTGAAAGAAGGGAGGATTTAATAAGGATAAATGTAGTCAAGCAAAGCATCATGTTAACCCTAAATTCGTTGCTGAACAAGTGACTCCCTTATTCTAAGCTGGGCTAAAAATAAATAGATGGCTGTTTCAATTCAGGTAAAAATATACAATTTGTTACACAGGCTGTTCAGGCAAAAGGCTAGGCAAATATTCATCTGCCCCGATGCCTCCGGGGGGGGGGGAGCTATTCCCCTTCCAATGAACACCCCACCGCAGGGTTCAGGAAAAAATGCACCAATGCTCTGCTTGTGTATTGTTTGGGTCCAATCCATAAACTCCTGAATTGATGATGCCCCCACTATTTTGTCCCTTGTTTGATATCAGAAGAATAGATAAGAATGGATTAGTTTACCTGCTTCTACGATTCCATCAACTGAGCCTCCAGTGCTATAGAGCTCTAGGAGAAGACTATAAGGTTTAGAGGCATTAGAACTTTCCACACTTACCTTTGATAGTGGTATAGCTGCTGTTTGAGCTGATGTTTTAAATGGTGAATTTGGAGCTTCCTGTCTGCACCTTTGCTCACCGTTATTAGAGAGTGAGCACAGTGTTTTCCTTCCACATTAACAGTGGGTTGTGCGTGAATTAAGAAAGGCTCTATAGCTGTAGTCACACTCCTTGTGCACCCTCACATTCCTCCAGCCAGCGGATGTGAGAGTTGAGAGCATTTGCACAGGGTAGTCCTTTCAGAGGGATGATATATCACACGTTCCAACATGCTGCAGAGGAAAATCAGGACACACATCTTTCAGGGTCACACTCTCACAGGAACCAAAATGGGACATCCCAGGTAGGGCTGATTTACCCATAGGTGCTAGGGGTGTGGGGCACCCAGATTCCAGGCTCTCAGGGGTGCCAGGTCGAGAGTCCGGGGCTGAGATTTGGAGTCCGGGGATTGAAGAGCCAGGTCAGCTGACAGCCGCTGCCGAGTGGAGCAGAGCCCATTGGAGCACCGCAGGCATTTCTGCTTCAGGCGCTGAGGCAGCTAGATGGCCCTCCTGGCATGGGAGAGAGTTGCGGGGCCCCCCAAAAAAGCTCAACTCTGAGCTGCTCCCCTAAAAAAAGCACAACAACTTTGACCTGCCCCCCCCCAAAAAAAATTGGGGACGCTGGGCAGTATTTTGCACCCTGGCACCACATATGCTAAAGACGGCCCCTGTTCCCAGGATCCAATTAGAAGCCAGGATAGATGGCTTCTATAATTCTGGAATGTCCCACTCAAAGTGGGACTGTTGATGAGTATGGTATAGCATTGCCTACTATTGTGGAATTTGAACCATTTGTGAGTATCAGAGATTAGAAGAGTTAATATGAGAGCAACTACATGTGTCTGAGCTGCAGCTTGGCCCAGATCTCCCATTGCTTTCCGCCATTTTCTCCTCAGAATAGGGCCCAGCCCAAATGGACAACTTCAGCCGATCCGAGGAAAGTGTTGCTAAACAGATGTCTGCCAAGCCACCCCACCAACCCCCATCCTCTCCACACAGAAAACAGGATGATGCTCAGAACCCATTCCGCACAAATGAAAATATTGAGAATCCATTCCACATCTTTCACAAATGTTGGATTTGGGAAAGGTAGAAAAAACTGGGTCTTGAGTACATTCTTCTGGAATAGCAGCTGAATCGGGATGTGAGGGCGATCTGGCTGCCACATCTGTCACTCCATTGATCGCCAGGGTTGATTCGGCTGATCTGGCTGGCTAGGCGGGTGTCCACTTCCTCCCTCACCGCTCCATGTGCGTCCCTCCCGAAGCTGCGCGCTCTGTGGAAGAGGACGACCATCCCAGATAGAAGGAGTGTACCGTTCTTCGGTCAAGGGTATACGATAGCTGCGCTCCCCTGATAGAACCTCCAAACAAGCTCATGGAATAGCAGCTGAATCGTGTGAAAGCCTGTCAAAAAAAATTACTTAAAAACCCCCAGCCTAGCAACTATGCTACTATAAAAGGTAAGGTTAGTAAAGACTGATATGATACTTCAATTACCAAATAAAGGACAAATGTGTGGAGATGGTTCTTCTTGGTTTTCTAGCATGCCCAGCCCCAGTATTCTGTAGTCCAGAGGATTGCATTAGACCAGAGAAACATCCTCCCCCCCCCCAAAAAAAAAATATCTTTATTAGTTCTCAATACAGCAAAATACAGATTCAACCAACATAACTTGTATAAACAACGGGTAAGGAAAGTATGCATGTTTTACAGTATCAAGAAATAAAATATATGCCATTAAACATTTTTATCACTTTTATTATTGATGTAATTATTCTTCACTATAGGTCTGCTGTGATATTAATGAACTGGTATTACACCATAATCATCAGGAGTATAAACAAGGTTAAAGTAAAAAGAAAAAAACAGAGGAAGAGGATATAACAGGACGACAACATCTTAAATTGTCACGATAGTCAAACATTCTTATTTAATTCTGGAATCAAGTCACTTAAATGACTGAGAAAAATTCATATTTGTCATCTTTTGTATATGTCACAATTGCTTATAATAACAGCTGCAAATATATGATAAGTCTAAAAATGAATGTACCCAGACAAACAAACACACACAGACAAATGTAAGAAAAGCCTCCTAGAGGAGATCAAAGACCTGTCTAGTCCACCTTTTCTGTTCTCATAATGGCCAACCAGATGTCTGTGGGAGGTTGACAAGCAGGACACGAGTGCATTATTATTATTATTATTATTATTATTATTATTATTATTATTGACTTCTAATCTTCCTTTGAACTTTTCTACCTTATACTTCAGAAATCAGTTTGTATTATTCAGATAATAAAACATCCGTAGCAGTAATGGATTTTAATCTAAAACGGATTTTTTTAAAAAAAAAGAAAGAAAGAAATATGCTGTAAAATATGTTAATGTTAAGTGTTTGCATAATATCCTAATACGTTTTTAATGTGCTTAGGCAAACTGGAAACAACTAACATTAACAGAAAATAATAAATGCCATTACTTGGAACGTCCAGATATAATTTACATGTCATGATCATTGTTGTTTCTTGTCATGCATATATAATAGGAAATGGCTTTGAGGTAAATTAATCTACTTCATTGCAATGGGCACCCTATCCTAATTTAGCAATGCTCCTAAAATATAACCAGACCATAGACATCAACAGGAAAGAATATACATTTGTATGTACTAGTAATGTCAAACAGGTTTAAATGGATGGAAAAGAAACTGCCAATATGCCCTCAGGGAAAAAATATATTGCATTAAACATGTCAATAGCCAAGTCCATCAGCTTAATGAAACAGATGTTTGGGATTCCAAGTGGATTGTCTTGACACTGACAACTTCATTCACAAGTTATAGTCAATATCACAATATGATTTTCTTAATGGAGTAGGGCACACTATTGATAATTGAATAAACTTTTCATAATGAAACTGTCACAGAGCAAGAAGTGCTATGAATCATTCATAGTTCCATGCTCAATGCAAAGAATGAAACGCCACAATCCCACCGCTGCCCTTTTGGGTTTGGACTGGAATTCTGCTAGCCTGAGAGTTTTCAGTGCAAGACTGAAATGTGGTTGGGTTCTGAGAAGCAACTGATAATGCTATTAAAAATAGATAACTTGAAGTGAGTGTTTGCTGGTTTGTTTGTTTAAAAAAGGTGAAGGGCTGTAGGTGAAGGACCATAGCTCAGTGGTAGAAGCCCTGCATAGCTCAGTCCTGCATGCAGAGGGTGCCAGGTTCATCAGGGCCGGTGCACCCATGAGGCAAGGTGAGGTGACTTCCTTGGGCAGCAGAATTTTTTGGTTTGCCTCAGGTGACAAAATATATTGGGCTGGCCCTGAGGTTTAGTCCCTGGTGTCTCCAGGCAGGGCTTGGAAAAGTTTGAGCCTAAAGCCCAGGAAAGCCATTGCCTGTCAGAGGAAACAATACTGAACTAGATGGACCAAAAGTCTGATTTAGTAGAAAGCAGCTTCTGTGGGTTAAACCACAGAGCCTAGGACTTGCCGATCAGAAGGTCGGCGATTCAAATCCCCATGACGGGCTGAGCTCCCGTTGCTCGGTCCCAGCTCCTGCCAACCTAGCAGTTCAAAAGCACATCAAAGTGCAAGTAGATAAATAGGTACCGCTCCAGCAGGAAGGTAAACAGCGTTTCCGTGCACTGCTCTGGTTCACCAGAAGCGGCTTAGTCATACTGGCCACATGACCAGGAAGCTGTACGCTGGCTCCCTTGGCCAATAAAGCGAGATGAACACCGCAACCCCAGAGTCGGTCACGACTGGACCTAATGGTCAGGGGTCCCTTTACCTTTACCTTTACCTTAGCTTCCTGTAGTTGTAGATTTGTTGTAAAAAAATATTGCCCACCAGTGACCAGCAGGCACCAGGCTAAGGTTGCCACAATTTAAAATTCAGAATTTAAAATTCAGAATTAAAAACAGTTGAAGCACATTACAGTCACAGGAGTAGGGTGTGTCCTGAATACACACACCTCACGTGTCAAAGGCCAGAGTAATTCACTGAAAGCTGTATTGTGAAGAAGCCAGATACATCTCTGTGGGGAGGGAATTTCACAATGTAGTTGTTGGCACAGAGAATGCCCTCTTCTGGACCACACACTCTCACACACTGAACTTCTGAGGGTGTCAAAACTATGAAGAGGGCCCCCTCTGCTAACCCTGACACCTGAGAGGGTCTAATTTAAATTTTACTTTTCTGCAATAGGCTAGTAGGCTGCAGGAATAGAGTAGAGGGGGAATCTGACATTGGAGTTCAGCTTTCTGAGTCTGAAACACTCAGGCCTCAGAAAGCAAGATCAGAGGCATCCAGTGGAATCTGGAACCTGACAGGAGCCATAAGATTGCAGGACATAGGATCTTAATTGCTTTTCCTATATACCAACAAGGCAAGGGATCTGAGATGTAAAGAATAGCAAGTTTGGTCACAGTTTCTGCTGAGCTTCAGTAATCAGTGATGCCATTCTGGAAGTCAATGCAACAGTCTTTGTTGAGAGGCAGTAGGGCAACGTTGTTATCACCATACTGAACCAGAACTCAGTAATAAAAGCTGCAGCCCTTTTGTGCTGCTATAGCACATGTTTGACATTTTCTGTGTCTTTTAAATTCTCTAAAGTTGGCCCATCTGAACAACGGAATCAATCTTACAGTAGGTTATGGAATGAATGATAATAATAAGGGCAGCAACTGTAGCCTTAAGCTGAGAAATTATTCAAACACTATTTTCACAGTTGTTGGTTTTTTTGAGGGGGTTGCAACCATCTTCCCACAGGAACTTTTGAGCAACTACTCTTTTGCTCCATGTATTTGTTCAAAATGACCCATAGTTCTTCCTGATCAATTCAAGATTTCCTCATACAATATATTAGTCCCTTATTATGTGCTCCCTCTCTCTCTCTGTCTCTCCCCGCACTGAAGGCTTATCGTTGGCAAAGATACAAAAATTAAACATGGGGGGCGGGAAGTATCTGTTAAATATTAGCTAATAAAAGCTTGAAGTACTGCATACCAGCTTAACTGTAAACACTGAAATTCAGCATGATTAGTGAGATCTTACTGTGCAAAAGTGATATAACCAAAACGCGTGATTTCCTATTTCAGCATACAAATTTGTCCAACTTATAATAGGCTGTATTGCGATTCAAACACAATTTCCCAAGAATATTTTCATGGCTTGGATTGCCAAGGAAGATTTTGAACACATGTGGGCCACTCTTCAGCAAGCACGGCACTCAGAGCTTTGGAGAAACTTGTGCAGAAGTTCTTAAAACTCCTTACTTGCAATTAAGTTCCCATTGACATATGTGGGCAAGTGACCATTGCACCCAACAGAGCTAATTATTGTTTGTCAGGTATCTTCACCATTTGGGAAATTCAGTTCTCTTGAATTTTTCTTGCAAATATGTGATGTGATTGCTATTCCCCATCCATATCTAAAACCCCTTACTTTTCCTTGGATGCATTTGTTGGGAGTGGTGTAAGAGTAGGGTTTCACCGTTGATTGAGCCACTGGTACCACAGCCAGCAGCATCCCCTGGAAGTTCCAAGACATAGCAAGCTGTAGTTCTCCCCGGGAAATTCCTACACATCACAGCAGTTCTGCTCACACAGGCCATCTATTGGCTTGCTCTGATTTGGAAGGAAGTCAGGCTTGGACTTTGTTCAGTCAACAGCAGCAGCTGCCATATCTAATTCCCAGGTCCTGCTGCCTGGCATGCAAGTATCTGTTTGTTACTCCTGGCTTCTGACCCTGGTTTCCAGCTCCAACCCAATACAGTGGTACCTCGGGTTACATACGCTTCAGGTTACATACGCTTCAGGTTACAGACTCCGCTAACCCAGAAATAGTACCTCGGGTTGAGAACTTTGCTTCAGGATGAGAAGAGAAATCGCACAGCAGCGGCGTAGTAGCAGCAGGAGGCCCCATTAGCTAAAGTGGTGCTTCAGGTTAAGAACAGTTTCAGGTTAAGAACGGACCTCCAGAACAAATTAAGTACTTAACCGGAGGTACCACTGTACTCAGTGGTTGTTTAAGGACCACTCTTGACAAAACAAATATTATAATTAGGGACAGGTGAATCTGTCAGTTTCTCATTTTTCCAATCTTTAAGGCTGGTTCTGCACCCTTCCACATAATGTTTGTGATTGTTCATTTTTAAAGTTGTCGTGAAAATTCATAAGCATCTTAGAGCAAATTTATCCTACTATACATATTTTTAATGCAAATTTTCACAATATAGACATTTTTTGCAAGCAATCTCCCCTAATTCAATGCATTCTGCATGCTGTCCCCCCCAAAAAAAAAATCTGCATTTGTGTGCACATTTTTCCCTAGTGAATGAGTTTTTTTTAACACATTGCTTGACTGGAGAACTGCATTGCAAAATTCGGAGAATTTCAAAGGATGGTTGCATTTCAGCTATATTGTTTCAGGAAGTGCAAATTAAGGAACTTTGCCTTTAAACATGGGTAGGCAAACTAAGGACCGGTGGGGGGGGTGGATCTGGCCCAATCGCCTTCTAAATCCAGCCTGTGGAGGGTCCGGGAATCAGCATGTTTTTACATGAGTAGAATGTGTCCTTTTCTTTAAAATGCATTTCTGGATTATTTGTGGGGCCTGCCTGGTGTTTTTATATGAATTGAATGTGTGCTCTATTTAAAAATGCATCTCTGGGTTATTTGTGGGGCATAGGAATTCGTTCATTTTTTTCTTCTTCAAAATATAGTCCTGCCCCTCACAAGGTCTGAGGGATAGTGGACTGGCCCCTTGCTGAAAAAGTTTGCTGACCCCTGCCTTTAAATGTTGACTGAATTGAATTTCTCCTCCATTCCTTATCCTGATAAGAACGCCCCCCCCCCCCATAGACATGAATAACTCTGTCTACACCTAACAGAGGCTGGATCATGTTTGCCTGGGATATTAATCCCACTGGCAGAAAAATGACAGAATGCAAGACACATCTGGACTACAGCATAAACATGCAGTCAGAATGTCCCACAGCAGCAATATTCTTTAACAGGGCTCATTTCAAAAACAGAGCCTCTCCTCCTACCTAATCACTGAGAACACTCATGCGTGTTCAGGCTACAAAGCCAAGCCAGTGTTTTCTGGGGAAACAGAGAAATAAAACACATTGGAAGCTGATACTCCTGAAGAATGTGCAGACCATTTTGCCTAGAGAAATGAAAGTTTAGACTCAACCCGTTTTTTTTAAAAAAAGCCATAAAGTCTCACTGCATTTGAGTGGCTTTTAGGAGATCAAAGAATTTGTCATTTGCACACAATTATACCTTTTGCCACATAGCAGCAGCAGCCCACGTCGTCCTGAAGGTAATGGCAAAACTAAGGCAGCTCTTCTCACTGCAGAGGGCATTCTGGAAAGCGGGGATTTATTTCCACTTCTGCTCAATTACAGAGCATCTCCAGGAAATGGCCCTGAGAGGACAGCCAGGTGGTGCTTCTGATGATGAGAGAATGCCAAGGACAGAGACTGTGAATTCAAAAGAGCAAACTGTAGTTTAAGTACTTTTGGAAAACCTGGAAAAATCCCAATAACAAATCATGTTCTGGTGGCTAAGTGAACACAGTCCAAATTCCCCATGTCGTGAACATGACAACAATAGGGAAGGGCTGTAGCTCAGTGTCAGGGCATCTGCCTTGCGTGCAGAAGATCCCAGACTGAGACAGATTCCATGCCTGAAATTCTTGGACCCTCCTTCAATTTGTTCCTGCCAGAGCCAGCTAAAGATGTTTTACTGCCTGAGGCAAACCAGAAAGCATTGAGGTCTTTTGTTCTAGTAAATGGTGCCAAGGTGCTAGGGGTGTCTTTTTGACGATAAGTATTTAATTGCTGAGGGACGCGGGTGGTGCTGTGATCTAAACCACAGAGCCTAGGGCTTGCCAATCGGAAGGTTGGCGGTTCGAATCCCCACAATGGGGTGAGCTCCCGTTCCTCGGTCCCTGCTCCTGCCCACCTAGCAGTTCAAAAGCACGTCAAAGTGCAAGTAGATAAAAAGGTACCGCTCCGGTGGGAAAGTAAACGGCATTTCTGTGCACTGCTCTGGTTCACCAGAAACGGCTTAGTCATGCTGGCCACATGACCCGGAAGCTGTCTGCGGACAAATGCCGGCTCTCTCGGCCTATACAGCGAGATGAGCACCACAACCCCAGAGTCGTCTGCGACTGGACCTAACGGCCAGGGATACCTTTACCTTTACCTTTATTTAGTTGCTGAGCATTTACTTTTAAACTAGAACCACACTTAAAATTTTCAAAAGATTTTTTTTTTCCTGATAAAATGCCTGAGATTTTTCTACTTCTCAATCCAGCAAGAAATAGAAGGCCTCTATGCCAGATTTTCTCTGAATACTGTCCACCATTTTTGTGGCAGCTGCATTCTCACATAGATATACACTATTGTCTTGGGCTAAATCTTGCTTTGAGGCATTGTGGAGGATTCAAAATGGTAGCCGGGTCACCAACACAGTTGCTACTGCTACCAGTTGTGGTGACAGCAAATAATAACAATCATCTTCATCATTTTAGCAGAAAAAAAGAAAGAAGCTGTTGGTAAATTTCTCCTCCACTTAGAGAAATTTGTTGAAATGGTGAAACTTCACGGTCCGCAATTAGGGTGGAGAATTTCAAGAGGCTATTTGCACATGTCTCTAATTTTGCTTATGGTCGATTCTTAAATAATCCCTTCTTTTAATTACTACATTGAGGCATGCGGTCAAAATTAATCCTACTACATGACAAGCTTGGGTTTGGGCAGGGTAGCTGTTTTGCATCTCCTTGATTATCATTATGCTAATAAAGCTAATAAAGTTTCAGCCTCCGGCTTCATTCGGATGTCAGAACACTGTGCTTTATTGTCCTGTGGTGTCTGAATCAACACATGATTCTTACCAAGTGGCAAGTTATGTATATTTCTCACATTTAAATGACCTATGGGGAAAGGGGCAACAAGTCACTGCACTGTGTTAAGCAAATGCGTCAAAAGGAACTGAATGAAATATCTACAGAAGAAAGTGGGACACCCTCTTCCTTTTCCATGCACATATACAAAGAATTACCAAGGAGTCATTGGATTGTATGCATTCCACTGAACATACACCTATCCATCCTTTAGTGCAAACCATGTATTATGATACCCTTTCATAATATTTGAACGATGAGAGATTCAGGATCAACCAACGATTCAGGATCAACCAACTTCTTCACAAAGCATGTAGTTAAGTTATGTAATTCACTATCACAAGATGCAGTGATGTCTGCCAACTTGGATGATGACTTCAAAAGGGGATTAGACAAATTCAGAGATGGTGGGAGGCGCTGTGGGTTGCTTTGGCTTGCTGATCGAAAAATCAGCAGTTCGAATCCCCGCGACGGAGTGAGCTCCCTTTGCTCGGTCCCTGCTCCTGCCAACTTAGCAGTTCGAAAACATGCAGTGCAAGTAGATAAATTGGTACCGCTCTGGCGGGAAGGTAAACGGCATTTCCATGCACTGCTCTGGTTTCGCCAGAAGCGGCTTAATCATGCTGGTCACATGACCCGGAAAAACTGTCTGCAGAAGCAGACAAACGCCGGCTCCCTCAGCCTATAGAGTGAGATGAGCCCAGAGTCATTTGCAACTGGACTTAATTGTCAGAGTCCCTTTACCTTTACCTTTAAGGCTATAGAAATGACTACTGTTTTATTGACTAAATGTTTTATTGTATTTTTAACATTTTGTTGGAAGCGGCCCAGAGTGGCTGGGGAAACCCAGCCAGATGGGCAGGGTATGAATAAATTATTATTATTATTATTATTATTATTATTATTATTATTATTATTATTATTATCCATGAGAGCTACATATTACTCCAAGTATCAGAGCTAGTGTGCCTCTGAATACCATTTGCTGAGGAACATGAACAAGAGGAGAATAGTCTGACAATGATTCTTCCCCCCAACAGAAACCACATTTCAAAAATCAGGTGGCGAGACCATCGCAACCCACCAGACCCAGTCCAGCTAGGAATGGACAAATCTCTCAGATTCTGTTTCTCTCTGTTACTTCTGTTTCCAGTCTTCAGTTCTCTTCATTTATTTATTTATGTGAACATGAAGGTTTGTCATCATTTTAGTACAATTTTTTCCCTACCATATACCCCCCAATATAATGCATTTTTATATTATCTTCACTACTGAATGCATGTTCATGCATACTTTCCCCTAATAGACACTTTTTACACACATTGCAAAATTCAGAGAAAGTGTGAATTTCAAAGGATAACCCTGCTTTTGTTTGCATATTGTTTTGGAAAATATGAATTAGGTAGCTTTGAATGCAAAGCGAATTCCTCCTCCATCCCTAGTTGTAGATCCGACTGCCGCAAATGTTTACGGTGTTATCTTGGAAAGGCTTTGACTGAGGAGCAAGTCATTCTTTTTTTTGAAGACAACTGTTGTCTGAACTATTGCGCCGCTTATCCCCTTATTAAATATACTCAAGTTGCACTAGGGATTAATTTGATCCAATTACCTTATGAAACATTACTTGTTATCTCCAACCAATCTTTAGTCAATGCACTATTACAAAAGCTTCCTACAAGTTGATGCTGTAATCTCATTCTTAGTATAAATCTATCAAATCAATATAAACTGCAACTTAATCATGTTATCCGTATACAAAACCCCCATCACTCTTCCCACTTCAGAAATAATTAAGTCATAGCTCCTAACACCTACTTCATGTCCTGCCACCCCCAGCTCCCTCCTAATCCAGAAGGAGCTTCCTCTTTGTGTTTTTGCTTTGTGTAACTGTCAGACGAGCACAACAGCTCTGTGGGCTTTGTCAGAAATGTGCGCACACAGCAGTGTGTACCCTTTTTGTCAGGCAGTAATCTACTGCAAATACAACATGCTTTTGTGCCTTGCTCTGATGCAAGTAGAACTCACCTATGCCTTGCCCTGGTGTGACCAAGGAGTATTTAAACACCCTCAGTGTGTTTGCAAAGCCTTCCTCCTTGAGGAGCATGTTACAGAACCTCATCCCCCCAACATTCACACATCTTGTGGCCCTACCCCTAATGTCTAGACGTTGAGAGGGACATCAAGGGAGGGGGGCAAGGTGCTTACGCTTGGTTTCCTCTTTCATGCTGGTGCCCGCCCACATTCTGAAAGGTTTCCCCCCCAAAAAAAAAAAAAAAAAATCAGTGGTGGTATATATGCAGAGAGTGCCCACCTGTGCCTTCTGAGCTGCAAAATGGTTTCCAAACCATTCGGTCAATGCCAGTGGGTGAATTGTATCAGGCATCTCAAAACTCTGAGAAATACAATCGGAAGGATGCTGTGTTGCCCAGTTAGCCTCCTCCCCTGGACAAAATGTCAGTTGTTGTTTTTTCTGACTCAAAATGTGAACTTCCTTGGTTTGGATCTGTGCCATGTTACCAAACAGATCTGGTTCCCTTGAATTTCTGACTCACTCAGAATGATCTGGTTCATAAAGATCTGGTTCCTTTGTATAAAACAAGCCTGAAGGAAGCCCCCAACCTGCTCACAGGTCCTTGTATGATCAGTGGAAACAGTTGGTCCTGGCAAGTATTAACCACTCTCAATTCCAACCTGATAATTGCCACCTGCCCAGATTTTAACTTGTCTGAATTAATTTTAAGATGTATTTTAATTAATTGATGTCTGTTTTTATGCATATTGTGTGATTTTTTATGATGTTAGCTGATCTGAGCCTGGCCTCAGCCAGCGAGGGGGGATACAAATAACATTTCTTCTTCTTCTTCTTCTTCTTCTTCTTCTTCTTCTTCTTCTTCTTCTTCTTCACAGCTGCTAAAAAGCCCTTCCACCCAGTTACTTCCTTTTCACCCACACATTCCTGCAAAGGAGGAATTGTTGTTGTTTTTACTATTATTATTATTATTTATTAAAAATAAATAATTATAAAACCATAGTCAAACATCGAACATTAAAAACTTCCCAATACAGGACTGCCTCCAGGTGTCTTCTAAATGTCGTATAGTTGTTTATTTCCTTGACATCTGATGAGAGAGCATTCCACAGGGTGGGCACCACAACCAAGAAGGTGTGCTCTGCCTGGTTCCCTATGACTTCACTTCTCACATTGAAAAAATCACCATAAGGCCCTCGGAGCAAGACCTTAGTGTCTGTGTTGGACTATGTGGGTGGAGATGCTCCTTCAGATATGCAGGGCAGAGGCCATGTAGGGCTTTAAAAGTCAGCACCAACATTTTGAATTGTGCTTGGAAATGTACTGGGAGCCAATGTAGATCCTTTAGAACCAGTATTATCCTCTACCGGCAGCTGTTTCCGATCATCAGTCTGGCTACCGCATTTGGGAGAGAAACATTGATAAAGGAGGGCCCTCTAGAACAAAGAGCCTTGTAGGGATGGGTGATTGTCAATTTTGGTTTCTTTCCATTTCTCCTATCTTAAGTTCAGTTGTCCACATTTTCATAATAGTTTTCATTTAAAAATAAAAAATTCCTCATGAAAACACACCAGCCTTTAAATGGAAATTTCTCATAACCGTGTGCCATTTTTCATACTATACACATCTTTGTGGAAGGCAACATTTCCTAAAATGAGTCATCTTTGTATGTTCTTCTCACTAATATATGCATTTTTATGGACACTTTACCACATTATGTGTGGTTTTGTACACATTTTGAATTGCTTTGCAAAATTCAGAGAAGTGTGAGTGCCGAAGGATGGCTATGATTTAGTTATTGTACTGTTACTGAAAGTGCACATTAGGTATGCGTGCCTTTAAATGTGAAAAAAATTGTATTTCTCATCCATCCCTCATCCTTAACTGGCCTGCATGCTCCTGAGGAGGCCCAATAGTGATATTACCAACCATGTTTCAGGCGGCATGATTTGCATTGGCTCCCAATTAATTGAACTGAATCCAGGGGTATAGGAAAGTACAATGCCCATAAACCCTGGCAGAAATTGATATAGGTTTAAGGGACTTGTAAGGAAATAAGATTCCTCACAAAGGGGGAGGGGTGGTTGGCTTACAATGCACTCACAATTATGTCAATTGGCTTCAAATTTCAGAACTGGACTTGGACAGAATTGAGCTAGTGTCCAATTGAGGGGAGAAGATACCCTATTCATGCTAAAACAACTTCACCTTCTATTAAGAGAAATAAAGGCTGATCACAAACAAAAAAAAAATGTTTATTTTATAAAAAAAACTCTTAAGTTTTTCCTTTTGAAAGAGAGCATTCCTGTGGCATTTTCTTTTAACATAAATTTTCCTCTCAGGTTAGTCAAATTAGCAATTCTAATATTTAAAAACAGGTTGCAAAGTTTTTTGTATTGATTTCACAGACACCTGAAACAGGACTTTAAAAATGGAATGCTATTAGCAAACTTAGCCATTTGTAATAAAATTATGTTAGCTGCTACTTGATGAGATTACTTTAGAACTAAGGCTTTGAAGCTTGTCACAGGTCTTAAAAATAAAATTGCTTGAGTAGTTGAGGAGAACTGTATTAAAATGCAAATTTCCAGCTGCTAATATTTCTTCAAAAACCAATAATCCCTCAAGGCCACCAATATGTCAAAATACTTAATGGAAAAATATCCCTTAGGCAGAATGGCCTTTCTAAGTTGACTTTTGATTAAACTTAAAATACTATATAGCAAAAAACTTAAATTCAGATGGGGGTATAAATATAGTGCTAGACTGAAATGTCATCCAGAATGCAATTGATGGTGCACTTTTAAGGCCACTAATTTTTAAGTAATTTTCTAACCTCTTTGAGTATTAGCCAAGGATATAATTACTAATGGGAAATATGGGTATCCTGAACCCCATGCCTCTATATGGGGCTTGGAAAAACAAAGTCTCTTGGCTACTAGAAATTCTTCTTAAAATGTAAGAGATATCAAAATAATGCTGAGGTTTGACTGCAAGTTAATGTCTAGCACTGCTTGCCATGTTAATCTTCCTCATCACATAGATTTATTCCAAGCAGCCATTAACTATTCCTGGCCCTGGAATTATCAGTGGTCAGGGATGGAAATTCCTCATGTAGCCCTGAACAGCCATGTAGTGAATCATGCTTGACTTCCTCCCAGAAGATAATGGTACTGTGTCTGTGTTGGAAACATATTACGTTCTGAAGGCAGCCTTGTATTGGGAAGTTTTTAACACTTGATGTTATTTTGTTTTAAGATATGCTGTAAGCCACCCAGAGTGGTTGGGGAAACCCAGCCAGATGGGTAGGGTATAAATAATAATAATAATAATAATAATAATAATATCAATGGTCCTCAACATAATTTTCACTCATAAGATTCTTGAGAAAAAATGGTACAGAATAATCATCAATTGTTTATTCAGAAGAGCATTTCTGAGGATCCAGATAAGACATCGTCATTTCTTACTGAGTTCTACAATTCAAGCAGGGGTGGAAGAGAAATATGTCTGGCCTGCATTTGAAAATGAAGCAAGGCAATTCACTAGATCTGATATGCAATTTGGAACATGTCCATCAAGCAGATTATGCAGTTCTGTGAATTTTGTGATGCAGTTCAACAATGTTGTACAGAATAACTATTTTGGGTGGAAATGCATTGGAAATCAATCTGAAATGTGCATTTTAGGGGAGAATGTGTACCAAATGCAGACAAAATGTGATTCTCCCCCCCCCCCATGCAAATTCTTTCAAATCTGCAGGAAATTAAATGGAGCAGATCTATGAGTCACTTAATGTGAAACTGACACAGAACAGAAAGAAGTGGATCCATCCATCCCTCACTTTGATATATAATAAAATCGCACAAATTGGTTTTCCAAACTGCAGAACCTGCCTTTTAAACAACAGAAAACAGTATGTGTTTTAAAAAAACTCATCCACCTGAGGCAACATTACATATTTCCCAAACTCAGTGACTTCAACACAATTCCTACATTCTGCGTTCTTTGATGCCTGTGAAGCAGCGCCTGCTGTTGTTTTTTACTGGCCTGAAGTCAGCTGCAGCTTATGTCAGTCTAAGGTCATGTCATCTGCAAATCAATTTACACTGTGAAATATAAAATGACGGGCTGATATTAAACATAGATCCATGTACAAAAAAGTACAGGCAGACCCATCTTACATATCTGAATCAATGTCATCATTTTTGTGTGAACAAAGTGTCCTACAGTTGTTTTCAGTCATACTCAGAGGAGTCCCATTGAAATCAGTGGCTGTTAGTTATTACAAATTCAGTTATTACTAACTTGTCTATTTATTTTAATAGTTCTATGCTAGGATGTAGTCATGTAAAATCCCAAGATCTTTTTTTCCTAATATGGCTATCAGAATAAATTGCCATTCCGTTATGACCCCATCATGTGAATGTTTTTGCATGTGTAAGTGCTCTTGGGGGGGGAGCCCCATTTAATTTACTGCAGCATCACCTCTTGTAGAAACTTTGCTAGAATCAGGATCAAATTAGCTGAAGTTCCAAGAAATTAAAAGGTTTAATAGAGAAATCAAAACACTTCCATGGAATGCTTGTAGAAGTATGGCATCTCATTAATGAACCTAATCCTTCATTTAATTAACTAAATAGAAAATAAGCAATCTTATCAGCTAATAGCTAATGATAAGCAACATGCATGCTTCAGCTCTATTTATAGTATATAGTTATAATGATCCTTCTTTTAGCCAAAGAGAGCACAAACTGAGGTTTTTTGCTATGTCATGGTATAGGCCCAACATCTAGAAGGGTGTGGTGGTGGTTTTGTAAGTGAAAATTGCATTCTAGGGTTGCCATATTTCAAAAAGCACACAGTTTCATTGAACTGTGAGATCCAACAGCAAAATCCCCACTGTGCATATCTTACAAGCAACTCTATACACAACAAACATACAATAAATAACATTTTCACATGATGAGACGAAAGCACACAATTGACAGCTATGCCTGGCATCCAGAGAGAAATGCTTGTGTACATATTTCTGCTAAGGATTTCCATTCAGAAATATTTCTATTTCGCTTTGTTTGGTATTATTATTTTGCAATCTGTAGCAGAGGCCATCCTGACAGAAAGGTTGGGGAGATTGTTGGGGACAGCATGAGATGGAACCACTAAGGTGGCTCAAATTCTTTCAGCTATTCAAAATGTTGCTCAGCTGCCACTCTCACTTAGTTGAGCACAGCAGTAGTTATGAGGAGCAAAGAGCTCGCCAGTGGTTTTGAAATGGCCTTCTGCTGTCAAGACGTCAATTTAAAAACAAGGAGACAGCGATGGCCAACAATTTAAACACAATGGATTGCCCCCTGACTGGCGTCTAAGCAACAATATGTTGATGGCAGGATGCAGGATCAGCCAAGAGAGATCAGAAATGCTCTTAACATGCTAGAAATTGTTTAATTGGAAGCTTCCACTGAAAAATGCAAAACTACCATTGGAGGCTGTCTAGATGCTGCGTTCCGTAATAGCACACATCCATTCATCAAGGACTAAAAAAGGAAATTGTAAGAATGGGCTCGTAGATGCCCACAGAATGTGCATTCTGTCATCCATGGATTTTAATAGGCTAATGCCCATGAGTCTAGCCAGCATTTTCATAGATTTCTGGTGTAGACTTCTGTAATATGCAACACATGCGGCTGCCTCTGGAGATAGTTTGGAAACTGTAGTTCTTTCAGAATACAGCTGCTAGAATGCTAACTGGCACCAGGTGTTAGGAATCTGCCTTATACTAACTTGCACTATTTCCCCTATTTTAGCCCAGCATGGTCTACTCCAGTGTCCCAGCCACATGTCACCTCTACCTGTTCCTTTAACTCAGGGAGGAGAACTGGTGGCCCTCCAGCTATTGCTAGACTCCAACTCCTACTGGCTCCCTCTAGCATGGCCAGTGTTCAGGAATGCTAGGGGTTGAAGTCCAACAATCTCTTGAGGACCACAGGTTTCCTAAGCCTACTTTAACTGTACATATCAAGGACTGAACATGGGACCTTCATCATGTAAAGCTGGTGCTTTCCACTGAGCTATAATCTGCATCTTTGCCATTGGTCTTTATTATTTTTTAAAAATTGAACCTACATAGTATGCTAACACCAAATATAGATAGATGATAGATACAGTGCTTTTTTCTTTAAAAAATGTTTAGGGGGTACTCTCATTTTGACTCAAGAAAATCACCATTTTATCGTTCAAATTGGGAAAAATAAATACAGTAAATGGACAAAAGTACAAAGATTTACAAAATGTTTAGAATATAGATAGATGTTAGATAGATTAGATAGATAGATAGATAGATAGATAGATAGATGGTAGATGATAGATAGATAGATAGATAGATGATAGATAGATAGATGATAGATAGATAGATAGATAGATAGATAGATAGATAGATAGATATAGATTATAGTTGCTGGCCCCCTCCAAAGATAAGTTGAAACCCTCAAGAGCCTCATCCTAAAATGGCCTTATGGGAGCTGTTACAATTTATCATATCAGTGCTGGTAAGAGAATTTTTGGTTCACAGATCACTAGCCTGGTAGTAAATGCATCTTAAACTCCTATCTACTTTTCCTTAATGGTCTTCTAATTAAAACAAATGGCTAAACAGATTTCTTTCAAATTAAAATCTAGTGCTGAAATAGTCCCTGGTGCAGAGTTGCCAACCTTAAATTGTTCGAGAATGATCAAGTCAGACAACTCTAATCATGAGATTGGCTTACAGATGATGTGATTTTAAAATAATTAATGCTTTCTTCTTTAAATTTATTTCCTTGTTGCTGTTCCTTCAAGGTACAGGGAAATCATGTTTCAAGGTTTTGCTTATGCTTGTTGTACCTGAGAAATGGAAGTTCTTAAGCACTTACGAGAAATATTCTGAGTCCCTGTTCTTGGGGAATTGGTGATCCAAGACAAATTGCAGCAGTAGACTGCACTGTTTCAAGTGTTGCCTTGCCACAACCCAAATATCCAAATATCCTGTTGAATGTTGACAGGTGTTGAGAAGGGTCCAGCTCAGAATGAATCTCCCCACTTGATAGAAAATGATAACTTGCTGGGGGGAGGTGTAGAACTAGGCAATATGAGTGCAGGGATACAGGAAAGATATTCAGAGAGACCAAAGCACTGAAGTTTGAAGTGCAAGTGCCAAAGACACTCAAGGGGGAGACTGTATACAAATGTCTAAAAGCTAATGCAAGTGCTTGGTCTTAATCTAGAGGATGACACTGATATAGTAAGCATAATGGAAACCTGATGGAACACAGAGAACCAATGGGGCACATTTACCTTCATTGGCCTCTATAGGGAGCCCAATGAATGACGTACTGGAGGTGCTGCTGCTCTGTACATCAAAACAGTGCTGGATTTACATATAAGCTAAACAAGCTATAGCTTAGGGCCCCACTCTCTTTGGGGCTCCCAAAAAAATTTAAAGGAAAAAACCTGGAAGTACATTTCCAAAATATAAGATAAAAAACAAATAAAATAAAACCTACATACAGCAACAGTGTTTTGTGTTGTGTAGGCTCCTATGATGTAAGTAATGGGGCCCGCCTATTAGCCTGCTCTCTAAAATATCACTGATTTGCTCATTTCTATATACAGTGGTACCTTGGTTCTCAAACTTAATCCGTTCCGGAAGTCTGTTCCAAAACCAAAGCATTCCAAAACCAAGCTTGATAATTATTTCACTATTAATATATTTCTTCTTAATTGTATTTCAGTTCAACAATTACTTGGATAAAATACATATTTTGTTATGTGCAAATGGCTTTAGATACCTATTAGGTCCATAAATTACCATATAGCATATATTCAACACAAAAAACAGTGACCATTTGTTGTTGACAAAGGACAGCTGGACATATAAAGGGCCCCATTACCTTCAGTAGCTTAGGGCCTCATCAAACCTAAATCCGGCTCTGCATAAAAAAGAGCATTGAGTCCAGCAATCTAGACTTCCTCTACAGAATCATAGTGGGTGGTGATACCAAGTTTCATGAGTGATTTGATACTGGGGATGAATGCTAAGGGAAATCTTGAGATGAAGAATGAAATCAAGGGAGCATCCAGAAGAGGAGATGTTGTAGTAACAGGGGACGTCAACTACATACCCTCCAACACAATGTGGTCCAAATCCAGGACACCATCTTCCAGGTCCAAAAATCCCACATGAGTCATGTGACCAGCGTGAGATCACGGACCCAGAAAAAGCTGAATCAAATTACTCTGCATCCCTGACAGAGATAAGGTTTGAGGCTCCTCTGGCTTCTATTGGCTTTAATACTGTGCTCTTGAAGAAAGCCTGAGAAGTTTTAGACTGAATAATTCCATGCTGAGGGAGACTCAGAAGTTGTTAAATTAAAAAATGTAGAGTCGATAAGCAACTTTTGTTAAATTATAATTGCTGAGATGCCATGTGCAATCAAATAATATATTAAGGGCTCAAATCAACTCGGCAATCCTTCTATGGAAACAGACAGATACACTTGTTGCTTTAAGGCATGCAATAGTTTTTAAGCATGTAGTAATTAATTGGCACCTATTCCAAGTGTGTTTTTTAAATAAAAAACAAAAAGAGCTATGAAATAAGGAAATGTCCCCAGTTTTGTTTTATTTCCATATATACACTTCCTTTTCTTGTATCTTTTGTAAGGCAGACTGTTGCAGTGTGGTTGCATAAATTATGAAAAGCTATTCCAAGTTTCTAGTGATCAAGAGGTTTGAAGGCTTGAGGCATGATTGAAGAGCAACTATGTACTTTTGTCACTGAGTTAGCCTGGATCTGAAAAACAGCCTAGCTGATTGAAGGACTTGACCTAATGATCTCATTCTTTTATGCACACTATGGCTTTATTTCCAGTCCACTCTAGAGCCTGGTCCTCCATTTTCTTACTGGAGGGGAAATCTGGCTTCATTATATCTCATGCAAATCCATTTCCCCAGTTTGGCTGAATTTTGATTATACGATGACAGGAACCAACAGCATCATCAGCTAATGTTACAGAGCAAGCTATGAGTAATACCTGTGTGTTTCTGAGGTTAAGACATCATGATTCGGAGAGCGCAGCAAATGCATAAGCTTTGGGCTAATACATGCATCACAATGCAATAATCTGGGCTCTTCTCTGAATGTTCTGATGGAGCCCTCAGCTAAAGAATATTCATACAGAAACATGTTTGTGGGGGGAATGTGTACAAAGTGTGTATTTTAGGAGGCTAGGCGGACAACTTAAATACACAATTTTTATTTTTGTTTTTAAATAACTGATATAGGCCTGAAACTATACCCCCATTGGGCCTAGAATGGATACACAAATAAGTCCCATTCATGAGATTAAAGTGGGTCAGTTTGTGTAACTGATGTCTAAATGATTCAAGGAATGTTGGCCCATACAAGGGGAGGTAGTGTCTGGGGTTCTGCTTTAAGCAGCCAATTATCTTCGGTTGGCACTGGAACCAGCACATACTATCAGTCTTTGTTGTCATCCTCCAACTTTAATGCATGCTAACTGCTAGATCTCTGCTAAGTGCTCATTTAAACCGCAGGGCTTTACCCAGCAATGGCAGACTTTCAAATTTCAGTGGCGCCCTGTGCTATGTTAAAATTCTGTGCCTTTCCCCGCCTCTCACGCTCCACTCTACATCATTGTTGTGGCGCCCCCTGTAGCACAGCACCCGGTATGGCTGAACCAGTCTTGTTACCCAAAAACCGCCTCTGTTTCCAGAACTACAGTGGTACCTTGAGTTACAAACGCCTCAGGTTACAAACGCTTCAGGTTACAAACTCCACTAACCTGAAAGAGTTACATCGAGTTGAGAACTTTGCCCCAGGATGAGAATGGAAATCGTGTGCCGGCGGCACAGCAGCAGCAAGAGGCCCATTAGCAAAAGCACACCTCTGGTTAAGAACAGTTTCAGGTTAAGAATAGACCTCCAGAATGAATTAAGTTCACAGCTAGAGGTGCCACTGTAGTTCTATTCAGAGAAGACCATTTGAAACTAACAGACATGCTTAGGTCTGTGCCTTTCAATGAATCTACTCTGAGCAGAACTTAGTGGGCTACAACCGTTAGTCATCAGTTTTCTCTCATGGTGGTCATTTTTCCTTTCATATATCAAACTGAGCTTCAGTTTTAACTGTCTGCATCTCTCCAGAAATAGTGCTGGAGCAAATGGGGGGAGGACAGAAATACTCTTCTGATTGACAGTCCCAAACGAACCAACAATTTTAAGCTTGTTTTGACTTAAATGGCTGTTCATTCCACCCTTTCAGTAATAAAATAAATGTGAAATGACATCTGGCATTGATATGACAATTCAAAATGACAATTTCCATGTAGTTGCATCTCAAAATACTCCATCAATCCCTAGAATGAACAATGGGAAAGTGCTAAATTAACACAAAGAAGATGAGTGGTGCTATTTAAAAGCAAAAAAATGGTGATGAACTTCATAGTCAGATGTGGCGATAATGATAATTCTAAGAGACAAACTGCTGTAGAATCACATTCATCTAAATGATATTGAGGCATCCACAATATTTTGATAATCAATGGGTTGAATGCTGTTTGCTTCAGTATAGTGAAATTTTGGCTTTTAATAAAAAGGGATTTTAAAAGGAAACTGTAATGGCATGTGGCAGAATCCCAAGTGGTATTTTTAAACCCTGTCTTCATCTCATGTGCAGGTTATAATCTAGTGGGACATGTGCAGCAGCATTGTCAGGACCAGGGGTCAGCAAACTTCTTCAGCGGGGGGCCGGTCCACTGTCCCTCAGATCCTGGCGGGTGGGGTGGACTATATTTTGGTGGGGGGAATGAACGAATTCCTATGCCCCACAAATAACCCAGAGATGCATTTTAAATAAAAGGGCACATTCTACTCATGTAAAAACACAATGATTTCCGGACCGTCCGTGGGCCGGATTTAGAAGGCGATTGGGCCGGATCCAGTCCCCGGGCCTTAGTTTGCCTACCCATGGTCAGGACTCATGCACCAAATGGGAAAATTTCATGAGTGCACATGAAAGATCTATTGCATCAGTTTAGATAGATGGATAGAAGGCAGATAGATATATTTTAATGGGCTACCACCATTGCAGTTTATGTATGAAGTACCAACATATATAAAGGCAACTGAGCAAATAATTGACAAATCAAATTAAAACTTATACTGTTTAAAACTCAGAGCATCAGTGTGGCCCTTCTTTTAATGGCAATCACTATAAATTTTACTGTCACCAGCGTCTCATGAAGAAATCAGATCACTTTCAACTGAACGCCTTGGAGATGATATTCTTATTCTTATTATTACTAATACTAATACTACTAATGCTGTGATGAGCTCTTTATCTCTGTAGAAAGAGCCAATGTTTCATCATTGCCATGTCCATGTGGACATATATCACAAGCATTTACAAGTTCAGTTAATCCCTGGATAAAAAATGGAAATAAAAGGCTGCAGCTTCTTTCGACCTCTAATTCTTTCTCTTGGAGGTGTCAATAAATGAAAGGTTAAAGTGAGTTCAGGTATTGTTCTCAGAATATCTGCTTGTAATAACTGGTGCCAAAACATAGTCTTATTGTACCTCAGCAACCTCTCCAGAGACTCATGTATTCATGTTAGAATGGGCAGGAGTGAGGAATGTGGGGTGGATAAACTTTTTAAACCCTTTAAACCTTTTGGGGGATGCAGGCACAGACACCAATGTGGACAGCCCAATGGATATGACTCTTGCCTTTGTACCCTAGACTGCATTCTAGCCATGCAAACGTTGGAGGTTTCTACATTAGCACAGAGAGAGCTCTCCATCCCCCTTCCAGCTTGAGCTCAAGGAAATTATGCTGCAGCTGACCATGTTTTAACTTTCTTTCTTTAATTTTTTTTTCTTTATTTCATAAAAAAGGGAGTCATGTGTCATATGTGCAGCCTTGACATAGCATTCCAGATCCAAATTGCAAAATGTCAGCAAAATGAAAATCATAACTGTAAAATATAAGACATAATAAATAGCATCAGTTAAAAGAGGAGGGGTGAAAACCAGATTTTATATTCATTTTGCAATAATCAGAAATGGAGCCAGGTGAACCTTGAGTGGAAGGCAGTTCCACAGATGAAAACTGTACACAATTCTTTTCTGTAGAACAGGCACGTCCCACTATTAAAAAAGCTGGCAGTGATCTACCCATTGGATTGACCAGAGTTGTTGAGCTTTTGGGGGAGGGGAGAACGATCAGGATCACATGATCGACCAGGATTGACCAGGGACACCCCATGATCAACCAGTAGATTGTGATTGACCAGTTGGACATGCATGCAGTAGAACAAGTGATCTAATGTTCGACAAAAGAACATCTAGCCCTGGATTGGCCTATGAGGCTTCCTCCAGTTATGTGGTGAAAGGTTGGGTCAGTGATGCCTGGTGTCAATTGGGACTGGGAGGGGAGAAGGCAGGGGAAAACAACAGTAGGTGGGACCAGAGCCAATGATAAGTAGATCCAACTGGATCTAGTTTTGTCTTCATCTTCTTCCCTGATGAGTTCTACAAAGGGCAACACTGAGATTTATGATGAGGAAGCAGACAGCCAGGGCTCCCTCCTGGACTGCCTGTAAGTTGGGGGGGGGGGAAAGGCAGGTGAGGGCTGGCTAAGGACAGGCTAAGGTTCATGGGGCAGTGCCTCATTTGCCCTAATGAATCAGCTCCCATTGGGCCTTGAGTTTCTGACCCTGGTCTCAGCATCCATTTCTTGGCTTTGTTGTAGCAGCGTAGAAGGATCAAGCTAGAAGCTAATCTTTCTTTAACCCAGGATAAGTTCCTGTGGGAAGTTATTGTTTCAGTTCGGCGTTCAATAACAACAAGCAATCTCTTCTCTCCAGGTGAGCCAACATATAATATGATAGGCACAAATGTCATTTTGTTTTACTGCTTCATTTTACATTATTCCTTAGATTTGTCATGTTACTGCTATGCCATCTGCATTTGCTCTATCCTTCTATAGCAGATCAATTAAAGATAGCTGGACAAATCCTTGATTATATTCGGAGTCAATTTTAATATTAACTTACATGAGGGGCTTCTAATCTTATCAAAAGATGTAATCTCTTCAGTTTTGCTTGCACTCGCTGTGAGATTTAAACATTGTAATTCAACTCAAGGTAATGAAGAATATGAGCGGAGTCCAATTTATCAGTGTTCCATCATATAAGCTAAATAAATAACAATGTCACAAAAGGGAGGGGGAAATCAAAACTGCCACACAAAAAATTCTATTAAGCATTGAAATGATATTTTTCCCAGCATTCTCTCTGAAGTAATGAATCCCAAGTCCAATGCAGTCAATGAGATTCAAATTCCACAACAATACCAATTTCAGATAGAATGAAAAAGTTTCCTTTGATGGATTAAGCTCTGCCTTTTATATTTAGTCGATGTCATAATAGTCTCACAACTATTGAGCATCTAATTTCTTTGTATGACACCAACTTTGTATGATGCCATGAGGACCCCTTACTTCATCAGCTGGTTAAAGAAAATATGACTGATGTGTGAGGAAGAAAGTGGACACTTTTGCACTGTGGAAAACAAGAATACATGTCAACAAAAATGAGGACAAAAGAGGTATTTCAATTGGCATAAACTCTGCATATACTAATTTACGCAATTTTTGAAATAGAAATACATTTCACCATAGTAGGGAAGATATATAACACTTTTGCATGCAGAAGATTCCAGGTTCAGTCTCCAGCATCTTCAGGTAGTGCTAGGAGAGACCCTCGTCTGACATAATAAAAATAATAAATCTCAATAATAATATTGAGATAGATGGACTGATAGTATGATATGGTATAAGCCAGATTCCTATCTTCCTATCTGACTTTTAGAAGACATCTGAAGGCAGCCCTGTTTAGGGAAGTTTTTAATGTTTGATGTTTTATCGTATTTTTAATTTCCTGTTGGGAGCTGCCCAGAGTGGCGGGGGTATAAATATATTATTATTATTATTATTATTATTATTATTATTATTATTAGGACTGTGACCATGTGACCTCTGTGTCTGTTCAGTCAGCTGCCCAGCTGCAAAATGTTAAAGGCAGTTTGAAGAGCCCTGTTCTCCAATCTTAAGGGTTAAAAAAAAAAATCTTTAAACTGTACTTGGACCAGGCAGCTCTTCCAATGAAGGACAATGAGGAAGAAGGCTGTTACTGAATATAGTAAACTCCACTCAAAGAAGGCAGTCCATTTCAGTCATTCTCCCCTCACACTGTAGAAACCATGTGGAGAGCCCTGAACCAATGCCTTCTAGCTCCACCACCATCATTGCATCCCGGGAAAGAAGGAGCCTTGTAGTTGAAGAATCCTTGTTGCTGTTACTATGACTGACTGTTCGTAGAGGCTCTGCGCTCAATTCTAATGGATTTAAGATGAAGCAGTTTGGGTTGTATCCAATGCTGTCAATCTACTAGCACAAGAGATCTGCAGGTGGACCCAAGAGCTTAAGACAGAAATATACAAATTGTACATATAACGACAAGCTGTTCACTGATAGAACCTCTTAAGATCAGCTTCCACAAGACAACATTTGAAGTTTTTTTCTCCCTTACACATCAAGGGGTATATGAATTTTATGAAATGACATAAAATAAATGTGCAGGTAGAACAAGTTCCCCACTAACTTGCTTTCAATTAGCACTACGTTGCATACAAACCTTTGAAGTTTATTCATATGACGCTGAGTTTGTTCCTAGTGGAAGCCGGAGAATACCTGTGAATATTGTTTTTTACTCTCCCTCTGTAGAGAAAACAGCGTGTGAGTAGCTTCAGATATTACAACACGTTGTGGTGGGAAAAAGAGAAAAGCAAAATCACTTAGCGTCTCCTGTGTAGTCCACCACACAAAAACGGGTAGGAGAAGCAGTACATAACACTTCGAATATTAAAATAAACTGTTATAAGATTGGGGATGCTAGACTGTGAGCAGTGCCAGATTTAGGTATAAGCTAAACAAGCTATAGCTTAGGGCCCCTCTCTCTTGGGGCCCCCCAAAAAAATTAGAGGAAAAAACAACTGGATGTACATTTCCAAAATATATGATAAAAACAAATAAAATAAAATAAAACCTACATACAGCAACAGTGTTTTGTGTTGTGTAGGCCCCTATCTGTTATGTGCAAATGGCTTTAGATACCTATTAGGTCCCTACATTACCATATAGCATATATCCAACACAAAAAACAGTGACAATTTGTTGTTGACAGAGGACAGCTGGACATATAAAGGGCCTCATTACCTTCAGTAGCTTAGGGCCTCATCAAACCTAAATCCGGCCCTGTCTGTGAGTTTAGACTGATGAGACACAGACTGCTTGATTCTCTCAGGACTGAGCTACATTAGTAAAGAAAAAGTATTTTAAATGTGTTATAACAGTGTGACACCAGATAGCGCTGTGGAGTTGTGGCTTTCGGCAATGTGATTTCCTGTTATGAGGTTTGCAACGTGTTTTCCTGAAACGTTTTTTGATGTGTCTAGATCCAGCCTCAGTGTAATGAATCCAAAGCTAGAGTTTTGGGGACTTCTCTGAAAACCTAATGGAGAAGCAAGATCTGTTGGAGTGTCGATGCCGTGAGTCCTTCCATCCTTTGCTCAGGTTGTATATATATTTAAATAAAACCATATATCCTAAAGACACCACAGGCTCCACTGACCTTCATTTCAAGGAAACTCAACCCGGGGTTAGTGTTGTAACCCATGGAATCTCCCACTGACCAGAGATTGGGGTGACAATATGATGAAATTCAAGTGGCTTGCACATCTGCTTTTTGAAAAGCGTTGTAAAGTTGGAAACTAAGGAATCTTTCCCGAGCAAGATTTATCATCTACATGAGTCTGAAAATATGGGGCAAGATGAGAGAAGTCATGGATTTGCACTAAAAATGAATTCAAATCAAATGGCAGAACAGGAGATAACCGAGTACTTGTTGTTGTTTAGTCGTTTAGTCGTGTCCGACTCTTCGTGACCCCATGGACCAGAGCACGCCAGGCACTCCTGTCTTCCACTGCCTTCCGCAGTTTGGTCAGACTCATGTTTGTAGCTTCGAGAACACTGTCCAACCATCTTGTCCTCTGTCGTCCCCTTCTCCTTGTGCCCTCCATCTTTCCCAACATCAGGGTCTTTTCCAGGGAGTCTTCTCTTCTCATGAGGTGGCCAAAGTATTGAAGCCTCAGCTTCACGATCTGTCCTTCCAGTGAGCACTCAGGGCTGATTTCCTTAAGAATGGATACGTTTGATCTTCTTGCGGTCCATGGGACTCTCAAGAGTCTCCTCCAGCACCATAATTCAAAAGCATCAATTCTTCGGCGATCAGCCTTCTTGATGGTCCAGCTCTCACTTCCATACATCACTACTGGGAAAACCATGGCTTTAACTATACGGACCTTTGTTGGCAAGGTGATGTCTCTGCTTTTTAAGACGCTGTCTAGGTTTGCCATCGCCTTTCTCCCAAGGAGCAGGCGTCTTTTAATTTCGTGACTGCTGTCACCATCTGCAGTGATCATGGAGCCCAAGAAAGTAAAATCTCTCACTGCCTCCATTTCTTCCCCTTCTATTTGCCAGGAGGTGATGGGACCAGTGGCCATGATCTTTGTTTTTTTGATGTTGAGCTTCAGACCATATTTTGCGCTCTCCTCTTTCACCCTCATTAAAAGGTTCTTTAATTCCTCCTCACTTTCTGCCATCAAGGTTGTGTCATCTGCATATCTGAGGTTGTTGATATTTCTTCCGGCAATCTTAATTCCGGCTTGGGATTCATCCAGCCCTGCCTTTCGCATGATGAATTCTGCATATAAGTTAAATAAGCAGGGAGACAATATGCAGCCTTGCCGTACTCCTTTCCCAATTTTGAACCAATCAGTTGTTCCATATCCAGTTCTAACTGTAGCTTCTTGTCCCACATAGAGATTTCTCAGGAGACAGATGAGGTGATCAGGCACTCCCATTTCTTTAAGAACTTGCCATAGTTTGCTGTGGTCGACACAGTCAAAGGCTTTTGCATAGTCAATGAAGCAGAAGTAGATGTGTTTCTGGAACTCTCTAGCTTTCTCCATAATCCAGCGCATGTTTGCAATTTGGTCTCTGGTTCCTCTGCCCCTTCGAAATCCAGCTTGCACTTCTGGGAGTTCTCGGTCCACATACTGCTTAAGCCTGCCTTGTAGAATTTTATGCATAACCTTGCTAGCGTGTGAAATGAGTGCAATTGTGCGGTAGTTGGAGCATTCTTTGGCACTGCCCTTCTTTGGGATTGGGATGTAGACTGATCTTCTCCAATCCTCTGGCCACTGCTGAGTTTTCCAAATTTGCTGGCATATTGAGTGTAGCACCTTAACAGCATCATCTTTTAAAATTTTAAATAGTTCAGCTGGAATATCATCACTTCCACTGGCCTTGTTATTTGCAGTGCTTTCTAAGGCCCATTTGACTTCACTCTCCAGGATGTCTGGCTCAAGGTCAGCAACCACACTACCTGGGGTGTACGAGCCATCCATATCTTTCTGGTATAATTCCTCTGTGTATTCTTGCCACCTATTCTTGATGTCTTCTGCTTCTGTTAGGTCCTTACCACTTTTGTCCTTTATTATGGTAATCTTTGTACGAAATGTTCCTTTCATATCTCCAATTTTCTTGAACAGATCTCTGGTTCTTCCCATTCTGTTGTTTTCCTCTATTTCTTTGCATTGCTCATTTAAGAAGGCCTTCTTGTCTCTCCTTGCTATTTTTTGGAAATCTGCATTCAATTTCCTGTATCTTTCACTATCTCCCTCACATTTTGCTTGCCTTCTCTCCCCTGCTATTTGTAAGGCCTCGTTGGACAGCCACTTTGCTTTCTTGCATTTCCTTTTCATTGGGATGGTTTTTGTTGCTGCCTCCTGTATAATGTTGCGAGCCTCCACCCATAGTTCTTCAGGCACTCTGTCCAACAAATCTAAATCCTTAAACCTGTTCCTCACTTCCACTGTGTATTCATAAGGGATTTGATTCAGATTGTATCTTACCGGCCCAGTGGTTTTTCCTACTTTCTTCAGTTTAAGCTTGAATTTTGCTATAAGAAGCTGATGATCTGAGCCACAGTCAGCTCCAGGTCTTGTTTTTGCTGACTGTATAGAGCTTCTCCATCTTTGGCTGCAGAGAATATAATCAATCTGATTACGATGCTGCCCATCTGGTGATGTCCACGTGTAGAGTCGTCTCTTGTGTTGTTGGAAAAGCGTGTTTGTGATGACCAGTTTGTTCTCTTGACAGAACTCTATTAGCCTTTGCCCTGCTTCGTTTTGATCTCCAAGGCCAAACTTACCAGTTGTTCCTTTTATCTCTTGATTCCCTACTTTAGCATTCCAATCCCCTATAATGAGAAGAACATCCTTCTTTGGTGTCACTTCTATAAGGTCTTGTAAGTCTTCATAGAATTTGTCAATTTCAGTTTCTTCAGCAGCAGTAGTTGGTGCATAAACTTGGATTACTGTGATGTTAAAAGGTCTGCCTTGGATTCGTATCGAGATCATTCTATCATTTTTGGGATTGCATCCCAGTACAGCTTTCGCCACTCTTTTGTTGACTATGAGGGCCACTCCATTTCTTTTACGGGATTCTTGCCCACAGTAGTAGATATGATGGTCACCCGAACTGAATTCGCCCATTCCCGTCCATTTTAGTTCACTGATGCCCAGGATGTCAATATTTATTCTTGCCATCTCATTTTTGACCACATCCAACTTACCAAGGTTCATGGTTCTTACATTCCAGGTTCCTATGCAATATTTTTCTTTACAGCATTGGACTTTCCTTTCGCTTCCATGCATATCCGCAACTGAGCGTCCTTTCGGCTTTGGCCCAGCCGCTTCATCAGCTCTGGATCTACTTGTACTTGCCCTCCGCTCTTCCCCAGTAGCATGTTGGACACCTTCCGACCTGAGGGGCTCATCTTCCAGTGTCATAACTTTTATATGCCTGTTGTCTTTGTCCATGGAGTTTTCTTGGCAGGGATACTGGAGTGGCTTGCCGGTTCCTCCTCCAGGTGGATCACGTTTGGTCAAAACTCTCCACTATGACCTGTTCATCTTGGGTGCCCTGCTCGGCATAGTTCATAGCTTCTCTGAGTTATTCAAGCCCCTTCGCCACGGCAAGGCAGTGATCCATGAAGGGGAACCGAGTACTATCGGGTAGTTATATGGGGAGCTTGTTAGAGCTCCTGAGAAGTGACTTGGAGTGGGGATTGGCTTGACAAAGAGAGAGTTGTTGGCCTCTGTCTGTCTCAGGAGACAATGGAAGAGTGTGCCTTTGGGGGTAAACTGTTGGAGAGCCTCAGACCCTTGCTGTGGTGGTAAAGGTAAAGGTAAAGGGACCCCTGACCATTAGGTCCAGTTGTGGCTGACTCTGGGGTTGTGGCGCTCATCTCGCTTTATTGGCCGAGGGAGCTGGCGTACAGCTTCCGGGTCATGTGGCCAGCATGACTAAGCCGCTTCTGGCAAACCAGAGCAGCGCATGGAAATGCCGTTTACCTTCCCGCCAGAGCGGTACCTATTTATCTACTTGCACTTTGATGTGCTTTCGAACTGCTAGGTTGGCAGGAGCAGGGACTGAGCAATGGGAGCTTACCCCATCGCGAACCGCTGACCTTCTGATCGGCAAGTCCTAGGCTCTGTGGTTTAACCCATAGCACCAGCCGCATCCCTTGCTGTGGTGGTAGATACTTTTTTTCTTGCAGGTGGAGCAGATGAATGAGTACAATTTTGCTGCTACAGGTGCACCATGGTGTTTATTTTCTCTGCACTCCTCCCAGTGGTCATTCTTCCTCTGGTCACTTCTGTGGACACACAACCTGTCTGTCTCCCAAATGATGGGGTTAATGTTGACAGTCTTCATGTCACATTTGCAGACATCTTTGTAATACAGAGTTGGTCAACTCCCTGCTAAGACAGAAGTGTGAACATGCTGGGAATGTGGGCTTGGGAGAGCACATCTTTGTTTCAGACCCTGTCCTACCATGTGATGTCCAATATCTTCCTGACACAGTGCATATGGAAGGCATTGAGGCATTGCTCATGGCGGATGTAAGTTGCCCACGACTCACTTCCATAAAGCAGTGTGCTCAACATGCAAGCCTGGTAGACCTTAATCTAAGAGAGAGGTGACTGGGAGTGGCTGCTGAGACCATATAACACCGGTCCTGAAAGGCATACATTGGCTCCCAGTACGTTTCTGAGCACAATTCAAAGTGTTGGTGCTGACCTTTAAAGCCCTAAACCAGGGGTCGGCAACCTAAGGCCCATGGGCCACAAGCAGCCCATGGGGGTCATTTAACCGCCCCATGGACCCCCCGCCACCTGCTCAGGGACCCTCACTGCCCGCTCAGTCGGCTCCCGTGAGCTGTGCTAAACCAGTGCAGAGCAGAGCGGGGACCGCCTTCAATGACACTAGCCAGCTTCCCATTGGCTACAGGAAGCTCCTGCAGCCAATGGGAAGCTGCGCACACCTCCTCCGTGCCAGAAGGAGCGTCGGAAATAGCACTCCGGCCCACCGTGGCGTCTGCAGGACCGTGAACCGGCCCAAGCCACAAAAACTTTGCCGACCCCTGCCCTAAACGGCCTCAGCCCAGTATACCTGAAGGAGCGTTTCCACCTGCATCGTTCTGCCAAGATTGAGCCTGGGACTTTCTGCATGTAAAATATGTACTGCTGCTGAACTATATCCCTTTCCTCCACCATCTCACAGTGCATGGATGTCATAGTAGATTTTGCTGACAGAGGTCTCATCCTCTCTGCCTGCTGAAGGATTTGTTTAGCAGCTCAGAAATCATAGAGGTGGATTTGGGAGACCTTAGAATTATAATTCTAAAATCAATGAGCTGCTGTTGTCAAATAAAATGCCACACAAGGGATAGTGTGATGTGGGAGAACTTGGAAAAAGGCCATCCTTACGAGCATGTTATGGTGGTCCAGGCTTGGGTTGGTTGTACCATATGCTTTCCCCTGAATGTTTGAATTGGCTCTAAGTCGACCTGTCTTGGAAACATTTCTTCAGTAAGTTGAAAATGAGCAGTTACTGTTCTGATATATTTTATATTTCTCCTGTTCAGTTCCTTTTTTAAAAAAAATGGCATAAGAGAAGTGTGTTTCAACCAACAGGCATCATTAGCCACATGTTCATTCCAGGATCAAACAGATCTCATAATTCCTTGTTAAATTCATCATTTTCCATTAGACAAGCAATTGTGACTGGTAGAGGTAATAGTTACAGTGTGTTACACAATTAACACAGTGTGAAATGAACTGCAATGTGTTTTGTAAAGATGATTTTCAGTGCAAAGAGAAAAGCTGGAAGCCAAAAAAAGAAAAAAAGGAAAGGAAAAGGAGAGGAAAGACTACTGTCATAAGTAATCTGTAGGAAAACTAGCAACACTTTTATCAATGGGCAGTATATTCCTTTGCTGACAGTCTGTTCTGATCCTATTAAAAACAGAGACATTGTCAAATACACAATAAGCAACCTCCTGACTTGATTAGCCTTACCCCCCCCCCCAAAAAAAAGAAATCATTTCATTTTGTTTAAAATCATTGCAGTTGTCTAGACAAACCCACGGGATGGGTGAATTTGTAGCTATTATGTTGATTTCAACTCCCCAAGCACATCTAGAAATTTAGCAGCGGTGGTTGCAGAAGGATGGAGAAGGGAATAGACGAGATGTTTAATCTCAGTCGAGTGAAGGCCGAAAATAAGAATGACAGCTTCGCAAAAATCTCAGCAAAATCATGAGCGAGCAGTTTACTGCGTTTTCTACATGATATGTGCCAAATTGCCCAAGTATAACTCAAGCACGCAGTGAACCATAACTGTCCAACAATTCATAGATATAGGAGTTGCTTATCCATTCATGCAGCTTCTGTCTGTCATCGTAAATAAAGATAGCATGTCTGATAGCAGGTATATGATTTTTCTCTCTCTCTCAAAGTATAGTATAGCATATTTGAGTACTCTTGGGCTAAAGCAGAGGTGCTAGGATAGGGCAGGAAATGGCATACACTTCACTTTCTATATCCCTTCATAGCCTAGAAAATGTCTTTGAAGTCACCAGATGGCGCTATTTGAGACCACGCTGGTCTGTTGCACTAAATGACTAAATAAGTTGTTGAAATGAATGTGTATTGTCAGCTGCAAGGTTGCTCTTATTAATTGCTAAGCACATCACCAATATCTCTCAAGTGGAAAAAAAATGCAGCTTGCATCAGCAGCTTAATTCATACCGAAGGTCTGGATTTGGGTTTCATTCCTAAGAATGATATTGAAATCAGATGCATTTGATTCAAAATAAATACTATTATTATTATTTATTAAATTTCTATACCACACTTCATCCAAAGATCACAGGGCAGCTTACAATATAACAACACAAAAATGCATACCATAATAACAATCAAAATACGGTAACCCCCACAGTTTAAAAGGCCCTACAGTGGTACCTCGGGTTACAGACGCTTCAGGTTACAGACTCTGCTAACCCAGAAATAGTACCTCAGGTTAAGAACTTTGCTTCAGGATGAGAACAGAAATCGTACTCTGGCGGCAGCAAGAGACCCCATTAGCTAAAGTGGTACTTCAGGTTAAGAACAGTTTCAGGTTAAGAACGGACCTCCAGAATGAATTAAGTTCTTAACCCAAGGTACCACAGTAGATTGTTTAATTAGCCAAAGGCCTGAAAGAAGAGGAATGGGGTTTTTTTGTTGACGCCTGAATAGAGAACAAAGGCACCAGGCAAACCTGCCTGGGGAGAGCATTCCACAAGTAGGGAGCCACCATAGAAAAGGCCCACTTTTGTGTTGCCACCCTCCAGACCTCTCACGGAGGAGGCACACTAATAAGGGTTTTGTGAACCGCCTTCAGATCTTACGATGAAGGGCAGTATATAAATCAATACAATACAATACAATACAATACAATACAATACAATACAATACAATACAATACAATACAACAATGGGCCTTAGATTATTATTGCAGGGTTGAGGTCAGTTCATATGCATATCAGGGCTTTTTTTTCAGCTGGGCCGGAACTCAGTTCAGGCACCTCTCAGGTAGACACTATTGCCATTATAAGAAAACAAGGGAGGTGTTCATAGTGAGTTCTGGCACCTCTTTTTCTAGAAAATGGCACTGGAGATAATAAATAAATATCTAGTTCACTTAAAAGGAGCAGTGAAGTGTCTTGTAAGTTGGGCTTTTGTCGAAAAGTTGGACCCCTATCAGCTCAACAAAGACCAAGCTGCCCAATCCACATCAGAGAGCAAATGCAGTGAAAAAGTTAATAGACACCGGTGCTTCAGACATGAGACAAACCACAGTCTATTGAAGGAAACCAAAGTAAAACAAAAACAAGCTAAGTGAAAATTAATGTCACCAACCAAACAGCTACACATAGGAAATGCCTTCAAACAGCAAGATGTCCTATAGATAAGTCATGGTATTGGTTACCTTTGTGGTCTTGAAACATTGTATTGTTAAAGCTCGCTTAATTATCACTTAACAGAGCTGAGGCTGGGTGTTGACAATTTGCCCAAAGCCACCCCTTGAGCAGTGCCGGATTTATGTATAGGCTAAGTAGGCTGAAGCCTGGGGCCCCTAAATCGAGGGGGCCTTGCCAGCCTGCCCACTCCCCAGCAAGCAGTCTCCCCTCTCCCAAAATTGTAAACCCAAGACTTCATGCAAGGGCAGGGCAACTCAGGCCCAGCAACTCAGGGCTAGCCATTGGGGACCAATTTGAAGCAGTGGGGCACAACTTGAATCTTTTTTTTCTTTTTTAGGGCCCCAGTTCACAGCCAAAGTCTGCAAAATCTTATAGATATAAATAAAATCCATCTAGATTGCCCTGGTGCAGGGGTCCCCTTAGGAGTGGCACGCAGGGCCCAATTTGGCCAAATTGATCCAATTGCCTTAAGGTCAGCCCTGATGAGACTGTGCAGGGGTTGGACTGACAAGCCCTGCACCTTCTAGGTCCCTGGTGTCACCATTCAGAGTACAGACTCAAGGGCTTGTTATGGAAATAAGCGGGGGCACTTATTGGAAATCAGTTTTGTCACCTCTTTCCCAGCCCAGCCACCTTTTATTCATAGTCGCATAAGCACTACACTACAGCATGGCCATAAACCTGTATGTTCAACCGCTGAAATGTGTAGCAATATGTAGCAATGGAGATTTATGTTACTGCTTTATGAATGAACACTGTTTTATGAATGGACTCTGTATTTTGTGAATTACCTAAGAGCCACCAATAGGGAGCGCTAGAATCTGACAGCTAACCAATTGGGCTCTACCAAACAGCGACCCCTATTGCTGAAAGCAGGTAACCAGCAGGGAATGCTTCAGCTCAGCCTTTGCATTGCTGACTGAACACCCCCTGCTGTGCAGATAATGGAGAAAGCTCGTAATTTGTATCCCTTTTGGCATCCTGGCCAACTATTACACTGGTGTAAACCCTGGTGCACCAGAAGCCCAGAATAGCAGCAAATAAAATCTGCTCATACGCCAGTGACTGATAAGACTTGTCAACCAGTTCTTCCAAAGTCTTCCTAAATTATAAAAGACAGGCCAAAAGACAGCAGATCTGGGAAGAGTGAGGCATACAATGGGCACCACCAGTGAAAAGGCCCTGCCCCATGTAGTCCCTGCCCTGTCATTTCATAGGGTGCCCACTTGCCCTTCTTCTTGACATGGAATGCTCTCTATTGTAAGGTTACCAGATTTTTTTCAATAAATCCGCAAGCAGCTCAAAAGGAGTGGAAAATGGCCAGTGGTGGCAGATCGAGCCTTTAGATTATCTCCTTCACGTTTGGTACTTAGTTGTCTCTAATCTGCTTTTATTTGCCAGAAGCCTCCCTCCCCTCCCACCAGCTTGAGGAGGAAGAAGTGGGGTGGTGGAGAAGAAGATAATATATATTTGTCCCCCCTATATTTTTTGGCTGCTGCTGCTTCTATACATAATAATATGTTTATATGATTACCTGAGCCCAGGGGTGGATAGAAGAGAGAGAAAAAGAGTGTGTGGAGATAGGCGGAAGAGGGGAAGGCTGGAGGTGGCTCCAGTTCAGAGCTAGTGGAGAGTCTGTGTCAGGATTTCGCAATCCCCAGTCACACAATAAGAGAGAGGTGCATGGACGAAAGGGAGCTGGCAATACAATTCACTGGGATTTTTTTTCTTTAAAGGGTGATTTCACTCGGCCCCACCCTCCTTTCCCTCTCTGTCTCTCTTGCTTTCTCTCCCCATTGCTTTGAGCAGCAATGTCAAGGAGAGGGGAGAAGCAAAGGGGGGAGCGAAGCTTGAAGAAGGGTTAGAATTGGATCCTGCTAGAGGCCAGGATGCCATCCAGGGAGATGTAAATGAGGCCAACGAGGCCGCTGGACAGAAAGGGGGCTTTTCTTTCCGATTTTCCCTCTCTCTCTTTTTTTTTAAAATAATTTTTTATTAACCGGCCAATCAAATCAAATTAAATCACATCACATAAATTCTGAATTACAAAGCCGAATTTGTTGGAGTCTCCAGGTCCAGTACAAAGACCATAAGAAGGGAGAGCAGGGACCTTGAAGTTCCCAACAACAGTTAAGCAAGCAAGCAAGCAAGCACACAGGTTACCTTTGTCACAGTCAGGACGCCTATGTCCTGGCCAGGCCTGTACCCAATCTTGTTATTGTACAATCTTGTTTGTCCTCAGTAACCAAAATTATATTCTCAACATATACAAGCAGAAAAGTTGTTTTCCTTCATTTGCAAGGAATCGTACAAAACAAAGTGGCAGTAATAAAGAAAAGTTCCAGGGTGGCAACAAAAAGCAAACTAAAAATGCTTTTGCAGTTCATCAAAACTATCCAGCAATATCAAGTTATAGGAAAACTGGTGCTATTAACAGTAATCCGTCTAGTTAACAGTAATCCTTCTAGTTGGTGAACTGGTTCGGCAACTTCCATTCACATGACGTGTGATGCTAATTATTTTCCCCAAGAGTTAAATGATAATTAATGAGAGGCAGCTACAGTTGCAATGGCAACAAAATATCTATGAAAGGAATAGGAACAGGTATGCTCAAATGTGTTGCAGGTAGAAATACTGTTTGTAATGAAGTGAGAGCAGTAGTTTACTTGCTTGAATTAACAAATAAGAAAGTTTTGAGAATTTAAATTCTAGATTAAAATTGATTACTACAGTGCCTGGTATTGAATAGTAGAGTGCCTGGTATCTGGTGGGCAATCTCATCCTTTAGTTCCACACTGTGGCTGCAGACCAAAGCACTCGTCAGGAGAGCTACGAGATTCAGGTGAGG
This sequence comes from Podarcis cretensis, assembly GCF_951804945.1. Taxonomy (NCBI): domain Eukaryota; kingdom Metazoa; phylum Chordata; class Lepidosauria; order Squamata; family Lacertidae; genus Podarcis; species Podarcis cretensis. The sequence continues at coordinate 30,461,448 of NC_137181.1, read as the reverse complement.
GTCAGATGCCTTGTCAATCCCAGCAGGTATATAAGAGGATGACCCGGCCTGCCCATGATCTAAGCATTGGATTTACCTTTGTTAAGCTTTTGGGGGGGAGGGAGAGCCAAAGATAAGGATCACGCGATCGACCAGAATTGACCAGGGGTGCCCCACGATCAACATACCTGCTCTAGACAAAGAATAGGGAATCTGTGGCTCTCTAGCTGTTGCTCCAGCTCCCAACATACCTGACCATGGGCTATGTTGGCTGAGGCTGATGGGAGCTGAAGTCCAACATCTTGAAGGCCACAGGTTCCCCATCTCTGGTCTAGACCCACTTGCGGTGGATGGATCCAACCTCCCAAATCTAATGCATAATCTGCCCTCTGTGAGTTGAGTGAGGGTTCTCCTTAGCTGGATTCTGAAAAGTGAGACACACAAACTTCCTTTCAAGACAGTAACTAATGTTGTGAAGAAACAGCATCTTGTACTGTATTGCATACCATATGGGAGGCCAAAAGAGCCTGTGGAACAAGATAGGTTAGATCAGAGACGAGGAACCCCTTTGAACACTTTCCGTGCAACTTTCTAGTGGGGATGGTTGTCATGTCCCAGTGGTGGGTGGGGCCAGAGTCAAGAGTGGGCAGAGCAACAGGTGTAAATATTACCTTTGCACAGTAAGCTAGGTGCAACTCTCTCTATCCCCTGTCCAGGTAAGCGAATGAAATTATCAAAGGACACATTCTTGCCCTGAAGGTCAATGAGAGAGAAGTGGAGGGCTGCATGCCTGAGGTTCCCAACTCTTGGATTAGTGGTTTAGCTTACTTGAAAGACATCAGGATAGCAAGTAAATCACACACATATTAGGACCTGCCTGCCAATGAGGTGGGTTAAGCAGCTGCCTTGGACTGTAGAAGCTGAAGAGGTGGCACCCCCATGGGTGCCCTGCCTACACCACTGTTCTTATGCCCCCATTTGCATCCTCCTGTGACTGCCTTTCATAACAAAAAGTCGGGAGCCTCTTACACATGTCTGGTACTACTTAAACAGCTTGCCTAAGCTGCTGCCCTTCCTGGGGGCAGAGCGAGAGAGAGAGATGGGGTTGTATGCAATGCTGCATTTGTGCAAGAATCATTCCCTGTCCCGTGCATGCCCAGAAAAAAACTTCTGGAAGGAAGTATGTGGGGTGCAGACTGCAGTGAGAAAATGGGCAGAGGCTGTGTGCGATTGCAGGAACTCTCACAGTAATAAACACTTGGGCAAAGCTTTTGAATTTATATTCAGTGGGTTCGCTTTTTCCTTTTGGAAGTAAATCATTATTTCTCTTTTAATGATCATCACACGGAGAGGGATTTTGCTAAGGGACTTGGGTGACAAAACAGCTTTCCAGCCGTATATTCTATTTCTGTCTTTCTAACATAGATCTCTATCTCTCATAAATATGAACAAAAAGGTGCTATTTGGAATGCCAAGGCAAGTATGTTCATAATAAACAATCATCTATTTGAAGAAAGGTATCTAGGGGAAAGAGTTTCACAGTGCAGCAATAAATATGTATAATTTTTTTGTTTTTGTTTTTTGTTCTTAGGACCAGCTGTAAAGCGTGCATATTATTTAAAGCCTCATGACCTGATATATTAGCCACCATCTCTGTTTATGTCTCCAGCATATTCCCACAGTCCCACGTGTGAATTTCGCATATCAGGTGCATCAAAGTGTGTTCCATGAGGGACAACAAGGTACATAAACAATATTCTATAATTCGAAAGAATAATGATAGAGTAAAAAGGGTTTATTTTTAAATGGTTGCATTTATTCCCTGTTTTGGCTCATCCAAAGCTCATTGCCATGAAACAGCTCATGAGCATTTAAAGAAAGGTAGCATATTTTTACTTAATAGCAGTCACAAACCCAATGATATTACAGCTATACATTCTGTATCTATTGAATGACAATTCACTTACTTGACATTTCCCACCACTACCATGTCTATTGGATAAGAGCTATCCCACTGGTCCATTAATGCACAACATTGCCAGGAGATGTTGGAAATGCAATGTTGCCATTGATGAAAAGATGGAGCACCAGTCAATCATGGGTGTAGAGGGGATGCAGGCTGGGCAACAAACCAGACCCTGAGCTCTCTGCATTGCTACCATCTTTCCTAAGTAGCCGTCTTATTAAATTTTCTGGGACAAGCCATACTGCTGTATCCAGGGAGGGTGGGTACACATTTAGGCTGCAATCCCATGCACACCTAGATGCAGACATGCATCTAGGATTATTACGCTGTTAATGTATATGACTTTTTTGCCTAGATAACTCATAGACATATCACAGGTATGTTTATTGCCAACATGCCCACAAAGAAGACTCGCAACACAGAATAGGGAGAAAATGTGATATACACACACACACACACACACACACACACACACACACAGAGGATCTGAAAAATAAAGCCAATCAATAAAGTCAATCAAATTATAGTCCAGGCAGGAATTTCCCTATAGCAAGAGGAAAGATTCCTCCCCACACCCAGATCATATCTAAAGGCAGCTTCATAACAAAAGATTGAGAACAACTCTCTCCTTGCTTTGCATATGTGACTTGACAAGCACAATGTGACCCTGCCATTCTGGGGTTCACACAATCATGTCTGCCAAGCCTGAGACCCACTCCCTGAACCCCTCAAGCCAAGTTGGACTGGCAAACCCAAAGAGTGCCCTTAACTCAATAATGCCTCAGGTGCATTATTATTATTATTATTATTATTATTATTATTATTATTATTAAAATTTATATACTGCCCTTCATCCAAATATCACAGGGCAGGTTACAATATAAAAACACAAAGATACATACCATAATAACAAACAAAAACAATGCCCCCTCTCCCTGAGTTTAAAAGACTATAGATTGTTTAATTAACCAAAGGCCTGGGAGAAGAGGAATGTTTTTGCCTAAAGATTTATAATGAGGGTGCCAGGTGAGCCTTCCTGGAGAGAGCATTCCACAAGTGGGGTACCACTACAGAAAAGGGTTGTTCTTGCATTGCTGCCCTCCAGTCCTCTCGTGGAGGAGGCACACAAAGAAGGGCCTCAGATGAGGATCACAGGGTCTGAGTTAGGTTCATATGGGGAGGGATGGTGCTTGAGGTATGGCGCCGTCCAGATATTGTTGGTTCTAACCCCCATCAACCTGCATAGCATCAAGGATGATGGCAGCTGGCCTCCAACAACATCTGGAGGGTGCCTTGTTGGCTACCTGTGAGCTAACCACTGAGTGCAGGGATGGGGATCCTATGGCCCTCCAAATGTTCCTGAACTACAATGACCAGCTGATGTAGTGGTTGTTTAAATCTGTTTTGGGAGCTGCTACTCAAGATCTCTATGTCATTGAGAGTTACCAGAGTCTTGCTGCCACTCATAAACAATCCAAGTGTGGGAGGGCATGGTAAAGTCTGGCTCAATGCGTGATTTACAGTTTACTGGTTCTTCACTTGGTTAGAGTATGTTTTTGACAAGCTACCGTGCTGAGAAGGGTTGCCTGTATATGTGTAACCTCTTCTGTTTTCTCGGCTTTCCCATTCTCCAGGAAGAAACTCTGTCTTGCAATACTTTGTAAAGTTACATGAGCTGGTGCAGCATGGATTGATAGATCAATCTATTTTTTAAAAAATCAGGTTAAATATAAATCTATGACACACACAAAACAACTATAAACTGTAAAAACAGTATCATTATAGATTTGTAAGTCATAGGTTTTTTAAACTCATAGGCTACCTTGACTCTTTTCTTTCTTTCTTATTTTATTTTTATTTTTATTTTTGGAATACATGAAGCACTGGCTAGTGGACATATTCTCTTGCTTGTTCTGGATTACTTCTTGGTGGCCATGTTCAAATGCCATTGCTTGCAATGAATCTATGGAACTTGTTAGCTACCCCAGATATAGCAAACCATAGTGATTTCAATGCACTAAACAACTATAGCGGGAAAGCAGTAACTGCCTCTGAAGGAAGCAGAAATTCAACAGGTTTATTAGTAGTTCTACACAGGTACACATGTTGCTGAAAAATGTGGTTTGAGAAGAATGACTTGATAAATGCTCAAATGAGGTCAAACACACCAGAAAATGGAATATGTTTATGTTATGTGAGGGTGACAAATTCTGTAAACCCATTGATATTTTTGTCACAAGAACTAGATCCTTTGCATGTTGATTACTTATTTAAAAAAATGGAAAAGAAGTAACAAGTCTTCTGCAAAACATTGTTTTATTTATTCCGGAAAGACAAGCAATGTTCACATATCAGTTGCCTACAAGGAATGGCGAGTATAACTGAGTAGATTTATGTCTATGGTGTGTTCAAGATTCAAATCCTCTATACTTCTTTCTCTTTCGCACTGCAATTCTGCTGGTATGTAAGCTATCTGGAAAAAAGCTCATAGATTTTTTATTTACTGTAATGAGCATTAGGCTATAGTGGTAACATGGGCCTCTGGTTATGACTATATAACACAAGTCTACATACTCAAAAAGATACAGTGGCTCATGCCATCAGTTGCAATAAACACTCAAGAAAATATTTAGCACGTAACACATGGCAAGATTATGAACCCAACAGAGAACTTTAATTATGTGACATGGTGAGATAATACAAGTAACAGCATGGGAAAGAAAGAACACACCTAAGAAATGATGGTGGCTATATGTTGTATCAGTCCTCTACTTCTATTTGCTTTTAACAAACACAATATTTGGAACAAGGAAGTCCACCCAAATCCATGGATTTCTAGTCATGGCTCTAAAGTATTACAAATCATAAACTTCTTAAGGCTATGCTGAAAAACAAGCATGCTAGATTGTGTTAGGATTTATGTGAAATATTTGGTAAGGTCTCCTGCACTTGTTCAATGATCTAAACAGAAGCTCTAGTACAAAGTAAGTCCTGTTGAACTTCGTACACAACTTACTTTCAAGGAAACGTGATTAGGATTGGGCTGCAAGAAGAATGGAAAATCAAAGCAAAGGGTTAGTGTTGATGATCATTCCAATACAGACACCCATCTTTTTATTCTCTTTCAGAAATACAGTTTGGAACAAGTCTAGAGAGATATGAAAAGGTATTCATGTCACAAATGAGAAAATGTTAAGGTTGCATGATTGTTGACAAAGTGAAGATTGGCCAATACTTGGAGCGTCAAGAGGATATTTTGGTCCATTCTAGTTCTGTTGCTCTATGAGTCTAAGACCAATATAAAATGCAAGGATTTTGCTTCTGTATATTTAACTTGAAAAGCATCCAGAATCAGAGTTCACAAGAGAGAGGACTTTACAGTGGGCTCTTGAATGCAAAAAGCGTCTATACTCAATCCATCATTTTATTCAGGACTCATAAAATCTCTTGTCCAATTTAGTCTTACTGGAGACTTAAGATTTGCGGTTCTGATGACCAAATGACTATGCAAAAGTCTAAGCAAGGGAAACTATATTTTAAAGTAACTCAAACTGCAGCAAGGAACCAGACAAGCAAAATGAAAAATAAATATACATGATTTTAAAAACTTATTAGTACACCGCTTTTGCTAATTGAATTCCAACACAGCGCAAGACAATTGCTACAAAAATAACATCAACAAGCAGATTATTATGTCCAGAAAAATATGATTTGTCTAATCATGCAAATGCATTTGGAAGGTGAAATAATGAGCACATTTGATTCACAGATAGCGTATCCCCTGCCTGAATTACTGCCCTCTGAGATACAAGCCTCTTTAGTCAGATCATTTTTTTTAAAAAAAACCATAGAACCAGATCCAGATATGTCTTGGGTGTGAGTGGAGTCTATATTACTTGGTCTGGTATCTACCAATCTCAGAATGTAGCATAGGAATAAAACAGGGAGGAAGCTAAAATCTATCTCCATATTTGGCCTTGGTTTGGCTACTAAAATCATTTTTTAAACCTCACTTTATAATTTTTATAGTACTGATGTTGTGAAAGTATTTCAAGCTTTGTGAGGAAATGTTGGAAACAAGATTCCAATAAATATCCAAATGGTCTGGAATTTCACTTTTTGATATCTGGGTTAAAACTAGAGGCACACATCTCTCTTATGCACATATACATATACGGTACACTCAAACAGCTCTTAGAACAATGGGTTTCTGTTTGCAATAGCATGATTGCTTAATTCATACTATCTCCTAGGGCTGTTGCTCTCTTCTCTGCCTAGTCAGTCAAAGTCTATGGATGACTGTGCTTCAGAGCAATAGAAGTACTTATGGGATTCCAACTCAGCTTGTATCAGGGAAGCCCTCCTTCTGGATGATGTCATGGGCCATATATTGTCAGGGTGCGGGTGAATAACTGTTCCATAGCATTGTCTATGAAAACATCAGTTGTTGGCATCCATCTGTCTAGAGAGACAATGGAAAGGTGTCAGAAGTAAATTTTGAGTACTTGCAGCACAATGCTGATGTCAACTGGCTGCTAGTGGCTTGATTTTTCAAGGCACACTTTGCCACCCAAGTTTGGACTTAACGTGCATCTGTCCATAAGAGCCCTCCATCCCTCCCACTGATATTAGAAAATGAAGATCTTCTCCAAGCCCCAACATGAATGAGCAGGACCTGTTGTATTCTAGTTTCAGTTTTAATACATTTCCTCCCCAGAGTTCAAAGCTATTGGGTTGTATGTGTGTGCATGTGTCAGTGTGTGTGTTTGAGCTACAAATTATACTGTTGTGGAACCCTGTTGTTGTTTCTTGATCTTAAATAAGTCAGTATAAATCTGAGAATGAATAAACTGCACAAACCATGCACGGGTGGTTCCCTCCCCTAAAAAAAACTCCATTTATGGCTATCAGCTGCAGGCCATTTTATGCATGATAAAGTTGCGTCATCAGTTAAGTGGATCTCAAGTTAATAGGACTGGAGGAAATTGTGGCCTTAGAAAATGGCCACCAGTTTGAGGACATTATTACTGAACTAGATGAACCAAGAATCTTCTCAGTGTAAGGCATACATGTCTAAACTCCATCTTAAGTAAGCATTAAGGTGGTGGACTTGGGCTCGTGATACCTACATTCAAATCAGCTGTAAAGCTCATGGGGAAACTTTGGGCAATCCATCACCCCTCAATCTGGTTGCTGTAAATATAAAAGTGGGCAACCATAATATCAGTGCAAGCTCCTACAAAGAAGCATGAAAAACAAATGTCATAAATAGATGGGAATGTGTGCGTGCACGTGTATTGCTCAAATACCCTCATCATGTAACCACATTTTATTTTTATTTCATGCAGTGTGTTGTTGTCTGTCCAAAGTCACATGTACTGTGTGGCTCTCCACTAACATATAAACAGTATGGAGCCACATCCAGTGGGCTGCATGTTCAAAGGGCTTCCCTGACACTGATTGCATGTGAGATTCAGGGCAACCTGGATCTTTTAGTGGCATGGGCCATATGTCAGAAACTACCAGATGGGCCTGTTTCTGGGCACCAATATAAAGAGCAGCATGGACAGTGTGAGAGCATTCCCTACATGCATTCTACACATGAAGCTTCAGGGTGTGTGTGGGTTTTTCCTTAGTAAAGGTAAAGGTATCCCTGACCATTAGGTCTAGTCGTGGCCAACTGGGGTTGCGGCGCTCATCTCGCTTTATTGGCCAAGGGAGCCAGCGTACAGCTTCCGGGTCATGTGGCCAGCATGACTAAGCTGCTTCTGGCGAACCAGAGCAGCGCACGGAAACGCTGTTTACTTTCCCACCGGAGCAGTACCTATTTATCTACTTGCACTTTGATGTGCTTTCAAACTTCTAGGTTGGCAGGGGCAGGGACCGAACAACGGGAGCTCACCCCATTGGGGGGATTCAAACCGCCAACCTTCTGATCGGCAAGCCCTAGATATTGGAGGTGCATCAAAACTCCAGGGAGAAGCAGTGGAGGGATGAAAATAAAAGACAGGAGACTCATAGATCTACCCATGCTGCCCTTTAAAATCCCATCTCCTCTACTTTATTGGAAACTGGTAATAACCTTACTCTCTGATGCACAGGTCTACCACCACCACATTAACCTGCCCATCAGGTTTCCATCTAACCTATCCATGGGGTTCTAGCTAACTTGTTTATGGAGTTGTTCTGTTGATAAATAAGATAGGAATTGTACACTTCTTTCTGAATTGAAAAGTAGTTGCCATTACATATGATAAAGAATCTGGTCTGGATAGAGCAACTTTTGCGACTGAAGGTGCCACCACCATCTATGTATCATCTGCCTGTCAACACTATTGTAAACCACCATCTACAGAGTGCATATTGAAACTCGAATTCAAGTGTTTTATTTTTTTTATGTACATTTCAATTGTTTTCACCTGGAAACAAAAGATCTAAATACAGACAGATTGTAAATGTTGTAAGTTGTATAGCTTTCAACAATACTTTAGCTGAATAAATGCTTTGTACATAATTCTGTCATCTTAAATGGAGTTTACAGCTACATTGATAAAATGAATTCCTCATTTCCTTGTTTTTAACCAATAACAAGCAGAGAGACAATTACAAGTTAATATTAATAAGCAGCTCAAATAACACAGGTTTAACTATGTACAATACAAACCATTCATACAAATGAAGACTAGGATATTGTTTGTTTGTTTGTTTGTTTGTTTGTTACAATATTGTGTTATAAAGATAAGATGGACACTTACAACTTACATGTTACCTATCAGGCATTCTCCTTCCTATATGGCAATTGGAGAGTATCTCAGTTGAGTGAGGACCACCAAGCTACAAAATCGTAACTTTCTGTTCACATGTAAATTCCAAATGTTTGCTCATCTTTATTAGTTCAACAGGCTCCCTTCACCAAAAAAGGCCCACCTAACACCACCTTGAATGTGCCCACTGGGTGCTGAAGAAAAGTCAATATACTTTGTTGTGTTCATATAAAGAGGAATACTGAGCTCTAAACACACACATTTCCCACCCAACCCCTGTTTTAACAAGCATTTTACTCCTACAATATTATTTACCAGTACAGCTACTCCAAGTGATAGAATGTATGAATGGGGATTATTGATTATAATGTATTCAGGACCGTAAAAGAAGATTTCCATAACAGTCTGTGGAAAAACAAAAACAAAACATCCTCTGTCTAGTTAATCCTTTTTGCTTGATGATAGGTTATCCTGAAACATCATATATCAGACAATGAAAGCCCTCTTAACAGGAATCTCGATAGATCTGCAAGCCGCAAAGAGGGAGAAGGAGAAAGACAAAGAGAGAGAGAGAGAAATTGTGTGTGGTATTATTTAAAATCCACAGTGATTTACAACTGGACTGATATACATGGAACTGACTGGGCAGAAATGACATTAGACTGGTTTCCGCTAAGATATTTGCAGCCAGTTGACATCAGCAGCAGTGTGTAGACACATTCCAGGCAAGAGATGTGGCCTTCTTCTTTGAGGTAACAGCCCTGTCGTGTGACCTCTTTCATATTTTTTCCCATATTTTTGTTTAAAATTAGCGTTATTTTATTTGTGTATTTATTTATTTACTCCACAGGGTCCAGTCTCAGAGGCGCGGCCCACTTCAACCTGAAGGGAAGTAAGGCGTGTCACTGTGGTAGTTGTAATCGGGACACACCTTCTGTACTAGTTTATAATCTGTACTATAAAAGGAAATGTAAATACAGATTACTTTAAATGGTTTGGAGCAGAGCCAGGAGACGTGACTTTGGGTCTGCTCCTGATAACATGTTTTTGAAGGGTCGTAGTTGCAGAGGGTGTTCTTGGTGGCTTTGTCGACCTTCTCGTACTCAATGCGGCAGTTAAAGGACTTGGAATCTTTGGCATCAATCACTGTCTGTTGTGCCAAGTCAAACTCCACAATTTTAGTTGGGGGCACCAAGCTCACAGATACATTCCCTTGGCCAGTGGAATTATGCCTGAAGTAAACGCTAAACGTCCCATTGCCATGATCCACTATTTTCCCAGTTATCAACAGGTTTAACTTGACTGTCTTGATGTTGGAATGAAAATCGCCCCAGCCAAACATTTTCTTAAACTTCCCAGTCTTGACAATGGGCCGTCTCTTTGCTCTGGGGCGAGGCTCTTGAAGGTCTGTGGAGTTCCTCAGCCATTCCCAGAGATCTTGCTCTGAATATGTTTCTGGGGCATCATACCGCAGGCTCAAATCCGTATCGTTCTCTTTGCCATGGAAAGTCTGTGATAGCAGCCGGCTGATGGATAAGTCTTTGCTACTCTCTGTCCATATGTGCTTTAGTGTGGATTTGGAACCACCTGATTTTAGAAGTTCTGATTTTCCACCACTGGTTAGATTTGCGCATGTGACCTGAAAGTAAGATAAAGGAAAATATACGTTTAGATGGGGATATGTGTTTAAGTACTATGCAGATCTCAAAAAAGAATGCAATGCATTTTTCCCTTTATGCATTTCTTCTACGTGGGATACATTCACACACACTACTGGTCTTTCCAAATCCATCTTGAGAAAGCTTGCAGCTTTCTTTTCTTCAGGCCAATCACCCTCTTTAAAACGCTTTAGCAAAGCCTTCACCTGACTTCCCTCAATTCACCCCACAACTCATTGGCCCAGTTTAGACAACAATATTGTAATCCGCTGCTTAGATCACAGGTAACTCACAGGCGTGGTGAGAATTGTGTTCCACCTGAAGGATCACCTGTGATATAAACCATAATACAGAACCCTTAGATTATCATCTGAATTGGGTGTTTGTCAAGTCCTTGACCCCACCTTGCCTATGAAAGGTAGATTGAAATCCTTTTGGGTAGAGATTAATGCTGGGTGCTCTCTGTTCTGTGCTGATTCTGGCACAGCATCCATGCTAAATAAAGGTTGTCATATAGTCTGCATTAGCAAAATTTATAAATAAATTTGTTTTTTGTAAAGGTTTTCCTCTTTTTTTTCCCTTCTCACTTAGGTCCAGAAAAAAAACATGCTTGCCACAATAACATCTGAAAGGGGAAGCAAATCGACACCTGAACCCACAAGAAGAAGAAAATTATTTTATTCGGGTCATGAAAGATGAGGTGAAGTACAGTCCTCATACCAAGACAATTCATTCACAGCACCACAGCTCAACTGTTACTTCCAAAAATTTCACAGTGGCTCAGTATAATATTAATCATTGTTTCTAGGAATCAGAAACCGATGCTACAGACTGAGCCTGTACATTCAAAGGACCTGGGGAATTGGGAAGGTGTCATCATTGGAGTTTTGAGTTGCCATCCCCTCCTGTTATCTTAAGGACAAAAGAACATATGATTCAGGCCATCTAGGGATGAGGGAGAAATTCCATTCAGTTCACATTTAAAGATAAACCTACCTAATTTGCACTTCCCCAAAGAATATGTGAACCGAAACATAGCCAGCCTTCAAACCACAGCCCTTCTTTGAATTTTGCAGTGCAGTTCTCCAGCCAAATAAGGCACAGAAAAATGCATATCCAGGTGTAAAGTTTGCCTTAAAATGCATATATTATTTTTGTAAAATAACACACAAAAATATTATGGGAAATTGCATATAAAAATTAATTTTCATGAGGACTTTAAAAAAGACAGGTCAGAAACTTGCTGTCCCCTCTTGCACCTCCCCACAATAAGCATGCAGAGACACACTGCCTATAATGCGTTGTTGGTGGTGGTGTTGTTTTATATCACACCCATCTGGCTGGGTTGTCCCAGTCACTCTGGAGAGCTTCCAACACATATAAACATAATAAAGCATAAAACATTAAAAACTCCCCAATACATCATAGTAAAACAGTAACGGTAAAGGACCCCTGGACGGTTAAGTCCAGTCAAAGGCAACTATGGGGTTGTGGCACTCATCTCGATTCAGTCTGAGGGAGCCGGCATTTGTCCACAGACAGCTTCCCAGGTCATGTGGCCAGTATGACTAAACTGCTTCTGGCGCAACAGAACACCGTGATGGAAACCAGAGCGCACAGAAACCCCGTTTTCCTTCCGGCCGCAGTGGTACCTATTTATCTACTTGCACTGGCATGCTTTCGAACTGCAGGAGCTGAGACAGAGCAACGGGAGCTCACCCCATCACAGGGATTCAAACTGCCATCCTTCCAATCAGCAAGCCCAAGAGGCTCAGTGGTTTAGACCACAGTGCCTCCTGCGTCATAGTCATCATTACTAGTAGAAATTGATCAGAACATCAGAAGAGCCGTGCTGGATCCAAACACAGCTCCTTCTAGTCTAGCACATTGATCTGGCAGTGGGTCACCAGATGCCCTTGGGAAGCCCACAAGCAAAGCCTGAGCACCATAGCTGTCAACTTACAGATTTGAAAATAAGGGACCAGCAGCCTTGAAAATAAGGGACCAGCAGCCAAAATAAGGGACCTGCAGCCTCACCTGTTCCAGGCACTCCAGTCTTCCTGTCCTCCTGCAGTCTGGTCAAACTCATGTTGGTAGCTTCAAGAACACTGTCCAACCAACTTTGTAACCAGAGGTTCAACTGAATAGAATCTGAATCACATGCACTACAAGGCCTATGCAGCCTCAACTTAAGATGGCTCCCCGGCCTGGCTTTGCACTGCAAAGTTTGCAGCAGCACGTGCAACAAAATGGCATCCAGCATTCAAAAAACCCCTCAGCTTGCATTAACTAGCCACACACAAGGCATGCAAGCTCCACCCCCCAGTTGTTCTTAGACTTCTTATTGGGTGAGCAACACAGCCAAGCAACACAGTTGGAGCCTCCCTCCTCCCTGGCCAGCAGGGAGAGGAGCTGCTTCCTTTGAAATTTAAGGGACATCATTTAAGGGACACTTAAGGGACATCTATCAATAAGGGACAGCAGCGGGACATGGCGCTGGAATAAGGGACTGTCCCTTCAAATAAGGGACACTTGACAGCTATGCTGAGCACAATGGTACTTACTTGGCACTCTAACCAACTTCTCTCCACTAAAAGAAAAGGGGGGGGGGACCTGAAGATTCCTACTCTATGCAAATGCCAAGGCATTTTGGAAGCAGACAAGGAGCTCTTTCCCTTTTCTAGCATCCCCCAGTTTTTTAGCTGGCTGCTTCATTGAGAATTGCTTTACATCAGATTCCTTTTTCCCAAAGGGATACTCTGCTGTGTGGCCTCCCTCAAAATCTGTAATCCTTAAAATAAAATAAAGAAACACCTACAGCCGTCCTAACTAAATATCCTTCCCAGTTGCTGAAGAGCGCAGGAAGATGGGAAGAGACAAATCTGGGTATGTTTGCCCCTGGGATGATTTAGCCAATTTCCTCTTCTTTTGAATTGCAGGGAAGATAAATACCGCCTAGCATTTGATAGCTGGTTTGTATCTGTGTTTGAGATCAGTACAGTGAGCGAGGAGAGAGGCTGTAATGAAATGCACTGATGGTGCACCAGTTAATGAAGCAGCAGTGAAGATGTCACGGAGAGAGGGGGGAAGACTTAGAATATAATTCTTAAGCGGCATATTGGGAGCAAGAGCAAATTAGGAGGAAGGTGGCTTAAAAAGGGGAGAAAATGTGCCAATCTTGCGTGAATTTGTCAGCAGAATATGAACCTGGGCAGTTAACTAGCCTCTGTTCCCTATCCCATTCCCAGCAATTGTAAGGGGGGGGGGGGGACCAGGGATTTCTGCTAGCCAGTGAATTCTGTCGTCCCCCCCCCCCCAGCAAATATTTGGTCTTTTGTCTTCAATCTCATTTCTAAGCCATCTGTTTGAATGTGTTGTGCACCGCAGGATTAAGCAACAAAGTCTCCTCTGTTCTAGGATGGAGTCCTAGCAAGCTAATTTTAACACTGGCTCATTTTACGCTTTGTGCAAACAAGCTCCCAGTTATAAGATGAAGATTTTGAAAATGCTGTGACTGCAACTACACTTTCTGGTGGTATGCAATGGATCCCACTGCAAAAAAAGCAGACCTCTTTCTCTTGCAACATTCAGGAATGTCAAAAGTGTATGGGTTAGGGTTATATTGTTTTTAATTTGGATTGTGCCATCACTAGAGGAAAGGTTAGTGAGAGGGGGAATGGGGGGGTCCATGTCTCTTCAGAGGCAGTTTTAGGGTAGCTTGACCAGTTCAGTTGCATTGGGTGCTGTGCTGCGGGGGGGGCCTCAAAAACGCTGTAGAACAGAGGGAGAGAAGCGGGGGACACGCCAAATTTTAGCATCACACAGGGCACTGCTGAAATTGAAGAGCCCCAAGTCAGTCACTAGTCTCTCTTTATTTTTCTTCTTATATTTCATAAAGTGGCATTTTAAAAAATGACTCTGCTGGTGAGTTTGCACCATGCTGATCTCACCACCGCCTCTTTCCTCCTTCTCTGCCTTCAAGTGAGCACCAGCAGGGAAACTGGTGAGTGGCAGAGCTCCACCACATCCTCTGCTACTGCTTGGACTGTGATAATGCCTCTAACCTTTGCATAACTGCAGTGTAGCCTAATATACCAACATAAGAATCATGTCCATTACACTTGCCATGTACACCTCTGGACTTGTCCATCACTACTTCTTGTTCTTCTCCTTCTTCTCCTTCTTCTTCTTCTTGTTCTTCTCCTTCTTCTCCTTCTTCTTCTTCTTCCTCCTCCTCCTCCTCCTCCTCCTCCTCCTCTTTTCCAGCTTAGATCAGGCAGTACCCCCTCCCTGCTGGATTTCAAGTGCTCAACAAGAGACTTTTCTATTTCAGCAGACATTCACTAAGCCTGTCTATGGAATGCTGTTTTCACCTGTGCTTTCTGTTTGTTTTGAAAACGTCATATCATTTTGATGGCTGGATCATTGTGTTGATCATTGTGTAAACCACTTTGCAACCATCTTGTGGTGGGGAAAAAATGGCCTATACATATTGGGGGGGAGGGAGACCCAAACAATTTCTGGTAATAACTGATTGCAAGGGCATTGTGATTTGCCCATGATACAGCAGGCTGCATGTGAGCCCCCCCCCCCCTGAAGGCTGCCATTATTCACTGGGTGAGCCTCTATGAATGATTCAGGATCAGGGTGGCAGCCAGTTTCAAAAGCGTTTCCGAAAATAATTACTGAAACCAAGGTGATCTAGCAGCTCTTTCACTTGGTGACCCATGTTTCGTCAATAATGAAATATCGCTGCTCGATAGTCTGTTTTTTTGACCAGTGTTTCGACTGAGGCATAATTTGCCCAAGGGCATATTAAGAAGACAGAGTATATTTTCATGATTAGGGAATTGATCTGTCTGCCTCGTTTCCTTCAGCTTGAAGAGAACACCCCTGTCACCTGCTTTTAAAGGCTGGGGACATTTCTGCAGTGACACTTGACTTCATTAGATGTGTTTTTCATGAGTATTAGTCTCTTCCCAGAGACCCCTGAGGGGGAAGCTCAGTCATTCATTTATGTCAAAGCCCATGAGGTGTTTTATACTCAAAGACATCCGTCATGTATACGAACTAGTGCCTACTAAAACTTCACAGGCTGAAAATTAGATTGGTTTGAAGGAAATCCAGAACGGCCCAGAATGCATCTTGATTTCCTGCAGCCTTTCCAGGTTACTATAGAGCTGTATCATTACCACATTGGTCTGAGTCAGAATCCAAAAAGAAGAGAGCTGTCTCTTGCCAGCACATGCAGAGGAGCTTTTGTCTTCTTACATCAGAACAGAAGCTCCTCTGGCTAGATTGTTACATGACAAAGGTGTACTGAAGGATGGTAGGGAACTGGCAGACAAAAGCCAAATGAATGCTTCCCACTGCTCTTCACAGCAGATGATTCTGGAACAAGATCTACATCTAAAACATTGTTTCAAGGAGTGCATTTTAAAAGCTCAAAACAAATAGGATCTGCAGCATAATGTTACAGCATGAAGTGCTGTTGGTCACGCCATTTCATCCGCTGCTCCAGTTTTTTTATAAAAATAATTCCCCGCTCCCAAACAGCATTCTGTTTGCACTGAACATTTTCAGATCTCATTAAGCTGTTTCTTGGAGATCCTTCTTCGCCTTCTGGTTAGAATTTTTCTCCCCAAAAGGTAAAGTGAAGTGAAGTGAAGTGAAGTGAAGTAAAGTAGATTTTATTGTGCAGTCGTACCTTGGAAGTTGAATGGAATCCGTTCCAGAAGTCCGTTCGACTTCCAAAATGTTCAGAAACCAAAGCAGGGCTTCTGATTGGCTGCAGGAAGCTCCTGCAGCCAATCGGAAGCTGCGGAAGCCCTGTCAGACGTTTGGCTTCCAAAAATAGTTCGCAAACCGGAGCAGCCACTTCCGGGCTTGTGGTGTTTGGGAGCCAAACATTTGAGAACTAAGCTGTTCGAAAACCAAGGTATGACTGTACTAGCCAAAAACCATGACAAAGCCGTACAAATACGATTAAAAGAAAACACACAAACACATAGCCTCTGTATAAGCCATCAGAACCATATATTGCAAGGGAGACTAAATGGGGCACCCCCACGACTACATACAGTACAATGATTTGGACCGCCAAATCTCCCTTACAATTCACTGGAATTTTCTGCCCTCTTCCCGACCTTTCTTGCCACCGGCACAAAGAGGACCACATTATGGTTTGTTGCACTTCTGCAACCCTTCATTCCCCCCCCCCCCAAGCCTGCTAACTCCTCCCTCTTGTGATACTGTTTTAGCTGCGGAAGGAACAGTCCCAAACACTGAACGTAGAGACAATGATGATAAGCACAAATTTGACAAATATTAAAGCACCAGGATACACAGAAGTCACTCCCAGAGTTCCTAAAGAACTGAAACTGTTGAAGTGCTAAAATCCACCACAGAACCATACAGGAGGTCTAGAACTCATATAGCAAATGTTAATGCATCACGTAATTGACTACAATGGGATGTACTAAAGAAGACATCCCCATACTCGGGCCTCCTGATGTTTTGGGACTACAACTCCCACCATCCCTAGCTAACAGGACCAGTGGTCAGGGATGATGGGAATTGTAGTCCCAAAACATCTGGAGGGCCAAGTTTGGGCGTGCAGATCAGGAGGTCTTTTAAAAGAATTTGAAAAATCCCTAGAAGATAGGTTTATCCTCGGCCCTGTATACCTGACAAAGCATCTCCACCCCAGTCATCCAACCCAGACACTGAGATCCAGCTCCTAGGGCTGTCTAGCAGCTCCTTCAATGCAAGAAGTCAGGTTACAAGGAACCAGGCAGAAGGCAGAAGACATCTGAAGGTAGTTTTTAATGTTTAATGTTTTCTTATATTTTATATTTTTTAATATTTTTTTCTTATATTTTTTTAATGTTTAATGTTTTCTTATATTTTTGTATGTGCAAGAATCCTCCCCGAGTGGTTGGGGCAAACCAGTCAGATGGGGGGGGGGTTACAAATCTTCTGCAGGCCCCATTTGTCCACATCTATCTATCCATGACAAGATAAACAGGGACTCTGCATTCCTATGCTGCATATATACTTTTAATCAGTTATCCTACTGGGAACCAACTCGTAGGAGCCGAAGTCCCTTCACCCCCCATAAAATATTTGAGGCGGCCAGCTCCCACCCCCATGTTGATGGGCATTGCCATTCAAATTGTGTGTGTGCATTGCACCACGTGATCGATTATGTGGGGCGGGACCTATCTGGCCCCTCCTCCCCATATTTTATTCAAGCTGGCACCCCCAATTAATAATAATAATAATAATTTATTATTTATACCCCGCCCATCTGGCTGAGTTTCCCCAGCCACTCTGGGCGGCTCCCAATCAGCTTTATGTGATGCGGCACATGATGTGGGCATGTTCTTTTTTGGTCTAAAGCTATTATCCATGTCAGTTTTGCATTTGTGAAATCATTAATATTTGCAGCTGTTCTTGTACTTTTAAATTATATTCCTGTAGTGTGATGATTAACAGCAGGACAACAAAAGTGGATTTTGCATGCATTTATGGTTGCTAAGAGACTTTGGGCCTGGAACGAACAATGCCAATCATCTATTACACAATGGTCTGAGGACCTCATAGTCCTGGCTACATTTGAACATGAAATCTGTGTGGATACCTATCTGGACATTTAGAGGGCTTGTATTAATTAATCTATTGCTTTTTGTAATTGTTTTTGTTAAAAAAATTATTGGGTTACAAAAGGACATGGATCGTTTCTATTTTCAGGTAATAAAAGTCCTTTCTACAGATCAGTTATATCTGATGTGAGGCTTTAATGTTGTATACAGGGCTTATATTAATTTATAGGTTTAATTTAAGATATGTATGCTAGTGCTCATTATGTTCCTATTGTGGACTGATGTTGGATTTTCTTATTATTATTACAGTACTATTAGTATTATTATTGTCTTTAATTCTTTTCTCTTCTCTCTTTCCCCCTCTTCATTAAACTATTATGTGTATACAGTGGTACCTTGGTTCCCAAATGGCTTAGTTGTCAAACAAATCAGCTCCCGAATGCTGCAAACATGGAAGTAAGTGTTCCGGATTGTGAACGTTTTTCAGAAGCCGAACATCCAACATGGCTTCCATGGCTTCTGATTGAGTGCAGGAAGCTCCTGCAGCCAATCTAAAGCCGCACCTTGTTTTTCAAATGGTTTCGGGAGTTGAATGGACTCCCGGAATGGATTATGTTCGAGAACCAAGGTACCACGAGAGAGAGAGAGAGAGAGAGAGAGAGAGAGAGAGAGAGAGAATGCAGGATTAGATGGTCTTTGGTTTGATCTAAGAAGGCAGTGGGACGCGGGTGGCGCTGTGGGTTAAACCACAGAGCCTAGGACTTGCCAATCAGAAGGTTGGCAGTTCGAATCCCCGCAATGGGGTGAGCTTCCATTGCTTGGTCCCTGCTCCTGCCAACCTAGCAGTTCAAAAGCATGTCAAAGTGGAAGTAGATAAATAGGTACCGCTCCAGCGGGAAGGTAAACGGCATTTCCATGTGCTGCTCTGGTTCTCCAGAAGCGGCTTAGTCATGCTGGCCACATGACCCTGAAGCTGTACGCCGGCTCCCTTGGCCAATAAAGCGAGATGAGCGCCGCAACCCCAGAGTCGGCCACGACTGGACCTAATGGTCAGGGGTCCCTTTACCTTTACCTTTAAGAAGGCAGTCCTTCTAGGGTCACCAGCATAGAACCCACAGGCATGCATGTGATCATAGATGTTTTTCCTTGTGCCCACAGAGTCCCCTCTCCAACCCTTCTCTGCACTGAAATTATTCTTGTTGTAGCCAATATAAGAGTTTGCAATCTGTGCCTGGGGTGTGTGTGTGTGTGTGTGTGTGTGTGTGTGTATTTGTGTGCCTGTTGCTCACAACAATTTTCCTGGTTTGCAAATGGGCCCACAAACCCAATAAGGTTGGTGTGGGAACTGCGTTGCAGTTCTTCTGAAAGCTCCTTTCTTATTTTATTTCTTCTTTTTCTGTTAGTCGAGTCTATTATAATAGCTTGTCAGATAACAGAGTTACAGCATGCCTGATATGTCAAAGCATCTCACTTTACTTTCAACTTAGCGCACATTACACCATTAGGGTACCAGATAGGATGTGATCCAAATACTAAATGAGTTACGAGACTCAGAAGAGATATCCCAGAAGTGCTTTCTTGCAATGTTTAGCCTTTGATTTCTGGCAAGTGCACAGTCAGAACATGCCATAAATGGCAGCAATGCAAGCAAATTTATAAAGATTTGGAGGAGGATTGAAATGTTAACTGTATGAAATATCCGATTAACTCTTGCCCTCTGCTTCACATTTTTAGAATGAATTTAAACTAAACTCCTGAAGCCCAGTGCCAATGTCGTCATTACACATCCCACCCCACCCCGCCTTTGGTAGATGATTATGACTTTTGAAAAAAATCACAGCAGTTCCATTCTGCAGGGGATTAAAGTTTCCTGGAATAAATTAGAGTGGGTTAAAAATGTCCAACCGAGTTTTAAGGCCTCTGCATAATATAGGCATCACAGAGTTCTCTTCGCGATGAAATTAAACTCTAGCTAGGTAAATAACATTTGTCAAGGAACTGGTGTCCTGATTCTACACTCCTGTAAGCCCTCTTTTATTAATATTGCCTGTGCCATTTCCCGCGTATGTGCAGAAAAGAATATCAAATAATTCTAGAATTTGCCTGAAAGGCCACTGAGCAACATTTTAATCAAAATCTGCACTGCGTTCCACTTTACATATGCCACTGGTTTAAGATGCCCTTTTTCATATGAGCCGCAACCTATGTTATAGTATAGACCTAGTCAGAAATAGTCATTCTGCTCAGAGTAAGAGACAACACACTGATGTTTTCTTTTAAAATATATGCTAAATTGTGACTACAAGATTATGAGTGATGGGTTTTAGGTTTGGTTTCATTGCAACAAGAACACATAAGGCCCAAGGATGCCAAATTGAGGCAAAATGAAACCAGAAATTCATGTGCTGTGGTTTAAGAGACCAGCTTTTATTTGTTTCTTTGAAGATTTATACTCAGTTTTTACTTATTAAATAAACTTCCGGGCTGTACTTAGACCCAAAGGAATGCATCACATGATGGTTCCAGAGAGGGAGAGGGCTTGCTCTTATTCACCTCTTTGGTTCTAATTAATTTTTCTACTGACATTTTTATTTCATAAAATTTAGAGACTGCTTGATTGTAAAAATAAATAAAATCTCAAAGTGGTTTACAAAGAGCTAAAACCATATTATCGGGGGAAATTGCAATACATTGAAACATACAATAGGTTAAAATACTGAAACAGATTAAAATTTACACCAGCTTTTGTAAGCATCTGGGTGGGCTGGACTGAGCAAGAATAGGAGGAGATGGATAAGGAAAAGAAGGCAACAAAATGCACACTGTTTGGCTGACTATATAAAACTCATCTGTTCACCCAAGCTTTTCATGGCATGTGATCAAGCTGCGCTGAGACATTATGAGCACAGTAACATAGGAAACTGCATTTTACAGAGTTAATCCATTGGTCCATCTAGCTCAGCATTGTCAACACTGATGCACTGATTTGTGATGTATTTTGTACTTGTTTTATGAACGTAATTTCATTTGTCGATTTTATCTATTCACCACTTTGGCAATTACACACACACACACACACGCGACACACAGGTACAGCTACATATCACTTGAAGTAATCAAAGTGTTCTGGGTTTGTTTTGCAACAATTTTGTCAGGTGGCCTACCATGATCTTAGATTACTGAGGGCTCAAATAGTGATTTGCCTAAGGCTGTTCACTGGGTTCATGAAGCTAAACTGAGATGTGAAATGGACGCTTTCAGCTTATAGCTCAAGCTCTTAACCAGGAAAGGCAAGACATGCAAATCAATCAGTACCGTATTTTTTTCGTGTATAAGACAAGGTGACTGGCTCGCCTCCTGCAGCCCCCTGCTAACTCGACCACCAGACCGAGAGCACCCGCTGCTGAGAGCTACCTCAGCTATCTCTACTTGCACTTTTTCTCTCCCCCTCAAACCCCCATGCCGTCCCCGTGCTCTGCCTCAGCATCCTGCTTAGGAGACTCCTGCCCATTGCTTACATGGAAAGGTGGCAGCAGCAGCCACTGAGGGGGGACAGCTTCTGCACCTTTCCGCCCCCACCACTTATTGTCCGGATTTTCACTTCTATTTTAGGATTTTGTTTGCTTCGTTTTGGATTTTTTAAAAAATAGGGGTCGTCCCATGCATGAGGGCATCTTATACATGGAAAAATACAGTAACCAGGGCCGGATTTAGGTTTGATGAGGCCCTAAGCTACTGAAGGTAATGGGGCCCTATATGTCCAGCTGTCCTTTGTCAACAACAAATTGTTGCTGTTTTTTGTTTTGAATATATGCTATATGGTAATTAAGAACAGATTAAGTTTGAGAACCAAGGTACCACTGTATATAGAAATGAGCAAACCAGTGATATTTTAGGGAGCAGGCTAGCAGGCGGGGCCCATTACTTACATCACAGGAGCCTACACAACACAAAACACTGTTGCTGTATATAGGTTTTATTTTGTTTTTTATCTTATATTTCGGAAGTGTACATCCAGTTGTTTTTTTCCTTTAATTTTTTTTTGGGGGGGGCCAAGAGAGTGGGGCCCTAAGCTATAGCTTGTTTAGCTTATACATAAATCCGGTACTGACTGTAACCATGGATGAGCAAGCAGGTATAAGTGCCAGTTACTATACTTACTCCTACTGACTGAAATTTCTGAGATAGGCTTTCTTTCCTATACATCAGGGATGAGGAAACTTTTTGACCTGGTGTGCTGAGATCCTTATTGCTACAAGCACCATGGGCCAAATTTGACAGGTGGGAGGGCCCACTGATCTGTCAATCACCTGATGTCATGATGACATCATTATGATGCCAGGTGACAACAGTGCCTTTAAAGAGTGTTTCTAAGCAGTTTCTATTGAACAGGTTCCAAGTGGTTTCTACTGAATGTGCTCTATTTCAATAGAAACATCTTGGAAATGCACTTCAAAGTGAAGGACATGCATTTACCTTCTATGAATTGATTTTAAATAATGAGTATAATTAGATGGTGGTCCATGGAACCTGAATCTCATTTGGTTCTGGTTATTGTACAGAATCCTAGATCTCTTGTTCCTTTGCTTCCCTTTATTTTCTTTTTTGGAAAAACTTTAAAAAGTGACATTGCTTACAAGATGGCTAGGGGCATTGACCCCAGCCAGTCCACCATTTCAGAGATGAAATAGTGACTGATATCAGTGAGCATATGCAAAATGTATGCAGATCTGGGACATGTGGCTGTGCCTTGAGGAAAGAAAGAAAGAAAGAAAGAAAGAAAGGTTTCAGGTGCCAAATTCTGCATCAATAAATCCATCACACTTGCACACTAAACACTTGAATAAAACCCAGATGCACCCAGATCCTGCTTACGTTCAACGTAAGAAGGACATCGCAGTTATGTGCCGACTGCTTTTACACAACATGCAATATTCTTTTTACAGCAGTACCTTACCTAATTAACAGTGAGAATTAATAGTCATCAGAATTAATCAAATTCAGTATGAAAGTGCTTGGCTCAGGAGAGCTCTGGTTCAATTGCTAGTGCCATCAGTGAGATCATTAATTTAAACTAGATGAATAGAAGGGCCTTGGGGCATTGACACAGGAGTTGAGGGAGGCTGTTCAAATATTCAGATCCATTTTGGGCCGCATGCAGAGTTGTCAAGTTCTATCTGCAAAAGTCGGTAGATGCTGATTTGCAGTTTTAGGACTGGGAATCCCCACTTCCTCTGGAAATATTAAAC
This sequence comes from Podarcis cretensis, assembly GCF_951804945.1. Lineage (NCBI taxonomy): Eukaryota > Metazoa > Chordata > Lepidosauria > Squamata > Lacertidae > Podarcis > Podarcis cretensis. Next base: position 30,438,228 of record NC_137181.1, on the reverse strand, counting down.
AGCCCAGATGCACACCCATTATTTTGAGGCTAGTGGTTCTGCCTGATGCTATAACACCTAAAGGTGGGGACATCTTTCAACCAGTTCCCCACAGTTCATCCTGTGCAATCCAGAAGACACAGTGCAACAGAGTTCAGTTAGGGACGGAGGAAGAATTCAATTCAGTTCATATTCAAAGGCAAGCCTACCTAATTGGCACTTTCTAAAACAAGACACAAACTGAAACACACACATCCTTCCACATTTGCACTTCTCCAAATTTTGCAATGAGGTTCTCCGGCCAAGTAATGTGTGCAGAGAAACATATACTAGGTTAATCTGTGAGAAAAAATATGTTTATTGGTAAAAATAGCATGCAAGAAAAAATGAACATACTAGGGGAAATTGCACACCAAATGTGTTTCTTAGGAGAAATCACATGAAAGTGCTGATGAACTTTTATGAGGACTTCTTAAAAATGCAAACTGATGTTGAAATGTGGAAAAGTGACCTGAAGAGTGGAGAATGACAAATTTGCCATATCTCACCTGCTGCTGTTGTTGGAATCCATTAGTCTTGAGCGAAAATGGAGTGCGCCTCTGAGTGAAGTGTTAGCAGCACCAAACTGACCTCCTTGGGGTGCAAGCCTAGGCAGTGTATATGGAGGTCCTGGGCCACTCAGATGACAAGATCCCACTCTCAGCCTTGCTGATGTGGTCCAGAGGAACGCTAAGCAATACATCTGGCACCAAGATGCTGCATAGGCAGGTGATTTTCGAAAACTGGTACTTTATTGTAGTGATCTGTGCTTCACTCATCATTCTGCTCCTACCACCCACATTCAAGTTACCAGCCCTCAGTGATTTGTGTGTGTCTCCATCAAAAATGAAAGCAAACTATAATGCAAATAGGAAGAAGAGCCAAGATGTGAGTTCCTGGCTCAGCAACATAAATTCACATGCCTCAAATGAGCCATGGTGACCTTTTCTGGAAAGGGGAGGGAACATTGCTGCAAACAGCAAGAAACCCCCACCCCAGGTGACATCGCTGGTGTGTGGGCCCTTTGATCCTCAAGATGTTGCTGGACTCCAATTCCCATCATCCCTGGACAGTGTCCATGCTTGCTGGGGCTGATGGGGCTTATAGTTCAGTAACATTGGGGGTGGGGAAAAGGTTTCCCCATACCTGTCATGCAGGATTGTGGTTCAAAAAAAGTATATTTGCTCTCATTCTCAGTATAGCATTTAATATCACTATGTAGAATAGTCCCACCTCAGTATCAAACCACCTCTTGAATGTTAGTTATCTGAACATAGTTTATTTTTGATATAGACCTGTTTCGAGCTTGATTCTGGTTCAGAGTCTTCATGACAATAGGCTCACTTTTTCCAAGCCAGCACACATCTCTGTGTGTGGGTGTGTGTATCTCACAAGCAAGTTTATGCTCAGTGGCCATGCAACAACATGAATAGGAAAATTAACCTTCGCCAACCAACTTAATTTGTTTGGCCGTACCAAATACTGATAGAAAAGATAACTAAGAGAGGAAGTCATAAAACCGCGTTATAATGCAATAGAGAATAGCGCTCTGCAGTAATGTACTTGCTAATAACATCCAATATGTTCATACATTTAACAACATTAAAATGTAAATGTTAAACAATTTGTGAGAGGAAAGCTGTTTTTCATCGCTCTTGGAAATGCATTCTGCTGGCCCTGTTCTCTTTTCATCAACTAGGGTAAATCCATCCATCCATCTATTTATCTATATGTCTAAAATACCCCCTTGGTTTTCATCTTGCCTATAAAGAAAGTAAAGAATCGTGAAAAAATGCAGTTAACAATCAAACTTTACTATCCCCTTCACAGTCTTTCTGGGCTTCAGTTACACCCAATCTAACCCAATTAATCTTTCATGTTGAAAGGATAATATATAATAGATAATGACTGGAATTCATAGCATGGTTACACACAGCAAAAGCCTACCAAAATCAATGGGGCTTACGCTTATGCATGTGTGTTGGATGGAACATTCTCCCTCCCAAACCATACATCTCTATAAAACCTTCAAAACTGAATAATTAATTACCAAACACACAGTTTATCCTCTGAATTTGCAAGTATGATAAATCAGTCCAGATTCAGAGAAGAGGAGAAGATGATGCCTCACACTGGCCCAATATTATCCGCAGTGTTTGGGGGAAAAATCTAAATAAAACTATGCTACTATAGTAAGAAAACTCTTGATTCTGAAAGTCTGAGGCCATTGGGGGCATCAGAAAAGAGGGGATCATTTCAGCCCACATTCCAGTTGTCCCCTTCAATGGCATCCATTTGCTTACCATTAAAGGCTGTGGGGAAAATAAAACGTATTGACAGGGGTCAGTAAATGCAAAATTTGTCCCTGGATGTTTCCTTATAGGGCTTCAGTGGGTTGGGGTTTACAAATGCATCTCTCTTAACAGGGGCAAAGAACACTAGCGGATGAAGGGTTGTGCACAAAATATTTAAAATATATAAATAAATGTTGTGGCTTTTATAGAATCATAGTACTGTAGAGTTGGAAGGGACTCCAAGGGTCATCTTCTTGTTGTTTAGTCGTTTAGTCGTGTCCGACTCTTCGTGACCCCATGGACCAGAGCACGCCAGGCACTCCTGTCTTCCACTGCCTCCCACAGTTTGGTCAAACTCATGTTTGTATCTTCGAGAACACTGTCCAACCATCTCGTCCTCTGTCGTCCCCTTCTCCTTGTGCCCTCAATCTTTCCCAACATCAGGGTCTTTTCCAGGGAGTCTTCTCTTCTCCTGAGGTGGCCAAAGTATTGAAGCCTCAGCTTCAGGATCTGCCCTTCCAGTGTCATCTTAGGTTACATTGTTTCAGATTATTTTAATTGGGGGGGGTAGTCTTCTTAGCATAAATTGTAAGCAACCAGACAATTGTAAATGAGCTTATTTTTCAAAAAAAAAAAAAAAAAGGCAGCCAACATGGTGGTCCCTCCTGATGTTTTTAGACTCCAATCACCATTGTCCTTGCTAGCTGGGGCTGATAGGAACTGGAGTCCAACAACACCCAGCTGAGGAAAGCTGGGCAAGATACTTCTCCAAACATCAAGTTTTGTAATGCATCTCCAGGACAATGTTTAAAATCAGGCATGTACTTGTGGGTGGATGGAAATGGCTGTGCCATGACTGCGTTTTACCTGTGAATTTGCTGCCTGAGATTACATTTCTGCAATGTCACCCAAAGAACCTTAATGGTTTAATTTTGGCTCAGATTGCAGCACTGGTCACAAGAGGGGTGGCACTGCTATTTGGAGCACTGCCTCATTAGGAAAGATTTGTAAATGCAGCTCTTTGATTTCAGTGGAGTGACTTTAGCTACGGAGTGCTAAAACAAAAAAGCAGAAATTCAGCAAATGGGCTCAGAACCTCTAGCCAATACCCATTGATACTGAAATATATTGTTATTACCTCCCTAATTCCCACTAGCATGAGAATTGTTCATTCTAGGATTCTCAATCTGTTATAAGGAATTTAAAAGCCAATGAAAGAAAGAGGGAGCTTCTCTTACTCTTGACAGGGAAAGACAAAAATGCCAAATAACCTGATCTTATGAGCTATTAAGCTGAAGTACAGATTCATAGGACACAGTATATGAATACACTTTCCTCTAATCAAGTTAAAGAAAATATATAATGGCCCACACTGAGACAAGGCAACAGTAAACTACAGTATATACACCACAGTGGTAGTGATGCAAAAACAGACTTGTAAATTGGCATGAATACAACAATAAAGAAAGGAATAGTCAATGTGGTGCCATCTAGATGATGTTGGACTGTAGTGCTGGCCATGAGTCATACTGACTGGGGCTGGTGGGCACATCTGGAGGGTGTCATGTTGGACAAGCCTGCCCTACTTCCATTGTCAGAGGCAGTATGCTTTTTATTGCCATTTGCTGGGAATCACAAGCGGGGAGAGTGCTGTTGCTCTCAAGTCCTGCTTTGGGCTTCCCATGGGCAACCAGTTGGTTGCCCACTGTGCACACAGGCTGCTGTACTTGGTAGGGCATTGGCCTGAGCCCAGCAGGCTCTTCTTATGTTCTTACAGTCATTTTTAAGTGCAGCTCTGGTCTTCAGGACCAGAGATACGCTATTCAAGTATAGCCCCTGAGGCAGTCTGGAGGTTTCCATAGAAATCATAGAATTGTAGAGTTGGAAGGATCATCTAGTCGAACTCTCTGCAATGCAGGAATATGCACCTGTCCCAGATGGGGATCAAACCTGAAACCTTGACGTTATCAGCACCATGCTCTAACCAGCTGAGCCACCCAGGCCATGCTGCTTCTGTACTTGTAAAAGCTATTTATTGCCTTTCTAAAAGTTCAGAACTGGTCACCTAGCTACCAGCTACCTGCGACCTGGAGTGACTGCTGTGCAGAGCATCTTGGTGCCACATGCTTTGAATACAAGACTGTAAGTCCCCCTGAGAGTCTGTAAATCTCAAGAAGAATTGCAGGTAAAACATGACTATCCCCAGTGCCCCTCCTTTGTTTTCCCTAATCACAATACTTTTTTCTTTTCCTATCTGGTTTTCAATGTATACTAACTCAAGCAATCACTGGGCACAATTGAAGGGAACAGTGTCTTATAGTCATTGAAATCTGAATTAACTTACCACTATGGAGGCAATTAATGGCGAATATGCTTGAATGGGTTATATGGGCATAGTGATGTTACAAGAACATAAGACGAGCCTGCTGGATCAGGCCAATGGCCTATCTAGTCCATCATCCTGTTCTCACAGTGGCCATGTCTGTGGGAAACCAAGACTGTCACATACTGGTGGGTATTATTTTATTGCAGGGATGAGGAACAGATGACCCTTCACATGTTGTTGGACTTCAGCTCCCATCCACACTAACTAGTATTGCCAATGGTCAGGGTTAGTGGGACTGGGAAATCTAGAGGGCCGTTGGTGAGCTACTCCTGTGGTAGAGCAATAATATGGTACAGCCCACATATTTTCCATGGGTCATGGCAATAGGAAAGTAATAAGGGGAACAAGTGTCCAAAGAATAAAACAAACTGCCCAGGAGCCAGTTTCTGCATGGAAATCTCCAAAGCTCCCAATCATAAGAACACTTGGCATTTAGAAACTTGTATTCAATTCATCAAGTTCATGATGAAACTTAAAATAGTCATAAAAATTCTGCTTTGATCAACCGTGCAGGGAATAGTTCCAGTATTAAAAATAGAAAGTATGAATCATACAAGTTGGGCATTCAAATGGAGTGAGGCTGTTAATGCAAACCCTGCAAAGTCATCCCTCCCCCAACCAAAAAAATAAAATAAAAAATTAGGTAAATTGAATAAGGTATAAGGAAAAATGAGACATGACAGGAGAAGGCTGTAAAGCTTCTCAGCACAAATCTAACATTGGCAAAGTCGTGTTTTTTAAAAAGGAAAGGGTTATAGTTTTTTGTAGACCTGCATGACACCTTCTGGAAAGGAAGCTTTTTTATTCGTGAAAGGAACAGATGTTTTGGCAGATAGCATAGAAAGAATCCCGTCAGAGACTATAAACTAAGCTTGAAGGGAATAAAAAAAGAAAGTGGAGAAAAATGTGAGGTATAAAACAAAAGCACTAAAATGATACAGATAAGGCCAAAATGGGGGGGGGGGGGCACATTGTTTTTTAGAAGTACTCAATAGAGGAAGGAAGGAAGGAAGGAAGGAAGGAAGGAAGGAAGGAAGGAAGGAAAAGTTTTATATGGAAGGAGAAATATTTTAAGATTTACCTCATCACATTTCATGGCAAGGTAAGGTTGGAAGATTCATTTGACGACTGCAGATGCAGTCGAAACAGGGGAAGTGAAATTTTCATTTCTAAAGTATCATTTGAGAAGAACCACTAATATGTAGCCAATATTAAAGAACAGCTAGTTTTTTAATATTTGTTCATCAAAAAGAAGAGGTTGTATCTAGCATACATTTAAAACACTATTGTACAACTTTAAGCAGTCATAGAATCCTTTTTTTTTTTTTTAAATAATTTTTATTGCATTTTTCACAAAAAAGAACAAAAAAGCAAATTTTCACAAACATTACAAAAAGAAAAATTTTCACAAACATTACAAAAGAAAAGAAGACATAGACAAAAAAAAGAAGAGAAAAAAGGAGATTTTAACATAAGAGAACAACAACAACAAAAAAAAAATCCCTCACTTTCCAATTATAACCTTCAAAACCTTATTTTCCTTACTTCCACCCGCCTCCCGATCTTGTATTCTATGTAATAATTAGTTCAGCAAGCTCAATCTTTGTTCATTTTGATTCTTGATCCCTCCCTTTGTGCTCTTATTTAACTCAGTCACTAGAACCCCTTCTTTCCTTTTCAATGTCCTCAACATTCAAAGATTTTACAGTGTTTTTGTAGATAGACTTTAAACTTCTTCCAGTCCTCTTCCACCTGCTCTTCTCCTTGATCTCGAATTCTGCCAGTCATTTCAGCCAGTTCCATATAGTCTATTACTTGCATCTGCCATTCTTCCAGAGTGGGTAGATCTTGTGTCTTCCAATACTTTGCGATGAGTATTCTTGCTGCTGCTGTAGCGTACATAAAGAAAGTTCTATCCTTCTTTGACACCAATTGGCCGACCATGCCCAGAAGAAAGGCCTCTGGTTTCTTCAAGAAGGTATACTTAAATACCTTTTTCAGTTCATTATATATCATCTCCCAGAAAGCCTTGATCCTTGGGCACGTCCACCAAAGGTGAAAGAATGTCCCTTCAGTTTCTTTGCATTTCCAACATTTATTATCGGGCAAATGGTAGATTTTTGCAAGTTTGACTGGGGTCATGTACCACCTATATATCATTTTCATAATATTCTCTCTTAAGGCATTACATGCCGTGAATTTCATACCGGTGGTCCACAACTGTTCCCAGTCAACAAACATAATGTTATGACCAACGTCTTGTGCCCATTTTATCATAGCAGATTTTACCGTTTCATCCTCAGTATTCCACTTCAACAGCAAGTTATACATTCTCGACAATATCTTAGCATTGGGTTCTAACAATTCTGTTTCCAACTTTGATTTTTCCACCTGGAAGCCAATTTTCCTATCCAAATGATAGGCCTCTCTTATTTGAAAATAATGTAACCAGTCTCGCACCTTATCCTTAAGTTTCTCATAGCTTTGCAACTTCATTTTATCTCCCTCCTGCTCCAGAATTTCCCAATATTTTGGCCAGTTAGATTCCATATTAAGCTTTTTTAAGGCCTTTGCTTCCATAGGTGAGAGCCACCTAGGGGTTTTATTTTCCAATAAATCTTTGTATTTCATCCAGACATTAAACAATGCTTTCCTGACAATATGGTTTTTAAATGTCTTGTACACTTTAGCCTTACCGTACCACAAGTATGCATGCCACCCAAAAACGTTATCATATCCTTCCAAATCCAAAATATCCGTGTTTTCAAGAAGTAGCCAATCCTTCAGCCAGCAAAAAGCTGCTGCTTCATAATATAACTTGAAGTCCGGCAGGGCAAACCCCCCTCTTTCCTTTGCGTCAGTAAGAATTTTGTATTTTATTCTGGGCTTTTTGCCCTGCCAGACAAATCTAGAAATTTCTTTTTGCCACTTCTCAAAACAGTCCATTTTGTCAATGATTTGTAGCGTCTGAAACAAAAACAACATTCTTGGCAATACATTCATTTTGATAACAGCAATTCTACCCAGTAAGGAAAGTTTCAAGTTTGTCCAAATTTCAAGATCTTTTTTCACTTCTGACCAACACTTCTCATAATTATCTTTAAATAAATTTACATTCTTCGAAGTCAAGTTCACCCCTAGATATTTCACTTTTTTCACCAATATTAAACCTGTTTCTTCCTGAAACCTTTCCTTCTCTACTGCTGTCAAATTTTTCTCTAAAACCATAGTTTTTGATTTATTCAATTTAAAACCTGCCACCCGACCAAATTCTTGTATTATTTCCAGTGCTCTTTTAGAACTAGGGATTGGCTCCTGTAGCGTCAGTACTAGGTCATCTGCATAGGCTTTAAGTTTATAGTGTTTAACTCCGACCTGTATACCCTGAATCTGTTGGTCCCTTCTAATCATATTCAGCAAGACCTCCAGGACTGAAATAAAAAGCAGAGGGGAAATTGGGCAGCCTTGTCGTGTCCCTTTCTCTATCTTAACTTCTTCCGTTACTGCATTATTCACTATTAATTTCGCCTTCTGTTCTGAGTAAATCGCGCCTATACCGTTTCCAAACCTTTCTCCAACCCCCATCCCTTGCAAATTTTTCCTCATAAAGCTCCACGAAATATTGTCAAAGGCTTTCTCCGCATCAATAAATATTAAAACAGCTTTTGTATTTATATTAACTTGTAGCTTTTCTAAAATGTCAATTAAGTTTCTCGTGTTATTTGACAATTGTCTGCCTGGGAGAAAGCCAGCTTGGTCTTTATGAATCATTGTTGCTAAAACTTTTTTCAATCTTCTAGCTAAAATATCAGCAAAAATTTTATAATCCACATTAAGTAGGGATATGGGGCGGTAGTTCTTTAGTTGTGTCTTTTCTATCTCATTTTTCGGTATAAGCGTGATGTAAGCTTCTTTCCACGACTCCGGCGCTCTTTTCCCTTAAGCAGTCATAGAATCCTGGCACTTTCCCTCTCATGCTCTCCAGAGATTATTATTTGCAGACATACTGCCTCTGATACTGGTATATAACCATCATGACTATTAGCCATTGATAGTCTTATCCTTCATGAATTTGGGTACCCCCATCTTAAAGCCATCCATGCTGGTAGCCATCACTGCATCTTGTAGAAATGAATTCCATAGTGGGAACTGTGTGCTGTGTGAGGAAGTATGCTGTGTGAAGGAGAACGTGGGTGAGTAAGTAGGCATGCTCTTCTTCTTCTTTCTATGCATAAATACCAGATCAAGGAAAGGTATTGTCTAACATACCCCAAAGTGGATAATGGCTATGCCCATAATATTGACCAGTGCCAGTGATCTGACTGTATAGTATAGCAAAATCTCTTCACCACATGGAAATTTACCTTTTTTTTTCTTTTTTTAAATAATATTTATTAAAGTTTTAAAAGTTACAGAAAGGAAAGAAAAAGAATTAAACATAACAAAACCATACAATACAATACAATACAAAGACAAAAATACTACATATACATAACAAGAATAAAACAAAAACAATTAAAAGAAGAAGAAAAAAGAAAAGAAAAAACACATCCAATACTTTCAATGTTATTAACTTTCATTTACTTGTTTCAGCGACCTCCTCACACCTCCCTTTTTTGTATTCTAGTTTGATTAGCTATTTCAACAAATCCTTTCCATCCTTCCCAATTTTTATCCTGATACAATGTATCTTTACCTTCCCTCCTTTCATCCATTAACAATCTATTTTTACTAAGTCCTTTATAATACTTCTGCTAAAGCCACATAACTTCACACCACATGGAAATTTAAATGAGATTTGTAGAAGAAGCTGATTCTATTTTGGAAACAAGTCCCTCCCCTCAAATTTGTGTGAAGACTTCTGTTTTGTTTGGTCGAACCCACTGGAAGTCTCTTGCTAAGAGACAAAAAAAATCAGAGCTTACATAGAAGAAGAAAAGAATTGGGAACCCAAAGCTCAAACCTTTAATAATCTCAGCTTTTAATTTTTAAAATAGGTCACTCATATAGGAGAAAAAAGAGGTCTTGGGAAACATATGCCTTACATACACACATATACACACAAATGAAATAAAGCCTGTCCCCATTTATTTTGTGTGGATGTTAGATTATTTCCTCCCATGTCATTTCAAAGCTTTGTTCTGGTCTAATCTGAATACATGAAATCACGACAATCAAGATTCCTCAGCCTTGACAGCTGGTGAGATCAATTTTGTCATACTTCTTTGTAAATCAAGACTCATTTCCTAAATACGCAATGTAAACACGCACCCACATGAACCCTGTAATGCCTCATATGTAAAGCCACTAGAGAGGAGATGGGCAGTAACCCAAGACAGGATGCGAAGCCACTGGAGGAGAAGGGGGCAGAGACTGGAGAAGGAACTGCAAGTGGAGGGGTGGGGGTATGTATGAACAATGTCTTAGTGCAGTGTTTCTATATGTTAACTGTATTTTTGTAATATTTGTTGTTCTTTACAGCAGTATCTCTACTTACGTTCACCTCTGGTTATGTATCCTTCGGGATACATACGTGGCAAACCCGGAAGTATTTTTCCAGGTTTCGCCGCGCGTGCATGCACACAAGTGGTCCCTCCGGTTGCGGAAACCTCGGGATCCAACTGGAGCCCCGGAACAGATGATGATGATGATGATGATGATGATGATAATAATACCTTTATTGTCACTACACCATCTGTGTGCAGTGAAACTGGAGTCCGCAACCGGAGGTACCACTGTATTTCTGTACACCACTTAGAGATGGGTTTTGTATATTAAGCAGTATATAAATTATTCAGCATTGCAAATCACATTCTCACTTGCACATGTTTGTTTTTCAGCTTGCGAGGGGCACTGTTTACAAGAAAAGTGATGTGGCAGAGGGGCAGAGCAAGTCAGGCCCCTCCCCCCACCATGAGATTCCCTCACACAAGTAAACTCAGGGCTCAACCACACTTTCGTTAGACATCTATTTTGATTGTTTTTTTTGTATCTGGGTCTGGGAGCTTATCTTGTTGTTCTGCAGCAGTGTCTTGCAAAAATCTGATCTTGCCCATCAACATGTGTGCCACCTTGTCCCCATGATTGAGGGGGGGCTGGGGCTATGCAGTGTCAGCAAGCCATGTGTGCATGCCCCATAGCATGCTGACCTCACTCACGCACACTGCGGGGCATGCTGACATGTTGTGTGGATACGGCTTGTGCACATGATACGGCATGGCACACACAGCCAGTGGGGAATTGGGGGGGGCAGCCCTTTCATAGGAAAGATTGGGGGCCTGGCCCCTCATCCCCTTACTCAGTGCCTATGCCCACCAAATTAGATCTTATCAGATGAGAGGGAAATCTAAAGGGAGTTTCAATTCTTGAACTGAGAAGAATTAATTGGTACACAATATGATCAAAATACAGGTCAAGAGGAAGTGTAGATGAGCTCAACATGTCCAAATTGGGCTGTTGTTACATGAACATCCTGTGTTAAAATAAATAAATATCAAGATCCCTAGATATGACTTCTCTCACAGCCTTACTACATTTACTTGCACAACTCAGGACTCTTTTTCCTATATAACTGATTATCTATATAAGTAATTTGGGGGCTGATTATGTAAGCTACCTCCCTCAACTATGCTGGCCTTCTATTTCTTATTCTTGGTTTATCATTTAAATGCCAGCCAAGGCAGCACAGAATGTTATAACACAAGTACTTGTGTATTTGGAATAAAGTAAAAAATCTAATTAAGTGATCACCTAATAATAAGCATGTTGTTATGAACTGAGGCCCTCAATTATTTGGTTTCCCCCCTTCCCCACTAGACGCCCAACATACTGTAAATCTATACAAGATTAAGAAATAGGATAGAAAAGTCTCCGAAACTACTTATTGCTATCTGCAGATAAATGCTTGAGTTTCTTTGCCAATATCACATCATTGAGAAAGGGTCATTTTTCACTTGGACAGAGTAACAGGAAAGCTGAAAAACACATTTAAGAAGGAGACTAAGAGAAAAATTACATTTAGAAAAGTGTAAAGCGGAGGTTGGGGGAGCCACTTGCAAATAAACAACACCATAACACTAGACAAGGAAACAACAAGGATGTTCTGGTTAGCAAATTGCCTGTACAAAGTAGTACGCATTCTGGCATTCCATATTTCTCATCAGTGCCTTTATGTCAGCTTTTTTTTGTTGACAAATCTAAACAAGGCCTTCCCACCCGCTAGCTGTGCAAATTGAGATCTGCAAATTAAATGGTATTCTTTCTTCTTTGTACATCAGCCAACACCTACAATATTATTTCTGGCATGAAAACATTGCTGGTTATGCTAATGATGGAGCAAGAGTCAAAGCAGAATGCATCTTGTCATGTTACGCATATTATTAACTCCTTGGTATTGAATGGTGAATACTTTTCCATTGTTGTTTTGGTCAACAGACACAGATATTCAAGACAAAGGCCATGCGAGTTCTAGATCTAAAGCAGCCTGAGCCAACCTGGTGCCCTCTAACTGTTTTGGACTACAATCCCTATAAGTGCCACCCAGCCAAAATATCTGAAGGCGGCCAATTTGGTGGTGGCTGATCTAGAATTCCAGCTATAGCATTGCTTTTAAGCTCATAGAAGTGGTCAAATTACCCTAGCATGAGGTTTCCCCCCTCCCATGGGGCAATGTATCCTGACAAGTGGTAAAAAGAATTTGTCACATGCTGAAGTGTGCATGATGCGCTGGTCAACTGAATAGGCTCTCTGACAACACCCAGCCTGATTCCTTTTCTTTTCTTTTAGAGGTGAAATTCAAAGAATATGCTTCTAGGGACACAAAATTGCAAAAAGCACGTACGGACTGCTAAAGTAGAGAAGGTACCCTGACTTTTGGAAGATCTGAAAATTATAAAACGACGGGAAACATTATTCATTAAGGAGTGAAGCTCACACTGCTATGGGTGGACCAAATAGACAAGGACTATTTCTCAGCCAATTCATCTACCTCAAAATTGTCTGGTTTTGTTTTGGCAATATTTCAGAGTGGAGTAAACTTCGAGCAGGGGAGAGTGGAGGCCATCTTCTTTTACCCAGGAAACTCTGTTCTGAGGGGCTTTTTCCTTGTCATCATTTCTCTGCTCCCAATCACACGCGCACATATCCTTGTCGTTTTTCACTCACCCCTGATTTCCAAAGGTGGGTTTGCCCTTGAAGATATGCATTTGGAGTGCCATGAACAAAAGGAGAGGGAAGAAGGGAATTTGGAGAAGTGGCCAGTGAATTAAGGAATACCACCTCCACACACATTCACTTCTTTTCCATTGTAAACCACCCACTCCAATTCAGTTTTTCCTTAAAAATCCAGTGCTGGGGCACTGTTACAAGTGCGAACAGTGCATTTGGCTACTGAGTGGAAAAAGGTTTGATGACTTCCATATATCACTGGATGTAGTCTAACAAATATATGGGAGGTTGCAGATTCTACACACACCCCAACCTGGATATAATAGATTCCCACCCACTCTGGAAGCTCATTTCATAGTCTATCTCACCAGGTTCTTCTGAGGTACAATAAGATGCATTGGGGAACTACCTTATTTGCCATGATGAGCTCCTTGGAAGAATAGTGAGCCATAAATGCAGGGCCAGCCCACCCATGAGGCAAGGTAGGAAGACTGCCTCATGTAGCAGGATTCACAGGGGCAGTGGATCCTGCTGTAGGTCTTTATTCCCCCTTGTTCCTGATATGGATCTTCACTCACCCCTTCTTTCCTGTTGGAAATGGGGGGTGCTATTTTGTGGTTTGCCTCAGGTGCCAAAATGTATTGGGCCAGCCCTGTATAAATTAGCAGAGCAGCCCTAAGGGGGGTTGCAAGGGGGGAGGAGCAACATGGCAGATCTACCACCACTTCCCAAACCCTGCTGGCTTTTGTCAAAAGCAGTGCAGAATGTTCTGTCATTTTTCACTAGGTCAACTCAAGACTGGCATAACTGAAAGACTCAGTGGCTGGGCTAGGGTCTTGTTTGGTCTCTTATTCATATCCTGTCTTCTGCATAGTTCCTTCAGCATATTTATATAGCATGGGATCTTCTTCTTGCTTGTTGGGGTTGCTGTTGTTCTGGCACTTTCTGATTCCAGACAGTCCTCCCAAAATCTCAGGTAAGGATGGGGAAGAACATTTGATTTAGTTTTCATTTAAAGGTGAACCTACCAATTTCACACTTTCCAAAGCATCACACAAACTGTAACCCCACCATCCTTCAAAAATTCACACTTCTCTGAAGTTTGCAATGCGGCTCTCCAGCCTAGTAATGTGTATATAAATGCATATATTGGAATAAAATGTCCATTAAAATGCATATCTTAGTGAAAATAGCATATAAAAATGCATCTTATCTGGGAAAATTACTGTGCAAAAATGTTTATAATAGGAAAAACTGCATACAAACATGTGTATTTTGGGAGAAATTTGCATTAAAATGCTGGTGAATATTCATGAGCATTTTTGGAAAAAAAATGGAAGCTAATGTAGAAATGTAGAGAACTGAATTTAAGATTGGCAAAATGAGAAGCCAAAATTGAGAGAGTCACCCATTCCAAATCTAAAATAACACTATGGTTGTTTAGTGACAAAAAGTTTGCTCTATTTGGGTATCAGTTTTGTTTCCAGTATATAGTGTTTGCTTTGTAAGAATTATTGAACTATGTATATTTTATAAGGATGCCCTCCTCTGCAATTAAGTTTAATATAATGTATGTTTAAAAGTGACATAGACAAATGCCTAGTTTCTCAAGTTGAAGGGTTTGGTGTTTTTTTACGGTATATATGCAACAGTTGAATAATGTCCTCTGACTGGTATTCAATACTTGTGTTGATGTCTTTCCCCGACTGTATGCTCCCTTTATTGCTGTTAAGCATTCTGAGGAGAGATGAGGGCTACACAAAGCTCCAGCTTCTCCTCAAGATCCTAATTAGTGTTTTTCAGGCAGTTTAGCCAGTAAGGCATTACTCAGATTTGAAGAACTAGAAGAAGAAGAATTCATTGCTTCTACAGTAGCCGTAAATTAACTGGATAAGCAATTTGCTCGTCTGAATTTCTGAGATTGTACAAAGCATCTGTGGGTTAAAATGTTCTCTTGCTCGCTCACTCTCCCAGGCCTCACTCTTTGATTTATTACCATTCGTCTGCAGATCAGAACATGTGCTCATTCATCACATGTTACTAGAGCAAATGTGCACAATACCTTGGCTGATTTTTTTTATTTTTATTTTTTGCACAATTTCCCTAATCAGTTTCCTGGGAGTAGAGCCATATGAAGACACAGAATTTGCCCCCAACAAGGATTCCACTATAACGATTTCCTCCACTCTCTGCCCTAAAACTTAGCCCAAGTTTTGCAATGTATGCATTTGCCCAAATACAAGCCATCTGCCCACCTCAAATCTTTTTGTGTTCAGAAAAATTCCCTACACATGGTTTTATAAGATGGCATAGCTCTGAACTGAGGAAGAGGAGCGGGAAGCCATGTTTGTACAGCAAAAGAGGTCATAAGCAGCCAATAATATTTAAAATCACTGCTGTCCAAGGATGCATGATAGCATATGTCCATCAGGCTGACCTGCTTAAGTTGTCATATTTATGCATGTGTATATACTGCATATATTCATCAGGAAAAGGACTAGTCCATTGATCTCATTGGTAGAGCATCTGTTTTGCATGCAGAAGGTCCCAGGTTCAATCCCTGCTACCTCCAAGTAAGCCTGGGAGAAACTCCTGCCTGGCAACCCTGGAGAGCCGCTGCCAGTCTGTGTAGACAATGCTAAGCTAGATGGGTCATTGGTTTGACTCAGTCAAAGTAGGCTTCCTGTGCATGAGAGGGGCAAGGCGTCTGCCAAGGTGTCTGGTGGGAATGGGGATCACTGAGGAGGTTAGGTGTATCTGCAGAGCGGCGGGTAGGTGTTGGTGGGGGGGGCTGATTTTAAGTGTGTTGAGGGGCCGGGTCGTGTCCCAATTTGCATCACTGGGATGTTGGCGGGCCGGGTCGTATCCCAATTTGCATCACTGGGATGTTGGCGGGTATGTGATTGATTGCTCTTCAAATGGTAGTAAATAATAATAAATGCCTTCCTTCAAGCACTGGTTTGAAACTCATCCTTAGTTTCTCTTTACATTCTTCTAATAAAATCTGTGGTTGTATGCTTTGCTGGGAGATTTTTGTGACTACATCGCTGCCTGTTACTGTGTAGCCTGGGTTTGAGCCATTGTGAATTCCTGAATTATCTGACCAGGGTGGGGTGGTTCTTCTTAAAATCAGATTACCACAACAGCAGCAGCACAGATTTTTGTGTTAAAAGATTTACCCTTTAAAGACTATGTGCACAGAGTTCTATGTTAATTATGCCTGTGTCTTCCACACAACCAGCTTTTAATTTGCTTTCTTCTACCAATTATAATATTAAAGAAATCTCCCTTTATGAATCCATGCTGACCTTAATTAAATCATGGCTCCTTGCAAGAGCCTGATGATTAGCACTCACGATCACTTACTTACTGCAGAAATGAGGCATATAAAACCTAATTCCCAGACCTTTTCTCATTCCCTTAAATACTTTATACAGCTTTTTAAAAATACCTTCTCACCCTCTTACCCCACAATTCATCCCCCACACCCCAATGGTTCTGCATATCTCTTATCTTTTCTTCCCACTTCAGAATTCCGGGATAGATTCCATCTGGCCCTGGAGCTTTGTTAATCTTCAGACAATCTAATATCCTGATCATCTGTTCTGGCATGATCCTGATTTCCCTCAGTATTTCTTCTTCCTCTCAAGGGAAATTTCTGTCTGTTTCCAGCATCTGTCCCGCATCTTCTTTTGTGAACATTGAGGTAAATCATTAGATTAATGTCTAGAGCGCCTGTCAATAAATTACTGTAGTATCCTCCTTTATGGACTACTTGTTGCTATGGTGTTTGGAGTTTCCTTTTCAGAATTGCTTAATTTCAACCTGATTCAAAATTCAGGGAGGGTGATGCTTTTGGATTTAAGCCTGCTCGGTCTCTTGGACATCAGTTGATGTAAATGGATTTCATTTCAAGAACTTAGTTATGAATCAGGTTGCCCTGGTCCTCCAAGAATTGACCACATGGAATTTCTAGTCCACATGCAATTCATGACACCTTAATAAGAACTTATTCATTCCCCAAGTGTAGATTCTCATGTAGCCAAAACAGCACCATTCATACATGGTGCATTATTCCAGCAAGGTTTGAGTGTCCGGCTAGGACCTGGGAGACCAGGGTTCTGGTCCTCACTTGACCATGAAGCTCACTGGGTGGCCTTGGACCGACCATCATCTCTCAGCCTAACCCACTGGGTCGTTGTGAATATAAAATTAAGGGGGGAAAACTATGTACAGCATGACACCTTGAGCTTCTTGGAGCTTTTCAAGCAAAACTTGAAAAGAGACTACAGGTATAAAGATACAACCGTTCAGGTGTTCTCCATGCATAGAACTTACCTGTGAAGAAGAGGGCCACTGGATCAAGCAGCTGTTCCTACACACACACACACACAGCCAAGTCCTGATTTAGTGCAAACAGCTCATTTGGGAACTGGGTGAATGTAAGCTGGGGGGGGCGTGCACAGGGGGAGAGTATTTTCAACAGAAAACCTACTCAGGGCCCCAATCCAGATCAAGACCCAATCCAGATTGGGTCCCCAAGCAGCTGCTTTTTCTTTAAAAGAGATTATAGGGTGGAGCATTTTTCAAAACAATGCGGTGACCCTAATGTGTTAACTTGGTCATTATAACTTC
The DNA here is from genome assembly GCF_951804945.1 of Podarcis cretensis. Classification (NCBI taxonomy): domain Eukaryota; kingdom Metazoa; phylum Chordata; class Lepidosauria; order Squamata; family Lacertidae; genus Podarcis; species Podarcis cretensis. The sequence continues at coordinate 30,420,729 of NC_137181.1, read as the reverse complement.
AAAATTCAAAATTTTAAAGAATTAAGAACCAAGAACGTATGACGAGCCTGCTGGGTCAGGCCAATCATCCATCTAGTCCAACAAGCAGGATCCGAGCAAAAGTACCGTATTGGCTCGAATATAAGCTACACCCAAATATAAGCCGCACCTTTAAAATTCAATGGGAGGGGGAGACAATACCCAAATAGAAGCCGCTCCCTTAAAATTCCACCCATTCCATTTTACCATATGTCTGTTTCAGCAGCGATATCGTAAAAGCCAGTTTTTGTAAGGTAGTGAATTTAAGCGGCACTTTAACTTTTCACGGTAGGAATTTGGAGGGGGGAAAGTGTGGCTTATATTTAGGCCAATACGGTACTTTCATGACTGATCCCCCTTTTAAGCCCTCATAGCTTCTTTGTTCAAAATTGGGGTTCTATTCTATGCCAGTTTCCTTTATACATACCCCAACAGTACCTTGTAGTGCAGCTCTTTAGTTGTGAAGATTTTATGTTTGCAAGACATACAGTGGTACCTCGGGTTACATACACTGCAGGTTACAGACTCAGCTAACCCAGAAATATTACCTCGGGTTAAGAACTTTGCTTCAGGATGAGAACAGAAATCGTGCTCCAGCAGCATGGTAGCAGCAGGAAGCCCCATTAGCTAAAGTGGTGCTTCAGGTTAAGAACAGTTTCAGGTTAAGAGCGGACCTCCGGAACGAATTAAGTACTTAACCTGAGGTGCCACTGTAGTATAAATCTTGCAGATGATATTGTTTTGAGTGGGGGCACTATGTCCTGATTCTCTCTACTTTAATCACTTCTATCAGTTTCAATGTGTTTCATCTCAGTATCAATTTCAATCTCTCCCCTGACACACAGACTTGCTCTTTCACCTGCAGCAGTGGTCTGACTTGGCAGGAAATGACCTCCTGGGCTGGCATGAAGGATAATTTAAACCACTGGAGAAAATCGAGGCAACAACAGCTGATATTAAGATATTGTGAGGATGCATTCTAATACTTATTCGCTTTGAGTAGAGGTGGGAAATAATAATAAAAAATGAAAGCCTATTAAGGGGAAGGGAATGAGCCTAAGTAGCTGATACACATTTCTGAAGACCAAATCCAACAGTTACGGTCCATTTACATGGGGCTTTTGAAGGATTTGCTCATGCAAGTTGAGGGATGGGGAAGAAAAGTTCAGAATGTGCTGTCCTATAAAGCACAACCTTTCACGGTTCATCTCTGCCATGTTTCTACATGAACAAGTGGCCATATCTCTCTCCTCCAGCCACGGGTTCGCCATCACAAAACAAGGTGGACTGTGACAGAAGGGGACGCGACCCTGTTCCAGAACACAAAATGCACACATCGGTGGCCTTCATTTTCAGAGAGGGAAACGTAAAAACAGAAGCCATAAAATGCCAAGCTGCTTGAAGAGCGCTTTAACTTCCAATAAAAGCCCATAAGCTGTATGAGTTTTATTCAGGGCTTTAAAATGACTTTTAAAAACGTAAGCAAGAAGGAAATTCAGCCAAGGATACTACTAGCTATAAGGCACAATAGCAGAGCAAACTTAAAACATCCAATAAATAAACAGAGACTGCTTCATAATAGAGACACCGGTCTCATGCCTCCCTACCAATCTAAATTTTATTCCCATTCTAAATGTTATATGAAGTAACCACAGTGCCTTAAACGAACATTGGGACAAGTTATGGGTCCCATTTTTAAAGATTAGGTTTTGCTCTGTTATCAATTTTTCACTAAGGCCCCGGATATCCAATTTACTGTGGTATCGTGTTGCCCTTTGCTGTAGCATCTACTGTGCTGCATTTGTGGTAGAACCTTTTTGACACAGAAAAGGCTTATGGCTTATTTCAGAAGGGGTCCCATGGCAGGGAGAGGCACGGAATTCCCTTCTGCAGCTTGTAGCAGCTGCTGGAGAGTGGGCAAGGAGGAGGAGAGGTTCCTGCCAACGAGGCCCAGCCCCAAGTGATGTGCCATCTTGGAGGGGCAGGCAGAGGGCAGGACCACCCTGGGTGCAAAGAAAAGGGAAGCAGAGCGGCACTCAAGGGGTCTTCTTCCTTTTTTAATGCTTTGTGCATCCATGTCTAATCTTGCTTGTTTCTAAAATTTATTTATTGGTGTGTTTTTTTCTATTATTAATAATAATAATAATAATTATATAATTATTAATATATAACAATAATTATTATATAATAATAATTATATATATTATATATAATTAATATATAATAATTATTATATAATAAAATATATAATTATATAATATTTTCTATTAATAATAATAATAATAATAATAATATAATTATATAATTATGTAATAATTAATAATAATAATTCAACTTATACACCACCATATACCCGGAGGTCTCAGGGTGGTTCACAACAAGACCGCAACATATAAAATCAAACCAAAAGTAGTAACCCAATACAGTGGTACCTCGGGTTACAGATGCTTCAGGTTACTGACGCTTCAGGTTACAGACTCCGCTAACCCAGAAATATTACCTTGGGTTGAGAACTTTGCTTCAGGATGAGAACAGAAAACGTGTGGCGGTGGTGCGGCAACAGCGGGAGGCCCCATTAGCTAAAGTGGTACCTCAGGTTAAGAACAGTTTCAGGTTAAGAATGGACCTCCAGAACGAATTAAGTTCTTAAGCTGAGGTACCACTGTAACCATCCCCGCAAAAAGTCACATTCTAAAAGGTTGTTGGATGTCAATACGATCAACCAAAGGCCTGGTTGAAAAGGAACATTTTTGCCTGGTGCCTAAAGCTATATAATGAAGGTGAACTTTCCGGGGGGAAGCATTCCACAGACGGGGAGCCACTGCAGAGAAGGCCTGTTCTCGTGTTGCCACCCTCCAGACCTCTGGAGGAGGCGGCACACAAAGAAGGGCCTCAGAAAGTTGATCTCAGGGTCTGGGTAGGTTTATATGGAAAGAGGCTGTCCTTGAGGTATTGCGGTCCTGAGCCGCTGAAGGTTTTATAGGTCAAAACCAGCACTTTGAATTGGGCCTGGAAACTAATTGGTAGCCAGTGAAGTTGGACCAGGGTCGGTGTAATATGCTCAAACCTTCTTGATCCGGTGAGTAACCTGGCCACTGAATTCTGTACTCCCAAAGAGCAAAATAAAATAAAATTGGGATTAAGGGGTTTTATCAGAACAGTGGAGGGCAGGTGTTTCGTGGTAGTGGCACTCACCCTTCTTTTGATATGAAATGCTCTGCAGGGAGGACAAAAGTGGGGGGGGTTGAGGAGGGTCAGTTGTGTGCGGAGTGAGAAATGTCCTTATTTTCATCTGAGGAATGTGCTTCATAGCTTTGGCTGCATTTAGGAAGCCTTTGGTTCCATTCTCTTCTATATGAGTCTACAGATTCAGGAAACAGCCTATGCAGCCCAACAGAAAGAGAACTGGGCTTTGAACACAGACAACTGTATTTGAAAATCCCTGAACAATAATAAATTCAATTCCTTAAGCAAGGTGCCATCTCGGATCCTAAAATGGGGTTATGAATAATGCACTTTAAGAAGGCAGTTATGGCAATTACTGATTTCAGGAGAGCAAATCATTTTTAATACTAAATACTACCAAAGTGGTAAACAGTTACTAAAATCATTGGTGGCGCCTGAGATGGATAATGCTATGTATTGCTGTACCACTGGGGAGAGGTTTGCATTTATCTATGATGATATGCTTTGTTACAGTTGTTTATGTCACTTCCCCCGGGGCAGACCTCATTGAAGTATTTCTGTGAATTACTGTCTGACTTGATTTCCTATTGTACTTTATTACAATAGCTTTCTCGCAATTGCTGATGGGCGAAGGGGAATATTCATGTGGGCGGTGTTAATTGTCATTTGTCTGTATGCATTTCTGATTTAATTAAACTTACCTATTTGGATCAGTGTTGCATCTCCTTTCTTCCTTTCAATGGCTATTTCATGTCCCTCTCTGTATCTAATAATTATCGCCCGAGGCAGTGGTGAGATCAAGTTAGACTGAGCCCCTTTGTTATTTCCACTTGCAGTTTGCTGAATCATATCATTATTTTAAAATCAGCAGACGAGGCAGCTAATACCAACAAGATAAATGTGGTCGACTGCTTTCCCCCCTTGATGTACGTTCAGCTTTAAAGGTGAACCAAAGCTGCAAATTACTGCCCTAAATATAAATGGATTTGGTTTACAGTGCTGAGTGCTACAGTTCAAAGAAAATGCTACCTAAGTTAGAGCTAGCATAATAACTCCCTTATCATCTGGATTAGTTTATATTTTACATTTGTATCCCACTTTTCCTCCAAGGAGTCCAACATGGGGTACATGGTTCTCCCTGTTCCCTTTTTGTCCTCACAACAACCCTGTGAGTTGTTTAGGCTAAGAGACAAAGACTGGTTCAAGATCACCTAGTGAGTTTTGTGATTGACTGCGGATTTGAATCCGGATCTCCCAGGCCCCTGTCCATCACTCTATTTCCCTAGATCTCAACCCTGGGCTGGACACCAAGATTACTGAGAAGGCACACTCTCAATTTCTACCCCTGTTGCCGATGGATGGCCCAATATGGACGCAACATTCTTACATTTGTATATCTGCCGCTCCTAGGTACAGATCAATGGATTCTGGGTTTTTATCTGAGATATTGACCACAGAAGCATCCCATTGTGCATCCCATTCAAACTGAGAAGTAATTATAGTTCATTTTTTGAAGTCCGAGCAATCATGATTTTGAAAGCTTCCCAACTAGACGGCATGTTTTGCGAATGTCTTCGGAATCTCCTGTGAGGTGAAACTACCAGGTTTTATTTGGTAAATGAGTGCTGGTAAGGTTTTAAATGGATTAAAGGGATAAAGGAGACTCTTAACACTAGCTGCTGTTTAGAAAGTCAATATCTACTACCCATAATAGTTACCACACAATGGTATCTGAGAACACAGCTGTTTCTTATTTATCCCAAAAAGAAGAGACATCTGCAGTATCCTGGAAACTGCTGTGTGACAAGCACAAGCACAAATCATTATTACACTCACCAGTGATAACTATGCCACAATCATACCCAATTATTTCCCATCCTCTTGTGGCTTCACATACACAACAGTTTGTGAGGGAATTGATAACACAGACAGTATAGCTCTAATGCTGTTAGACTCCTGTCATGAATGCTTACCTGAGTAGGTAACAATTAATGCACACAAGGGCAGTGTTGACATGACTAAAGGTACCCACAAATCAAATATCTTTCCATAGCAAGAAAATACATTGCTGGTCTTTCTAAGTGCCAGCAATGTTATTCTACTTGTGGTACTATTGATTTGAGAAAAGCTGGATTTGTTGCATGGCATCCCATTATCCTATCAAAGAAATAAACACAATCCAGGCTTCTTCGGTTATAAATATGTAATAGTCTCATCTTCTTTTCAACACTCCATGGAAGTGTCAGAGCAGAAAGGCAGCCTATATGTGGCTCCTTCCGACTGTATTGCGCAAGATTTCAAGGGTGGTTCAATACTACATGCTGTCATGAAGATCATGTCAAGCTTTGAGGAATTACATATAATCCTCTGAAATGCTTTCATTTCTAAGGAGCAAGATTTCATTGAGCAGACTTGGATTTTACCCCTGACTAGGAATAGATGGTTAAGACTACAGGGAGGGGTGAGTGTGGAAAAATTGCTTTGTTTTGCTGTTCCACTGAACAAAGCCTCTTTCAAGACAACAAGCTCCCATTAGTGGAGGGACACCATTGGATACAACACCCCCACCAAAAAAAATCTATATTTATTATTTAAACCATTTGTATACCACCCTTTATCCCATAGATTCCAGGGGAATGAACAGAAAGCATCAATAATAACTTGTGCCTACCATGTGTAAATCCAGAGGGTGTTTTGAGCAGGAACTCAAGGGAATTGAGTTCCCTTACCTTTTTAAAATCAAATAACTGATTTTTTGATCAAGGGATGGATGGGTGGGCCTAGAACACCCAATGTCTGAGCCAAAAAATCACCTATATCAGTAATCAATAAAGACGTGGCCATTTCTGATCCAGATCATTTCTGCTTGAGTTTATTATTCACATCTTACATTTAGCCACTGCCCGGCGGGAAAGCAGTGTGACTGGTTGTGCAATATACTGTACAAACAAACTTTGTGGTGAGCTTCCCCATCTTCTTCTTTTTGTGCAGGAAAAAAGCACTGAATAAATTTGTGTGCTGTCATTTGGGAAGGGGATTCTAACTAAGCTAATATAACACATAATTAATATCTTGGTTTTCCCAGTCAAGCTTATGAGAAAGGCTACACTCGCCCTTAAGAAGAGTTGATCCACCAAAGATTGGAAGTTGGCAAAGTGAGATTTCCTTATCTTCATTTCTTTACCACGTTTATATCCCATCTTTCCTCCAAGGAGCTCAAGGTGGCATACATGGTACTTTTCCTACTCAAGGTGCCCAGTGAGTTTCATGGCAGAACCCTGCCGTGGATTTGAACCCTGGTCTCCCAGCTCCTAGTTCTAACTACTACACCACACTGACTCTCTAAACCAAAACCTCCACCTCTTTTCTATTAGCATAAAAGCACCCGACTGCACTTTAACCCAGTAGATCAGGGGTAGCCTATGTGGTGGCCTCAAGATTTTGTTGGACCTCACCTCCCATCCCTCTGACCATTGGCTATGCTGGCTGTGGTCGATGGGAGCTGGAGTCCAGCAACATTTGGTGGGCATATTGCCTACTGCTGCAGTAGATGCTGCCAACTATTGGGTTTGGTTGGTGTTGTTTTGTATATAACTATGGATATATTCCCAGTAATATAACTGTATATTGATGTGATCTGGTATACCAAATGTTGCCCTTGGGTGCTATGGTAAGGAAAACGGTAAGGATTTTCTGAAGAACTGAAGGTTTGTCAAGATAGCCAACAGAGGATTTTTATTTGCCCAAGATACCTGCCACACATGGTTCTTTATCAATCATTTCAATCAGGGTTTGCTTGTTTCCTTGATTTTCAGGTACCCTTGTACTCCGAGGATAAGAAAATTGCCTTGGATATTCATTCTTGGCTAGCTTCTGAATTTATTTTCCCTGGCAAGATTCATCGTCTCAATTCACAGATGCTGCATCACTGTAAATCAATTGCAAATAGGCTCCTGTCACTTTTTTGGGTGGAGAACAGCCACATTTACTGTGTGCAGCTCTTGCAGTAAACACAGGGTCACTCTCTTAATGCCGAGGAGTCATCCACTGTTTACAAAAATACAAACCATCTCAGCAGACATCTGCAAAAGCATCTCGACCGAGAGCCTAATAAAACTTGCTCTCCAGCTGCATTAGAGTTCAAACTTGAGAATGGCACAAGCTGGTGGTTAAAGGTGAACTGGAGCTGAAATGAAAAGACTGGGAATATATGCAAAACACTTTGAAAAGGCAGGCCATGATACAACTCATACAGCACAGAGCTGTCTTTCATTGAGGAAGGGGGGGGGGAGCAGTTTTGCTTTTCCAGGAGACATAATGCTTCTCTGAGTGACACAGCTGACATTCCCAGACCCTTAACATAATCCCCTTGTCATATCTGTTGTTTCAGTTTGCCTTTTAAAAGAAGGCATAAAAGCTATTATTGGCACTAGCATGCGTTTGATGTGTGTCTTCCTTCCTCACACTATCTTTATGCAATTTTTAAAAATTATATCCCACCCCTTCTCCAAAGAGCTCACAGTGACAATCTAGCCTGCCTCCCTGAACCTGGTGTCTCTCCCGCTCTCCCCTAGATTACAATTCCCATCAGCCCAGTTATCATGCTCAATGGAATGGGATGGTGGAAGCTGTTGTCCAAGCACCAAGCTGGGGAAGCCTGAGCAAGCTTCAGAAAACCCTTGTGAGGTAGGCTAAATGGAATGAAAACAGCTTTTCCAAAGCCACCTAACCAGATTTATAGCCTAGCAGTACCTAGAATCTTGGGTTGAGATCCAGCATTCTTAAGACTATACCCACAATGGTTCTCCAATCCGAAGATCAACAGTTTTCCAACTCTCCTAACCACTGGAACAAATGTGGGAGAGAAATACTATCTAGCAAATTGCCACCATTTTAGCAATTGCCTTTGTAAATCTTCATATTAACACATCCCAACTGGAGCTTCTTTTACAACACAATCTGGGGGGGGGCCTGCATGTGGCCCCTGATCTCATTTTATATGGCCCCTGATGTCTCCTGAAGCTGCCCCGTTCTTCCATCCCATCCACGGGCCTTCCTTCCTGTCCATTTCTTCTCCTTACTTCCTTCTCAGGTTTTCTATATGTACACCACATTAAAATCAGAAAGCAAAGCAATCGCTTTTATTTATTTTCATGGACAGTAGCTGGTTTGTGGTACTCCATCAAACTCAGTGAGGTTTACTTCTAAGTAGACCTGCCTAGGACTGGGAAATCTACTCTGCGGTAGCCATGGTAAAAATGAAAGCCAGGTAGCCTTTTGTATGTGGCCCTGCCTACCTGCATGCTGCCCCCATTACCTTCATGGAATTCTGGCATTCAACAGGAAAAATGGTTTGCTTTTCTTCCAATATTCCCAATACAGGACCAAGAGGAGATGTACTAAGTCAGACCATTGATCCATCTAGCTTAGTATTGTCTGCACAGACTGGCAGCAACTGTCTAGAGTTTCAGGTAAGATTTTCTCTTAGTCTTATCTGAAGTTGGCAGAAGCTGAACCTGAGGCATTTACATGCTGAACTGGTACTCTGTGTCAATGAGCCCTTCTCCACTGGGAAAAAGATAATATGATGCCCCACAATAAAGAATTAAGCTGTTTTGGAAAAAGTCTGGCTAATAATAGCCAAAAAAAGCCACCCTCATTCATATATTGTCATCATCAAAACAAAGCAGGCATTGTTCATTAATATTCACAGGGAAGCGTCTTCAATAAACCAGTGTCACACTGTGCAGTATCACCAAACAGCTGTGCTTTCTTTCAGATAACTTGACTTCTGTCCTTGCCTAGCTGTTGATGGTGTTATTCTAGGAAGAGCTGGCCAATGGGAAACAGGTCATAAATGTGCCCCTGCCAGCCGCCAGCAGAGTGTCACAATGCTTACGGCCTGACACAGTGCACAGAGCACAGGGGTAAGAAAAGCACCAGGGCTACATTTATTTCATTGGTTTCAATAAGGCCATGCATGCATTTAACTACTCCAGTCAACAGTTCCTATTCCAGGAAATCTCTTTATATACATATGTTGCCTCACTTATAGAGCTCGGTTCTTTACTGCCACTCCTTATGTCTAGACATTTCCCACCCTGGTGTGTGTGTTTGTGCACATCCACACTGCAAACAACTTGTTAAACCTGGAAAAGAGGGTTTTTTACAACCACTTCTGACATAATGTGGGGTTCTTGAATTGCTTACCCTCTGACTTGTTTTTCCATTGATAGGAACTCCCTAGAGTATGTGTCCAGGGTCTGAGGGCATATGATGCAGTCATAACTACCCAGGAACATAAGAAAAGCCTGTTGGATCAGGCCAATGGCCCATCTAGTCCAGCATCCTGTACTCACAGTGGCCAAACAGATGTCTCTGGGAAACCTCTAAGCTCTAAGCACAAGAGCATTCTCCCTTCTTGCAGTTTCCAGCAAATGGTATACAGTGCCTCTGAACCTTGAGGCAGGAAATAACCATCCATCTCGCAATGGATCTGGTTGGGCTTGTTATAGACTCACCGCAGCTCAAACACATTCAGGAACATCTATCACTATCTGGAAGACCAGTTACAGGGTGCTGCTCTTGTGAAGCAAGGGAAATCTTTCACAAGTGTGGGAACACACAAAAGACCATTTTTGCCAAGGTCTCTCCAATGTTTCCCAGGTACGAAAACATGGGCACCAGTTGACTAGGCCAGTTGGAAGGCATGGGATTATCACCTGGAAACTGCAGTAACAGCAACGATCATCGTCATCATCACTCCATGCACAGATTACCCAGTGTGTGTCTCTAGATTAGGACTATTACCAGCACCATTCACAAGCCGCTCAAAACAGTATAGTGCCCTTGATAAACAAATGGTCGTTTATGGTTGAATCCTATGAGCTGTGCATCATCAGAGCAGAGCAGGAGGTCAGTTGTCCATACAGCCCATTATCACAGATTGACATACACAATGTCATAGCTGGCAGGATGGTGCGGCTGCCAATGTCTCCATACACCTCTCTGCCCTTCCCTGCAGAGGTGAATTTTGCTAGTCAAGAAGCTTTGCACAACAATTAGTTTTCTTCTTTCCTTGTAAACTCTTACATATGATTCCATAGCCTTTGGAAATTTCCAATGAGGCTGCAAGGGGCCACTGAGAGAGAATAAAATGCCTGGTGGGGCAGGGGGAGGTGTGTGTCTTGAGGCAGGTGGGCACCATCCTCTCAAGATCACGTCTGCCCTTGGGTCTCCTGGCTTATTTGCTCACACAAGGCCCTGCTATCCAAACACTTGTCATGTGGAAAATCTGCTTATCCAAACACCCGGAATTGGTACCCAAAGCACACACCACAGATTCAGATATCTGGACAGCTGGATCTGCACGTAACACTGTAAACAACTGAGATTGGACGATGACTCTCAGGGTCCCTTCCAACTCTACAATTCTGTGATTCTGTGAATCGCCATACTGAAAAGAGAGTAAAGAAATTTGTGGGCTGTGGAAGGTGTGGCCCATCACATGTTGATGGGTTATAGAACCCATCATCTTTGTCCACATTGGCTGTAGGTTGATGGGAGCGGGGAGTCCAGCCTAATCTAGACAGCTGCAGGTTCACCTTCCTTGCTATATAATATCCGCTTCAGGTACTAAATGCTTCAGTGCCTCTATGGAAAACAAACACAGATTTGAACAACCTGAAGCAAATCCACACTTCTGTCATGATCAGGTGCTGCAATTCTGGTGTTTAAAAGGAAACAAGGCCAGGGAAATAAATCATTATTGAGAATAGTTGAGAACAAGGGAGGAATTATAGTACATTTTACAGAGGGAAAGAGACAGAGAGGTTGGGGCTGTAGCAGCCAAGCAATACTAATGAGACCTATTTGGTGAAATAAGTAGGCATTGTGCCAGATGTGAAAGGATAGGCTTTGCCAATCCTTGTATAGCGTAGCTTCATTCCAAAAGTCAGCAGAAAGGGGGGTTTAAAAGTCTTAATTCTTTGGGGCGACCTTATTTCACTATGGAGAATCATCCATACACACACATACACACACACAAAAGTTCCTAGTCCTCAGAATTACAGAATTCTATTAAATGCCACAATGCTGGGTATTTAAAAACTCCTTCATCCTAGATCAGAGATGGGAATCCTGTGACCTTCCAGGCATTGTGGGACTACAACCCCCACCAGCTGTAACAAGGATGGCTGAAGACCATGGAATGTGGGAGTTGTAGTCCAGTAACATCTGGAGGGCCACAGCTTCCCCATCCCTGTCGCAAAAAAGCTGAAAATAATTGATTGGATAAGAAGTTTTAGAATTCTACCAGAATTCCCTCATACAGCACCTTTTCTCTTTCTTTCTTTCTTTCTTTCTTTCTTTCTTTCTTTCTCATTATTCAGCCGAAGGAGATATTGAGCTTTGGAAAACAAAAGGAATGGAGTCTGGAAAGGAATTTAGCTTAGTCGCTATTTCTGCCCCTGACTTCACTTAAGAACAATACAGTGGTACCTTGGTTTAATATCAGCTTTGTTTATGAACAACTTGGATTAAGAATGCTACAAACCCAGAAGTGGGTGTTTTGGTTTGTGAACTTTGCTTTGGAAGCAGAACATGTTCCGCTTCCTGTTGAGTGTAAATTGAGTCCCCTGCTGCTATGGGAAAGCATGCCTTGGTTCAAAAACGCTTTGGTTTAAGAACGGACTTCCGGAACTGATTAAGTTCGTAAACCAAGGTACCACTGTACTTCTTTTTTTTTTCTTCTTCTTTTTGCCAAAGTTTCCAGTGTGTTACTTAGCTGAAGTAACTAAGCAATGGAATATCACAAAGAAAAAAATATATACACATTTTGAATATTAAGTGGATGCAGCACCTAGCACACATTTGAGACTCTCAATTTAACCTAGTGCCAGCAACACAAGACAGATCATAATGCTGATAATGGCTCAACAATCTACAAGAGATGCAGAACTACTTATATTTTGTGTTATGAAGCTTCCCCAGAAAACTGCTGACAATGTCAGAGGTTTCAAAGCCCCATTCCTCATTCTCTGCAACATTTTGAGTTTTATGCAGATGTTTTGTTGCCTCGGGGGAGCTGCTTTAGAGGTTTTATAGCAGAATGCATTAACTAATCATGCTCAGATTCCTTAGAGAGGAACAGAGAATAGGTATTTCAAGCTTAAAATGATTTTGCACACTTTAAGGGGGCTCCCGAAATCATCTTTGTCCATGGAGACTCAGATGGCCTCTGTGACAAATAGCGCCTACCACCAGTTTCAGCAGGCATGTCAACTGCGCCCTTTTCTCACCCAGGATAATATTGGCCACTGTGACACATGTGTTGGTAACCTCATGCCTGGACTATTCCAGTACACTCTGCATTGGACTTCTCTTGCAGCTGGTCCAGAGGTTGCAGCTGGTGCAGAATTTCTGGCTGATGAGTGGTGCTCCTTATCAGGTACATATTGTGCCAGTACTGAGGAATCTGCGCTGGCTACCTATTAGCCACCAAGACAGTTTTAAGGTTCTGCTAATACCAAGCCCTAAAAAACTTTAGACCAGGTTATCTAAAAAACAAAACAAAAAATCTTCTTCCTCCTTGCCCAATAAGGGCATTATGATCAGCAAATGGAACCTGCTTAGTTTTGCCATGGCCCGATGATAATCTGCTTGTAGTAATATGGAGGCAGGCTTTTTCACTAGTGGGATCACTAGTTGTGGAATGCCCTAGTTGTGGAATGCCTTCCCTCCTAAAAGGCATTCCGCCAGCTCCTGAAGACACACCGATTTAAAGCAAACTTTCCCCTGAATCAGAACTTCTGATTTTATCGTTTTAACTGTGCTTTTTTTTACATGTTGTTTTTTTTAAAAAACTAGCTTGTTCTGTGTTTTAATAAAGGGTGCTTTAATGCTATGATGAAACTGTTATGGCGCGTTTTAATTATGTGTGGATTTATCGTTGGAAACCACTTAGAAGTCTTTTTGGCATATAAGCGATATGTAAACAATAAAAAGGGGGGTTGCTAAGAAGTGCCGTCGCACAGCAGCCCTTATTTTATGTGCATAGAATTCAGTGCTACTGCTATATGAAGGCTGCAATTTTAATTTAAACACATCGAGTACGCTTTCCAAGTTTAGTTTTGGGATGTGTGTAACACATGAATCCCATTCCTCTGCCCCTGGTGTTCATCAATAACCTGACTCAGTGTCCATTTACAGCCAATGGAAGACTCCCACTATTCTTTAGAGGGCTTTGGTCCATGCCCAGATGAACTACAAACTGAAATTCCTGCTTTACAGGGGGGAGGCAGAGAGGCAAAGGCAGAGAATAGGTAGAAAACCTTCCTAATTTAAATAGCCCCAGCCTTTGTATACTCAATTACATGTCAGGCAGGTGGAAATGTCAGTACAACGGTTATTGAAATTAAGACAGAGAGCTACTCCTTATATCACAAAACAAAACAAAACCAAGCCCACACACTATTTATTCTGACACCTAGGAATCTGCTCTAAATAAACAGCTCCTGTGCCAATTTGTTTCAAGGAGTTTTGAGTTTCTGCTCCCTCTATACGCAGCAGCGTGGAGTTGATGAGAATTTTGACATTAAGCTGTTTGTACACCTGCTGTAGCTGAAATGAAAACATTAATTGACTTTCATAATTAAAAATTGCTTCCAGGGTTGTTGGCCAAATACTAACTTGAAGCAGAGAGTGCTACTTAAGAAGGAAAGGGGAGAGAGCATCATTTTAGTGTAATCGCTTGTGTGTTCGCAATACTGTTTACCATGGTGGATGTGAGCAATGGGGGTGCTCACATTTTACACGCAAGAGGAACCGAGGTGAAATTCAGTTCAGTTCTCATTTATAGATGACCCTGCAAAATTTGCGCTTTCCAAAAGAAAATTTGAACCAAGAACACAGCCGTTCTTTGAAATTCATGCTTCTCCAAATTTTGCAATGCAGTTCTCCAGCCAAGTCATTCATATAAAAATACATATATTAAAGTATATATGCATATACAGTTGTACCTCGGCTCTTGAACACCTTGGGAGTCGAACGTTCCGGCTCCCGAACGTTCGAAAACTGGAAGTGAGTGTCCTGGTTTTCAAATGTTCTTTGAACGTCCAATGGGGCTTGCACGGTTTCTGATTGGCTGCAGGGACTTCCTGCAGCCAATGAGAAGCCATGCATTGGAAGTCAAACATTTCAGAAGTCGAATGGACTTCCGGAACAGATTCTGTTCGACTTCCGAGGTACGACTGTATTAGTGAAAATAGCATGGGGAAAATGCATTATGTTAGGAACAGAAGAGCCTGCTAGACTAGGCCAACCTGATGCCAGGGAAAACCTCTCCTCTGCTGCACTCTCCTCTGCTGTGGCTTTCAGCAAGTGGCATTCAGGGGTATTTACTTCCTCTGATGTGGAAGGGCCACAGGTCTGAGATTTCCCACATCTGGCTCAGAAGTACATAAGAGGAAACATCAAAGGAAGTTTCATCATATTCTAATGGTAGGTTGCACAATGAATGTGTGAAAGGGTAAAAGGATTGTTTTGTTGTGTATATTTTTTCTTTTAAATTGAGCCATGTTAGGTCATCCCTAACTCCCCAGGCAATCAACAGAAACTATTTTTATCCCTTCAATGCAAGAGAGTGATATGAATATTCAAATATGATCTAATTAATTTTCCAAAAAAACAAATGTCTTTCTGCCAGCACATGGATTATCACAAATATATCCTTCAGAAATACAGAACAAAACAGAAGCCAAACTTTAGAGTTCAAAAACAAAGGCTGAATAACAATTATATCAAACAGTTCACAGTCTTCTCCAGCTATAAAAGCAAAAATGTCTTTAATCTTTCACAAATTACTACTGCCTTTTTCAAAAACATTATCTTATAGCTATTTGGAGAAGCCTATAGGTTTTATCTTTTTAAATGCATTTTCTGTAAGTTCCCATAAAGATTTTCTCCTTTTCGTTCCATTTTTTTTCTTTACAAATATATGCATATTGGTTGGCTGAACACCTGCAAATAAATTAATCTGTGGAAAATCATACATCACTAAACTCCTAAATACATATTCTGTCTTTGTTGCAGCAGATGCAAGATTTTTCCCCATTGGATTCAAATTCAGATAATGATAACTACACGATATCCATTTCCAAACTGCAACCCCTTGTGCCTTTACTCACAAATAAAATTTTGATGCATAAATGGGCATGTGCTATGAAACAATGTTGCCCATGATGGCTCTATCTAAAACAGGGGTTGTCAACCTGGTCCCTACTGCCCGCTAGTGGGCGTTTCAGGAGTCTAGGTGGGCAGTAGGGGGTTCTACGGCACAAGCTGAATCCTCCTTCCATCAAGCACTGGTGGGCAGTAAGGAAATTTTACCATCAAGAAAGATGCATTAGTGGGCAGTAGGTATAAAAAGGTTGACTACCCCTGATCTAAAAGAAGAAGCAATCGACAGATCCCTGCTGAATAGTATGCCATGTATACAACACACATGCAACTTCTTAGCAAAGTGAAGAGTGTTGTGATGGGGGACTTAGATACAAGAGATGAGCCTGTCTTCACATGCAAGGCTAGTTCCTAACTCACTGAGGGTTTGAGACCCATCAGCTACCCTCACCAGGCTTAGCTGGCTAGTCAAAGGCATTTCCTGGGGTGTGGCTGCTGTCATGTGCTGACTGAGTGCCTGGGGGTGGGGACCAAAGCTGGACAAGCCACCCCAGAAAGTGCTCAACATGTCTTCCAACAGAAGTAAGATCCTTCCCCTAACACCCCATATACAAGTGGGAGTTTGCTATTATCTTCATGTCTTGCTTGTGGGCTTCTCATATGTTGGTCTCTGTGAAAGCAGAATACTGGACTAGATGAGTCTTTGGCCTGATCTTTCAGGGCTATTCTTGCATTCTAATGAACTCTAACAAAGAAGACTGTCTGTTCCAAAGAAGCAAATACTAAGTGCAACCAAGTTTCTAAAGTCATCAATGACAAACAAATTCTTTAGAGATGACTTCAAGGGGCACTTTGTTGCTGCAGTGGTGCCAAATTTCTGCCTGAGGTGTATCATTCAGATTGTGTTTACTTTGGGAGGTTATTATTGGTAAAATGTTGCAACAATGCAGTTTCACTGTCATCTCTGCAAAGGCAATTTGGAAAGAGGACAATAATTCAATATACTGTCCTCATCCAAGGAAGCTGCGTTCAACAAAGGAGGTGCAGCAGTGATTGAAGAATGAACACAGCCAGGTGTGAAGGAGGTTCTTATGAAATTTATAACCCCAAGAACTATTATTCCAGAAAGATCTGGTGGATCATAAATAAAAGCAGCAAGCAAAATAGTCACCTCAACATACAGTCAAAAGTAATAAAAGAGACTGTAAACACAACACTTAAAGCACCAGGAAGATAGAGAAGTGCACTCCATACTCTCAGCCTCTGCAGTACTTAAAATGTATTAATCAGGGTTGTTATCATTGATTTAGAAGGAAAAATTGATAACACGGAATTCATAAATCTAGCCGTAGCGTGACAGATACACTGCTTATTTAAACTAGATTTAAATGAATACCTATTCTATTGAAGATTGCTTGATTACACTACTAAATTAATCTTGTTTTATTTATTGACATACGTATTGGTTTCATGCATAATTTCTTCCTATTGAATCCCACTGTTTATGCATAATGTCAGCATCAATACAAATAAGGCATGTTACAACAATATTATTATACTTCCGCTGCTCCAGAAGTCACTATGGCCCTAATGGAGAGAATACACATTTCTGAATTACTACATAGCGTATTTGCTTTCAGCCATTGGTTTTTCAGTGAATGTAAGATCTTTCATCCGTGTTTACTTTTAGCTAGGACTTTATGGTCTCAGTCAATGTGTAGCATGCAAACTTCAATTAATACTTCAATACTCCAGTAGTATAAGGCATATGGGAGCAGTATTGGGGGTGATAGTTATTAGAGTCCAATGACATTCTGAGGGTCAAAGTTCCTCATGCCTGTTGTATATATTGCTAATCTTGAAAATTAATTCTTTCTTTGAAATCTGTGCTAGCAAAGCAAAAACAAAAATGAAAAAGGCCTTATCCTTAAATTGGCTTTGACCCATCAAATATGACAGAAAGCCAACAGCACTGTCTCCAAAAGTGATATGAGGGACCCATCCAATTAAAAGACATGTCTGCCTGGACTTCACTAGAACTCCCATATAATTAGAAGTGGTTGTCAAAATTCAAAATGTTAATCCCCTTTCAGTGACATTTTGTTATATGTGGCAACAACCCATTCTTATTCTGTGTTACTCAAAAGTCTAAATGCCTTCCTAATTTCCTACTCAAAGAATATATCGACATAAAGTCAAATGCAGAGAGCCTACGGGATGTGCTCAACTGTCCTGCTCAGAGCAGATCCATTGAAATTAACGAGTCCAAGTTAGTCATGTCTATGAATGCATCTGGGTCTACTCTAAGCAGGGCTAGCATTGGATACCTCCAGTGTGAGGTTGTTGTTGTTGTTGTTGTTGTTGTTGTTGTTGTTGTTGTTGTTGTTATATTAAAAAATCCTCTATGGAGACTAGATTACCCTCATGGCCCCTTCCTACTCTACAATTCTATGATTCTACGATTCTGCCTATATAAGCACTTAGGTCACTTTTGGTTATAATATGACTATTTCTTAATGGTAAATAAATCATTTATAATCCATCATTTATAATTGAGAGCCAGTGTGGTGTAGTGGTTAAGAGCGGTAGTCTCGTAATCTGGGGAACCGGGTTCGCGTCTCCGCTCCTCCACATGCAGCTGCTGGGTGACCTTGGGCCAGTCACACTTCTGTGAAGTCTCTCAGCCCCACTCACCTCACAGGGTGTTTGTTGTGGGGGAGGAAGGGAAAGGAGAATGTTAGCCGCTTTGAGACTCCTTAAAAGGGAGTGAAAGGCGGGATATCGAATCCAAACTCTTCTTTATTCATTGAGTAGCATAATACCCCATTTCAGTTCATGTATGGCTGAAAGAGACAGAACCCAATGTCTGGAAAGAGAGAAAATTCAGCTCAGTAACATACAGTTCTCAAGTTGATTCAATATTCACCAGTGGTTCACCCCCAAACCATTCTTGAATGTCAGAAAAGGGTCATCAACATCAAAATGAAAGCTGGTTAGCTCAGTGGGTTGGGCTGTGGTGCTGACAACACCAGGGTTGCAGGTTCGATCCAGCTGCATATCCCTGCATTTCAGGGGGTTGGACTAGATGGTCTCCAGGGTCTCTTCCAACTCCATGATTTGATGAGTTCATCATTATAGCCTGCCTTCCCAAAACGCTCTGAATGTCTTTTGCCTAAAGGGAGTCCTTAGCAGCAGTCACACAGATAAAACAATTCCAAGTACAGAACAACAATAAAGTTTAACATATTCTATTTAGAGTGCTATATTGGCCAGTAGCAAATAATGAGGAGAGACATTACTGAAAACAAAATATAAACAAGAAGCCTCTTGCAGGCAGAGAAACCACATTTGAAGTATATTAGACCTGGACCCCTTGGATGCAGTCTGAGGAACTGGGAGCACACAATGCTGCCTTATATTGTGCCAGACCATTGATCCATCCAGCTCAGTATTGTCTACACTGACTATGGACATTTTCCAGGGTTTCAGGCATGAGACTCTCCCAGCCCTACATGGAGATGCCAATGGAGATTGAACATGGGAACTTTTTCATGCAAGGAAGAAGTTCTGCCACTGATCTATGGCCCTTCCTCAAATTGTTTCTTTCCTAGCATTCCTCCACCTGGTTTATGAACTTCTTCCTTCCATTTGTGCCTTAATACAATTGGTCCATCTACCTCACTATTGTCTACCATGACTCAGTGCACACCTCCAACTTACATTTAATATCACTTTGACATAATAATAATAATAAGAAGAATAAGAATAAGAATAAGAATAATAAATAATTATTATTATCTCACCCATCTGGCTGGGTTTCCCCAGCCATTCTGGGAGGCTCTCAACAAAATAATAATAATAATAATAATAATAATAATAATAATAAACATCAAACATTAAAAACTTCCCTAAACAGGGCTGCCCAGATGTCTTCTGAAAGTCTTCTGATAGTTGTTTATTTCCTTGACATCTGATTGGAGGGCATTCCACAGGGTGGGCACCACTACCGAGAAGGCTCTTGCCTGATTCCCTGTAACCTTACTTTTCGCAGTGAGGGAACTGCCAGAAGGCCCTCAAAGCTGGACTTCAGTGTCCAGGTTGAACAATGGGGGTGGAGAAGCTACTTCAGGTATACTGGGCCAAGGCAGTTTAGGGCTTTAAAGGTCAGCACCAACACTTTGAATTGTGCTCAGAATGGTACTGGGAGCCAATGTAGGTCTTTCAGGACCAGTGTCATGTCTTCCCCCAAAGAATCCTGGGAACTGTACTTTGTTAGGGGTGCTGAGAGCTGTTAAGAGATACCTATTCCGCTCACATGGCTACAGTTCCCAGACTAGTTTTACAACCAATCCCACTTCCCAGGGAACTCTGGGAAGTGTGGCTCCGTGAGGGGAGCAGGGGTGAAGATCCTTCACCCTGGGGGAAAAATAAGTCTATTTTAGGACACAAGAAATAGGAAAGAGTAGCTTACCGATCACAACCTAGTCATTTGTTTAGAAGCATAGGATGCTTCCTTATACTGAGTTAGCCCAAATGAGTTTGACCATTTGGTATTGTCTACACCAGAGTTTCCCAAAGTTGGGTTTCTAGCTGTTTTGGGACTACCGTTCCCATCATCCCTGACCACTGGTCCTGCAAGCTAGGCTTGATGGGAGTTGTAGTCCAAAAACACCTGGAAACTCAAGTTTGGGAAACCTTGGTCCACACTGTCCAACAGCAGCTCTCCAGGGTTTCAGACAGAGTCTTTTCCAGCCATACCTGGTGATGCCAAGGATTGAACCTGGCACCTTCTGCATGGAAAGAAGATGCTTTACCACTGAGGTATGGCCCTTCCCCGCTTTCTTGTGAAGGGACCACAGGAATGCATTTAAGAATCCGCTGATGCTGCCAACATTCCACGTGCTGCCTGATAATCTTCAGCACAATGGCAGCGATAAACTTAGAAGCGACCCTCCAGCATGGAGACAAAAAAACGTACACAAACAGCATGCATTTCACCACAGCTGCGCATGGAAGAGATTAAAGCTGCAATCAGGCTAAATGCTGCAAAAGGCACCTGCAATTACTGCTCTATACAAGATTAAGCCGGCATTTATTTTAGGCCCAACTTTACATACTGGCATTCAGAATTCCGATTCAAATTAGTAACACATTGGAGAGCAGTGCATGTGTTGTTGTTTTTTAAAAAAACCAAGTGAAAATAACTAACAGATTTCTTCGGAAAGTCAAAATGGTAATAACAGGCAGTGCTGCCAAAATCAGAAGACACTTCATGCTGTTTTCACTTAACATCAACCTAATGGGAATTAGCACCTCCTCTGCAGACCTTCCGTGAAGCCCTGAGAGAAGGGAGCATCTAAAGGGCCTGAATATTCATGGGCCGAAATAGGATGTATGCATGAACATAAATAGGATGTATGCATTTTATTAAAAGGTACTTCTTAACTGAAAGCACAGGATGTTAAATCTTGGGAGTGCTCAGATCCTGGCCCCATGCATGTCCCACAGGACTGAAGCTCTGTTCGCACCTTCAAAATGTGTAGACTTAAACATGTTGGAAGGGGGTGGATATGACATCAGTTGTCCTAATCTCCAATCTCCTGTATCCAGCAAAGGGTTTGAAAGGAGCCCCTTTCCTGCTTTGGCAGGGGATGGGGTGGACTTAGATGACTTCTCCCATCTCTGTCAGTCTATGTTTTCACAACTGTACATGTGTAGGTGCTGTACCCACCAATGGGAGATCATATACAGTATTTGCAGAGTTCTTGAATGTGCAAAAGATGGGAGGATAGTGAGGGTTATCTGGTACCTTATTCACACATTCAACCTTTAAGTCGAGGATGGGGAAACCATGACTTTTCAGATGCTACTGGACCATAATTCGCATCCTCCCTGACCATTCGCCATACTGGATGAGGCTGGTGACAGCTGGAGTGCAACAACATCTGGAAGACCACCGGTTCCCCAACCCTGCTATAAATTTTGAAGGTGCAAACAGAGCTACAGTCTCCATGTAAAGCCAAATTCTCATTTTCATCTCAACAACCTCTCTGTTGTTTCATGCTACAAGGAAATCCTGCAAGATCAGAACTGCTCCTGATGCAGTCAACACACCCTCTCACCAGGTGCTTTCCAACAAAATGCTTTCCCTATCAGTAATAGTACTTGTAGTATGATACCAAGTGTCATATCACATAAATCTCCTTCCTATTTTAGTCTAAAGATGGGGAAGGAGTTTGCTTGGTCTTCTTTGGTTCTCAATGAACTGGCCTGATCAAATGTTCTCAAACTTGCTTGCAGATCAGAGCACAGCTCCAGGTCAGATTACAGACTTCTCTGAATTTTTTTTTTTTTAAATATTTTTTTAAATTTTCATAGTACACAATATACATACAAGATCCCTTCACCAAAAAATAGTACACAAAAAAGCCAGAACAAATACACCAAAAAACCATATAGAAAAAAGGAAATAAAAAAGAAAAAAGAAAAAGAAAAAAACCAACCATTCAATACATTTTTTATATATATAACTAACTGGACTCCCTCACATCTCCTTTACCCTGCATTATTTATATTAAAAATATCAGCAAATTATTACCTTGTTTCATACCTTATTTTGTACTTTCCAAATATTATACTTCTAAATTTAAGATAATTTTTATCATTTACTCATACCTTAAATTTAAACATATTGTTGCCTTAAATTTCAACCTTTTCTTACTTATAACTTAATTTTCTATTTTACAAAATCTATTTGCTGGAACTGAGATTTTCTAAATCGTGCAGATACTTAACATTCATACAACTTATATTGTTTTTGTAAATAGTCCTTAAACTTCTTCCAGTCCTCTTCCGTTGTTTCTTCTCCCAAGTCTCGGATTCTGCCAGTCATTTCCGCCAATTCCATATAATCCATCAATTGCGTCTGCCACTCTTCCAGTGTGGGCAAGTCTTGTGTCTTCCAATACTTTGCAATAAGTATTCTTGCTGCTGTTGTCGCATACATAAAGAAACTTCTGTCCTTCTTTGACACTTTCTGGCCGACAATGCCCAAGAGGAAGGCCTCCGGTTTCTTAAGGAAGGTATATTTAAATACCTTTTTTAGTTCATTATAGATCATTTCCCAGAAGACCCTCACTTTTGGGCATGTCCACCAGAGGTGAAAGAATGTCCCCTCAGCCTCTCTACATTTCCAACATTTATTATCAGACAGGTGATATATTTTTGCAAGCTTGACTGGGGTCATGTACCACCTATATATCATTTTCATAATATTCTCCTTCAAGGCATTACATGCCGTGAATTTTATTCCGGTGGTCCATAACCTTTCCCAGCCCTCAAACATAATGTTATACCCAATATCCTGAGCCCATTTTATCATGGCTGATTTAACAGTCTCATCCTGTGTGTTCCATTTAAGCAGCAAGTTATACATTCTCGAAAGTACCTTAGTCTTTGGTTCCAACAGTTCTGTCTCTAATTTCGACTTCTCCACCTGGAATCCTATCTTTTTATCCAATATAAAAACCTCTTGAATTTGAGCGTAGTGTAACCAATCTTGCACCTTATTCTTTAATTTCTCCAAGCTCTGCAACCTCCATTTGTCTCCAATTTTTTCTATTATTTCCCAATATTTCGGCCAACAGGCCTCCATATTGAGTCTTTTCCGGGCCTTAGCCTCCATTGGTGATAGCCATCTCGGGGTCTTACTTTCTAGTAAGTCTTTATATTTTGTCCAGACAATAAATATTGCTTTTCTGACAATATGGTTTTTGAACATTTTATGAATCTTTACCTTGTCATACCACAAGTATGCATGCCAACCAAAAGCATTGTTAAACCCTTCCAGATCTAGGACATCAGTGTTCTCAAGAAGTAACCAATCTTTCATCCAGCAGAAAGCTGCAGCTTCATAATATAACTTTAAATCTGGCAGGGCAAACCCCCCTCTTTCTTTTGCATCAGTTAATATTTTAAATTTTATTCGGGGCTTTTTGCCCTGCCAGATAAACTTAGAAATATCTTTCTGCCATTTTCCAAAACATTCCACTCTGTCCACAATCTGTAGAGTTTGAAACAAAAACAACATCTTTGGCAATACATTCATCTTTATAGCTGCAATTCAACCCAGCAAGGAAAGTTTCAATCTTGACCAAATTTCTAAATCCTTTTTAATTTCTGACCAACATTTTTCATAATTATCTTTAAATAAATTCAAATTTTTAGCAGTCAAATTAACCCCTAGGTACTTCACTTTTTTAACCACATTTAACTCTGTCTCATTCTGAAACCTTTCTGCTTCCAAAGATGTCAGATTTTTTACCAAAACCTTAGTTTTTTGCTTATTCAATTTGAATCCCGCCACCCGACCAAACTCATATATCAGTTCCAAAACTCTTTTCGTACTAGATTCTGGCTCCTGTAATGTTATTACCAAGTCATCTGCAAAAGCTTTCAATTTATACTGTTTCACTCCGACCTGTATTCCTTGCACCAAGGGGTCCTCCCTAATCATGTTCAAAAGCACCTCCAGGACTGAAATAAATAACAGAGGGGATAAGGGGCAACCTTGTCGTGTTCCTTTTTCAATTTTAAACTCTTCTGTCACCACATTGTTAACTATCAATTTAGCTTTTTGCTCTGAGTAAATTGCCTCTATTCCATTTTCAAACCCCCGTCCCACTCCCATCCCTTCCAAGTTTTTCTTCATAAACCTCCAAGAAATGTTGTCAAAGGCCTTCTCCGCATCAATAAAAATTAACACTGCTTTTGTGTTAATATTAGTTTGCAAAAGTTCCAAAATGTCTATAATGTTCCTAGTATTATCAAACAAATGTCTACCTGGAAGAAAGCCTGCCTGATCTTTATGAATTACTTCATTTAGCACTTTTTTAAATCTACTTGCCAAAATATCCGCAAAGATTTTATAATCCACATTTAGGAGTGAGATGGGACGGTAGTTCTTAAGTTGAGTCTTTTCAGATTCCACTTTAGGTATCAATGTGATGAAAGCTTCTTTCCACGATTCTGGTGCCTTCTTCCCCTCCATGATCTGGTTACAGACCTCCATTAGTGGTTGTGTCAAAAAATCTTTCAATGTCTTGTAATACTTGGAGGTAAGACCATCAGGTCCTGGAGATTTGCCTAGTTGCATATTCTGAATGGCACCCTCAATTTCTTGTTGCGTTATTTTATCATTTAGGATTGTTCTCTTTTCCTGGGATAATTTTGGTAGTCCATTAATTTTTAGGAAATGGTCTATCTCAGTCTCTTCCTGCGGCCCTTGCATATAAAGTTGTTTGAAATATCTCTGGAAGCACTTTCTAATTTCCTCTGGTTTCTGGATATTCCTCCCTTCAATCTCTAAATTGATAACCGTGTTCAATTTTTGTCTCTTTTTCAACTGCCATGCAAGCAGTTTCCCACACTTATTCGCTGATTCAAATGATCTTTGTTTCATCTGTTTAATTTTCCACTCAACTTCTTGATTTATCAATTTAGCGTATTGTGCTTGGTAAAATTTAATTTCTCTCAGAACCTCCTGTGATTTAGGTTTTGATCTCAATTTTTTCTCACCATCTCTTATCTTGTCTAAAATCTTATCCTTTTTTTCATTCCAAAGTCTTTTCTTTATTGTGTTCTGTTGTATCAAAAACCCTCTCATAACTGCTTTACATGCGTCCCAGATTATTCTTTTTTCCACCGTAGTATTCAAATTTATTTCAAAATAGTCTTTTAAAGTTTTTTGGGCCTTCTTGACAATCTCCTGATCTCTTAATAGGGTGTCATTCATTTTCCATCTGAAGGAACCGGTTGGAATAAGTCTCATTTCCACTTTCATAGCATTATGGTCGGAGCAGGTTTTTGGGCAGATTTCCACTTTTCTAGTCTTAGGTGCCAGTCCTCTAGTTATCCATATTTGGTCGATTCTTGTCCATGACAGGTGGGCTTCAGAAAAGAAAGTTCCTTCTCTGCCTAAGGGGTTCTTTGTCCTCCATATATCAATCAAATCCATATTGTCAGTTAGTTCAAAGAAAGTTTTAGGTAGTCTGCCGTCATTTGTTAAATTTTGATTTTGTGACTTATCCATATTCGTAGAGACCACTCCATTCATATCTCCCATCATAATGATGTTGGTATAGTCCAGATAGTCCAGAATTGTCTCATGCAGTTTCCTGTAAAATTCTCATTTCCCCTCATTCGGCGCATAAATTCCTAATATTAAAAACTTTTCTCCTTGGACCTGTATTTCAATTGCCAAAATTCTTCCTTGCTCGTCTTTAAATAAGAGTTTTGGTGACAGGCTCTCCTTTGCATAAATCGCCACTCCTCTTTTCTTAACTTTGTCCGATGAAATAAATTCTTGGCCTAGTCTTTTATTAATTAACACTTTTCTGTGAAGCCTAGTCACATGTGTTTCCTGCAAGCAAATAATGTCCAATTGTTCTTTTTTCAATATATGAAAAATTCTTCTTCTTTTTTCTGGGGAATTTCCGCCATTTATATTCCAACTAAGAAGCTGCAGAGACATCCTGGATCAGTCTGTTAGTCCTGTGGTGGCGTCTCTTTCTTTTGGTCCTCTGGTCCCAAGGGTGTAGGTGCAGGTGTAGGTATAGGTGGAGGTGGTGGCCAAGATCCTGTTGTTCCTTTCTGTAGGTCCTCTTCGTGGTCGTTCAAAAACTTTTGTTGATCTTCTGCTGTTTTGATTTTAACTTTCTTTCCTTTGAAGTTGAAGGATAGTCCTTGAGGGAACTCCCACCTAAAGGGAATTGAGTTGCTTCTCAGTAGTCTTGTTAATTCTATATAAGTATCTCTAAGGTCCAAAAGTTGTTTCGGGATGTCTTTGTAGATTTCTGCCTTGATGCCTTGAATAACAAGTGATTTTCCAAAATGAAGGCCTAGTATTTTATCTCTCTCTTGCTTAGATCTCAAGATGATCAGACAGTCTCTGGATCTGTCCTTCCTCACCACTCTTCCCAATCTAAAAGCAGTTACAATTTTAAAGTCCTTATCTTCTTCTATACCCCAGAACTTTGTAATTTCTGATGTCAAATAACCAATCAGATCTCCCTGTTCAAGTTCTGGGATAGCTCTCAACCTAAGATTATTTTCCCTATTCTTCAGTTCCGTCATAGCCAGGTAGGCCTGCTGTTCATTGATCTGTTTGTGCAAGGGCTTTACCTCCACTTTTAATGCGTCAACTTTCTGATTGGCTGCCTCTGCTTTCTGATTGGCTTCCTCAGCCAATTTACGATATTCCACAGTTGCTTCCTGAATATTCCCAATTGCTTGTGTGTGTTGAGCAACTTGATCAGTCAGTTTGCTAATAGTGGCTGTTGCTTGGTCAATTTTGGACGAATGCTCATCCGCCTTTTTATTTAAAATTGCCAGTTGTTCCAAAATTTGATTTAAAACTGTTTCAGATTCTCCAGATGCCATATCCTTTGGTGCAGTTTGCGCAACTACCTCTTCTTGTACTAGAACAGCTGGGACAGAAGATCTGCGTGGCTGAGAAGTCAAAGTTGTTTGTACTAGTTGTTTAGCTTTCGTTTTAGCCAATCTTGCTTTCCCTGTGCCACTCATTCCAATCCTGACTACGTGCCAAGGTTAAGTTGTATACAGTCCCGTGGGAAAGACAGTTCCAAAGAGTAAACAACAAGGCAGCAAAGAGTCAAAACAAAATACAGTTCCCAGAAAATTATAAATCCAAAGTCCTCTAGGGGGAGTACAGAAAGAAAGGACTGTTCCGCCATTAAAATCCCAGCAGTTAAAGACAGATTTAAAGAGAACCTTCAAATTCCTTTTGGTTTATAGAGCTTCTTCAATGTTGAAACAAAGTCTTTGAAGATGTGCAAGATACAGTTCCCCAGTTTGTAACTAAACTGTAGCGCTCAAATGTAGCACTTTCAGAATTAAAAACATTTCAGCAATTTGACAGCTCTTTGTTGCCCCGGCAGTCCGTGACTTTGGGCTTCTCAGTTTATAAATCCACAAAGGAGAGGAAAGGTCCAATCAAAAGCCAGCAAAATTAAAGCAAAATTGTCTCTTTTCAATTATTATTAAAAACAAAGTTCAATTATTGTGCGAAAATCCACACTTTTTACAGCCCTTTTTGAATGCTTCCAGCTTGTCAAAATCTTTGCTTTGATCCTTTAAGCACAGTCAGGAGACGGACTTCCTGGTTACGTCTCCCGCTTTTAGCCGAATTTCAATCACTTTAGTCCCAAATTTTTAGGATCCCCTACTCACGGGTTTGTAGTTTGAAGTCTGATGTTCCAGGAAATTTTGAAGGTGCAAACAGAGCTACAGTCTCCATGTAAAGCCAAATTCTCATTTTCATCTCAACAAAACCAATAGAGTCTACCTCTCTGTTGTTTCATGCTACAAGGAAATCCTGCAAGATCAGAACTGCTCCTGATGCAGTCAACACACCCTCTCACCAGGTGCTTTCCAACAAAATGCTTTCCCTATCAGTAATAGTACTTGTAGTATGATACCAAGTGTCATCTCACATAAATCTCCTTCCTATTTTAGTCTAAAGATGGGGAAGGAGTTTGCTTGGTCTTCTTTGGTTCTCAATGAACTGGCCTGATCAAATGTTCTCAAACTTGCTTGCAGATCAGAGCACAGCTCCAGGTCAGATTACAGACTTCTCTGAATTTTGCAATGCATTTTTTGTGTACATTTTACATAAAAGTTGCATAAAAGATCCATATTTTATTGAGGAATGCATTGAAATGTGTATATTCTATGTACAATTTTGCATAAAATGTGTCCAATGGGACACAACTGGATGAAACAGCTTGCAATGGCACAGGACAGACCTATGATTTCCTGCAAGCAAGTCCAAACAGGGGACAGAATTTGTTATTCAGCTCATCCCCAGCTTATGGGAGAGCACAGTAAAAAATGGGAAGAGGCCAAGGGGAGGGATGGGGAGACCTGTCAATTTAGGGTTGCCAGGACAAGAGCAACCAGACCCTGAGATTACAAGGCCCAAACCTGATACCTAGAGGTGGCCCCTGGTGATGTGATGTCATGGGATGTACCCCTTGGTGATTTCCTTAGGCATGATACATTAAGTATTAACCACAGTTGCTGAGACCATGTCATTCAAATAAAAAACATGTCTAACAAATTTGCAAATATGTCACTGGTTGGGAATTAGGATAGAAACCTTAGCTAAAATGGTTGTCTCTATACTTGTGAACTGCTCTTGTCAACCAGTGTTAATTATGCTGCATTTAATTTCCTTCTAACCAGTGCTTTTTTCTGGGGGGGACGCAGGGGTACGCATAGCCCTAAAACATTTTGTGAATCTTTGTACTTTTGTCCATTTACTATATTTATTTTTCCCGCTTTGAACTATAAAATGGTGATTTCCTTGAGTCAAAATGAGAGTACCCCAAACATTTTTTTAGAAAAAAAGCACTGCTTTTAACCACCTCCACCCCCGGCCCGAGAGTCTATGCAACAATTTGCAACCAGCCCCTAATGGGTTGGCGCTTGCAAGCAGCATGCATAGACTTCTCTTCTTTTTCAAGCCCTCTATCTGCCACTGGGAGGGGGGCAAACCTGAAGACTCCAGCTTAGTCCTGGAGGTCTGGCAACCCTATGCATGCTATGCATAAAATAGAGTGTCTACCTTCAAAGGTAGGTAAGGCAGAGTGACCTCAACTTGCGCCCAGAGCAGGTTTGTGACTGAGCAGGGATTTGAACCCAGCACTCTAAACACTGTACTACATCGGTTCTACATATGATGTGAAGAGGGATGGTTCTGTACTAATAGAATAATTCATTCTATGTGTTGAACAGAAATGTGCAATAAAAGCAAGCTTAAAATACAAAAAAAAGCCATTGGCAAGTTAGTTATTTACTTATGATCAGCTGCTCATGTCAAATTCATGAAAGAATATCCTAGATGTACATTCATCCTTCTTCTTTTCTTTTTCTCTTTTTTCTGGCAGTAGAGAATGGGGCTGGCTTACGTCATCTCCAACAAACGGGCTAATGAAGGAAAGAAAAGCTACACAGGCACCATGTTTCTGAACACTGCAGGTGATTGTAAGTCCCAGGAATCTTGGCAAGATGAATGGTGCATCTGGGCAATCACTGGGAGCCTATGGAATATGTGATTCATTCACTGAGTGTCCTTGCATTTTGCAAAGCCAAATTAAAAGGGAAATGGTGAGGCACAGCACAGAGATCAAGTAGCTAGGAAATACACGTGCCCCGCTGTTCATAGCTCCGCGCTGTTGGATGGATTTATTTGAAATATAAAGCTTCGGATGCTTGGAGGAAAATAACTGAACAGTTGCATCTTTAGTTTATGGCTCACTTGCCTATGAACTCTGCAAAAAAGGGGGGGGGTTGATCCTGGTCATGTCAGTCAGTAGCACCGGGAAACATTGAGGATTGGAATTTTTTTTAGGGCTGCAGACATCTAATTGCTTCTTTTAATCATTAAAAAAAATGTCAAGCAGAAAGATGCCCCAGTTAATTAAGCAGCAGATTATTGTTTTTAAAGAAATGTTCTTATTAAAAAAACAAAACTGCAGGTGAAAGTTTATGACATAAGATTCATTGATTCATTACATCCTGGGTGAGAAAGGAGAATCTCTTCTTTTAGATTAGCAGGATTAGGTCTGCTGCAACTCAGAGGCATGCACTTTCAGAGAGACAGCTGCATCCACTTCAGCTAAGCACTTCAAAGCCTGTTCCCTTAGGTGCCTCTTTGTGACGGAATTGGGGCACAACCTTTATATCCTGTATGGGTCCATTCAGAAGTAACTTCTACTGAGTTCAGTGGCACTTAAAGGTAAAAGGACCCCTGACCATTAGGTCCAGTCATGGACGACTCTGGGGCTACGGCGCTCATCTCGCTTTACTGGCCAAGGGAGCCGGCGTACAGCTTCCGGGTCATGTGGCCAGCATGACTAAGCCACTTCTGGTGAACCAGAGCAGCACACATAAACGCTGTTTACTTTCCCACTGGAGCGGTACCTATTTATCTACTTGCACTTTGATGTGCTTTTGAACTGCTAGGTTGGCAGGAGCAGGGACAGAGCAATGGGAGCTCACCCCGTTGCAGGGATTCGAACCGCCAACCTTCTGTGGTTTAACCCACAGCACCACCCGCATCCCTCAGTGGCACTTAAAGGGAAGCAAATAGGTTGCCATCTTATAGAGTTATACCTTGGATCCCAAACGCCCTGGAACTCAGACGTTTTGGCTCCCAAACGCCACAAACCCAGAAGTGAGTCTTCCGGTTTGCTAATGTTCGTTTGGAACCCGAACATCCGATGGGGCTTCCGTGGCTTCTGATTGGCTGCAGGAGCTTCCTGCAGCCAATCAGAAGCTGAAATTTGGTTTCGGAAGTCAAACGGACTTCTGGAAGGAATTCCGTTTGACTTCTAAGGTATGACTATATACACTTTTCTGGGATTAACCCCAGATGAACTCCATGGGGTTTGTTTCTGAGTAGATACACATATGATAAACTTTAAAGAGGTTCCTTCTTCTTTGTAATGTATGGTGCAGCCCTTAATCCTTGCTGGTGGTTCTTCCCCATATTTCAAAGACAAGAAACAGCCCTGCCATACCCCTATGTCTCCAGTATTTATCACCAGGCTGTTTCTGGTCCTTAATGATTTGAAACCTCATACATATTTAAGTTTCTGTGTTTTATTTTCAAAGCATTTCAGATTGCCTCTAATTGACTCCACAGGCCATTTTTAAATGAAAAATTTCTCAGTTATTACATTATTTCCTACGAACACACACATCCACAGAGATATCTTTTTAAGATAAGATTTCTCCCCTCTACAAGTGATAATGTGATACTGCTTTTATATAGGCAACGTGAAAGAAGCATGCTGAAGAATAAATCACCTGGAGTTAACACTGTTTGGGGGATGATGCTTAATAAGAAATGGTTGTGCTTAGCCCCAGGTTGTGCATGTTTTAAGAAAATGCTTCCAAGCATTTAAAATCACATGGCTTTCTCTAAATGATTTCCCATTCCCATTCCTCTGTTTCCATTCCTCTATTGCCAGAGAGCAGAAATCATAATGCCTGTTGTTAAACATGACCAAGAGTCTGTGGATACTCACTATACCTTCAAAGCCCATTCAAAATGCATTTCCCATCCCCTCTAAAAATTTTGGGCACTGTAGTTTGTTATGGAATGCTGAGAATTGTTGCCTATGCCCTGGTAAACTCTAGGTTAGATTACTGCAATGCTTAATACATGGGACTACTTCTGAATACAGCTCCGAAACTTCAGCTGGTGCAGAATTCAGCAGCCAGGTTGCTCACCAGGGCACAATGGTTTAAACCAGAGCTTTCCAAACTGTGTCATGACACATTTGTGTGTCGGCTGCAGTGTGTAGGTGTGTCGCGCGAACACTCCCCGCCTTCCTCCTGAAAAGAGGTCAGCACAGTGGTACCTTGGGTTAAGTACTTAATTTGTTCCGGAGGTCCGTTCTTAACCTGAAACTGTTCTTAACCTGAAGCACCACTTTAGCTAATGGGGCCTCCTGCTGCTGCCACGCCGCCAGAGCATGATTTCTGTTTTCATCCTGAAGCAAAGTTCTTAACCCGAGGTATTATTTCTGGGTTAGCAAAGTCTGTAACCTGCAGCGTATGTAACCCGAGGTACCACTGTATAGTATAACCTCCTGTTTGCTAGGAAAACAGAATTACCATATTCACCTGAATACAGGATGCACCCAAATATAAACCGCACCTTAAAAACTGGAGGGGGGGGAGAAAAAAAGAAAAAATACACGAATATAAGCCACTCCATTCCTCTCTGCTCCTGGCTGCATACTGGGGGGGGGGACTGCATTGCTGTTGGCCTTTCCCCTTCCTTGCTCTCTCTCCCTTGGCGGAGAGGACAGCAGATGACACACGGAGCAGGCACTGCTTTGCCGTACTCCTGGCGCTGTTTGCCCCGCACTCCTGGCTGCATACCGTAAGGTCGCAAATATAAGCCACACTTTAACTTTTCACGGTCAGAATTTGGGGAAAAAGTGAGGCTTCTATTCAGGCCAATACGGTACTATGTCACAAAATGATGCATGTCTAAAAGGTGTGTCACCAACATGAAAGCTCTGGTTTAAATATATAACACCAGTCCTGGATCGACTGCACTGGCTGTCAGTTGGTTTCGAGGCCCAATTCAAAGTGCTGGTTTTCAACTATAAAGCCTTCAATGGCTCACGACTGTAATACTTCAAGGCCTGCCTCTTCCCATAAGAATGGACCCAGACCCTGTGTTCATCATCTGAGGCACTTCTTCATGTGTCCCCTCCACAAGAGGTCTGGAGGGTTGCAACACAAGAATGGGCCTTTTTTGTGGTGGCTCAACATTTGTGGAATGCTCTCCCTATCAAGGCTCACCTGGTGCCAAGCCATGGTGGCTACATTCTGCCTCCACTGTTGGATAAATGAATAAACTAGCTAGGCCTTTGGCCTGATTCAACAGGGCTCTTTGTGCATTCCTCTGTTAATTTGAGGCATAGCTACATTTTGAACATCACTGGAAGTTTGCAAACTTCTTCAAAGTTGCAATAGTAATCACAGGTCTTTTTATGGCTGTGTGCCATTGGCTAGTTCAAGGTTATCCCTTTTTATTTTTATTTATGTATTTAAAGCAAGGGCATTATGCCTTCAAAGATGATAATGCAGCATTGTGCCAAGGAATTTACATGCCCCAAAGCCAGGATATTAAAAGTTATAATGGTCTCCATTGTACTCCCAATGCGCTGCATGCTTATAGACTTAAAAGTAATCACCCAAGGCATAGGAATTTTTGCGCGTGTGAAAGGCGAAAGTGACTTTGCATGTTAAATCTCAGCGCGGACTTTCTCTTGGAATTCTTCATGCATTTTGTAGTGTATTTTCATTTCATTTGTATGAGTATAGCAGAATAGCAGAAATGCATTACGCACTTGGAACCTGATACCGGCATATTCTTATGAAAAAGGACACCAGAGCAGAAACTAAGCTGCTCTTCATTCACCCATTACTGTGATAAAGAGTCACAAAAGAAAGGAACAACCATCAACACTTTCCAGCTTTTGTGGCAACTTTTCAATGCCAGTCTCACGGGTCTATTTAGATGTCATAGTCATGCTCAAATCTGGATCAATTTACTAAGGCTGAGAAATCAAGTCTGGGTTTTTTGTTTTTGTTTTGTTTTTGTTTTTTAAAAAATGTGATACAGCCAGAACCTGGCACATTAAAAAACCTCAAAAGATTGCCAAGTCTGGCATTTTGCCTGCATTGCCGAGGGCTCTGGAGGAGTGATGTACACTAAATATAGTTACAAACACACACAAAATGTGTTCAGAGTGTTGTTGGTGCATGTTTCAATCACTTATCACGATCTTTAGAAGGCTATTCGCCTGCCAGACAAGAAAAACTTCTTCCCATAAGATTATCATAATATATTGAAAGTTGCAGGGGCTACATGTAATTAGATGGGGAGGGGAGGTATCCAAATATACCCAAAGGAATAGATTCTAAAAGCTTTAAAAATATATATACCTATATAAGATCTCAGCATATATCTGTATACAAGATATCAGCTGTAGGAATCATAGAAACATGGAACTGTAGAGTTAGAAGGGATGGCAAAAAAGATCTAGTCCAACCCCCTGAAGTGCAGGAATCACTGCTAAAAAAAATAACCCTGGACTACATTGGCCCTTGTAATTGGCAGGCAGTAGGAACCCTCTAGAATGACAAGCATAGTGGACACACTAGATCTACATCTCCTGGCTGCATCACCAATTACAAAGCAGAGATGGGGCCAACATAGTGTGGTCCAGGGAGCAAGTGACCACTGTCTGTGGCAAGGAGGCGAACAGGAGGGAGAGAGTAAGAAGAGAGATTTCAATCTTCTCACCACCTAAGCTTTGATCTTCCTACAGCTACCACTCCCTCCTGCTAGCTCCTCTCCCCATTAGGCAAGCCAGCCCCAGCAGCACCGACCCCTCTTGCTCTCCAGGCTTCAAGGATAGCCGCCTGAAGCCTCCAGAGCACAGCGGGAGCTCCCGCTGCGCTCCAGAGGCTTCAGGTTCCTTTCGCTGAAGGGTAGGTGCCCCTTCAGCTAAGCGGTAAATGGAAGGGTCTCCGTTTCTCCTGTCGCTTCACTGAAGGGGCGCTGTGCAGAGAGGGGGAGAATTTTTTTTTTTCTTGTTCTCCCCCTCTAAAACAAGGTGCATCCTATGGTCGGGTTCATCCTATAGAGCGAAAAATACGGTACTTTCGTAGTACATAGGTGTTATGAATTTGTCTTCCCTTCCCAGCCCCCCAAATAATAGTGGAACTGAGACTCAACTATAGAAGGGCATAACCATTGCCAAACACTGATTGTGCTGCTTCTCATGTCTCTTCCCCGAAACTTTGTGGCTAATTGCTTTAATCCGTTTATGGCAAAGGCTGAAAATTGGGAATTTTTAGCCTCCCCGTTCCATTGACAGCTCCCTATACACCAGAGAAAGCTGCCTCGCAAAGCTGGGAGGTCTTCCAGAATAACATTTCATGTGATGCAATGGACTGCTGCCAAAAGGGAGGAGACACACATACAAACACATTGGCTGTGTTCGGACATCTAGATAAAGCATGATTTATCATTATGAGAATGAGCGTAGCATCACCCAGGCTCCATCCTCTTCTTCTGCTATGTCCTCAAGGAGGAGTTTGGAAGCTGCTGCTGCTGCTGCTACTGCTGGCCAACAGAGCTTAATCTTCACTATGGCTTATGTGGAACAAGCCAACTTCAAGATGCAGGTTATAAAGCTGGGTTGCTTCAGTCAAGCCATGGCAAAGGTTAACCATGATTTAGAGTTTGAACATAACACAAAACTGTGGATACTTAAAACTGGCTGTTCTAGTAACCTGTGGTGTCCTCCTCACAGCCACACTGAAGGAAGAATGAGAGAAAGAATTGTGCCACACAGGGGAAGACTAGGCTCGTTCCACCATGGCAAACCATAGTTTCTTGTGCTACCCAAAACACAACCTTTGTTTGTGCACACAGGTGTCTCACAACCACTAAAACACTTCCATTTCCCCCCTTTAAAACTGCCTCTGTCCAAATGCTTTCAGTTAGACAAAACTTCAGCCCAACAAGTTTGTGGATTTGCCCATTATCAGAGCATTCACATAATATCACTTAGCATCACACAAATCAATACATGTGATTTCAGTTTTCCTGCACTATGGATGCTGTTGGTGGCGGCTCTCGCTTCTCTTTCCTCAAGGGTTATTTTATAATATGACCAGGAAACTGGTGTGCCTCATTATATTGGAGGTTGCTGGCTGCTCTCGCTTTCTCCTCTTTCTTTCCTGGCAGTTGTAATTGTGCAGGACTATTATTGGTCTATTTCTCCTGGGATTGGCAGGGTGTGTAATCATCACAGGCTGACTTCCAGAAGCTTAGCCATTTTTTTCAATTTTTTTGTGAGCCATATGTGAAAAAATCTTTGTAGGTACTGGAAGAAATTTTGGAAGCACAAAAATGTGACACCATTCCTCGACTCGGGAATTCGAGGGCAGCAAATTGCCTATTTCTCAACTGAATGGCTAGGAAGATAAGCGAAGGGGTTAGTTTCAGTCTCTGAGATGAGGTCGTCCGCTTATCAGGTTGTGCCACTCCAGCGGCGGGGAGCTGGTTGTTTTCAAAATCACACCCCTGCCTGAGACCTAATTTTCCCACGGAGCTAAGAAGTTGTGGGCTGTAGTGTCATTCTAACATGAGTTTTCCTGTTCAAGCAAATACAGTGGTACCTCAGGTTACATACGCTTCAGGTTACAGACTCCACTAACCCAGAAATAGTACCTCAGGTTAAGATCTTTGCTTCAGGATGAGAACAGAAATTGTGCTCCGGCAACGCGGCAGCAGCGGGAGGCCCCAATAGCTAAAGTGGTGCTTCAGGTTAAGAACAGTTCCAGGTTAAGAACGGACCTTGGGAACGAATTAAGTTCTTAACCCGAGGTACCACAGTATCTCCTAACATGAAACCAGGAGTCCTTCTCAGTGGAAACTGCTCCACTAGGGTAACTATGGCACTGTCCCACCGTAGGAACATAGAAAGCTGCCTTACTGTGAGTCAGACTCTTGGTCCATCTAGCTTTGTATTGTCTACACTGACTGGCAGGAGCTCTCCAGGGTTTCAGGGAGCAGCTTTCCCCAATCCTATCTGGAGATGCCAGGGATCGAACCTGGGACCTTCTGCCTTCAAATCAGATGTTCTGCCACTGAGCTACAACCCTTCTCCAACCTCAGTCTGCCCTCAGCCATCCTCCACTTGCTTGCCTTCTTACTTACAAGCAACCAAGGAGGCAGCACTGCCTATCATCTTCCTCCTCCATAGTCCTAGTGTTGCCCTTGTAGAACTCAGCAGAGAGGAGGATAGAAAAGCAAAGGCAGAATTAGTTGACTCTGCCTGCCATTAGCTCTGGTGCCACCTACTGTTGACTTTGCCACCTTCTGCCATACCAGTCGCAATGGGTACCATCCACCACTGGTCCTTTTCATACAACTACGATACCATGGGGCTTCTGTACCCAGACGCTCTTGGCTTCCAGTATCAGATTTTGACTTTAGTTTCTTTTTTAAATTGTTTATGGACTTCTGGCACAGCTGCCATGGTGAACTAACGATCCCATGGTAGCGGATGCCAGCCGTGTGGTTAATCAAGGATAATTTGGGAGTAATTATCCTTGTAAGCCCCATCTCCCCCGGTCAGGAGGGGAGAGCTTTCTCTCACGGATTGTCCAATAACTGCTTCTTGTTCCGATGGAATGCGGGACAGGGACACAGAAGGCATAGCACTGCACATATTGGAAACTCCCCAATGCAATAGCCATGAGCGGAGATATCTCTGTTTATTTTAAGATGTATCTGAATTTGGACTTAAGAAACAGACGTGTTTGGGAAGAAGGAGAACGATAACCTGCAAAATGAATCAGTCACTGAATGTCAAGGTTTTGATTTGGAGAAGACTCTGGTCATCATAATTGGGATGCTACGTAAGTGAAGAGAGCCTTTGTTCTCGTTATACATTATTTTTGCTGTGTCAGGAATCGGCAAACCTTCACTGAAAATAACCAATTAATAATGGAAGGAAATTACTAATGGATTACAACTATATATGGAATGCAAGAGAGATTCAACAAGAACTTATAATTTTCTTTATGGAGTGCTTGAAAGAATAGACTGTGTGAAATACTGGGATGATTTGTTAACATTTCCAACTAAAGAGAGCTCTAGTTCTGATTTATGATGGTTTTGGTGAGACTCCAGCTCATTAGAAGAAACAAGGATATAAACACTGAAAGTAAGCCAGAAGTCGCGGCCGGACTTCTTTCTGCTTTCGGTTTCAGAGAGGCAAAATGGAGCTATGACACACCTAGAAATGAGCTTTCGAAGGAGGGGCAATGTTGAAGAAAATTGACTGACTACAACATGAAGGAAATGAAGAAGGTAAACAAATATTTCACAAAGCTACAGGATATAAATTCCCTCTGCAAGTTAATGGATTTGGATTTATTAAACGCTATAGAAAGTCATCACATCAGTGGCTGCTAGAACAAAGGATTAAGATCGGAATTGTGGAACTTGGATTAATTAAGAAAATTGGTGTAGGATCAAAGAATAACATCAACGCCTGATAGCCGGAACACGGGAAGTCATCCCAAAATGTTTAATTTGGAACTGTTTAATTGGCTCTTTTGATTGTATTGTGATTTGGCATTCTATTAATGTGGCCTCCATTGGATTGTTATTAATGAAAATTTAATTAAAATTAATTAAAAAATAAAATAAATCATTTATGAATTGCTGTCTATGAAACATCTCAAATTGATTTAACAAATGAAAACAGAAGAATATAAGAAGAGTCCTGCTGTTTCAGGCCAATGCCCCATCTAGTCCAGGTTCCTGTTCTTAAAGTGGCCAATAAACCAACATATCATAAAGCGGGAATGTGGGTGGCACTGCGGTCTAAACCACTGTACCTCTTGGGCTTGCCAATCAGAAGGTCAGCGGTTTGAATCCCCACAACAGAGTGAGCTCCTGTTGCTCTGTCCCAGCTCCTGCCAACCTAGCAGTTTGAAAGCACACCAGTGCAAATAGATAAATAGGTACCACTGAGGCAGGAAGGTAAATGGCATTTCTGTGTGCTCTGGTTTTCATCACAGTGTTCCGTTGCACCATAAGAGGTTTAGTCATGCTGGCCACATGACCCAGAAAGCTGTCTGTGGACAAATGCCAGTTCCCTTGGCCTGAAAGAGAGATGAGCACCACAACCCTGTTAGGATTTTTATCTCACCAGCTGCGCAGAGAGCAGCAGAATGGTTGTTGACATCATGTGAGTGTCTGAGAGCATGAGACAGGAAGTCTCAGCTCGGTTTCAGTACTGTAAGAAGTTACTTTCGCTTCTGTGTGAAGTGTGTTCTTCCATACCGCTGCTCAGAGAGAGCAGACACGCAGATGAAGCTCTGTGTATAGACAATGTAAATAAAGTAGTTTAAAGCTACGGATTGTCTCTTTCTTCTGCAATGGGATGCCAGAAGATGAGTGTGCTCCTCTCAGGGGGGAGGGGTTACTTATTACCGGTCTCTCTGGACTGAGGAAGATTTACAGCCAGAGGGTGACCACCAGAGAAACGCCTCGGTGTCTTGGGAAGGTGGCGGCCTTCCCGGGAGGTTTTTTCCAACAAACCCCACAGTTGCCTTTGACTGGACTTAACCATCCAGGGGTCCTATACCTTTTTACCTTTATATTATCTAGCACAACCTCAGAAAACAGTGAATGCTGCAGAACAGAAAAATCCAAGCTCAGAGCAGCCTGATCAAATGCTCCAAAGGCTTTGGAGAACACCAGGTGATGGAATCCAAACCATGTTGTGGCCATCTATGCCTCCAGGGCATAGAAATTCCAGCCACAACAGAGAGGGCCATGTTCCACATCACCACGCAGGGAGTTACACCCACAGTGGGGCAATACACCTCCACTAACCTCAAGGCCTGGGTCAATGATATGAGGAGAGGTGTTCCACCAAGTATCTAGGTCCCAAGTTGTTGAAGGCTTTGTATGTTAGACTTAACACCTTAAACCTATAGGTTTGGAATCCTCTAGTCTAAAAGTTCATCGGGAGTAGCAAGGGTGTCATAGCTTTCAGAACCCAAGACCTATGTTTAGCAGCACAGCAGATTGCATGAAATGTTCTCTTATAAAAGCACATCTTTGAGGCAGCTACATGTCAGGTGTTTGCTTTTGTAAACCGTGAACACAAGTCCAGAGTTTGTGCCTTGCTTAATGGTTCCTTCCATTTATCTTTGATCTCTTATGAGAAAGAAGAGCATGTGAACTCGCTTCGTGTTGAGCTTTAGAAGT
Organism: Podarcis cretensis; assembly: GCF_951804945.1. Lineage (NCBI taxonomy): Eukaryota > Metazoa > Chordata > Lepidosauria > Squamata > Lacertidae > Podarcis > Podarcis cretensis. Next base: position 30,380,936 of record NC_137181.1, on the reverse strand, counting down.
GGGATAAAACAAGAGTACCATAACAAAGGAGCGACGGAATTGTTTAGCTTCGTGGGGAATTCATCAGAACAATGACACTCATTTACAAAAGCATTAACCTTAGCAAAGATCTGCAAGAGAGGGCGGGGGAAAGGAAGGGCTAGTGGTGACAGTTTGCATGCCTTATGTTATGTATTAGATAATGCATTAAGTGCCTGATCCAGCATGAAATATCCATGGCTTTCTGGTAGAGGCGAGCCCAGGGATGCTGGTTCCACAGCAGGCTGGCGGATGATTTCATAGGAAAGGTCACACTGCTTCAGAAAACAAATGGCAAAAATACTTCAAGTGAGACTTGTTTCATTTGGCTCTCTGCCTCCCATTTCCTGCTCCCCCTGGTTTTAAGACATTCTTCTCCCCTCCCTCCACACACACACACACATTAGGTCCATGTGAGTTACAACTGGCCTAAGGCATCCTATTATCTCTGTCCTTCCAATCACTGTCTATTTCCTTCTTTTCTTCATTCCCCTGGATTTTGTACTACTCTCTGACAACTCTGCACTTGCCACTATCTCAATCATTATCAGCCCAGACCCAGCTGAAATCCGATTACCCAGGTTTTTATTTTTTTACTTTTTGGAGGGCACAAAATGCTTTTGTAATGAAAGGAGTATTAAGGAGCACACAGGATGTCTAAATTAAGGAAACCTCCATCCGTCTTATGCATGGTTACGTGGGAGTAAACATCACTGATTTCAAAGGGGGACTTGCTTCCAGATGATGGGGTCTAGCCACCTTTCCCAAGCTGGTGTCTTCTAGAAGTTGAACGTCTGTGGGGTCTTTTTTTGCATTTCTTGGGAATGCAGGGCTTCAATATATTGTTGCATTATACTAAGCCATTAGCAAATTGAATGGCCAGTTTCAAATACCAAGTGACAGAACTGGTTACACTGGTAAATGTTCTGGTCACATGCAAACTGTAGAAAGTTTTGAGATACTGTGGGCATATAATGCCATGAAAATGAAAATTAGGGTGTGTTTTAGAAAATCATTCTTTGGGGTTCGCTTTCTGTGACTAGTTATCTGGAAAGGGACCAGTGAGAAAAAGCCTCAGACATGTAGCACATCAAACAGGAACCTGTGAATGCACAGCGGCACACACTATTCCTTCTAACACCAACTGCTAACATCATCATCATCATTATTATTATTATTATTATTATTATTATTTCTTTGTATTCTGCACTTTGGTCCATAAAGCAGCAAACGACATACAACCAGAGAAGAACACAAATCAAATACAATGCATCAAGTTTATAATCAAATCAGCAGACTCAAACAGCAGGATCAGCAGAGATACACAACATTCACCCACTAAAATCAGACACAAACCACAACGATTGACTCCTACTGCTACCACACAGTATTAGGCATCATAATTTGCCTGCATCAGATATTGCATTTTCCAGATATGATCTCTAAAGCAAAGCCAAGCCAAAAAACTGCTTCTTCAAATATGCTCTGTGTAGCATTCTGGTAGGGTGTGATTAGACTCCAGCTCTGTATTTAAAATAATATGCATATAGATATGTATTATTTGCCAAGGAGCTCTAGCACATGCTTTGCATACAGAAGGTCCCAGTTTCAATTCTCAACATCTCCAGAAAGGACTAGGAAAGACTACCAGTCAGTGTAGACAATACTGAACTAAATACTGAACTAAATGTACCAATATACTGAACTAAATGTACCAATGGTCATAAGTCACCTCTATTCAAATGTACATACATGCATACATAAATATATAATATGGGCTGTGCCTCTGCTCAGTTTGCTCAGCAACCCTACGTACTCCCCCATCCTCACCTGCCCCTCACCCAGTGGCATCTTACCCATAGAGGCTAGTAGCGCAGGGTGCCAGGGAGCCAAGTTCTGGAGGGCGCCAGGGAAGAGACGAAGGCTGGAAGCGGCAGCTCCTGGCATCAGCTTGCGCCCTCGCCCGCCTCCGCCATGCCACGCCAAAGCAGCGCCGTGCCCAGAGCCTCCGTCTGCTGTGGCCACCATGGCACAAAGCAGCCAGCTGAGCCAGGAGGCACAGCGTCCAGCCTCCGCCTCTTTGCCACTGGAGGAACCGCCCTCCAGCCACTGCCCACCTCCTCCAGCCCCACTGGCAGCGCTGTCCTCCCTAAAAAAACTCTGGGGAAAAGGGGGAAGCCAGAGGGAGCTTTGCACCACGGCACCCGATATGCTTAAGACAGCCCTGTCCTCACCCCCTGCCAACCTCTGATTCCCTCCCCTTAGACCTCACCCAGCTGCCAGCTCCCTTCCCTTGGACCTCACCAACAACCCTCCTTGGCTCTCATCAACCCCCTCCCCCTTTACCTTGGACCAGCCATCCCTGAGAGAAGCCCAAGAAAAGACTTTCATTCTCTTCTTTGATCACCCATTTTGCCAGCAGCAACTGCGATATGAAGGGTAGAAAGACTTTTCCTCCATTTCCCCCCAGGTGGCAGTCCCATCTGTCAGCAACCACACAAGCTGCAACGTCATGACATACTTACGCAAATATGGGATAGTAAGATACATCTACAGGTGAGTCACATATGGTAATACAGAGTGGCTGGGGAAACCCAGCCAGGTAGGCAGGTTATCAATATTATTATTATTACTATTATTATTACTACTACTATTATTATTATTACTATTATTATTATTATTATTATTATTATTATTTATTAGGCTTTAGTTCTGAAGATTGCGGGTATATGAGCAAATTGCATATAGCCTAAATTACCTTTTTTATTGACTGGGGAGGGGAGGGGGAAGCGTTTCCACTGGCTAACCTCACTCTTCCACATGTGATTGACTGGCAGAAGGAAGGAGGTGGGAGGCAGGCAGAAGAAAAAGGCTGAAATGGAGCTGCAGCCAAGTGCATAAAATTGAATTCACACAAGTAAAATGTGTTGATGATGCAACTTGACTGTATTTGTAGCTTCCATACATACATACTGAGAAACAACAGCAGAGCAACTAATGAGAAAACCTCCTGCATGAAAATGGGTTTCAGTACAAACTATCAGTGCTCCCAGTGGGATGCAGATTAAGGAAATAAAACCCTTTGAGCCTTTGCTTATGTGAACTGATACGTAAGCTGCAAACCCACACACCAGAGATAGCCAACGTGGTGCCCTGAGATAGCCAACGTGGTGCTGAACAACTACTCTCATTGACCCCAGCCAGCATGGCCAATAACCTGGGATGATGGGAGTTGGAGTGTAGCAACATCAGGGGTGTATCATGTTGGCTCCCTGTGCTACTGTCCTCAAAGTAAACTTCCTGTACTATTGTCCTCACAGTAGGTCCCAATGGAGCTTACTTTGGGGCAGACATGTATAAAGCACTTGAAACATATTTGCATCCATTCAGCTCTGTTATAAACAACCCTATACCAAGGCAATGAACAAGGAGGCAAGCTAATCACGTTAACAAGAGCGAGCCATTTTTAATTATATATTTTTAACAGGCAGAACGTGGGCAATTGCATTCAGGTCCACTCTTGCAGGAGCCTCCCGCTTATTTGAAGAGCCTGATAGGAACTTTATGAATCTGCACAATAATAATGAAAATCTCATTTCCTGCACTCCATGCAAGGTAGAGGTTCTGTAAGAACCACCCACCTTCCTCACAACCACCTCCTCCTATTTCAAAAGTTAGCAAAGATCAACATGGTGATAAGTTTGAAGATAATGAACTTTATGTTGCAGTTATTAGATTCATCCAGGAACTGGATCTCACAATAAAAGCAGGAGTTGGTGGCACAATATTCACTGGTATATAATTAATCCTTACATAGTAATTGAAGATTGGATAACACATGCCAGCTGTAAGTGTACTCATCAGTAAATATGGTGTGCAGTTATTCATGTATCGAATAGCAGGGCTATTCATTTATTAAGCTTTTCACCAATAATATAGTTAAATTTAGATAGAATTGCATATCACTGACCTCTCCATATAAATGTCCTTATGAGCTATTGAAGCAAGTGAAAGCTAACTTCTTATCTAATAAACATTATTATTTTACTCCTTGGCTCGGTTCAGACAAGGAAGCTTCACTACAGCTTGATGTGATGAACAGCTATGGCTTGTGACCCACTGGGACACTGAAAATTAAAAACCATGATTTGAAGTAGGGATGTGCACATCTGTGCTATAGGATCCCACATTTTACCTCAAGGCTGTTTCCAACAAAAATGCATTCATTTTACACCAGCGTTCTCCTCCAAAATAAGGTATCTGATCTCATTTCGCATGTGCTGTTTGTTTGATAACTTACAGCATAATTATAGCCCATCCTTCCTCTAAATGCAGTATTCAGTTTGAAAACAAGGTGGTAAAATATATGTTTTCTAGAGTCTGAGGTTTTACAAACATTTACCACATAATTTGGATGACATCCATGCAAAAGGGAATTTCGCTACTGAGCTTACGTCCCTTTACAAATAGCTGGTGTGTGAGTTCCAATTTGGATTGGTACCACAGTGGGGATGAGGGACTAACATTACTTTCATCTCATCCCAAGGACCTAATCCAGCTCTTGTACACAAATGTCCCAGTTTGTATACAAATGTCCCATGCTAGCCATTTAAAGAAAACCTATGTGCACCAGGGCTGAAGACATAAAGTATGTCGGGTTCAGAATCCTCTTCTGTTGGTTTCAGTCACTGGAACCAAAGAGTAGTCTCCTTTCTGCTAGGAAAGGGTCAGTCTATCAGTCCTGATTTCTCTCTGTTTCTCATTTTGCTGAACTTCAGTTCTCCACATTTCTGTTTAAAGTTTTTTTTTATTTTAAAAAATCCCAATAATTCACCAACATTTAATGTGGATTTATCCAAATATACACGTTTTTTGCAAAGCATTTCTGCCTACTATAATGCATTTTTGTCATTTCCCCAATAATATTCATTTTATATAATATTCATAATATGGCACATTGGCACACATTTGCTTGGATGCAGAATCTCACTGCAAAATCCAGGGGAGCATGAATTTCAAAGGGTGGCTGTGTACAGTGGTACCTCGGGTTAAGTACTTAATTCGTTCCGGAGGTCCGTTCTTAACCTGAAACTGTTCTTAACCTGAAGCACCACTTTAGCTAATGGGGCCTCCCGCTGCCGCCGCGCCACTGCTGCACGATTTCTGTTCTCATCCTGAAGCAAAGTTCTTAACCCGAGGTACTATTTCTGGGTTAGCGGAGTCTGTAACCTGAAGTGTATGTAACCCGAGGTACCACTGTATTGTTTTGAGAAGTTCAAAGCAGGTAGGTTTGCCTTTTAATGCAAATGGGGATGAATTTCTTCCGTCTCCCTACCCAGGCCACTTTCCCCTGCACCATTTCACCAGCTTTGTGGCCTTTGTGAGAGTTACCAAAACATCGGAGTGGACTGAAACCCCAAACACACACACACACACACACACACAGAGAGAGAGAGAGAGAGAGAGAGAGAGAGAGAGAGAGAGAGAGAGACTGCAGAGCTCACAGAAACAAAATTTCCAAAGCTAGCAATCCTGGTCTTATGTCCTAGGGTGGGGAAAAAGTGTCAGTTTCTAAATATTGACTATAGCTGAAAAACCATTGAAGGGGAAACGATTATCAACAGAATGGATAAAAGCTATTTTTTCAGCCTTGTCTTAAGTAAGAGGTTGGGGAAGAAGGGAAAGCTTTCTAACTGATTTTGTGCAGTTCAATATTTATTCATCTTCATTGATGTCTCTATCAATGCTGCTCCGTTCAAAAGTCAAAATTACAATATATGCAGATGAAGATATGAAAGCAAAGATCTGTTCCCACCATCTTTTCCACTTTTGGTAGTAGGAGAGATTTCTTTTTTCCATTTCCAGATAGCCGACAATTATTAAAATGATAGGTGAGAACATACATAAGTTTAGCACACAGAACAGCACTTGCACTGGCAGACAGAGAATGTTAAGCCAGGCCAGTGAAATAATAATTTATTATTTATACCCCACCCATCTGACTGGGTTTCCCCAGCCACTCTGGGCGGCTTTCCTGTTCCCTAAACAGGGCTGCCTTCAGATGTCTTCTAAAAGTCAGATAGTAATGTTTATTTCCTTGACATCTGATGGGAGGGCGTTCCTGGGCTGGGCGCCACTACCGAGAAAGCCCTCTGCCTGGTTCCCTGCTACTTCACTTCTCGCAGTAAGGGAAACGCCAGAAGGCCCTTGGCGCTGGACCTTAGGCTGAATGATGGAGGTGGAGACACTCCTTCAGGTATACTGAGCCAAGGACGTTTAGGGCAATTTTTTTACTGTAAACAGTGGCTGATTGGTTGGTTGAAGGACCAAATGGTCCTTTAAATATCTCATAAGGCTCCTGCCTCTCAAAACTACTTATCTATGTCACTATTGTCTACTGTCACAACACCTACAATGAATGACTCAGGTCAATGGGGTTTTTGATTCAATGACCAATGCTGAGTTTTGCATTTTTGTCCCCTTCCGTAATTTGGGATGATGGGAAATCCTGGCATGAAAGGGGAAAATCTGCCATCCCACAAAGATAACCATTGCATAGGATCTATATAACCAGCCAGCCACCTTGTCCAGGTGCTTGATTGAAATTGAACAGAGTTGGAATGTGCTTAAAGCAAATTTCTGTCACAACAATCCAAATGTCTTTTCAACCTTCTGGTTGCATCTCAGCCTTTTTCTGGGTATCATCTCTAGTCTCACAAATCCCAGTGGCTCTTCTTGAAATCCTATCTCCTGTCATCTCAACACAGGCTCCTTCCCCTACATGTCTGTCTAAAGGATATCCTTCAGAAGGAAAGGCAAAAGCAATATGACAGCAACCTTCAATGAGCTTGCTGCAGTGAAGCAAAACAAAACTATTCCAATCTATACAGAGCATCCTCCACCCCGACACAGTTTACAGCAAAAAAAAAAAGTGGGTGTTTTCTTTATCTTTAATTCTGATATTTGCTGTTCCCACCTGGTTAGTTATATGTCCCTTTGCTATTTATCTACAAAATCAGATAGCTTCCGGACGATGGAATGCTACCCTCCATTTTTGTACACAAAGAGAAATGGCTTTGGTTCTGCATCAAGCTTTTCTGTCTTTTGGAGAACTATATATAAAGGACTCCCCACTTAGTTTTCCAACAATACAACTATGTTTCCCAGTTACTTGAACAAAGCACAATGTGCCCTCAAACTTATTCCAAGTGCCAGAAGCAGAAGAAAGAGACTGGATGCATATCTCCACCAATCCATAGTTCTCGAGGAACCCAACAGACATTTTTAAAGTGTATTGTAACAATCGCTTCTCACAACATCCTCACCTCTCTGTTTGAAGTTCTCTTTTTGTACTTTGAGATGTTTGCATTTGAATGTTTTATTGATTTCTTGCCTACCTCTCATATATATATATATATATATAATACATTTCAGACCTTGAAAGCATGAAAAGAAAGGGGCCATAGCAGTAAGTGATCAAATAATAAGCACAAAACAAATAATGCTGTTTATCTACAGAATCAGATGGCTTCTGTATGATGGTACAGTACACCACTGGAAATAATGGTGAGTGATGTGCAAACACATCCCTGGCAATGGACCAGTGAGGAGAGGAAGGTTATCTTCATGGGGTTCAAAGAAAGCTGTTGTTGTAGCATCTTCTTCAGAAGGAGTAAGGCAGGTTTCCCCAAGCTGCTGCACACCAGATACTGTCGACTAGGACTCCCAACATAAGGAATGTCAGAAGCTGCATTATACAGAGTCAGACCATTGGTCCGTCTAATTCAGTGTTGCCTACGTTGACTGGGAACAGCTCTCCGGGATTTCAGGCGGCCCCTCCTGGAGATGCTGAGAATTGAACCAGGAGCAGAGAAAATGCTCTACCACTGAGCTACTGCTAATACCTAACAGTTGGCCATGCTAGCTAGGGCTAAAAGGAGTTGTGGTCCAAAACATCTGGAAGGCACCAGGTTGCAGTAGGCGAGAGTAAAAGAACCATTAGGTTTATTTATTTAGCATTATTATTTAAATTTGCATGCTGATTTTCACATGCATATGCTCAAATCGTATATACACAAATAAATCTGCTTCTGAATTAAAGTAGGGATAGGTGACAAATCCAGACTATAATTACCTGAGACATGCCTCTGAAATGACTGGTGGATTCCTCTATTGCAGGGGGTTGGACTAGATGACAATTGGTGTCATTTCCAACGCTACAATTCTATGATTCTATGATTCTATAGTTATATCTCACCTTTCCATGGGAGCTCACATTTCTGTGGCTGCTGTGACACAGCTCTCATGGAAAAGCTACGGACCTCCAGATATTCCTGGATGTCAACTCCCATCATGCTTCACCAGACATGGCCAAACGTGGCCCTCCAGATGTTTTGGGACTATAACTCCCATCATCCGTAGCTAACAGGACCAGTGGTCAGGAATGATAGGAATTGTTGTCCCAAAACATCTGGAGGGCCAAGTTTGGCCATGCCTGTGCTTGACCATTGGCCATGTGGTCAGGGGGTGATGGGAACAATCACTAGAGGGCACTACCTTCCCCAATGCTGGAGACTGTTGTCTCTCCTTGTTGTCTTTCTGCCAGCAGGTTAAGTCTGTTTTATTCTCACACGCTTTGGAGAATTGACTGTTTTGGGGGGATTTTTAGGAATTGCATCTTAATACTGCTGTGCTGTTTCTACTATCTGTAGTTTAATAATTTGCTTTTATGTTGTTTTAATTCCATTATAGTTTAATTAACTATTCTTTGCTATATGTTTTCAGCTTTCTATGTTTTATCCATGTTCTTTTCACTTGTGTAAGCCACCTTGAGTCCTGGTCTGGGGAAAAGGCATGGTGGTAATAATTATAATTATAATTATAATTATAATTATAATTATAATTATAATTATATAAAGGTAAAGGTAAAGGTAAAGGTAAAGGACCCCTGGACAATTAAGTCCAGTCAAAGGTGACTATGGGGTTGTGGCACTCATCTTGCTTTCAGGCCAAGGAAGCTGTCATTTGTCCACAGACAGTTTTCTGGGTCATGTGGCCAGCATGACTAAATCACTACTGGCACACGGAGAACCGTGACAAGTGCCAGAGCGCACGGAAATGCTGTTTACCTTCCCGCTACAGCAGTACCCATTTATCTACTTGCACTGGCATGCTTTCGAACTGCTAGGATGGCAGGAGCTGGGACAGAGCAACGGGAGCTCACTGTTGCAGGGATTTGAACCGCCAACCTTCCGATCAACAAGCCCAGGATGCTAAGTGGTTTAGACCACAGTGCCAGTGCAGCAATGAATAAGCAGTGTATTATCTCTAGAAAAGGACAGATCTTTCACGTGCATGCATGCAAGTGGCTGAAGGGGGCAATTGTGGGTTTCTTGCTCAAGGTTCTGCTAAAACCTAAGGCCAATCTGACACTGAAGTTCACCACAAAGTTTCCACCACATGAAAGTCCAAGCCCTTCCTTTCCTGACCTAAACCACTTCCAAATGATACAGAACTCCTGGCTCTCCACAAGCTTGTTTCAGCTTCAGTGCCTAGCCTTAATGAAAAGGAAACTGTTCTCCCTTTCACAGAACTGTACCAGAAGGATACAGCAGGGACACTGTTTTGATGTGATCGGCCATCTTATTTGACTCTCCATAGCTTCTCTCTGTGCTGTGCATCTCTCTTCCACTCACACATCTGTGGAAGCTCCTCATTTCTCTATGACTGCCCTACACACAAGCAGCCTCTTTGCCACTGCTGCAAGTTGGATTGTTGCCTTTATTTATTCGGTTCCTTTTTCTTTCCGAAGTATTGAAAAATGACTGCATGGGGTTGTCTTTTGTCCCGCTGTGATTGCTGCCTTTTTATAATTGCAGGACCCTGTTCCTCCTGAGCTAATTCCAAGTGCAGTTTAAACATTAATAGGCCCAGATTTCCCTCTTCTTCCTAAAACAAGTGTTTGGGTTCTTTTCTCCAAAAATGTTAGATAGTTAAAACAAATCCTGAAATCGAAGCCCAGGCAAAGTTGGTTAATATATCATTATGGGATTATTACAGCAATCAGAGCTTAGCTGATGCAACAATACAATAAGCTGTTCCTTGAAAATTGTAACTCCGTTCTATAACCTGAACAGCTCCAAAGTTTCCTTAGTTCAATAAAAGTTTCTCTAATAATAATAATAACAATAATACCATTTCCTGCTACATTGGTGCAAAAGTTACTTCTGTTATTATCAATGGGATCTGGTCATGTGAGTAACTATAAGACAATTTTGAGGAGAATTGGAGATGGGATTTATAGATTATATAGCAAAATGCTATTTTTTGTATTGTGCTTGATGTTATGCACGTTTTGAGACCCATGTCTCAGAAATGTTTATCTTTCACCTCAATATCTGATTTGTTCTGCTAATGCCATTTGAAACCAGGTGGGAGAAAATTATATTCTGAACAGGGTTTCAGCTGATTCCTTTCATTTGGTAACAGTCCTGCTTGGAAACCTCAGTGTGTGAACCATGTTGGGCCTCTATAATTAGATACTAACTATTGGCTTTTGCTGGGATAAATGCATAGGGACACAATTTATGAAATAGTGAGTGGTATTACAGTTGGACTTGGGATTAAGACCTCCTGTAGAGCTCCACAAATCATTATTCCTTCTCCAGTTTACTGAGGTTTCATTCTTCTGCAAATCATGGGATTTACGCAAAACAGATTTAGTGCTCATAGACAATGGCAGTTTCAAATTGTTGTATTTTCAAGAGACGAAACAGGCTAAATCTTGCAGCTTCATTCTCCTTGTGAGCAGTGTTTAAAGTACTGCATGGGACACTTCAAAAAGTTGATATAGCCAACATACTTTTTTATTAACCAGAGAGAGAGAGAGAGAGAGAGAGAGAGAGAGAGAGAGAGAGAGAGAGACTTCTGTACATCATAGGAAAGTCCATTGGCATTGGCATTCAGCCCACAACCTGGAATAACTTCGCAATAATGCAGCTTCATTAATGCAGATATTAATTGCTCGATCCAGACAGCACATCAAACTATGGTTCGTGCCATCCATAGTTTAGAACCCACTAGGGCTGTACCAAATTGACTTACATTTGACTTCATTGGAAGGCCCTGAGTACTAGAACTATAAGCATGGAAAAACAGCTCTTTCTCCACTTTCTTCACTCCTTGCCTTATCTTCTACAACTCAACTCTGTTGTGTCCCTAGCTTCCCAGCAGGTGAGTCACTGTTGCTAACCAGGAGGGAGAAGGGAAGTGTGAAGGTGCCAAGGAGGTTGGCGATGGGTAAATGCACCACTGGAACCAATCCAGTGCTCCTGCCAATGCATTAGCACTGTGCCAACCCTTATTGGACAACAATTTGTATCCCATACAATTCAGATAACACAGTAAAATACAAGAAATAAAAGTAGCAATAAAATACAATTTTAAAAACCAGGATGTCTATGGGCCACCTCAATGAAGCTCATGGACCACTGGTGGTCGAAGGACCACAGCAACCCCTGTTTTAGGTAGTCTGGCCCTCAAGTGATTAAGGCTTTATTCTCCAGCTTGAATTTAGCCTAGTAGCTAAATGGCAGCCAGTCCAATTCTTCAGCAGGGGTGTAACATGATTCTGCCCTAGGCATTGAGCACTAGCTGCAGCTTCCAGGCCAACTGAAAGGGCAGCCACACAGAGATTGGGGAAGTTATCGGCACAAGGATGACAGTGGTCAGGCTGTCCTGGTCCAGAGACAGCTATCACAGTCTCACTGGCCAAAGCTAGTAAGGTACTTTGCTGATTTGGAACTCCATCTGCCTACAGAACTTGATCCACTAAGTTCTGTGAGTCTCCACCTCTGAAAGCACTTTTGTGAACAATCACCAGCCAGCAAAAGGAATAGCTGACCCTGCTCAACATTGCATGCTCATTTTGTAAGCATAATAGAGAAAATCTTGGTCAAATCTCTCGGCTGCCGTGTGAACTTGGCTGGAATTTTGAAGCAATTAGATTTCATTTCCTCTAAGTTAGTTCAACACATTTTAAATGGTAAGTCGAAAAGTGCCACTTGAACTTAATGAGACCACATTTTGATAAGAGACTCTAGCGGGATAAGGAATCATCACAGTAATGCAAGCCAAGGTTTTGATTCCTGATTCATTAGGCAACACAGATAGGCTCGTTCCCAAAACAGAGTACAGATGCCAAGACTTTTATGTTCCTCTGGAGAATTTTATCTGTGAACTACTTCTGCTCAAGAAATCTGCCTTTGAAGCGGTAGAACAATTCTGAGTTTCCCTCCTCTGCTGTCAGACACTTTCACCATCCCTGTCTTTTCCCACAGGGGCTCCATGTCCCTTTGCAAATCCATCTCCCAGTTGGCAGCCGATGGGCTGATACAAAGCCTTAATCTCCTGACACTTTTTTCTTCAGCATATGCTCTTCTGCCAACTGGCAGTACAAGAACAAAAAAAGCAAATCTTCCAGATGGTTTCCAGTGCTAACTACCCAATCGTAGCCCACCAAACTTCCTCTTAAGACATATCTTCCAAGCATTATTCTAAGTTAGACCTTTGGCCCATAAAGATGAGTATTGTCTATACCAGGCATAGGCAAACTCGGCCCTCCAGATGTTTTGGGACTACAGTTCCCATCATCCCTGACCACTGGTCCTGTTAGCTAGGAATCATGGGAGTTGTAGTCCGAAAACATCTGAAGGGCCAAGTTTGCCACTGCCTGGTCTATACTGACTGTTGGTGGTTCCTCAGGGTTCCAGACAAGCCTTTTCTAATCCTACCTGGGCAGATGCCAAGGATTGATTGTATTTGAAAATACTGTATTTGAAGCAGAAGGAAAGTCTGTCTTAAGACCTTAGCAGGCAATACATGTATTCTACCAGTAAGTTGTTCTTCAGACTATCCCCACAAACTGGTAGAAATTAGAACGACAGATTCCTTCTGTTTCTTACTCCCACTTCTTGCCCAAGTTAAGTCAGTTCTCTAGATCAAGGCCCCCCCTCCAAACTGGTGTTTGCAGATGTATCCAGCAACAGGTTATTGGCATAAACTGCTTTGCAGATATATCCAGCAACAGGTTATTGGCATAATAAGAGTGCATTAGTGGTGTGTTTCTACTGGGCCATCTGCCCTTCACTTCACTTTATTATTTGTTGTTTGACGTTTCCTCAGTGTGACCACATTATTCATGTCTGCTGGGGTGCTCTTGCAGTACAGTGCAGCAAAGGACAGACAGACAAAAACAAGAACCCTGGAACATATGCAGTATGAAAAATTACAGGATTCTAGCAGGACATTACAGGATGTGCATTGTTTAGACATGAAGCAGGATGTCCACCCTGACATTTTTGGAGAAACAAACCATATTGAATTGAATTGAATTGAATTGAACTGAATTGAATTGAATTGAATTGATTATTTCGATCACAGACCAGTCCCAGCCCACATACAATATCAAGGAAGTCATAAAACACGATAGGGATACATTTGAATTTGCAATTAGGTATAACAGGGACACTACAGATATAGCAACAGTTAAAAATATATAAATTAAAACTTAGTCACTAACATATAACCTAAAATTATCATTGAAAGTGGGGTCATGTATAAACAGCCCTGATACCATCACGAGCACAAATAATCATGAAACCACAATGAGAAGAATATATGGAGGGGCCCCAAAGTTTGTTTGAAAAGCCACATGGCTGCCGTTTTCTTTTGTTTTGTTTTACCAGGATGCATTAATTCTTAAACAGAGACAATGAAACTGACACTTACTACCTCCAGGCAAATTCCAGGGCATCTCAGGGAAGTAACACAACACAACACAAAGTCGTGCCTGCTGCCCTGGAACAGTTTTTTTCCTGAAAAAGCACACACACACACACACACACACACACACACACACACAGACACCTGCTTTTAACCCCAATACAGTAACAAGGGCTGGGCTAAAACTAAAATAAAAGGCACACCAATGACAAAACTCAACATACTAGTTGAAATATTGTCGTTGTCATTGTCGTCCCAGGTTCTTTTTGTGTACAAAAATACAACTGTAAATGGTAAGTGACTGAAATTTGGGGGCAGAGGCTGTGTTCAACCCATACATTTAAATCACACAACACCAAGAATGCTGGGAATTGTAGTTTGTTAAGGGTACATGAAAGTATAGCTCAGTGACGGGTAAACTACAGTTCCCAGGATTCTTGGGGGTATGTACTTTAAATGCATTGTGCACATACAGCCACCATCTTGCCATATCTTGTAGATCTATGTCTGTGCAAATGAAATGTGCACTCTGGGTTGATTTTACCCCACTTGTAATTAGGTTTAAATGTGTGTGTGATTCTGGAGAAACTTAGCAGAGTTGCTCACTATTTATTTATTTTATGAGGGCAGCATTACACGAGAAAGAGATTTCTCCAGCCATGGGGGAAAATATAGCCGCTGACATTTCCCAATCTCATATTTCAAGATGGGCAGATTCTGATAAAAGACAAATACCACCAATTTAAGAATAGGAGCTAGTTGCAGGCATTGAGAGACACCTTTGCTTTTTCTCTGCTTCATCTCTGCAGCAAAGCCAGACGTCAGTTCCCAAGACAGGAAATGGGAGTTTGGAACTATAATCATACAATTAACATTTTAACACAGATACAATAAACTACAATCTACTACTCTGGTTCCCCTCATTTTCTCTTTTTGTAACTATAGATTGGATTGGATTTCTTTTCATGTTTAATGAACAAACATGAACTGCAAATACAAAAGAAGTAAGAAAACACTTTTCCTGGCTGAATACGATCAGATGTAAAAACTAACAAGGAAGTTTTCTTTTACATGCCACTAGGAATACAGATAATTTCATCAATAATGCTGGTAAAAAGTACGGTACCAAACCGAAAAGTTTCAAAGTATTTCATGATACACTGAACTTTCTGAGATCTTGGTTCCACCCCCTGGGGTGGAACAAAAACCACCCATGATATCATAGGAACATAAGAAGAGCCGTGCAGGATCTGGCCAATGACCCATCTGGTGCAACATCCTGTTCTCACAGAGGCCAACCAGATGCCCATAGGAAGCAACCAAACAAGGCCTGAACACAACAGAACTCTCCCCACTTGCAGTTCACAGAAACTGACATTCAGAAGTGTACTGCCTCTGACAATGGAGGTCAAACATAGCCCTCTTTGGGGCACTTTTTAAAGCCTTGCCCATTCACTGAAGTGTTTGCTGATCTTGTTATCAGCCAGTTTTTAGTGATGACTTTTATTGACTTGTTTTTGCTACTTGTTATTCATGCACTTTGGTTTTTAATGGGTTGTAATTTGGGGTTATAATTTATTTTTGTTCCGATATTTCCTTGTACAACCCCCTGAGGGGTTTGTTTATTTGTTTGTTTGTTTCAGCAAGCAGCACATGAATGTGTTTAAATTAATATAACAACAACAACAACTTTCTGAATACAAATAACTCTTGAGAAAATAACTTTGCTTTTGTTCTTATGCCCTGTCCATTCAGCACCCACATCACTTCTGGAGGCAACAGCACCCAGAATGCAGTCTCTGGTTCATAACTTAATGGACAGGTGCATAATGTTGTTGTTGTTGCTGCTGCTACTGTTTATACCCCACCCATCTGACTGGGTTGCCCCAGTCACTCTGGGCAGCTTCCAAATAATTATGAAACCATCAGACATTTAAAAACTTCCCTATACAGTGGTACCTCAGGTTAAGAACTTAATTCATTCTGGAGGTCCATTTTTAACCTGAAACTGTTCTTAACCTGAGGTACCACTTTAACTAATGGGGCCTCCTGCTGCCGCTGCACCACCACCAGGCAATTTATGTTCTCATCCTGAAGCAAAGTTATTAACCTGAGGTACTATTTCTGGGTTAGTGGAGTCTGTAACCTGAAGAGTCTGTAACCTGAAGCATCTGTAACCCGAGGTACCACTGTACAGGGCTGCCTTCAGATGTCTTCTAAAAGTCAGAGTGTTGATTATTTCCTTGACATTTGACAGGAGGGCGTTGCACAAGGTGGGCGCCACTACCCAGAAGACCCTCTGCCTGGTTCCACATTGATACAGTTGCATGAATGATACCATTACTACACCAGCATCCTCATCCTTCCCTAAAAACCAGGCTAAAATACGGATGTAGCTATGGCTCCGTAACCATTTTGATCACAAACGTGCTCTTTAGGATCTGCCATTAACTTATCCAGCCTAGTAACTGAGCATGGCTCCACACCCATGCTCCTTCCTTGGAATAGTGTAGCTGTGGGAATACAGGGTGATTTGCCTGAACCACACGGAAGATCCCCATGTGCAAGCATTCTTAGTTCTGCATGTTATTGGGCTACAGCAAAGTGGTCACCATGCCACATCAGTAACATTGGCTTTGGGCCTTACTAGACTCTGAGGGCACAAACTGCCGTAGGAACTGGAACTCAGCAAGGGACCATTTGTGGTTAAATTATACAGAAAGCCATAGAGGTACTCATGCTTAATACCTGATCACAGCATCAGCTAATGAAGCCTGTGTCATCAACATTATTATCATTAAATTGCATCAAAGACTCCTAACCTTTCTGTGCAATCTTTTGGGGTAAAACCAGAGAGTGTGCAAAACAGGGCTTTTATCCACAGGAAGCACAAAAGAAAGGCAACTTTCCTCCATCAGTATAATTAGCCCTGGCGAATTGACTCTTCACATCAGCTCCCTTGGCTAGAAGTAAACCTGTGTGAGAAGTTGATATAATCATGTTAAGTGCTGCCAGTTTGCTTTGTTGCCTGGGATTAGATGAGGGGGAAAAGTAGTGTCTAAAATGTTGGTATATGTTCCTGCTTGCATATGAATGAAATCATTGCATCTCTGAAATGGTTGATATGTACCACTGGTTGTGCTGTAACTGTGAAAATAATCAATAATATAGAACTGTGAGAGGGGGAGGGTGTGCCTGCACATGCATTTTACAAAATAGGCCTTTAATTAACCTATTGATTGAGGGGAACTATATTTTACTTTCACAGTGCCTCATCCATAAATTCTCAGTGCATTAGTGTTTGCAAGCATGTAAGCCATTCTACAGCTTATTGTTATAAAACAAAGCAACAGGTATAATAGAAAGATCTTGCACATTTGTAGTCAGTTTTAGAAGCCACTGGGAGTGAGGATATTTCAATAGATATTCTTGATGTTGCCCACTCGACTCTCGTGTGCACTAAATAAACAACTTTGAGGGGTGTGTTGTCGTTGTTGTTTTTACAATCAAGCAGTGTATAAATTTTATGAAATAAACGGAATGAAATGAAAAGCTATTTGAAACATTTCTACCTTGCCTTTTAGGCCAGGGACACCCACAACGGCACTTACAAGAAAAACAGTACTAAAAACAGAATTTTTAATTGTCAAGAAAACTTAACTGAGTTGAACAGGACCAGTGTCTGGGTGGGTGGTTTAACTCAAGCGTCTAGTCATCATGACTAATCCATGATTGTCAGCACCAATTCACCTCAGCTTCTGGAAGCCCTGGATCTCTGAGAAGAAAGGGTAGGTGCCTACTGACCACCCATCTCCTTTCAAGGGTGAGAAATAATTGAGCAAACCATCAGGATCAATAAGAAAAGAGGCAGAATGTTTAAATGATTCCTGCTCCTTTGAAATTTAATGCTATGGATTTTCATTGCAAATCTTAACTTTATGCACAGTGCTTTGCATGATTCAGTTCTATCCATCAAGTTGTTATCAGGTTAAAATGTTGGTCCCCCCTACTCAATGAGTTTATTTATCTTCTCAGTTGGTGCCCTACTTCACAGAACAAACAGTTTGCATTGTAGCTTCAGAACATTTGACTTCCTCTATGAGGATTTGTCCAATCCTCTTTTAAAAAATTCCAAGTTGGTGGCCATCACTGCCTGCTGTTGATAGTGAGATCCATAGTTTAACCATGTGCTGCGTGAAGAAGTTATTTTATGCAGCAAACTAAGCAATAAGAAAACAGAAACTGTGAAAAAATGCCTTCAACATTGGAAACTCCAGCTTTAGCACATGTACTCAAGATGTATGTTGTGCAGAGAAGACGTGTTGAAAAAAAGCAGCTAATTGATGTGAAGTAGGGTGAGCAGGGCTGTGACTCATTATTTTTAATGTGAAAAAGCATTGCTACATCAATATATTTATTGCACATTCAATTAAATTTATGTTTACACTTCACAAACATTGTCTCTCAGCACAGATGTCCCGTGTTGGAAAACATGGCACTTTGGAAATTCAATAACCTCGTGCACAAAATGTCAACATATGCTGAAGAAATATGTCCCAGGTCCAAATATAGCAGGCTTCCATCATAGCATTCCAAACAGTGTTGAAGGCAACTGGCATCTTAGGTAGTAATTATAATGATTTCCCCATCAGAGAAAATGAAGAGGGGAGATACAGCCACTTTTCCCTATGAAAATCTACAGCAATCTGATAAAATACCACCAAAGGAAATTCCCTATGGAAATGTGAAAGAACCTTTCTGGAGGGGTATCATGGTATTGTTAAAAGCTGGCTGATGGGACCCAAGTCCTAACGCCATCTGCCCCTTCCCCTCCCTTTCACTTGAGGGACATAGAAGGTTGTCTTATACTGAGTCGAGCCATTGATCCATCTAGTTCATTATTGTCTACACTGACCAGCAGCTGTTCCCCCAGCACTACTTGGAGATGGCAGGGGATGCTCCACCACTGAGCTACAACTCTTTCTGCCATACTTTACTTGGCCACCTACCATTTCAATTTACCTGGAGAGATCCATGCATACAAATTAGTGTAAGCAAATTGTAGGCAACTCTGTGTCACTGGCCTTGCCCGGAAGTCCTTTAAGCATCCAACAAGGTTTGTGTTTCTCAGTACTAGCTCTCCATGTCACTCTCATCTACTGTCACAATCCCTACATGGAACATCTCAGGCCAATGGTCTTTTTATTATTTAATTGACAGTCTGATTATACCTACAGGCTGAAAGGGTAAAACATTTTGCTCTATAACAAATGGCAGCCAAAGCATTCAACACATCCAGTCCAAGTTAGAATATGATGGAATGTTCCAGTCATTGAAAAGGAATTGAAAAATGCTCAATCAACCTTAATGATTGATTTAAGTTAGGGTGGTTAGCACAGATGTTCACAACCATTCCCTGCACCTCCAGATCAATCATAACCCCCAGGAAATTCTAGCTTTCATTTTTTAATGATGTTTCTTATTTTGTAGAAAGGGACGCAGGTGGTGCTGTGGTCTAAACCACTGAGCCTAGAGCTTGCTGATTGGAAGATTGTGGTTTGAATCCCCATGAGGGGTGAGCTCCCGTTGCTTGGTCCCAGCTGCTGCCAACCTACCAATTCAGAAACATGCAGTGCAAGTAGATAAATAGGTACCGCTCCGGCAGGAAGGTAAACGGTGTTTCCGTGTGCTGCTCTGGTTTATCAGAAGTGGCTTAGTCATGCTGGCCACATGACCTGGAAAAACTGTCTGCGGACAAACATTGGCTCCCTCGGCTGGTAAAGTGAGATGAGCGCCGCAACCCCAGAGTCATTCCCGACTGTCAGGGGTCCTTTACCTTTACCTTTTAATGTTTGTAGGACCTAAGATGCCCAGGCACTGTTCTTCTCATAATTATTTTTTGAGAGAAATTAGCCTACCTACTTTGTACCCCTTCCATGGGAGCCAAATTCAAAAAGGACAGGGCTCCCTGGTCTGCAGTATTTGCAAAATTACAAATGATCGACAGAAACTGGATTAAAAGGAGCAAACTTTGCTTAGCAGTGTGCTACTACAAAACTACATGCAAAACAAAAACTAGGCAGCTCTTCTTAGTTTCCTTTTCCCCTGTTCAACCATTCCTAAATCACTTTTTTTGCCCATTCACATTACATGCTCTAAAGTCTAAACAACGATTAAAGAAGGCTGGATTTTCCATCAAGTTACCCTATCCTAAACACTTCCATATCTAATAACTCGTAGAGACCAATTTCATCTCCTTTTAACTTCAAGGTGGGGTGTGTGTGTGTGTGTGTGTGTGTTTCTCACACAGGCATGCTATTTTTAAATAACAGGTAAAATTCATATAATTTCACAGCAAGAAACAGATTTTAAATATCCTTGTGGCATGGGAGGGTGTAGCTTACTTAGTATCATGGAAGGTTTAGAGGGCCTACCATCAAGCAAATTGACAATAACTTTATTGTCTCTCTTAAAGAAGAACAAAACAGCTGTCCTGGTTTTCAAGAAAGCTTCTGGCACTACCAAAAGAAAATAAGTCCAGTGTCACCTACTGACTATATAATGACACTCCCCACACACATATATGTTGCCATCCCTGGAAAATTGATGGGGTTAATTGCTCATTGAGCTGAGCGCTACACATTACATGAGGCACATTGCTTCTGAAGCTCACAGTGGTATGATTAATTCTAGTGGTGGGCAAGCTCCCTTTGGCCACCTCAAAACTATTGTCTTTTAAAGCTTTTCTTAAGGGGACACACAAAAAGATTCATCAAATTATATTTTAGGTTTCCAAGAAAGCTTCAAAAACAAACAGATGAAGCATTTGTCACTCGTCACCCCCCGCCTTCCCTGCCAGTTCCCCATCTCATTTCTCAAGCCAATAAACGCTGCTACTGCTGAGAGTTCCTAGGAGCACAGATAGCTTGCTAGAAACAGACCTCTCCGCAACTGGAAATGACAATATCCTGTGGGAGAACATGGGGTTTGCTGGGAATTGTCATTTTATCCGCCTACAAAAAGGCAGAGAAAATGCAATGTTTATCCATATTCCCAACCAAGAAACAGAACACCTAAGCATGTTCAGGAGTATTATTTCATGTTAAGGAGAGTGTTCCATGTTGAGTAACCCTTTTCACACTAATATTTCCAACCCCCTCCCCTTTCTTCATCTTCTTTTCTTGGAAAGGGATGGAAATAGGGGTCAAGAAATGGGGGCCCTGGGATCAACCTTTATTTCAGCCAGCCCAAAATTCAAAGGGATCATTGACTAGGGATGGGGGGGGGATTCAGTTCAGTTAAAATTTAAAAGGTGAATCTATCTAATGTGCACTTTCTGAAACTATGCAATCCGAGGCACACGAACAGTGAAATTCGCACTTCTCTGGATTTTTCAAAAGTGGTTCTCCAGCCAACTATACAAATATATATATACGGAAGTGTGCACATGAATGCACATATTAGCAAAATCAATCAATATTTCTTATTACAATCATAGTTCAGCCACTATCTCAGTAAAAAATAACTTGCATAAATGGGGAAATTGTTGTGCATATTAGGCAAAACTGCACACAAAAATGGGTATATCTGGGGGAATTCCCACTAAAATGCTGGTGAAATTTATGAGGACTTTTTTATTATTGCAAACTGATGTGGAAATACAGAAAACTAAATTTAAGGCTGGAAAAAATGAGTGAGAGAAACCAAAATGGAGAGATTTGCCCATCCCTATCTACAAGTAGCTTGAAATGGAGCGAGGCTTTTCAAACCAGGGGAGTT
The DNA here is from genome assembly GCF_951804945.1 of Podarcis cretensis. Classification (NCBI taxonomy): domain Eukaryota; kingdom Metazoa; phylum Chordata; class Lepidosauria; order Squamata; family Lacertidae; genus Podarcis; species Podarcis cretensis. Next base: position 30,359,357 of record NC_137181.1, on the reverse strand, counting down.
TGTCTTTCAAACTTCCTCAGTTGTAAGTTCACCTCTATCACTAGTTAACTCCTGTTATCCATTGCATTTGGGATAATTACCATGTCTTGGTGTCATAATTGGCCATATTATCCAACATTCTCCGTCAGTCTGACTGTTGAGCAACAGAGGACGCCAAAGCAAGAGTTCCACTAGTGGAAACCCATTGCACAACAGATTGTGAAATCTATCATGCAACCAGCCAACAACTTTCTTATTCATTGTCTTTCATAAAGATGCTCCATGGGTGCAAAAATGTTCACCGTTAGAATAAGTGTACTGCTAAGTGGATTTAACTTAGCCCTACATTGGGTACAACATAACATTATGTGTTTCCTCATCACCTGGCAACACCAGGGAGCAGGGAAGCACATGATGGTTAAGGGAAATTATTCAAGGTGAGGTTGCTGGTTTTGATGACAGCTGTGCATAATTAATACAGCACACAGTTTCTCCTGCCCCTCTCCTCAGACACTGGCAGACAGCAGCCTTTCCACAGAATATCAGGAAATGAATCTTTTTTTCACCCTACTGAAAGAGTAGCCTTGTCGGGATAGAAGCTCCTGTTTCTGCTTTGCCATAGCAAAATCCTTCCTCCTTTCAAATCAGACATTTGCATAGATTGTGGCATGCTGACACTTCCCTAAAGTGGCCATCTTGTTCTCCAGAGTCTCAGCTTTTGTTTATTTCATTTTATTTTTTTCAAAGCAAATTTGTAGCTGTCACGGCTGCAGATTGAACTCAAAAAATGTGAACTGAGTGTGATTGATACAGAGATGTCTCTCGGATGCTGCGTTCATTCGTCTCCACGAGGTGTTCTCAAATGGCCAGTAATTTAGATGTCAGCCAGTTAATGATACCCTTCCTCTTTTAACAAAGAAGCGAGCCAGTCATAAATCTAGAGAACTGAGGAAAGTGACTTCTCCCTTTGGTGCTATTGGTCCGTGAGATTTGGAAGGGATCACCGTCGCTGCACCTCCTCCCCATCTCCACCTGCCAAAAAAACCAAGTAAGAGCTATCCTCAAAATACATGCTATCCAAGGTCATATTTCAACCGGGTTCTACCATGTAGAAAACAAAGAACGAGAATTTATTTAATGTTTGAACACTCTTCCAAAAGCAGGAACTTAATATTGTTAAACAATTCTATTCCATGTCCCACTGTCCCAAGTGAAGAGACATCCCAGGGGCAGAATCTTCCCTGGATTTGGTCTCTTTGGAAAAGGGGGATCACTGGAGAATTACAGTATTTTCTAATAATTGGATTTATTTGCAAGCATGCAATGTGAGCATACATAGCTTAACACTGCTACAGAGAGCGAATCCCTTGACCTGGAAAAGAAGCCTAGGCAACTCCAAAAATGCCCTTTGTCTTCCAGAACTAAAATTTTGTTCACTTTCTCTTTCTTTCTTTCTCTCTCTGTCTCCGACTGTCATTTCACATTTCACACATAGACCCATACTGCATTATATTTCACACTGGGAGAGATCTCGTTGCAAAAAATGGCTCTCGCCTTCCCCAGGTGTCACCAGATATTTTCTGGTCGTTGAGGGTCATTTACTTGTAATTTCCCTAATCAAACAAATGGACTTTACAGGAACATAAGAAACTGCCTTATCCCAAGTCAGACCATAGATCCATCTAGCTCAGCACCACCTAAACTGACTGGCAATGTTTTCCAGGGTTTCAAGATGCATTTTTTCCCATTTGGGACCTTCTACATGCAAAACAATGGGCTCTTTCACTGAGCTATAGTCCTTCCTCCAACTCCAGTCTTTCCAAGTTCTAACTCCTTTTCCTCTCCAGAAATACATGAATGTTAGTATACAGGACAGAGCCCTGGAAAGTCCTTTGATGGGACCACATAGCCCTTATTTATTTCATGAGTCTCTGAAATAAATATATACTCTATATACTGGAGTAGCCAAGGTTTTCACCTCCAGATATTGCTTAACTACAACTCTCATCATCCCTGACCATTGGCTAGGTTGGCTGCGGCTGATAGTCCAAAAACTTCTGGAGGGCACCAGCTTGGAGAACATTGAAGCAGACTACCAAGATTTCTGCATATATCTCAGCCTGGCACAAGCCCACTCAGCTCCTTCATACGCCCATCATATCAGATGCTGCGGTTTGACATTGATATGTGCAATTTCAATATATAATATTATTATACCCAAAAATTCCACATAAAATTCCAGTACATATTTTTAAAAATACTGTTATAACCACTTTCAATCCAAGGGGCAAAACTCACATTATACTTTTCCAGCTTATTATACGGCGTGTTTAGATTACATGTTGTCTCCTGTTGCCTAAACCCTGTTACTCAGTGCCTTCAGATTTCACATCATATTTTACAGATCCCCGACACTCTCCTTTTTCTAGTCAAAGAGCAATTTCTGCCTTGTGCTTTATTGCTTACAGACTGACTATTGTAGTATTGACATCAACAGCAGATGTCTTTGTCTGGCTTGAGTACTCTTCACCACCTGTCAATGCATCGCCGTAACACCGTCAAGTTCTGAGGTCCTGGTTTTTAAAAATCCTCTGGCACACTGACAGTTTTCCAAGCCAGAAGCTAGAGTCATAAGAGTTTAATCCTTTCTGCAGAGAGTTCTCCCTACCCAAAGATTCTTTAGCCAGTGTTTTTGTCGTTTCAAAACCTGTGTTTATGCATGTATTCCATCAAGTGTTTGTGCGCAAGGGAAAGTTCCTGGGAACTTCAGTTTGTAAAGGTTGCTGTGATGGGCAAACTACATTCTTAGTATACTTTGGTGACAGCCACATGCATGATTAGTACATTTTAATCTTAATATTTCAACCCACACGCCACACCAGCTCTATGATGCCAATTATATCAGTCTAGTTTGGAGGAAAATGAGCTGCAAATAACACACCACATGTATTTTTCCTTCCTCCTCCTCCTTTCCTTATGTAACCCCGAACAAAATGTCTAATTAGAATTAGAGAAACTCAGTGAACACTTCCTCCATGCTCACTGTACCAGCAGATCGGACTGGTGCTGGGCCTGAAAATGCAAATCGTGGTGGGTTTTCTTTTTTCCTATTTGCTCGGGGTTTCATTACTACTTAGAGGCTGATCCAGCCATGAGGAAACCACCTCCAGATTTCTTATTGTGGATAAAGCTCACCAGCTGCTTTCCGATAGCGCTGCCTCAAAAGGATCCAGGGAAATGAGCTTTCAAGCCAAATGTATGTTGCAATCTGCTTGCTGGGCTTTGTTAACTTAATATCAGCTTAGTCATCTCAGTACAGTACATTCAAATGTGCGAGGTGGGCAAATCTAAGACCAAGATCTTCAGTAAGGAAAGCTTTGCCAGCTGCTCTGGGCAAGGTTGACCCAAAACATTTAGAGGCAAGGGCGCCAACCCCCACCCCAATTTTCAAGGAGGGGGCCGGGCCCCTCAATATTCTGTGGCACAAAGCCACTTCCGACTTCAGGAGGAGGTGGTGTTGCGGGCTCACGCCCCCAACACACACACGGGGGCTGGATTTCAGCCCCGCGTGATCAGGGGAATTCTCGGGCTGGGTCAGCCCCAGAGCCAGCCAATTGGCTGGCTTTGGGGGCGTGGCCTGGCTCATTTAAGGCTGGTGTGGCCCCAGGATCTCCCCTTTCAACCATGCAGCTGATTTGGTTTCCCACCCACCCTTTAGGTCTTCCTTTTGACCTTGCTATGGACCTCAGTTGGTCACCGTTGAGGGGCCTGGTAGGATTTTTTTCTACTTGGCGAATTGGCACTGGCCATTTGGTTTTTCACCTACCTTGTAGCAAATCGTCACAACGTCTTTGGTTTTAGCAGTTAGGCATTGGTAGGGGTATTGTTATGTAGATGTGTTGTGGGGGGAGCACATCACCTATCCCATATACTGAAGGGTAGTCCGGTAAAGGATTCCGGGGGGCGTTGCCTCGTCCAAAGCCTATGGAGGTCAGGGCCTAAAGCGCGTCCCGAGCGGTGACCCCAGGGGAGTTCCTATTTGATGTGCATCAGCAGGGCTCCCCCTGCTGGTGTTAACCCTTCCCGGTCTTCATGCAAACAGGCTGAAGCTGGAAAGTCTGATAGGACCAATGCCTAAGCCAATACCGCTCTTACCTGTAACCAGTAAAGTTGTGGCCAATTTTTGCCCATTAACGTAAAATAATGGTGTCGTGTGTCTTTATTCCTACTGGGGAGAGGTGGGAAAATGCCATGCAATGTGCTCACCTCACTCAGTGGTAGAGTATCTGCTTTACAGAGGGTCCCAGTTTCAATTGCTAGCAGCTCTAGGTAAGTCTGGCAATGTCCCCTGGTGAGTCACTGTCAGTGTAAACCAGTGCTGCATTCACATGTCTGTTTATTCCATTTCCCTAATTGAGCTTTCACATGACTTAAAACCATGTCTGGAAAAGGAATGGAATATAACACATGTTTAGTGCTCATTTCTGTGCTATTTGATTCTGGGGGGGGGGGGGGTCCTGTTTGCAGCCAACTTAACCCAGAAAATCGCAGGAATAAAGTGACAAGATTTGATTTTAAGCATGACTTAGGAGGGTATCATCCCATGTGTGTAATTTTATAAATACTATTATGTCCCTTTAGACATTTTTTCCCCAAACACCAACAAAAAGAAGACCCCAAAGCTTTAGCTTTTCTCCTTTGATCATGTTGATAACCCTTTCCTGTATTCATGTAAGCAGACACTTCTGAAATCATCTGTTGTGAGTATTTTTTTAGCTTCCCATCTCCATTCTTTGCATAACTGAAATAAATGCCCTCCTGTGTGTTAGGTTTCATCCTATCGAAAACATACTTTATTGCCACTGCAATTATAGGGCTTGTTCTTGTAATAAGTCTGAAGGCTCTCGCCTGCCATTGAGGCTAATAAAGGCCAAAGGCTATCAGCCCCTCTTGCCTCTTTCTGATGTGTGATGAACAGTTCAGGAGGCCTCGTTCATTTTGCTTGTGGATGGAACTAGTTTTTCGAGGCATGTAATAAAGCAGAATTATACAACAGTCCCTAGATCTACAGAGACATTTCCAAAATCTCCTCTTCTTTATCTTCTGCAGGTAGTAATTGTCACCTGTAAGCAGATGGAACATCTTGAGATTCTCAATGTGCCTGACAATTGGAGATCAGAATGTCTACCTGGTCCAGATCCATCCTAGACTTACAGAGTTCTTTTCCCATTCCCCCCACACAAACATTTCCTGATGTTTGGAGGATGAGAGCCTCATAAGACCATGATCTGGTGTCACTGGTGATACATTTACACCAAGTTTACCTCAATGGAAACTTTGGGTCAGTCACTGTCTGAGTCTAGCCCACCTAACAAAATGACAATGTGCCAGCCCAATCCTGTCCTCCCCATCAACCATCAGGCTTCAACCAACCCTGGCAAAGACTGCTCCAGTTCCAACTGTGAAAAAAGCACTAGAGCTCCATTCTAATCCAGAATGTGGCAGCTAGAATGGTCACTGGGAGTGGCTGCCAAGACCATATAACACTGGTCCTGAAAGACCTTCATTGGCCCCAGTACATTTCCAAGCACAATTCCAAGTGTTTGGTGGTGACCTTTAAAGTCCTAAACAGCCTCGGCCCAGTATACCTGAAGGAGCATCTCCACCCCCATTGTTCAGCCTGTACACTGAGGTCCAGCTCCGAGGGCCTTCTGGCAGTTCCCTCACTGCAAGAAGTGAGGTTACAGGGAACCAGGCAGAGGGCCTTCTCGGTAATGGCGCCCACCCTGTGGAACATCCTTCCATCAGATGTCAAGGAAATAAACAACTATCCGACTTTTAGAAGACATCTGAAGGCAGCCCTGTTTAGGGAAGTTTTTAATGCCTGATTTTTTTATTGTGTCTTTAATTCTCTTGGGAGTTGCCCAGAGTGACTTGAGGAAACCCAGCCAGATGGGCGGGGCATAAATAATTGATGATGATGATGATGATTCTCCTCCCCACCTTCACCATGTGTTCCTGCTCCACTACACCACTGCTTTGAATACCCCCCTGGAGTAGAAAAGAAAAAAACATCAATTGAGCTCTTTCATCCTTGGCTGGCAGCATTGATATTACCCATATCCAGAGGGGAACCATTTCTTGAGGGGTGGCTGGGTGAGTCTGCTGCAGCAAAACCAAAAAAAGAGAGCCTTGTGGCATCTTGAAGGAGAAAACATTTATCATAGCAGAAGCCTTCATGAACTAGAGGTCACTTGCATCAGATGAACTGGTCTTGACTCTCACTTCCACCATAAAGCTTCCACCATAAGAAGTGGTGGTCTTTAAGGATGCCACAAGCCTCTTTTGCTGTCTTTGATAGGACCAACCTGTTAAACAGATACAGATAGGTAGCCGTGTTGGTCTGCCATAGTCAAAACAAAATAAAAAAATTCCTTCCAGTAGCACCTTAAAGACCAACTAAGTTAGTTCTTGGTATGAGCTTTCGTGTGCATGCACACTTTTTCAGATACACTTCTGCTACTGGAAGGAATTTTTTTATTTTGTTTTGACTGTTAAACAGAAGGTTCCCTGAAATGAAAACTTGGCTAGAATGGGAGGAGATCTGTTTTAGAGATTATTCCTTCCTTCAACTGAAAGCCATAAGAGATATACAAATGCAGCTGCTGTCAGTGCATGGATTGGGAGTCCGGTGGCGCTGACTCAAATACTGCCTCAGTATCAGCTTGGTTTTCCTCATACTTCTGTAATTGGAAGGCTGCCACAATGCTCCCCCTAAGGCCATGTCTCTGTCATCTCCTTCGAAAGAAGTCAACCCAACACGGTCACTTTGGGATCCAGTTTGGCAGCTGTCAAACTATGGATATGACAGGCCGGTCTCATGCAGGGTTTGATTTCCTAAGCAGTGGAATTAGTGCCTGACCTCTTGTGTAGCCTCTGCCCTGGCTCAGGACCAGACTTCCAAAACATTCTCCTGCCTGTTGCAGGGTCAAACCCTGCATGGAATATATGGACATCCCTAGAAGCTCCAAACTCCTTTAAGTTAAAGGATGGGTTTCCTAGTTTTATATATATATGGAAACAAAGAACTGCATATGCAACAAGGGTTATTTTTAAAGCAAAAGGCACTGTAGGCTTGCCTTGCCTGGGAAGTACAGAGGCCCGTTTGACTATTTATCATAATAGACTGTGTCTAAAACAGAGCAAGTTAAACCAAAAATACAGAGGCTCCTGATAAATAATCAGATGAGAACTGAAACAGAGAAAGGGAGGAGAAAAGGTTTCTTTCTCCCACTCTCTTCTTAAATAACATCCCTGCTAGTTGCAATTTTACTAAGTCAGTGTGGTACGATAATGGGGGAAAGGGAGAGAGTTTAGTGGCAAATTTTGTAGTGCACGGTCCATTTATGGAAGTCACATCAACCACCACACAGCTACACCACTTCAAAGATTATATAAACTTCTAAGGTTATACAATAATCATATAATTTAACAACAACAACACAAAGAAGAAGAAGAAGAAGAAGAAGAGGAAGAAATGGAAATTAAGCCTTACGAGAAGTGCTTGAAGGAGCTGTGTATGTTTAGCCTGGAAAAGAGGAGACTGAGAGGAGTTATGGTAAAGGGTAAAGGGACCCCTGACCATTAGGTCCAGTCTTGACTGACTCTGGGGTTGTGGCACTCATCTCGCTTTATTGGCCGAGGGAGCCAGTATACAGCTTCCGGGTCACGTGGCCAGCATGACTAAGCCGCTTCTGGCAAACCAGAGCAGTGCACAGAAACGCCGTTTACCTTCCCGCTGGAGCAGTACCTATTTATCTACTTGCACTTTGACGTGCTTTCAAACTGCTAGGTTGGCAGGAGCAGAGTTAAGGTAGCCATCTTCAAATATCTTAAGGGCTGTCACATGGAAGAGGGAGCAAGCTTGTTTTATCCTGCTCTGGAGGGTAGGACTTGAACCAATAGCTTTAAGTTACAAGAAAGGAGATTCTGACTAAACATTCAAAAAAGTTTTCTGACCATAAGCAGTGGAACAGACTCCCAAGAGAGGTGGCAGACTCTCCTTCTTTGGAGGTTTTTAAGCAGAGTTTGGGTGCCCATCTGTCATAGATGCTTTAGCTAAGAATCCTGCATTTCAGGGCGTTGTACTAGATGACCCTTGGGTCCTTTCCAAATCTAATATTCTATGATTCCATGATATTGTAATAATAGTAATGGCCTAGAGTGAAATAAATAAAAAGGTTCCGCAGGGGGAGGAGGTGCAATATTGTCTCTTAAAGATTATTTGTTTAAGAAGAAGAAGAAGAGTTTGGATTTGATATCCCGCCTTTCACTCCCTTTAAGGAGTCTCAAAGCGGCTAACATTCTCCTTTCCCTTCCTCCCCCACAACAAACACTCTGTGAAGTGAGTGGGGCTGAGAGACTTCAAAGAAGTGTGACTGGCCCAAGGTCACCCAGCAGCTGCATGTGGAGGAGCGGAGACGCGAACCCGGTTCCCCAGTTTACGAGACTACTGCTCTTAACCACTACACCACACTGGCTCTCTAACAGGATTATTAACAGGATTTATATACTGCTTAATCATCTGAAAGCTCTAAGCAGTTTACATAAAACCAGGCATAGGCAAACTCCAGCCTTCCAGATGTTTGGGACTACAATTCCCATCATCCCTAGCTAACAGGACCAGTGGTAAGGGATGGTGGGAATCGTAGTCCCAAACATCTGGAAGGCCAGAGTTTGCCTATACCTGCATAAAACAATATAAATTACTCAGCTCATAAAAAATATGGATAAAGGCAAACATTAGACACAAGTTGACCTAAAGTTTACCAAAATATTAGTAAAATGAGCACTCTTTTAAAAATAGAGGTAATGAAATGAAATTACACGTTAAAATTACATGTCTGGATAGGTTTGCCTAAGCAAATAAGTTTTTAGCAGGTGTTCAAAACAATATACTGAAGGTTCCTGCCTCATTTTACTGGGCAGGGAGCTCCAGAAAGTTGGTGCTGCCACACGGAAGAATCCATTCATTGCAAGGGTGGCATAGACGTTATGTGGCACTTGCAAAAGTGCAAATTCTGCAGATAGAAGCAGCTGGAGGAGGATATATGGGTCAAGGAGATTATCCAGAAAAGAAGCTGAATGCAAATTAGAGAGCTTGCAGCAAGTGTCATTTTTGTCCTGATTCCCTAATACAGATTTAAGGGGCCAAACACTCTTATTCCGTGTCACCTTTGATGCAACACACACACACACATACATCACATCACATGGCATAAGCATCAGTTTGCCTGCGATCTTTCCTCCCATGCATGCACTCTCGCTCTCCAAGCTGTGAGGCCAAAGCGAGTGGGCTCTGGTTCGTTTTGAACACGAATTCAGAAGACAAAGGCCGGGAGAATGGCAAACGATGTCACGCAACCTCAGTGCAGTGACACTGACAAGATAACTGCAGCGGGGTGAATTGTGTGATTCGAGGGCAGTAAACATACTTGGCTGACAGAATTTTAAAATACACATGAGCTGACAGGTGCTTGTTCAAAGAAAAAGCAAATGTCAGAAATTGCCCTCAGAGTCGCCAGAACAAGTCCTCCTTGAGACTCTTTGGGGCTTCTGGGAGATTTCTAATGATTTTCGCCTTTAGCATATTTTCATCTTGAAAGGCAGTCAAGCTGTCTTTTCCTTTATCCCTGAGGTAATTTTAGACCAATTTCCAAGTTATTTAAGACAATAAGTATAGGTATCACAGACGGCTTTATTGCTTATGCAAATCTACCCCTAATTTATACATACCAGCAAATTTTCATCTGACCCTAACAAGCTGCTATTTCTGAGTGGTAGGGAGTTTATAATACTCATTTCTGTAGCTTTCTTCCCAATTTTAATATACTGCATCTCCTCACCACCACACATGCTGGGGGGAAATGTATACCACAGAAAGGTATCCTGTAGTAAGAATGGGAAAGAAGCAGATTGCACTGAATTTTCTTCACTTCTGGCTTCATAATGATGGAATTCACAAGCATATTCCTTTGGACTCAGAGGGTTTTTTTCATTTTTCCATGTGAACTGTTCTCAAAGATGCTGCTGCATGGGAAAACCTACCACAGAGCTAGGGGACATTTTTTATTTCTTTATTATTACATTTATATCCCACCATTCCCCCTCAGCTTTGGGAAGGCAGTGCAAGGGCTGGGTGTGTGTGTGTGTCAAATTATGGGCTTGCATAACAGACCCTCCAAGTGTCCCTATTTTCCAGGGACAGTCCTGGATTTACAGAAGCTATCTCAGTTTCTGATTTGATCCCGGAATGTCTGGCTTTTCCTTAGGACATCCCTATTTTCATCCACAATATGTTGGTGGGTGTGAAGTTATACAACCCCTGAGCCAAGGAGGTAAGTAACTATACAACCTTTAGAAGACATCTGAAGGCAGCCCTATATAGTTTTATTATGTTTTATATATGTTGGAAGCCACCCAGTGTGGCTGGGACAACACAGTCAGATGGGCAGGGTATAAATAATAAAATTATTATTATTATGGAATAGAACATCCCTATTTTTATGGAGAAATGTTGGACTACGCTGAAATGGCAAAACTGACCAGAAAGCTCAGGGACTGAGAAGACAAAAACTTCAAGAAAGAATGGGGGGAATTTATAATTTATTTAGGAGACCACTGTAAGCAGATGAAAATATTAGCAGAATTTTAATCTCACTTGTAACATAACAAATACTATGGACAATATGGATAGATATAAAATATAGATTATGAAATTGTATGCAATTGAAAACGTTGACAATAGGACCCATGGAGGGGATGGGGGAAAGTCTCGAGATTCAGAGAAATCTCTTTATATGGATCTGTATGTGGTTTGGCTATACATTTATATTATAAATCAAGTAAAAATGATTTTTAAAAAAATAAAATAAAAAGGAGAAATGTTGGAGGGTATGGCATAAGGCACCATATTACCCAAGTCTGCCCCTGTTTAGATTGACAGCAGGAAGCTTGGCCTAGCTCAGTGGACACAGTTGACCAGAATACTAATTTACAACCTTCTTTTGAAACTTTCCTCAAAAGCAATCTTCCATGTGATATGAAAGAGATCAGGTCCTCCCTTAAAGAGGGCACATGTTGCAGTGGGACCTGGCAACCTAACCCTGTGTTGTGGGTGGGTACGTTTGGATAGCCACAACACCCGATTGGTAGGTCCCTTGATGCAGGGTTCAATCAGGCCAATGGGACGCAGGCTAAACAGATCAAGGGACCTATATATACCTATGCACGTGACCCAGAGCTTCCTCTTTCGGTGCGTGCATCGGAACACCCGCCCACCTCTCCCTATATTTAGGGCTTGTGCGCTTGACCTTGCTATGCCGTCATGTGTCGTCTGTCATTGGACAGGGGCACGGCAGGCATTTTCCCCACTCGGATGATTCTCTGGTGCCATTTGGGTTTCGCCTGCCGCGTAGCAAATCGTCACAACTTGTAAGGTTGTGGATAGGCTCTGGTTCAGGTGATAGGGATGGGAGAACGCTCTCACCATCCCTATGTGAAGGGTATTCTGTTAAAGGAATCCAGGGACTCGGTGGTTTGGTCAACCCTGTGAGGGGGTTGTGCCCGTGCCTGAGTCCAGGGGGGCATTTGGGTGGCAGAGATAGCCTGCTCCCGGCTTTCTGCTTATCCAGGTGTTCACCCAAGGCTGACCTATGCTGGTGCCTTGGGTCAGAGCTACCTGCAACGGTGCAGGGAGCTAGTCGAACCAGAGCCTATGCAACCAGTCACTTGTGGTAATCAATAAAGTTGTGGTCTAAATTCTGCCAAAAACCAAACCAAAATTTGAGTCTTGTCTGAATTTATTTCAGGAGCGAGGTTTAAAGGTCTCAACACACAACTGCTTTTCAATGAAAATAAGCCTCTGCCTCACCATGCTCTGTGTCAGTGTGTCTCTGCCCCAAGTTTCACATGGTTTTGGATTCAGGCCCATGAGCTGGACCATTCATTATCCAATTAAAACTCTAAAATCACACTCCATCTTTATTCCCATCCCTTGATTTGCACTGCCTGCCAATACAGCCCATTCTTACAAGCTAGCATTGCTACTGGGCAAAACCCTTAAACATCTGGCATTTCTGTAGTAATAAAGAAGAGGTGGAGGAAGATGAAAACATCCTTGCTATTTCTTTCAGAAAAAATGTCTAAATTATATCACCAATGACTCTTCTCCTAAAATGAATAGTTTATTTTTAAAATAAAAAGGAAGCCTAACCTTTTTCATTTCCAAATTGTGTTGTTTTTATTGCACTCTTGACCATGCTGTAATGTTTGTCAGCTGTAATGTGTTCACAATAGGCAATTAATTTCAAATCCCAATAGGAGCATTACATTCGCAACAAGACTGAAGCGTAAGGCATAATTGTATAAGGGCGAGGTTTAACCAACTCCGTGAGACCATGACCAAAGTGAATTGGCCTCCCCTGGACCCTCACTCTTTTTTAATACACAGTATTTTCCCACACAATACAGCAAATTACCACCAGTTGTCCAGAAATCCCAGGGAACATGGACTTTGAAATGGAAACTGTCAGCTTAGTGACTTTGCCCCGCAGTGTTTTATTTGAAGAATTTACCTAAGACTAGGTACTGAGAGATCAAGTAATAGAGGTTTGTTCTTTGCAAATAAAATGTTTCATTGCTCAGCGATTCCTCCACGACTAGAATTTCAAAAAGGTATCTAACTAAAACATCCTCTCTCTTTGTCACTTTTGGACAATAGAACCTCAACACTGCAATCATCCTTGCCATGGAGGCTGCAGGTGAATTTGCGTTCAATAACTGTAGATTTCTCCTGAAATCTTATCTCAGAATATTCCTGCCTGTCATGTAAGTCAATTGTCTAACAATGAAACACCAGGGGTGGTAAATCTATTGCACATTTGCTATCCTTTTCATGTGAACGTTCACACTTTAATGTCCTCCCTGCCACCTCAATCCTCCCTTTCTCCATCCCAGTAAGCAACAGTGACCCACCTGCTGAGAAGGTAGTGTTGCAGCTCCGCCTCACTTCTGTCTAAAATAACCTTCCCCCAACTTGGTGCCCTCCTGATATTGCTGTACTCCGACTCCCATAAGCCTCAGCCACCATGACCATGGGTCAGGAAAGATGGGAGTTGGAGTTCAGCATTATAACTGAACATATTGAATACAAAATGCCCCTCATTTCAAACTGAGGGGGTGAACTCGTAGGCCTGATCCTGCCTGTAAAATATTCCCTGGTGGCCCATTGGCATCCAACATTTGGAGAGTACCAGGTTGAGAAAGGTGACTCAGTATTCTTCCCCTAGAAGAGTTTGGATTTGATATCCTGCTTTATCACTACCCTAAGGAGTCTCAAAGCGGCTAACATTCTCCTTTCCCTTCCTCCCCCACAACAAACACTCTGTGAGGTGAGTGGGGCTGAGAGACTTCAGAGAAGTGTGACTAGCCCAAGGTCACCCAGCAGCTGCATGTGGAGGAGCGGAGACGCGAACCCGGTTCACCAGATTACGAGTCCACCGCTCTTAACCACTACACCAGACTGGCTCTCCTAACACATTCCTACCACCTAAGCTTGACGTACCAGGTAAAACCTTTTCTCAGTTACCCCAGTGCTCTTCCTAGCTGAGGCTCCACTGAATTCCCTGATGGGTCAAAGGCTTCCAACATCAGCTCAATACATTTGGAACGGGAAACTAGAGTATCCCACTGCTGCTAAAAAGTATAAAAAATTAATTAAATGACAGGCATTTTGCTGCCCTCGAATGGCATGTAAAAAAAAATGTTGCTTTAGTTGGCAAACTAAATCAGTTTAGCTCATTACTCATAGGATCATCAAGCACAATGCTACAATGACAGAAGAAGCTGGGGTTACTGGTAGGATTTCCCAGTCAGAGTCTAGACGCAGCAACCTAGCAACTTAGCTTCTTCTGTTACCTATCATGAGGGGGGGAGTGCCTCTACCAATAGTCATAGACCCTCATTGTCTCAAAACTTGCTACCTCCTTCCTTCATTTCCCTTTTTCCACCACCCATTGTTTTCTCTGGTTCCTGCTTTTTAGACCACTGCCCACTTTGACCCTCTTCCTTAAGCACCCCCTCACCCCTGTAGGACTCCTCTCTCCATCCCCTACCTTCCCTCCCAATTCTTCCCCATCTTTAAGTGCTGTGAAATTGCTCTAGAACTCCCTGATCAGCTCTTCCTGTCTTGCCTCAGTTTCCTAAGTCTTTGACCTTTTATCTCAAGCCTTGCGCTTTAGCCTTTGGGTTCCCCTTTCACAGTCCATTGCCTACTCTGCATCCATCTTTTGTTTCATCTTGTCTCTACTCAGTGCTTTAAAAAAAATGTTTAGGGGTCCTCTCATTTTCCTACTCCTATTCAATGAGGCCAAACTTAGATTCACAAACTGTTTAGGGGTATGCGTCCACCTGCGTCCCCCCAGAAATAAAGCACTGCCTCTACTTGCCCCTTAAGTTTCCCTAACTCCCAGTGTCACTTCATGTTCCTAAGTCATCCTGTGTGATATTTTAATTCTAGTCAAACTGACAGCTTTTCCTTCCCTCATAGAAGCTGCACTGGGCCCTACTTTGTTTCCTGAGCAACTGGAACATTCTAAGCTATCACATCAGCTCAGCCAGTCACTGTCAGAGCCCAAGGACAATCCAGTACACTTAGGTTCTCCCTTTTGTTTTGAGGCTATACTATTCATTGCACCATCCTGGCCATGTGAAACTAGGAGCACATTAAAGGCCTGTGCTTTTGTTAAAGGGAAGGCAAACCATCCCACCCAAGATTGCTTAGCTGCCAACTGTGGTGAGAAAAGGGGTCTTGACATGTCCCTTCCATTTTCATTCATCAAGCATTCCACTGACCTCCATTAGTGAGGATGCAACAATGGCAGAACGGTGACAGCAGTCATCCCACCATATGGCATCCATGTAGAAAAACAAAATCAAAGGCATATGGTCAGGTCACACACACACACACACACACACACACACACACACACAATGTTGAAGAGAGCAGAGTTCAGGCAATAGTTCATTATTAATCAAATTTGAGATCAATCCCAATAACCACATATTTCCTTGAGCTTACACTCAAGGGCCCTTTTGTAAGACATTCGGCCAGGAAGATCAATACCACTCTGGAGGTAAGTGGCATAAATTATGTCTCAACATATACACCACAGGAGTTTTACTGTGTGTTGTATACAGTAATTGCATTTTATAGATGGCTGTTGAAAGCTTCAGTCCTCATTGATTTTGATCATAAACTAAAAGGCGACGAGAAGAAAAGAACAGCACTTTTATATGAAGAAGTCAGTCAGCTGAAGCTGCAAAAGAAAAATGGGGGGGGGGATGGCATGGTGAATGTGATCAATTCATGTTCCTCGGAAAATGAATGCAGATATCGGAGTGCTTTCATTATGTGAGCTGGTAGCAAAAAGGAAAAGGGAAAAAACTTGAAAGCCTCCACAAAAATCTCTGTTCATCTGAGAACCAGCGGTGGAGCTGAACAGCAGGATTTTAAGACTATAGGAAGCCTTCCCAAATTACAGCAATTTTTAACATTTTTTCCCTGGTATTATGAATGCCATCCAAGTGGCTTATGAACCAAGGTACCGAGGGGTGTTTGTGTTTTCATTACTGCCCTTAATGTGGCAGCATTCAAATGTAAATGGAAAATTGTGATATAATCTACAATCCTCAATGTGTTGAACATTTGTAACTTTCAAAGGCACACTTTAAAAAGCATTCCTCTTTTGATTTCCTTGGTTTTTTCTCGTGCCCTTCACAGCGAGCAATTCAGGAGGGATGTTAATGCAGCATAACAACTCTTTACCCTTTTTCAAGGCCAATTTTGCAATATGGGCAAAATGATTGGAAATGGAGTCCTGGAATGGGGGGGAGCAAAGCTTAAACCATCTGTCAGGGACTCAGTTAAGAGATCTGCACTGTTTTTGCCGCCAAAGATAGGGATAAATTATGCCTGGATGGAAATGTCCAAGGCATGCGGGTTACCATTCATGCTTATTAGGATGAATTACAAAAAATTTATTGTCCATTACCCTAGTAAGATAATCTTTTCATATTATAATAAGCAGTAAAGCATGCAGTCTGGGGGAGAGAAGCCAGTAACAAACAATGGCAATAATGCTTCTTTTCATTTCTTTTCCTTTTCCTTTTGAAAGCCCCTTTGCCTCGTGTTCACACATCTACATGCATGTTTTACTGCATTTCCTGTGTAACGTATAGGGTGGAGAGACGTTCTTAGGTGTTTTGCAGATAATCAGCTCATAAATGTTTAATCGCAAGCCTGCTGATATTTATTCATGAGCTCGGTCCATTTAAATATTAAAGAGTTAGACGGCAGGGCACATGTGACGAAACTGCACAGCTTCAGTTGTCAAGCGCTAGAATGAGCTAAACGCTTCCTCTCCTTAAGACTGATAATCTCTTGCCACCATGATTTTTTTTTAAAAAAACTGAAAATTAAAACACTGTAGAAATGTATCATAAGAAAAACCGAAGACTTTCAAAGGAGCAGGTATGGACTGAAGCTGATTGGTGATTCCTCTCTAATATATGCATTATTGTAAACTCTCATTGGAGAACAAAACGCAGGTAGCTTTGATTTTGAAGGATTGACCTAGTCTCCCAGGTCTTAGTTTTACACACTAACCCAGCCTTTCTCAAACATGGGTCCCCATCATCCCTAGCTGGCAGGGCCAGTGATCAGGGTTGATGGGAGTTGTAGTCCAACAACAGTTGGGGACCCAAGGTTGAGAAAGGCTGGCTCTAACTACTATAGTACACTGGCTCTCTAGAGATGAGAGTGCTAGTCCCAAACCAGAGCGAGAGGCATGATAGCTCATCCTCGTGTAAGGCAGGGCAGTGGCCTTGCTGCAGGAGTGGAAGAAGGGAAGATACCGTTTCCATCCACTACCTTTTTTCTTTCTAATTGGAAAATGTGTCATTCCACATTGACTCCAAAGACCTAAACAGAAAACAGAGGGGAAATAAGAAAAGGACATTAAAAACTACCACTACTAATACTGTATAGTGGGATAAGGAGAAATAAGCAAGGAGACATTAGTCCCGTTCAACCATTATCTGCAGTGATGTGGTTGTTCTCAACCATGGTAACTCTTAGGTCATGCTTCTCTGGGAAATGTTTACAACTTTTGCCCAGCCTGTTTAGAGTAGATTAGGGTCATGTGCTTACAGGATAGAAGACATCCACGTGGTTTTCCCTAGCCACATGAGAAGATGTAAGCTGTTGGGATCCATGACAGTGGTGCTGGTTGCATGTGCTGCCACATCATTCCCAATAATGTACAAATCAGAATTCACTTTCAGGTAGAACTTTGACTGATTTCTAGTTCATCTTCAAATTCATGCTCTTTCAGGTGTGTGTTTTAATCTATAGACTTTTTGGGTCTTCAAGCTTAAAGGTCATCATTGTTGAGGAAAATACATTAAACAATTCACATTCCACTGTGTGTGTGTTTTGATGTGTGTTTTTAGTCTTCAGCACAGCAGCTTGTAAAAAATTGCTGAGGATCATTTGAATGAACATGAATGGAACTGTGAATTCCAAACGCTGGGTGACCAGTGTCTATGAGGTAAGGTGTAAGAATATAAGAAGAGCCTGATGGGTCAGGTCAGTGGCGCATCTAATCCATCATTCTGTTCTAACAGTGGCCACCCAGAAGCCTATGGGAAACCGTCAAGCAGGATCTGAGGACAAGAGCACTCTGTCCCTCTGTGGTTTCCAGCAGCTGTTATTCAAAAGCATTACTGACTGCGGAGGCAAAGCCATCATGGCTGGTAGCAGAAGGCAGGGAGTCCAACATCCAATGACAGGCAGAGCCAGTTCTAGCCTTGCCCCAGTCCTCCTCCCTGCCGAGTTCTGCAAGGACAATGCTGAGACTGAAGGAGGAGGCAAGCTCACAGGCAGTGCTGCCCCCAGACTGTTTGTCAGTGAGATGGCAGGCAGGTTGAGGATCCCATATGCACCCATGAAACAGCCTCTACTGCTTGAATGTGAAAAAGACTGGGGTGCATGCTGTCAGCTTGAATAAAATATTGGGGGACCAATATGAATAAAATATTGGAGAGATAATCAAGCACATGACATGGCACATGCACACCATTTGAATGGCAATGCCCATTAACTTTGAGGGGGCAGCCCCCTCAAATATTTTATTGGGGGGGCACAGGGACCTCGGTCCCTAGGAGTTGGCTTCCATGCTGGGGCATTTAGCATTCTTTGTGATGGAAGTCTTTGTGAAGGCAGAATTTAAACAGTGCCTGCACACATAAGCAAGCTATAGTGGACATCCTTCCCTGGGCTTGCATACAGGCAAGAGTACATATTCTTTTTAAAACAAAAATACACCTCCCCAACACAGACATCCAAGCTCCTTATCTTCTGTTCTCCCTACCATGCCACACCATTTCCCCATCTGCACATCCAGAGCGTTCTTTTTTGTCCTTTCACTAAGTAATGAGAGTGATGTGTAATCCATTAATACAGCAAGAAGAAATAAACAAAGAAGCAGCTGGCACATTAGGTGCTGTGCAAGTGCCAGCACTGAGGTATGCACCAAACGAGATTATGCTTTGTTTATTTGGCTGGTTAAATTGAATGCGAAATGGAAGGCGCACAGGAATAAAACAATCACTCAAGGGAGCGTTCGTGAGGTCCCATTGGATTCACGGTAAAACCCAAACTCATCTCTTCCCTCATTTGCATTGGATCAGATGGTTGGACTTTGCCCTCAGTTTTGTATCTGAAAAGTGCAAATGCCATTGACGAACCGTCCTTCCTTGTGGTACATTAAATCCTGAGCATTTCCTGCAGCTGCAGATCAGGCAACAGCTATGGGGACAAAGCTCTTGCAGATTGCTAAGGGTTTGACCCAAGAGGTGTGGGGAAATAACAGAAGGTGGCAAACTGCTCACTTGCCTCTTTCCAAATCCAGGGGCTTAGGAAAGGGGGGCAGGGGAGCGGTCTGCCCCAGGTGCCATCATGGAGGGGGGTGACAAATTATCAAGGAACAATTACTGCCCTACTAGGGCGGTTCATAAAAAAAACTTTTTTTTGAAAATGCCTGCTCCGAAGGTCTTATCTTACTATACTAGGGATTATATAGCTATATATGAAATTTCATGCATATCAGCTAATATCTTGACCCTCCTCCATGAAAATAGCTGTTTACTTGGCAATTTTCCTGTGTCGTGAAGGCTGAAATTTCAATTCAGTGGAGCAGGGTCAAGATATTAACTGATATGCATGAAATTTCAGATAGAGCTATATAATCCCTAGTTTAGTAAGATAAGACCTTTGGAGCAGGCATTTTTTTTTAAAAAAAAATGTTTTTTATGAACCACCCTACTGCCCTACTCTACACTGGACTTCCCAGGTCCTGGAATGTTGGCCTATATGAAAAAAATGAGACTAGGCCAAGTAGATTAGGCCTTGCCTTGCCTTCACCCTGCCCCCTGCACACAGCTGATTTTTCTTGATTTTACTGCTGTGGGGTTGTTTTTTTGTTTTTTTGTTTTGGTAAACTACGTTGCAGATTTTTAAAAATAAATTTTATTAAATAAATAAACAATAAATACAAATAACACAAGCCAGAACACAATCTATCCTGTAGATTTAAGTATCTGTCCATAGTTGCCTACTTCTTATCAGAGGCCCAGAATCCACATTCCTTTGTAAGAAAATATGAAATAATGCAAAACCATTTTTGCAGGCAAAATAAATAAATAAATGGGGGGTGGGTGACAAGAAATTTTCCACACCGGGTACCACCTGACCTTCCTACACTTCTATCCAAATCTTCCCCTCCATCGCTTACATATGGCAGAAACATGCTGTCACAAGGTGATCCCCCTACCTTACATTTTCACTTAGTTAAATGGTCTTGTGAAAGTACCCCCAAATGTTAATGATTGCCAATTATTGATCTTGAAAATGCTATTTCCAAGACATGGGAACTTGTGGTTGATATGACAGAAATAATGCTCTGCTCCTTTAACTCAAACCTAAAACAGGACTCGCTCTTTTGTGGCACATCATTACACTGCTGACTCATAATGCCTTTGTGATTTTACAGCTCCTAAGGCCGCAATCCTATAAAGACTTATCTGACAGTAAGCCTCATTGAATTCAATGGACCATACTTCCGTATAGGCATGCAGAGGCTTCTGCTGTAAATCTCTGTAGGAGATACTTGTGGGAGATTTCGTATCTACCAAGTAGCAACTGTTGAGCAGTTACCATTAATTTCAGGAAGACTTGCAAAAGAGACCCTTCCAACACTTAGCTTCATTCGACAGACACTAGAAATAACATGCTATTCTTTGGCTATATGTTTGCCAGATTCCAGTCAAAATGAAATGCTGATTCCTGGGCAAGCTGGTTCTACGCAGTTAACTACTGCAATGTACTCTATGTGGGGCTACCTTTGAAGGTGACCCAGAAACTACAACTAATCCAGATTGCAGCAGCTAGACTGTTGACTGGGAGTGGCCACCAAGACCATATAACACCGGTCCTGAAAGACCTTCATTGGCTCCCAGTATGTTTCCGAGCACAATTCAAAGTGTTGGTGCTGACCTTTAAAGCCCTAAACAGCCTCAGCCCAGTATACCTGAAGGAGCGTCTCCACCCCCATTGTTCTGCCCAGACACTGAGGTCCAGTGCCGAGGGCCTTGTGGCAGTTCCCTCACTGCGAGAGGCCAAGTTACAGGGAACCAGGCAGAGGGCCTTCTCGGGAGTGGCGCCCACCCTGTGGAACGCCCTTCCATCAGATGTCAAGGAAAGAAACAACTACCTGGTTTTTAGAAGACATCTGAAGGCAGCTATCTTTAGGGAAGTTTTAAATGTTTGACATTTTATCGTTGTCAGAGCTGCCCAAGGTCCCAGCTCACAAAGGACCAACGCCAGTTCGTTGTTATATTTCAAAACCGCGGCACGCAGCTCTACGTCTCAAACTCTAGACCGCTGAAGCTCCGTCTGAATCTCCTCCCCCCAGACACCAGTTTAAGACTCTAGCCTTGCTCCACCTCTTCCTTTGCTCTTTCCTCCTCTGGGTCCGCTTGTCCGCTGGGGTCTTGCCCTTTCTAGACTCTTCTGACGCTGAGTCCCCTGAGTCTTCCCCCTCCCTCCGGCGGGCTTTAGGACCTGGTTCCCAATCCGGGTTTTCTGGCATCCCGCGCGCCTGTACATTTGAACTTGGCGCGCGCGCCCAGCCGGCCACCTTTTCCTGACCGTTACACTGCTCCTGTCACTGCTTCCCCCTTCGGGGAGGCTAGCTGGACCTGACTTCCCCTCCGTTCCCTCACTCTCCGATAGAGGCGTGGTCAGTCCTGACTCATCTTCTCTCCCTGCTGGAGGAGACGCTGGCCCTGATACATGGGACTCTTCACCCCCACTACGCTCTGGTGGGGGAGCTGGTCCTGATCTCCCGCTGCTGCTTTGGGAGTCCCCGCTGGCCCCTTGCTTCTGGTGCATCCCCCCTGGGACCCCCCTTGCCCTGGCCCTCGGCACCCCCCTCTGGGAATCTTCTGATTCGCTGGAGAAGCTCATGGAATCTCTCGTGCCACTGTCATACTCCCCTACGCTGCCCTCAGATTCTTCCCCTTCGCTCTCCATTTCCTCTCTCCCCTGTGCCTCTGCTCCTGAGCCCCTGACAATCGTGTTTTTAATATTCTATTGGGAGCTGCCCAGAGTGGCTGGGGAAACCCAGCCAGATGGGTGGGGAATAAATATATTATTATTATTATTATTATTATTATTATTACTACTACTACTACTATTACTTCTAAGATGTCTAACTGAGGTCCATCTGTGCAAAGCGTTGGAGTGTAAATATGTCTATGACAGAGAGAACTTCCTGTCCAAGCTTCAACCCATCCATCTACCCAGTGCTTTTTTCCTAGAAAAATAGGTGTCGGTACTTGCGATGAACTTGTAACAGTAAATGTCATACTTTTAAACGAAAGAGAGAGGGGTGCAGGTACTGCATATCCTTGAGTACCCTGGGGGGGGGAGCACTATATCTACCTATTCTTTTCCTCCTACTACATTCTGTAACTTCTCTCTCAGGGAATTTGGGAAGCAGAGGCAATAATAAAATTTAAATGCCTCTTCAAAACTTACAGAAACATTAGAATTCTGGGTCAAACCATTGGTCAATTTTGCTCAGGGCTGTCCACATTGCCTGGTAATTCTTCAGGGCTTCAAGGAAGGTGAATTTCCATCCCTACATGGAGATGCTGGGAATTATCCAAGCTTCCAAGGATTCCATCTCCCCATTTTTAATTTGTGTTTTGTTTTGTACACTGCATCCCATATGAGGATTTGCCATTGACACTACCAAGAAATGAAAGGGCTGTAGAGTAATTAACCGTGAGCCACGCAGCACGAGGACTCGCCCAGCTACTCTTGTTTCTGTCCCTCCTGTTGTAGAAGACAAACTTTGTTTACACAGCGCTGTGATTCGTGCTGTGCCAACGGAAAGAAAAATAGCTTTTTGAGCAGGCTCAACTGGTTGGCAAGCCAACCATCAATACTTCCGCTTTAGGTCTACAACCCCTTCCCAGTTTCATCAAGATCTCTTAAAAGTACCATTTACTCAGACTCATTCAAGCTGCTAAGAATAAAAACATCTGGGTAGCTGAACAGTGACCCGGCGCGACCATCTCCAAACTTCACTTCTAGCAGATGCAAAGTAAAAAATAAATAAAAATGCTGACTGCAGGAACGTTGCAGAGTTGTCTAGAGATTAATTGTGAGTTGATGAAAAAGGGGTTGCCTTTTGATTTAAAGTCATTAATTCAGATTGCTCCATTTAAATGGGGAATCCACTCCTAGTTAATGTTGCAAAGTTTTAAACAAATCCTGCCTCTCATGCAAATGAGCTCATTATCTCACCTCTGATCTTTATGTGCTTAATTTACTGATGACCTATTTTATAGGGGGGATTTTGTTTTTTTTCCCCCATCCACTTTAAGGACAGAAATTGTGTCAGGTGGAAGATAAGCATTTTCATATTTGTTTTTCGTGGTCTACCTGAGAACGGATATACTACTCAGATTGAATAAATGATACATAAATGAATCTTCAGCTCATATTACACATAGGTGTGTGCACACACACACAACAGACATATAACTTCTTTTGGGTGGCAAATCACAGTTGAAACAACAACATCGGCAAAAATTCCACATTCTGTCTCCAGTGAAAGTAAAATTCTCTTTGCTTCGATACATGTATTTGCTAATAACACTGCAGTCTTTTTAGACACTGCAAAACTACTTAAGCCAGAAGTTCAGAAATCTCCATCAATGTCAATGGACCACCCTACCATATCTCATTAAGCTTTGGTCACAGTAGCTGTGTTCGCTTCATCATTGTATGGTGATTTACAAATGGAACATTTCTGCTCAGAGCACTCATGTGCAGTTTCTGTCAGTAATTGAAGGGCACAGCAGATAAAAGACACTGACCATGGAGCGTTTAAAAAAAAACAAAAACTGGAGAGTGACAACCACGCTGGCAGCATCATAATACGAATATCTGACCTGGTGTGTGTGTGTGTGTGTGTGTGTGTGTGTGTGTGTATGTGTGTGTGTAAATCCAGCAAATCACCAGAAAAATATGGCCTTAATTTCCCAGGACTGATTGAAAAAAAGCTTGTTCTCTATAACGTATGCAGCCTGGTGAATCGTAGTCCCCCCCCCCCCAGTCACACAATACATGAGCTGTAAGTTCACACAATAGATGAGCAAGGTAGATTAAATAAAGATTGACAATAGTTGTCAAGAAGCTGCCGTTTGCAGCAATTGTCAGAGTTTGCTTTTCGCTTCCCAGAGTATATAGAAGCCGCTGCCCGTCAGTAATTTAGTCGGCACAGATTCACTGCCTGTGACTCCTTGAGTTCAAGTATCACAGAGATTGACCAGCTTCGGGCAGCAAGGCCACCTCAGTATTCCTGGTATATAGTAAGTGGGACCTGCAATGAAGTGCTGCAGTATAGCCTCGCCTCTGGCAGCTCTGCTCCTACTCAGGGTTCCAACCATCAAATCATGCCTTCTTCTGGGATGCTACGTGAGGCTCAAGGACGCCAATTCACTTCCCCTCTCAATTTTCCATTTTCTGACATTCTGTGGCCCATGGTGGTCACAGAACATGCTCAGTCCTTTTGTTGTTGTTGTTTTCAAGGGGTTGGTGATTTGCTACTTGTGTTTTTATTTCTTTTTCTACTTCTGCAAAGCTTGGAGTTCACTGGTAGGACATGCAGGAGGCCCCAGCATCTCCAAGAAGGGCTGGGAGAGACCCCCTGTCTGAAATCATGGAGACTTTGACAACAATAAAGAAACAGATGAGCCAATACAAGGCAGCTCCCTGTGTTCCTTATGTTTGTTGTATATAAGCCAGCCAACAAAGGCGGATTTTGTGGAGAACGACCAGTTTGGTCACACTAAGTGCTGAGCCTCAGGGGTGCTGCAACTATGACATCCAACAGAATACGAGAGGTGGGGGCACCAGATTTTGGTTCCACACAGGACACCGCTGAAATTTGAGGCACCAAGGACTGCCACTGTCATCAACAAAGGAAGAGCGTGTTTTGCCCAAGGCACCTACACCCCTCACTGGTCAGCTCGGACACTGAGGTCCACCTCTGAGTGCCTTCTGGTGGTTCCCTCACTGCGATAAGTGAAGTTACAGAGAACCAGTCAGAGGGCCTTCTTGGTAGTGGTGCCCGCCCTGTGGAATGCCCTCCCAACAGATGTCAAGGAGATAAACAACTACACGACTTTTAGAAGGCATCTGAAGACAGCCCTGTACAAGGAAGTTTTTAATGGTTGATGTTTTATTGTGTTTTTAATATTTTGTTAGGAGTCATTCAGAGTGGCTGGGGCATATAACCAATAAAAAATATTATTATTATTATTATTATTATTATTATTATTATTATTATTACAAAGGTGGAGCCACCCCTGGCCACTATGTCCTGTAAAATACCGTATTTTTCCATGTATAATACTAGGTTTTCCCCCTAAAAAATAATGTCCAAAATTTGGGGGCATCTTATACATGGGGGTCATCCCCCATTTTCTTAAATCAGAGTCCCCCAAAATAGGGGTGTCTTATACATGGGGGCATCTTATAGATGGAAAAACACGGTACTGTCTTCCCAGGTGAGATTGTAACAACCAGAGCTAAAGGCCCTCTATTTTTGTGGTGTCCATTCTGCATTAATCTATCTCGCAGCTACTTACATTTCACACTAACATAGAACAGGAGGTGCCATGAAAGCTGCCACCCTAATTATGATACAGTGACCTCTGCAGCAAGGTGCGCATAAACCAAGCTTACTCTTTTTATTTTCTGAAGCAATCATGTGGATAAATGACCTGCAGAAGTATCTAACCCAGCTATAAGGGCAGGTGACTTATAGTAGTTTCATGTGGATAACCTTTATGCCATGAGAGAAACGTGGCTGGATAAGGGATATAAAAAGGAAAGCACTGGCTGTGAATGCTGTCTTGAGCCAGGGAGAGCTTTCAACCCTGACTGACGAACCCAGGCAGATGTTACCTGGAAAGTGTTGTTCATGCTCTAGTAATAATAATTTAATATTAATAATTTATACTCCGCCCATCTGGCTGGGTTTCCCCAGCTACTCTGGGCAGATCCCAACAGCATATTAAAAACACAATAAAACATCAAACATTAAAAACTTCCCTAAACAGGGAAGATGTCTTCTAAAAGTTGGATATTTGTTTATTTCCTTGACATCTGATGGGAGGGCGTTCTACAAGGTGTGTGCTTCTACCCAGAAGGCCCTCTGCCTGGTTTCCTGCAACCTCACTTCTTGCAGTGAGGGAACCACCAAAAGGCCTTCGGAACTGAATGAGGGGGTGGAGACGCTCCTTCAGGTATAGTAATGTTTAGGTTTGTCTACTGCACTTTGACTACTGCACTATGCTGCAGGTGAGTCTGCCTTTGAAGACTGCTCAAATCTTCAGCTGCGCTGGTTATTTCAGAAAGCACAGTGAAAAGGAATGCTGCTAAGTATTATAGAAAGGGTGGCTAACATGTGGCCCTCCAGATGTTATTGGACTCCAACTCCCAGGCATCCCTTATCATTTTCTTGGCTCTGCTAACTGGGGCTGATGGGAGTCCAACAACATCTGGAAGGCTACATTTCCCCAACCTTGTGTTGTAGTAAAACCCTACATTGCTTGGGATACCACCCTTTCCTGCATGAACCTACCCAGATGTTAAGATCACCCTCTGAAGACCACCTCTGGGTTCTCCCACCTTCAGATTCCCGATCAGCCCCTGCCAGCATAGCCGTGCCAGCTGGTACTGATGGGAGTTGTAGTCCAAAACATCTGTAAGGCACCACTTTGGGGGAGACTGCCTGTACGGCAATGAGATTTCCGAAGCAAGCCTCAAATGTATGCATTGAGGCTAGAAAGGGCAGGCATTAGCTGCAATTAACAAAACAAGGAACAAAATGAGTTTAATAAAAGTGTTCTCTCCGTATATAATTTGTGTTAATCATTTGTAACTCTAGTTTTCCAGGACTGATTTAGCCAACATTTGTGCTCATTCATTAATCACGTTGGCAGCAGTGTAATAAATGCATATAACAGATACATTGTAAGTTGAAAGATTCCAGCACAGTTTTCATATGGATATTTTCTCTTTCTTTCTTTCCTTAATTCTTTCTTCTTTTCTGTCCCCAGAGACCAGCACAATGCTCAGTTTTGACAATGAGGACCAGTCAAAAGCAGTTAGCATGCTGAGAGATCAGAGTTATTCATTCAGCTGGAGCTGAAATCTAACCAAGAGCTTTCCAAAAGCGGTCATAGCCTCTAATCCTGCAGCATTTGCTCAGACGAATGTTCCACTAAAATCAACAGGACTTACTTCCAAATAAATGTATAGGGGAGGAGGCTTTTCATATTCGTAAGTACTTAATTAAAGCGAGAAATGGAGGGTGGGGTGGAGAGAGAGAAACCAAATGGCGGAAGAATAAAACTCCAAACCATGTAGCAACAATTTATGAGAATTCATTTACTTTTTAATTGGATCTCGACTGTCAGCTGGAACTGTGATATGCGATCCAAAATAGTCACAGCATGCCTGTGTGAAGTGCTTAATGAGATGTCCACTAACTATTGACTTCTCTAATGCTGTGATGGAGACTGGTGTCTGCTAAAATGTAAAAATCTGGATTGATCAGGCATTTCCACTGCAGACTAAATTCAGAGACTATGTTGATGCAGCCTTCAAAGTACTCAGAACCAAAAACAGCTTCTGTTGGCAGTCCAAATATTAACCCCTTCAAACAACAACAACAAAATTGCTGTTAAAACTCTGAAGTGCCCTATTAAATTGGAAATTAAATGAAAGCAGAGTAATTAATTTGAATTCACATTCTAGGCTAATGAGATTGTGGTGCCCTAGACACATCCCAGGGGTGGGTGACAGCCCCAATACCCACTCCCAAACCATAATTGCCACTGCTGTTCCACAGCCTATAATACAGATGTTTTAAAAGGTACATCACACACTCCAGCTGTTCCTATTTATCCATCTCCAGTTATTACTATTATTATTATTATTAAACTTTAGATTCCGCTTTTCACCATTTGTCTCAAAGCAGCTCACGCCTTTGCCTAGTAAATCGCACCCCCCCCCCATTTTTTGCCCCCCATTTCTAGTCTTTTCTGTGTGCCTTATTAAGATTTGGTTTGTATGAGTGACTGGCATCAGTATTCAGAGTTCCTCCCCCTCCCCCCTGTATCCTTAGAATGCTCCCTAGCAGGTAAACAATTAAACAGAAAATGAGGCATTAGCACAATAGGAGCCATCTTGAAACCATTTCTCCTGCATTCCATTTTCCCTCTTGGCCATTAACTGAAACATTGGTGCTAATGTACCTAGAAAAAGACTCCGCTAAAGCCCTTTTTAAGACAAATTCGTCATGTGCTCAATGAATACATGCTTCGGAGGGGGAGCAGGACTAGGGCAGCTAGACACAGCAAACTGTACTTTTTCAGTTAAAAAAAAATATAAGGTACGACGATGATAAAAGTGTTGCGGCTGCCAGCACAAAATGGCTGCCATGCAAGGGATTAAGATCAAGACTGAATGTAATTGGATTAATTAAGATTTCGAAATCAGGATGAAATAAAACCATTTCACCTTGAAATCTAACACACAGGAGCCCCCCCCATAGTGTATAATTGGCTTTATAATTGATATATATTTGAATTTGAATTGTAATTTGAGATTGATAAAATGTGGTTTATGTTGGATTGTAGTACAGTCGTACCTCGGCTCCCGAATGCCTTGGGAGTCGAACGTTCCAGCTCCCGAACGATCAAAAACCAGAAGTGAGTGTTCCAGTTTTCGAACGTTCTTTTGGAAACTGAACGTTCAATGTGGCTTCCGCGGCTTCCTGCAACCAATCAGAAACTGTGCTTTGGAAGTCGGATATTTCGGAAGTCGAACAGACTTCTGGAACAGATCCTGTTCAGCTTCCAAGGTACAACTGTAATTGAAAATTAATAAAAATTATTTACCAAAAAAAAGGCTGCCATGCACAGCAAAAGAAAGAAGTGAGTACCATCACACACACAAAAAAGGCCTCTAACAATTCCACCACCAACCCAAACAGGCACACAGTCAGCTGAATACTGTATATATGTGACCCCTTGGTATGTACCACAGGTTTCCATGAGATCAGCAGTCCTTTCAGCAATCTCACTTGAATGGAAACCCCTATGCATATATAGCTATATGTGTTCAGGGCAGAGGCATCAACTCCTAGTTGGGGCCCCCAATAATTTGGGGGGAGGGCTCCCAACGTTCAAAAAAATCAGGGGGTGGGGGAGTCCAAGCGCAGAGCTAAGTGTGGTGCAGCGTCGGTGGCTCCTTCTCTTCCTTTCCTGCCGCAGGGAAAGATGGGGAAAGCAGGCCCCACCTAAATCACTGAGTCTCTTGGGCTTGTCAATCAGAAGGTTGGGAGTTCAAATCTCCACAAAGGGGTGAGCTCCAGTTGCTCTGTCCCAGCTCCTGCCAACCTAGCAGTTCGAAAGCATGTCAGTGCAAGTAGATAAATAGGTACCACTGCAGCGGGAAGGTAAATGGCATTTCTGTGCACTCTGGTCTACATCATGGTCCTCCGTGTGCCAGAAGCAGTTTAGTCATGCTGGCCACATGACCCAGAAAGCTGTCTGTGGACAAACGTCGGTTCCCTTGGCCTGAAGCGAGATGAGCGCTGCACCCCATAGTCACCTTTGACTGGACTTAACTGTCCAGGGGTCTTTTACCCATTTTTTGTCTCAGCTTAGCACACAAACACACCCAGCTTGGTACAGACACTTGCTTTTTGCCTCCCTAGGTCTGTGCAGAAAGTACACTAGGGGGAAAAATGAGCTCAGGTCATTCCCAAGGCCAGCTCACCCACCCCTAAAGCCAGCCCTGAGTGGGAGAAACTTTATCCCCTCTTCTCTGAGAACTGAGACCAGGTTTTGATGGGTCCACCATTCCTACCTGAGACATCTGCCTCACTCTGGGCTCAACCATACCTGCCTTTGTCCCACAGTTTATTCCATTTGCCCTCTGATTTCTAACCATGGGTCCAGTTTTGGGTCCACTGTTTTGACCCACAGCTTTCTCCAGAAAAACCCACTGTATGCTGCTGAATCAGAACAAATGTCAATACACAGAAAACCCAACTAATTCAGAAGTAAATTGTGGGTTTTGCCAGGGAAAGCTGTGCAAGGGGGGGGGGAAACCTCTCAGACCTGTGACTAGAAATCCTGAGACAGATGGACGTGCGGATGAACCCTCTGTCTTAAGGCAGGGCCGGCCCTTGGTGGGATCTTAATGAATCACTGCTTAGCTCATCTTTCAGCTCAGCTAGCTCTAGACTCCTTGAGATGATGAAGCAGCAAGTTCACCTGAGTGAAAGCAGTGAGCACAGGAATGACACCAAAGTGCTGCAAAACTGCTGTGCAGCTGCTTCAGCTTAGCAGAGGCGTTCTCAGACAAAGCATCGCCACTGAAAATGCAGAACGCCATAACAATGCATTCCACTGAATGAGGGCATTTTCTGTTTCAGCACTGATTCATTGCCACTTAAGAGACTATGCTCCTAAGCATCCATTCAAGTTGGTGAACATGCAATAATACATCAAGCTAGCAGAGGCTGTCCAGTTCCCTTCCCTGTTGAGAAATATTCTGTAGACACAATTTCTCTGTGCATTTCACGACGCTGACATAACCAGAAGAGACTCCACTTGTGCGGATTTTCTGCACATGAACTGAAGCCACTTGATCAGAATAAGAGCCTCTAAAGCCACAGCATTCAATGAAAAGGTAACATCAGAGAGTAACATTAGATGTTAACAGGACACAGCCACAGCAGCAGAACAACAACAAAAGCTCTCATACCCGGGAGAATTAATTGGTGCACAATACAATCAAAATACAGTGGTACCTTGGGTTAGAAACACCTTGGGTTACAAACACTTTGGGTTACAGAGTCCGCTAACCCGGAAGTAGTACCTTGAGTTAAGAACTTTACTTCTGGATGAGAACAGAAATCACACGGCAGCGGCAGGAGGCCCCATTAGCTAAAGTGGTACCTCAGGTTAAGAACAGTTTCAGCTTAAGAATGGACCTCTGGAACAAATTAAGTTCGTAACCAGAGGTACCACTGTATGGCTCAAGCAACAGCGTGGATGAGCCCTAAGGGCACATCCAGACTGTCACTATTTTCAGGTGGGATTCATAGAATTGTAGAATCATTTGCCCAATGTGGGGCTCAAACTTATGACCCTGAGATTAAGAGTCTCATGCTCTTGTTGTTGTTGTTTAGTCATTTAGTCGTGTCCAACTCTTCGTGACCCCATGGACCAGAGCACGCCAGGCACTTCTGTCTTCCACTGCCTCCCGCAATTTGGTCAGACTCATGTTTGTAGCTTCGAGAACACTGTCCAACCATCTCGTCCTCTGTCGTCCCCTTCTCCTTGTGCCCTCCATCTTTCCCAACATCAGGGTCTTTTCCAGGGAGTCTTCTCTTCTCATGAGGTGGCCAAAGTACTGGAGCCTCAGCTTCATAATCTGTCCTTCCAGTGAGCACTCAGGGCTGATTTCTCATGCTCTACCAACTAGCAAATGCAGGTTGCACAATTGTAGTTGATAGGGAGCTCTTGCACAACAGAGCCACTTCTCCAAAAGACTGGACTTGTTGCAGTAAGGAAAGTGATGAGGAAACGCCATTGACTTTGTTGATCCAACCTCCCCGCAAGCACATCAGAATGAATGTTCATTATATAGCCAGTGTCATCAAATCTCCCTGCAACCAAACCAGGAAGAATGTTCAATGAACAAGTCAACTGGGAGTACCCTAAATAACTGCTCAGGCTCATTAGCCTCACTCCCTTCACCACGTACAGGAGGGTCTGTAGTTCAGTGACAGAGCCTCTGCCTCGCCTAACTGCTTCCTCCTCCTGGTATTTTATTCTGTATATGCTTTCAAGTCTTAAAATACACACCACTTTGCTATTTTATATGCTGAGTAGTAAAGAGATATCTAGAAATGTCCCAGTTCACCATTGCCTTAGGTAGTTACTGCACTGGGATACAATGGCAGTGGCAGGGCCTGGATAGCTCAGTTGGTTAGAGTGTGGTACTGATAATGCCAAGGTTGCAGGTTTGATCCCCATATGGGACAGCTGCATATTCCTGCACTGCAGGCGGCTGGACTAGACAGTCCTCAGGGTCCCTTCCAACTCCACAAGTCTATGATTCTATGAACTGCCTTCCCACAAGCATGAGATGAACATTTGGTGCACATGAATGTCATCTGCAACCCTGTGATGTAGATTAGGTTGAGGGATACAGATTCACCCAAAGGTACTAAGTGAGCTTGCTGGTCCCAGTCCACCACAATAAACACTACACCGCACCAGCTTTTCAGATATGTGTACAGATATATTTACATTTATAACACAGAGGAGAACTCTTCCATTAGGAATCTGTAGCTCTTTGGGAGAAGAGCTTTCAGGACAGAGAGGGTGTGGCTCTCAAACAGGCTAAAACAGAGGGCATCAGGCTGCCACCCCCTCAGAAATAGGATGCTGGGTTAGCTGAGTCGTTTGTTTCTCCATGTGAGACTGTCATGTAAAACATTTTCAAACACTGGCTTATCTGAGCAGCTTCTCAGTTCCTCATACCTTGAAGACTCTGCAACAGCTGCTTTCAAGGGTCCAAACTGCTTCACATTCTCTTTCCTCATATGTGTGATGGTAGCCTCTTAGGAACAACTTGCGTTTTAATTGTGGGTGTGCCACAGATGTGTCCCCCTCACCACTCTCTTCCAGCCAGTGCACAATAAAATAATAATAGCTACCACCACCCCTGATGCTGCCTGTCACTCTGAAGCCCCTTAGAACTACAGAGGGAAATATATGAACTGAAGAAGAGTAGAGTTTGACTGCCTCAGGGCAGCAATATCTGCTGCTTGTTTTATGGGCAGTCTTTGCTTTCCTCAGTTAGGGTTGCCAAGTTTTTGCTCCAGACAGTTGCCTGATTCATTCAGCATCTCTCTTTAATTCCATGCCTTCCTTAGATGAATGGGATTCTGTTGTGACTAATGACCCTTGTTCTTACAGAATCCTGCCTTTATTGTCTCTTCCTCTCTCTCTCTCTCTCTCTCTCTCTCTCTCTCTCTCTCTCTCTCTCTTTCATCAGTAGACAAGGAAGAATTAGTCATGACGTGGACAATCATGGTCTGGAAGAAGCTCAAGAAGAGGAGATGTCAAAGGAGACAGTGGATGTTCATTTTGCACCATCTTAAGGAGAGGCTGATGTGAGCAATGTCACTCTTCCTGAAGGTCTGATGTGCTTGATTAATGCTGCAAAAATGTTCTTTCTCCTTCAGAATCAGAGAGAAAGTTGCCATTGAAGCCAGGGCTGGATTAACTCTCATGCTAATCACATTCCGGCACAGGATCCTAGCCAAATCGGAGGCCCTTGCTATGATTTTGGTAGAGGAAACATGCCAAGGTTGGCCTCTCAGCTAGGCTGGGCCAGCTAGGCCCTAACTCTAAAGATGGCTACTGGAACAAGAAAATATTTAGTAGGTGCTAGAAGTTCAGTAGGGAGGGGGCCTATCTGACCACAACTGGAAGGGAGTTCCATAAAATTTGGCCTGTGATACTGAATGAATGGCTAGTAGATGGGAGCTATGCATCTGAGCCATGGGAGACCATGGACAGCGACTCCCCTGAAGACCTCCATGATTAGGTTGGGATCACACTTGTGCAGTTTCAGCTAGAGTCTAAATCCTGCTAACCTGAGAATCCCACTACAGCCAGTTTATATGACTATAATCAATATATGCACGTGAAAGTTCACCAGGACTAACTTATGTCCCATTGATATCAATAGGTGTCTAAACATGACCAAGTCTGGAGCCAACCAAGTGAAAATTGGGTGACATAGGTAGGATCTAAGCCATACAGTGTGGGTGTGGGTGTGGATGTGAGTGAGTGTTTCATACACACACTATGTATATAAATATATTATTTTAAAAAACTGTAATTAAGGTGGAAAAATGGGAAACTGAGGGGAACCAAAACTAACAGATTCAGTCATCCCAACTGGGGTGCATCCCAGCCTGGATGCATATGCAGTGTTTATACATGACATGGGGGGGGCATTATTCCTTGCTCTGTATACCAATATAGGCAGTCTAGTGCTAGCAATGCCGTATCCTGCCCCTATGGAATGCATTATGTGATAGGCACCAGAAGCCCTCAGGAGCCCCCAAAAAGATGTGTGACAATTATAGCCTGCAGCTTGTGAAATGTTAGGTGTTAAGAACAGCCTGATCTGATCATATCTTTTTCCCATTCACCACTAACAAATCCTCTGAGACGGCAGTAATTTTGATTGATAAATGGCACCTTGTGTTTAATGGCCCTAAGATTTTGTACCACTGTTTAGAGATATTGCCATGTAGTAGTCTTGATCTCAGGGTTTAATTCTACGATGCCTTGAAGACTAATCGCTCTGACTCTCACTGGTACTCCGCTTTCACTGCATTCCAAAGGATAACCCCACGGTAAGTCTGTTACCCTCAGTTCTCACTGTTCTAGGTCAATGGAAAAAAACAGTTAAGCTCCTCAGTCACTGCCCTGCCTTTTTGATTACCCTCGAGAGCTGAAATATCCCGAGAAGCCTACTAACATTCTCACAGATGTCCTATTTCTGGTACAGCTTCCTCGTTAATTGGTTTAGTTTCTTTGTTACCTCCCACCACCCAAGGGGCCGGTTTCTGAGGACAGTTACACAGGATACATGTTTGGATGCCACAGAATGTTCCCTGGTGTTCGCACGATGCATCAAATCCCATACATCAGCTATGAATTATTTTGTGAGCCTGGCATAGTTGCAACCATTCCTGTGCATTCCCAAAGAGAGAACTTCCACTCCCAAGTCCCACCTGAGAATCCCAGCACAGCCAAAGATGCACGTGACTCAAGAAAACGATGACACAGTTACCAGGAGTGCTCAGATTTACATATATAATAACCAGCAAGGTTATTTCTTAGATCTGTGAGTTACAGATGTTGGACGGGGGGGGGTGGGCAGTGCTGTTCTTTCAGTTAACTTAAAAGAGACCAGGCATGGGGGAAGGGGGCTTTGATTGCTTTTCTTTTTATCAGTGCAGTAACATTGAATTAAGCAGAGGTATTTCTGCTTTTGGCATAGGCCCACTCAGCTGCTTTCAAGAGAAAAAAACATTCATTGTGTCTAGGAAATTAACTATGGAAACAGGTATCGTCAGAGCAGGTGCACTCTAAAGATAAAAAAGGCATATGCTGTGCCTTAAAAGCCCAGGTTCAGAGCTGACAAAGAAAAGCTTAATTCTGCAACCCAAATAAAATATGAAAATCAAGTACATGTGCATATTTTGACTTAACTGCATAAATTTTACTGCCTCTGCTGGATGGTAGTGTGGGGATGGTGTCATTCTATAGTTTAGCCACTAGTTGGCACTGGACTTAATTTTGTCTGCAAGGAGTCAGGAGCTTCCTGTTTTTGTTTCTACAGGAAACAATAAAGTTCTTGTCTAGGTTCCTGACCAGCTTTAAGCCTTCCATGGCCAATTGGGAGGATAAGGTACAATGCTGAGTACTAAAGCCCTAGCTGCCTCTGACCACATGAAAACCTACTCAGACCCTCTTGCACTTTGGAGATTTTACTAGGCAATGGACATGTACTTTCAAGAATAGCTTATCAGCCCTTAAAAGCTAGAAGCACCCCTTTTATTAGGATGCCAAATTCTGTTCCCAGTACCAAATTTGTGTTGTGTGTGTGTGTTTTCACTTATTAATACAAAAGAGCAGCAATCAACTGTTGACAATCCCACCCATCCTTCAGAAGAAGTGCCAAGTGTCACTCTAACTCAACCTTTCTCAACCTTGTGTCCCCAGATGAGACATCTCCCATCATCCCTGACCACTAGTCCTGCTAGCTAGGGATGATGGGAGTTGTAGTCCAACAACATCTGGGGACCCAAGGTTGAGAAAGGCTGCTCTAAATTACGTTAAACAAAAGTATCATTTCAGAAGTTGCCCTGTGTCATCAGATGCCTCTAACCACAGTCTATCAACATCGCATATGCAATAAAACTATGCTGGGTTGATTGAAAAGCAATGCTTCAACTCAGAAATGGACTGTCCATCAATATTAAATCCCAAAGTTGTGAGCAATACCCAATTTGGAAGTAGTACAATCACAGAATCATGGATTGAACACCACATCCCTAGCCATAGTGTTGTAAGTCTAAGAACTATTATATTTATTCAGTTTCCAGTTTTCAGACTCTGAGCACTGTTGCTTATGAAGCCAAAATGGCAGCATTCATGCACTAGCAGAAGGTATCTCTAGTCTTCAAGGAACTCTGAGGTTTGCAGGTGATGGACCCAAGTGTGGGTGTGGAAACAAAACAGACTATTCAAGACTGATCATGTTCAGAGTGCATGGAGTGCTGACTCGTTGTTGGGGGTGGGGATGCAATGGAAATGCTAGAGCTCTGAATAGCAGCACTCCATGCTACAACATTTTCTTGCAGTTTACACCATGTTTTTTATATCATGTATGTATCCCGCCTGCCTTCCATGGAGCTCAATTACACTAGTGGCTAAAATTGTGGAAAACTTTTGGAGAAAGTGTATCTCCGAGGTTTGATGGGTCATAACACCTGATTGGCTCTCTAGACACTCGTGCTCATTGGCTACATTCAAATGAAGGAAAGCGACTGCATATCAACCTAAGCAAGTTGTGCTTCCTTTTTCTGGTTATTTGGCTATAACATTTGATAGAATACAGATACTTGAACAAACTTTGTTGCATTACATTCGTCATTAAATTATCTTTCCATTGATATATAATTTTATGGTATTACTCCCAAAGAAAAGTGGTGTTATGAGCCATCAAGCCGCAGAAATACACTTTTCCCAAAAGGTTTCCACAATTTTGGCCACTAGTGTAGACTAGTGCATTGGCTTCTCCCCAGGGGTCTCCCAGATGCCGACCTGCTTAGCTTCAGCAAGGTGATTGCATCACACACCTTCAAGCTATATCCTATACTAAACATAGTCCGGTGATTTGCTGTGGTTTCTTCCTTGGTGAGGAAGCCGGCCAAAAGGCACTGATGTTCCTCTTGCCAGAATTCCCATCCCACCTTTTCTCCTCTTGTTTTAAGCTTAGCACATTGGCATCCAGCGCTATAGGCTTGGTCATCTTTGAAGATGGATCTGTCACTTGTCCTAGCTGCTTGCAAGAGTCCCAGAGCACTCTGTCTCTTTCCTGTATTGTTCCATTTACCAGAGATTAGTACAGCTTTCCCTTTGGATGTGCTGGCAGAGTGCTGATTCGCAAGTCCCGGTTACTGAGCTATTTTCTTTCTTTTTAACTTTTATAATAAAATAAAATAATAATTATAGACTATGTAATTCACACCAAGTTAAGACAGCATAAAGAAAGACACAAGGGGAACTGTAAATCAGAATGTGGGCATATCATACCTTATTAAATGCCTTTCAACAATCATTCTTCCTTAAGCCCTAACTAAAATGTCTGCCTCTTCTGTTCTTTGATGTGCTGTATAAA
Organism: Podarcis cretensis; assembly: GCF_951804945.1. Lineage (NCBI taxonomy): Eukaryota > Metazoa > Chordata > Lepidosauria > Squamata > Lacertidae > Podarcis > Podarcis cretensis. Next base: position 30,322,102 of record NC_137181.1, on the reverse strand, counting down.
CCTAAACAATCGGCTTCAATTAATCCAGTTTGTTAAACAGTTTCAAACCACCACAATTATCACCCTCTCCTAAAGGGATATAAATTAGGGGAGGAGGGCTGTTTTTGTTTTATGATTGCGAAATGTGAAATTGGATTGCTCTTCCTATACAGGTTGAATGAAAACTACTGTTTTAAATTACTTGTTTGGTCAGGCTCAGGGGGACAGTTATGTGCTACATTTCCTCTCTAAAAGAACACAAGTAAAATTAGGGTGTGTTGTCAGGTAGTCAAGTGCTACCCTATGGTTACTGCAGGTATTGTGAAGACTGGAACTAATCCTACAAGAGGGTTCAAACCTTGCAGGATCCAGGGACTGTATTATGACTGCTTTGCCAGGTCCTGCAAGGCTTGCCTCAGTGGCAGCACATGATAAAGAGAACAGTTAAATGCACTCTCTGCACTTGCATTTTCTTTTGGAGACGCCCAAGAGACTGGTTGGATTTCTGATCAGTCTGTTTTTCCCTTGAGTAGGGACCAGTTGAAACCTCTACTCCCTTTATTAGCCAGGCAGGCTCCTGTTGCAGATAGGAGCATAGGAAGCTGAGTCAAACCATTGGTCCATCTAGTACAGTATGGTTCACAATAATGGGTTTTGGAAAGGGAACATTTCCAGCCATACCTGGAGATGCTGGGGATGGAAACTGGGACCTTCCCCAGCACTGAGATGAGGAACGTGACAAAGAAGCTGCCCTAGTCCAGGTAAGTCCATTGGTCCATCTTGCTTAGTACATCCTCCACTGACAGTGGTTTCAGAGAGAAGTCTTTCAAAGCCCTAGCTGGAGATGCAAAACCCTGGAACTGGAACATTTTGCATGCAAAACATGTGCTCTCCCACTGAACTTTGACCCTTCCTATAGGACATGGGTGGGGAACCTGTAGCCCTCTAGATGTTGTTGGACTAGCACTCCCATCATCATAAGAACTTAAGACCATAACAAGGGCCTGTGGCCTATCTGTTCCAGCATCCTGTTCTTAAGTGGCCAACCAAACCTATATGAGAAGCTCAAAATCAGGACCAGAGTGATCTCCATAGCTAGTAGTTTTACTGTGTGTCCATTGGCCTGGCCATTGGACATGCCGGCTGGAGCTGATGGGAGTTGGGCTCCCAAAACATCTGGAAGTTTCACAAGTTCCTTTACTTTCCTAGATTTGTTTGTTTGTTTGTTTGTTTTAAGTCTGAGTTCTACACTAGAACTTTGAAAAATACAGCAAATTATTCTAGAATTTTCAGAAATTATAGATATGTAACTCAAGTAGAATAAGTAGCATCCATCTTTATAGGATGTAAAAAATATATATCATCTAATGTGACACCAAATTTGCTGTGTGATTCAGTAATAAATCCTGATTACCAAGAATGACAGGCTGTAATTCATGTCTTCCACAAAATATCCTGTGATTAGTCAATTCTAGACGCAAATGTTTAAGCTCAGAACACTCGTAGGAACTTTTTTAATAAAAAAAAGAAAAGCTGAATTTGACAGTTTTGGGGTTTTATTATTCACATGCTTTGGAAATCAGAAGGTATTACTGTTATGAATAGATATCTCACTACCCTTGGAGCTCAGTTTTCAGAGCTACGATTTCTTCCCACACCTCTTGGCCTGCAACTTTAGGTTACCAGTTTATGTGAAGGGATCAGAGAGATGGCTTGAATTGATTGTTCATTCTCCATTTTTCCATGGGAATTAGGAACCCATGGCCTCTGGAAGTTGTTGGGCTACAATTCTCATCAGCTCCAACCACTCACCATGCAAATGAGGGCTGATGGGAGTTGGAGTCCAACAACCACCTGCAACATTGACATTATCAGCACCATGCTCTAACCATATGAGTTATCTGGTTGCTGACTGGTTAAAAAGAAAAATATTCCAGTTTTGTCCACTCATAGACATGAAGGTAACCTATTTGTTGTCTTAGACATACTTTTCAAAAAGGACACTTTTAAGCTGTCAACTTTTATTTCAAAGGAAAGGGAGCCACACAGATGTGCTCTCAGTATGGATCAGGGTTCTGCACCAGTTTCCTACCCAATGCCCTCACACAAGTTTGACCACAAAGATGCAATACTGCCATATAACTGTACCTTTTTGAGGGGAAGAATAGCAGCTGGGTTGTGGGTGTGGGGGAGGGAAATGGTTTGTGGGTCCCCAGTTGCTTTTCCTTCCAAATAAAAGTGGACACTATTTTGAAGAACTGTGCATAATATGATTTTTTTTTTTTTTGCCCTTATCCTGAGGCCACTGGTCCATACAGCCAGCAGAGTCTACTCTGCCTGGCAACAGCTTTCCAACGCAACCAGGCAAGAAGTCTCTCCCAGTCTTTTTATCAAAGATCTTTTCATTGAACCTGGAGCCGTTCGCGTGCACAAAAGCTATGGTCCCAAATGACAAAGTGGGAAGGAGAATTACAGTACTTGGAGCAGGGGGTGGGGATGGGATATTGAGTCTGACATAAGCATCCTTTCACAATACATGTAGGAATCTCTTAATGCCCATCTCAAAAGCTACTTTGCCCCAGTCCCTTTCTCACTCTAGAATCATGCAGGCTGTAGATAAGGCACAAGTGAATGCAGTTCAAAAATATGTAGTATCATTCTGGCTTTTCATCCTAATAGACTTGCTTGCCATTCACTGCAAATCCCCTCTAGAGGGTGATTCTTTACACAGAGCTCTTCATGTCCACCTAACAAAATGAAATTTCAACAGCTACAAAACCATTCTCCTTCAGAGTTACGGATTTTAATACTGAATGGTCTCCTTGGAGCCATGTATACAGGCGGACAGAGAGGTGGGTGGGTGTGGAAAGGGTTCTGCAAAATCTTTGACCAGCACCTAAAATGTAACAAGGAATCTCACTAAAGTTAATTCAGCTCCCTCATTTGGAATCTATGCCCTGTAGAATCACCACATATGCGAAAGGCCGTTGTTAGAAACCAAGCGTTGCAGTTCATTTCCTGGCCACTAGTAGGTGCGGGCCACTTTATTTTCCCACACTGAAGCAAATGGGGAGACCATAATATGAGCTCTATCACATCAAATCAGTTGTTTCACATAGAACAATATACTGTGCCTTACATGCAACTTAGGCAGAGGCAGATTTAGGGGAACGTTTGGTTGCACTGGGTGTGGAGCCTCAGGAGCACCTCAAGGGGGCACCACAACTATAATTGGAATGGAAGAATGGAACTATAACGGGATGCAGAATGGAAGGCAAGAGGCGAGGGTGCTGAAATTTGCTGTCTCACTGGGTGCCGCTGAAATTTGAGACTCCAAAGTCCACCACTGCCCATAAGCAGGTCCCAGTACGTTTCTGAGCACAATTCAAAGTGTTGGTGCTGACCTTTAAAGCCCTAAACGGCCTCGGCCCAGTATACCTGAAGGAGCATCTCCACCCACATCGTTCTGCCTGGACACGGAAGTCTAGCTCCAAGGGCCTTCTGGCGGTTCCCTCCCTGTGAGAAGTGAGGTCACAGGGAACCAGGCAGTGGGCCTTCTCGGTAGTGGCACCCGCCCTGTGGAATGCCCTCCCAACAGATGTCAGGGAAACAACTATCTGACTTTCAGAAGACATCTGAAGGCAGCCCTGTTTAAGGAAGTTTGTAATGTCTGATGTTTTATTGTGCTTTTAATATTCTGTTGGGAGTGCCCAGAGTGGCTACGGAAACCCAGCCAGATGGATGGGGTATAAAAAAGTTGTTGTTGTTGTTGTTGTTGTTGTTGTTGTTGTTGTTGTTATTACTGAAGGCAACAGATCTCTTCCAGTGCTATTCCCCAGCAAGTGGTACTGGGGTTTTACCCCTGTCTGGGTGGCTTCCAACAAAATATTAAAATACAGTAATTCATCAAACATTAAAACTTCCCTAAACAGGGCTGCCTTCAGATGTCTTCTGAAAGTCGGATAGTTGTTTCTTTCCTTGACATCTGATGGTAGGGCGTTCCACAGGGTGGGTGCCACTACTGAGAAGGCCCACTGCCTGGTTCCCTGTGACCTCACTTCTCACAGGGAGGGAAACACCAGAAGGCCCTCGGTGCTGGAGCTCAGAGTCCGGGTAGAACGATGGGGATGGAGACGCTCCTTCAGGTATACTGGGCAGAGGCCATTTAGGGCTTTAAAGGTCAGCACCAACACTTTGAATTGTGCTCAGAAACGTACTGGGAGTCAATGTAGGTCTTTCAAGACCAGTGTTATGTGGTCTCGGTGGCTGCTCCTGAGGAACAACACTTAGGAACAAAGGAAGCAGACTACTGGTCCATCTCCCTCCACATTGTCTACACTGACTGCAAGCAGCATGTCAGGACTTTGGACTGGGGACACCCCCAGGCCTACATGGAGGTGCAGGGAATTGAACCTGAAGCCTTCTGCCTGCACAGCAGATGCTCTGCCATTGAGCTACATCCCTTCCCCATTGAATTTCCTTCCCTAGAAGGAAGTGGTAAGAAAATCTGCCATTCACTTCAGCACACTGAGAGCCTGTCCAGCAGTGAAACGTGCAGATCTCTTTTCCACTCAAAGGCATCCATCTCACCACTGCAAACAGAGGGCTCTTAAAAAACAACAACACACTGACAAGCAATTTGATACGATGACCAAGCAACCAGACCCCCGCGTCAAAAAATATTATTTAAAACCCACATTTTGATAAGGAAATGCTGTGATGTGTTCATAGCATCTGTCATCGGGAGATGCGCAATGTGGAGAAACAAACCAAGGCTGTCACGACGGAAATCATGCAGCGTAGCCTGCCATGGCAAACTTTACCTATGCCCTCTGCTAAAGTGGAAAATTTGGAGGCTTAGGGGAGATTGTAGCACGAGGCTGGAAATTAGACCCCATCTATCTATGTGTCAACAGACCTGCAGGCTGCCGAGGTGCAAGCATTTCCACCCTGCTTTGCTGAAGAGCCGAACCGTGACCTGAGAGGAGGCCTTCAGGGCTGAGAGACCTTCTTTATTGTAATTAATTCTCCAGGAGAGCTCGGTCCCAGAAAGGGAGAGTAGAAGGAGGAAGCTGTAGTTGAAGGGCCAACCTGTCTCTGCTATCGGCTCAGGGCAGAGCCACCTAGGGCAGGTTGGAAAGGTTCCGTTTTTTTAAAAGGAAAAGGAAAAAGATTGGTGTTTCCCGACACACACTGAGCCGTTTAATGCTTCATTATTTATTTATTAGGGCTTTCGACATGGTAGGGGAGCCACGCGGCTTTAGGAAATAAATGAAAAAATCAGCATGACATTAATACGGCCGGGGAGAACGGCTCACTTGCGCCGAATGTTGCGATCAATGCCAATTTTTCTCATTTGGTTTGTTTCAGAAAGGTGATGCTAAGAGTGGGCATCTCACCCTCCAAGTTCCGGCTTGTTTCTTCTGATGCAAAGTATCCTGGGCTCTTCTGACTCTGTCTCCGGGATTTTCAAGAGAAGCTACTGTGCATAAGACCACTGCTACTTTTCTAGAAAAAGAGGTGCCTGAACTCATTGTGAACACCTCCCTCGTTCTCTTATAATAGCAATGGCGCCCACCTGAGAAAAAAAACCCTGCGTGAGACCATGTTTAAATTCGGTAATAAAGCTTTTCCCCAACCTGGTGCTTGGATTCCCAACTCCCATCAGTCCCAGGAATCATGTTCAGTGGCCAAGGATAATGGGAGTTGTGGTCCAAAACATGGGGGGGGGGGGGGGCTCTTAGGTTCTGAAAGGCTGCCAGAACAAAAGACAAATTTCTGTATCGCTTCTTTGGCTAGGATCCAAAGAGCAGTGAAACTATTATTCAGGTTTCCGCACCCAACGAGCTGAGGTGGCTGCCAGCGGAAGGGCCTTTTTCGTGGTGGCACCCTCGTTATGGAATGCCCTGTCCACAGATGTTGTTGGGTTGCACCCAATGCCTGGCCGAGGTCCCATCTGCACTATACATTTTAAACAGCATCATACACTTGCGGCTTCCCTCAAGGAATCATGGGAACTGTAGTTTCTTATGAGTCCTGGGAATTGTTAGAAGGCCCCTATTTCCCACAGAGAGATACAATTCTGAGAGTTCTTTGGAAAGAGGGATTTATTGAGGTCCCTGTGGTGCAATAGGTCAGTGTGTCTGGCTGTTAACCAGAAAGTTGGTAGTTTGAGTTTCCTCAGGGACAGCTGTGGGCAGGATTTGTGTATTGCAGGGGATTGGACTAGATGAACCTTGGGGTACCTTCCAGCCATGGGCGTAGCCAGGGCAAAACCAATGTGATTGGTCAGTTAGTTAAGTACTTAGGGACACGGGTGAGGCTGTGGTCTAAACCACTGAGCTTCTTGGGCTTGCTGGATGGAAGGTTGGTGGTTTGAATCCCCACAACGGAGTGAGCTCCCGTTGCTCTGTCCCAGCTCCTGCCAACCTAGCAGTTCGAAAGCACACCAGTGCAAGTAGATAAATAGGTACCACTGTGGTGGGAAGGTAAACAGGGTTTCCATGTACTCCGGCTTCCGTCACAGTGTTCTGTGTGCCAGAAGCGGTTTAGTCATGCTGGCCACATGACCCGGAAAGCTGTCTGTGGATGTGTATATGTATATGTTATACGAGATATGCTATATAAAATGTGTCATATGATATAAGAGATTGGAAAGAAAGGAAGAAAGGAAGGAAGGAAGGAAGGAAGGAAGGGAGGGAGGGAGAAAGAGAGAAAAAGAGTTGAGTCAAAGTCGCCTTTGACTGGACTTAATCATCCAGGGGTCCTTTACCTTTTGCCTTTACCTTAACTAGTTAAGCACTTCTATTGTTTTACTTGATCTCTTGATCTGGGGGGGGGGGCAGCTTGGCTATGCCCATGTTTCCAGCTCTACAATTCTATGATTCTATGACTGTTAAAGCCATGGTGACAATTGTAGCTCTGTGTGTGGAATAGGGGTCTCTTAACAACTTTCAGCGTGGGACGCAGGTGGCGCTGTGGGTTAAAGCCTCAGCGCCTAGGACTTGCCGATCGAAAGGTCGGCGGTTCGAATCCCTGCGGCGGGGTGCGCTCCCGCTGCTCGGTCCCAGCGCCTGCCAACCTAGCAGTTCGAAAGCACCTCCGGGTGCAAGTAGATAAATAGGGACCGCTTACCAGCGGGAAGGTAAACGGCGTTTCCGTGAGCGGCTCTGGCTCGCCAGAGCAGCAATGTCACGCTGGCCACGTGACCCGGAAGTGTCTCCGGACAGCGCTGGCCCTTGGCCTCTTAAGTGAGATGGGCGCACAACCCCAGAGTCTGTCAAGACTGGCCCGTACGGGCAGGGGTACCTTTACCTTTACCTTTAACAACTTTCAGCACCCTTAACAAACCACAGTTCCCAGGATTCTTTGCAAGGAAGGCATCACTGCTTAAACTGGCATGGTGCTGCCTTAAAGGAATAGTGTGGATGAGGTCCTACTCAGAGCAAAGGCATTGAAAATGGACAGGGGTCCATTCATTTAAGTAGGTCTGCTCTGAGAAAAACCTGGTTGTAACCCATTGTTATTCATTATTGTTCTTTACTTCATTCATGAATTGCTTTCCATGAGGCATCCCAATGTGATTTTGAATATTTTGGGTACTAGCTGCAGACCTCTTTATTCTCCCAGCTCTTCTATATAATCAACAAACGGTGCTTTGAGACGTATGCTGTTTTTATTGTTTTATTATCTTCTGCTGCCTCATGACAGTTTTTAAAGGATTTTATGAGATCTTTGTGCCAGTACAGTTTGTTCTATATCAATTGTTTTTAGCTTTGATTGTATTTGTGTTTTATTGATGTTTAGATTTTGTGAACTGCCCAGAGGACACAGTTAATTGGGTGGCTTATAAATAATTCCAATAAATAATGAAATAACAGAGCTTGTGTTTCAGACCTCTAAGTCACAACATGATAAAGATGATAAACACAGGAAGTTGCCTTAAACTTAGTCAGATGGTAAATAACAAAGAACAAACAAAATACTGATGTATGTAATTTTTATTTCTCAATTATATTTTGTGGTAGTATGGTTGTAATGTTTTTTGTAACATAAAATCATTCAATAAAAATTGTTTTTTTTAAAAAAAAAATTAGTCATACCATTGACCATTGATCCATCTAAGGCCATATTCCATCGAATTGTAGAATTGGAAGGCACCCTGAGGATCATCTAGTCCAACTCTCTGCAATACAAGAATATGCAGCTGTCCCATACAGGGATCAAATCTGCGACCTTGGCATTATCAGCACCATGCTCTAACCAACTGAGCTATCCCATTCGAATACATTGAATACACCGTACACTGAAAGCACTATGATGTGTGTATCCAAGCACTATGGTGTGTTTCCACAGCAATGACCAGAAGAGGAATGACCACTGGGTCCTCCCACAGAGAGGAGAAATGCCATGGTGCATCTACAGCAGCACAGCTGGATGCCTTCATCTGCCCCATATGCAACAAAACATGCCTCTCCCATATCAGTCTCTACAACCACAGCAGGTGCTGCAACCTTCCAACAGCTTGACCTCACCCCCAAAGGCACACTCCTCCATTGTCTCCCGAGACAGACAGATGCCAACAACTATGATACCACTTTAAACAATCACAGCTTCCCCATAAAGAATTCTGAAATGTGTCTTTTGTTAAGGGTGTTGAGAATTGTGAGGAGATTCCCAGAGCTATGATTCCCAATGTAGTTTAGGAATCAATTTCTCTTCACAGGGAACTCTGGGAATTATAGCTCTGTGAAGGGAACAGGGGGCTCCTAGCAACTCTCAGCACCCTTACCTACACATCCCAGGATGCTCCAGGAAAAGCCACAACTGTTCAAAGTGGCATCATAGTGCTTTAAATGTATGTTATGAAGGTGACCTTACTCAGTATTGTCCACACCAGGGTACACCTGGTCACAGTCTTCCTGCTATACAATCGGAAAGTCTATTCTAGGAAGTTCAATAGTCTAGGAAGCCCCATTGGCAATCTAAGACTGGCACAAGTTCTAAGGTTCAGACGCATTTTCTAACCCCAAAGAACTTAAGGATTTCTATTTATTTATTTTGTCATTCTTGATGAAACTGCAATTACATTATTGAATAATCCAATTATTTTTTGTGTTTTATTACTGTGATTCATCCCTAGGAATGTTAGATGATTGGAATATAAACAGTCTTGCCACATCTTCAATAGTCTCCACAAAAAGGTATTTTGTTTCCATTTGTGGAATCACTGAAATTGCACACAAGATAAATATCGCTAATTCTCTTTCCCTCATTGTTTCATTAAGAAGAAAAATGCATTGAAGACATTTTTACTGCATTAATCCTAGCCCCAACAATCAGAAACCTCATTTAAAATATTAAGGCTATGTTTCCACAATGCGTTAAGAATCCATATATCATATTTCTCTCTGTCATTTTATTTTTTTTATTAAAAGAATGAATGGATTTGTTACCCTGGCTTCATTACAAGATCCTGTGTTTTTAGTTATTGGAAAGCAAGATTAAGAAGTTGCTGCTTAGGTAGTGACTTGTCCAAGAGCACTGAACAATCTTCATCAGCTGGCAGAGGTTTGAAACCAGGTTTCCTATGTTCACTCAACATTAAATTCCCTGCACTAGTTCAAGAATGTATAACTTGCTGTTAAAATGGAACACACAAGACGAAACGGTTAAATCGGCTATGATAAAGTGGGCACAGGATATTGGGTATAATATCATGTTTGATGACTGGGAAAGGTTGTGGACCACTGGGTTGAACTTCACTGCTTGTAACGCTTTGAAGGAAAATGTAATGAAAATGATATATAGATGGTACATGACCCCAGTTAAAATTGCCAAAATATACCACCTGTCTGATAATAAATGTTGGAAATGTAAAGAAAATGAAGGAACATTCTTTCACCTCTGGTGGACGTGCCCTAAAGTGAAGGCTTTCTGGGAAATGATATATAATGAGTTGAAAAAGGTATTTAAGTATACCTTCCTTAAGAAACCAGAGGCCTTTCTTCTGGGTATTGTCGGCCAGAGGGTGATAAAGAAGGACAGAACTTTTTTCTTGTATGCAACAACGGCAGCAAGGATACTCATCACTAAATATTGGAAAACCCAAGATCTACCCACACTGGAAGAATGGCAGATGCAACTGATAGACTATATGGAACTGGCTGAGATGACCGGCAGAATCCGAGACCTGGGAGAGAGGGTTGAAGAAGATTGGAAGAAATTCAAGATTTACCTACAAAAATATTGTAATTTGGTTGAATGTTAATAAGGATGCTAGATCACAAACAATTGAGCACCACTAAAATAGTTGGAATTAGGATGATAAGTGAGATTGAGGAAAATATAATTTTTTTGGAGAATTATTAATTATATTTAAACGAGCGGGACATAAGAACACAAACAAGTTGATAAATTGCTGGCAAAAATTTATAATGATGTAAGTGGGAGTGGGAGACGTGAGGGAGTCCAAAGAAGTTATGAAACTATGTTATGAAATATGTTACATTGTTTACTAATTTTGCATTGGTATTTAAAAATTTCAATAAAATATTATTTAAAAAAAATTCCCTGCACTAGAACCAAGGGAGTCTTCTTTGTTACTGCATCAGCATGGGTGTCCTTTCCCCTTGACTTTGCCCCTCTCCTGGAAATGTAACATGATCCATCACATGGGCTCTTCCCACCCAATCAGCACCTGATTGGAGGGAGCGTAGTGATCAAAGCAGTGGTTCTTCAACATCAACTTCGTTGGCCTGGTCATGTAGAACAGATACCTGATTATCGTCTTCCAAAGCAACTACTCTATTCCAAACTTTAAAATGGAAAGTGTAGTGCTGGCGGTCAACAAAAGAGGTTTAAAGACACTCTCAAGGCAAATCTTTAAAAAAAAATATAAACACCGACAACTGAGAAACACAGGCCTGTGAGCGCTCCAATTGGAGAACAGCCTTTCCCAAACGTGTCATGGGCTTTGTAGACGCTTAAACTCAGAACTAAAGGGAGAAATGAGCTAAGAGGAAGGCACACTTGGCAAATCTTCACCGTGATCAACTCCTGCCTAGAAAACTGTCCCCACTGTGGAAGGACATGTGGATCCAGAATTGGCCTCCACAGTAACTTACAGGCTCACTGCTAAAACCCTGTTTTGGAAGACAATCTTACTCGGCTACGAGTGATCACCAAAGAAGAAGAATGCTCAAATGGGAAGGATCCATACCAAAAGGACCCACCCTACCCACAATCTTTCAGGCGTCTAAATTACCACTATTGAGTGCAAAGAGACCACTGGGAACCAGCTGCCACACCACAACTACAGCAAAAGAAAAATATTAACTGAACCTGGGAATAGCAAGTGTTTGATCCCGTGAGAGGAGACCCAACAATATTACAGCGGCACCTGACTCATATAAACACATCCATTCACATGCTACAGAAATAGCGCCAACTTTGTCTTCCTAGGAGGCTAAAGTCATGAGAGTTCAGATGGATCTTCGCCTAATTCTTCACCATTATGGCACACCCACCATCTGGGCTGAACATGGAACCAATGTTTTCTGAAACGCCAAGACTCCCAAATTCATTGTGCATGCTCTACTCACCATACTCTTTTTTCATTTATACATGGTATACATATACATGCAATGTAAGGGCATAGTGTGTATATTTCAAAGGTACATCTGCCAGAGCAATGGGATTTGCCACAGCTCCTTATCATGTGCACACACATAGAGACATAGCAGAGCAGAATGTGCGATAATGCAGCCTGCAGTGCCACTTCTTACGAAATGCCATTTTGCCAGGATCTGGATTTCCAAGTACAAAATGCACATTCATTCTACTGTACAGCATGCTGTAAGTGATAAAAGGCACACTCATATTTTACAGGAGACTTTTCATTTAAAAAATCAGTGGCTCAGATCTGCATTTGCATTTCTGCATGATTTATAGAAGGTACCCTTCCCCCCCCATGCATAATTAGCTGATGGAATACACTAGCACAAGATGTGATGCACACTAGCTTAGACAGGTTTTTTTATTTTAAAAAATATGATGAATCTATGGAAAATAACTAAAATCCATTGATACTAGACCAATGACAAGTGAGGTCCTGGAACAAAATTGTGCAGTTCATACCCGGTGTCTATGTGTTTCCTGAGCCCATGACCAAGGAGGTCAAACAACCAAAGGTTAGTATCAAAGATGGGAGTCATTTTCTTCGTGGGTAAGGTTATGAGTCTTTAGGTAGCCTGGTCCCAAACCATTTAGTGCTTTAAAGGATATCATTAGCACTCTAGACTGGTCTCAGAAACATACTGTGCAGGCAGTACAACTGAAATAATAAAGGTGTAATATGTTGTGGCTTCCTGACTTCAGCAGGGAAGCTGCATTTTCTACCAGTTGTGGTTATTGGACCATTTTTAAAGGCAGCCACACAGTAGCTAAGAATGTAAGAAGAGCCTGCTGGATCAGGCCAATGGCCCATCTAGTCCAGCATCCTGTTCTCACAGTGGCCAACCAGATACCTATGGGACGCCTGCAAGCAGGACCTCAGCACCAGAGTACCCTCCTCTCCAGTTTACAGTAGCTGGTATTCAGAAGCATATTACCTCCAATCATGGAGGGCAGAATACGTCCTCCATCATGGCTAGTAGACATCAACAGACTTCTCCAGGAATTTGTCTAATCCTCTTTGAAAGCCATCCACATTGGTGGTCATCATTAGACAGTAGTCCAGTCTGGATGTCACCAATGCATGGATAACTGAGGTGAGGTCCATTCTTTCCAGGCAGGATCACAGCTGGTGAACCCATAAAAATTGGCAAAAAGCACCTTTGGCCACCTGAACCTCCCCAGTCACTACTGAGTACAGAAGCACTCCCAAGCTGTGAGCAATGACTTTCAAGATGAGGGCAAGACCAGTTGCAAACCTACGGGCACAGCATCCGATTGCCAACCAACAGCACCTCCACCTTGTCTGGGTTAAGTTTCAGCTTGTTTACTCCCGTCCATCCCAGGGCTGCCTCCAGGTACCAGTTAAGAAATTCAACTGCCTCCATGGCATGAGTAGATGGGAAAGAGAGGTAAAGCTGAGTGTCATATTGGTAGAATTTGGCCCAAAGCTCCAGATGGCTACTCCCAATGGTTTCATGTAAATCTTAAGCAGGAAGAGGGACAAGACAGAACCTTAAGGAACCGCCACAGCCCAAACCCCAAGGACTGAAATAGAAGGCCCCTAGTAGCTCCTAGATCTACATGCCCAGTCCCTCTCTAGTAGAATTCAAAAGCCAGGAATGGCAAGAGATTCTTATACTACTTTAACAGTCGTGGGTAATTATGGGAGCTAGAATTTGTTGAGGGTGCTGGGAATTGTAGTTCTGTGTGGTCAGCACCCTGAACAAACCACAGTTCATGTAATTTCATTTTCATTTATTAGACTTATTAGTCGCTTGTCACCTAAAGGTCTCCAAGCTACTTACAGCATATGTATATGTACCCACCCCCACACACACACACTATAGAGGGGAAAGGGAGAATTATATACAGTGGTACCTCGGGTTAAGAACTTAATTCATTCCGGAGGTCCGTTCTTAACCTGAAACTGTTCTTAACCTGAAGCACCACTTTAGTAATAGGGCCTCCCACTGCCACCGCACGATTTCTGTTCTCATCCTGAAGCAAAGTTCTTAACCCGAGGTACTATTTCTGGGTTAGCGGAGTCTGTAACCTGAAGCGTCTATAACCTGAGGTACCACTGTACTGCATTAATATTTCATATAGCATAGCATCCATAGGGGGAAAAGATTGGGGATAGGCATGACTGTTAAAGATATGAGCGTTGCTAATGTATGCTGTGGATGTGATCTTACAGTGAACTCTTACTTGAGACGAGTAAGCCACATTGAACTCAACAGGACTTCTGAATAAACATGGATAAGAAGATGATGCAAACAGACTTTGGTTCAGTCCAGTAATCTTTCTTAATTTATATTTGCACTTGTCTATTTAATGACATTTCTCATTGAAAGGGAAATGCTGTAAAAATAAAACAAGGGTGTATTTTTTTTTCCTTCTGAAAATTTGTTGTAGCAAAAGGTCACATCTTTAAGAAGCTGTATAGGCTTGAAAAATAAGCAAAGCTTTTTTTGAAAATGGAATTGCATGGCTTCCAGAATTCCCACAGCACTCTCAGAAAATGGCAGTGAATATAAATACTAAGCTGAGAGGCATGGTGTTTGAGGCTGGTAATTTGCCACAGAGCTTTTAACCTGTAGGTCAGTGAATAAACACAGACTCTCTCTGTTGCTGTCAGAGAGTGGCATTAAATTTACATTAAAGATTTTGTAAAGTTTAAACAGAAAGCGAAAAGTAAAGAAATTAGTTAAATGAAGATAGATGCTCTAGTAAATTGCCACTTTCAAGAGCTGGTGAATGTCTCTTATACTAAGGCAAATCACTGGTCCATCTAGCCCAGTATCAGCAGCTCTGATTGGAGGTGGCACTTCTCTATGATCTATGGTAGAGACTCAGCCCTATTTCCTGGGATCATAGGAGACATCCTTGCCTGAAACTCTGGAGAGCCATTGTGTAGACAATACTGAGTTAGATGGACCAGTTGTCCAGCAAGGCAACTTCCAGGTTCTTAGCTCTACCAGTGAAAGTAGTTACTGCTACTATGAAAGCAGTACCAGAACTGTGTCCTACATGTTAAGTTGTGGGTGAACATATCAGATGACACAGCGATTCTCCAAACAGCTCTTGTTTATTCACAGGCCAGAACAGAACTGAACTGAAGGGTTCAGTCAGCCTGCTTATATAGAGCTCCAGTACAACGTGACTGTAACAATTTTCTAAAACTATCCAATCACTGAACGTCACTTTCGATCCCTTATTTGCATAACTATCTACAGTATCCCCCTGCTGGCCCAGGGTGAGAACTTCAGTACACAACACTACACACATTCCAGCTCCACTACACTCCTGCTAATATAGATACAGCATCCATAACGTACGAAATGTTCTGCTTGCATTCAGATTCCGAAACTAAGGGTGCTTCCAATCCAGATGCTGTTAAGACACCAATTTCCTCCCACTTTCCTGTTCACAGGCATTGTGACTGTTAACCATCTTTACAGTTTTGTGAGCCAATGGGGGTGGGGAGAGTGAGGCTGCTGCCTTGTGACACCTTCCTTGCAGCACAGAAAGGCTTACAAAGGCTTACAAAACTGTTCAAACTGTTTGCCTGAGAAGAGAAGCTTTGCTCTCCGCTGCGAACAGGCAGCCTGGTAGTCAGATTAAGCATTCCCCTGAGCCAGTGTGCTTGGTAATTCTTTCTGTAGCTTTGCCAGCCATGTCTACTTTCAAAAATCGAGGCGGGAGGAAAGGGACACAAATCCTTACACAAGTTATGAGCAGGCATTGTTGATGGCACTAAAATGGGAACTGTCCATGACTTATGTCACGCGCCTTAAACCTTTTTTGAAGGCCCAACTAAGCCACGCTTTCAATGGCATATTGAGAATCTGACAACCATTACATCACTGCAGAGCAGCTGAAGGGAGTTTGATTTGCCTGAGAGAAGTACCAAGCAGGAGGCTCCTTAACCCTTCCTGCATCCACTGATCTTAATTTGAAAGCATTTGCACCATATTAAAATCAAACAGTGGAAGCTGCCCATGAAACAGACGGGGCACTCTGGCCCAATCCAATGTCGTTTTGTGATTATGATGTTCCAACTTCACACCAAACCACCATGAAGAAAATGTAACCATGGTTTGTTATTCTATCTAAACTGAGGTTTGCTGTCAGTTGATTAACTAGAACCAGAAACTATCGTTTGAAGTAGATTTGCAAATCATAGTGGATTATGCCAACTATGGTCTATTGTGATGTCTGAGTTTTTAAACCATAGCTGTGGCCATCACTCTGTCTCCAGATATTGCTGTAAAATGGATACATGAATGAGCTTGTAAATTTATGGAGCTGAGTGCTATGAAGACATAAAACGGAAGCAGTCAAATAATCCTAAACCATGGTTTGCTTGTTATATATTTGGAAATTCAAACAATGTGTGGGTTTTAAACCCCAAACCACCGCTTGTTGTGACACCTGAATTGAGCCAGTCCACTGTATGCAAACTCTGGAAATTTAGGTTCAAATCATGTCACAGTCATAAAGCTCATCAGTCCTTTAAAGCCCTATACGGCCTAGGACCCTCGTACCTATGGGACCGCCTCTCCTGATATGCCCCACAGAGGAACTTACGGTCGTCAAACAAAAACACCTTGGAGGTCCCAGGCCACAGAGAGGTTAGGCTGGCCTCAACCAGAGCCAGTTCTTTTTTGGCTGTGGCTCCGATCTGGTGGAATGCTCTGTCAAAAGAGACTAGAGCCCTGCGGAACTTGAAATCTTTCTGCAGGGCCTGCAAGACAGAGCTGTTCCACCAGGCCTTTGGCCAGGGCACAGCCTGACTCCCTCCTTTGGCAATCTTCACAGAACTCTAGCCCAATGGTTGCCATTAATTTGATTTGAATTGATTTTATAATGAAATGATTTTAGAATGTTGTATTGTTTTATTGTTGTTAGCCGCCCTAAGCCCGGCTCTGGCTGGGGAGGGCGGGATATAAATAAAAAATTATTATTATTATTATTATTATTATTATTATTATTAGGCCTGTTACAATTTCTCAGCCTAACCTATTTCACAGGCTGTTGTGACAAGGGAAGCAGTTTAAAAAAGCAAAAAATGTATGCTGCACTGAGGATATGAATGTGATTAGCAACCATCATAAACATTAATCTTGTACAGTTTTGTGTTCACTGAATAGCTGATTTGCACTGCAAAAGCCCGGAATCCTTCCATGTAGGACCTGAAGCCATATGACTACTCTGACCCATGGAGGTGAATGTAGAAAAATATCCCCAAAGATGCTTGTTTCCTTGAAGTTCCTCACTTTTAAATAGGAATGAATCCTGTGTTCTTCTGACCCTTTTGCAGAGTTCATTAATTAAGAGCAACTCCCAGCCAGGATTCCTTTGCATCAGCAGAATGCACCCTCCTAATTGCTGTGCTTCAGAATCCTAGATGAAAGAAGAGTCGAAGGGGTCTGGGTCAAGTTTAAAGATTTCTGAAGACCAGTCTGGAACAGCTACTCAGAGAGATAAAGCACAGTATAGCGACAATCTGCAGTCTTGACCAATTATGGCTAAGGGGAATAGTCTACCATTAAAGTCTGATGGCAGAATGAACATTTCTAACCTAAGGCTACTGTTATGGATTTGTGGGTTGCAAGGCTCCCCTAAATTCCTGGAAACAGAAAGGGGTTAGAATTTAAGCCAACCTCTAAATTTCTGGATCTAGCAAGGGTTGGAAATAACAACAGCCAGCCTGATAATGTCCACTAAGATGGGCCATTAGCAGGGAGCAAAGGCAGGGAGATAAGCCATCAGCAAGCCTAATACTAAGTGTCAGTCCGAAGATGGGTGGAGCCCCCTGCCCTATACTTTGGAGAATGAGCAAAATACAATGCGAGAGTTGGGAGGGGAGTCAGAATTGCAGTGGGCAATGATGCAAGGTGGAAAGGACAAACGTGTTTTGCAAGCAGTTTGAAAACTGGAGAAAGGCAGGGCTGAGGACACCATGGGTTCCCGCAGTTTGGGATCCCACATGGCAGCTATGAGAGAGAGAGAGGGCCTGCTGGGGATGTAAGGATGTCACCCCTCCATCCTAGGCTCAGGTTCTATATAGAATCATAGAATCAGAGGCATGTTGTGGGAGGTGCTGGGGAGGCATGACCCTGGGCACAATTTTGAGAGGGGGCCCAAACAGGTGTCCCCACAGCAGAGCCTGTGTGATGGCCTGGGATTCAGACTCGGAGGCTGAACCTGAGGAATCCCAGCCTGCACAGGAGTCCCTGCCTCCAGAACCAGCTGAGCCGGGGCTGCGGCTTGAGCCTGAAGGGTCCTCACCTGTGCTGGATCCTCAGGTGCAGGCACCAACTGAGTCTGCTCTGGCTCCTGAGGTGATGGAGGACCCATTGCCTGCAAGTACTCCACTCTCAGCCCCTTCAAGGGAATCTGAGGTTGCCTCTGGGTCCGGTAACCCTCCAGCCTCTCCTGAGTCGTAGAGGCTCAGGGCAGAGAGGCAGAGGGAACTAAGTTCCCGCAGGAGGAGTGCTCGCCTCCAGGCCAGGAGAGGCGAATCGCCTGTGGACCGGGGCCACCCTATGCCTCGGGACAGATAAAAGTCAGCCAGCCCCAGTCCCAGGTTGCGGGAGCAACATTGTTGGTAGCCTGTTCCTGCCTGCACCCTGTCCTGCTCTCCTGCCAGATTTCCTGACCTCACCCAACTCCCTGCCTTGGACCCCGCTCCAGCTTTGACAGACAGCTTCCTCGATCTCGGACTGGACACGGACCTCGCCGCACGGTTAGCCCTCGGGACCAGCACAGCCTGGCTCAGTGCCAGAAGGAGCTGTGCCTTGGCTATGGCACTTGTGCCTGGTGCAGCTCTGCCCCCCGGGGTCAGGCCTGAGTGGCCCCCGGATCAGGCACTGCACCCACCCTCCTTGGCCGCAGCACACCTCACGCCTGGAGGCAGAACTCTACCACTTCTGACCTGGTGGAGAGCAGCCTTCCTCAGCTGTGGTGAGGCGTGCCTCGCCGCAGCAGCTCTTTTGCCTGGTCAGGTTTGACCCAACAGCAGAGAGCAAGAGAGTCAGTGGCAATGCTGACTCCCACCACCCTTGGCTGCGAGGCACCTCGCACCCGGCTGCAGTAGCTCCGCCACCAAGTCACGTCTGACCTGGCGGCGGAGAGCATCCCACCTCAGCTGAGGCTGGGCATGCCCGGCCGCAGGCAACGGCTCTGCCTCAGCCGCCAGGTCAGGTCTGACCCAGTGGTGGAGAGCAGCGGGAGGGTGGGCAGCAGCTTCCCTGCCCCTCTCCTACCCTGAACTGTGGCATCCAGGAGGGCACCCTCCAAGCCCTGTTCCTCTCAGGGGGGAGCCCCATGCACCTGCCCCAGGCAGCGCAGGCATATGCTCCATCACTGCATAGGATATATGTGTGTAAATAAACCATATATCATAAAGACACCACAGTCTCTGCTGTGTGATTGTGGGGGGAGGGGGCATGTAAACCCTATTTTCCTTTTGCATCGTCTACCTAACCTCCTTCCATACTAGTCTATTTGTCTCCACTCTGGAAGGACTTGTGGATCCAGAACTGGCCTCCACAGTCACTTACAGACTCACTGTTCAGACCGTGTTCCTAGAAGACAATCTTACTCGGCTACGAGTGATCGCCAAAGAAGAAGACAACTTCCCTGGTTGAAAATACAACGTGCTTGATTCTGGAGAAGTCAGCTGCAAAATCACGTAATAGTATGTAAAAGCATCAATGTGAAATGAAATAAAGAGAAAAGAGAAAAATCCATTTAAAAAGAAATCATTAGTGGAAAGAATCAATGCCCCTTTTCATGGCATTTCTGCCCCATGCTGCTTCAGTCTCTAGTAGATGCTTCCAACTCCATTTAAATTTCCCTTTTGGAACTTGCCTATTGTTAATTGTGGGTGAAATGTTCCTAGTTGTATACGTTACAGATCTCCTTTTATATTGACTGATATTCACGTTGATAGATTGTCTCTTCATTTGCCAGAATGGGACATCGCTCAACTCTAAACAAGTAGCTGATGCGAATTTCCTAACTGAGGTAGAACAGTCTTCATTCAAGGACTTTACTGTTACAGGCTCTGCATGGGGAGATCTTTGAAGGTGCGGCCCATGTCAAAACTGAAAGACCTTCTCTCTGATATGTACACATTCACATAAAAAAAGCATCCCTATTAGAATAGGTTTCCCCATTCTCTCCAGCACTGTGATGAGCTCTGTACAGGAGGTAGAGATTTGTGGGCACTTGGTACACATTATGATCCCATGTTGTTTTGGATTATGGCATGCATTGCAGGGGGCTAGACTAGGTGGCCCTCTTGGTACCTTCCAATTCTACAATTCTATTATTATTAATCTTCTCCTTTTTGACTGCTCAAGAAACTAAGCCCAAGCTTCCTTCTCTATTTGCTCCACATTTCTCTTTTCCACCTTATGGGCCTTAAAGCTGGTAAGTTGATACAAGTTTTTTTAAAAAATTATTGCAAACATATTGATCCTCTATGAAACGTTGATTCTCATCATTTCTTCTAATAGAGAACTTAGGGGGTATGTGCTGATAGTTCTATAACCAAAACAGAACCAGCCAGGCAGAAGAGGAACCCCGAGTTTTGCAGATAACAATGAGAGAATACACACACCCCAAGAAAACCAGCAAGACTACAAACTGTGTAATCATGCAGAGAAAAGAAGGGGGAGCAGAAATCGAATCTGTAAAGGTAAGGCCACTTACTAAAACTGCCTGCTGAGAGAACAAGACCAATTCAAACTGTAGAGGAGAAAAACTGTACTGGCTGGTAGAGAAGGAAAAAGACAGAGAAAAGAAAGAAGCAGAAAACAGAAGGGAGTTGAGTAAGGAGAGAGAACACAGAGAAAGTGAGAGGTTTGTTTGGGGGCACAAAAATCTTTTTAAAAAACTAAGGGGCAACCCCCTAAAAGCCCACAGTCAAATGCAGAGTGATGAAGCTCAGGTGCAACAGAATGTTGGAAAAGAGAAATGAAACAGAAAGATGGGGGCAGGGGGGTGAGTATCCTGGAGGGGGGCATGGCTGGCTGCCTAAGCACATCACACTGTAGCCTTTTGTTACAGATCATGTGTATGTGTGTGTGTTTAATCATCAAGGGAGTCTGGTCATTTAAACCCAAATGAAATAAATAAATGGGATCTTGCCCACAAGTGTGTCCCATCCACCCTGGAGTATCCTCTTGGTCTATCAGCTAATCATGTAAGAGACGAAAAGCAACACTATATCCCCTAAAGTCCTAAAACATCCATGGAATCATTTCCTCAGCTACCATGTGATCCAGTTAAGGAACATGTTGCACATGCTACCTGTGGAAATATTTTGCTTTTGCCAGGTAACAGAAGAGAATGGCACAGCCAGAGTGTCTAACCTGCTGCAGAGAGAATAAAGAATTATAGGCACACTGAAGCTTTTCTTCCTTTTCAAGTCTACTAGAGAATGCTCAAAATCTTTCAAAGGCTGCTGCTCCTCCTATCTCTGCAAATATTATGTACTGCCATTTTTGCAACTAAGAAAATGTAATCCGAAAAGGCCTGGCATTTTAAAAAGTTCACTGCTTGACACGCTGGCAAGCCGGGCTATAAATACATCCACAATGAAGTTCTTAAAGGTTTATTTTGGATTTCTTATTTCCCAAACTGGGAAGCAGGCACATAAATATTGGCCCATAAAGCGCTTAAAAATAGATTACTAGAAACCAAGAGAATGGCCTTATTGTCTGCTGAACCACTGATGGATCAAATGGTTATGTTTGAATCTTTTTACGGCGGATGTAAGTGTGACCTTCATGTATACCATTTACCACGAGCAATTTTATTTACATTTTTAAATCCACATAAAGCTGAAAGATGAGACTGCTTCAGCAAGGAATACTTAAATTTTTACCCCCTAAGGCACAGCTAAGCTTTTTCAAGGTCATACACAGTACAAGACTACAATACAGCAGGGCTATCTCCATCCCTCTGCCAATGTATTTGGAGTTTATCTAGTGACAGTGAGTATCTAATTTTCTTCTCTAGCTGGAGAGGAATCCCTACATGTCCATTCGTCGCATGCTAGACCTATCTCTGCTTCAAATGTGGGGAACACTTGGTCCACCAGGTGTGTCTGAACTTCATCTCCCCTCACCCCTGACTGTTGCCCATGCTCATGCAACATCTGGGGCCAAAGGTTCCAGACACCTGCTCTATTTGGATTTTGACTGGGCCTCTGAATGTTTTTGGAATACAGTGGTACCTTGGGTTAAGAACTTAATTTGTTCTGGCGGTCAGTTCTTAACCTGAAACTGTTCTTAACCTGAGGTACCACTTTAGCTAATGGGGCCTCCCACTGCCACCACGCCACCACTTCCACGTGATTTCTGTTCTCATCCTGAAGCAAAGTTCTTAACCCGAGGTACTATTTCTGGGTTAGCGGAGTCTGTAACCTGAAGCGTCAGTAACCTGAAGTGTCTGTAACCCGAGGTACCACTGTACTGATTAAGTTGGAAAGATCTGCATGAATGAGTCCACCAACACTACTACTTCATTTACACTGCCCACCCATGAAGTGGCTTTTGTGTCATTCTTTGTGCATGTATGAAGGAGGTCATAGGTACCTCAAACGCTGATCTCTGAAACCATCTGTTTTAATTTGAATGGATGCAGTGTCCCTATTTTCCAGGGACAGTCCCAGATTTCCAGAAGCCATCCCAGTTTCTGATTTGATCCCAAAATGTCCCACTTTTCCTTAGCTTTATTTCAGCCAGAGCTCACTGGAGCTCAGTTCTGACGCCCATCAAGGGGGCACCAGTTCCATTCTCAGAGAACAAGGGAGAAGTTCGTTGTGAGCTCCAGCACCTCTTTTTTTCCTAGAAAAATAGCACTGGACGTCCCTATTTTCATCAGAGAAATGTTGGGGGTATGGAGTTATGCAACCCCGACCCAAGGAAATAAGTAACTATCAGTGGCATAGCTAACCGCTTGGTTGCCAGGGACAGTGTGTGTCCCCTGCATGTGTGCAGCGCACATGGGCAGGGCTAGCTGTCATGGGCGGGGCTAGAGCCCACTGGGCAGGACAAGCTGGGGCAGAGCGCGCTGTGCAGAGCCTGCAAGAAGTCCACCCACTGCCTCCCCCTCAGCTGGAGGGCAACCAGGAGGGAGGCAGCGGCTGGGGTGCCCTGCAACACCAGTGCTGCCCATGGTGCCCCCCAGTTGCTCCACTACTGGTAACTATATAACCTTTAGAAGACAACTGAAGGCAGCCCTGTATTGGGAAGTTTTTTAATGTTTAATGTTTTAGTATGTTTTTATATATGTTGGAAGCCACCCAGGGTGGCTGGGGCAACCCAGTCAGATGGGCAGGGTATAAATAATAAAATTACTATTACAGTGGTACCTCAGGTTACAGACGCTTCAGGCTACAGACTCTGCTAACCCAGAAGTAGTGCCTCAGGTTAAGAACTTTGCTTCAGGATGAGAACAGAAATTGTGCAGTGGTGGCGCAGCGGCAGGCCCCATTAGCAAAAGTGGTACCTCAGGTTAAGAACAGTTTCAAGCTAAGAACGGACCTCCAGAACGAATTAAGTTCTTAACCCGAGGTACCACTATATTATGGAATAAAAGGTAAAAGGACCCCTGACCATTAGGTCCAGTCGTGACCGACTCTGGTGTTGTGGCACTCATCTCGCTTTACTGGCTGAGGGAGCTGGCGTACAGCTTCCGGGTCATGTGGCCAGCATGACTAAGCAGCTTCTGTCGAACCAGAGCAGCGCACGGAAACATCGTTTACCATCCCGCTGCAGCGGTACCTATTTATCTACTTGCACTTTGACGTGCTTTCGAACTGCTAAGTTGGCAGGAGCAGGGACCGAGCAATGGGAGTTCACCCCATCGTGGGGATTCGAACCTCTGACCTTCTCAGCAGCAAGTCCTAGGATCTGTGGTTTAACCCACAGCGCCACCCGTGTCCCTATTTTCATTGGGTATGCATTAAAGCTAATGTGAATCATTAACATGATTTATGGGTTCCCTAGTTTCGAAGTAGGGTTAACAACAGAGCATTGGACTCAGAGCGGGAAGGGCTTGACGTAAAGGCCCACTCACCTGAGTCGCCTTGGACAAACTGCCATCTCTCAGCCTCCTTCTACAACTGGCTGCGTCAGTTGCATCAAACTAAAAAGGCACACACAAACTTCGAGCAAAAAAAAAGAAAAAGCACCTGTGCAGATCATAAGCCCAAATCCCTCAACCTCTTCAAGTGATGACACACATAGTAGGCTGAGAACAGGAGAAAGGAATAGGACATTAGAAGTCCTGGCGAAGATCTAATTAAGCCAGGTGCTCCAGATGTTTGGGTGAGGAAGTTGGGCTAAAGGAGACCCGACAGGGAACCTGTCTGGGTCCACAGAGACTGGTCCCCATTGGCACTGGTATGGACAGTAGGATAATGCCAGAAAGCAATGAGAGTAGGCAGAAGAAACCACAGCTAGAATTGCCTACACATCCATCTGCCCTTTCTCTCTGAGCCCAGAGGGAGAAAGTAAGAGAATGCAGGGAGGAGGAGAGGACTTAACAGAGCCAACATGGACTAGATTTCACACGCATGCACAAAGGGTTCAATAGGATGCCCCTGTTCTTTTCATCATGGCTGCAGCAGCAAATGATGGGCTGTGCAAGTGAAGGCACCCCCTCAAATCAAACACCACCTATAGAGCTTTCACATCAAATGCACTGCAAAACATCAAAGAAGTTTAACAATGGGAACAATCAACTACTGAGAAATCAATCGGGCCTCAGCCTGAGATTACAACAGCCGAGCCTTTCAGCAGATCTGTTGGTGGAAGCATTTCAACTTTTTAGGCCCACTTTGTACACTTTCCTCTAAATAAGCCTGTATTATGTAAATCCAAAATGGAAGACTGGTATATCAGAGATGGACTTAAAAATGGTGACACTCAAAAACAAGGGAATGATGCCTGCACACTGATATTTTGGCCAATGGGTTTATTTGTGAAAGTGTGAAATGTATTATCTAGTGTTCTCTTGTGGATTATGCATTGTATGTTAGCAGTCATGGTTGCCTGCCTACCTCTTTTCTACTATACACACAGCCTAGCATGGCTTATTACAGGATGAGGATGATTTGGAAGCCAGAATTCCATTTCTTAGGCCAATCACAACGCACAACACACGAGGTAGGAATGGGCCAGGGAGGAGATGATGCCTCCATAGAAGACCCACATCATGCTTTATGACACATGGCAAAATAAACAGTGGTTCCACCAACTCAGAAGTCGAGGCCCCCACTAGTAGAAAGAGCAATTGGACCCTAAAATACAGCAGGGCTGGCTTTTCACATTTTGAAGTGAAGTAATGCACATTAACATCTAAAGGAGGTGGGTGCATAAGGCCATTAAGTCCAGAGTCTAAAATTGCCTGATTGCAGCACTGAAAATCTGCGCACTAATCAAAGACGTACAGCAGAAACCCCTGTATCTAAACCTCAGCTATCTGAGTGACCTAATTATTTAAACTCATTGCAAATCTCCCAGGTAAACTTCACTATACATGCCAGCATAAATACTATATAAATAGCATTTGAGGGGGGTTTTTTAGCTTGAAGTGAGCACATCCTCCAAGCCATGCTATAAAGTGAAGTTCTATGGTGCATCCTTCTGGATTACATTTTAATATATTATGTTGCGTAAGCTGCAAAGTAATTAACTTCACAGATCGCGCCTTGAAATTCAAAGCAGAAAATGAAAGAACAACCTTTGGGCGTATATAAATAAATCTAAGACACAGACCTAATTCTAACACTTACTAACCTCCAAAACCAAAGTCATGTTGTCAGGGACTCAGCGGGAGCGCAGGGAGGAGAGGAGATGGAGAGCGAGGGGGAGCAATCTGAGGGCAGCGTAGGAGAGGATGACAGCAGCCCAATAGATTCCGTGAGCCTCTCTAGCGAATCGGAAGATTCACAGAAGGGGGCGCCGATGGGCAGGGCAAGGGGGGACCCAAGGGGAACACCCCAGAAGCAAGGGGCCAGCGGGGACTCCCAGAGCAGCAGTTGGAAATCAGGACCAGCTTCCCCACCAGAGCGTAGTGGGGGGGAGGAGTCCCAGGTATCAGAGCCCACATATGCACCACCAGCGAGAGAAGATGAGTCAGGGTTGGCCACGCCTCCATCGGAGAGCGAGGGAACGGTCAAGAGGAAAGTTGCAGGCTGGGCGCGCGCGCCAAGTTCAAATGTACAGGCGAGCGGCACAGAAGGTAGCCCGGATAGGGAACCAGGTCCTAAAGCCCGCCGGAGGGAGGAGGAAGAATCATCAGGGTCAGTGTCAGAGGAGTCCAGAAAGGATGAAACCCTAGCGGGCAGGAGGGCCCAGAGGAGAAAGGAACTTAGGAAGAGGTGGAGCAAAGCGAGAGTGTTAAACTGGTGTGGAAGGGGCGGAGACTCAGACGGGACTTCGCCGGTCTAGGGTTGAGACGTAGAGCTGCGCGCTGCGGCTTTAAAATGGAAACTGAACCTCAATAAAGACTTTTGTACATAACTACAGCCTAGCGTTGGTCCTCTGTGAGCTGGGACCTGGAGGCAGCTCTGACACATGTGTTAACATTGTAGTGGAGCAGTCACTTCTATTTCTGTACGAAAGAATCATGTGGGTCACATGGTGTGTTAAAGTCACTCTGGGACTGCTTGCATGGAGAGAAAACATGTGGTTTTCCCCAATGTAGTCCCACTACCCCCATTTTTACAGACATTACTGGTGCAGTAATGAACTGTCCAGGCCTTATGTTATAAATTCTGTATCCACATTTAGTGAACAACTGTTTCCTTTTAGGCTCAGTGATGCCATAAAACTATGACTATTTAATCATCATCATCATCCTATTCCCCCCTTCCTCCCTTAAGAGTCTAGAGTAGCTAAAAACAACTGCAAAAATACAATCATGATAAAATCATAATTGAATCAGTAGCTAGGAACCTATATCAAAAACTCAAGGGCATGAAACAGCAAATTACAAACAAAGACATAAAATAGCAGACACAACAAATAACAAAAACACCTGAGCAGATAAAATCCACTATGTGCCAAAGGCTCGCATAAATAAAGACATCTTCAATTGATATTTTTTTTAAAAAAAACTGTCAAAGCAGGAGACAACTGGCATTCCCCAGGAGGGGCTTCCACAATTGAGATGCACCACAGAGAAGCTCTTGCCTTGTGTCACCACTCTACAGACCACGCCCATTGATGGGACCATAAGGAAGGCTTCTCCAGCTGATCTCAAACCATGGGCCTGTAAGTGTTAAGAGAGGTGATTCTTTAAGTATTCTGGCCTTGAGTTGTTTGGGGCTTTGAACACTAGTACCAACATCTTGAATTGAGCCCAATAACATACAAGTATCCAGTACTATATGATCCCATCTGCCCCAAATAACCAGGCAGCAGCATTCTGATGGTGCAGCTTCCACACCATCCCCTAGGATGTCAAGCACACTGCAATAGTCCAATTGTGAAGTTATGAGAGTGTGGGCTACTGAAGTCATGTTATCCCTGTCCAGGAATGATTGCAGCTAGTGACCCAACCAGAGCTGAACATGGGTGCTCCTTGTCACTTATGCCATCTAGGCCTCTACTGTCAGTTTCAGATTAATGAGAAACCCCAGGCTATGCACCTGTTCCTTCAGGGGGTGTGCTACTCCATCCAGAACACCTCCCTAGTTACCACTTACCCACAGTACTTCCATCTTATCATAAATCAGTCTCAGTTTGTTGACCCTCATTCAGACCATCACTTTTTCCAGTCATTGGTCCAGCACTTGTACAGCTTCTCCTGATTCACATGGAATGGGGAGACAAAGCTCAATGTAGAGATGGGTGTCCTCTTCATACATGCAGCACCACACTTCAAATCCCCAGATTACACCTCCCAGTGGTTTCTATATATATTAAATAGCATAGGGGACAAGATGGAACCCTGAGGAACCTCACATCATACCT
Source organism: Podarcis cretensis (assembly GCF_951804945.1). Classification (NCBI taxonomy): domain Eukaryota; kingdom Metazoa; phylum Chordata; class Lepidosauria; order Squamata; family Lacertidae; genus Podarcis; species Podarcis cretensis. Next base: position 30,294,443 of record NC_137181.1, on the reverse strand, counting down.
GCCATTAGGTTTAGCAGAAGTCCCACCAGCTACTTTCTGATAACAGACCTGCTTGAAGAAGTGGGGACCACTGCAATACAGTGCTCCCAACTGGCAGAGGCTTAGTGAGCAAAGGGTTCAAAACTCATACTGCAGCAGATCTCCCCTGTTATCACTCCACCTATTTTTGCTTTCAGAAAGGTCAGTGGAGTTTCCTCAGTGGGTTCAACCCTCATTGATATAAAGATCCTAGTTTTTGATGGTGCAAGGGAAGTAGCATCCTCCAGCCCAGCTCTGCATTTTGTAACATCAGTGTTATGGCAATGATGGGGTTGGTAACTTGCACACAATGGGCTTCCGGAGCACAAAACACTGTCAGCAGGCTTGCAACCCACCTGAAGTCTAAGGCATCATACAATTGGTTCTTCCAATTGAACTCAGCCAGGTTATGAGTCCACCGGTGGTTCTACACGCTCCTGAAAACTGTTCTATAGGAGGAGCAACTAGCTGTATGAACTGGCCCATGGAAATGGTGCAGTGTATTAGTAGCAGTAGCAATGTCACTCACTTTCTAAGCCACAACTCTTTGCACCAGCATTTAATTACGGACAAAAATTTAGAATGTGACACTTGCCTGTCCAGCTACTTTCTTAATCCTAACCTTTCCCATCCCACATTCTTACCCACACCAACGTATGCAGTGGGACTTTCTGATGTTGGAGAGTTGAAACAAAAGATCTTGGAAAATCAAATAACCCAGTGTGTTTTGTAGGTTTAAGCCAGTTCTGTGAACTGGTGCTCATCATGTGGCCTGGTTTGCAAAACTGAACCCATATATGAAAATGGTGTCTTGATCAGCCTTGTATTCTTTCCCTCCCCACTTTTTACTCTAACAATGTATTTGATTTGCTTAATGCCAAACAAAGTACATCCATAAAATTCATTAAGTCAACAGTTGTATTCCTCATTTTTTTTTAAAAAAAAAAAACCCCAAACTGCAGTAGGTTATAATTATCACTATAAGATACATATTAATATGCTCATGATTTCCTGCATAAATGTATTTTTTAAATAATTTTGACAAGTTACAGAACAGCAATACACCATGAACAACTTGGGTAAATGATTGTGAAATTACACACAGTCTGATATTTAACACTTGACAATGTTGTTTTTATGGCTGTTGATTGAGTGGCAAACCTGAATATGCAACTTTTATATTGCACCTATTTTAAATACATATATTGCTTTGAAAAGAGTTCTGGCACTATGGTTGAGATTGTAAATATATAAGGCAGTCCATTAACTTTACGCCAGCTTTTTTATATACCTGGAGGCCTGTGGCAGCATTTCTTGACAAGATAGCTTAACAGAAGAGTTGATGGGCAAACAGTTCAATCAAGAGTGGCTTTTAAAACTACATATGATGATAAACAGATTGACAACAGCAGCCTGCTTCTTAGATAATAAAAACAAGTTCCACATTTTTTAAAAAGGATAGAAATTAACTATACTGCTGTTTCATTTTAGCAAGGAGTGGTAAAAGAGATTCCATTTCAGAGCACAGCTTTGGTTTTTCTGATGTTTTTAAACTCCAAAGGCCATCAAAGGCAATATACACTGACTTCCCTAATGGTCTCCCATCCAAACTCAGATCTGCTGGACTTCAGCAAAGTGGCTGCATCATCTTGTCTTATTTAGTATTTCTTAGGTTTTCAGGCAATACGCCTCCCCAACAAGTTTTTTCCACAGTTTTTGCAACAATCAAAACATTCTGAAGTTGGAGCATAGTGCTGATGACACCAAGGTTGCAGGTTCGACCCCCATATGGGACAGCTGTATATTCCCACATTGTAGGAGGTTGGACTAGATGATCCTCAGGTGCCTTCCAACTCTACAATTCTATGCTTCTAAAATCCTCTGAAATGAATATCATACTACATGGTTAAAACCTGCATCAAACAATCCCCAGCATCAAGTTCAAATAAAAATGCCAAGTGCAGAGGAGATAAATATTCAACCAAAAGCCCTGGTGAAAACTCCAAATCTTATTTGGAGAGGAAGGTGTTCCACAGGGTTGTATCCAACTAAGCTATAAGCTGAGTAAACCTTTGGGAATTAATTTGTTAGTTGTTCACTAATTTCAATGGGTCTGCTCTGACTATGACCAGCATTGAATACAAGCAGGGCCGGATTTAGGTTTGAGGAGCCCCTAAGCTACTGAAGGTAATGGGGCCCTTTATATGTCCAGCTGTCCTTTGTCAACAACAAGTTGCCACTGTTTTTGTGTGTGGAATATACACTATATGGTACTGTATGGACCTAATAGGTATCTAAAGCCATTTGCCCATGTTGCCATGCAACCAGTCCATGCAGAATGTAGGCACCCTATATATAGAAATGAGCAAACCAGTGATGTTTTAGGGAGCAGGCTAGCAGGTGGGGCCCATGACTTACATCTCATAGGAGCCTACACAACACAAAACACTGTTGCTGTATGTAGGTTTTATTTTATTTGTTTTTTATCTTATATTTTAGAAATGTACATCTGGGTGTTTTTTTCTTTAATTTTTTTGGGGGGCCCCAAGAGAGTGGGGCCCCAAGCTATAGCTTATTTAGCTTATACGTAAATTCGGCACTGAATACAAGCCATATTAGGGAGGACTATTATCACGGCTGCCATCTCTCACCTTGCTGCATACAAGAATCCAGGCAAATTGCCACCCACTCCAGAACTAAGCATCTGGTCAGGTACAGATTTATCTCCAGACCATGCCCTGGGATAGATTAATATGTGGTTGTAAGAAGAGCCTGTGCTGGATCAGATCAATAACCCGTCTAATCCAGCATCCTGTTCTCACAGTGGCCAGACAGATTCCTTTGAGAAGCCTGCAAGAAAACCTGAGTGCAACAGCACTCACCGCTCAGCCCTTGTGCCTAAAGGAAAAGGCCTAGGATCTTTGGGAAGGGGCAGAGGCTTCCCCAGGCGCTTGGCCCAGATTCCCCCTTGGAAATAAAGATCCAATGGTGCTTCCATAGAAAGAGATGGTCAATATAAAATTAACAGAAACTTAACAGCAGAACCCAAAACACAGCAGCTGATTGAAAAGGAGATACACCTCTTGCCAAAAGTAATCCAGAACCCCTATCCTAATTTCCATTTACCTTTGGATACAGATTCAGCGCAATGAAGAGTTTCTTTTCAAGCCCATGCAGCTTATCCGCTAGAAAGTTTGAGTTCCTGTCTTAAATTGCAGGTCCACCAAACAACTCCCACTGCCACCGCCACCTCCCCAAGAAATGTGCTTCCTGTGCCAGTGAGGTCTGGCTATCTATTTCACAGCGGATGTGCTGTTCAAATGAAGAACGGAGTCCAAGATTCCTCCCCTCCCCAAGCGAGCTTTTAGGGAAACAGGCAGGCGGAATAATGCAGAAATATTTGCATTAGAATGACTTTTAAAGTTCAGCAGGAAAAGAAGCGGGGAAGGCGAGTCGCCCGAGCTTTTGTTCTTCAATAATCGTTGCAATTCATTGAGCCTGGAATATGGAGGGGCCAAACGGCTTTGCCATTTGATGCAGAGGACTCCAACGCGAGCGATGCAGCAGCCTCTCATTGTTTTCTGCCCTTTTACACATATGCAAACGACGGGCTGGCGGCGGCGGGGGTCGCCTTTGTGCGTGGAGGGCTTAGCCAACCATCTAGCGCACGCTGCTAATAAGAAGTGGGCAACCAGCCTGCAGTGGAGCAATTGAAGAAAGCTCTTCCCGCCCCCCCCCCGGTTAAGTGACAGGCCTCATCAACGAGAAAGACAATCTATGAGTGGATCCAGAACCTGCCAGCAGATAACGCGACAAGGCAAAGCTAACTGCCTTCCGGGGGGAGAAAGGACCGGAGGAGAGGATGGAGACTTAACTGGCGACGCCAAGTCTCTCCGCAGATAATAGCAGCGGGGGGGGGGGGACTGGCGCTTTGAGTACTAAGGCAAACAGAAGATTGATGGCGAGGGCAGAGGGGTTTGGTTCGCTAGATAAAGCGCGCAGAAGAGCCCGGTTCAGATCTTACCTTCGCCCCCATCCATTGTGTTGCAAATCTATAAGGACAGGTCAAGACCAATGTCTTCGCATAGGCTATGTATGCTCTTGGTATCTAAAATGATGCGCATTAAAACTAGTGGTCATGATTAAAACTAGTGGAATCACAGTCAGCTGGGGGTCAGGAGGTCGAACCAGACCCAAGCAGACCCACCGCAGTTTAAAGCCCTCTCGGCCCTGTAGCTCCCTGAGTTAGCTTGTGCCTCAACCTAACCTGCCTCGCAGAGTTGTTGTGAAGAGAACGTTACACATAGGAGCCAACTCCCAGGGGCCGTGGTCCCTTTGGCCCCCTCCATAAAATATTTGAGGGGGCCTCCCCCCACAAAAAAAGTTGATGGGCATTGACATTCAAATGGTGAGCCCTTTCTTGTGAACCATTATGCGGGGCGACACTTACTCCCCCCCCCCCCGCCGCCCCAATATTTTATTCAAGTTCGCAGGCCTGACATACAGATCCTGTAATGTAAAACACCCTGGGTTTGGGGGAGGAGGGATAGGAGGATAAAACATTTTTAATATATAAAAAGGAATAAAAAGTACATAAAAATCTTACTGAATCAATCAGTAAACCGCGTGGCGACTTTCGAGGCGTTGAGCCTCACGACAGCCATCTGGGCTACGGAAGCCGCTGTTCTCCCCGTTTCAAAGATAGAGATGTACCCAGAGTCGACGGCGGAGACACAGGCCTTGAGCATCCAGGCTGCGTCCCCAGCTGTTCCTTCACCTCCCGGATCCATGAATCAGCAAGGTGCTAAAGTGTTTAAGCAGACACTCGGCGCCAGCTTCGCCTGCCTCCGCGCTACCCCCCCCCCCCCAAAAAAAAACCTCTCCTACGTATTCTTCGTGGGTCTTTGAATAAGCCTGATTTAAAGCGCGGCCCAATCTACTCCCACCACCGCTCTTTCTTGTAAGGCTTCCCATCACTCATCCAGTTACACCTTCCTTGTCAACTTTCCTGTGTTTTATCGACAACCGCTTCTCCGCGAGCAAAACCCTGGGGGACAGCTCTGTCAATATTAAGTGGGGATTTATGCCATCGAGGGGCAAAGTCAATGATTATCTCTTACTTAACCGGGGAAGGCGAAGCTCGTAGGAACGCCAAAAAAACTATCGCTTATGTTTAAGTTAATTGGGCAAACACATAAATGGGCTCGGGGTTGGTTGGTTTGTTTGCGCCGATCAGTATGGCTAGCCCATTACAAATAGTATCCTTATGGCACAATCCCAAGGGCTTGGCTAAGAATCAAATGAGAGTTCTTGCATTCCTGTTTGTTTGTTTGTTTGTGTTTTTTAAATGCTGGGGTGGGATAATTAATTTATTAACAGCTGTTATTAAGGACTGGGTCAAGAGACAGGTTGGCTTAGGAAGAGGTCACCAGGAGGGTCACTCATTGACTTTCGTTGGTGCAAGTGATCGAATACTGTGTGTGTGTGTGTGTGTGTGTGTGTGTGTGTAGACTTCGGTGAATATTTCACTGTCAATAAACTTCCCGGTGAATTTTTTCAACGTATTAAAGTTTTTTTGTTAAAAATATGTCAAAACATAAAGAAGATAAAAGGAACCTACACTTCTCACCATTCCTAACAGTGTGACGCTGTCCTCCAGTCCATAATAAATATTAAGTCCCCCCCCCCTTTCTATTCGCGCCGGATCCTTTCAACGGAGGCGCTTTTCATAGCAAGTAGTCAACCTTGTTTCTCACCCATCTGCTTTTAAAAGGAGCCGGTTAGTCAGGGAAAAGCAAATGCACAAATCCTGTTCCCCAGAGGGTTTTCTCTTCCATTACGTGTGAATTACAGTCTCCCTTTTGGTTCTGGAAAGATACCTAACTTAAACTGAGAAGTGCCATTACCAAATGGTGGGTGGAGGCTGCAGGCATCCAGCTATCTCCCTTATTTAGAGAGAAAATCCTGCTCTGATGCCCAAAAGACGTTCAAAAAAGGAAGGGTTTCTGTTAGCGTGGGGGGGGGGCGAAGCTTCCTTAAGGTATTAAGGTATTATTATTATTATTATTATTATTATTATTATTATTATTATTATTCCATTCGCTTCACATAAAATAGCATCGATCGTTAATGAGACTTCAATCTCAGTTATTCGCCTTCTTTGTTTCCGAAGCGAGAGATCGGGCGCTGGAGGGCTGCTTTGTTAACTCGCCTGGAGTTACTACGCGGTGAGCTAGAAAGCGCCATGAACATGGAAGGTTACTGCAAAGGTCTCTACCGCAAATGTCGCTGAGGGAGAGCTTGAATGGGTAGGTCACTACTGTGGCCGTTCAAGAACTGTTAGATGCTATCCAGGGTCCTAAAGATGAAACGAGCTCGTGTGGAGCTGTGTTGCGCGTGGAGCTCTCCAAGGTCCTGAAAATAGCCTTTCTGTGAGCATTGTTGCTTAGTTCCATCAGAAAAGCAAAAAGGAGACGAGGTACACCGGACCAGCGGTGTGGCTAGGAGCAGGAGAACGGACTTTCTGAACTTCTGAACAATGGCAACCATTGCTCTACCACCTTAAGACAATTTTTTTAAAGCTCTGCCCCAACTGCTTTAACATAATCTGAATATAAGGAAAGATAAGAAGTTGCCATTGTAGCAAAACTAAGGAAAATATACTATATTTCAAACCTATAGGGTGACTTCTCTTGTCCCTCCCAGGTGCTAAGAGAAATATCCATTTTCATCTCTGCCTGAAAACTTGGCATGCTAATACAGCATAAATGACTGGAACTGACTGGCTAAAGATATACATAGCAAAGAGTCTACCTTTGATATAGTGTTGGTGACTAAAACCTAGAACAGGTTTTTTAAAAAGCCAATAAAACACAAAACCCACATAATTTTAGTACAAGAGCTGTCAACCTGCCAGGTTACTCCGAGCTAGGTGTTTGTAAGAAATGACGAAGAGATCTGCACAACTCAAAAGCTTGCGTACACATGAGACACCTGTTTTGTAACTCTGAAGTGACGCTGAGTAAAGGAAATCGCCTTTTGTGGAAACCTACCCAAGACTACAAAAAATTGAACATTTAAAAAGAGGCGTTCCTCTGCGGATAAGGTGTTCGCTCTTTATAGATGAGAAGGCAACATACATTTATCTTCGAGCAGTCAAAAGAGTTCAGAGTTTCAGTGGAAAGTCTTCTCGAGACAAGTTCTGAAGGCACACGCACAGCAATAAACCTGAAGAACATATATTTAAGCCCACTATCTGAACAAATAGTTTGTACAGGTCTGGAAAAAAGAGTTGGTTCTGAATATTAGGTTATATGAGAAAGAAAGAAAAAAAGAGATATAAAGATTGGCGAAAGCTATTCCTCTCGCTCAATAAAGGGCAGAAAATAAAGAGTAAGAAGAGTAAAGAAAGACTTGGAATGAACAGCAGTGGTTGCTTAGCTGATCTCTTTAATACTATGAGTAAAGAATGATACGTTCCGTTTAAGAATCATCCATTGGTTCCTGGGTTCTGTCGTCAGGTGTTCCTAACAAAGAACTGTGATTTACACGGCACCATTGACTACCCTTGCGTTCGACACTCCCCCATCTGGTAAAAAGCAGAGTAGCTTATTTGGCTTTGAAGTTTTGTGTGCCGCTCTTAAGAGGGTTGTGGTTTGAGCCAGCCCCTTTGGGAAAGAGAAGGAGAGGTGGGGAGAGGGCAGACTTCTGTACTAGTAACTCTCAGCATGTTAAGTCTAAGCGGGTGTCACTTCGGAGAGTGGATACCTTTTTCTGCCTCACTTAAGATCTTGGGAAACCCCGAAAGGTTGGGACAGAAAAAGGAACAGCCTCTCTCTAAGCTTTGACACTGAGGATACTGGAAATCCCAGTTCGAGCAGCTGGCTGAACTATAATACTAGAATGGATCCCTGCTAGGACTTCTCCTTCCCATCCCTCCCTCCCTCCCTTCCTTCCTTCCTTCCTTCCTTCCTTCGTTTTCTTCCCTTTTGTGGTGATGGAATCTAACACAACAATCGTTTGAACACATAACTTGCATGGAGCCTCAGTGAAAAAGTTCCAGTGGAACTTGATTTTCAGAAGCACGCAGTTATCCGAAGCCTAACTTCTTCAAATGGAAGTAAATTCCCTTGGTTACAATAGGACTTACTTCCAAGTAAATTGATTTAGGCTTGGGGTGTTCGTGTGTTGCGAGGAAGCAAAACCTTTGGGCATTATTCATCACAGCTCCGAATAAGGGTACTCAAGATTTCACCCTAAACTATTGCTACCAAAGCAACAAACCAAAGCAGCAATGCCCGGTTTAACCTCATTAACAGATTATGCATAGTTGAAAGCAAGTGCGTGGATTTCAGCAGAACTTACTTCCAAGTAAAGCAACAAACCTAGGCTTTTAACTTAAGTAGGACTGGGGTGTTTCTATGTCTAAGAAGGCTACAGTGCTGAAAACACTTCTATGAAAGAAAAGTATTGACACTCAGTGCCCGCATACATCAGACAAAATTGAAATAGGCCCAGGAAAACTAGCATGTTTTAAGACCTGTGCCGCCCAATTCTGTGCAAGTTTACTCAGAAGTAAATCCAACAGTCTACAATGGGACTCACTCCTAAGTGTGGGTAGGATCGCAGATTTAATTTCAATTGGAAGTGTTTTGGATGGAGGAGCGCCTTGGTACCCCAAGACTAAGAACCAATCTACAAAGTGTAATTCTGAACTTCTGAGACCGAACCCGGAACTTCCGGCATCAACAGCCCTACCTAACAGCACCGTGACCCTGCTGCCTTTAGAATGGCAGGATAGATCCTCTTCGATTAAGATCAGACTGCGGCCAGCGATTGAACTAATGCAAACGCTACTGCAGCTCATAAAACGTGCGCGGGAGTCTGAAATCCCAAAGGAATATTTGGTCTTATTCACAACTCGGATAAGTTGACGCAATTTGGGCTTCAAACCTTGTTGAAGTGGGAGGGCTACATTCAAGGAAAAGGAGTGAAGGGACCTCATATCAGGGGAGGGAATGTTTGAGAGAGAAAAGTCCATAGAAGCCAATAGGACAATCATCTCCATCTTAAATGCACTGGCTTGGAGCTCTATTCCCAGTAACTACAAGCCAGAACGACCAGGACCAATGCAGTCTAGCTGCCAACCATTGTGAAGTCAATGGGATGTGCAAGCTCGATTTTCTCCGCATTTACACGGGAGCAAGTCCCATGGTTTGAGAATAGCCCACTTAACACTATGGGAGCTCGCTCCGATTAAATGAATGTGTTCGGGCGATTTATATGTGGATGGGCCTTTTGCAGTGCTTAGTGAGATAAGACGCCAACGCTGGAGAACTTCTGGGGAAGCCAGTCACACATTCAAACCCTCCAGTTCTTCCCCTTTAAGGGAGAGACTGGCTGTGTTTACTCCGCTCTCACATAGACCGTGCCTTCCCACCTTGCGTACTTGAGCCAGGCAACGCTGCATACAGGCTAAGTTTATCGGGAAGCCAGTGCCACTGTGTACTCTGAACCTGCCAAATGTCTTCGGTAGAACTTCTCAAAAAAAATATAAATTGGAGAGGGGAGGTGCCAAATTCCGGTTTATAGATTGGGTTGGCTGGCTGGCTGGAAGTGTCAGCAAGCATAGCATTTCCACAACCTCATATATTCACCCAGAAGCAAAACAGTCCCACGGAAGTTGGTGCAACGGCTGACGATGGGCAGGATCGAAGCTCTAATGGAGGCGAAATGGAACGTCGCCTTGTTAACTTGCGCATCGTATTGGGAATCCTCCGCCCTCTCGATCCTATGCGTAATAGCAGCAGCAGCAGCCCTCGATTAGCTCGCGTCCGTCATTGAGGCTGGAGATCTTGGTGGTAGTGGCGGCAGGGAGGCCGCCTGGCATTTCCTCCCATCAATCTGACAGAGCCAACTCAGGAAATGGCTGGTAATATTCATCGGGGGAGCACTTTCATTAAACGTAATTCATTCGACTTTCACAATAAATTGAGTGACATCCTTACGGCAGAACCTTTTTATCCTTGATGAAGTGCTTGCCAAGCTTTTGCAAAAAAAAAAAAAAAAGCGGGGGGAGCGAGGAGGAAGAAGCTTCCTCCAAGCAGAGTCGTCAACATGTCAATCTGCCGCATAAAAAATGGCTCAAGTCCTATTTACCAAGCACCCAGGGGGGTGCTTTAAATGCTGACTTACAAGAGCCGGTTGTGAGTTAAACTGGCTGGCAAATCACCCGGCGAGCTTCGCCCAAACTACTACTAGGAGGAAGGAAGGACGGGACAAGAGATCCTAAACGGGGTGGGGGACAGAGCTTGCGAAATCGGCGATTCCCAGCAAGGGGGTGACTAACCTGCTTAGCCTCTGACTGCAATCGCTAATAAGGAAAATGGCTTTTCTATTATTATTATTATTATTATTATTATTATTATTCAGTCTAGAGGCAAGGCGGGCTACACAAGGGCTGAAATGAGCATTACTCCTAGCTCGGAAGATTTAGCTAATCACTCAAATGGAGAGCTGCTGTCTCTGTAGAAGTAGGGACCCCTCTCTGAACATTCAAAATGGTTGGGGGGGGCGGGATGGAGAGGGGGGCTAGCCCAGCTCGCCTCAGTGCTCCTTCAGGTACCCGAGTCTGTGCTGATTTAGAAGAGAAAGAGGCGATGTTAACACACCTGGAAAACTACCCTTCCGCCCCTACGCCCCATTTTTAAAAGGTGGGTGTGAACAGAGATAACATCGGCTGGTCTTCGGCTGCAGTATCCCGGGAACTAATTCGGGAGTAAGTCCCACACCGAACACCGTGGGGCTTGGTTCCACCAAGTAACCCTATCAAGGCTCGAGCCGCTTGGAGTTTTACTTAGGAATAGGCTCCGTTGGAATCAGTGGGCCTATGCGATGGTGGAAGTTGGTCCACCCATATATATATATATATATATATATATATATATTTACGATAAACCGCTTGATTCCGAAGAGGGGGTGAAATAAGGTGAATAAGAAGACGTAAATAAGACCCCAAAGAAATAAAACTCAAAGAAAATGCTCCAATTTATCCTCAAAAAGAGACGGCGTTAGCGTGCTGGGGTGGTTCTGTTGACTGTGAGAATTTACATGGATTTCCTGGTATAAAAACAAGACATTGAGAGGATACAGAAAGAGTATATTGATCAGTTTAGATATAAGACAACCTGTATCCTACAGCATGTGTTGAGTCTAAATAGCTTGTGTGCACGTGTTGTGTAAGTAGGAATACACAATCACCATGTACCCTTACTCCTAGACAGCTCATTTTCTACATACGCATGCCTGTCTCCTGTTGCAACATTGTTCAAACTCAGAGTCTTCCTAGGAGATTTCTGTTCCTAGAGAATTTAAGCTGCGCCTTTCTTTCTTTCTTTCTTTCTTTCTTTCTTTCTTTCTTTCTTTCTCCCCAAACTTCCCAACACAAATAAATGAAAACAAATTGATGCCACCGTGTTGTGTGAGATGCCCAATATACAACCAGCGCCACGAGTTGTTTTGATCTTTCTTTTTCCACCTGCAAAGTACAGCAAATCGCTTCAAAAAGAAGAAAGAGCGGGGGAAACAAGCCAGTAATAGCCAAATGCTTTCAGCGCCAAGAAAAGAACAAAAAAAAAACCCTTTGAAAACCCGTGTAAAGAATGGTTAGTGGAGGACAATGCTTGCCTGGTTGGGGATGGTCTCCCTGCAGTCTGAGGGAGATGCTTACCTAGCTTGGAAGGAGGAGGAAGGATGGGCACATTCCGCCCTTAGGTTGACGTTTACCAGGAAGAAAAAAATGACCACAATCGAGGCCAGACTGAACAGAGCGACACCAACTCTAGAATCTGCAGCTGGGGAGCAGGTAATAGAGGCAGTCGCGAGTCTTAAGGCATTCTGAGTGACACCACCAGCAGCCCTCGACTTGTCTCTCACAGCACAACATGCACCTGGCTTTAGCAACAGGCCACCCCAAACGGCATGAATCAGGAATACGTATGTACACTTCATTCAAACCCTGAGGTTATGGGTAATCTTGGCAATTAATATAGAAGAAGGTACACGATTCTGCCTAGTGTTACACACACACACACACACAGAGAGAGAGAGAGAGAGAGAGAGGAGAGAGAGAGAGAGAGAGAGAGAGAGTCTCATACAGAGATGTGGAACAGTCAATAACCTAATACAGTCGAGTGTTTTCAAGAATGCACATTTCCTCCCGTTTCTTACACCAGTTTATGATTCTGGATCAGAAACCTCTTCCTCCCTCCCCCCTCTCTTTCCATTCCTCCCTCCCTCTGCCTCTCTCCTATGCAAACCCATCCGTCACCCAGGAAAGACCAGGTTCTGGAATGGACGTCCCGTTGGGTGGCCTTGAGGTCTTCGAGTCCAACCATGAGAGCTAAACGGAGTTTTGGTGTTCCTAAATATGTATGATAGGTGCGGTGCTAAACGCACTTACTCAGAAGTTTCACTTGAAGTCCATAGGGCTTACTTCCAAGCAAAGGTGTGGGACACACAGCGAAACTGGCTACCGCCAAGTCATGTTGGGGATGGCAGCTCAAAATTTGAGCATGGAGCTGAAATAGGGGTGTCGCTGGCTTCATTGGGCTTTGAATCAAGCTGTGGAGTAAGTCAGCCTCGGACGCACGCGCGCACACTCCTAAGTACAGTAATAAATGCAGTTTACCCCGACAGGGTACGTTGCTTCAAGGTTCGAGAGTGGTAGATACACGGCCTAAACTAAATGTAGGAGAGAGGAAATGAAGGACAAATCAAATGGTCTTCCTCCACTCACCCACCCAACTTCCACCTGTCCTTTCGCACCTTCCTGTGAACAATTAGCTCTGGAGAGAAATCTTTGCGAGATCAGGGGTTTATCGAGCGAAGAGGTCGGTTTGGGTGGCTTGGCACGATCAGCGTTTTTTTAAAAATCCGCGGTTCATTCACACGACCACACTGGACATCTAGAACAAAACAAGTGTTGTGTCAACCGACTCCTAAGGCCACCCCGTGCCAAATATGCGATGGAAAAGCACGCCCCGGTACTTTAAGGATTTGCATGCAATTCTCCGAAAAAGTGGGCCTTCCCGTCCCAAATATGTAGTACAGAAAGCAAGTTATTCTTGTGCCATTGGCAAGAGAAGCGATCTCGCTGTTTTAACCCGCTCTTAACAAGAAGATTTCTGGAGTGACCGGCGTGTGTCAAAATAGGAGGGACAGCGCCGCACCTTTGGCCAGACTTGGAGCCTATCCCGGAGAGAAATGTTCTCAGATATGGTCTCCGCTTTCTTTTGCCTACTCCCTCACCCCTTCAAGGAAGAAAAAAAAGAGGGGAGACGCTGCCACACACACACACAATGCTTCTGAAGCATATTGATCGCTCTAAACCAAAACATCGCCGACAGCCCAGTTCACACAAGCCAGCGCGCCGGTTTAAATCCCACGCAGATCAGCGATGCGAACGCACAGATTTAAAGCAATAATATGAATGAAAAAGTCCAACCGGTTTCACAGAAATTTGCTTTTTGTGTTTGGGATAGATATGAAAGAGTTTACAATCAGCTTGGAAGCAATCTTGAGTTTAGCCTGCGGTCCTATGACGGCAAGTCGCAGTGAAGTCAGAGGGATTTCTCTCCCAGTAAAAACGTGCCACATACTAGGATGCTTAAACGTATAATTTCGAGTAGTGTGTCTAGGACAGAGAAAATAGCATTGTAGATGTACAGGCACATTTTATACAGCCACACATTGCAAATAGATACATGTGTGTGCATTTCATATATGAAACAGATAGCATATGATGTGTTGTCATGCTCTCTCTGAATGTCTCTCTATAAACCGTTCTATACCTTAACCTGTGAGCTGTATATAGAACCTACATTATATTATCACATATCAGGGTATGGAGCGCATACATCTATTTATAGCTACTATATACATCACACACAAGTTCCATTCTAGGACTCTACTGGAAAATGTCCAGAAATGACATCAGACTCCAGTTGCCGTTTAGGAATTATTCCAGCGCTCCAATAATCCGTCTCATTCTCTTCCACCACTGGAAGCGTCAAGGTCAACCACAATATATATGACCGTCTGTGTTCATATACAGGCATGTTTGCTGCATAATTTCTTTGGCATTTTTAAAACTAGGGGGAGGGGGTAGACTCCAAAAACCCATCGGAAGAAAATTGGTTTAAGGGGTGGGGGAGGCCCCAAGATAAACAGCTCAGCTATTCAGCATACTCTTGGGGTTCCTATCGCCCAATTGTGTAAAGAAATCAGAAATATGTTTTAAGCTCCAAATACGTCCAAGTAGATATCGAGAGAATCGCGAGTAGGCCAAAAAACCCTTAAAGCTTGTTGAACGGGGGCCGTTTCGTGAATTCCCTTTAAAAAATCTAAAAAGGACAGCAGCGATCCGGAGAGTCACCGACAAAAGCATTCTTGGGTTTAACTGAATGCATATCATCCACCAGGCCTGTCCACACATTCCTAGTCATTTGAGTTCCGTCTGTTTCAGCGGTGACCTCTTGCCATTTTCCTGTTAGCAGGCGGAGTGGCCCGGATTCCTGTCCACATTAAATACAAAAGCACGGGCGTTGCACTGACTGACTGCAGTGTGGTTGCAACGCAGTTGACAGAGGTGGGGAACGGTGAGATCCATACTAGCTTCTCCCACGTCCTGCTACTGAGAGGTAAACGTATTCTTTTTTATAAAAAAAAGGGAAAAAAGTATTCCTATCGCCCGAATCCCCCAGAAACACAGATTTGGGATCCTGTTCCATCTACGCTGTGTTTATACGTCCCAAGCGTAAACCGATTCTCCATGAAAACGGATCTCTCCGTTTTCGCCTCCCTCACTCCATTTGGCTTCAGTTCTTACAAGGCGGTCCTATCCCGCCACCCTGTAGATCCATCTAGGAAGAAGCAAAACCTTCTAATATCAGGCTTAGCACAGGATAGCTAGTCCCTAAGAAAACTCAAGGAATATGCAGAGCAAGTATCAACGGGCTACTATCCACGGACTTGCAAATAAAGTCGTAGATCAGCCTGCGGAATCCTATACGAAGCCCTCTCTCAGCTGACAACCGCCCTAAACTGTTGCTGATTTTCAATTTGCATTCAGTCACATTTCGCATTGTTTTGAAAACTCTTTCTTTCCCTTCTTCTTCTTTCCCCCGCTTGCCAAATCCTGGTTGGGGGTGGGGAGGGAGAGGGGGGGCGAGGGAGAAGGCATTCAGGTAATGAAGTCTGTAACTAAACGGTAATTGAATCAGCATAATTTGCACACTGAATGGTTTTCAAATGCTCCCAGTTTACAATTAAAGGAGAATTAATGCGCTTGTTTTCAGCCTGCCGCGCATTAGAATAAATCCCGCGCCGTTGTTGCCATGAGTGGGAAAGTGCCAACAAACCCAGGGCGGGAGGAGGAAGAGGGGGAGAGAACCACGCAGCTTATTGATCTTGCGCCTGGATGGGAGAGATTACGTGTGTTGGAGTTCTCTGGCCCCCACCTATTTAAAAATAAATAAATCAGAGAGCGGTGCAATGGCGCCATGCGCGCACACAACACCCCCCCCCATAGGTGACCAAATGACCCTTTCAAGGATGCATAGCCAGTCAAGGCTTCCTAGGTCGCTGGCCCCCAAATAACATGGGGGGGGGTAGTTCTTGACATTGTTCTGCGGATCTTGGAGGGGCCTCCATCCTCACCTCTATGGGGGGGGCCGGAATCTGAATGAATAGAAACCAGAATAATGTTCTTCTTCTTAAAAATAAATAAATCCCCAAGACTTCTTGACTTCTAAACTGTGGCTCCGGTCTATTTGTAGGGGGAAGGCAGTGTTACAGCAGGTGATGGCACGCCAGAGCGCTTGTTCTCGTCTGCAAGGGCTGCCCCTGCGTTCACCTGCTTCCTCCCCAAGGTGTCCTGAGCGGGGCTGAGACTGGCGCGCAGCGCCCTCCAGCGGCCAAGAGCTGCAACCTCAGACCAATAGCGCAAGGAAGAGGCTTCTTACAGAGAGGGTAAAAAAAAAAAAAAAAAGAGTTGCCCCGGTTGGTTTTCAAGGTTTGTATGCGTGTAGTACCACACCATTTTTTTCAGCCAGCACCAGGCGCTTCTTTTTCATTATTCCCCGTCCTGCCTGATCCTAGACCCTTTTTCCAACCTGAAAGCCGATCACTCTCGATCCCCTTGCTCAAAAAGCAGATGACGGTCTCTGTGCTTATCTGTGGATCGTTGTGAGCTGGATCCCAGGAGGAGATCCCAGGTCCCCTCTGGTCATCTGTTTGTGCCACGGGACTGATTCAGTGGAATTTAGGTGGTTTGGTTTTACGTGGCCGGGGGGGGGGGGTGCGGTAAGTGCTAGGTGGTGTCTATACCTGGATGTTGACACCTGTGCATGACGGAAAAGCCCCCTAAAGGGTGTGCGTGTGCTGGCACTACAGTGACCGTGAGAGCGATCCCCTCCTCTCATCACCTGGATCGCCGGCGCCACCGAAAACTTCCCCTCTTGCCCCGAGGAGAGCTGAAGACACCTTGGGGCGCAACAACTGACCCCCCCCCCAGGGGTCACAAGGAGCTAGGCAGATAGAGGAGGTGAGATACCCACGACATAGCCCACGTTGTCACTTCACAGAGTTTATGATCGGGCAGGAAGGGTCCCTCGCGGATTTGAACTAGCTCTAGCGCGTGTCAGAGAGAGACCCCGGGTATTACACCTTGCTGTCTACACTGGACTTTTTTTTTCTTCTTTTTTTAGACCGCCGGCTTGGTCTCCCGTATGAACGGATGGAGCTCCAATTGGTAGATCGTGGAAGAAAAAAGTTTTGCCGGAGTTCTCTCTCCTAACCACCCCTGCCAAGCCCCGCTCGTCAGGCTTTCCAAGAGACGCTATGGCAACGTCCTTGAATTGATCTTCTCACCTTCTCGCACGCCTACAGTAAGGTTGCCAAACTTCCGTCAAACCCACAGTCACCCAAAACGCGCACTCCGTCCACCAACAAATGAATAAAAAATGGGAAAACACACCCCACGGGAGACGGAGACGAGGGGAGAAATCTGGAAGGAGTCTCTCAAGACAGTCTCTCACCCTTTGGCTCGGTAGGGCTGGACCCAGTGGGTCTACTCGTGAATAAGTGAGGCGAGCCGCAAGGCCTTTGCTCGGGGTTCTCCTGCCCTCCACCCAAACCAGCCCAAGTTAGTGTGCGGGGCGGGGGTAGAGAGAAAGCGGGAGGGAGGGAGGCTCCTTGCAAAACTTACCAGGTAGAGCGCTGGTTGCAACAGAAGCACCGCGTACCAGTACACAGGCTGCATCCTCCCAGCTCAAACTTCCACAGCGTTGCCTTCGCTTGCTCTTTGTTCCTCCAGGAACATAGATCCACCTGACATCCACTTTATAGAACCAGGAGAGCTCGCGCCAGCCTAGACCAAAAAGGAAATTATAGACTCCATGACCGCAAAACGCGAGGTGAGGGCTTCGAGGTGGGGAGAGAGAGAGAGAGAGAGAGAGAGAGAGAGAGAGCAGAGGGAGGGGCGCGACACAGACACACACACACGGACCCGGAGAGGGCAGGGAAGTGGGGGGGGGGGCGCTGAGCGATGAAGGTCTCAGATCAGAGTTAATCCATTTACAGGGCAGCAGAGGGCGGGGTGAGAAGGGCTTCGCGCCGCGCGGGCCAAGCTACTACCCCAAAGCTGCGGAGTGACTCCGGAGCAAGGGAGAGGCGGAATGACAGGACTGGGCAGGGGCGGGGTGGGGGTCCAGAGCTGACTGCTTATTCTTGTAAGGAAGATGGGGACGGCTGGTGCATCATCGCCAGCGCAGCCACCCCAGATATCAGAGAGAGAGAGAGACTCACACGCAGCCAGGCGCGTGGAAAGTAAAGGCGGAGGTGGCGGGGGGGGGCGAGGGATGGAGCTTAGTCTAGGGTCTCGGATCAAGCCCCAGATCCAGGCTCCAGGCAAAAGGTGCCCCAGAGGTGCCAAGGGGTGCTCGGGCGCGCACATACGCCTCCTTCCCGCGCCCCGTCTCCGCGCAAACGCGCGCGCGCACAGATCCCTCGCCAGTCTCCCAACTCCCGTCTCTGCCTCTGCCAGCTCGTCCTCAACCCACGGCGGAGCTCCCAGCACCCCGCCCCTCGTTTCCTTCCCAACAAAAAAAAGGAAGGAAAATCAGATCCGATTTCCTTCCTCCCCACCACCCACAAAAACAAGAGTAGACGGGGCTACCTACTGCATGGAGGGTCCGAAAGCAGGCGCCGATCTCTGGCAATAGTCCATGGGAAGAGGAGAGGCGAGGAAAGGGAAGCAAGCAAGCTACAGGGTCGCGGCAGCAGCGCCCAGGGCTGCGCGAGGATCCCCGCCTCGGCGCGGCTGCTGCTGCTGCTGCTGCTGCTCCATGCTGTGGCCAGCGGGGTCCCGCGGAAACCGGCGCCCCCGCGGAACCAGCCTGGGCAAGGGAGGCCCCCCGCGGACGGGCACGGCGGCAGGAAACTTCGCCAAGGAGGGAGGAGAAGAAGGCGGCCCGGGGCGCACGACCGCTTCCTAGCGTCTCTGTCTTGGCACAGAGGCAGTCCGGGCGTGCCGAGCGATTTGTCTCTTGCAAAATAAATAAGAAGAAGGACTTCTTGGCTAAGCGGGAGCTGCTCCTTGTTGCCGCCTTCTTCTTCTTTTTAACTTTGGACAAGGGATCAAGCAGCCCAGCTGCAAAGCCCTCGGCCGATCATCCCTTCCAGGGCAAAGCGAGGCTGCAGAAGGAGGCCGGCGCTGGAGGAGGAGAAGCGCCGAAAAGCCGCCTCGAGCGCTGTCCGAGAGTCATTCCAGCTGCGAGGAGGAGCGAGAGAGAAAAGAAGAAGAATCGGCGAGACTTGCGAGAGAGGCAGCCGCGTCCCAGCCTCTCCAAGTCCGACCGGCTGGCTGGCTGGCGACGAATCAGAGCCGTGCCAAGGCGCGCTGCGGCGCGCTGCCCTGCCGCTAGGGGGCTCCCTCCGCACGCGGAGCTCCGCGGCTGCGGAGGGAGGAGGAAAAGGACGCCCTGGCAGGAAGGAGGGAGAGGGAGAAAGAAAGAGAGCAGGAGAGTTTGCGTCGCTTCCCGCTCTTCAGCGCGCACATAAACACACACACCCCGTCCAGGCTCCGGCTTTCTTTCTTTCTTTCTTTCTTTCTTTCTTTCTTTCTTTCCTTCCTTCCTTCCTTCCTTCCTTCCTTCCTTCCTTCCTTCCTCTTCTTCAATAGCAATTAATATCCCATGAATATGAATAATGACGTCGCCCTTGGCTCCCGCACAAATAATAAAGCACTTGAAAGGCGAGCTTGATGCCTTCGGATGGTTTCCTGGAGATGACTGCAGGGGCTGCGAGATGGCTGGAGAAATGTAGCGTGAAGTCTGGCACCCGAGATAAGAGAAGTTGGGTTACAGGGCCAGGAGAGAGAGAGAGAGAGAGAGAGAGAGAGAGAGAGAGAGAGAGAGAGAGAGGGACTGCCTTTTTTTCCAGGGCGGGGCGGGAATTGAGAGACGGTGGGACGGAGGGAGTGAGCACTCGGGAATTTGGATTTCTGCGAGCACCGACGTGTCGCTGCCCTCCCTGTAGCACACCCCTCCGTTGGGCTCAGAGGCCTCCCCTAACTCGCTTTAACTCCGCGTTAGTTACTTCGGAATCATTACCTCGCCTGCTTCTGTGCTCCGCTCAAGCCAGGGAGATGATAACCCTGGCTTCAGTCAGAGAAGAGCGTTGAAGCCATGGAAGAGCACTGAAAGTATGGAATGAAAAATAAACCCTTTCTCCTTGCCCAGTATATACACACCTCCCCGGACTGGATCAGGGGCACGGCCCCTCTGGTCCAGCGTCCTGTTCTTACAGTGGCCACCCATAGGCCCCTACGAAACCCTCAAGTAGAACTTGAACACAAGACTCTCCCCCTGTGGCCTCTAGCAACAGGTATTCAGAAGCGTTGACTGCCTCCGACATCATGGCCTCTGACAAACTTCTCCGTGAATTTGTTCAATCCTCTTTCAAAGCCATCGGAACTGGTGGCCACCCTGTGGGAGGGAGTTCCGTAGTTTATGGAATCACCAGTCAATGTCTTTGGGGGGGGGGAGGCTGTTTAAAGGAGTCTCAAATTTAAGGTGGTGTACCACAGATCAGTTGTCCTACAGCACCATTCTGGAGTACTGTACTAAAGAGTTATCCCTCACATATATTCACTGTTAGTGTATGTCTATGCATCAGGTGGGGATTAAAAAAAAAAGATTAGTGATTATGGGTTGTAATTCATAGTAAAAAGTGTTTGTGAGAGAGGGAAAACTGATAAGAAGCCATTAATCTATGAGTGTGGATGTCACATCTTGATTTTGGAGGGATGTTTCTTTCTCTCTCTTTTCCACTCCCCAGGACATGGATGTAGGCAGGGGGGGCCAGCTGCTCCCCCCTTAAATCAATAAAAATCAATTAAAATTACATAGCAAACCGAGGTTCTGGCCCCCCTAACAAAAAACCTGCCCCCCTAACATGCCCATGCCCCAGGCTTGTCAAGGGAGACACAGATTGTTACCTATAGTTACTCAAGAGTTAGTACCACTGAACTCAGGTGGGACTTCCGAGCCGACATGTATAAGATTGCCCTGGGTGTTTGTTGTAGCAGGGTGCATACTGGATATCAGCTAAGTGGCCAGAAAGACCTAATAAATCACACACTTGCTGTTCGGGCTACACAAAATCCCACTGCTCTTTCTAAAACAAACAGAAAACCTTGCCTAGAAAGCATTGTAAAACCTAATATTTAGAGTGTTGTTTTTTTCAGGCAGCTCTCATTTTTGGCACTTTCCTATTATTATTATTATTATTATTATTATTATTATTATTATTATTATTATAATTCCCACCATCTAGATTTGCAGAGTACAGGGTGCGAGTGGCAGGCTTGGTTTGTATTCATTCACATCTGCCCGCTTGCAAATATGTCTGACTTGTGTACATCTGCTCAGCTGGTTTTTCCCACTCACCATGGGACTATCCCAGAATAAAAGCGATCTAGAATATCCCTGGGGTGTGCATATAAAAGCCTAGGTCCAATTCTGGGCAACTCTGCCTAACATTGGGTTGCAGGTGATCTCTGCCTCAGACCTGGAAGAGCTGCATCATCCTGGAGTTGGGCTGAGGAACCTGTGGTCCTTCCAGAGTTGATAAGCTACAGTTCCCACCCCCCTGGATGTTGACCATGTTTGTTGGGGTTGGTGGCTGACCGAAAATGGAGGGTCACGGACTGGCCACCTTTGCCTTAGCAAAATAGGTCCTACATACAAATGCACATACATTTAAAGCACATGACTTCCCCAGAGAAACTTGGGAACTGTAGTTTGTTAAGAGTCTGGGAACTGTAACTCTCTGATGGGTAAACTGTAGTTCCCAAGATCCTTGGGGGAAGCCATGTGCTGTAAATGTCTGTAGGCAGCCATGAATTTAAAGCACATGACTTCCCCCCAAAGAATCCTGGGAACTGCAGTTTCCCTCTCACCGAGCTACAATTCCCAGCACACTTGACAGACTACAATTCCCAGGAATACTTTTGAGGAAAAGTCATGTGCATTTGGTGTAAATTGGATGGGCTTTAAATATATGTTGTGGATCTGCAGATGATAGATAGATAGAGATGATAGATAGATAGATAGATAGATAGATAGATAGATGATAGATAGATAGATAGATAGATAGATAGATAGATAGATAGATGATAGATGATAGATGATAGATGATAGATGATAGATAGATAGATAGATAGATAGATAGATAGATAGATAGATAGATAGATATAGATAGATAGATAGATAGATATAGATAGATAGATAGATAGATAGATAGATAGATAGATAGATGATAGATAGATAGATATAGATAGATAGATAGATGATAGATAGAGATAGATGATAGATGATAGATAGATGATAGATAGATAGATAGATGATAGATAGATAGATAGATAGATAGATAGATAGATGATAGATAGATAGATAGAGATAGATGATAGATGATAGATAGATGATAGATAGATAGATAGATGATAGATAGATAGAGATAGATGAGAGATGAGAGATAGATAGATAGATAGATGATAGATGATAGATAGATAGATAGATAGATAGATAGATAGATAGATGATAGATAGATATATGATAGATAGATAGAGATAGATGATAGATAGATAGATGAGAGATAGATAGATGAGAGATAGATAGATGATAGATAGATAGAGAGATAGATAGATAGATAGATAGATAGATATAGAGATAGATAGATATAGAGATAGATAGATAGATAGATAGATAGATAGATAGATAGATATAGATAATCTTTACCTGGGACATACATCATCACCCTGCAGTGCACCCGACTATCTTCATCCTTGATGCCCAGAATGAGAGGTACCTGCTTTCTTATTATCATGATCTTTCATACCTGCTGGTGGGACAAAACGGCTTCAGAGTGAGGGGGAGTGGGGAAGGGAAAAGGGCAATCCTTGGCCTTTGAAATAATCACAATAATTTTGTTAAAAACCAGAGTCCCAGCCTTTGAAGCTGTGGGAGTCTGGCATTTGCTTGGGTAAAGTCTAACAAGCCGAAGCTCAGCCTCCTCTCATTACTTGTTGATGAAGGCTGTGATTTATCATCTTCCAAAGGAGGAAACCAGGAGACAGTCATCCCATGAATGCTCTAGCAGAAAAGAAAAGGACTTCATTTGTCCTGCCAAGTACCTGCTCCCTTGGAACACGTCGGGGTGATTAATACCTCCGCTTGACATTTTGATACTAATCTCTAAAATATTGTTTCAACTCAGAGGCCTTGCTTCAGAACATTGTAATAAAAAAACGCTGATTGGTGATTTAAAGGCCTTTAAGATAAACTGTGCTGGAATCTGGATGTGACCAGGATGAAGGCCATGATGGGGACTTTTCTCAGCCTTGAGTGTGGAACCCCCTATTCTGGCGCCCTGAACCCACCAGAAAACGACTTCATTTATACAGTCAGGCTCCAGCCTTGTCTATTTCATGTTCCTAAGAGCCCTGGGTAATGGCCAAGCTAATATCCCTCACCACTAAGGGTAGATGAACAACCCTCTCCTTGGAAAAAAGTAAGAGTCACTGATTAATGACAGGAAGTCAAGTTGATAAAAATAAGCCATCATTCCTACTATTTCCAAAGTTCAGGTCATGATGTCACTGCTCATGTGGCCAGAACGGTCACACACAAGAATGAGGTATCAGCAGCTTTGAGGGAACCCAAGGCTTTTGCAGAAGTACAAAAAAAATATTTATTAGATCATAGAATTGTAGAGTTGGAAGGGATCACGAGGGTCATCCAATCCCTTGGAAGTGGTGGTTGTTTTGTCCAGTCTAGGGCTCAAACCCACAACCCTAAGGTTAAGAGTCTCATGCTCTACTGACTGAGCTATAGGAGGGGAAGAAAAACAAAAAAAAAAAAGGGAGAGGGAACTCTCCCAAAGCAGCCACATGCGGACTGAGCATGCTCAGTGGTCACTAAATGCTGGCTGGCTGACTGCTGGGGAGGGCCCATGGAATGGAGTGGCTGGAACCCAGAACAGGAGCATTCCACAAGGCAACATTTTTAAGGTCCTATTTAGATTCCTAGAGTTAGAAGGGACCTTGTCTAGTCCACACCCTCAATACTGGAACTCCCTGCCACAGGTTTCCACCCCTGCAGGAAAATATCGTAGTGATTAATATTATATTTATAAATAAATTTCCCTGGGTACTTAGAGTGATTTGTATACATTATCCTAGGACCATTTTCAATAGCTCTGTATTGTGTCTATGGTTTTTTTTTTAGCAAATACTGTATTTCCTGGCACTTTTTAATCTTATTGAACAAATCACGAGGACTAGAAAATTGATTTGAATGAAAGCTGAAATTCTGAATCATCCAATGGGGCAACAGGAGTCAAATGGCTCTTGGCACAATTTCAAACGGGCTGTTGACCTGAATTGTTGCCAGACATTGCCTCATGGTGAGAAAAGCGTAGGCTGCTTGTCATTGACTTAAAAGTAAAATACAATCCTTTTAATTGTGTCAGCCAGTGTCAGACAGGTTGTGTACATGCTATACCCAGGCGCTGAATTCAGCTTTTGACATGCCACCAGAAACATAGTGTTTTGAACATTTGTGGTAGCACACCAAAATCTTCCTTCCTTCCTTCCTTCTATATTCACAACAACCTGATGAGGTTAGGCATGGAACTGGTGCCTGACCCATGGTCACCCCAGAGATCACCATGGTGTAGTCATTTGAACCTGGTCTCTTCAGTCTTCGTCCCCCACTGTAACCCTCACATCTTCCTGGCTCTCTTAACATCACATGCATGGGATTGTTAAGGCAAGCACAGAATTCTATTTGAATCAGGAGTGGCCTTGAGGAGGACTGGGGGAAATTTAAGACAGTATTTACAGTATTTCTGTAAATAAAATACTGCAATTTGGTTGAATGCTAAGAAGGATGCTAGATCATAAATAATTGCCTACCATTGAATTAGATTTGATTTTGATGATAAGTGAGAAATAAGGAAAATATAAATTTATTTTGGAGAATTGTTAGATTTTACCTAAATGAGCGGTGATAAATATTGTAAACAAGTGGGTAATTTGCTTGGAAAAAATCTTTTGCAACGATGTAAGTGGGAGCGGGAGATGAGAGGGAGTCCAAAGAAGAGACGAAATTATGTTATGATATAAGTAATTTTTATTTATGCATTTGTATTCAAAAATCTTAATAAATATGAAATTTAAAAAAAAAAGAATCAGGAGTGGCCAACTCCCCCCCCCCCCCCGCAAGGACCACATTTGCTCTTGGCCAACCCTCTGACAGCCACAAGCCAACCATGGGCAAGGCCAGAGCAAAGAAGAGCATTGTCAAAGTGGGTGTGATTGACCCATACTCAGCCTCACACACACACAATGCACGCATGCACAGATGGACAGACAGACAATTGTGCACATGCAGGCAGACAATGGTACCTGCATGCAGGACAACTGTCCCTCCCCATTAGGGTGCTGGAGTGGAAAAAAATTTCCTCTCCATCTCCCTCTTCTCCACTCTGCTGCTGCAGCACTCTATCAGGGAGAATGACAAGTGTCCCTTCCCCCACTCCATCAGATAACGTAATGTCATGGTGGAGTGGGATGATTTATCTGCATCCCCATCATAGTGCTGGACTGGGCAGAAACATCTCTGTCCAGCCTAGTGCTATGGTGAAAAGGGCAATAAATCTACTCATCCCTGCAAAAAAATAATGGTTTGGGGGCCCAGTGGGCCACCAGGGAAAGCTTGGCAGGCTGGATGAGGTCTCCTGGTCCACCTGAATGCCTTATGCATTCAAGATGTTCAGTTGCAATGCTGGACGACAACTCCCATCATCCCTAGCCATTGGTCATTGGGCTGGGGCTGATGGGATCTGGAGTCCAACAATCAGAAGGCTGCAGGTCCCACACCTCGGATTTAAATGAAGAGATGTGTGCCCTATCACCCATGCCATTTCCCCCTCCAATGGAGAAAATGGAGATGCCTTTTGGAAACCTTTTTTTTAAAAAAATGTGTTTGCCTAGCTTTGGAACTGGAGAGCAGGGGTGTTTACTTGGAAGTAAGCTTCAGTGATTGCAATGGAACTTACTGCTGAAGTGTGCCTATATCGTTCCAGGCATTCTGATTTAAATTGGTCTCTGAAGTGAGCTCAAAAAGAAGGGGGAATGAGACAATCTGTATAATTCAGAACTACAGACCAGATTTAAATCAGTTTAGCTTCATTGACTTCAAGGGAGAATCACAACAACGAAGCAGCTGGGAAGTTAAGTTGTGTGAAAATCTAGAGTAACTTTTCATTCCTATCCTTTTGTGGTGGGGGGGAACCAATCTTGGGAAGTGAGCAAAAAAAACCCTGGAGTCTGCCTCTATTACTGAAGAAATGCAGGTTTAAATGGAAAGTGTCTTATATCTTAACACAGAAGGACAGGAGGGTCGGAGGAGATTTGGAAGTTGCCTTGGAATCAGACAATGGGTCCATTTACAGCAGTGTCTACAGCAATGTCTCTCTAGGGTTTTAGGCAAAGGTCTGTCCCAACCATTCCTGGAGATATGAGGGACCTTCAGCATGCAAAGTGGATGCTTGACCACCAGTGGAGGCAGCTGCCCATTGGGTGAAGGCAGGGCGGGCAAGATTAGATGAAGCCAATGGCAGGAAGAGCTGGAGTCAATGATAGGTAGACCCAACTAATGCTGGTTTTGTCCCCACCCATCTCCTTGTTGTGTTTTATCAAGGCAATGGTGAAATTTAGGAGGATGAGACTGACCTTGACTGTGCTAATGTTTGAATGGTTGTAAGCAAGGAGATATTATGGACTGGTTGGACGCAGAAGAGTGGTGGGAAGAACCAGCTGGGGAACCATCAAGGGGGAAAGGCTCAGAGTGATGGTGGTGGGACTACTATGAGTGGTCAGAGGCAGAAGACTGGGAAGAAGAGGCGTCAGACGCTGAAAAGGTAACAGGGCTTGCTGTAGTCCCACCCAAGTGCCCTGTTCTAATGGGCAAAAAAAAGTGCTCATGGGGTCTGAGCTGGTTGTGACTCATGACTGACCAGAAGTGGGACTCTGGCGTTGTAGCAGATAGCTCAATGGAGATGCTGATCCCAGAGTGTAGCAGCTGTGAGAAAGGCAAATTCCATGCTGGGGATCATTGGGAAAGGAATTGAAAACAAGACCGATGGCATCATAATGCTGTTATACTAATCTATGGCGCAAGTGTATTTAGAATACTGTCTACTGTTCTGGTTGCCTCACCTCAAAAAGGATATTGTGGTGTTGGAAAATGTTCAGAAAAGGGCAGCCAAAATGATAAAGGGGATGGAGTGACAATGTTCTGAAGGAAGGTTTCAGCATCTGGAACTTTTTAGTTAAGAAAGAGGTGACATGTTAGAAGTTTATGGAATTATGCATGGCATGGAGAAAGTAGATAGAGAAAAGTTTTGTTGCCCTCTCTCATAATACAGGAACTCATGGGCATCTAACAAAGCTGAACAAGATTCCAAACAGATAAAAGGGAGTACTTCTTCACTCAGCATTTAGGTAAACTATGGAACTCACTTCCACAGGATTTTGGTTTGATTTTGATTTAATATTTGTATTCCACTTTTCCAACAACAAACATTGAGTTCGAAGCAGCTCACAATAATCACAATAATATCTACATAAAGCAAACAGCAATAAATTAATTAATAAAATGAATACAATTCAGCAAAACCATGATACTACCAGTAGATGGGTAGCCAGTATAGATGTTTCAACAATGGTGCCACATACTCTGTTGGCCATGCGCCCCCAACGGCAGTCTGGTTGCATCATTCTGCACCAGCTGGAGCTCCCAAACCAGGCCTATCCTATCATCAAAGATGACTACCAGGTGTATGCCTGTTGAACAAGCAGCTTTTATCTAGAGCATATGGGATGGCTCAGTTGGTAGATCATGAGACATTCAATCTCAGGGTCATGGGTTTGAGACCCACGTTGGACAAAAAGATTCCTACATCGCAGGGGGTTGGACTTGATGACCCTCATGGTCCCTTCCAACTCTGCAATTCTATGGTTCTATGCAGGGAAATCTGCATACCTAAGATAAGAATCTTTAAAGGTTGTAAGTGTGATATCATTATACAAGCTGTGCCCTCTTGCCACCTCTTTAATCCACACAATTAGCATTTACCACCTAAGAAGACCAAGAATATACTGTTTTATTTTGTAATAAGAGACAGCCCGATCCACAACCCAATGAAGTAAAACGGTACAACTGACAGCTCAATCCCACCATGTTTACCGAGAGAAGTAAACCCAGCCTGAGTTCAATGGGGCTTACTCCCTACTGCGTCTCCTTGGAATTGTAACTTTATGCCGATTTCGCTTCATTGAGTTAAATGACAATGGAAGCCACAATGACCCAATGTATCACTCTAAGCTGCTGCAGTGGCTTGCTCATCTGCAACCAGAGCACAGTGCCACGCCAAAGAAGCTTCTCTATCCTCTTCCTTGCTTTATGTTA
This sequence comes from Podarcis cretensis, assembly GCF_951804945.1. Lineage (NCBI taxonomy): Eukaryota > Metazoa > Chordata > Lepidosauria > Squamata > Lacertidae > Podarcis > Podarcis cretensis. The sequence continues at coordinate 30,266,331 of NC_137181.1, read as the reverse complement.
TGGCTCGGTTTTGTGGCTGTTATGAAACAGGCAAAAAAGCTTCATAAAATCCTTCATAATAGCAGATGGTAGGCAACTGGTCCTTCCTTGCCAGAAGAGAAGAAGAGGCTTGCTGGATCATCTAGTCCAGCCAGATGCCTATGGGAAACCTGCAAGCAGGACTTGGGTGCAAGCATTCCTCTGCCTACCTGTGGCTTCCAGCAACTGATATTCAGAAGCATCCTTGCCTCTGATTGTGGTGCAGTGAATTTTACATGGCCCCAGGGTGAGAGGGATGGCAATGCAGCTGAACTGAAGGCAGCTGTTATACCAGGCTAGGATGTGGGAGGGGGAGCTGCCGCTAACTTGCAAGGACAAAGTGCCTTAGCAGAATGTCATGGACTGGTTGGACACAGAGGAATGGTGGGAGGTACCAGCTGGAGAACCACCAAGGGAAGAAGGCTCAGAGCCTGGGGAGTAGTGGTGGGACAATGATGGAGGGAGGGGGTAGAGGAAGAAGATTGGGAGAAGGAAGCTAACAGGGCTTAGTGAGCTGGGAGAGTTGGTGGCAGAGAGAAGACCAGAATCAGAGGCAGAAGCTGAAACCAGAGAGTGGGATGAAGAGGCAGAGATGAGTCAGGCTGGTGAAGAGTCACAGATGTCTTCCCCGCTTCTGCTATGACAAGCTCCCATCCTTGCTTGTCTCCAGAACCAGAAGAGACATGAAGAGGGTGGAGGAGAGGTTGGCTGCATACAGGTTCAGTCTCCAATTGCTTGGGGAAAGCCCTGGTGAGGAGCTGGGAATGTTCAGTCTTGGCAAATGATTTTCATGGAGGAAGACCACTGGGCATGAGCTGCTGTTCTCATTAGGCCTGACAATCCAACCAAGTCTGTGGAGGTCACGTTTTTGCTAATACAGTGGTACCTCAGGTTAAGTACTTAATTCGTTCCCGAGGTCCGTTCTTAACCTGAAACTGTTCTTAACCTGAAGCACCACTTTAGCTAACGGGGCCTCCAGCTGCTGCCGCGCAGCCAGAGCATGATTTCTGTTCTTATCCTGAAGCAAAGTTCTTAACCTGAAGCACTATTTATGGGTTAGTGGAGTGTGTAACCTGAAGCATATGTAACCTGAAGCGTATGTAACCCAAGGTACCACTGTAAAGAGTTAACTCCACCTTTGAACTTTGTGAATACTGACTGACGTGTTCCTGTGACACAGAACAACCTGCAAAGCCTATGGCTGCAAATGAAGGGGTGCAAAACATACAGAGAGGACCAGTTTGACTGCGCCTGGCTGAGAGAATCAGACTGTGAATTGCTTTGGGTTAAAATCAGTGATAGGGAACAATTTTCAACCCAAGGTCAAGGGTGGAGGGGCCAGGGCAGACCGGTGAATGTAAATTTTACCTTTGTACAACAAGCTGTTTTCTACCCACATACTGCTCTCTAGGCAGAGAAGCAAAAGTTATTGCTGGACAAAAACACTGGCAGAGCCAGCAAGGGGTGTGGCCTACGGAGAGGGGGTGTGGACTGGCTCAGACCCAAGTCACTTGATTCAATGCAGCCTTGCAAAATCTGTAGCAACACTAGCCAGTTGTCATGCGCTTGACAGCCTGAGCCTGTGTGGTGCAGTGGTCAGAGTGCCTGACTAGGACCTAGGAGATCAGGGCTCGAATCCCCACTTGGCCCTGAAGCTCACTGGGTGTGATTTTGGACCAGTCGCTGCCTCTCAGCCTAATCTACCTCACAGGGTGGTTGTGGGGGATTAAGTGAGATGAGGAAGAACCATGTATGCCAACTTGAGGCCCTTAGAGGAAAAGTGAGGGTAGAAATGTAGTAATAATAACAACAATAATAACTTCTCTGTTGTTGCAGCCTTGGGTGGTCAGCGAAAAAACCTCAGAGGGATAAATGAAACCTTGGTAGGGCACAGTCCTCAGTGGGTCACACATTGCAGAAGCCTGATTTGGGTATTATAACTTTCCTTTTCCTTTTCTTACCATTTCTGCAACTTTTCTCATTCCATTGATAAATGAGCTCAGAAACATGCGCTACAGGAATAACATGCTCATTTTTCCTGTTACAGTCAAAACCTTCCGCAGATAAAAGACAGCGTGCATGCAGCCAAATGTGTTAAAATTGTTCTCCCTGATCAAGGCTCAATTCACCTCTTGCTAGAGTCAAATAAGACCCAGCCTCACTCCCTCAATGACATCCCAGCAATGTAGCACTTAGTCCCTCGAGCGCCAGATTCTGATTATCACAGCAATACTTTTCCTAGATCTTCCACAGCAGGCAGCTCTCGCCCCAGAAGGAGGAATGGCTGGAGAAGGTGGAGGGACAACGGGTGACTTTTATTGCCTGCAAGCGAAGAAGTCAGACGGATACCAGAGCAAGCAAGAAGACCAATCCTCATCTGTGAAATGTGGAAGTAAAAAAAGGCAGACTCTCTGCCACTTCAGAAAGGAAAATAAGGAGGGCATTTCTGGACGCTTGCAACTAACGTGTTTTAACTCAAACTTTGGGAAGTTACAGGAAGGAGGGCAAATGTTGCCCACCCACCCATGCTCCTTATTTATTTTAAGGCTCTGGCTGCTTCATAACAACACCCGGCCAACACTTCTGTTCTCCAGGAACCCCTTGGAGCAAGGGCAGGAAGCATTTAGTTTCAAGCAGCCGTGTTCTGAAGCCAGTTAAGAGTGAGGGCATATTGCACATCTTAAGACTGCGTAGCTAGAAGCGACTGGATGCATAAAAGCTGACTCCTTTTGGAAGCAAACATTGTCCAGGCCCACCCACAAGCTTGATTCAAAGCTTTACTTACAGAACTTTCCTCAGAACAGAACAAAATACAGTAAACAACGTATCCAAACAGTTCCATAAGATCTTGTACATGCCCAGAACAAGTTCAGCATCTTAGAAATAACTTTACTTCTTCCAGAAATCAAAACTGTGTCTCTCCCCCATTCCAGCCTTCATTAGCCTTTTTCCAGCCCCAAGGGGCTAGGCAGCTCCAGAAGAGCACCCTTATCCCATCTTACTTCCACTCTGGCTGGGAACAAAAGACCAAACATAACTCCCTTCAAAATGGCTATTTGCAATTCCATACCTTAATCACCTGATCTAAGGTTAAAGACCACATCAGAACTAGCAGAGAACAGCAGCAGTTACTGTATTTTTCCGTGCATAAGACGCCCCCATGTATAAGACGACCCCTATTTTTTGAGCCCCAAATTAAGAAATAAATATTTTAAACACCAAACAGAACAACTTTGATATTTTATTAAATATTCAAAACACCAGTATATTTAGTACCGTATATTTAAACATCAAACAGTGAGGCAAACTGTGTAATGCTGGCTGCTCCTGTCAGCTCAGTGTAACTCTACTGCAGCTGCAGCTCCAGCTCTCCCACCTTTGTGTTGCACTTTTGTCTCAGTATTTACGGTATGTACCATATTTACTCCATGAGCACCAGCACATGCAAATGCTGATCAAGGAGCTGTGACTGCCAGAGCTGCCTGAGTGGGTGCACTTGGGAAATGCGGGGTCTGGGTAGCCAGAGGGCAGCTGGGGGTGGAAGGGACAATGTCCTGAGTGGGAGCTGCTGGGGGGGGGGGAGTGCCAGACGAGGGTTTGTCATGAGGCCAATAGTGAGGGGAGGCTGGGGGGGGAGAGAATATGGATGGCGGCAGAATTGCGACATTCTGTGTATAAGACGACCCCCAATTTTAAACTTAAAAAATTTGGGGGGAAAATATCACCTTATACACGGGAAAATACGGTAATTATCAACCCATATAGGAGCTCAGAGAGTTTAATATAGCCCTATGGAAAATCCCAATGTTAAAGCCTTCAGTAAAATCGAGGCATTCTCAATTTCAGTGTGAATTCAACCACCACACTCAACAGGGCAATGCTCTCTTTTTTTTAAAGCATTGTTAAAAGGCAGCACCATAATTCCACTTCCAGCCAAGATACCAAGGGTGCCTGTGGAGCAGCAATGGCAAAAATTTCTGGGCAGAGAAGAAGAAGAGGAGGAGGAGGAGGAGGAGTTTGGATATGATATCCCGCTTTATCACTACACGAAGGAGTCTCAAAGCGGCTAACATTTCCCTTTCCCTTCAACCCCACAACAAACTCTCTGTGAAGTGAGTGAGGCTGAGAGACTTCAGAGAAGTGTGACTAGCCCAAGTTCACCCAGCAGCTCCATGTGGAGGAGCAGGGAAGTGAACCCGGTTCACCAGATTATGAGTCTACTGCTCTTAACCACTACACCACACTGGCTCTCCAAAAAGGCAAAAAGAGTAATGAAACCAGAGCTACATGTGAGCAACAGCATCAGGGGAACTTGGTGACCAGCTCCACCTTCTCAGGCATGATGACATGGTAGATGTGCTTGATGGTCAGTAAGTCAGGGTGGTCATGCCCGCTTTTGACCACACCCACCACTGGGCATGCAGCTTCCAGAGGAGTTGAAGTGGGGCAAAACAGCCATCAAGCAAGCCACTTCTGGTTTTGCATGACATGAAAACTAGACCACTGTATGATGAAGTGTCTTCAGTTGAGTGCATTAATTTAGATGCACACACACACACACACACACACACACACACACACACACTTATAGTTTGGAAAAGCAAAGTCTGCGTTCCAAAGCTACCTAGAAACAAACAACTCAGCAGTAGCTGTTGAGGTCATGTATAAAAATGCTGCACCCCAAAGGCCATTTACATGAATTGAATGGGACTTACTTCTGAGTGGAGATGTATAACATTGCACTGTAAATTTACCTCAGGCTCCAGCTTCATTGGCTTCCTTCACCAGAAAGCCGATGTGAAAAAGATTGAAGTGCAAAATATACAATGCATCTTTGTTTGGGGTTTTTGTTTTTTTTTTTAACATCTCACATAGTTAATTTATCAGATACGAGAGGTCTTCTCTAGCAGTACTCTGTGGAATGCCACACTTTTAATTACTCATGCACACTTGTACAAGAAAATACCTTACAGCAAAATTACAAGGAGAGGCTTGTGAGGAGCGAGCAAATAATACATTGCAGAAAAGCAATGAATTGGGTGGTCCTCCTAAAGAGATAATTAGATTTCAAAAATTGCTGTGTGACTAAAGTGAAGTTTGTCATTAAAATCCAATTAGTGGGATTCTTTATGTTGGTCACCCTAGGGACGATTAATTGACAGGTTCCCCAAGGCAAAGAGAAGTTGACAACAAACATTATTATCATAGCATTGGATCTACACTGAGTTGGTCATGCTGTGATCCTATTGATGTCAGCGGCACTTAAGCTGGTCAGCTAAATTGTCCCACTGATCTGGACAGGACTAAAGCATGACTGGTTTAGTCTGAGTCAATCCGTAGGTCATTTGACTTGATCCCTGGCCTGGTTAAGCCACAGCTTTTGGATAGAGGTTAATTGAGTGTCATACACCAGTAGGTTGCCAACTTTTTCCTGGCAGGACTCCTGTGCCTTTAATTGTCCCTGCTATTTAAAAAAAAAAAAAAACAGACAGGAAGTCAGCTGGCAAATCTTTCTCCTGCACAGCAACTGCATGCCAGGAGAAAGATGCACATGCTGAACTTTCCCCTTTCATGTAACTGTTAAGGGCCAAGGACATTGCTGGGGTGGGGAGGGATATCAATTTAGGTCAGTGTTCTCCTGGGCAGATTTAGAGTCCCCACAGAAAAATTACGTAGTCTTTACAGGAATAAATCAATAAGGGTAAGCAGGAATGATTTTAAGCTTCTTCTGAAAGTCAATAATGAAGGAGGCAGGTACACCTTACCAGGGAGGGCATTCTACAATTGGGGAACCACCACCGAAAAGACCCTGTCATGGGTCAACATCAACCAGCAACTGACCGCAATTTACTCCTGAGGAGACAGGAGTGGAAGCTCTGGAGAAGGAACAACACTGAAGCAGCCACACCAGGAGAGGAAGCCAGCTGAAAAACTTTGCTTATCAGTTAAAGTTCCCTGGGTGATAGGCAGAAGCAGGAACGTGAAGAAGCAACATTGGCCTACCTTGCAGCAGGCTAGATGTGACTTTCTTTAACGCTATAGTCAGGCGCAGTCAATGGGACTTCTGCAAGGTACCTCCTTTGATGTGTCAGTTCATGTGGGGCCTCCTCCTTCTTCTTTGGTGATCACTCGTAGCCGAGTAAGATTGTCTTCCATGAACACAGTTTTAACAGTGAGTCTGTAAGTGACTGTAGAGGCCAATTCTGGATCCACATGTCCTTCCACAGTGGGGACATAGATTTCTGGGTGGGAGTTGATCATCGTGAGGGTTTGCCAAGCATGCCTTCCTCTTAGCATGCTTCTCCCTTGCGTCCTGAGTTCAAGCGTCTTCAGAACCCATGACAGCTTTGGTAAAGGCTGTTCTCCACTTGGAGCGCTCACAGGCTTGTGTTTCCCAGTTGTCAGTGTTTATACTACTCTTTTTTAGATTTGCCTTGAGAGAGTCTTTAAACTTCTTTTGTTGACCACCAGCATTATGCTTACCATTTTTAAGTTCAGAATAGAGTACAGTGGTACCTCAGGTTACATACGCTTCAGATTACATATTGTCAGGGGTTCAGGAGCAGAGGCACAGGGAAGAGAGGAGATGGAGAGCGAAGGGGAAGAATCCGAGGGGAGCGTAGGAGAAGATGACAGTGGCCCGAGAGATTCCATGAGCCTCTCCAGCGAATCGGAAGATTCACAGAAGGGGGCGCCAGTGGCCAGGGGTAGGGGGTTCCCAAGGGGAACGCCCCAGGAGCAAGGGGGCAGCAGGGACTCCCAGAGAAGTAGTTGGAAATCAGGACCAGCTTCCCCACCAGAGCAGAGTGGGGGGGAAGAGTCCCAAGGATCGGGGCCAGTGCATTCCCCACCAGGGAGAGAAGATAAGGCAGGGCTGACCACACCTCCATCGGAGAGTCAGACAACGGAGGGGAGGTCAGATCCGGCCAGTATCCCGGAAGAGGGAAGCAGTGACAGAAGTAGTGTAACGGTCAGGAGGAAGGTCACTGGGTTGGCGCGAGAGGCAAGTTCAAATGTACAGGAGCGCGGGACAGCAGAGAATGAGGATTGGGAACCGGGTCCTAAAGCCCGCCGGAGGGAGGGGGAGGAGCTAAGCGACTCAGCGTCGGAAGAGTCCAGAAAGGGCAATGCCCCAGCGGGCAGGAGGACCCAGAGGAGGAGAGAGCAGCGTAAAAGGTGGAGCAGGGCTAGGATCTTAAACTGGTGTCATAGGGGAGGAGACTCAGACGGTACTTCGCCGGTCTAGGGTTAAGACGTAGAGCTGCGCGCGGCGGCTTTGAAATGGAAACTGAACCTCAATAAAGACTTTTGTACATAACGACAGCCTCGCGTTGGTCCTCTGTGAGCTGGGACCTAGGGGCAGCTCTGACACATATGCTTCAGGTTACAGACTCCACTAACCCAGAAATATTACTTCGGGTTAAGAACTTTGCTTCAGGATGAAAATAGAAATTGTGCTCCGGCGGCACGGCGGCAGCAGGAGGCCCCATTAGCTAAAGTGGTGCTTCAGGTTAAGAACAGTTTCAGGTTAAGAATGGACCTCCGGAACGAATTAAGTACTTAACCCGAGGTACCACTGTAGTTGCTTTGGAATACGATAAACAGGCATTCACACAACATGACCAGTCCAACAAAGTTGATGTTGAAGAATCACTGGTGATCTTTGCTTCTTCCAGTACACTGGCATTAATTCACCTGTCTTCCCGAGTGATGCGTAAAAATTTTCAGAGACAGCATTGATGGAATCTTTCAAGGAGTTGGAGATGGCGTTTATAAGTGGTCCACATTTCTCAAGCATACAGTAGGGTTGGTAGTACAGTAAGGTTGTGGGGTACAGCACAGTGTACATATAGAAACAGATATAGACATATTCTCCTGTTTAATGAGACATGCTATTGCGTTGGTGAGAGCTTGAACATGTTTTCTCAAAGAAAATTTAGGAATGGTAAGAGATTAGAAGAGGCTTGCTAGTCATACACATGCCCTTGGGTGGGAAATATTAGTGTGTATTATTAGCCCTTCCTTATTATATGCTTAGATTTGGCAAAGACTGCCCCCCAAATTGCTGCCTCAGTCTTGTGTTGTGACTGTATAAGATGGGAAATGACCCTCATAGAACCTGTTGTCATTCAGGGATCGAAGTCTATGAGACTAACAGCTTTCTCAAAACACTCTCAGGAAAAGCTGTGATTTTTACTCTCCATAAGAACATAAGGCAAGCCTGCTGGATGAGGCCAATGGCCCATGTAGTCCAGCATCCTGTTCTCACAGTGACCAACCAGATGCCCATGGGAAACCTGCACTCTGCCCACCTGTGACTCCCAGAAACTGGGATTCAAAGGCATAATATCTCTGACAATAGCCTGGAATGTTGGCACACCTGGAGGCGTTTCCTGCTAGCCCTTCCTGTTGGTCTCCCTTTACCCAGGTGAACTTCACCATCTTGTGAACTTTATAAGCCATTACAAGTCAGGGCAGGGAGAAAGTCAGTTCGGTTGGCATGCTTGCTGAAATGTACACTTTGAGAGAAACACTGATTTTCATTCGGATCTTTAAAATAGATACAGTATGGAAGTGAGAGCTGGACCATAAAGAAGGCTGATCGCCGAAGAATTGATGCTTTTGAATTATGGTGCTGAAGGAGACTCTTGAGAGTCCCATGGACTGCAAGAAGATCAAACCTATCCATTCTGAAGGAAATCAGCCCTGAGTGCTCACTGGAAGGACAGATCCTGAAGCTGAGACTCCAATACTTTGGCCACCTTATGAGAAGAGAAGACTCCCTGGAAAAGACCCTGATGTTGGGAAAGATTGAGGGCACAAGGAGAAGGGGACGACAGAGGACGAGATGGTTGGACAGTGTTCTCGAAGCTACGAGCATGAGTTTGACCAAACTGCGGGAGGCAGTGGAAGAGAGGAGTGCCTGGCATGCTCTGCTCCATGGGGTCATGAAGAGTTGGACACGACTAAACGACTAAACAACAACAACAACATAAATTGAAAAGTGATGTTGAAATGTGGCAAACTGCAGATTGGGGGCCGGACTTAGAAACTGCAAACAATGGATTTCTCCATCCCTAGCAAGCAGTGCTGCTGCCATGACGTGGTGTGAAGGGTGAGGCTTGTTAGCAATATCCGGTTGCCTTTTTTAATTTATCAAAAATTTTAAAAAATCAATTAGGTTGCACTCCTAAACCAACTTACCTGAGAGTAAGGGCTCAGCCACACCTTCATTTGCCCCATATAGTAATCAGATTGTGTACCAATTAATTCCCCCGGGGTCCAAGAGCTTTTCTCATTTTTCTGTGGCTGTGACTTAGGAAAATCTGATTTTGCCCACTGTATCAAGAGCTTGGTAAGCAAAACCTCTCTTCAGATTTTTCCATGCATCTGATAAGACCCATTTCAGCAGGCAATTTTTCACGAGGCAACGAGGAAAGCTCTTGGACCCGGGGGAATTAATCAGTACATGATATGATCAAAATACAGGTCAAGAAAAAGGGTATATGACCCCTCAGTTTCTCTGAACTCGATGGGGCTTCCTTTTAAGTAGCCATGGGTATGGCTGGGCTGCTAAGTAACTAATTGAGCTATTAGCTGTATGTCATAAAGCATTAAATTAGCCCTGGGGTTGATTTGGTCTAAAGGGTGCATTTTAGCTTTCATTGTGAAAACACCCTTAGCTATTTTAGATACTAGCTCTTCAGATTAACGTGACTGTGGCTCAAGGAAGAGTATTGACATCTATCCACCAGTCCTGTCCCTCCTGATGTTATTGATGGAGCCAATTCCATGGCTAGCCGTAAATTGAAACCACCATGTGCACATTCTGTGTGATATCTTTTTGAAACAATATGCATCCTTACCCTTTTGCTGTAATTCAGCGAGTGAACGATTGCCAAGCCCACTTCAGTCCCCTGTCTGGGTCAATAGATGCAGTTGCCATCAATCCATTGCTTGCAGTTTCTTCCCAAACTGCAGCACATCTGGCTAAGTCGGAATAAATAAATAAAAGCTGGCGACTTCCTGCTCACTTTTAATTTAATTTATGAAAATGATTTGAATTACGGAGCAAGGAAACCATTCTCACCCTTAGTACCATCCCCGTCTCTTCTGACTTTGAAATTACATTACTTTTTCTTTCTTTTTTAATCCTGTCTAGTGTCCCTTTTCACGGTTGAATGCCACACATTAAAAATATAATTTTTTTCTGGACATTTTAATAGAAATGCTAGTTGCGTGCATTCATAGAGGCAATGAACCGAGACCTTTTCTGATCATCAGCTTGTTTCAGCTGCCCTACCCAGGATGGGAGGAATCCAACAGGCCTCGCTGCTAGAGAACCACAAGTTGCATCAATAGAATCCATGACTTCGTTCACTTGGCTCTCCAACGTGGAGGTCACCCACAGTTCTGCACCACAGTTTAAGAAGGATATTGACAAGCTGGAATGTGGGCAGAGGAGGGCAAACAAGATGATCAAGGGTCTGGAAGCCAAGCCTTATGAGGAACAGTCGAAGGAGCTGGATATGTTTAGCCTGGAAATGAGGAGACTGAGAGGAGATATGATACCCATCTCAATGGCTGTCATGTGGAAAAGGGAACAAGCTTGTTTTCTCCTGCTCTGGAGAGTAGGACTCGAACCAAGAGCTTCAAGTTACATGAAAGGAGGGTCCGACTAAACATCAGGAAGAACTTTCTGACAGTAAGAGCTGTTTGACAGGCTGCCCTTCCCCACTCTTCCCAGATGGCTGCTGCTGAAGAGAACAGAGATTGAAGCAGGAGCCCTACTCAAGCCACCTTGATAGGGGCACAGACTATGCAGCAGATGTGGCCCCCAACCCAGCCCTCCGGGCCTCTCTGTTTGACCCTTGAGATTCTCTCCATGCCACCCCATGCTGGTGATTTGGCCTGGCTGGAATGGGTGATTCAAGTGGGGTGATGCTTTTTTGCTTGTTTGCTTGGATGGAGGGACGAGTGTGCTTGTGTGTGTGTAGAAAGCTCTGCCTTTTGCATAGCTGGAACGGAGCCTCCTGGACAAAGATACGTTGCTCTGTCCATTTTTGTCTCTAGTCAGCCTCACCCCTGGAAGGTTGTCCATGAGAGATTGTGTCCCTCTGGCTTGGAAAGGCAATACAGCAGAGCTGGGCTGAATGGCTCCTTCTCCCCAAGGAGCCTGCCCAACGTGTACACACTGGAGATCTGAAATCAACATTTCGAGTACATTAACCTCGGGGTTCCTTCCAACTCTACAATTCTATGGTTTCATTATTCTGACTCCAATATTTGGCATCTTCTAGACACAAGTTGGCGCTGCAACAAAAAGCTGCAGTGTAACTTTTCCTCCCAGCAGGAGTGCTGCTGTTTGAGAATCCCACCAGCCAGAGCATAAAGAGCTCAAGCATGGTATTCAACTCACCTCCCTCTTCCCCTAAACCAATTTTACTTTTATTATTTGTTTGTTTGTTTGTTTGTTTGTTTGTTTGTTTGTTTGTTTCAGATTTGTGACCAGCCCTTCCTCCTCACCAAAGGGAGTGAAAGGCAGCTCTTGACAACAGATAAGTAGCAAAAAAAAGGTATACATCACATTTTTTAAAAGAAATATGTTTTGAAATGTTCTGTACAGTGTTTTGTTCCTTCTTTGTGTCACTTTTTACAGAATTGTAAAAAACAACAACAGTTGAGGCAGCGAAGGCACATCTGAATAAAGAGCAACGACCAATTTTCAAGACTTGCATCATTTAATGTAAAAGTCCTTTCTTATTTTGACTTGGACAAGGATGTGATTTACAAAGCCCTCTTAATTGCACGGCATTGCTATAATCCTCTACCGCCATCTTGTGGCAATCTTTAATATCATTTAGTAATATCCGTCCGCCAGACAACAGGATAACATGAAGACATGCAGATCTAGATGTAGTTGGTGTGGCGCGGGATAACTTTGATTTTAATACACACACATACACACAATTGTTTTGAAACATTTACGTTTTAAACTATTATCAACAGCCCACAAGCCTGGCAGTCAAAGACAGAGACTGAAACTGTCTATCAGAGTTCGAGCCCAATTACTCAGAGCCTGAAAAGGAAACTCTCAAGCATTCTCTAGTACAGTATTTTTAAAAATGATAAATGCCTGTGCTCTGAACAAAGAAACCTCAGCCAGTCTTTAATTCTGAACAATACAGCCCCTCCCCATCCCAAAAAGTTTACAGAAGTTAAGGTTGGCATCCGTCTTTCTCAGGAAACAATGAAAAAAATGCACTTTTGGGGGTGAGGTCAAGCTGTTGGAAGGTTGCAGTGCCTGCTGTGGCTGTAGAGACTGATGCAGGAGAGACATGTTTTATTGCAGCTGGGGCAGGTGAAGGCATTTGGTTGTGCTGCTGCAGATGCACCATGGCGTTCCTTCTCTCTGCACTCCTCCCAGCGATCATTTCTCTTCTGGCCACTGCTATGGATACAAGACTTGACTGCCTGTCTCCAGGCACTGCAGTCATCTGCAAGGGTTGCCCCCACATGGCAGGGTTAATGTTGCCAGCTTTCATGTCACGTTTGCAGGCATCTTTATAATCAGTGCTATTTTTCTGGAAAAAGAGGCTCCAGAACTCACCCTTGTTCTCTTACAATGGCAATGGCACCCACCTGAGAGGTGCTGGAATTCAGTTCCAGTGAGTTCCGGCTGAAAAAGCCCTGTTTATAATGCAGATTTGGTCTGCTAATTGGCCCGGTGCCTGAAACCAGCTCCCTGTAGAGCACGTCTTTGTAGATCCTGTGGACATGACCATGTCACTGAGACGGAGTGCAAATGTGCTGGGAATGTGTACTTAGGAGAAGATGAAGAAGAGGAGGAGGAATTTGGATTTGATATCCCGGGCAGCAGCTGGAGAGCGGCTCCTCCAGCGGGGAAGAGGTGGAGGCTCCAGGCACAGCACTGCCTCAGCGAAGCGGGTGAGGGTGGCGAACTGATGCCGGGAGGAGCTGCATCCAGCCTCCGCCTCTTCCCTGGTGCCCTCCAGAACTTGGCACCCTGGCGCCCCACGCCACTTGCCTCTATGGGCAAGACACCCCAGGATGCTGGACTAGATGGGCCACTGGCCTGACCCAACAGACTCATCTGATGCTCTTAATGTCTCCCCCACCCATCTCCAAGTTGAAGCCTGAATTGAGTTGACTTAAGCAGAGCAGACTGAAAATGAAAGCACAGAAGCAACTTTGAAACATGAATGGCATGATAGTTTAGAGTAGAGGCAGATTTAGGGCAACCCTTGCAGTTCCTCTGCACTGGGTGCCAAGCCTAGGGGGTACTGTAGGGCATCACAACTCTGTCATAGTGAATTGAGCAGAACAGAAGGTGAGAAGGTGAGAAGGTGAGAAGGTGAGAAGGCGAAGAAGAAGAAGAAGAAGAAGAAGAAGAAGAAGAAGAAGAAGAAGAGGAGGAGGAGGAGGAGGAGGAGGAGGAGGAGGAGGAGGAGGAGGAGGAGTTTGGATTTGATATCCCACTTTATCACTACACGAAGGAGTCTCAAAGTGGCTAACAATCTCCTTTTCCCTTCCTCCCCCACAACAAACACTCTGTGAGGTGAGTGAGGCTGAGAGACTTCAGAGAAGTGTGACTAGCTCAAGGTCACCCAGCAGCTGCATGTGGAGGAGCGGAGACGTGAACCCGGTTCACCAGATTCCGAGTCCACCACTCTTAACCACTACACCACACTGCTCTCTCACATCTTTGGAATTCTGTTTTGCCATGTGATACCCCAAATCCTCCTGACGCAGCGGATGGGGATGGCATTGAGGCATCGCACCTGACATTTAAGATCATTTTGTTTTGTTGTTATCAGGGGGGAAAGGAAAGGCCGAGAATTGCCCCGTTATGGCAGAGCCAATAGGTTTTGGCCCCCAGTAGCCTATTCTGACCAGTCTCAGATAATGTTCAAAGAAAGGGTTAAGATGGCCTAGCAAGCATCAGTTGGCTTGATGTTGCTCACCAGCAGCCAACATCAGTTCTAACCACCATTGGTGTAAGCCAGTGTTTTGTGTTGTAATGGCCAAAGACGGAAGTGTGTCCCCTAATCAGGGCCGGATTTAGATGAAGAGAGGCCCTAGGCTACTCCACTTCTGAGGCCCCTCCCCAACCCCCACCCTCACAACTAGAAGTAAATGGAAGTATGTTATAAACAAAACTGAGTGACAGTTATTAACAAAATTGCCGGCAGGGCGGAGGCCTGGGCAGGCTGGAGGCAATTGGAGCAATTGGGCCAAATTGGGCCCCGCGGGCTGCTCCTAGGGGGCCCCTGCACCAGGGCAATCTAGAAGGATTTTATTTATATCTATAAGATTTTGCAGACTTTGGCTGTGAAACTGGGGCCCTACAAAAACACAACAAGAAGTTGGTCCCCACTGGCTAGCCCTGAGTCCAATAGTTGCTGGGCCTGAGTTGCCCTGCCCTTCCATGAAGTCTTAGGTTTGCAATTTTGGGAGAGGGGAGACTGCCTGCTGGAGAGTGGGCAGGCTGGCGAGGCCCCCTAGATTTAGAGGCCCTAGGCTTCAGCCTACCTAGCCCATACATAAATCCGGCACTGCCCCTAAGCCAGTATTACATCTTTTTTGTGGCAGCACTTTCTAGGCAGTACATTTGGTTGATGTTAAAACCAAGGGCTTTTCAGGGTGATGCAGAGGGTGCTAACAGGATCTAGAGAAGGAAGTGTGACAGATGCCCCGAGTTTTTCTACCTCTGTCTGAGCAAATGACAAATGAAATGGAATAGGTCCCAAACCTCATTGCTGGGATAGCAAACTTTCCTCAGCCAGATTCAAATCCAGCTCTCTATGTTACACACAAGCAACCCAAGAAACGCTTAGCTTTCTTATAACTAAGCCTTAAGAGCTTCTACAGTATCTGTGGTAAGCAATAAATCTTTAGAACGAACAACACTTACCTCACCATCCAATGTAAAGAATAATTGGCAATATAAATTGGCAATTAAAACTAGCCAATAAAGAACACCATGACCTAGCAGAAACCCATCTTTTTAGGGACATCATTACCTAATGAAATTCCCGTCCTGTGAGCAGTCTGGCCACTGCATTCTGCACTAGAGACAGCTTTTGGACCAGATCCAAGGGCAGCTGCATGTAAAATGTGTTGTAGTAATCAAGGCATGAGGTTACTGGTGCATGGACAACTGTGGTAAGGCTATCCCAGTCCAGGAACGGTCACAGCTTTTTGATATTATAATTATTTGCGACCATTTCCAGTATTTTTTACTTGCTACATTTATTGTTCAGTTGATACATTGTGTGCCACTTTGAACCACCCCACTTCCTCTTTTCTCCCTTTCTGGCACTATCCTGGAAGAAAACCCAATGTAAATAAGTCAGAAATCAAATCGTTATAACAAAAGAAGAAAAACACTATGCAAAATCGCATAGAAAAGTTTTCTGCTCTACAGCACCATCTGGTGTTGCATGTTTAAATGCATTCAAAATGCTGTTTATTGACTAATGTAAGCTGAGTCCCCACTTACATGAAGAAGAAAGAAAAGCTACTTTATTTTGTCTTAAAATAAAATAAAGGCATTTCTACCCCACTTTTCCTGCGTAATTCAAATCTTAGAGCAGAGTGAAAAACAAAGCCTAAAATGGTATTAAATACAAAAAGCCTAATTTTTAAAAAAACAAAAAACAAAAAATCATGTATCTGATTGTCAGAAAAATTATTCCATGGAGAAATCCTGAAAGCATGATGAAAGACAGTTTTACAGCCCTTCCAGGTTGTTAGCAAGAGAATTAATTCCTTATAGAGAACATTGTAGATGACCAGCAGGTTCACACATTCAGTTTTTGAGATTTGAAGACAAGATTTTTAGCTGGACTTGGCTTCCCTTCAGGCGTTAACGGAATCTGACAGTTTTGCTCACAGTTCTGAGCAGCTTAGGCAGAAGCTTCCTGCACTGAAGATGTTATTATATCATCACACCTTATATGGGCAGCGGCCTCCTAAACCACCCTGATACGTTGACATCATGGTGTCACACTGTCACAGAAAGCCTTTGGACAGGCCTACTCTGTCAGGGGAGCCTCTGGAGCCCTAGGAAAGTTCTAGTTTTTAGCCAAATCGGCCAATGGAAGTGGGGTACCCAAAATTCAAACAGTCCCTGGGCTCCATAGCAGAATTTGTGGAGCAGGAGAGGGCTGTGACCTTGGTGTCCTACTCGTGGGCCTCTCCTAGGCATCTGGTTGGCCACTGTAGGAAACCAAACACTGGAATGGATAAGCCTTGGGTCTGATCCAGCAGGGCTCTTCTTACATTAATAGGACATCCAAGAGAGAGAGAGAGAAATCCAGGTTCGCTAAACTCTCACTAGACCAGCCTAGGAATTTCCCCTGATGTCTGGCTCCAGCTGCCTTCGGAAACATAAGGCAAGGCTTCAGCTGGGGCACAAACCTTCATGTACACAAAATGGAGCCTTTTCTAAACGACTGCATTAAGCCAATATTTGCGTGCTTACTATATATAGCTCATCGGCACTGAAAATACATCTCTTTTCATAGTGCAGGTGCTTAGGCAATTAGAAGCACGTTACACAGAATCAAGCCATGGCGTGGAGGAGATGGGAACGAACAAAGCCTTTTTAAAATGGCTGACACCGCTCTTTCTCCCTCCCCGCCAGATTTCCTGGCTGTTCTGCTCTCAACGCTTCTGAAGTCTGAACTTACAGAGGCCGAGGGCTTCCGTGAGGCGAGAGAGAGGTGCAGATTTTTGTCAGAAAAGGAAATGGAAGAGATGTTACTCAACCTGTGCTGCGAGATCGCTAAATCTCCCAGCTTGTTTTATAGTGGAGGAGCAGCCAAGCAGGAAATTGCTAATGCAAAGTATGGAGGGGAGACTCGCATGACAAGGGGATGCTGGAGAAGGGGAGAGGAAGCAGGAGACTTTGAACAAGGAACTTCGTCATCTCCATACACAATGAAGAAGGGAACTGGAAGAAGACAGTGCACATAAGGGATGGGAAGGGACCATGGGGGCAGGGAATAGCATCCCTTCCAAAATAATGCCTCTTGACCCTGTTCTTGTATATCCCACTTTGGAGAAGTTTAATCATCTAATGAGACAGAGTGGTATTGTATCTCTGTAACTATCTGCTGCATTGTATTAAGGAAAGAGGAGAAATGTGTTGAGTCAGTCTGCAATTTAAAGCCTAATTCACTGGCCAGGACTACATAGTAATCAGAATGCATCTATCAATCAGATCACACGTTTCTCTGAATGTTGCGATGCAGTTTTGATTCTGTGCCCCCACTCCCCAAAAGCACAGGAAAATGCATACTTTGCGAGGAAAGGTGTAGAATTTAAATGCAAACTTTTCATGTTTAAAAAAACAAATCTGTGGGGAAAATGGGACACGATGGAGCTGCAAGGGAACACACCAGAACAAACTGATCCAGAATGGGAAAAGGCCAGTCTGTTTGTGCTAGGCATATTAGACTTACCACACTGCTTCTTAGTCTGAAATCTGAAAGTGATGACAAATTATTAGAATTTCATTTTATACTAAACCAAATTTGTAGATAGCTCACCGTTCAACCCTAAATAATCTAAATGGCATTTATTTATGTAAAGAAGACAGGCTTAGAAATGATTTCAAGAGGTGTGAGGGATAGCGAGTGCTCTCCTAAAATATTCCCTTCTACACCAGTCTCTCTGCCTCTGCTTTCCAGTCAAGAGTATACATTATTTGTATGCAATGCAATGCATACAATGTGTGCAATGCAAAATCCTTGCTCCCTTTAACAATGGTCTCTGTAAGGTGACCTGTCAAAAATGGAAAAAAAACCCAAGCTACCTTCTCTTACTTCCTGATTGGTTAAAGTTTGGGAAATGGATGGGTGACTTTATTAGATTTAGAAGAGGCTGACAAAAAGGCAATCAGGTCATTGAAAAATAGAGTTTATTTGTATTTTATCGGAACAATAAAGCACAAGATCAAATTAATCTAAGTTCTTTACACAGAAGACACAGCTATAGTATAACATAGTATGATAGAATATAATCCACCTTGTTCTTGCAAAATCTTTCCATAAACTTAGAGTAATTGAAATATAAACATAACAATTTTTTCCTAGTCTCTTTGTACCCATAAAAAACAGAACAATTACACCATTCCATATAAATGAAGATGAGCTATTAGATTGTTATCGTAAATCTGTAAGTGGTTCTGTAAGTTTATATGATTATTTTATCTGTGGATCTGTTGTATATCTTTCTGCTTATAACAATATTTTGTATATTTTGCACAAAAAGTTGTTGGTTTTTTTAATGGACTTTGCCACCCCTTTGTTCCAACAAACTAATTTTCCTATAGCTGCTCTTTCCACTAATGGGTTATTGTTGTTGCATTGCCCGTGTTTCAGCATGTTGCTTTATATAGCAATATATTTGGCTTACCACTAGGCAGAGGGAGGAAAATGCCTTGGGCAGTGAATTGTGTTGAACAGAGAGCACTGGCAAGACTACAGCCATGTGGGTTGCTGTCCGGTGCTCCTTTTACCTTGCTGTACTCAGATGCAACAGACGATGCTGTCCAATCTCCAATATTTAAGGCTTCCCATTGGCATCTGATTGGCCACTGTGAGAACAGGATCAGGGTCGTCTTAAGTATATCCAGCGCCATGGTGCAAAGATCCCTCCAGTGGCGCCCCCCCCCATTTCCCAGAGTTGCCGACCTTTCTACGGCACTGCCAGCAACTTTGCAGGGCTCGAGGAGACGGGCAGCGGCTGGAGGGCGGCTCCTCCGGCGGGGAAGAGGTGGAGGCTCCAGGCGTGGCACTGCCTCAGTGAGGTGGGTGAGGGCAACGAGCTGATGCCGGGAGGCACCGCATCCGGCCTCCGCCTCTTCCCTGGCACCCTCCAGAACTTGGCGCCCTGCCGCCCCACACCACTTAACTGAGAGGTGCTGGAATTCAGTTCCAGTGAGTTCCGGCTGAAAAAGCCCTGTTTATAGTGCAGATTTGGTCTGCCGATTGGCCCGGTGCCTGAAACCAACTCCCTGTAGAGCACATCTTTGTGGATCCTGTGGACATGACTATGTCACTGAGACAGAGTGCAAACATGCTGGGAATGTGTACTTGGGAGAAGATGAAGATGAAGAGGAGGAGGAGGAGGAGGAGGAGGAGGAGAAGTTTAGATTTGATATCCCGCTTTATCACTACCCTAAGGAGTCTCAAAGCGGCTAACAATCTCCTTTTCCCTTCCTTCCCCACAACAAACACTTTGTGAGGTGAGTGGGGCTGAGAGACTTCAAAGAAGTGTGACTGGCCCAAGGTCACCCAGCAGCTGCATGTGGAGGAGCGGAGATGCGAACCCTGTTCACCAGATTACGAGTCTACCGCTCTTAACCACTACACCACACTGGCTCTCTGGTGGAGGTGCCAAATTTTGGGCTCAATCAGGGTGCCACTGAAATTTGAGAGACTAAAGTCTGCCCCTGTTTGGAGGCTGAAACCATGGTTTAGCATGATGTGTATACTCTGCCTCCATGGTCAGAGGCAGGTATGCTTCTGAATACCGGTTGCTGGAAACCACAGGAGAGGAGAGTGGTACTGTGCTCAGAGCCTGTTTGTGGGCTTCTGTAAGGGGCTGGACTGAGGAGAAATGGTGGGAGCCACCCCTCTCTTCTCCTGAACCTTCCCAAGGGCAGGAGGACAGTATTGATTTAGAACAGTGGTTTGCAGAGGGGCATAGTTCAGAAGGGAAAAGCTGGGAAATACTAGGTGAGGAACAGTATTTGAACACCAGGAAAGAGACAGCTGGCAGATTCAGTGTCCTTGGACTCCCCTTCGCCTAGGACTAACTAGACAGGCTCTGAGAGTGATAGAACAGAAAGCTCAGAGGCAACAAACTCAAATTACATGACGTAGGAGTGACGTAGATTAATGGGGATGGAGGGGGTGAACCTTAACTGGGAGCAATGCCATTTTAGAGAGAGATTCATTCCTTTGTCTCTCGCTGTGATTATTAAGAACTATCTAGTAAGAGCGCTCCTTTCATTTGAACTGCTTAATTACTGCCACTGGGGGAGGGATCCATTTCCCTGAAGCCTGACAGCTTCCCATAGACACTTGGCTGGTCATTGTGAGAACAAGAAGGTGGACTAGATGGGCCACTGGATTGATCCAACAGGCTCTTCTCATGCTCTTAAAGAAGATTCAATGGTCCATCTATTTGGATTCTGTATGTGGAATAGAGAAGTAGTCCTTTGACTCAAGCAGCAAAAAAATGTCTTGGGAGCCATTGAGAGCCAATGTGGTGCAGTGGTTAGTGTCGGAACAGGACATGGGTTCAAATCCCCACTCAGTCCCAAAGCTGACCTTAGGTGACCTTGGGGCAGCCTGCTTCTGGGCCTAACCTACCTCACAGAGTTGTTGTGAGCAGTGCTATGCCTGGCATACATAACACTAGTTGTTTGTCTTATTCTGTGCAGCCACTCTGGATGCTACCACTCTTCCAGGAAATGCTAAACAGTGTCAACTGAGTTGCCAACAAGAGGGGTTCTTATCAAGTGTAAAGGGGGATGCAGGCAGTGTTTCGAATAAGGCAGGGAAAATGTCTGATGTGGCAAGAGCAAAGTCCTCCTGGCAAAGGTGAGGTGCGCAAATAGAAAATGCATGCGAGTTGATGGCAAGGTGTGGGGTGGAACCAAGGAAAGGCCACTGTAAAAAAATGGGGAGCAGGGAAGGCCCAGAAGCAGGGACTGGCAGAGAAGAAAGAGAACATGAGGAAAGACATCTTTTGATGTCCAACCGCAGAAGGCTCAAAATCGAAACACCTGTTGCACCACCGTGTATCGGCAGATAGGGAATGAGATGGCAAGCAAAGGTGGAGAGGAAAGTGACATCATGCAAGGAAAATTAGGTGGGAGAAATAATAATAATAATAATAATAATAATAATAATAATAATAAATTTTATTGATACCCCTCCCTCCCTGGCCCCAGTCGGGCTCAGGGCAGCCAACATCAGTAAAATTACAATAGAAACATAATGGGAGGGGGGGGAGAAAAGAACAGAAAAACAATTTAAAATACAGGTTAAAATGAAATTTAAAATGCAGCCTCATTTTAAAAGTAGCCCATAGATCAAAACCGTATGGGGAGGGAAGACATAAGGGTCAGACTGAGTCCAAACCAAAGGCCAGGCGGAACAGCTCTGTCTTGCAGGCCCTGCAGAAAGATCGAAGAAGAAAGGTGCCTGGGAAATATGGAACCACTTAAAGAGATTAGCAGTGCCTGGGATGAGCTATCCAGTGTTTTAGATGCCATCATCAATTTGGGAAGGAGAAACACACCTCCATCCTATTGAGATGAAATAAAAGCTGTAGTGGGTGGAAGGGGAAATGGCCAAGAAGTTTACGGCTGGTCTGTGTGTGGGCCATGACTTCTGCGTGGGTGCAGAAGCTCAGCTTTCACTAGAAATTCAAGTTTCTAGAACCCATGGCTCTGTATATATGTTTAAAAGTGGGTGGGCGGGTGTCTGTAACCCAAGGTACCACTGTACAAGAAAGGTCACGAGCAAGGACATAATTTAATAAATAGGTTATATAAAAGAGGCAATGAAAGTCTTTAAAATGCTTATTGTACTTTGGTAAACATAAGCATTGGCGGGCTAGATTTTGCTCTTTCAGCTTAATTCTCTTAACACAGAAAGGATCAGCATTCTTCGTAACTTCTGTCTAGCATCCTTTATGTGTTAAAAGCCTTTCCTGAAATGCATATTAAAGGATTATGCGAGTCAAAGGTATATTTGCTGGAACCACAGCATGAACCCTCAGCATAAGAAAATTATATGCTACGCCAAAGTGTTGGACTCCAGCCTTCCTAAAGAAGAGACACCCTCTTTGTACAGCCTGACAAATATTCTTTGGTTTGCAATCACAATTTGCTTCTTTGCCTAGCAGCACTGAGCGATTGCCTCCCAGCACCCTCACCTTCAGACTGCATGGACATTATCCCTGAGTCATGCAAAACAAAACAAAACAAAACAAAAACACTAGCCACATTTAAAAGAAGCCTGGCCCAAATGCAAGCAATTATATAAATCTTCTCCAGAAACAAAGGGAGGTGGGGATGAAAAAGAGTTTGCTTTGGCAGCTATTCAAGCTTGCTTCCAGAGAAAAAATACAAACCTAACTAGGAGGCGGCAAGTAGTTAGTCTTTGCCCTCAGCCACCCTCTCATAGGTCTGGTCTCTTCAGTCAAACATGACCCAGCCATATTTCTCAGCTTTGTTACCAAACCTCTTGGGCACTGACAGAGAGTCACTGCTGGCATTGGTTCAAGACTGCTTCCCGTGCCATCTTCAAACCTGAGGGTAGTGTGCTGTTGTGAACCGTAAAAGCAGCAGGAGGATAAAACTCTACATGCTTTCTTGAGAGGACATAAATCAAGATAACAACAATAATAGTAAGTTTTCCCCAAGATCTCTTTATCACTCTTGGGCAACTCCCTCCCAGAACTTCTATGCATCAGTAATCATTTCTCTGGAATTTATATGGCCAGAAATGCAAGAGAATCCATCTCTCTCCATCTATCATTTCTAGGACTGAGTATATAATCTACAGTGGGCAAATGTTGTTCAGCAAAGAACTCGGTTTATAAGAAGCTGCGGCCGATCCTACACATTTGCTGATATAGGCAGGGCAATCCCGGTATGGAATGTTTTATTTGTTAGGACTCTCAGCTCCACCTCGCCCAGAAATCAATTACAGAGAAAATGCTTCTGGACTGCGTATGTATTTTCGTAATCAATAGAGCACCATGTCTGCCACTTCTATTGAATTGGGTTTACAAAGCTCTTTTGTTCTCACCTGCCTCTAAGAGAAATCACTCATGGCATCCTGGATCTCTGCTCACATAGACTGCATGAATCAAAAAGGTAAAGCATTCAGTCTCCGGGGAGGGTGCCAGCTGCCTCATTGATTCAACACAGCTCTCGGCCAATTCTGAAGGAGCACTGGCATGATTTCCAGAGAGAGCTATATAATAAGGGTCCATTAGGCTTGCTGTTACCAAGCAGAAATAGACTGTCTGGTCCGGAACAAAGAAGAAGTCCCTAGCAGGAGCTTGGCTGTCAGCACCTGCGTGTGTGTGTTTGTGTGTGTGTATATAGTGAAGGGCACCATCTTGTGCCAAAAGCATTGGGTCCAAAAAGAAAAGATCTGGAGGGAAAGCGATTCCACCACCCCTCCAATCTAAGAAGAAGTTCAGAAAAATAATGCTTTTCCCTCACCATGATTCACTGTTCTCTGTTAAGAGTTACTTACACACTTTTATTTGTTTGCTTGTTTATTTGTTTGTTTGTTATTTCATTTCTTAATTGGTTCCTATGAAGCATCTCAAAGCAATTTCACAATACAATATAAACCATATACAAAGTACAGTAATTGCAAACGTAAAAACAATTAAAACAATTGCATGTATAAAATCAGGTGTGGGTGTAACAATTTCAAATAAATTCAGATGTTGACCAGGATAGAGGATACACTGCTAATGACATATTAAAAACCTAATCAGCCAAAATGAAGAATCAAAGAGATATTACTTGAGATACCAGCATTGTTGCTCTGCGTGTGCTTTTCTCTAGTTTATCATCTTTATCGTAAGAGCCCTGCTTGCTCAGGGCATTGGCCCATCTAGTTTAGCATCCTGTTCTCACAGTAGCCAACCAGATGCCTGTTAGAATTCCTGCTCCTTGGCTGCAGTCATGGGATTGTTGTCTTTCACATGACGTGCTATGTTTTGACTCCACAAAGTGGGAAGTGACGGAGACAGGATGTTTGTGTTACTGTGTGTCCCATGAAGTGGGATTATTGTCCTTTGTTCCATCTCTTTGCTGTCTGATGCTAGAGAGAGCGGGAGCCATGTTGCAGTGCTCCATGTGTGTTTATATGTAAATAAAGTAGATTAGCCAAAATGCTGAGTTGCTGAGGTATGTTACGCGAACTGCGAAGACTCTACCAATCCCTAAGGTTGCCGGTGTTGGTTGGCATTGGTCGCCGTGATGTTCGGGCTGAAGAAAGCTTCTGAAGCTCCCAAACGATTGACCAAGAGGGAGAGAACATGCCAGTCAGGCATGTGTCTCTGCCAGGGTCCTACTCGAATGTAGGCTGAGCTCCTGACAACAATGCCTGTTAGCAGGACCTGACCACAAGAGCACTCTGCCCTCCTGTGGCTTCCAGACACTGGCATTCAGGCACATACTGCCTCCAACAGTTTCTCTCCTTTTGCTTGTAACAATTAAAAGACAAATGACCACTGGCAATGAGAACCTTACAAGAGGTTGCCTCCTTTGTTCTTCCGCCCATTGGTTTCTGAACATTGCTAGCCTGAGATGTTTGCTGCAGGCGAGCGGTGCTAAATATGGATCCCTGGAATCTGCCAGGGTGTGTGTTTTTTTCAAAATCGATGCTTGGGCTGACTTTTAGCCTCTCCCATCTGGCTATGTGTCACAAGAGCTTGATGTGATATGCTTGAACTGCAACATCAAAGAGAGCTGTCTAGGAAGGAATGAGATAGGGAATAAGATAGCCATGACCCTTCTCAACCAAAATGCAGATTTTCCCATTGCCCTCCTTATCCCAATAAAAAAAAGAGTATCAAATGCACACAACTGTTCTTTTTCTTTTTCCTTTAACTACTTCCTACAAACAGAAGCACACCATATCCTGATGCTCTTGTTGCAAATGCAAGGCCAAAACATGGGAGGAAGTGGTCAGGAATGAATAAACCCCAGAAGTTCTGTTCTGGTTTTATGAATGAATAACGTGTGTAAAGATGAGTAGCTAATACAGTGGTGTTACCTCCTTCCGCCCACAATGCCCCGTGTGCCCCACCTCTGTGAAGGTGTGAAGAGGGCTTCTAAGCTATGTGCTTTTTCTCTTCCTTCTCCTCTACACAGTAATGCTTTGAAATACCAGTTGCTGGAAACCCTAGGAGATGAGAGCTCTTGTGCTCAGCAGTGGCGTAGCGTGGGGGTGCAGGGGGGGCAGCCGCACCGGGCACAACATCTGGGGGGGTGCACTCACACTTGCAGCTCTCTGCCCCCTGCTAAAATACATGGGTTAGGGGGCGCAAATTACTTGCCTTGCCCCGGGTGCTGACAACCCACGCTACACCACTGGTGCTCAGGTACTGTTTGAGGGTTCCTCATGGGCATCTGGTTGGTCACTGTGAAGATGCTGGTCTAGATGGGCCACAGTGAAGATGCTGGACTATGCAGCCTAGGACCCACGTACCTAGGGGAACGCCTCTCCTGGTATGCCCCACAGAGGACCTTTAGGTCCACAACTAACAACATTTTGGAGGTCCCTGGTCACAAGGTGGTTAGATTGGTCTCAGCTAGGGCCAGGGCCTTTTCAGTACTGGCCCCGACTTGGTGGAACGCTCTGTCACAAGAAACTAGGGCCCTGCGGGACTTAACATCTTTAAGCAGGGCCTGCAAGACAGAGCTGTTCCGCTTGGCCTTTGGTCTGGACTCAGTCTGACCCTTATGTTTCCCTCCCTTATGGTCTTGATTTATCAGCTGCTTTTAAAATGAGGCTGCATTTTAAATTGCATTTTAAATTGGGTTTTTTCCCCCTATTATGTTTTTGCTGTGATTTTATTGGTGTTAGCCACGCTGAGCCCGGCTCTGGCTGGGGAGGGTGGAGTATAAATAAAAAAAAATTATTATTATTAAATTTATTATTGTCCTGTCCCAGCAGATTGTTCTTATGTTCTAACTGTTATTGCAAACTTGAGCTCACTAACTTGTGAGGGGGGTGTACTTTAGAACACTTTGCCCAAGCCCCCTTCAAAACCTGCAGTAGCCCTGTCTAGGGTAAGATAATTATAATGCATTTACCCTGTCCAGCACCTTGGGGCGGGGCAAGCAACCTGAGGCCCTCCAGATGGTGTTGGAATCCATCTCCCATTAGTCCCAGCCAGCATAGCCAATGGGCAGGGAATGATGGGATATGTAGTCCAGCAACATTTAGAGGACCACAGGTGCCTCACCCCTTCCCTGGGAGATGGACAGGCTACAACTGCATTTTTAAAAAAATGTGTTTCTCTTATTCTGGCTGTTATCCAATGTACAAACCCATTCAGAACCGGACTGAAGCAAAGTAAATCACAGAGAAAGAGAGAGAGGGAAATCATCTTAAAATGGAAAGTGTCGGAGTCTGTTTTTCAGGCCCAGCTGTGTGAGCCTGACTCATTAATAATCTCATCACTCTTCCGATATTGTTCCTGAAATCACTTCTTGAACATTTCCATGAAAACAGTTTTTTTCCCCTCTTCCTATTTCGGCACATGGGACACTTTTATTAAAGGAGGCACTTATTTAAGCTTAGTCTTCTGCTTCTATTTATAACCCATTGAAAACGAGTTGGAAGAAGCACGTGCTTTCCTTCTCTCACAGTCCATGGCTGGTCCCCAAGGAGCGGAAGGAGAGGAACGGCATGGAAAGATGTGGGGATCAGCTGATGGGCCAGGGCTGGGGGGCAAGGAATAGACCGTGTCTCAGTTACAGAGCAACGGCTTGGCAGGCAGAAGAGCACAGCATCTCTGTTTAAAATAAGGGTGCTGGTGGACTCAGTCCCAGCTGGAATGGGAAAATGGAGGGGAATGATGGGCGTTTGGGGTGTGACAGCAATTGAAGGGCCATGGGATGTCCACCTCTGATTTAAAGGGGTTTTAGGTACCAAGCAGGGAATAACCACTGTCTGAGCCCTTGGAAAAACCCCATCAAGGTAGACTGTCCTGGACTAGATCCTAAAATACATGCTGCATTATAAAGGACTATAGAAATCCAATCTGAGTAGATTATTTCTGTAACCACTGGATCTATTTGACTTTCAGAAAATATCTGAAGGCCTGTTCAGGGAAGTTTTTAATGGTTGATGTTGTACTGTGTTTTTAATATTTTGTTGGGAGCCACACAGAGTATCTGGGGAAACCCAGTCAGATGGGCAGCATATAAATAATAAAGTTATTGTTGTTCTTATATTGGGGAGTGACTTTCTGGTCAGCAGCAGCAAGCGGTCAATAATAATATAATATAATAATAATAATTCATTATTTATACCCTACCCATCCGGCTGGGTTTCCCTAGCCACTCTGGGGATTAAAAATGGATTAAAAATGGAAGACATCAAACATTAAAAACTTTCCTAAACAGGGCTGCCGTCAGATGTCTTCTAAAAGTCAGATAGTTGTTTATTTCTTTGACATCTGATGGGAGGGTGTTCCACCGAAAAGGCACTGCAGCTCTGCATGGGATGGAGGGTGAAAACAGTGGGTAATGGACAGAGGCACTGGCTCCTAGGGGCTGAAGCATCAGTGCCCCCCAAATGTGGGGGATTTTGAGGGAGCTGGGCCCCCTCAATGTTCAGAAGGCATTTGGCTCCGCCCCCTGGCTTCTCACACATTACACACACCATGCAAGGGCATCGTATCAGCTTCATCATCCTGAGAAGCTGGCGCCTCTGGTGATGGGCAAGAGCAGGGGTCAACAAACTTTTTCAGCAGTGGGGCAGTCCACTGTCCCTCAGACCTTGTGGGGGGGGCGGACTATATTTTTTTGGGGGGGGAATGATGCAAGAGCACCACGAGCCCCAGTGGCTGCCTACCTGTGTCTTGCGAGCGGCAGGGGCTGGCAGCAGAGGGACAATGAGCGGTGATTGAAAGGGCTCCGGAGAGTGGCTGCTTTAAATGGCTGCTGCTCGAGCACTGCTGCTGCTGGCACCAACAAAGCCTAGCTCCCTTCCTCCTGTAGGCAGGGCGGGGAGAAGCCAGGAGGAGGGAGGGAGGAAACACCACCACTGCCATGTGAGAGAGAGGGAAACAACCTGTGCGCGCTGATGATCCGCGCAGCAATTCCTGGACCATCCACGGGCCGGATCCAGAAGGCAATTGGTCTTGATCCTGCCCCTGGGCCTTAGTTTGCTGACCCATGGCTAGAGCATGGGTAGGCAAACTAAGGGCAGGGGGCCAGATCTGGACTAATCGCCTTCCAAATCCAGCCCGCGGAGGGTCCTGTAATCAGTGTGTTTTTACATGAGTAGAATGTGTCCTTTTATTTAAAATGCATCTCTGGGTTATTTGTGGGGCATAGGAATTTGTTCATTTCCCCCCAAAAAATATAGTCCGGCCCCCCACAAGGTCTGAGGGACAGTGGACCAGCCCCCTGCTGAAAAAGTTTGCTGACACCTGGGCTAGAGGCATTGATCCGCCACCCTGGTAACCAACCACTTGAGGCAAGCAGCTCACTTTAGCTTATAAGTGAGCTGACCTTGTTCACACAGCAACATTTTATTGCAGCTTGTCCTTATCATTACTATTTATGTAACAATAGTAGATGAAATAAGGAACGCTTCCAACAATACATGAATCTCTGACCCAGAAATGAATGTTTTGATAGCCTGTCATGTGATATTGCACTCCAATGACAGATAAAGGGAGACAGTGATTTAATTTATTGCATCAGTAAAGATATTAATTTAATTTATCTCTGTTGATTATTATTGCCATCAAGAAAAGTGCATGTTCTAAAAAGGGAGTTAAGCAGATAACTGAATTATGTTTCCGTTTCAGGGGAAATAAAGGGTTGGAAATGACAAATGGAACTTCTTTAGGACAATTTGGAGGGCTCAGAAAATGAGTAATTCTTTTCATAAAATACGCTGATTTCTGTCTCATTTTCAAACCCTTTTAAGAAGTATTTCAGAAACTCCGGCTTAGCAATAGAGAGAAATGGCATACACAGTTTTGGCTCATCAGGCTTCAAGCAGCCTCACTTAATACTAAGAACTTTATTAAGTTGGCGTTTCTGCTGAAGATCAGGAGAATGTTTCAAAGATAACACGAAGAAACAGTGACTGCAAAGCAGACTGTGAAGAGTTGTTTCCTCTAAGAAATAATATGCTCTAATTAATTTCAGAAGTTACATTAAAGTTACTCTGGGGATGGCTTGAACTTAGAAAAATTATGACGCTAATTAAATTCCCCGCACATACATTTGGATTATAAAGGTAGGGCTTTAAAAATGTCACTTTTAATTTCTCCATTCTTCTTTTTACAGATCTGCAATGAGACATTGTAGTCCTGGTGGGCTATCGTGGCTGTTTGAGTGAATCACCCTTTGAGAGTCATCTCCCCTAATACATAGGCAGCCCAAGGGCTGTTTTGAGTTTTACACTGCGGGAGGCATGGTGAATGCACACAAATTACTTGTGCTTTCCTGCATACCCACTAATAATGTTAACACCAAATTGCTGACTCACGCATCTCAACATGATTCTCTCAAAGTGACCTGAAGTGATCTCTGGAGCACCTGGATCTGACTGTGGGTGAGATCCATGCGCCAGCAATCTGGATTTTACTATTTGATGAGCATTTACACAGAGAGAGAGAGAGAGAGAGAGAGCGCTAGTGAATCTCAGCTCCTCAATATTGTGCCTGGTACAATATAACATTTGAACTGGCTCTGATGCCCAAGCAAGAGAAGCACAAGTCAGACATGGGACAAAATGCTACAGCAGGGGTAGCCAACAAGGTGCCCTGATGTCAGGGACTGGACTCAAGGGGGTGAAAAGGAGGAGAAGGAATGGTGGAGATCACACACACCCCTTCTCCAGACACTGCAGGAGAAGAGGGAGACAGCCTTGAATTACAGCAGGGGCTTGAGGGGTTTGAGGAAAGTCACAGCTCAGAGAGAGAGAGAAACTGAAAAGTTGGGAAGTGTTAGAAGAAGTGGGGGGAACTGCAGCCAGGAACCAGATGACACGTTGTCACTGGAAAGTATTTCTGATCCCCCTTCTCCCAGAATGTGGTATTCGTTAAGAGTACAGAAACAAAGGACTCAAAGACATTTGGCCATGAGTAGCTACCATAAGGGAAGATGCTGTTTGCTAGGAAGGTGTCAGGAATGAGCCAGCTCCAAGAGGAACTTTACAGCCAGCTGCAGAATATGGGCAGGAACAGAGAGGTTTAGAATTGACGCAGGCTGAGCAGAGGCCAGAGCTGCCAGCACCGACTCCCTCAGACCTTGGATGGCCAGTTGCCAAGGGAACAACTGAGAGTGGGCTGGAACACAGCCAAATCTCTCAGGAAGCTCCAATAGGTGCAAACAGACACAGAAGCAGTCTGTCGGAACAGGAAGAGGTTGGAGCTGATCCAGTAAGTCCAAAGAGTTAGCAAATGGGAGGGCTGCTGGACAGGAAGCAAAACAACAGACATAAGGGGCGAAGGTTCAATATCTTCTGTAGGAACTGGAAGGAGTCTTCAGAAGGGTCATCTTGAGTGATAATGTTTTTGGGGTTTTTTCTGAAGGGGAGGTCTTACATATTTTCCAAAACTCTAATTTCCTTGTACTTCTGCAAACTTTGGGGCTCCTCCAAGCACACTAATATTTTTATCTTCCATGTTGGCGGTGCCATTTTGGCTCCATCAGAAACCAGAGAAGCATAGTATGGGGATGAACCCCAAAGTCATGAAGTCTACCCTCCAGGGATCTACAAGGCAAAGCAAGACATTCATCCCTCTGTGATCAGCACACACAACCTGTTGGGATTTTTGACTACGTGCCATTCTGTGCAGCTTCACACAGAGTAAATTAAGCGTTGGCCGAAAGCCAAGATGACTGAGCAGAGAGGAGTTATTCTGCCTAGAGATATGAAGCCTTGGAGGTCTCACAGAGGCATGATGACTTGTGACCTTACTGACTGGAGTGTTTGTTGGTCAGTGTGGTGTTCTGAGTTCTGAGAGTCATTTGGAGTTTGTTAAGAGAGAGCTAGTTAAGATCCGTTTCTGTTCTTGTATATAGTAACTTGTAGAGACTGCTGTAAATAATAAACACCTCTAAGTAACTAGAGTTACTAGAAGCAGCGTCTTGTTCCTGCTTCCTCCATCCTGCCTGCAATGATTGCTTTCTGGAACTCTGCGTATGCTCTGCTAAGGTCTGGCTAAGGTCCTGCAACAGGTCAAAGTTGCGAAACACCAATACAACCTGGACCACAGTATAATTTTATTCAGTCACAAGGAAACCAGTCACAAGGAAATCCTGTTACACACACACACACACACACACACACACACCACATTTAAATGTGTGTTTTCAAAATGGGATTTAGCTAAAATATATATAGGGAGGCGGATGTTTGATGCCATTCTCTTTCAAGGCTGTCTTCCTGCTTAGCCCTCTGCCTCTAGTGAGCTCTGCTTTCAAAGGAAGCCAAACTGCCTCTGGAACTTCCACACCATTCGCAGAAGTAGGGAGCTAACACAACAACGCTAACACAGCACCTCATCATCAGGGTGAGTAACTTTGGGACCTTGGAAGTCTTTCCCTTCACTTCCACAGACTTCAGATCCAGCTCTTTATCATATTTGTTAATGTCAGTTGCCTTGGGGAGACACGTGCTGAATTCATCCTGGCCCTCTTTCTTGCTCTTGTTATAATCTTTGTTGCGGAGATAATAGCAATCCTGATACTTTGGCCTTTTCATTGTTCAGCAATTTGATGGCAATTCCCATTCTCGGCATTAATAACCTGTGGGGAAGAAGTGAAACAGAGAGGTTGTTCAAAATATAAAGAATACAGAAATGGCTTAAATAACTGAGTCATTAAGATTCTGATAGCCTCTTTTCCATGACAAAGATGGTAATGAGAAAAGGAAATAGCATACTATGCATGTATTCATTGGTAAAATGACTATAATGAGACCTGAGGACAGGAAATAATAGGAATGCAGGCCATTTTCATTATAGTCCAGAGACTGACATTTAGTGTTCATCTCTGCATTCTATCCATCTTGATATTTTCCTTGCATGACGATCAAATTCTCTCCCTCTCTCGATCTCTCTCATTCTTTCTTATTTCCTTGAAGAGCTTGTTTCAGTGAGTATGCTATGCTTCTCCCAATCTTCAAAGAGATAATTGTAGATCAAAACTGTGTGGCAAAAAAAAAAGTTGATGCATTTCTTCTGTCACCTGCAGATATTAACATTAAAAAGTCTCAGTTGATCAAAGTCACATAAAATATTTTCCAACGGATCAGTCACAGGCATTTTTTTTTAAAAAAAAAGCCTTCTTATGTCCATGACAGATCTCTCTTGATGCTCATTGCGGTGGGGAGGCCATGTTCTTTTGGAAGAAATGGATCCAGTTTTTGTGGGTGGGGGGCTTGGCAAAGCATTCTCTGGTGGGCCCCTTCTTTCATCAGTAAGTTCCCATGGGCTTATCTGGCAGCAGTAAACAACAGCAATACTCTGATCAGCATTCAGAATGTTACAAGCTGCTGTCTCGGGGTATTAAAACATACTTAAGGCAAAAGACGCAGGTGGCGCTGTGGGTTAAAGCCTCAGCGCCTAGGACTTGCCGATCGAAAGGTTGGCGGTTCGAATCCCTGCGGCGGGGTGCGCTCCCGCTGCTCGGTCCCAGCGCCTGCCAACCTAGCAGTTCGAAAGCACCTCCGGGTGCAAGTAGATAAATAGGGACCGCTTACCAGCGGGAAGGTAAACGGCGTTTCCGTGTGCGGCTCTGGCTCGCCAGAGCAGCGATGTCACGCTGGCCACGCGACCTGGAAGTGTCTCCGGACAGCGCTGGCCCCTGGCCTCTTAAGTGAGATGGGCGCACAACCCCAGAGTCTGTCAAGACTGGCCCGTACGGGCAGGGGTACCTTTACCTTTACCTTTAAGGCAAAAGAAACCCACAGTGTGAATGTGAACTGTCCAGTTTATTTTACCTAACCATTATGCTCTTTAAGCCTTAAGACTGTCAGCCTGGGTAGCTCAGCGGGTTAAGAGTGTGGTGCTAAGAATGCCAAGGTTGCAAGTTTGTTCCCTGTATGGGACAGCTGCATATCCCTGCAATGCTAGCAGTTGGACTAGATGATCCGCAGGATCCCTTCCAACTCTACAGTTCTATGACTCTATGACCCAAAGAGCTTAAAGGTTTAAAAAAACAAAAAAAAGCCATGAAAGTTCTATCTAGTTCACTTTCTAAAGGGATGCTTGTGAACTGGTTTGAGTTCCTTCGTGGACATGTTGAACCTGAACTTTAGAACCAGCTCTATGTGGGGCTACCTTTGAAGGTGACCCGGAAACTACAATTAATCCAGAATGAGGCAGCTAGACTGGTGACTGGAAGTGGCCACCGAGACCACATAACACCAGTCCTGAAAGACCTACATTGGCTCCCAGTACGTTTCTGAGCACAATTCAAAGTGTTGGTTCTGACCTTTAAAGCCCTAAATGACCTTGGCTCAGTATACCTGAAGGAGAGTCTCCACCTTCATCGTTCAGCCCAGACACTGAGGTCCAACGCCGAGGGCCTTCTGGCAGTTCCCTCACTGCGAGAAGTGAGGTTACAGGGAACCAGGCAGAGGGCCTTCTCGGTAGTGGCCCCCACCCCATGGAACGCCCTCCCATCAGATGTCAAGGAAATAAACAACTATCTGACTTTTAGAAGACATCTGAAGGCAGCAATGTTTAGGGAAGTTTTTAATGTTTGATGTTTTATTGTGTTCTGCTGGGAACCACCCAGAGTGGCTGGGGAAACCTAGCCAGATGGGCGGGATAAAAATAAATTATTATTATTATTATTATTATTATTATTATTACTGAACTTCCCAAGCTCTGCAAGGATGACTAATGTCAAGAAGTACGGGGTAGAGTAGAGAAGGTTGGTTAAAGGTCAGGCTGAGTCAGCAGCAGTGCCAGGTGTTCAGAAGCAGAAGAGGCACAATGTGACCATGACTTTGTGTCCTCTTCCATTGAGCAATCACTTCATACATAGGGACGAAGGCTCAGTGGTAGAGCATCTGCTTTGCATGCAGAAGTTCAGAGGTTCAATCTCCGGTATCTCCAGTTCAGGTTGGGAAAGACTCAGTGCCTGAAATCTCACAGAGCCATTTGCCAGTCAGGGTAGACAAGACTGGGCTAGTTGGACAAAGGGTCTGATAGGATAAGGCAGCTTTCTGGGCTCATGGTGGTCTGCATCTTTCCCTGCCCACTCTTCCTCAGAACCCCATGACATCCATGGTCTTCTGCCCCCACAAGCAAATAGAGATGTAGGTGTCTGTTTATCACCTACTTAAATCTGAAATGGTGCCTCTGGAACCACTGGATTCCAAGGAATAAAAACACAGGAAAGCTACAAAGATCTGAATAGAACCAGTCCCAATGGAACCATTTGGGATGCATTGAAAACGTCTGCCATTATCTGAAGATACGCATGATATCCTCAGATGAAGCTTTTGACGTCTAGAGAGAGCTTGTGTCCTTTTTTCACTGACAGCTGCTGAGAAGAAGCATCGCCACCCAGCTGCACAACTTCACCCTTTTCTCAGCTATGGATTGAACAAGCCTGGACTTTGTGTTTAAAGTGACACTTGTCTTTGCTCGCTGAATGTTGCAATTGCCTCTTGACAAAGGGAAATCAAACACACTCCCCTCCCCCTCCCCCGGCCCCTCCCCACTGCCAGATTCAGAGGGGGAAGAAAAGAGACTCATCCTGATGCAGTAGCAGACAGGATGCACTCGTCTTCTTTTTTCTTTCATTTTATTTAATTACCTACTCAAGGTTAACTATCAGGCAGTGGGCAATCTGGTCGATGCAGAAACATAATAGCCTGACTACAAAAAGCCAGTGGAAGCCTTTTCCCAGAAAAAAAAGTGTTCTAAATTTCTAATCACATTAATCTTTTCATGCAGGAGCTTGCATCGGAGAAAAGGCTTATAAGACTTGCCTGTAAACAAGTCCACAATTTCTCTGTAATCTAAAGCAAGGGTAGCCATCTTGGTGCCTTCCAAATGGTGTTGAATTCTGATCAGCCCCAGCCGGTGTTGCATGAGGTTAGGGAGGACAGGAGCTGTTGTCTGAGGGCACACCGATAACCTCAGATTTCACCTCTGAAAGTTGAGATAGAATGTAGTCATCATGGCAGGTAACCATTGATAGCAGTAACTGGCCTTTAGCTGTGACTTTCTCTCAGCCTACCCTACCTCAGATGACTGTTGTGATGATACATAGGGGAAATGGTTAATGGAGCCATAATGAAATGAATGACATAATCATACATCGTCCTCTTGACACAAACTGTCACTTGCCCTTAACAAACTGCTCTCGGCACAGGCAGAAATTTTGCTTAAAAAGTGTATCTGGGGTTCTTCGTTTTTGCAACATTTTTCATATCTCATTTATATTTTGATACAGAGCCCAGTTCAGTTCAGTTCCATTACAGGCCTTTTACATCCCCGAGTTAATTTTGTCTTCATTTTCCAAAATGGGCATTCGCGTCATTTGAAAGTAACTTTTAATTAAATGTACCAGTAGCGCTGTCATTATTACACCTGAAAGATCCAAACGTAGATGAGAGCCAAACAGCCACAATAGAATCCACTGAATTCTGCTCATATTCCTTTTTGGAGGCTGATCACCTTTAAAAACTAATGAGAATGAACAGTGGGACAATATAGGACAGATCTAATTAAGATAATGAACTGGAGATTATGAGCATTGCTACTGTGTGTCTGAAGAATTTTAATAGAGCAGGTTAACAGAAGGTTAAGCAGCCATCAAATATATTATTTAGAGACAGACAGATAGACAAGCATAAAACTGGGTTTGGAGAGTGTTTGATTCACCAATGAGAAACAGATACTTTGGATCAGTAAAGCCTCTGTGCTTAATTTACTCCGTGCTCTTGTTGCAAAAAATAATTCTGACAACACACACCAAACTATGCAGATTGAGAAATGTAAGGAATCCATTCAGGAAAACATTACAAGAAACAGATAGACATGTATATGGTTGCAGCTCTGGGATGACATTTCTTGTTCTGGCAAACAAGACCCCAGTCTCTCTCTCAGTGCATGAAAGGTGTTTCATTTGAACACCCCCAAAAAGGGTATTCAGGATGGAGAAAAGCCATAACTCAGAAGGTCCCAGGTTCAATCTCTGGCATCTCCAGGTTGGACCAGAAGAGACTCCTTGCTGAGAACATTGTGTGGGCAATACTGAGCTTGATGGACCAATGGTCTCACTGAAGCCTTATCATAACACCCGTACCATTCCTCCACTCTTTCCAGGCATGCTCTGTGTTTTGAAGCTCCATGTCAGGGTGCCCTGTTTTTCATATGGAGCTTTCCCCATGAAAACCTGTTCTTTAAAGCTTAATCAGAGCAAATAGCAATCCGCAGAAAACCTGAATTGATGTTTGTTCCAAATGGATGATAAAGAGTGGGTTTTCACGGGGAAAGCTCCAGGATAAAAACAAACCAAAAACCACGCTTAGGCAAAGATTTTTTTAGCACTGACCTATGCCTGAAAACTGCAGGGCAAAAGATAAGTAAGGATAAGCCCTCAGTAGGAGGCAGCTTCCTATGTTCCTAAGATTGTTCCAGAAATGCAATCCTGAATCAGTGCAAATAAAACATGGAAAACAGCTGGATGAAAAGGATGTGCAAATATGCCCAATTTTGACTTAGTTTCAGATGGACTAAAAGCTGTCTCTTCTAAACTAGCCAGAAAAAAATGTAAGAGTGAGATTTATTCTTCTTCTTGTTGCTTTATTAATCCATTAATCTCCCTTCATGCAAGTCCCAAGGCGATTTGCAATCATACAACAAAAACAAAAGAAAATAGGTTTAAAAACAGTACAAATAAACACTCAAAGTAAGAGAGACCCCTGTACAAATTGATGTGGTATATGTACAGAAGATGTAGTTCTCTCCACAATTTAAGATTGGAGAAAAGAGAAACTGAAATGGTTGGATTAGCCCAGATTGTGTGGAAAGGCCTTTGCAGCACTGCTCAAAAGCACACTGGTGTATTTGTTGCATAGACTGTGGATTCTTTGTATGAACACACATGAAATGTGTTTAAGATGGGGGAAATGAAAGTAAAATTGACAGATTCACCCATCTCTATGGGAGTTGCAGTCCCACAATATCTGGAAGGTCACAGGTCCCCCAGCCCTGCTGTGGAAACTGGGAATGTGGCAGATAGGCTGGATCTCGGGAGGCGTTTCCAACACGAGAAGAGAAAAAATAGGTAGCTCGGGGATGCTTGAAGTAGCTTAAGAACTATTTATCATAAATGACTAATGAAGAATGCAGCGGTGAACTAGTTTCATCAAAGCTTGTAATTCTAATTGCTTCAGCGCGAGTCTCTGGAGCCCTCCTAACTGGAATGAGTTTTGATGAGCTCAGGGCAACAGCGGACATCTCCCCTTCCCATTTGAGCCTTCATCTCCGTAGCAGAAAATAAGACAAAGTCAACTAGTGGTCTTTCAGTTCCTATAGCTAGTGAAAGGGATGGTTTCCTTTCGAGTATATTTCAAGAGCTAGCTCTTTGCGTGAGGGGGCATGTTTCTAAGTCTCTACTCCGCCATTTAGGAGGGTTAGATGCTATTAGTCATAAATAGGGGCAGGGAAACACTTGGCTTTGTTTACATTTTAATGAGGAACTACTTAATTTGCCCTTCCTGAACCAGTGGACAAGCTGAAAGATGACTGTCTTTCTAAATTCACCCATCTCTGAATTTTGCTTCACTGACGAAACAATGTGTACAAAATTGTAAATGTTAGAGTGGAGTTTGCAGAAAACCCAAACCACAGTAAACATGCAGTTGAGAATATGGGGAGAAGATGCTTGCTGGCAACCTGTTCATGCCTCCTTCTCGGCCACTTCATTGCCAACTGTTCCATCCTTTTGACAGCCCTGGATTGCACTGGATGCACCCAGAGTAATCCAGGGCTGACTCAATCCATTCTGGGGGAAACCCAGGTTGGCTTGAATCACCCTGGTTCATTTCAGGATCCAGAATTTGATCAGTCCCAATGCACAACCCTATTAAAAATGCCTATATTAGTGGGAATACACAAGTGTATTACAATAGGGAAAATTACTTCCCAATATGTGTGCATTAGTCAAAGTTGCATACAAAAAAAAGTGTTTAGTAAGAGAAATGTTCATTAAAATGGTGATGTATTTTTGTTAGGATTTTATAATAGTAATCATCATCATCTGATGTGGAAATTTAGTGATCTGAAAAATGAGAATCTGAGAGAAACTGGAAATTGACAGATTCACACATCCCTAGCTGTAAATTGCACCAGAAGAGTAGCCACGCAATTCTTTCAGTGGTTGGGAAAATTCACAAAGCATATGCTTTTCACCTATTTTGCAATATATTTAAGGCTTTAAACACATTTGCTCAGTTTCAGACTATTAGGTCCATGATGCAATTCTCACTATAGATACCAGAATGACCTCTGAATAGACGGGAAATCTCTTTAGTTTGGTATATCAGAATTAAATCCATCAGATATGCATTTAACTCAGCTTGTATTTGAAACCATGCCTTCAACTCAGCACCTCTTGTCCAGGGCCCCCTCAGACACTACTGGTCAGAAGTGTTGGGTCCAGAGATGGTGGCAAGGAATGCTGGGACCTTGACAGTTGCCTGAGGATGACAATCCCCAAGTATGATGCTAAGCAAAGAGGTGGGGGGACGATGACTAAGCACTAATGCAACCTTTTGACAACAAAAACCATGATGCATTGTGAGCACTGGCTGGATGTGCCTGTTCCCAGCAAGGGAAAACACACACGCACAGTCAAACTGAGTAGGATTAAACCTACTGGTGAGTGGAGGGTGAAATCCTGCTGGCTGCAGGGGTCTGCTTCCACACCATGTTTGCCACAAAGAATGCTCTGCAGAAGCAGACACAAGCAGGATTGGATCCTCCACTCATCAGGAATTAGGTAGGTTTGTCTTTAAATATGAACTGAATCAAAAAAAAAAATCCTCATCCCTAGACAGGAGGGAGTAATCTTGCTGTTGAGAGAGGCGTGTGCTCTCTTTAAAACAACAACAAGAACATGAAAATGTGCTGTGCTCTGTACAAGAACCGTAATCTGGTTAAGTCTTTTGTACAATCCTATTACAGAGGTTGTGTATTGCAAAACAATTGTGGTGAATGCAAACAGCCGCCAGGTGTCACTATTGCCGCATACAAACAGTGTTTTGCTGGCTTTGAGGTTAAACCCTTGGACAATGAAACACAGTGAAAAGGAGCTGAATTTATGGTGTAAATCTAACCACACTACCTAGTCAGACCTATCAAACTCAAAGTCTCTTACATTCGATACTCTTGAGCTTCAACTCCCATAATCCTTGGCCATGATGGCTGGAGCTGATGGGAACTGGAGTCTGAGAACATCAGGAGGGCCACAAATGGTTCTCCATCCTTGGTCTTAAACTTTAAGACTGAAAGAGGCATTGGGACAACAGTGCTGTTGGGTACAATGTATAATCAGGAAAGCACCAGCAAAGTATCCATTCGCTTGCCCGAACTGGATCAATCAATCTGTTGAAAAACTTTGATAGGTTTTTCTGAGCATTCAAACCTGAAAAGCTGACCTAAGGAAGGGAGACAACTGGGCGAAAGCAGAAATGTGGCAACTGTGTACTTCCAGATGCTCTGGGACTACAACTCCCCTCATCCTTGACCATTGCCCCTTGCTGCCTAGGACTGATGGGAGTTGGAATCTAAGAATGTCCTATGGGTCATAGGTTCCCTGCTCATGACATATTGCCTTCACACACTCACCAGATATTATCAGTGCTGCTGTAGGATGTTCAGTTAATACCTGCTTGTGAGAATATAGGCCTGAGATCTTGTTGTTGTTGTTGTTGTTGTTGTTTAGTCGTTTAGTCGTGTCTGACTCTTCGTGACCCCATGGACCTGAGCACGCCAGGCACTCCTGTCTTCCACTGCCTCCCGCAGTTTGGTCAAACTCATGTTCGTAGCTTCGAGAACACTGTCCAACCATCTCGTCCTCTGTCATCCCCTTCTTCTTGTGCCCTCCATCTTTCCCAACATCAGGGTCTTTTCCAGGGAGTCTTCTCTTCTCACATGAGATGGCCAAAGTATTGGAGCCTCAGCTTCAGGATCTGTACTTCCAGTGAGCACTCAGGGCTGATTTCCTTCAGAATGGATAGATTTGATCTTCTTGCAGTCCATGGGACTCTCAGGAGTCTCCTCCAGCACCATAATTCAAAAGCATCAATTCTTCGGCGATCAGCCTTCTTTATGGTCCAGCTCTCACTTCCATACATCACTACTGGTAAAACCATGGCTTTAACTATACGGACCTAAGATCTTACAGCGCAGCAACCCTGGTTGCAACCAAGTTCTCTGGAGAAACTGTGATAGCAATAACCCAACTTGCATCTTCTTTCAGGAAGCAAAATTGAAAGACCACTTAACTGCTGCAGAACAGTCCCCCAACAGCTCTTTCCCTTCAAGGTGCCTTCAGTGGAAGTTTCAGGCACTAAAAATAAAAGCCTTAGATCATCAACCCACTTCTGGTCACTGAGCTGGTTAATGCAGACCTTATGGGGGGAAATATATATATTTGCACTACTTTCCGATGAGCTGTGTAATACAATCCACTGGGCATCCCTATATTGATCTAATGTAATTATTTTCAGCAGAGTGGAGTTTGGAAAATATAAGGTCCTCTAATGAATACCATGAAGGGAAGGGGAAATATAGCTTCAATGCATTAAATCTTAATTGAAAACACCAAAGATGGAAAGATGAGGATTATTTAGAAGCAGGAGGGAGAGGCTGTAATGTAAGTCCTCTGTAATCACAAACAGGGTAGCAGTTATAATTACAGAGAGGCATTATATAACAAGATCTAATAATTTAACCGAGTCAGCCTATCCTCAAGTCAATTCTGCTGGGCTGGATAGGATAGCTCTTCTTGAACCCCCTTTTGCCTGCACAGAGCAATGTTATACTGGCAGACAAGATTATGCAAGGGGGAAAACTGAGGCAAGTTGAGGGCATGAGTGGCAGAAAGCTGCTGTGTACTAAATCATACCATTGGCCCATTCTCAATTTCAGCGGCGTAGCGTGGGTTGTCAGCACCCGGGGCAAGGCAAGTAATTTGCGCCCCCTAACCCTAACCCCCAGATGTTGCGCCCGGTGCGGCCGGCCCCCCCTGCACCCCCCACGCTACGCCACTGCTCAATTTTGCCTATGCTGACAGGCAGTTGCTCTCCAGGTTTTCCAGTAAGGACTTTTTTTCAGTCCTACCTGGGGATTTTGCCTCAAACCCTCTGCATACAAGGTATGTGCTCTTCAGTTGAGCTATAGTGGCACTGCGGTCTAAACCACTGAGCCTCTTGGGCTTGCCGATCAGAAGGTCAGCAGTTCAAATCCCCGTGATGGGGTGAGCTCCTGTTACTCTGCCCCAGCTCCTGCCAACCTAGCAGTTCGAAAGCACACCAGTGTAAGTAGATAAATAGGTACCGCTGTGGCAGGAAGGTAAATGGCGTTTCCGTGTGCTCTAGCACTCATCCTGGTCCTCTGTGTGCCAGTAGGGGTTTCGTCAAGCTGGCCCATGACCCAGAAAACTGTCTGTGGACAAACACCGGCTCCCTCAGCCTGAAAGTGAGATGAGAGCTACAACCCCATGGTCACCTTTGACTGGACTTAACAGTCCAGGGGTCCTTTACCTTAGACAGACTTCCAGAGGAGGAGAGTGCAAATAACACAGAAATGAGCACTGAACTTGCCCTGTGTTCTGCTATATTTCCAGAAATGGCTTTTACATCATGTAAAATGCAGTATAAAGATAAAGGGTAAAGGGACCCCTGACCATTAGGTCCAGTCGTGACCGACTCTGGGGTTGCAGCGCTCATCTCGCTTTATTGGCCGAGGAAGCCAGCGTACAGCTTCTGGGTCATGTGACCAGCATGACTAAGCTGCTTCTGGCGAACCAGAGCAGCGCACGGAAATGCCATTTACCTTCCCGCTGGAGCGGTACCTATTTATCTACTTGCACTTTGACGTGCTTTCGAACTGCTAGCTTGGCAGGAGCAGGGACCGAGCAACGGGAGCTCACCCCGTCACAGGGATTCAAACCACTGACCTTCTGATTGGCAAGTCCTAGGCTCTGTGGTTTAACCCACAGCGCCACCCGCATCCCAAAATGCAGTATACATCAAGTATAAATGCAGAAATCAACAGTTAGGGAAATCTCAGGAAAACAGAATAAACTGTCTTGTGAACACAGCCACAGTGCCGCAACCCAGGAAGCAAGTGTCACAGTTCAAAACACATTCCAGTCAGGCAAAAGCCCTCAAGGAGGGTGTGGAGCAGGGCGGGTGAGTGGCATGGCCTTGAGAGGGGATAGGTGTGGCCTGGACAGAGTCTCGAAGGCCTGATAGAGGAATCCAGAGAGCTGCATTTGGTCCCTGGGCTTGCAGTTCCCACCTCTCCTTTAATGGTTTCCTATAAAGTTTAACACTGGCAGAAATACTCTGTATGATGTGGTGTTCTGCA
Source organism: Podarcis cretensis (assembly GCF_951804945.1). Classification (NCBI taxonomy): domain Eukaryota; kingdom Metazoa; phylum Chordata; class Lepidosauria; order Squamata; family Lacertidae; genus Podarcis; species Podarcis cretensis. The sequence goes on along the minus strand of NC_137181.1, from coordinate 30,223,914 downwards.
GAGTATATCATATCAACGGCTCTTCTGAAACCCAGATAGACTAGGTCAACTGCCTATTGAGAGAGAACCAGAAAATCTAAGCCATAAGTCTTCAGAGGAGAAAATAATAACTATTTTACATGGTCCAGGAAACAGTCCTTATTACACATTAGAGAGCAGGTTATCTTCTGAGCCAGATGATCTCTGCCCTGAAAAAGAGAGAAATTGTCCTTAGTGTTGTATAAGCGATTGATCCGCACTTTGAAAAATAGCAGTTTTGTTGGACTCACATTGCAGCCACTTTTCCCAAATCAGAATTGCAGCCACTTTTTCTCAATTCAGCAAAGGTGCATGAGATAATGAGTGACACTTGTACCTAGAGATGGAGTTGGAAAGACTATTTTCCACAGCAATTGGTAGCTCTCAGCAGACAAAATACAGTTTTTCTTCTTTAAACAAGTGCTGTTTCACAACAGGACAACAGGTACAGCTGTCAGTAGAGAAGCGACCTGGCAACCCAAGTAAGTTACTACAGAGAGACAGAAGTAAAAGAGAATCTTCTGCAGATGACACAAAAATACCTTAATATCCTATTTTACAGCAACAAGTTACCAGAGTATTTTGAGTGGCTTAACCATGCACCTTCTGACCAATTCAAAAAATTAATGTGCATATTACCAAAAATGGATCAATACTGCGACTATTGAAAGGAAAAGCAAATTATAATTTAATAAACAAACATTTCCCCTCATAGCCAGAGAGAAAGGCCATTTTAATGTTTTATTTTTCACTCTCTCCTACTGTATACCAGAAACAAAACAGACTCAAAAACAGGGAGTGTGTATATTTAACTTGCAGCCCTACCAGTTAAAACTTCGCCTCACTAACAAAACTTTACAGCACAATATCCAGTGCAAAATAGGAAAGAAAAATGTTGTTGTTGTTGTTTAGTCATTTAGTCGTGTCTGACTCTTCGTGACTCCATGGACCAGAGCACACCAGGCACTCCTGTCTTCCACTGCCTCCCGCAGTTTGGTCAAACTCATGTTCGTAGCTTCGAGAACACTGTCCAACCATCTCGTCTTCTGTCATTCTGTTCTCCTCGTACCCTCCATCTTTCCCAACATCAGGGTCTTTTCCAGGGAGTCTTCTCTTCTCATGAGGTGGCCAAAGTATTGGAGTCTCAGCGTCAGGATATGTCCTTCCCTTGAGCACTCAGGGCTGATTTCCTTCAGAATGGAGAGGTTTGATCTTCTTGCAGTCCATGGGACTCTCAAGAGTCTCCTCCAGCACCATAATTCAAAAGAAATAAAAAAATTCAAAATTCAAAAGAAAGAAAAATAGAACAGCACAATTTTCAGGTAGATTGTGCTCTTAGCTGGCTGATCTACTGCCAAACCAAGGGTTGAGCTTTAACCATTGAAGTTGCAGCCGCTCACTTTCTCTCTGTGTCTCTTAGGACTAATTTTCAGAATCATGTTCATGGTGGTGGTGGTCACTCTAGGAAAAAGATCAGCACATCCCTGTAAACCAAGGGTGTGGAACCTCCAGCCCATGGTCCTGATTAAGGCCTGCCAGGACTCTTCATTTGGCCAACCAGGTTTTGGCCAAGCCATGCCCACCTGACATCAGGCCTGGTCCTTAGCTATGGCAGGAACAGCAAGAGATACATGCCCTCTTTGTAGCCCATGCATTGCCCCAGACTTTCATGAAAGAGACCTCACTGTGCTACTACCACAACCTCCAGAAGGTTGCTGAAAGCAGGGAGCAGGAGAGAGAGAGTGGAGTCCTTCTAAGTTCCTGTCTGCTGTGCACATAGTGGTCTCAGAAGGAGATACAGTAAAAGGAAATATATACAGTGGTACCTCGGGTTAAGAACTTAATTCATTCTGGAGGTCCGTTCTTAACCTGAGACTGTTCTTAACCTGAAGCACCACTTTAGCTAATGGGGCCTCCTGCTGCCACTGTGCTGCCACCGCACGATTTCTGTTCTCACGCTGAAGCAAAGTTCTTAACCCGAGGTACTATTTCTGGGTTAGCGGAGTCTGTAACCTGAAGCGTCTGTAACCCGAGGTACCACTGTAGGAGGAAAGACAGAAGTGGCATGAGTGGTGTAAGAGACAGATGGACCGGGAACAAGCAACATGATGTGTATGGGAGCCAGCTGGTGATATTCAGTGGCTGTGTGTGTGTGTGTGTGTGTGTGTGTGTAAGAATGTGTTTAAAAGAAGTGTGTAACTCTATAAAGGTTTAAAAGCATTATACTAGAAAACATTTATATTGCATGTTTTCCTTGTCTGGAATTTCTAGCATAGGTTCCCCAAGAACCAAAGGGACCAGCTTCTTACTATGGAACATGTGAAAGAGAACAGAGCATCTTCCTGCATGAGTTAGCCTCGGGGTGAGGAACCGCAGGCCCAGGGCTTGGATTCAGTCCTATCTGACCCTTGGGACTCTCCCCAGGCCATGTCCCCTCTTTAGCTGATAAAGGTACCCGATTCCTGGATTTGACACTGCATTTGCACCGGGACCAAGGAACCTGCGGCCCTCCAGATGTTGCCAGACTCCCATCAGCCTCAGCAAACACGGCTAATGGTGGGGGATCATGGGAATCCAACAACATCTTCAGAAACAATGGCTCCCCAGTCGTGGTCTACACTGTAATTCTAAGTTCCTTCTTCTATCACCCCCTACAAGCTCTCCAAAATCTTGAAGCATCTCTACAGATGTGACCATGGGTGCAAAGTAACTTCTGACTCTGTGTGTGTGACTATGCTGTGATGGGCCCCACTGGTTGGTAGTGATTTGTTTGAGCCTGCTGGTAAAGAATGGACTACAGTGGTAAAAAGGTAAAGGTAAAGGTACCCCTGCCCGTATGGGCCAGTCGTGTCCGACTCTAGGGTTGCGTGCTCATCTCGCTCTAGAGGCCGTGAGCCAGCACCGTCCGAAGACACTTCCGGGTCACGTGGCCAGCTTGATGAAGCTGCAGCTGGCGAGCCAGCACCAGTGCAGCACACAGAAACACCGTTTACCTTCCCGCTATAAAGCGGTCCCTATTTATCTACTTGCACTTAAGAGTGCTTTCGAAATGCTAGGTGGGCAGGAGCTGGGACCGAACGACAGGAGCTCACCCCGCCGCGGGGATTCGAACCGCCAACCATATGATCGGCAAGTCCTAGGCACTGAGGTTTTACCCACAGCGCCACCCGCGTCCCTTGGACTACAGTGGTACCTCAGGTTAAGTACTTAATCCATTCCAGAGGTCCGTTCTTAACCTGAAACTGTTCTTAACCTGAAGCACCACTTTAGCTAATGGGGCCTCCTGCTGCCGCCGCGCTGCTGGGGCGCGATTTCTGTTCTTATCCTGAAGCAAAGTTCTTAACCTGAAGCACTATTTCTGGGTTAGCGGAGTCTGTAACCTGAAGCGTCTGTAACCTGAAGCGTCTGTAACCCGAGGTACCACTGTACCATGCTACCACAGACCAATACCCGGGAGCATACTACAAGTGAGATTGTCAGACATTACTTCCTTTCTCCATCTCCATCTACAAGGACAACCTATGTGGAAGATTTTTAAATTTTTTTAGAATGTTTAAACCAAACTTCTAATGCACATTTTGTCAGGGGAAAAAACTTCTGCTTCGTCCTTTTTTTACCACTAAGCACATCCAGTAGACTATCTGGATGCTTACTGGTTTACTATACAGTGGTACCTCAGGTTAAGAACTTAATTCGTTCTGGAGGTCCGTTCTTAACCTGAAACTGTTCTTAACCTGAGGCACCACTTTAGCTAATGGGGCCTCCCGCCGCCGCACAATTTCTGTTCTCATCCTGAAGCAAAGTTCTTAACCTGAGGTACTATTTCTGGGTTAGCGGTGTCTGTAACCTGAAGCGTCTGTAACCTGAAGCGTCTGTAACCCGAGGTACCACTGTACTCCAGTTATCAGTATCTTCTTTGATCTCCTGTCCTACTTCTTGTTGATCTTTGTAATATTATAAGGTACTGTAGGCAATTAGTTCAAATAAAAGGCAGTGAGAAGTTGGGAAGGGAAAGAGTCACTGAGTCTGAACTTTATTTTCCAGACATGCAAAACCAAAAACAAGGTAGTATAGCATTTTTAAAACCAAGCTGGGAAGGTGATGAAGGATTCCAAGTACATTCATTATATACTTTCAAACACACCTTGTAATTTCCCCACAGAACTAGGTCATTTTACCTAGAAGCCTTGCGGTGAACGAAAATTGTTGGCAAATCTCTTCAAGAGGAAAAACCTCTTAGGGTGGCTCTACTGAGAAATGGCAGGAGGTGCAGTTGATGTCAATTATAGAGATGATAGGTGAAATATATTTTACGGGAAAGGACCTTGGAGTCATTGAACTCCATCCAGAAAATATTATATATGCCTGGGTGAGAATGGTTGACTTATGCACCATTAAGCACTCACACCCCATTTATTTCAATGATCCTTAAGTGCACCTAGCTTTAACTGGCTTGCGCTCATTCACTAGCCAAGTTACCAGCTCAGAAATTCTATAGTTTCTTCTTAGTTTTACATCAGTGCACCTGTTTACACCAGCAAAGGGCCCTATAGGACTCAGCATCATAGATGTCCAGTGGTGATCCAGTGAATTCCAAAAGAATATCCATATTAGTTGGTTGCCACATTTTCTTCAATTCAACTGCAGCCCTAATACCTACACAGATGTTTCTCTTACCATCTTGTTTCCTAAACGGGGCTTCTTTTAAATTCTCTGCATTTCAGAACCTGAGCAAGTCAGTTAGATGGATAATTCTGGGATATTTACAAAAACCGGACAGCATTGAAGAAAATGAGTTGACATTCCGTCTGTTGATAGCAGAAAAGCGCCTGATAATTCAGTGTAGCAGCATACAGCAACTCTAAATAAATTGTGGGGAAATAAAGTCTGTCATTAGCTGTTTGAAATTAATGAAAATTATTTGTTTTAGGGACAGTAGAAAAAGCACTTTAAATAAATTTAAAATGCTTAATCAATTTGTTCAATACTGGGGAATTAATAAGAAAAATTACATGGCTGTACTGAATGGTAATGTACTGAGATTATATACAGTGGTACCTTGGTTCTCAAATGTCTTGGTACTCAGACAACTTGGAACCCAAACACTGAAAACCCGGAAGTAAGTGTTCTGGTTTGCAAACTTTTTTCAGAAGCTGAACTTCTGTTTTGAATGTTACGCTAAGGTCTGCCTGTTTTTGCTATTTATTTTGAGTTTTTGTTTCTGTGGCTCTTTTTTGTTTTGTTTTTGTGACTGTGTGGAACCCAGTTCAGCTACTGATTGATTGATTGTGTGACTGCAGTACATTGTTTATTGCTTTCATTTTATGGATCAATGGTCTTGTTAAATAGTAAAATTCACGTTAAATTGCTGTTTTATGGGTTGTTTTTAAATGTCTGGAACCGGTTAATCCATTCTTCATTACTTTCTATGGGAAAGCGCACCTTGGTTTTGGAACGCTTTGGTTTTGGAACAGACTTCCAGAACTGAACCAAGTTTGAGAACCAAGGTACCACTGTGTATATGTTCAGATTTTGTGGAAAGCTATCATTTCCCACTATGTGGAAGGAGTTCGCTTTTAAGTTAACTGCTCTTCCATGTGACCTCCAAGCCCAGTAAATTGTGGTTTGTATTCACTATCAGTTTTGGAACAAGTCAAGATGTGAAAACATGCTTTTGATCCTGGCTTGTTATCATTAGTCATAATTCAAACAAACCACAGTTCCTTGAATTTAGACTTTTGTGGTGCAAAAAAAGAAGGCAAAGTATATGCAGGCTCATTCACATTGTTCCCTGAGGCAATATTACAATTGTTATTGATTGCTTGTGTGTGTGTGTGTGTGTGTGTGTGTGTGTGTGTAGTAGCACTCAGGGTTATAATTAGGAAAGAATAAAATAATCTCATGGGTGCCACTCTAAGGTCCTTGGAAGAACAGTAACATATAAATGTGATTGTTTCTCACCCTGCAAATGATGAATGCCTGTACACAACAGTTTGAGTAATATAATCATAAATAGTGTGACAATCATAAAGTGCATTTAAACTGAGTATCCTTAATGTGAACAAAATCTCTCCTGCATTACGAATAGATTTATAAAGTTCATTTTGAATTATGACTAATCAAAGCAGTTGTGCTGCTTAATGAAATCAAGGATGAAATTAAGTTTAAATTTTATTTATGTAATAAACGCATGAACAAATTAACACTTCAAGTGGATGCATAAACGGCAGATTTTGTTCTTTTAAAGTGAGAACTCACACAGATCCACCCCCATGCCTTGCCATGTCTTTTCCTCCCACTATGTTGTTCCATTTCAGTGAAAGAAAGGAATATTCCTATCTTGTGTAAGTTAGATTTCCACAGAATATCCACTAGATTTTCACTCCAGATGTTTCATTCTTGCTATTCAAATTAAAAGCAGCCCAGGTTCCTTTGTTGTCCTCATGTACATTGCATACCAAAATATTGGCAAAGGAATAAGGCTATCACTGACAGAAAATTAAATGGAAGGTGAACAGCGTGCAGTACAGTGCAGTATATAAAGATGTGGAAGAGAGTGGAAGTTGAAATAATGAGAATATTGCAAAAGTAAACCACTATACTAAACCCCAGCAGGAACAAAAGGAAACTGTTCTTAAAACGATAGCATTCACATTCCATGAGCTTTCTGCAGTACAATTGCAAAACAGTACAATTGCAGCATATAACAACAGACATTTATAACTGAAAATTCTGGACATGGGCAGAGATAACAGAGAAGTGATGCTGGATTTTTTTTTTAAGTAACATATTCATAATTATATTTTACCTCTTGAACTGTTAACGTCCATCTTCAAACTTTCACTTTTTTTAGAGGAAAGCTTAGGTTTGTGATTCTAATGCCAAAAACCTACACGTACTTACTGGACCAGCTGCTGTTCAGTTACACATAATTGTTATTTGAAACTTAGGCATTCAAAACAAGACTCAAAAGATGTTACATGCTCAGTGTAGTTGATGTTACATGCTGCTTGTGTAGTTGAGTTTTTGTGATCTTTAGAAGTAACGTGGAGTGGGGAGTTAAACAGACAGTTGCTACAGGAGAAGGACTGAGAGCAACATCATGAGAGGTGTGTTTCTAGGACCAAGCAGAAACTGCAAAGTTCCCTTGTTATTGTTGTTATTGTATCCTGGATGTTGTTTATGTAATCATGTTATATTTATAGTTCTGAAATGTTGATTTTTGTAAGTTATTATGTTTGCTATTGTGTTGTTTGGTTATGTTATTAGGAAACTCTTTTTCTACCATTTTGTTTTGAAATATACAGTGGTACCTCAGGTTACATCCGCTTCAGGTTACAGACTCTGCTAACCCAGAAATAGTACCTCGGGTTAAGAACTTTGCTTCAGGATGAGAACAAAAATCGTGCGGTGGCGTGGCAGCAGCAGGTGGCCCCATTAGCTAAAGTGGTACCTCATGTTAAAAACAGTTTAAGGTTAAGAACGGACCTCTAGAACGAATTAAGTTCTTAACCCAAGGTACCACTGTATTGCTTTCTTTGTGCAAGTTGCCTTGAGCATAATTTTTTGTGTGTGTGGCAACATGGCATACACATAAATGAAATGAGACAGTGGAGGTTCGTGTTCATTGGAAGTGCCAGTTATAGTTTTGACCTCAGCTTCCCTGTTAAGTTTTACAAAGGGTAAGCTGAGTCTAAGGAGCAGGAAACTGACACACAGTGCCATTCTCTAGACTGGTTGTACATAGGGAGGCAGGCAGGTGGGGGGCTAGCTGAGGGCAGTATCAGGATGGTTGGATAGTGCCCCATATACCCAATGAAGCAGCCCCCACTGTAAACCGTCTTATATTCTCTATAGCTTTGTTTTTCTTTTCTTTTCCAGATGGATCATGCTACCCAGAGACAAACCAATGGCAGGATATATTTATTTATTAAATTTATATCCCCCAAATCCTTCCTTCCAATATGCGAGTGTAAACTGTTTTTTGCTATTTTTGGGTGCCGCCCAGAAAACAACTATTCTGCAGTGCCTGCTAATTAGAATGAGTGTAAATCAGAGGAGAGGTTAGGCCAGCCTGGCACCCAGAAATGTTGGACTACAACTCCCACCACACCATTGGCCATGCTGACTGGGGCTCAAGGGAGTCGTAGTATGAAACATCCAGAGGGTGCCACGTCTGGGAAAGATTGATCTTTAGGCACATATCTAAATACGTTTCAAATATGTTTGAAAATATGTTTCAAATCTGTTTCTTGCATAGGGAAGCTGTTGGAATCCCTACTCAGCCATTAACAATAGGAGCCAACTCCTAAGGGCCCTTTGCCCCCCCCCCAAAAAAATATTTGACCTCCTAAAATTGATGGGCAACACCATTCAAATGGTGTGTGTGCACCGCATCATGTGATTGATTATGCGAGGCAGGGATTAAAAAAAAGGTAAAGGTACCCCTGCCCGTACGGGCCAGTCTTGACAGACTCTGGGGTTGTGCGCCCATCTCACTTAAGAGGCCAGGGGCCAGCGCTGTCCGGAGACACTTCCGGGTCACGTGGCCAGCGTGACATCGCTGCTCTGGCCAGAGCCAGAGCCGCACACGGAAACGCCGTTTACCTTCCCGCTGGTAAGCGGTCCCTATTTATCTACTTGCACCCGGAGGTGCTTTCGAACTGCTAGGTTGGCAGGTGCTGGGACCGAGCAGCGGGAGCGCACCCCGCCGCAGGGATTCGAACCGCCGACCTTTCGATCGGCAAGTCCTAGGCGCTGAGGCTTTAACCCACAGCGCCACCTGCGTCCCTAAAGGTGGTATATAGATGTATAAATAAAGTGGGAAGAGGGTTACTACGCTTTTCCTCCAGAAGCTTATCCGGCAACAAACCCTCCCAGTGTCCCTGTATGTTCGAAGCCGCCCAGAGGGGCTGAGGCAATAAATATCACCATCATGGAATAGGACGCCCTTCTGCGACCAATTCCATCAGGTGAAGTGGGACGAGCTTCACCTGTTGAATGAAGGAGCACAGGAGCCCTATTTTATTTGTTGGGAGAGGCGGGAGGGAGCAGCGGGAACACTTCCAAGCTGCAGTGCCGTCTCGGCGCTTTGGTGGCGAGAAAGGGAGAACAATCGCAGGAAGCCGCAGCCGCGCCAGGCGCCTCCGGGCCCAGAAGAACAAACAAGCCCGTCAGGCCGCCCGGGTCTTTCGCCCGCCTGAGGCAAAGGAGGGGAACCGGGCGGCAGGCTGAGGTAACAACGGTGGCGGCCGAAGCTCCTCCCCTGCTCGGGGCCGTTCTCTTCCCCGGCGGAGGAACATTGTGACGCTGGCGGCGCTGGAACACCTGAAGCCACGGCGGCCGCGGGCGACGTGAGGTAAAAACAAAAGCAAACCATTCTCGGGCGGAGGAAAGGGGAGGGGAGTCCGTGGCCAGGCAGCGGCCGCCATGAGGCTCCCCCTGTGAGGAGGGGCGCGAGGCCGCGGAGCCCTTCGAGGGAGTTGACGGGGGGGGGGGACGGGAACGACGCACGCAGCCGCCCTCCGCCCCCTTCCCTCAGAGCCGCGGGCAAGGTAGGTGGGGAAGGAGCGCCGCTTCGGCCCAGCTGGAAAAGCAGGTTCTTTCTCCTGAGGCAGCGGCCGCCGCCGCCGCCGCCGCCGCCGCAGGGCGGAGCCGCGCATGCCGGGCAGGGACCACCAACCACCTCGGCAGGCGGCGTGTCTCTCACGGAGGAGGAGGAGGAGAGGCGAAGAGCTCGGGGATGCCTGGAAGCAGGAGGTGGGTCGGGGTGCGAGGGTGGGGCGCGTCCCTGGCAGAGGGAGAAGGGAGCTGCAATTGGGGGGGGGGTCAGGATTCAAACCCCCCCCATCGCTTCGCCTGGGTAATCACAATTCCCCCGGTTCCAAAATGGCATCTCCCCCCCCCCCCCCACGCCTCACCCTTTGCTTACTCGGTATCCCCCGCCCTCCCTTCTCATCCTTTTAGCAGATATGACAACCAGCAGGTGCATTCGCTTCCTCCTCCCCGGTTTGGTGTGTTTTTTTTTTCCTTTTCGTAATTTGCTGCATGATTTGCTTTCAGTCGTTAACTTGGGCGCCTGCTGTTCGCAGGCCAGGGAATCTGCTACTGACACTTTTTGAGGTCAGCAGCACAGTGTTACCATTCAAGCTGATAAGGAATAATAATGGGTATTATTATTATTATTATGAAACCCAGTGCTTTTTTTCCTGGGGCTACACAGACCCCTAAACATTTTGTGAATCTAAGTTTGGCCTCATTGAGGGGCAGTATTTCAATAGGAGTAGGAAAATGAGAGTACCCCTAAACATTTTTTTAAAAGGAAAAAAAGCACTGATTAAATCTACAACACTGGTACCAGAGGGGCCAACTTGAATGAATTATTGGGGGGTGGCGGCACATAAGCCCGGTCCCACATAATCACAAGATGCAGCACTCACCCACTATTTGAATGGCAATGTCCATTAACTTGGGGTGGGCGCTAAGCCCCCTGAAATTTTTGGGGGGAGGCAAAGGGACCCCGGCCCTTGAGAGTTGGCTCCGAGGACTGGTACTTTGGGTGCCTGCTAGGCACTGCACAAGCCCTGAATTGTATGGTCTTGATCTGTGTTTTAGAGATTGCATTATCCAGTGATAATGACTGTGTTAGGGTGGTCATGTCTCAGCTTCGTAAACTGGAATATGAATGAGCCTTTTGCCCACACATGCATGCAGCCGCTTTGCTTCTTTCCCGGCTGATTCAGCAGACAAATCAGGATGGGGTGCCAACTTGAATAACATATTGGGGGGCATGTAAGCAGCACCCCACATAATTGTTCACAATATACAGTACATGCACACCATTTGAATGGCAATGCCTATCAACTTTGGGGGAGGGGAACCAGCCCCCTCAGATATATTATTTGGTGGTGCAAAGGGACCTTGCCCCCTAGGAGTTGGCTCCTAGGAATGGGGAAGTTTCCAGTCTTAACCCATCCAGGAAACTATGGTTATCAGCTGCAGAACAAGCCAGTATGTTAAACCATGGTTTGAAGTTGTTTTAATAGATTAATGGTTTGGATGATACAGGAAATGATGGTTAATTGGAGACTTACTGGTTTGATTGCAAGGAGTGGTGGGGCTGCATGCATAGGGGAAAGGCTCATTTGTAGCTTGACCCATTAAGTATGCAATATATGATCATCTGAAAGCAGAAATCATGAATTATAGCTTATAATTTGCACCATCTGAAATGTTTAGAATCCTGATGGCAGCTGTATTGCACTCCTGTCCTAGAAATAGTGGCAGGTTAACAGGAGGACAGGGAGAAAAGGTGGATGGAAAGCTCCATGGGGGCTTATTTATACCTCATCATCATTGTATGCTGTCTTTCCATAGTTAAACCATGCTTACAATATCAATATGAAAGCATCATTAAATATGCAATAAAAACAGACAATCCCTACCTAATTCATCATAAAGTATTGACAAGAAAAATACAAAAACAGTTGCAGTATCAGTAAAAATGCTTCTCCAAAATAAACTCTCAACCCAACAGAAACCCCCAAACACACCACCACCCTGATAGTTTCTAGGCATCCTGAGCAGGAAGTCTCTTTGGGCTTAAGAGCAAGATAATCTCTGACCCCTTCAGCAGCAGCTTTGTAGTTGGAGTCTGTCAGGACCCTACCCTCCCTAAGCCATACTTCACTATATGTATCTTATATGTTGCCAGTGTTCTCCATGCAATGCTTTACATTGTATATCCCACCTAGTCTCCAAGGGCACTGTGAGATGGGGACTTGTCCAAAGTCATCCTGTGACCTTCATAGCCGAACAGGATTTTCACCTGAGTTTGACAAGTCCATGCAAAACTTTCAGGAAATGTCTCTGACGACAAACTTGAAGGAAACCCTTTCAAACCAATCCAAGTGAGAATTCCTGACATCTCTGATGTAGACTCGCCAGAAGTGTGGCATTCATGTCAGACTTTATTTGAGCAACTTTTTATCAACAAAGAATCAAACTAAACAGTAACAATGAGTATTGCTGTTTTGTTGATGTTTCTAATTACGTTTTGCAGATACTGTAGTTATTTATTGATTTCATTGTATTTATGTTGTAAGCTGCCTTGTTATTTGTTGCAAAAGTGCAGGTCACAAATATACAAATAAATGATAGTTTGCCTTCCAGCCAGACAACTCATGCACCAGCTGGAAAGGTTCTGTTGTCACAAGGTAGCAAACTACCCATCATTGCCACTTCATCGGCCTGGATATGGACTCCCTGGGATATGCAGTCATTTTATATATTTTTTTGCTTGGGTCTTTCTCCACTGGTGCTCAAGTTCTTTCCTAGCCTATTTCATAGATCCCAGCACTTTAATATACCAGGGAGTCAAGGAGGCATTTGCTTAAGTAGTCACTATCTGGTTCTAGGCATGCCACCAGCATCAGTTTTCTATCTGAGAAAATATTGTTCATCATAATGGTTCCACAAGTGGAAAATGGAAATAGTTGTCATGTACTGTAGAGAGTTGTTGGAAGAACAAACCATAATAAAGTTGTAAATCATTCAGTACATAAATTGTGCTGTATACCAGAGAGAGCAGCTTAATGAATATTTTGTTCTACTAAGAATGCTAATTTTATTTGTCAAATGTACATATATTTATTTATTAAATTTGTATACTGCCCTATACCCCTAGATCTCAGGGCAGTTCACAGCATATGTTGTCTCTTTCCTCCATGCAGTTCAGAAATGGTGTTCCTCCATGCAGTTCAGAAATGGTGTATGTTCCCTGGTCTAAACAACTTCAAAAGCAGATGGTGTAAATAACATGCAATACAGAAGCAATATACAATATAATATCATATAAAAGAAGTCACAAATATTAAAACAGTTAAAGCAATTGCATATATAAGAACAATGGGAAACATATAAGCATGTAACAGGAAACATTTGAGCATGTGATTGCTCACCTGCAGCATCCTTGGAAGAATATAGCCACATGAAGTTTCTGAATATGAAGTTTGGCTCTTAAACATAAAGATTCTTACAAACAAAAGCAACTTGAACAAATGGGTATGTTTATGGGAGTTTTTAATGTTCATTGGGTCCAGGATCCCAAGAATTGTTTATCTTGAAGAAAACTTGAAGAATACTTAATATTATCCCAGTCAAGTAGTTTATCATACGTGGAAAATGATGCAAAAATAGAAGTTGAAAATACATGTGTATCAGCATAAAAGCAAGAAAGCCGCACAAAATTCATTCTTCTGCCAAACTTGGTGCATGATCAGGCTGGAAGTTAACATTTTAGTTCCACTGAATCTAGATAATGCTTAATGCATTAAATTATACTGGATCACTCAGTGGACCCATATATCCTTTAGAATACCACATTGCCAGACCAGACAGGACTCTGTTCCTCATTCTGGTAGTGGGTGGGGAGGCAGAAGTATTTCAGCCTTCATCAACCTGGTACCTTTCAGATGATTTGGACTACTACTCCCCGTCGTCCCCAGCCAACAAATTCTCATTAGGACTGATATCACCAATTTTGTTTTAGATGTGGGTTACCATTTTAAAACTAACAGATGGCTATGCTAAAAGCAATATATGCTGCTAATTGCTAGTGTGGAATGCTGAATAAATGTTGGACTCAGTCTGGTAAGACCTGGCTTTGTATTCCTATGTGGCCATGAAACTTGCTTAACCTTTCTTACAGAGTTGTGATGACATAGTTTGACCTTGTGTATGCCACCCTGACTTCTTTGGAAGAAGGATGGGATGCAAATGTAGCTAATAAAATCTCAAACCCTTGCAAGTTAATCCTTAAATTCAACAAGTCCAAGTTATCATTGCTGCTCAACAAATCACTGCACAACAAATTTTGTTGGAGAAAACATTCCAACCCTATTTTCCCACATTTTCTCTTTTTTCACATGGTTAATTTGCAGTAAGTTCAACTAGGTTCTGTAAGAACTGAATCTGTGTATGTCCTTTAGATGTATCATACTTTAAAACTTTGCTTATATAATATCTAGAAGTTGCGTCCAGTATAGTTGAATAAGGTGTCCAATCCCAAGTAAGGGATTTATTTATTTTTAAGATGAAACAATTAACTTGCTCGTTTTAAAAGAAAAAGAAGCTAACTTGCTGAACAACCAGTGTGTCCTTGGCTATTTACTATGGCTTGGATTCTAAAATGAGTGAATGGAAGGGGGGGGGATGAAAGTTACTCACCTACCTCACTCCTTCAGACACCTTTGCCCACAGAAAGCCTCTTTTTAGGATGAGGATTCCTAATGAACAGCACAGAGAAGGATGGGAGAAGGATGTGTGTGTGTCCAAAATTAGGAGCAGGCCTCTGCCTGATTGTGGGCTGTTCTTCCCTTTCCAGCAGCATATGTGCTATATCCTACATTATTCAGAAGCCCCCCACCTAATCCTCCAGAGTGACTTTTGGGATTGGTGCAAGGGAAATTTCTGTGAAATTTCTTCCATTCACTTGTTTTAAGATTCACCCCCATATCTGTTACATTGGGTTATAATTTCACTTTCATGCTAATAGCTTCAGGATCTTTTTCCGACTTGGTCACTAAGGTAGTTTTATTGGCCTTTGAAAACTTTGGTGTAACTCAGAAGCAGGGATAGCCAATGTTTTATACTTGGAAGCTGCATGCTTCTGAACTTATATGTTCAGGTGCCTTTTCATAGCAACAGAATAAGGTGCATTAAGCTGGAATGGGGGTTGAGAGATGCCACGTGGCTATTCATTATAGCTGCAGGCTGAATTACATGGCAACGAGATTGCATGAGGCCTGAAAATGTACAGTTGTTTCCATGACAAGTCGTCTCATTATTTCTAGGACCAGTTTGTATTGAATATCCCCAGTAGATGCTTCCCACCATTCTCTGTCACCATCACTTCCGTTGCATTGATCATCCTTGGCAACTCTTCCCTTCACACTCCAGGAAACTACCCTTTGAGTTAAAGGTGCTTTCCTGCCTCCAGTGTAGTCAAGGCAAGAGCAATATCAGGGTTGGGAGTGGAGTGGAAGCTGCTCTTTTGGGAATGGAGTGTGCCCTGCTGTGGGGAAAATGTAAACACATCATTCTTCCCTTTACAGACTCTCTGCTCCTGTTTGTGGTGATGGGGATATGAAGGCAGGATCAGTGGGCACAGCTCTCCTATCCCTCTCCATGCACTTACATATGTGTGAACGAAAAACCCAAATAGAGCTACAATGTCTTTTTTTAAAAAACTGACAGTTTATTTGGAAGGCTGAGAATGTCATTTATATATTCAGTTCATACTGATGGGAAAGTCTGTTTTTGTGTAGTGCAGAGTTTTTCCCAGTAGATGTTCCTACTAGGTCAATGACTGTTTGCTTCAGCTTTATATATTTAGCTTTTTATGTTTCCTTGTCAGGGTAGCTTATAATATAGTGTCAAAATATCACACATCTTTGTATAGTAGTTTCCAAGAGGCTGGTGTGTAAATTTTACCTTGGATACCATGTTAATCCCCACCCCCACCCCCCATATTTTTCTTACATGAATGTTTTAAGCAGCTGTTTAAATTGGCGGGTAAATCCTGGTTTTTATTTTTACAGCTCAAGAGTAGCATTTCTACTTGTTCTTTGTGTTTATTTTAAAAACTGGTTTGCTGTACCTCCAGCCATTATATATTGGTTCTGTTGTTAAGGCAGGTGGCTGGTATTTTGCAATGGTACAACCTTGAAAGCACTTTTCTAGATTAAAACCTTCAGAGTATGGTTTAAAGCATTGCAAACAGCTAAGGTCCTTGAAATGTTGCACTTTCCATCTCTGATAATATTCATGCCAGGAATCTCTCTCACACACTTGCCTTGCCTTGCCAACTCTCAGACCAAATTTATAAATAGCTGCACACCTGGATTGCCTATGGCAGTCGAATTGTCGCTGGGAATCTAGGCAGGAAAGCTTCTAGGCCACAAATGGTTGACATGGGAATGTGTGAACAAGCAAGCTGCTGAGAGGTAATTTTGTTTAATTGAAATCTGTTTTCGCCCTCTCTCTTTTTTTTACCATATATGCTTGCCAGTCAATTGACTGCCTATCATCTTCTGCAGTCAAAACCTTTCATGAAGCCAGTAATGCTTTATGAAATTCTTGGTAGCAGCTTAACTTTGCCTATTTATTGATAACATTGTTTACTGTAAAGGGCAGGAGCAAGAGCTTAAGGCTGGTTAAATCTGCAGTAAATACGGGAAAATGTAGCAGCATAGCAAACCTTCTCTTTGTGGTTACCCCTTGTAACTGCAGGTTTCTCCTGACTAGACCACCTCAGTAGCAAAGGTCACTGTTGGACCAAGCAGTCCAAAAGGGGTGGGTAGGAGTGGGAGAATCCAAGGCAGAGGAATCATGAAATCACAAGGCCTGCTGCACTCAGTGCAAAAGGTGGGTGGGTATCTTTAGTTTTTCTTTCTGTCCACTGTGGTTTCCTTCATATTTTCCTTCCCATTGGTCCCAACAATTGCTAGAATTGGGTTACAGTGGTGCCTCGCAAGACGAAATTAATCCGTTCCGTGAGGCTCTTCGTATAGCGGTTTTTTCGTCTTGCGAAGCAAGCCCATTGACAGCTTAGCCGATTAGCGCTATTAGCGGTTTAGCGGCTTTTAGCGATCAGCTGTTAAGCGGCTTATCAGCGGATCAGCTGATAAGCGGCTTAGCGGCTTAGGAAAAGGGGGGGGAGGGAAAAAAACCCGCAGGAACTTGCAAGACATTTTCGTCTTGCAAAGCAAGCCCATAGGGAAATTCGTTTTGCGAAGCGCCTCCAAAACAGAAAACCCTTTCATCTAGCGGGTTTTCCGTCTTGCGAGGCGTTCGTCTTGCGGGGCACCACTGTATTTGCAAAGCTGAGCTATATTCGACAAGAAGCAGGATGAGGCTGCTGTGTGGAACAGCCAACAGTCCATGCTTGGAGATATTTGGCTGTGACTCACCCCACCCTACCCCCCGCTCTTCACCTTAGCCTGTCTGTATTTATTCCTTTGTTCCTCTTGCTTCTTGGCCTGCCCATTTGTTACCTTTCCTCAGCCTTCAGTTTTCTTTATTATCCATCCTGCTAAAAGCAACTGATCCAGCAATGCTTCTTTTACCCTTGTAAGACCCCTGACATCTAATTTTACTTTAACCTTTGTGCAAAATTAGGGACAGCTAGAAACTCTCTGCATGTTTTCTGAAGTTAAGTGTTGAAGGAGAGGGTGCACTGGGAGCCTGAAAGCAGAAAGAATGGGGGAGGGAATATTTTGTGGGGCAGGTGGAGCTTCACAAGAGTGGCTGATTATACAGGGGAAAGAACCACTTGGGTAGCATAGAAGTGAGTAACAGTAAGGTGCTGGGAGAAGGGGGTGGGTGGAACATATATTGGAGAATGATAATCTGGGATAGGTGAATTGGTTATGGGAATGACCTGGGTAGAAATAAGTTTAAGGCACATCAGTAAATAAAAGCCGAACCTTCTATCAGCCACACCCTGTGTTGGCTAAGGGTGTTGAACGCAAGGTAGTAAAACAGAAACACAAAATGGTACTGAGCCATCTAAAAAGTTACATATAGTTAATCGAGAGTATGTTGGCTGTACAGAAGATTGTATTCTCCCCTATGTGCTCCAATGTAGAAGGGTTGAATGACTTCTGCATTTAATCTTCCAGGAGCAAGGTTAACATATTTTAATTGAAAGCCATGAACAGGGATTCCTGTCACAGTCTAGTCAAATGAGTTTAGAATTGGGCTATAAGTAGTTCAGGTATAGGATTAAAGAACAATTGAAGCTAGGTCTGTGCACCTCAAGGATTTTTGGACATCCTACAGCCTTTGTGCTGTGTGGTAAACCACTTTTGCAACTGAAAGGAGCCTCAAGGAATTTCGCATATGGTATATGGGGGTGATTCTGATATTTCAAAGGAAAAAGAGGGGGAATGTCTCTAGTGCATAGGTCAGGGGTTGTCAACCTGGTCACTACTGCCCACTAGTGGGCATTTCAGGATTCTAGGTGGGCAGTAGGGGGTTCTAAGGCACAAGCTGAATCCTTCCATCGAGCACTGGTGGGCAGTAAGGAAATTTTACCATCAAGAAAGGTGCATTAGTGGGCAGTAGGTATAAAAAGGTTGACTATCCCTGGCATAGGTATTCAGCTGTTGGGTCGGGGCCCAGTACTGGTGGGTTCAAGAAACCGCTGCAGCTGCAATGGACAGCATTGGAAGCATGGTCTGTGCTTCCTGAAATTGAAAAGCCGAGTAAGAGGAGCAAAAAGCATTGCACATTTTATGACTGAGAATTTTGTATTGCAGAAAGAGGTTTCTAAATTCATTGAAGATTTTTTTGATAGATATTAGTTCCTAACTAGGTTTTTACTACAGCTGGAGGAATATTCATTATAAAAGCTACAGATTCCCAAACAACTGTGTTGATGCAAAATTGCAACCATCAACTTGAATACTTTGCAAGAGGGTATTTGTTTTTGCTTTTTGGTTGGTGATAGATTTAGGAACTTAAAAACACATAACACAAATAACTGCCACTGACAAGCTACAGCTTAGTCAGGTCACAATGAAAGGCTTTTTGTTTTCATATTTGTTACCTGTCTGGTTGCATAAACAAGTAATTGTGTCTGCTAAACCCAAATCCTGCCGCTCCCATTAGGAGTATTCCTTTTAGGCTATCTTCAAATGATACCTTAACAGCATAGTGGATTGTTATAAAAACAAACCTGCATCAAAAGCAGTTAGAAAATGAAGTTACTTTGTTTAGCAAGAATTTTTTTGCACTTATCCTCCACTAATTTTCTCAAGAGTTGAAAAAATGAAATAGCTCTAAGGCAGCAACAGTTTTACCCCCCTTGGCCTTTATTCAAGATAGCAGCTGCAGTCTTGTTTTGTGAGAAGCTGAGGGATATCCATAAAGAAGTCACAGTCCAGAATATGTGATTAAGACATCCATCTACCCTTATGATTAAGAAATGAACAGAAGGTAGCCCAAGGATGAAGGAAACAAAGCATGTTATAGTCTTAGTTCTTGCCAATCTTACATATATTCATTCCTTTTTAGAGTATTTCTATTACTGCAGTGGGAGTACATGTAAATGTAAATATCATGATTGGTATGAAACTAATATCATTGGTAATTGGCTGCCATACAAAACATAACATCAGCATAGCTGGGCTTAAATTGATGTTAAGCCTATTATACAGTCTTGTGAATCATTGCTATATAGTTGAAAAAACCTATTTTCATGTAAAATGCTGTTTCCAAAGGTAAATGTTTTCTGACAGTTTGAAAGCCCCAAAGTATAAATGGAAAAGGTAATTTTCCTTGTCTCTTTCTGACATTTAAATATATATTAAAAAATAATACTTGCTAACTTTATTTGTGGATGGAGATGTAATGCTGGCTTCTACAAACCACAGTTTGCTGCATGGACATCCAGTTTCAGTAATGTGCTCTCACTTCTCTGTTCTCTGGAACAATTTCCCCTCACCCTTCATTTCCTTGTGTCAACCATGTTTAGCATGATATGAACGAACACTACCCCTAGTGCTTTACTAGCCCAAAATATAACCATGGTTTGAGGTGGCTTATGAGGGAACCTGATTGATGATAGTTTGTGTTGGTGTAATTGTTATGTAGCATCATGGTTAACTGGAAAGGAGGAGGGAATAACATTTCTCCATAGAAAGGTGGGTGTGGCATGTGTTCATAAGATAGGTTCCATATTTGCACCTAATGATTTGCAAGAATCTAGTATTGTATCTGTACTGGGTTTATATCTGCATTATATTTTTCAAAGTAAACAGTATAAACACGACAAAGGTTTGGGATGCATAATCACATCAATCATTTTGCTGTGCTTTTCTCCCCTTGTTTCATAGTGTTTGAAGAAAATACCAAAAGATGGACGACCACAAATAGTAAGTAAATTTCTCTGTGTTTGTATCTGTAAATGTAGCAGCAATGAAGTTAAGGCACGGCCTTTCTCAAAACTGACAAAAAAAATTCAAGCTATACTGCATTAGCTGCAGAATAGTTCATCCATACTCCTAAGTATGAAGAAGCCGGGGAAACTAGGGTGGTTCTAGTAGGAGCTAAGGTTGGGAAAATGCAAGTCAGTGTAGAACTGTATAAGGAGTGTAAATACACAGACTTCCGGAGGCGGCGCAAACGACAATGGCGGTCCTCCTTGCTTGCTGAGGAGGAAGCTCCGCAGAAACGGGTCGTCCGCTACGGCAAAGCGGAGACCCGCACCGAAAAACCTCAGGCAGCAAGAGCCTGAGGACGTGGGACTTGGCGGGTGCCAGAAGCGGCCCCTAAAACGGAGAGGAGACCCCTTAAGGAGCCTCCGATCGTAGAGGGGGTTGCGGCGCTGTGAGTCAATCGCTATTCTGCGGAACGAAGCCGCGCAGCTGCTGTCAGTGAGCGCTGACCTTTCTTCCTGAAAAATTTTCGAATTAGAAGGCAACAACCCGTGAGTAAGAAAGGACCTTTACAATTTGAACCTAAAATTGAGGAAATTTGGCTAAAAGCGGAGCGAGGAGAACAGGAAGTCCGTCTTCCGCTGCTATTTAAACTTCAAAGCAAAAGAGCTGGAGGTGGAGTCGTTAAAGAGGCTTTTAAATAGACTGTTTTGAGCACCCATTGAAATTGTTTTTACGTAAAGAAAGGGCACAAGTTAACTACATGATTTACTCTTTATATGGACTGTGTTTATCCTCTTCTTTTGAATTACAATTTATTGACTGTGAAGCCCAGATACTTGGGCTGCCAGGAACAGAGCTGTCAGTTTGCAGACTTAGCTACTTTAAAACTGGACTTGCAACAATCTAGGGCATTTGAACTTGCTACTTTGAATCATCAGCCGGTACTTGTCAGAATCACTGTAACACTGTTAACACCAACTCTGCTAAATTTTAACTACAGAAGGTCTTTGGATAAACTGAACTTTATTAGCCTGTTTATTTTTATTTTTGTTCCGGCTTCTCTCAATAAGAAATTTTAAGCCCCCCCTAGAGGATTTTGGGCTTACAGCAGTGACACTATTTTACTTTCTCTTTCCTTTCCTCCTATTCGACGGTGCTCTGGGGCTGCTGTATTCCCATGGGAACATCTGAATTTGACCTTGACTCAGAGATAAACTTGGAATGAGCGGTACAAGAAGAAGAGGACCAAGAACTAGACAAACAACCCTAACCTCAGCTTTACAGACACGTAGATCTTCTGTACCTACTTTGCCCTCAACAGGGGGAGAAGAAAGTGTGCCTGGGCTGCTGTTGGAAGAAGGAACAGAGCAGCTACAATTGGAAGATATGGCCACAGGAGCAACTGCTGCAATTTTAGAGAAAATATATGAAAAATTGGAATCTTTGGACAAGAAAGCTGATGAACAAACAGCTAAAATAGATCAAAACACAGCCTGTCTAAATAAAATAACTGGACAGGTAGCACAGAATGTACAAGCAATTGGAGAATTAACTGAGGCCACTATTGAAAATCGCAAATTAGCTGAGGCAACCAGCCAAAAAGTTGAAAATTTAGAACAAGAGGTAAAACCATTCTGCAAACAAGTCGAAGGGCACCAGACGTATCTGTCTATGCTAGAATTGCAGAATCGGGAAAGTAATTTAAGATTAAGGTCAATACCAGAGGTTGAAGAAGGTAACTTAGCTGAGTTCCTGACCAAAGAATTTACCAAGTTCTGGCCTATCCAAGAGGAAAAGGACTTTAGAATTATATCGGCTTTTAGATTTGGAAAATTTGCAAGGAAAGACAAGCCCAGAGACTGCTTGATAATTTTGAGATCAAAGGAGGAAAGGGACAAGATATTAGGCTTACACTACGAAAAGTCACTGGACATTTTGGATAAAAGGGCTGAAATTTACAAAGATATCCCGAAACAACTGTTGGATCTTAGATCCGCCTACCTTGAACTGGTTGGATTGCTAAGGAGTAATTCAATCATCTTTAGGTGGGAATTTCCCCAGGGATTATCTTTCACTTTCAGAGGGAAGAAGGTTAAAATCAAAACACTTGAGGACAGAGACAAATTTTTGATTGTTCACGGAGAGGACCTTCAGAAAGGAATTGAAACACCCTTTGGGCCTGGAGCATCGGCTGTACCTTCACCCCCAGAACCTGGAGACCCAGAAAAAAAGACACCACCACCAGAACAATAACAGATTTATCCAGGATGTCTCTGCAATTTTTGAGCTGGAACATTCATGGTTGTAACTCCCCGGAAAAAAGGAGGAAGATATTTCATATATTAAAAAAGGAACAATTGGACATTATCTGTTTGCAAGAAACATATGTGACCAGGCTCCATAGGAAAGTGTTAATTAACAAAAGCCTAGGCCAAGAATTTATCTCTTCGGACAAAGTAAAGAAGAGAGGAGTGGTGATTTATGCAAAGGAGAGCCTGGCACCTAAACTCTTATTCAAAGATGAACAAGGAAGAATTGTGGCAATTGAGATACAACATCAAGGAGAGAAATTTTTGATATTAGGAATTTATGCACCGAATGAGGGGAAATCAGAATTTTACAAGAAGTTGCATGAGAGCGTCCTGGACTATCTGGACTATGATAACATCATCATGATGGGAGATATGAATGGAGTGGTATCAACCAACATGGATAAGTCACAAAATCAAAATATATCAAAAGATGGCAGACTACCTAAGACTTTTTTTCAACTGACTGACAATATGGACTTGATTGACATTTGGAGGACAAAAAACCCCTTGGGAAGAGAAGGAACATTCTTTTCTGAAGCCCAGCTGACATGGACAAGAATAGACCAAATATGGATATCTAGAGGCCTGGCACCGAAGACCAGAAAGGTGGAAATCTGCCCAAAAACCTGCTCCGACCACAATGCTGTAAAGATGGATATGACACTACTACCATCCGGCTCCTTTAGGTGGAAGATGAATGACAATTTGTTCAGAGATCAGGAGATTGTTAAAAAAGCCCAAAAAGTTTTGAAGGACTATTTTGAGATAAATTTGAACACTTCAGTGGAAAAAACAACTATCTGGGACGCAAGTAAAGCGGTGATGAGGGGGTTCTTGATACAACAGAATGCTGTAAAGAAAAGGGCACAAAATGAGAAAAAAGACAAGATTTTGGAGAAAATTAAAGAACTGGAGAAGAAATTAAGATCAAACCCGAAGTCACAGCCGATTCTGAGAGAAATTAAATTATACCAAGCACAATATTCTAAATTGATGAACCAGGAAATAGAATGGAGAATTAAATTAATGAAACAAAAAACATTTGAATCGGCAAATAAATGTGGGAAACTGCTAGCATGGCAGTTGAAAAGGAGACAGAAAATGAATACAGTTACCAATTTAGAGATTGAAGGGAAAAATGTTCAGAACCCCATGGAGATCAGAAAGTGCTTTCAGAGGTATTTTAAACAACTATATACTCAAGGTCCGCAAGATGAGGCACAGATAGAACAATTTCTGATAAAGAATGGGCTGCCAAAAGTGTCACAAGAAAATAGATCAATCCTGAATAGCAGAATAACACGACAAGAGATGGAACGAGCCATTCAGAACATGCAATTGGGCAAATCTCCAGGGCCAGATGGGCTGACCTCCAAGTACTATAAGACATTGAAAGATTACTTGATACAACCACTGATGGAGGTCAGCAATGAAATTATGGAGGGGAAGAAGGCGCCGGAAACGTGGAAAGAAGCTTTTATCACATTGATACCAAAATCAGAAACTGAAAAGACACAACTTAAAAACTACCGCCCCATCTCCCTTTTAAATGTGGATTACAAAATATTTGCAGACATATTAGCAACTAGATTTAAGAAAGTGTTAAATGAAGTAATTCATAAGGACCAAGCAGGCTTTCTCCCTGGCAGACATTTGTTTGCTAATACAAGGAATATTATTGACATTTTGGAACTTTTACAAACAAATATTAATACAAAAGCAGTTTTAATTTTTATAGATGCGGAGAAGGCCTTTGATAACATTTCTTGGAAATTTATGAAGAAAAATCTGGAAGGAATGGGAGTGGGATGGGGCTTTGAAAATGGGATAGAGGCAATCTATTCAGAACAAAAGGCTAAACTGATAGTTAACAATGTGATTACGGAAGAGTTTAAAATTGAAAAGGGAACACGACAAGGCTGCCCTATCTCCCCATTGTTATTCATTTCGGTCTTGGAGGTGCTCTTGAACATGATTAGGGGGGACCGGATGGTTGAAGGAATTCAGGTCGGAGAGAAACAATACAAATTGAAAGCGTTCGCAGATGACCTAGTTTTGACCCTACAGGAGCCAGAGCCAAGTACAAAAAAAGCATTACAATTGATCCAAGAATTTGGCCGGGTGGCAGGATTTAAATTAAACAAACAGAAAACTAAAGTATTGGGAAAGAACTTGACAGATACAGAGTCAGAATGGTTTCAGAAAGAGACAGAGTTAAATGTGGTTAAAAAAGTGAAATACCTAGGGGTAAATATAACATCAAAAAATCTAAATCTGTTTAAGGATAATTATGAGAAATGCTGGTCAGAAATTAAGAGAGATCTAGAAAGTTGGACAAGATTGAAACTTTCTTTGTTAGGCCGAATCGCCGCTGTAAAGATGAATGTATTGCCAAAAATGTTGTTTTTGTTTCAAACATTACAGATTGTGGATAAAACAGAATGCTTCCAGAAGTGGCAGAGAGATATTTCCAAATTTGTCTGGCAGGGCAAAAAGCCCAGAATCAAGTTTAAGATACTAACTGATGTGAAAGAAAGAGGGGGCTTTGCCCTGCCAGACTTAAGGCTGTATTATGAAGCAGCAGCTTTCTGCTGGCTAAAAGACTGGCTACTTCTGGAGGACACTGATGTATTGGATTTGGAAGGTTTCAACAATGCGTTTGGTTGGCATGCATATCTATGGTACGATAAGGCTAAGATTCATAAGGCTTTTAAGAACCATATTGTCAGAAAGGCAGTGTTTAATGTCTGGACAAAATATAAAGACTTATTGGAAAATAAAACTCCAAGGTGGCTTTCACCATTGGAAGCTAAGGCCCGAAAAAGACTCAATATGGAGGCCAAATGGCCAAAGTATTGGGAAATATTAGAAAAAGAAGGAGACAATTGGAAATTGCAGAGTCAGGAGAAAATGAAAGATAAAGTGCGAGATTGGTTACACTACGCCCAGATTAAAGAAGTTTTTAAACTTGATAAAAAATTAGGATTCCAGGTGGAAAAATCGAAATTAGAAATGGAATTGCTAGAGCCTAAGACCAAGGTACTTTCAAGAATGTACAACTTGCTGTTAAAATGGAACACACAAGATGAAACGGTTAAATCGGCTATGATAAAGTGGGCACAGGACATAGGGTATAATATTATGTTTGAGGACTGGGAAAAGTTGTGGACTACTGGGTTGAATTTCACTGCATGTAATGCTCTGAAAGAAAATGTAATGAAAATGATATATAGATGGTACATGACCCCAGTCAAACTTGCAAAAATATACCACTTGTCTGATAATAAGTGTTGGAAATGTAAGGAAAATGAAGGAACGTTCTTTCACCTTTGGTGGACCTGTCCTAAGGAAAAGGTCTTCTGGGAAATGATATATAATGAGCTGAAAAAGGTATTTAAGTATACCTTCCTTAAGAAACCAGAGGCCTTCCTTTTGGGTATTGTCGGCCAAGGGGTGTTAAAGAAAGACCGAACTTTTTTCATGTATGCAACAACAGCAGCAAGGATACTTATTGCTAAACACTGGAAAACCCAAGATCTACCCACACTGGAAGAATGGCAGATGCAACTGATGAACTACATGGAACTGGCTGAGATGACTGGCAGAATCCGAGACCTGGGAGAAGAAATCGTTGAAGAGGACTGGAAAAAATTTAAGCTTTATCTGCAAAAATATTGTAAACTGTATGAATGTTAAGCAGGATGCTTGATTTTAGACAAATTGGCACCATCAAAATAGATGAAGTAAATCATGAAGATAATTTAAATATAAGATGAAAAACCTTTTTTTTTTTTTTAGATAATTATTAGGCTAAATTAAATTTTCTTTTGTAAGGATTGGAATAAACGTATCTAAAATTTGAAATATATTCGAAATTTGACAGTAAGGATGGAGATAAGGGAATAAATTGTTGTTTTAAGTGTATTAAACTAGAACGTAGGAGCGGGAGATGTGAGGAAGTCCAGAAGTGATAAGAAAATATGTGATATGCAATGTTATGTTCATTTTTTTTTACTGTAAATGAAAAATTCTTAATAAATTTTTTTTTAAAAAAAAAAGGAGTGTAAATACAGATAGAGCTATTGCATCAAATGCTGCTTATGTGATATCTTACATGATTTCAAATTGTCTCTTAAATCTCTTGTAAATAAACTAGCATCTTGCCTCCTAGCAGTTATTCAAGGGAATTTTATGATCGGTATGCCCAAGGCCAAGAGAAGTCTGTGGTCAATAAAATGCAGCAGAAATACTGGAAGACAAAACAAACTCTTATCAAAGTCACAGGAAAGAAGGAGGATGAACATGTGGTGGCCTCAGATGCAGATCTGGATGCAAAACTGGAGGTAGGCATTGCAGCCCAGATATTTCCTCACAAAGGGGGAAAATCCTATTTTAGAAGGTCGTTAAAATTGGGCCAGGTTCCAAAAAGCCATTCATGCCCTGTGGCTTTTCAGTCCTAGCTTCCCTGTTGCAGCTCCCCTTGCAACTCTACCCCTCAAATGCACCCTAAAGTTAGAGGGACCCTTGGATATGGCATTTCATGAGGCATGAGAACAGTGGTGCAGCTAAGTAAAATTTGACCCTGGACTTAATGGAGCCTGGGAGGTGCTTAAGGTGGCCATGCGTAGCGCTCCAGTTGTGAAGCACACTGTTAACATTTATCTCCTCCCAGCACCATTCTGTACTTTTCAACTGCTTTTTCTTTCCTGATAAGTTAGAGCAGACCTTCCCTCACCAAAAAAGAAAGAAAGAAAAGAAACCCAACACATTTACCAACCTTGATAAATGAAAGAAATATACAGAGCACTTGCAATTTCTCATTTTAAGACTCACTTAAAGCATAGCACCATCATGAATACAGGAATAAAATAGAGTATGCTTCTGCTTCCCTGATGATAAACAGATTTTGTTGTAGAAAAGGACAATATTCTTTTAATAGTAAAATGAGCATCTGTAATCCCTTATGTGTCTGGCTGGCCTCCCACTGGCAATTTTTTTAAAAAAAGAAAACAAGTAGAAAGAAAGGATACTGTGGCAACTAGTGTGAACTTTAGATTGCCCATGCCAGCCTAGATGTTGATGCTGGGCCTGATGTTTGCCTCTGCCTCCACCATTTCCTTTTCTTTGGGTGGTAATTTGAGGGCCCCCTGAGCTGCAAGTCCCTGGACTTTGGCCTGGATATCCTAGCTGCACTACTGCAGGAGAAACTGCATTAGGAGAAATCAAGAAACAGCTCCATGCACCTAATTGAAATCACTGTCCCCTGGCTCATGTACCTGATTTAGTTGTAAAGATAAAAAAGTGTCCCCAACCTCTTGGAAGAATGGGATACAAATGTAGCAAATAAATCAGTGTTATGCCATAGAAGTCTGTTTTCAGCCATTTACTTTCCTTCTTTTGGTGTGCAATTGCTGATGTTTTTCCATTTTATTAGCAAGGTTGAGGGAATTGGGTATGTTTAGCCTGGTAAAGAAGAGACCGAGAAGAGATAGATAGCCATATTCCAATATCTAAAGCAGGCTTCCTTAACCTCAGCCCTCCAGATGCTGAGGTTGAGGAAGCCTGATCTAAAGGGCTGTAAGATGGAGCAAGCTGTTTTCTGCTGCTCCAGAGGCTAGGGCAATGGGTTCAAGTTACAAGAAACAACTAAATATCAGGAATAACTTCCTGGCAGTAAGAGCTGTTTGAAAGTGGAACAGACTCCCACGAGAGGTGGTAAACTCTCCTTCCATGTAGGTTTTTAAGCAGAGGTTGGATAGCCATCTGTCATGTATGATTGAGTATTCATGTATTACAGGGGTTGGACTAGATGACCCTTGGGGTCCCTTTCAACTCTACAGTTCTATGAGTCTGATTTTAAAGGATATTCGTTACCTAACAGTAGAATTAAAACAAGCATAGCAGTGCTATCTTGGAATTAGCATAGATAACAGAGAACCTGTTAACCCCTCTCTGGTCTCTCTTTAAATAAGCAAATGTTGATGTCTGATTTGAACTCTTTTTTTCGTAACTATTTAATTCCTGAGAAATTCTAAAACTAAAATAATATAAACCTCATCTCTGGAAATATTGGCTAGTTTGAGTGTTTACTTCTTGGAGTGGTTCCAGCTTGCAAATTACATTTTACATATTTACTTTCTGCCTGTGACCTTAATTATACCTCTTAAAATTTGTGCCGTCACATTCCTTGCACAGAATGGCCTTCCTGCTATACTGTAAACATGGTTGCATTTCACTGGCAGAGAACATATCACAGAGCATAAATGCCCGTGAGACAAACTGATTTGCTCAGACCATCTCACATGCTTTGTATTTATATAGGAATTGTATTAGAAAATTGCTGCATGTGTGATGTTGTACATTGGAGGAAAACATCAATTCATAGGCAAGGAAAGCTGATAAGGTTTCAGAAGCAACATACTGTTTTGAAGGGAAATATAGTTTTAAGGAAAGTGTTTTTTCTGTGTCTCCTGTCTCAACAATAGTTTGTATTTTATGTTTCATTTCAGCTCTTTCATTCAATTCAGAGGACGTGTATGGATTTACTTAAAGCAATTGAACTATATCAAAAAAGGATTTGTTGTAAGTATTTTAGCTGTAGTTAGCCTTGCCTTTTCAGCCTAACTTAATCAGTGGTAAAATGAAGATAATTGTGAGGTATTCTGCAGCATTAATCAGAGTTCAAGTTGATGCTAAAATTATTTATCATTCTAGGTTTTAAAGATAGCTTTGTACATTTGGTGGAAACAAATATTATGGCTAAGAAAAATATGATATTACATCAAACTTGACCAGATCCAGTCCAAGTGATTTTGCTGTCTGAGGCCAAAGACAAGATGCCTCTCCAAATTCATATGCAAACCATGCTTGTAGTTAAATCTTACTTCGACATTGATGACAAGACATCCTCCACCACACCTAAGGGGTGTGGGCTAGCTTATTAGGTGCAGAGCAGACCACATGACACACACAGCTCTGTCTGCTGAGAAAGGAAAATGGCCAGCAACTGTGTGTGCCTTAGGACAGATTACAAGGGTCCAGCACTGCTCCTCCTCATCCCAACTGCTGCCTAAGGTAGCTACTCCACTCTTTCTGATAGTAGGGACAGCCCCAAGTTTGATAAACTGGTCCAATCTTTGTGTTACACAGAAACATGAGAAATGTCTCCCTAGCATGTGCATATATATATATATATATATATATATATATGTATGTATGTATAGGAAATGCAATATCAGAGGCTGTGGTAGAGAGTGTGAGGGAGCTGCTTAACCTTTTCTCCTCCTGTTGTTTGTCCTGTCAAAGCGTGCGCCCCCCTCCAAGCTGCTTTTTATGGCAGAAAGGGGGGGCTGTATATTTTGTCCTTCAAGAACAAAAGCAACTTGAATATAGCAATTTGGGGTATCCTCTGTCCTTCTGCTTGAAGCAGCACCCTCCTGTACCTGTTTTTCAGTGTTAGCTGTTCAAGCAAAACATTGGTTCCAGAGTATGGTCTGAAGGCATAGGAGACCTGCTGAAAATCAGCCAGCCTGGTTATTAATATTATCGTCAGCGTCATCAGTGAGTGGATAACTCACTTGAACTTCTTAAGTAACTCCTTGAGCTACATGATGGAAGAAAGGCAGGATATAAATGTAAGGAAATAGAAAAAAGTAAAAATAACCCATTGAGAGATTGCATAACTTGGTACCTTTTAATTTGGTCCTCACATTTGCTATTGTGTATGGACCTGTAGGACATGCTTTGCCCTTCCTTAGTTTGCTTTAAAAAATAAATCAATATTTTAAAACATTTTCTTAATTTAAATGCAAACTCTCTGAAACCAAATCTTCTAAATCAAAAATGCAAATATAAAGAGGGAATAGAACTGAAGGGTGCATGGTGCCCAAGTTGTTTCAATCAGCATCCATTTGATGAGCCCCTGTGAACTTCTGTCACTTGAGCATCAGGCTCAAGGAGTTGAAAGAGAGTGTAAAACAATCAAGGGAAATTCTAGGTATTGTAGTCAGGTCACAGCAGTCTACTTCATCTGATCCCACCAAGCTTATAGCTCTATTCAAGCAAAAAATAGCACGTTCTCCTGTTGCCTTTTCAGTGTAGAGGTCATTTTGCAGTTCTTGTTACATTACACTGATCCCATGAAGGGATGTGCTGAAGTGAACCCGATCGTCTGTTTCGTAAGTGCGTGGGATTCATGAAGGTTAATTAGAAATTGCAGGGTTATGTTGGAGGGTTATTCTGTGACCTGAATAATGGGGGCAATGCAACATTTCCCTTCTTTAAACTTAGTGGTGCATCACCACTTTCTCTTTTTTTTTAATCTCAGTTCTGTCTCAAGAAGAAAATGAATTGGGGAAATTTCTCCGATCCCAAGGTTCTCAGGATAAAACCAGAGCAGGCAAGATGATGCAGGCTACAGGAAAGGCCCTCTGCTTTTCCTCTCAGCAAAGGTATGTTTGACTAGAGAGACTTCATGTATGAAATAGCTTACCATCCTTGCCCTGTCTTCTGAAGCAGGCCTGCACAAGAAGCCCACGTGAGGTTTCAAGCTTTTTCTGTCTCCAGCCTCCCAGCAGCCCTAATAAAAAGCAGGAAAGGACTGCTGGTAGCAGGACTGCAGGAAAGGACTGCTGGCTGTACCTTTTGTCTGTTTTTTTCTTTTCTTTTCTTTTCTTTTTTTGGGGGGAGGGGTGTCTTTCTTCCTCAATGTCACTTATATATTACATTTCTATCCTGTCCTTGTTCCAGTGAGTTCAAGGCAGCATCTACAATTCTCTTTCTCTTCCCCACCTCATGTTTTATTTTCATGACAACCTTGTGAGTTTGGCCAGTAACTCTCTAAGCCTAATATCACCCAGTGGGAGCCTCAGAGCTAAATGGGGTTTTGAACCACAGTCTCCCAGGTCCTTACACAGGATTTTTTTCTGCCTCCTCTCTGAATCCTCCCCAGACTTTTTACTTGTTCCCTGCCTGTCCTCCCTGAGCTTCTCATTCAGACACAGGAGAATAGTCAGGAAATTAAAAGATTAATTCCTTCTCTGATTTGAAGAGCTAATGAAACGTACAATCCCCTTCTGCAGAGAGGATCCCTCTCAGTTTCCAGCTCAGCCTTCTGACAAAGAGGGCCACACATCTTGATCTCTGGTTTGTTAAAGCCAGAAGTCTTTGTCAAATGTGTTGTCACTAAGAGGGCTGTCTTTCTCAGAAAAAAAGACTCCAGGCACTTCAAGTAAACTCAAACACCAACAACTATATTTAAGTACAGCAGACAGGGACCCACACTCACTTCCTTCCCCCACTCGCCTCTACAGGACAGTCCCTCTTCAAGTATTTCCTCTTGACCCAGGAGCTAACCATATACACACTTTCCGCTTTTCATTTTAATTCCAGTATGATCATACACCCCCACTCCTTGGCATCAATTTCAAATGTGTATGTCCATCCTCTGGTTTAGTATGATGCATCACTAATTAGAAAATGGTGTTTTCTTTTCATCAGAGAGTTCATCTGTATCCTTGTGATCAGGTTGGCATTTAGAGGCAGGGTACACCAGGACATTATTGCACCTTCCAATGTCAAAAGTATCACAGCTTCATTGTCAGGAGGATAGAACAGCTATCGTTCCTTGGTTTGTGGTATTCAGCCTTGCTGGACACAAGCCAGGGGGAAGCCATCCTTGTCCCAGAAACCTATCAGCTGGAAACGCCTTAAGAGTTTGTCATATCTTCCTGATAGCATGCTTTGAGAAGGCTTTGTTCCATACAATCTCACTAGGTACTGTTATCCTCCCAGCTCCAGATTGCACACAGGATCATTGGCCAGGTCAGGATACCTTCAGAGGCAAGGAAATCCTGAACTGGTGTGGACCCAGCAGAGCAATCTTGTGAGGCATGTGTCTCACAAGAGATGCAAGCCTGTTTGGATGGTGGATGGTGTCACATTGCCAGAAGTTGATAGCCTAGGACAGAGTACAAAAAGTTCGCTCCAATACCAGTGCTATCTTGTATAATTTAGTATAAATGATATGTGAACCAGGAACATCAGAATGGAACGCCCAATCAAGGAAGAGTCCTTTGTTTCTCCTAATGCTTAGAGAGATACCGTATACCATTATGAGTAGTTTGAGATATTCAGGAGTTTGATGGCTAGGTCACCCATGCATGCACCAAACTGGAATTCTTTGTTGATTAAACTAGATTCGCTCCAATTTAAATGGAGAGAACCTATGTGTGAATATCTCCAGATAAGTGATAGCAGAAAAAGGTAGTGTGTGCTGTATTCTGAGAATTGTCAAGGTGTATGATTTGGAGGGAAAGCTTCTCTTGATCTCAGGATGGAATAGGAACCATATTCTAGAAACTGCAAGAGGGAACTTTCATCTTTCACCCAGACTGGCTCCATACTTTGAATGCTTAGCCTGTTATCCACATGGCCAATAACTTTTACCTTGTGTCTGCATATTAAATATTAGCTGCTTCACCACAGCACCAGCATACTGTGCAAATTAACTAGGGCTGCTCACTGATATAATAAATATTCTGTTTAGGCTGCAATGTGACATTCACTTTCCTGGAAGTAAGGCCCGTTGTACCCAGTGGGACTTATTTCTGAGTAGATGGGCATAGGATTGCCTTGTTAATTAATTGGTTACATTTCAACAGGTTATAAAGCTTCTCTGAAAGTGCCATTTAAGGATTCTGAAGGAAAGCTTCAGTCTTTGAGAATGTGGAAATTAATGAACTGTTAGTGAGAACAGGCTTTCTTAATTTTTTTTTAATACACCAGAAGCAATCAGGAAAAAATGGATTTGCTAAATCAGTTCTTGCATCGAGAAATTGTGTGCTGTGTACTTGTGAAAAAATTGTCCTAAATGTTACCATCCGAACTGAACCTCGCGGGGGGGGGGGTCCCATTCTAATTTGCTTGTTGGCATTCCTTCCGTTGGCATTTCCTTTCTAGCAACCCTTTGTCTCTCTGGTTTGCTAATCAAAATAAAGCCTAAAAAGTCTCTTTTGGTTTGGTTTCAGGAGTCCCTACACTTGCCATTTTTGTTTTTGCTTTTTTGGTCACAGGTTGGCATTGCGCACTCCTTTGTGCAGGCTATACCAAGAAGTGGAGACATTTAGGTACAGAGCTATTTCCGATACGTGGTTGACGGTCAATCGAATGGAGCAGTGCCGAACTGAATACCGAGGAGCTTTGTTGTGGATGAAAGATGTGTCTCAAGAACTGGATCCTGATCTTTACAAACAGATGGAGAAGTTTAGGAAGGTATGAAAATTCCCACCATTTGCTAGAGAGCAATGCTTGAGAAATGGTAATGGAGCATGGGTTTTATCTCAGTAAGAGAAATATAGTTCAACATCTAGGACTGAGGGTGAAATTAATCATAAATTGATCTTTCCCATGTGGCAGGATATAGTTCATCTGATAGTGAATATATTTTCCATCTTTGTAAGAAGCAACTACCAGAAATGTTTTTCTAAGAGTGTAACCCTATACATATTTACATGGGCGTGAGTCCCATTGAATTTAATGGGACTTACTTAAGAGTAGATACAGAATGCTCTATAAGTAACTGTATTACAGTTGATTATATGTAAACATACATAATATATTACACAAAATGGATCAGATATTACCATAGTAGGCATCTCTTTAGGGTTTTGAGGAAAGACAGATATAAATGTTTTAGGTAAACGTCTGGGCAATTCTATACCTGAGAGGAATTCAATTGCACTTATTCGCAAGTAAACATAATAGATTGCAATCTATAGAAGATGCATGCAGCCTGTTCTTTTCCATGAAGAGTATTGATTGCTAGCTATCATTGTTGATTCTGCCTCTATACCCGGTTGGAATCTACACACATGTTAAAAACGTTTTGAAAATGCTTTTGTTAAAAATCATTTTGAAAAATGCATTGAATTTGCCATAGCTCACAGTCACCATCTAGTGTCACAATTGCATATTGCACTTTACAACACATTCAAAGTGTTTTATTTGCAGCTGTGTAGCTGAGTCCGATCAGAAGGTTGGCGGTTTGAATCCCTGTGATGGGGTGAGCTCCCGTTGCTCAGTCCCTGCTCCTGCCAACCTAGCAGTTTGAAAGCACTAAGTGCAAGTAGATAAATAGGTACTGCTTCGGCGGGAAGGTAAACAGCATTTCCGTTCACTGCTCTGGTTCACCAGAAGTGGCTTAGTCATGCCGGCCACATGACCCGAAAGCTGTACGCCGACTCCCTCAGCCAATAAAGCGAGATGAGTGCCGCAACCCCAGAGTCGTCCATGACTGGACCTAATGGTCAGGGCTCCCTTTACCTTAGCTGAGTCCCCAGTGGGTCCTGTCCTCCTGAGCTACAAGTTGCTTCTCAGCTCACAATCCAGTGAAGGCATCTGTAGCGCGCGCGCGCACTCTCTCTCTCTATATATATACACACACACATATATATACATACACACACACACATATAACTGGCTAAGTGGTCTCTGGAGATGGGCAGAGGACATTTTGTGTAGCCAGATTCTGCTGAAAATGTCTGGTTGAAAGATGTTTGGTTGATTAGGGCAAATCTGAGCCGCAAATCTACGGTATGTGCTACATGCCCTGCCATCATTTCGGAGACTCTTGGTTTGTCAAGAATTCAGGCCTGAATTTGAAGGCCTGCAACCTTTTTGATATGGAGTTGTTCTAAGAGAGGGAGAAAAACGTTTCTCAATCAACTCTCTCCATGCCATGCATAATTTTATAAACTTGTATCATATTGCCTCTTACTCTCCTTTTCTTTAAACTCAAAAGTCTCAACCGCTGTGACCTTTCTTCATAGTCGCTCTATCCTCTTGGTCATTTGGGTTGCCCTTTTCTGAACCTTTTCCCACTCTTACTGAACTTGCCTTTTAGAATTGTTTATAATACAAAACATCAAGCTAAACACCCTGTAACTTTGAAGAAGCTAACTTCCTCTTCTGGACACCAGGTTTTACATAGCACATCCTGTAACAGCAGTAGACATCTGCATTGCTTCACAGTTGAAAATTTGATAAGCAAATGTCTTATGTTTCCTTGATGAGAATTAACACAGAACTACTTCCGTGTTTAGGTTTCTGCTGTTCTGAAGGGACAGTGGAGCTGCTTTTGTCTTTTAGTGTGCAACTCTGATTTGTGCCATTGGGTGGCAGTATTTTACTAGATCTTTCAAGTTATTTGAGGATTTGTATCATAACAAGGGGGACTACACTGTATGTCTTTGTTCAGGAGGTTGTAGATGTGCTAGGAAAAGAAAAATCTGAAAATTCTTTTCCTAATCATGATGAATGCAGTTGACAATGCAGGTGATGTGGCAATTTTTTATTATGATTGAGTGAATAGAAGTGGTGTGTTACTACATTATTAGAACATTTTTAATACTGGCATATTTGGGACAATTTCAGTTTTCAAATGAAGTCATTTGTTGCAATAGAGAACATGGTCAGAATAAAGTTACTTGTCATTTATTGTCTTTTCCCATGTGCAATACATACATAATTGCAAATATGAAAGTTTATGCCCAGTAATGTCATTGAGCTTCAGCATATCTGACTTGGGGCTCGTCCACACTTTGCTTGTCCCACAGGTCCAAGAGGGCTTCTATGCTTTCTAGACATGGGTCTGAGTGGTTTTCCATTTGCCCCACTGCTTTCCCCAGGAAAAAACTACTATTTAGCACTGAATTAGGGCAAACATCAATCCACAGAAAAAACAATTAACATTTATTCCAAATCAGAGGTAAAGAGCGGGTTTTTCCAGGAGAAACCGGCAGGACAAGTGGAAGTGTGGACGAGACCTCCTTGCTGAATAATGTTTATTTTTAGAAAAGTGAAGGTAGAACTGAGTGCCCCGGAGTAGATGGGATTTTTATTCATTTTTGGTGTGTTGGGAGAAAGGCAGCACTTTTTTTGGGGGGGGGTGCAGGGGTACACATACCCCTAAACATTTTGTGAATCTAAGTTTGACCTCGTTGTGGGGCAGTATTTCAATATGAGTAGGAAAATGAGAGTACCCCTCAACATTTTTTTAAGAAAAAAAGCACTGGGAAAAGGTGAGTAAATTTCCTAAGTATGTAACAAATCTGTTAGTTAAGGTACCTACTGCAAAACACCTGAGTACGTTCCATACGAAGTTGGCAAGGGAGCAGTAGTCTTTTTCATAGTTCCTCGGGAGTGACTTATGTGATGGTTTTATCCTTGCTGTGCACACATTGGCATTCCAACTACTGAATGTCAGGCAAGCAATATCCCTGTGTTTAAGGGTTCCAGCTGCTTTGTTGGGTTCTCCACCACTCCAATTAGATAGCCCCAAATACCTTTTGGCACTGTTACTGAGATCAATAATGCTCAGTTCTGTACTGTGCTACAGGGAAGTTGCCACACTGCATGCTTAGGTCTACTTTAGATGTTTATATATGTGTATAAACATATTGTGATTATATATCCTTGTGATTAAGGTGTTTTTTCTGAAACAGGATATGGGACCTGGCATCCCATTAAGGACTTATCAGGAATGAGCACCTAATGTTTGGGCTTTATTAAAGCTTTTACAGGATTGCATTCAAGACTTGCTTTGAATGATGAGCAGTTTCAAAATACAGGGTATTTTGCTTCACGTGGCCTTTTTTGTTTTGTTCCTTAATTATGCCAAGCCAAGAGAAATGCCAGCCATTCATTTCTCCTCTTTCTCTTCCTGCCCTCAATTGCAACATATAATTTCATACATTTTAGGCACCTCTTTGCCTTTTTGTGTGGGGCTTTTTGTTGTTCTTTCCATAAATTACATGGAACAATGGGAAAGATCTGCCTATCTGAACTTTACAGCTAACCTGTGTATGTTGGAGGTACAAAGAGAATATATAGGTACTCAATAGCATTCCACCAACTAAAATCTAAGCAGATAGGTAGCCGTGTTGGTCTGCCATAGTCAAAACAAAATAAAAAAAATTCCTTCCAGTAGCACCTTAAAGACCAACTAAGTTAGTTCTTGGTATGAGCTTTCGTGTGCATGCACACTTCTTCAGATACACTGAAACAGAAGTCACCAGACCCTTCTATATAGTGAGAAGGTGGGGAGGGGTATTACAAAGGAATTTCAGAAATAGAGGGGTATTTACAAAGGAATTTCAGAAATAGACTGGAAAGAGAAGCTGCTGAATTGCAACTTATTACCAAACTTAAAACCATGGAGAGACCTGGTCTGAACAAAGACATTGGATTCTTATCTCATTATACATGACAAAGCCATTTTTCACCTTCTCACCCCTTGCTTTTTCCTGTAAGACCTATTGCAGTCGTTAAGAATCGTCAGCAGGCTCATCACAGCTATCTGCCAATCACCCAATCCCACCACCCTTCTGAGTAATACCCCTCCCCACCTTCTCACTATATAGAAGTGTGCATGCACACGAAAGCTCATACCAAGCTCATACCAAGAACTAACTTAGTTGGTCTTTAAGGTGCTACTGGAAGGAATTTTTTTATTTTGTTTTGTAAAATCTAAGCATTACTGGATGGTGACTTTCAGTATGACAGTTTTCATGCTCTTTGCACTACAATGAAAACTTACTGGGAAAGGAGCTGCATTTCTTGAAGCATATTGTCTTCTCTCTTTTTCTGCATTCAAGCTGGGTGGGGGGAAATGCTTTACTCTATTGGCCTTTGTTTTTACTATTTCTATTCTTTGGACCTTCATCAGTACAGACTGGTGAATTACCTGTTGGTTGAAAAAAGCTGGCAGATGGAAATTTGTCAGTCCAACAGAGCTGCCATCAGTCATGTTTACAGAGCAAAAGCTGATTTTTCCTACCTGCAAATGTTCTCCTCTTTTGCTTATTTATGTCAGGCAGCCATTTTGCTAGTAGGTTTATAAAGTGTTCTGGCTCTGTGTAGCAGTGGATGCCATTTTATGGATTTCAGCTGATAGTAAAAACCCAGAGCTGTGTGTCTTCCACCACTCTGCATTTGTACACATGAGTCAGTATCCTGAGAAACTCACACATGCAACCATGTAAATTCAATCAATTTGCAAAATGTACATTTTGCTCTGTGCAGAATTTGGAGGAGGTGTTTCGCACAGTGTGCATGGCAATAAGTTACAAAGCACTGCTACGTGATTGGGGCCCTGGACTCAACCCAGCACTATCAGGGTCCTCTGTTGAAAACATAGGAAATATAGGAGATATCAAGTTAGACCATTGGTCGATCTAGCTGAGTACAGTGGTACCTTGGTTCTCAAACTTAATCCATTCCAGAAGTCTGTTCCAAGACCAAAGCATTCCAAAACCAAGGCGCGCTTTCCAATAGAAAGTAATGCAAAACAGATTGATCTGTTCCAGACTTTTAGAAACAACCCCTAAAACATGAATTTTACTATCTAACGAGACCATTGATCCATAAAATGAAAGCAATGATCAATGTACTGTACTATAAAATAAATAAGACAGTATTGTAGATGATAAAAAATTAAAACTTTTTTCTCTTACCTGCACTGCTGATAGTCATTGTTGGGGGGGGGGGGCTTTTATCCATTTCTGCAGTCGCACAATCAATCAATCAATCAGTAGCTGAAGTGGGTTCCACACAGTCACAAAAACAAATTAACCGAAAAAGCCTCAAAAACAAAAATGCAAAATAAATAGCAAAAACAAAAGCACCAAACTTAATCCATTCTGGAAGTCTGTTTGACTTCTGAAATGTTCAAAAACCAAGGTGCAGCTTCTGATTGGTGCAGGCGCCACAGAAACAATAGCCGACAACCACATCAGATGTTCAGCTTCCAAAACACGTTTGATAACCGGAACACTTACTTCCAGGTTTTTGTCATTTGGGAACCAAGACGTTTGAGTACAAAGGCGTTTGAGAACCAAGGTACCACTGTACTGGCTACACTGACTGGCAGAGCCCCACCAGGGTTTCAGTTTCAGGCAGGGTTTCCCCCTAGCCTAACCTAGAGATGCCAAGGATTGAACCTGGGATCCTTTGCATGCAGAGCGTGCATGTTATACTCAGCCACAGCCTTTTGAGGCAGTCTGCATTGGGGGGGAAATTACACAATGCCTGAATTCACTATTGGGAGAGAAAATACAACTGTAACGTTTCCCCCCTTTTGATAGAAGTGAGTGCAATTTGTAGCCTTTTCAGAATGGATTAAGCACAACAAATTACAAGCAAACAGTTCCACAGTTATTTGTGCTGGTCTCCTCTTAATGTTTGAGGTGTTTTTTGTAAGGAGCCATCTATAACTTTTCTTTATTTCTTTGTAGAATTGGACCAAAGTTGAAGCAACTGCTACCCCTTCAGAGGAGGTGAATCCTGCCAATTTGATAGCTGCAGTTGTTTTCCAGCAAGGGCAACCTTTTCAATTTTAGGGGTGGTCAAAATGATACCACTTAATGTTCCTTAGGGTTTCTTGGAGAAATAGTCTGAAAATGTCAGACTTGAGAAAGGTGCTCCTAGATAAGAAACTGTCAAATTTCAGGCAAATTGACCCAGAGGTTTTTGTGCTAGGCACCTTTTAAAGTTGATTTTGAGTGTGTGTATGTGCGGAACTAAAAGGGATGTGAGTCAGGGTAAAATAATTTCCTCCACTTACAAACCTGACGTGTCAGTCACAACAGAGCTTTCCCTCTCTCCACCCTGGCATTTGCTCTTCCTATAACTCCTTTCTCACTCTCACTCTCACACACATGTATTTTCCTTATATGAAAGACGATAAAGGTGTAGGTTTTTTTAAGCAGTCATTTGTCTGTAGTTTCATTTTTGGCTCTAGGTCACCACAAGGGCCTTGGGGAGGGGTACTTTGCAGGGTGCCTTGAACAGAACCTTCTTCACTTGGACAAGCCCAGAAGCACCCCACTGCAGCTAAGGGCTTGTCTGATGCCACTGAGCACCCCTAGTGCAAACTCATCCTCGGTCAGTGTCATTTTTCAAACTCCTTTCCATTCCAGAGAGTTGCTTTGGAACAGGAGACAATGAATTTCTTCTTTAACTAGATTGTGTCTGGCCAGCTTGTGATCTTTTCACTCACTGATTACTCA
Source organism: Podarcis cretensis (assembly GCF_951804945.1). Lineage (NCBI taxonomy): Eukaryota > Metazoa > Chordata > Lepidosauria > Squamata > Lacertidae > Podarcis > Podarcis cretensis. The sequence goes on along the minus strand of NC_137181.1, from coordinate 30,183,576 downwards.
GAGGGAGAGAAGGAAGAATGGAAAGGAAAATTCACTTTAGAGGAATGCTCTAAGAATCTTTTTAACGCAAACATATATACTTGATGAATTTTAATTGCCATAGCAGGGCTACTGGTTAAAGCGTTGTAGTTACTCTATGATCAATAACTGTCTACCTGCAGTCACTTAGTATGTATTAAATGGCTGGGAGGACTACATCATTGCTGTTCATAGGTTAAAAGCAGTGTAATAATGTGTGATAGAGATGCCCTTCAAATCCATAATGAAAACTGCTCTTTAAAAATAGAAGCAAGCTTCTGGGAGCATATTACATCATCTTAAGATGTATTGCTTGTAGAATGTTGTAGTAACTGTAGACTGAATACCCTTGAGTGATTTCCTTCCCCATCTGCTCCATTTTAGTCTTAAGAAATAGAAAACTGAAATGATGTTCTAGGAGAAGTGCTTTTAAATTAATGAATGGAATTAAAATAAAAGTGGTATTGTAGATACACAGCTCTTCCAGTTATTCCCACTTGCTTTGTGATGCAAGTAAAACTAGGGTAACAGGCTCTTTTTAAAACTCTTGGGCACATGCAGAATCCAGCAGAATTCAATGTATGTATTACAGTGAATAATACAGTTTCTGTATCAATGTTCCCTCCAAACAAGAGACCTGAATGAGTCACTGGGAATGCTTGGATAATCATATTTTGGCTTAATAAATGGGGATATAAAGGAGCCCTTTGCTAGTGTGCACAAGCCCTTCACTCCTTAGAGGTGCAATCAATCAAATTGGACAACTCATTATTAAACATAGTTTCACATTTTGTCCAAACCAGGAACCTAGAAAAAGACAGATTATTAAACTAACTTCAAACAGTGGCTTAATATCCCGAATTGTTCCGAAGCTTGTATTTTCCTGGATTATTGTTTTAATGACTGGTTATTGTGTACTGGTTGTTGTTGTAGTGTTTTTTGAAGAAATGTGAAACCATTGTTAGTTGAAGACTTCCTGGCACATGCTTGTGAAGGGGCTGCATACATTGGCACGATGCTTGGCCATATCTCAGCTTCTTAAGATGAATTCAAACCAACTCACTGTTACATCTCAAAGGGAAAATATCTGCTTTGGGGTTTTTCGCAACCTGTAAAGATTTTCTGTTGATATTAAACAGTCACTGCATTTCAGATCTTCACTATAACAATAAAGAAAACAATGTGTTAATGCACTGTGTTAGAGGTTTATCTTTTTTTTTTTTAAATAATTTTTATTAATTTCCACAATAAAAATATATAACATATCACATCTTCAGCTTTAACAAATTTTCCAATTTTGGACTTCCCTCAGCCTCTCTGACAATCATCCGAATTTGATTTTTAGGTACACAGTTCTTAACTTCACTATTGCCATTCAAATAACCTTTTAAAAACTGGTAGCCGTGTTGGTCTGCCATAGTCAAATCAAAAAAAATTCCTTCCAGTAGCACCTTAAAGACCAACTAAGTTAGTTCTTGGTATGAGCTTTTTGGTATCTGAAGAAGTGTGCATGCACACGAAAGCTCATACCAAGAACTAACTTAGTTGGTCTTTAAGGTGCTACTGGAAGGAATTTTTTTTCTTTTAAAAACTGTTTTTCTTTTTTGCAATATCTCTTTGACTTTTACAGAGCTTCTTTAAATGCCATGTTAGAGGTTTATCATCATCATTACTATTATGGCTACACTTGCTGTTGTACTATAGCCAGTGTGGACAAGATAAATATTGGAGCTGGATCCAAGGGAAGCATGCTGTAGATTTACAGAATGCCCTTAGGTTGCTTTCTCAACGTTAATCATGAAATTATATTTTAGACGTTTTCTTTCTTTCTTTTTTTGCTATCTGACTGATGACTTCATATTAAACTATTGATGTAATATTTGATTACATTATAGTGTGAATATTTATAAATGTAAGCTGCTTGCTAGCTCTGGGAAGCAATAATTGCTCACTCTTCTTCTTGACTTTGCTTCAGTGTCAGAGGCATAGCATGAGGGGTGCCCCCCCCCCGGTGCGGTTTCAGGGTAGACACCTTTCTGCCCGTCATGAGCCATTGCATCCTTCTCAGACACCCTCCAGCAGGAGGGAGCCTGAGGAGGCGGCAACAGCTCAGGTGTCCTGAAAGCCCTATGCTGCTCGCAAAAGGAGTGTTGGGGTGGTGCTTGCCTGTTACCTCCTTCTCAGCTGCCCTCCAGCTGGAGCTTGGTGGGCACCTGAGAAGAGCACAACAGCTCAGATGTCCTATGAGCTCAACACCATTTTTGCGAGTCTCACAAAGTGATGCTGGGCTTTCAGGGCGGCATGAGGGGCAGCCAGGCAGACGGTGTAGCATGGCCCCCAAGCACTGGAGAGACGGCACTGGCCCTCTGTCAGATGCTGGGATGATTCAGGGCTGCGAGGGTACCCAGAGGGGTTGTGGCAGCTCAGGTGCCCTGCAGGTCCCACGCTGCCTGAAAAAGCAGCGAGGGGCTGGTGCATGGAGCTGCTGCATCCCTCAGCTGAGAAGGATGCTCTGGAGGTGCGTGCTACTATCCAAGCAGAGTTATTTGGAAGCAAGTCTGACATAACACAACGAAAGGTATTTCTGCATAAAGATGCATAGGATAGAATGTAAGCACTCAAAACTTTCTATAAAGCAGTAACTGGTAGTTGGAGGGTATATGTAGTGTTTCTCCATGAGATGGGAAGACTGTCCTATCTGCTTGATAGAGCAATAAATGTTCATAATTTGAGAACACATTCAGATACTTGGGGTGCATAAAACTGGAATGTAGCCATGTGGGCCCTGCAGCTGATTCTGGTGATATGGATGATGACATCTCCTAAATCATGAGTGGGAAACCTCTGACCCTCTAGATGTTGTTGGAATCCAACTGCTAACAGCCCCAGCCAAATATGTATCAAACGCTACATTTCATAAAATTCTTAATTTGAACTTAATAATGCACATGGTTGTACAGAGCCCTGTACCTTCAAATTTGCATACATAACAAAAATACTGCACTTTTCACAAAACATAAACTTGTCTACACCTTTCTTGCTGTAAGAAAATGTATCAATTTGATCATATAGACAATATTCCAAATTCTCCATAATAGTTCCAAGAAGGTTGCATTATGTTTCCTGTTCCTCATAATTGATAAGACATTCTAGATATGACAAGGGGGTGTATAATAATCTCCTGATCCTCTGTTGGAACTTACATAGCTAAACAATAAAATTAGGGAATCTGAAGGAAGACAATAATGAGAAATTTTTCTATAAGAATTAATTTCATTGTTTAAAAACTTAAGAGACATCCAGTAAATATGACTTACATTTGCTCTTACTGTGTTTTAGTAACATTGTTAGCCCCTGAATAGATTTGCCTCAATAATTAGATTCAATATTTCCCCCCATGGTTTTTGGTTTAGGTTAAGTAGAGATATTATGATCAAGAAAAACAAAGTATATAACATGAATTAATGATCTAGGTTACTAGAGGCATGACGCAATTGAGTTGTTGTTTTATTAAAAAAACAGTTCATGGTGGTTGTTTTTTATCCTCCCTCTCTTGACAGAAGAGCATGGAATCTGAAGCGCTACCATAAACATTTTTTTTTTTACTCTTTAACGATGATGTGTCTGAGCAAGATTTGTTTCTTTCAAGCAAAGCTGCAGCAGCACCTGGCAAACATAGATGCCTTTAGCAAAACGATAGCAGTGAGACTGTTCACAGATGGCCCACAAGGCATTTTTCCCCCTCGTCTGTCCCAGAGGTTCTTGTTAAAAAAAAAAATCAATGGAATCTCCTGTTTACATTTTTTTTCTCTTTGACTTTTTTCCCACAGCCATAAATCAAAAGGTTTTATTTATTTTTTTATAAAGAACAGCTCCTATGTTTTTTAATATCTTTGCACACTGTTTTGTACTTTTAAGCATGTGGCTTGTTGAATGAACCTGTTGAATTCTCTACATCAGACGCATTGGCCACCTCTACTTTTTTGTGGGGGGGAGGGTTGCTGCAGCAGAGATGCTGTTCCTACTTTTTAAATATTTTATCAGCCCTGGAGTAAGTGAGTGGTTGCATCTTAGAGTTCTGTTGCTGCAGGATGTCTCCTGTTTTCTTCTGTGAGAGGAAAGCTATCTATGCTTGATCTTAATGAATGAATAATTTGTTAAGTAGAAAAAGAAATCTTCGTAATGCAGGCCAGGTTAATATAAAAGGCTGATTCCCTATATTACATGAAAACTAATGTTACTGGGTAAAAAACTGGACTTTTCTCAGCCTCCAGGCAGCACCCCTCACTCAGCCCAGCTCCACACACTTGCTGAGCGTTTTCGTCTGAATGGAATGTGCCCTTGAACTGTAATAAAGCCCTTCACTTGTCTAGATGAAGGACAGAGGAGGGTGAGTGAGCGTATGCAGATGCTAATCTATTGTACAAAAAAATAAAATTTTACAAACATTGCTCCATCCAATTTTGCCTCTGGTTCTACCTACCACTGGCACGTGGCGCTGGAAGTTTACCAGGAAGGGAATGTGCCCCACCCCTTGTTTACAACGGAAATGATCCTAGTGGTCTGGGAGCCAATTTTTGGCTGGTAAATTTATTCTCATTCTCTCTGCCTCTCCGTCTCTTTTTCTCCCTCTCACACATCTTTCTTAGTCACCTTTTTTTGGCTAACCCAAGCAGTATGTGGACCGAGAACTCCCAGAAGTGCAAGCTGGATTTAGAAGAGGCAGAGGAACCAGAGACCAAATTGCAAACATGCGCTGGATTATGGAGAAAGCTAGAGAGTTCCAGAAAGACATTTACTTCTGCTTCATTGACTATGCAAAAGCCTTTGACTGTGTCGACCATGGCAAACTATGGCAAGTTCTTAAAGAAATGGGAGTGCCTGATCACCTCATCTGTCTCCTGAGAAATCTCTATGTGGGACAAGAAGCTACAGTTAGAACTGGATATGGAACAACTGACTGGTTCAAAATTGGGAAAGGAGTACGACAAGGCTGCATTTTGTCTCCCTGCTTATTTAACTTATATGCAGAATTCATCATGCGAAAGGCTGGGCTGGATGAATCCCTAGCCGGAATTAAGATTGCCGGAAGAAATATCAACAACCTCAGATATGCAGATGACACAACCTTGATGGCAGAAAGTGAGGAGGAATTAAAGAACCTTTTATTGAGGGTGAAAGAGGAGAGTGCAAAATATGGTCTGAAGCTCAACATCAAAAAAACGAAGATCATGGTTACTGGTCCCATCACCTCCTGGCAAATAGAAGGGGAAGAAATGGAGGCAGTGAGAGATTTTACTTTCTTGGGCTCCATGATCACTGCAGATGGTGACAGCAGCCACGAAATTAAAAGACGCCTGCTTCTTGGGAGAAGGGCAATGACAGGCCTAGACAGCATCTTGAGAAGTAGAGACATCACCTTGCCAACAAAGGTCCGTATTGTTAAAGCTATGGTTTTCCCAGTAGTGATGTATGGAAGTGAGAGCTGGACCATAAAGAAGGCTGATCGCCGAAGAATTGATGCTTTTGAATTATGGTGCTGGAGGAGACTCTTGAGAGTCCCATGGACTGCAAGAAGATCAAACCTCTCCATTCTGAAGGAAATCAGCCCTGAGTGCTCACTGGAAGGACAGATTGTGAAGCTGAGGCTCCAGTACTTTGGCCACCTCATGAGAAGAGAAGACTCCCTGGAGAAGACCCTGATGTTGGGAAAGAAGGAGGGCACAAGGAGAAGGGGGCGACAGAGGACGAGATGGTTGGATAGTGTTTTTGAGGTTACCAGCATGAGTCTGACCAAGCTGCGGGGGGGCAGTGGAGGACAGGAGTGCCTGGCGTTCTCTGGTCCATGGGGTCACGAAGAGTCGGACACGACTAAACAACAACAACAAACCCATATACTTCAGAGTTTCCTTTGCATGCCCACTCCATTTCACTCCACCGATGCCAGGGCACAGAACATATATCCCAATGTTGGCATCCTTCCTCAAAACCGTTTTTTCATAGGTCTTCAGCTTGTTGCTCACGTCCTGGTGTTTTTCTTCTTCAAATCGCATACCCCCGAGCCTCTGCTTCTCAGGAAGCAAGGGACTTGAATCTGCACACACAGTTTCTTGTGTACATATGAATCAGACCAAGCACACAGAGAAAAAGGTACCCTGCCCAATGTTTCCTTTGTGCTATGAATCACCAGAGATAAAGCCTGGAATCTGTGTTCAGTATCAGGGAAGAGTCTTGGAATATGCCTCTCAGCATGTGGCAAGCAGGTTTTCCTCATTTCTGAAGAACTACAGAGTATTTGCACACGCCCTCACAATTAAAGGTGCAGGGTTACAGGGCATATGGAATGACTAGCACACATACCTGAGTGGTAGCCTCTCTTTTTAGCTATTGAGCATGGCTCCCACCACATGAGGCTGCCACCTTGCTGAATCTAAGCACATCTGGGTCTGGTCAGTGCTGGGATAGGTGACAGTGTGGAGTTCCCTGATGGAAGAAAGGTGGACTGTGAATACAAGTAAACAATATGCAGTTGTAGAACCCAATTATTTCCATAAAAATCCACTCCTTGTTTTCCTCCTATCCCCTTTCCTGCGGCTATATATAAAAAAAGACTCTTCCAGTGCAACAACTGTCTTCTTTCCTTCCCTCCCCACAAAAAAGCAGGGAAGTTCCCATGGAATAAAGAAGTTAGTTACTGCATCCATGAAGGAAAGAAGTCAAGTTTCTAATACTAGAACTTAGGCCAGAAATTGTCTCATTTTCTTACACACACACATCAGTTGCCAGTCTCCCTCTCTCTTCATTTTTCCAGCCATGCTTATGGAGTTCTTCCAAAGACAATAGTCAACTTCTGGAGAAGGATAGGATGGCTTGGTAGGAACTTTCCTCCCTCAGGCAAATAAAGCAACCTGACTCTTTGGGCAGGAAAGCAGCTGAGGTGAGAGAAGGGGCTTTCAAAATGGTGTCACCATTTCTCTTCTCCTTTCCTCCCCCCTTCATGGCTAGCTGTGCCATCAGAGGACTGCGGCTCTCTTCCACGTCTCTCTCCTCCCCTTCCCTGGTGTGTGCCTTGTTTATGTCACCAGCCACAAGTATATTGCAATATAGACAATCAAAAGCACTCATAATTCTTTTTTTTACATATTGCAGTTGGGAGTGGCAGTCTTATAGTGGCATGGTCCATATTGGGCATATTGTTCTGGAAAGAGAACCATTTTCCTTCAGCCTTTTTTGCTGCGAATTGGTTGAAGATACATTGTAACAGATTGAATGTGAATACAAACCATCATAAAATATACACTCTGCCTAGGTTCTAGGTCTGTTCAGAGTTTGAAGCTTGCTGTACAAGGAAAATGCCAATGTGGAGAGAGGAGGCAAGGTGAGCTCTTCCCTGACTGAAAATCTGATTGGAATGATTTCACCAGGGCTCTTCAATCACAGTGCCTTGGGGGAGGGAAGTTAAAGTAATATATCACCTTGTCATTGTCTGTTCTGCATTCTTTTCTAGTTCTGTTAATGGTGCTTGTTTGGAAAATGTGGGATGGTCAGTTCCTTGTGCCTCTGCCACATTCATTCCTGCCAGTTCAGCTTTGCATTCGGTTTCTGTGATTTTTGGTGCCAATTGAGCAGAAATCAAGCCCAAAGCTGTTTGTTTTTTCTCCATTCCTCATAATTCTCTAGCTCCTACGGCCATCTCTATCTCTTGCACCCACCCATTCTATGATGTATGCCATTTTCAAACTGAAAACCATTTTCTACAAAACTGCATTCCTTTTAGACCGCTATCTAAATCAGGCATGGCCAAACTTGACCCTCTAGCTGTTTTGGGACTGCAACTCACATCATCCTTAGCTAACAGGACCAGTGGTCAGGGATGATGAGAATTGTAGTCCCAAAACAGCTGGAGGGCCAAGTTTGGCCATGCCTGATCTAAATCAACCTTCAAGGTGACTGAGCCTGCATCTATCCTACTGGAATTCAGTAGATTTCTTACCTCGAAGCTGGTGTGTGCATCCCGCCCCCTACAAATTGCCCACTAAATGTTAGGGGAGCTTAGAGGAATCCCCCAAAACTGTAAAGATTGCCCTCACAAGAAAACCACTGCAGCTACTCTGAAACCTGGCAGTATGCATCCCCTTAAAAGGGGCTACCATGCCTACAAACTTCACCCAATTCTGTCAAAAAATTATAAAGTTATAGACGGTTCCTTTATTGCTTCTGTGAAATTTTGTCAACTAGCCACAAAACCTGGTGTTGTAGGGCAGTCTGAGATTTGTATTCTGTTATTGTCAAAACTAGATAATATTGAGCAGTAGGGTGTTGCATCATGAACTGTGTGTGCTTACACAAAGATAAGTCTTGTAGTGCTCCGCAGTGCTTACATGTGGATGGGAGTATTCAGGTAAGAAGACTAAAATGTAACCATCCCAACCATCCCTTCTAAGAGATGATAAACACAACTTAGATCCTAAAAAATCCAATTATTACCAAACTAAAATTCTCTTTTTCTTGGTAAAAGTGATGTGTTTCTGCATTGCTTCTTAATGGAACAATAATAGTTTCAGTTTCCTTGAAAATCAACTGATCATTTTCCAAAGGATGCCTGTAGTGTCAGAAACGCTTTCCTGCCGGGTGCCATTTAGACTCTCCTGTCTGCCACCCTGCTCAGGTTTTGCTTGCTTTCAGTGTTGAACACTGAACACTGAGACAAGAACAGTGAAAATCAGAAGGGAGAAATGGCATGCTAGCCCAGTCAGCTGTGTGTTTTTCCTTTAATTCAGTTCAGTCAATATTTGTGTTTGAGTCTTGAATGGAGAAAAAGAGATGAAAAGTAAGCTGCATTCTATGCTTGCAATTAATTTATGTAGCAAAAGTAAAGCAGATGGACCACATTAGGTATAATCCAACCCTCTACCAAGTCTTGAAAGCGAGAGTGGCAATCATAGCAAATCTGTTCTGTAAAAAACATCCGCCCAGCAGCTGTGTTTCCTTCCTGTTTACTTTTCCATTCACCCCCTATTTGTTTACTCTTATTTCTCCAATTCAGTCCAGCTGTAAATCATTTTTATCACATAGTTCTGCAGATGACCCACTAACTGTACACATTATGGAAATGTAGAAGCTTTTTGCTTCCTTTTGGTTTCTGTCCTTTGCAAAATCTGAGCAGAATTATTTTCTAGAGAGTGGTGTAAGGCCTTATTTGGGCTGGCTATGAATGAACAATCAATATGCCAAAATTAAGTTTGTGTTGACACACATGTTTAATGGTGGTTTCATCCATTAGAAACTGAAGTCAGAAGCCAGGTTAGAAATTGAAATAATAACTACACTATCATTGAGGGAATTTATACCCCGCCCTTTGTCTCCAAGCATCCCAGGGCAGCAAACAGATACGACAGTTTAAAAGCAAAAGCATTCTAGTATTCTGACCTCATGGGTGCCTGTTGTTTTCTCCAGCTTTACCTTCCCGCTGGTAAGCGGTCCCTATTTATCTACTTGCACCCGGAGGTGCTTTCGAACTGCTAGGTTGGCAGGCGCTGGGACCGAGCAGCGGGAGCGCACCCCGCCGCAGGGATTTGAACCGCCGACCTTTCGATCGGCAAGCCCTAGGCGCTGAGGCTTTAACCCACAGCGCCACCTGCGTCCCTTATCCACCTGCGTCCCTTATATGCATAGGAATGCGCTAAAATTACATTCAGTATAACAATACAATGGTACAATTTGGCAGGACCAAAATACCATTTACATTGTAAATCTAAAATATCTCCTACACAGTTCATAGCATTATTGCCCCTAAACCCTTTCTGTGTTCTGCAAAAGTAGACACTCTTCTAGTAACTTGAATACTTGAGTTAACTTGAAGATGTTCATTCAGATGTCATGGGAAACAAGTTTCAGCAAATCATATTTGGAGCCAGCATGTCAAGGGAATGGGGAAAGGGAAATGTTTGAGCATGACACTTGTTTTTGGCTCAATAAACCAGTTTATGTATCCAGAATTGTTTTGCCAGAACCAGCCCATTTTGCCACATTTTACTCCATTTTGTAAATCTCAAAGCTCAATTTCTGTTTCATCAGCAAATATCCAGTAAAATATCTTGCCCTCCCTGGCTCAGTTCTTTATATCAGTTTTGGGGACAGGGAAGAGCTAAATGTGCACTGACATTCTTACAGGGGGGAAACAAAATAAGTTTAATAAACTTAATATTACTGCTGGACATCATAGTGCATCCCCTTCAGTTAGGAAATTCCCAGTGTTTGTGGTTAGAAAACCATATCTCATCTCCTTTACAGCAAAAAAGCTGCATGTGTTCCCCTATAGATCCTGATCCAGCATAAGGGGTATTGTCATCTGAGAATAGAGGGTGGAGAGGGAGGCGTCAGGTCCTGTGAATTAACAGATACTTCTGTTACCTCTCAGTACTCGGATACTGCACTGAGTACAGAGATAATGTCCCAACATTAATAAGGCAAAGACTTTTCTGTGACCTGTATCTGAGGTAATGTCTGAGGAAAAATTCCTGGAAAACATTCATGGGAACATTCACAGGAGTAATAAGGGGGTAATATGGAGAAAGACATTTGTGGAAAATATTTCATTGCAATTTATCGCTTTCTGGGATTTCTCTCTAAGAGTAGACCCAATCCCTATTTACTCCGAGAACTGTAATGCATTGTTTCCCTCATGTGAATGAAGCCTGTACTCCAGTTCCATTATTTCTTGTGGGTGGTGGATTCTAGTGCATGCCCAGATGCAAGTTGTTATGTAATAGCTTTCCCATTCATTTAAATTGATAGCTAAGTCATGGGGCTCTGGGTTCAGTCACACAACTTGAAAACATCTGCAGTTGCCTTGGTAATGATTGGTAGGAAAGGATTAGCCTGCGTGGAATGAGCTCATTTTAAAGACTATATATTTTCATTCTCCTAGAAGACCATGACTACCTCACAAGCTCTCACACTCTTTTCCTCATATTTCCTTCTCTTGTGAATTACCCCTCCCTTCCCAAAGGGAGGGTTTGCCAATGTGACTTCCAGTATTAATGATAAATTTGGCTAGCTCCAAACAAGAGTTTGTCAGCCTATTTCTGACCATGATTCTAAGAAGGGCTGCCATCAAGCCCTTCTTGAGTCCATCTATAGCTCCTTCTTCACCATTCTTGTAGAGAGAAGCAGTTCTTTTCTCCACCTGCTTAGCACCTACTTTGCCTCTGTCTTCACTGGAAAGGAAAGCAGTTCTCAACATAATGTATCTGAAGAAGTGTGCATGCACACGAAAGCTCATACCAAGAACTAACTTAGTTGGTCTTTAAGGTGCTACTGGAAGGAATTTTTTTATTTTGTTTTGACTATGGCAGACCAACACGGCTACCTATCTGTAGCTCAACATAATGATAATAGAATAAAAGATGCAAAGAGGGAGCTACAGCCCAAGAAAGGAAAAGAGGTGGTAAGGAAACAACTAGCTACCTTAAATGAATTTAAATCTCCAGGGCCTTATGTGTTGCATTCAGTGGTAGTAAAGGAGCTTGTGGATGTAATCTCAGAGCCTCTGTCCATAATCTTTGAGAATTCTTGGAGAACAGGTGAGCTCCCTGCAGATGGGAGGCAGGGAACTGTCCCCATCATCAAAAAGGGGTTGTGTGGCCATCTGTTACGGATGCTTTAGTTGCATAGCGGGGGGTTGCAACTAAATGACCCTTAAGGTTCCTTCCAACTCTACAATTCTATGATTCTGCTGTTCTGAATTCTGTACTCAATGCCCTGCACTGCTGTGTTGGAACCTCTCGTTCCGTCCAAGTATAAAATAGAATCCATCCGTGTTAATAAAACTTGATACTGGAACATTTCCTGTCTTGGCAGAGGAAAACATGTAGCATTTGGTAACACCACAGTGCTCTAAGTATTATAATAACCGGTATTGACACAGAAAGCATATGGCCTTAGGTTACATATTGGGTCAAGTACATCTAATGTTAGTCATCCTTTCCTGTTTATAAGTTATCCATCCCTTAAAAAAGAAAATACTTGTGGTGTTGCATAAGAAAAAAACTATTTCTCTTAAGAAACAACAGTTGTAATAAACAAAGACCGCATGTATGAGTTTTTTGGTGGATATTACAGTATGTTGTGAGACAGGATTCTAGATTATGGGATGTTGGTTTAATCATACTCTTCCCAAAGACAAATACTTGGAAGCTAATGCCCGTTCTGCTACAGTTAATGCCCATTTTGAAGTGCTCAGGACTGCTACTGACTAAACTGTTTGAGTAATGAATCATGGGGTGCATTGACATATGGGTAAAGCATATTAGATTTTTTTATTATTATTAAACCAGTCACTAGGTTACACAGTATATTTTGAAAATGAAATGGTAGGATCACAACTGCAATCCTTTGCAGCCTTACAGGATGGGAGTGGGAATAGAAAGATCAGTTTACATAGATACCATTTCTATTGTCTTTTCAACCCTGCTGTATTTTTAAGTCCGATACTCTAATACCACTTGCAACAAAGTGAAGTCAAGCCAATCCACAGTATTTGCATTTTGAACAAAAGCTTACATGCAAAAAAAAAAATAATACTCAGATTGGAATGGTTTAAGTTAATTTTGTCCTGCTTATTATATTTCATTTCAATGTTTGTTTCATTTTGCTTTGGGTCACTCCTTGTGAAAAAAAAGAGAGACTAATAAATGCAATTAGTAATAATCAGGTGAAAAAGCGTATGTTGTGTGTTTATAAATAAATAAAAAAGGTGAAGTATGATTCTGTTCCCATCCCCCAGCCACTGTTGCCTGAGTGAGATAATTCAGAAGTACATGCATCGTTTGTGCCATGTATCTTTTGCCAGTTTAAGCACAGAAACCTTTGTGTCTAAGTTAATGTGTGAACATGGTAGGATTAGAATGTAGACAGTCACTATATTATAGAACAGGGCAGGAACATTGTCAGAAGACGTCCCAGGTGGCTTGAGCTCTGGAAGTGTCTGGATTAGGTTCCAGGGTAATGTTTGAAAATTCTTCTATTGACAAAAATGTGGTCTAAGAAAGAGTGGGTCACCTGAGAAATATGACCTTAATATACTGATGGAAGAATAGGCATGTTTGAGAGCTGGACCTACCATTAGTCACTGGTATTCATTGTCTGTCTTTGCCAAGAGTGAGAGAGGTAGCAGCTACGTCTGCAACAAACTTTGGGTTTTGTTGTTTTGCCCTGACATAGATTTTGTTGAGACTGCACTGTATGTGTGTGTGTGTGTGTGTGTGTGTGTGTGTGTGTAATCTGCCTTTTTCAAGCATGAAAATTTATTTGCTTCTGTGGATATTGCTTACCTCTGGAGAATCAAATTTATTCGCTAGTACTTCCAAGAACTTATTAATTGAAGTGTGGTCTATAAATCCATTAAATAAAACAAATAATGACTCTGCTGAATAATTATTTGGAAATAAGACAGACATGCTGATGAGTGGGTGTTTTCTGGGATGTCCTGGTATCTGAAGAAGCTCTTACTCTCTGAAACTCTCTATATTTATAGGTCCAAGCACAAGTCCGCCATGCAAAACTGAACTTTGACAAACTGAAAACTGACGTTTGTCAAAAAGTGGATCTTCTCGGAGCAAGCCGATGTAATCTTCTGTCTCATGTGCTCACAACATACCAGGTATCGGAAAAGAAAGTATCCACTAAACCAGAACTTCTGCTTAATAATGATACCCACCTGCCTTTATGTAGCAGTCCAATCAAGTTTTCCTCCCCATAAGGCTAAGGTTGGGTATATGAGCAGGAAATCTTAAGTGTCAGTCAACATGCAAGTGTTAACTTTCATTGGTTCTTTCCATTACAGACAACCCTACTTCACTTTTGGGAAAAAACATCTCATACCATGGCAGCTATTCATGAAAGTTTCAAAGGGTATCAGCCATATGAATTCATGATGCTAAAGGTAAGGCATATATAGTGGTTTGTTCATTTCTAGCCTACTTGGCAAAGTAATTTGGATAAATGAAAGAGGGGTGTCAAGCTTCCTTTTTGTAGAAGTTTTTTACACTTAGGAGTGTTCATCAATTTCTATATATCGTAAGTGCAGCTAGTCCACACACACTATGCTAGCAGGCACTTCTAACATGTATTAAGAAGAATGTTAAAATGTATGTTGTAATCCCATACATTTGGGTCAACCCATGTATGTAACCCATAATGTTGGGTTGTTATGCATGTAATTCTAAACCAATGGGACGCGGGTGGCGCTGTGCGTAAAACCTCAGTGCCTAGGACTTGCCGATCATATGGTTGGCGGTTCGAATCCCCGCGGCGGGGTGAGCTCCTGTTGTTCGGTCCCAGCTCCTGCCCACCTAGCAGTTTGAAAGCACTCTTAAATGCAAGTAGATAAATAGGTACCGCTTTATAGTGGGAAGGTAAAAGGCGTTTCCGTGTGCTGCACTGGTGCTGGCTCGCCAGCTGCAGCTTCGTCACGCTGGCCACGTGACCCGGAAGTGTCTCCGGACAGCGCTGGCCCCCGGCCTCTTAAGTGAGATGGGCGCACAACCCTAGAGTCGGACACGACTGGCCCGTACGGGCAGGGGTACCTTTACCTTTACCTTATAATTCTAAACCATGGTTTGGTGCTCTGCAGACAGTCTTCAGTCGCCTAGAGCAAAGCATCTGCCTCACCCCCTCTCCCCACCCCTGCATGGCCTGGCGAGGAATTCTGTCAAGTTCAGAAGAATCACTGCTCAGTGCTATATGCAAACCAGGAATTTTGGTTTAAAACAAACAGTGGTTAGTTAAATAAACCAGCTGCACACATCTAGTTTGGCCTTGAACTTTGTTACAAAGCAGATATTTGAATTTGAAGCTAAGCAGGTATGTAAAAGTTTGGTCAGTAAGTCCAACACAATAGCCACTACAGCACACTCATACTAGTGAAGCTTGCTTATAAGTGTGTTCTCCTGTTATCAGAAATGAGCATACGGGAAAATTATCTTTTGGAATGCCTTGCCTTCCTAATGCAGAATAAGCATGTTCTTAGTTTCGTTAAATAATTATTTGCACAGACCACACTGCAGCTGTCCAAATTAAGGAAGTGTGTCGGTTTTCTAGCATCTGAGTACAACTTGGTGAAGGTTAGGCTTTTTAAGTTCAACAGGTTTACTTTTCAGTTTTCTATTTTAGTTAATAATATAATTAATAAATCAACAATTTTATGAAGTGATCATTTATTCATGCTAAAGTGTTATCTCCAGAAAAAGAGACTCTGCCCTTGGGAACGTGTCTGGAAATAATACATTGCTTTAGCAGTGGGAGTTCTTCTCTCTTTGCTAAACTCTGGTAATGAACAATCTGATAAAAATTGTTTTCTTAGCTTCAGGGTATATTGTGGAAGTAATGTAATTGCAGCTGTGTTTCCTGATAGTTGTATTTGAGAGAATATTTTTAATGCACTAACAAGTCCAAGAATTTTGTTGCTTGGGGGTAACCAGGGGAGTTTGTTCAAGCTTTCAGGATTCATTCTTTTTATTGTTAGGAGAGTGTTGATTCCTCTTGACTCCTTTTTTTGTTAAAGATTAACATTTTAAGTTTTGAAATATGCTGAACAGAGAACATGGACGCACCATTCATATGGTATTATTAAACCTGGATATTTTGTATACCACTTAGCTTTGTAAACTGCTTAGAGGTTCTGTTTACAGTCAAGCAGTATATAAATTTTGTTAGATAAATAAATTTATTTTAACTGCTTTAATATTGAAAGCAGAGAAAGAAAAGAGGACACAGGAACAAATAAGAATGGTAATATGTGAGGAAGGAAATGGTGGAAGGATAAATTGCTGTAACCTTGTATTAGGGGACCTTCAGTGTTTTCTCAATTTCCCTTTTCTCAATGGTCAGTAGTGAAGCATCACTATTTTATGATTTAGAAAATATTATTGAAGAAATGTTGAAGATGAGCTCAGGAAAATATAACTAGGTTCCTTGTCATCTCCACAACCCTGAGAAGGAGGCTAAAATTCTTAAATGTTGCAGTAGAGTCTGAAGACCTAGTAATCATAACTACTGCTGTGAGCCTCACCATTTCTCATGAAAAGGCAAATAGGATTTGATGGGGTTGTATCTGGTATCTGTTACATTACAAATTGTATTATATGGTTGCTATGTATCTTGCAAAAGGGAGGGGGAGTCCATTCCCAATTTTAAATGAGTTTGATTAGACACAGAGGCAGCTACAAAGCCTGTGAGATAAATTAATGTCTTTACAGTTTCATCAGCAGCTTCTATCTGCTGCTTTCATGTATTCTGTATTTTAACATTATCATCGCCAGAAGATACGTCGTTTCTATTACTCAACTTTATTTATTTTAAAAATAAACCTTATTTACAAGTACCTAGTTCTTCTTGTCACTAGTAGTTAAAAAGAAAAACAATTTGTATAACTTTGTACCAGAATGCTACTGAAACTGCCATAACATATTCATTTAACATGTATTTTGTTTTAATTTTCTGCTTGGCATAAATTTCAAAGTTTGGCTTTAGTACTTGTACTGTGTTCATTTTCCTAATCCAGAACGCAGTTATTGTGAGTGTGCTGCTTTCTTTGCAATTTCTTTCCATGTTCCCTTTTGTCTGTATGCTTAGGATTATCATGTAGGCTTTTGGTTAACTTATTCAAAGTTTGAATTCAGTGGCACCTTTTTCTGACCAATTACCGTATTTTTCGCCCTATGGGACGCACTTTTTCCCCTCCAAAAATGAAGGGGAAATCTGGGTGCGTCCTATGGGGCGAACGCAGGCTTTCGCTGAAGCTTGGAGAGCGAGAGGGGTCAGTGCGCACCGACCCCTCTCGCTCTCCAGGCTTCAGGAAGACATCCGCAGCCTAGGCAGCCCTGCGGGGAACCTGAAGCAGAGCGCCCCTCGCGCCGGGCAGATATCTGCAACGTGGGGAGCCCTGCAGGAATTCCCCGCAGGGTTCCCCACGCTGCGGATAGCAGCCTGCCGCCCGGCGCGAGAGGCGCCCTGAAGCAGAGCGCCCCTCGCGCCGGGCAGACATCCGCAGCGTGGGGAGCCCTGCAGCAGAAGCAGAGCGCCCCGCGCGCCGGGCAGGCATCGGCCAGCCCCACAAGCTCGGGGGACAGCAGGGAGGTGCAGCGCCGCCATCCCGCTGTTCCTCGACCTTGTTCGGTTTCCCTGACCTGGTTTTGGGGGGGAAATAAAGGGGGGGAAATTCCTTTATTTCCCCCCAAAAAAACTAGGTGCGTCCTATGGGACGGAGCGTCCTATGGGACGAAAAATACGGTATGTAGTTGTTAATATTGCATAAGCTTTCATTGGTTACAATCCACTTCAGTTGCGAAGATGGAATGACCAGAAGTAGGTCAAGACCGTTAATGGAGTGTTTACCTGCAGTACTCCTCCTTTTTCAAAGGGATGCTAACCATAATTCAATGGTAGAAGACCTGCTTTGCCTGCAGAAAGGTCACAGGTTCAATCATGTCCATGAGGTCTTGGTGAGACTCCTGTCAGTGTAGACAAGAACTGAGCTAGGTGGGCCAGTCTGACTCAGTATTAAGGCTGCTTCCTGTGTTCCTGCTTGAACTCCTGTTTTGCTACCTCAGCTAGCATTTTAGCAACCAGAATCTATGCCCTTGAAAATGGCCCTTCTGAATATTGTTCTAAGGTGTCTAAGAAAACAGAAACATTAAAACTTGTGAATCTATTTCTGGGTTTTATGTCCATTCATATGTTTTCTTAAAGATGGTTCCATTTGGGTGATGTTAGATTGATGTAAGAGCACAAGGTTATAGGGTGATATTATTTAGTCCTGAGCTATGCTGCCGCTGTTACTGATCTAAGTGGTGTAACTGGTATCTGGGTCAATCAATCAAATACCTTTATTGGCATCACAGTATAAAACATTTCAGGTAACTGGAATAATTAAAAAGACAAGGGTGAAGCTATCAAGGGTTATAAGGTCACACTATGGTTGTGTTCAATTGGATATTCTGCTACACTCAGTGCCTTGGATGGAGACCACAGTGACGCCACTACCCCCAGATATAAGAAAAGCATAGAAATTCCTTAATGAAATATATTCTTTCAAAATCAGTCGGCAATCTTGATCAAGTGACTGTTTCAGATGTGCAAATATACAAAATTAGTAGCTCGCATAAATGTTTCCTACCCTGCTTTTACACACTCATTGTTACTCATTGTCACATAAAAAAAACCTATACCAACTCTCATAAATCATCTGGAGGCAATTTCCTAGTCTCTAAAGGTGACCGGGCCTAGACTATGTATAAATAATTATTGTGTAAAAAATATTCATCTTATATAAATTGCTTTTTTTGCAAGCTTAAATCAAGGTTCAACTAGGCAATAATGTTCCTTAATAAGTGTTTTGCTGTTGCCTCTTCTGTTAATTCACCTGCTTGAGGAATATATGCATCTCTTGGGCTTCTAATTCATGTAAATATTTATAGAAAAGCTTATTGTGACGGGAGGAAGAAATGAAATTGCCTGTTTGTTAACTAAAAACACTTTAAAATACCAGAGGTAACTTAAGTACAAACAGCTGTTTTTGGATCAGCATTACATTGGCAGGACTTTGCAACGCCTCCACTAGTGAATCAGTTTGTTTAGCTTTGGGACCAACACAGGAGCTAATGGAGATAAGACGGAATATTCTCCACTTGGCACCCTGTTTGGAATTAAGAACCTTGTGGTAGATCATCTGAGAATGTGTGAAGAAAATCTGATTGTGCCCCACCTGGTTTATTGTGTGCCCTAGTATTTCAAAAGATGGATAGATAATTTAATTTAAAAAATCTTGTTTTTGCTGTTTGTAACTTGTATTTGCATAAAATAACATTCTTCGTGCATGGTAGGGTGACAACATGTTAGTCAAACATCTTTAAAGTACTATTATCTGACTCATCCAATCATAGAATCACAGAGTTGGAAGGGATCTCGAGGGTCCTCTAGTCCAATCCCTTGCAATGCAGGAATCCTGCCCACAGGTGTCTCTGGGTGGGTTCGAACCACCAACATTCCGGTTATCAGCCCGATGCATCCCTTTCCCTATCTCAGAATGCAGACCATGCAACAGCAAATAGCATGAAATAGAAAACCTTTTTAAAACAAAAATAATCTTAAGTGGGCAGAACACTGAAAATGTAGCTGTAAACTTATAAATGGAATGTTCAGTCTTTTGGCAGCCTGAAAAATGCATGGTAATAATGAGGTTAGGAGTCTGATTCTTGGAACAGCATTTTATTATATCTTCTATTATAAATCCCACAACTTGCAAAACTATGCAACATGCTTCTTTCTTTTCAAATAGATTAACTTGTGCTAGTCTGTTGCAGCAGTCTTGTGACTCCTTAAAGCAGTGCTTTCCAAACTTTTCATGTTGGTGACACACTTTTTAGACATGCATCATTCTGCAACACAGAGATTAAACTAACCCCTTATAAGAAATACAGACACTTATCACGCAACACATGTACACACTGCAGCTGACACACTAACGTATTGCAACACACAGTTTGGAAAGCTCTGCCTTAAAGACTATGGGAGGAATCCTGCTAGAGCCATTGCACTCATGGAAGAACTTTTGATCCTGTGGATGCCTCTACTAATGGATGAAAAGGGGAGGCGATTTTTGCCAATTTACCCCTGTAGAATCCAGTGTCACAAAAAATGAATCCAGATAGTGAGGGACCCTTCAGAACATCTAGATGCTTCAGGAGGAAGGATGAACTGGCAAACAAAAAACACCCCACCCTCCCCTCTTCTTCCATTAATGGAGACTTCTGCTGGATCAAAAGTGCTTCTTATGAGCACCAGGCCACCAAAGGAATTTCCTGCCTAACAAACTAATTGTGGCATGCACTTGAATAAAATTCACTCAGTGGTGGTACTAGAACTGAACGATGCATCATAGCTCCATGGCCCTGATGTCCCCAGGGTGGGGAGATGACTGCAGCCCATCAGCAACAGTTGCCCAAAACATCTTTTCTTCACCTCCTTTCATTCCTTCACACCCACACCCACACACCATTTTTTTAAATAGTGGGCATGATGTGGAACAACCCTTCCGAACCACCTTGGTTTCTCAAAGTGCTGAGCCTCTGGGCTCATGAGGGACTGTGAGAATTTAAGGTGATGAGCACAACTGTCTGGAGCTTTGTTCTGCCTTTGGAAAAGGAAAGACATAGGAGTCACTATTGCCACTGTCACATGACCTGAAAGGAGGAGAAAATGAGAAAACCAAATGGAAGATTGCATGAGCAGGTGGAAAAGAACAAGCCACTGTTGCTTTCCTCAGCTTTATTTCACAAAGGTTGGTGGGTATGCTGGAACTCAACAACCTCCATAAAATGTTTTGAAGAAAACAACAGCAACCCTCTCTTTCCTTCCTTCCTTCCCTCCTTCCTTCCTTCCTTCCTTCCTTCCTTCCGCATGGTAAGCCAGGTCTCTTTATCTCGTACTTAACTAAAGAAGGGAAAATTGGCCAGTTTGTCCGCAAACTCTCTCCAGGAAGGGGACAAATGGGTCCTTTTTTCTTTCTATTTACAAAGTAAAGAAAGGGGGATCTTGTTCCTTGAGCCCCTTCTTTCGCTCACTTATCAGGCGGCAGAAAGGAAGGAGGTTGGGGGAGGAGGGATGTGTGTGAGAGGCAGAGAACATGGTGGGCTCCCATAGAGCATTTTGTCCAGGTTGTCGAGCCCATTTCTTTTCTCCCCCCCCCCCTTTATTTCTTAATTTTCCCAAAGATCCCCCAAAATACATGATACCCAAGTGAAAACCATTAATGTTCCTACATAGTGGTCTTCTCATGTGTAGCATAGTTGAATCACAGATGGGAACAAGACAAGAAAAAGCTTGTGGTATTTTACCGATTATTCGTAAGAACCTTGTATATCAAAGCTACCCTTTGCCTCTGTTGCCTAATATTAACAGTATTTTTTTAATGCATATGAGGCAGGATGGGTCATCTCTGCCTATTTGCCACAGTGTATATTTAGCTTTTCTTTTGAAAATCATCTCTATTACATTTGAATCAAATATATCGAACTACCTGCCTGTTTTCCATTCTGTTTCCATTAAAGTTATTTTTCATTGAATTTTAATTGCTGGCCTCTTAATGTTTCAGGAGCTCTCATTTTTCCTGTTTAGATAAAAGTAATTTCCATCACTATGAAACTGTTTTAATGCAACTTTGGATAAGTTTTCAGCATTCCTTCTTGTTGTGTTTCTATATTCTTTTTCATACATTGATTGGTGGGTGACCCAGAGCTTACAAGAGCCTGTAAATAAACTAACGGAGAGTGAAGAAAAAGAGGAGGAATTGCGGCTAGAGAACGCCAGATTAGAAGATGATCAGCAGAATCAGTAAGCCATATGATAAGAATCTGTTGGAAGAAAATAATACTGTGGATGACAATGGGCTTTCAGATTATTTTTAGCTCTACAGTTAGGAAAATGCATATTTCCCCCCAATCCCAAAGTGTACGAGTATCCCAAAAAGAAGACAGTGGGAAGGAGGTGGAAGCTTCTCTGAGTTTGCCTGGAAATCACCTTCTCATTTTAAAACACACAAAAACTGGTTGAAGTGAATGGAAGAACCTTTCTACACCCATTCCTTTTTATAATCTTTTTGTTCCCCTAGCTGAATCTCTTTCTTATTTTCTTCTTTCCCCTTGTAATATTTTTCCCTGCAGACAACACATTTGAAAAATATTTTGCATGCATGCAAAATACACATTGACTTTTGCCTTCCATGCACATGTTTCATGAGTTTCCCTACAGATGCCCTTTTGCATAGGAAAAGTGTTACATTGCATAGATATTAATTACATTACATTAGTCCACCTATCTGCTGTGCCTGGGCTTTGCTCCCGAATGCTGCCCCTTTCCCTTTTTTGCTCCTCCTCACTGACATACTGTGGGTCAGCAAAGCAATAAGCATCTTAGGTATATCATACAGAAGATATAAGCACATTTCTCTCTATACTTTGCCTGCTCATCACTGCTCCTATTGCATACGTGAATTGGAACATATCCATTGCTCACTTTGAGCACTGATTAGCTTTTGTAATCTATACAGGGTTTGGCAAGTGATCCAGTACAGCGGCAAGTACGCTGTAAGAGTATACGCTGAGAACTAAGCCTGGTGGGATTCTAGTTACTGGTGTCAAGAGGCACTATACAGATAGGCTGTATCTTAATCTTTGGTAGTTTGGCTGATGGGGACATGTGAAAAGGAGAAAGAGATGTGATCCTCCTTCTATGGAAACATCCAGAATCAGCGAGGAGGGTATGAGCCTTGCTGTAATCACACGGCCAGCTGTTTAGAATATTCAAGGTTAAGGGAAGGCTAGTTGTTGATTCATTGAAGAGCAGCTTTCAGTGTTTGTCATTAGACCTCATTTCGTTGGCTTTTTAGTTTCTCCAAAATGTTTTTTGTTTGTGGGGGAAATGTTTTTAAGTAGCAGTGTGACATAGATTAGATAATTTTGCTTTGTGTCTTTCTAATTTTGGATATTTAAATGAGGGGTGGGAACCTGTGACCTTCCATATGTTTTTGGACCACAGCTTCCACTGTTCCTGACCTTTCGTCACACCGACCTGGGCTGATGGAAGTTGGGAGTCTGACAACATCTGGAGGGCATCAGATTCTACATTACTGGTTTGGAAGCTTGAGAACACCCACTGCTGAGTCACTTTTCTAGATAGCCATTTTCACTCCACCTATTGTGTTCCAAGGGAAGCAGGTTAAGACTCTTCTTCACAGTTCATGTAAATGTCTTACTTAACAGTATACGAGGAATTCTGAAAGGCCACTGTGAAGAAAATTCCCACATGGAGCCTCTTCCTAGATATAGAGACTTCACGTCAGCAAAGCACTTCTAACCGGCATGAGGAACATCAAAAAGAACACATAAATAAGTTGATGGATGTTAACTTCCTTTTCAGCCTGACTGCATAAGTGACTCAGAAATTCATGTTGTGTTCTTCCTTTTTCTTCTTCCCTGTTCTGTCCTGCTTTGCACCAGAGCTTTATTTCTAAAAGCTTCTGCTACTCGACTTGGCCTGTGGTGTTCTTGTACACCTAAAGACGCAACTGATATGTCCTCAGCTCTGGGCTCATGATTCAGATAAAATCACAAAGTGACAGCAGGCAGAGTAATAGCAATGATCCCTGCCAAGCCAGTATACATCAGTTGCCATGTAATCAGTCCTCTTGCTTATTCAGTGGTTCTGCTGGCCCCTCCACACCGTATCGGGGAGAGTAGTTCCTCTTGTCCTCCAGACGGAACATTGAGTATCTTCTGCTCTCTTTAAATCTTTAGAAGAAAACAAAATAAACCAAGTTCTAAATCTCAAAAGCAAGAATAGCCAACATGGCGCCCCCTGGATGTTGTTAGCAGCACCCATTGTTCCTAACCATTGGCTGTGCCTGCTGAGCCTGATTTGGAGTCCAAACATCTGGAAGGTACCACACTGACTTCCCTTGCTTGTGAGAGTCTCCAGTGAGACTGCTTTAAAATGCTATTTTGCATTAGTTAGAAAATGAAGAAGAAGTGAATACGGCTGTAGTGAAATCACCAGGGCAACAAAGAGAGCTAGGGGAGATGGGAAGATTGTAATTTAGACAGGGTCCCCAACTCATTTTGATTCAGTCACTGCACTGACCATTACATTTAGAAGGATTATCCTCCTGTCACTGTACCTTTACTGCCTGAAATGCCAACATATTTTTGTTTTCTGAAAACACCTTGGAATTTAAGTGTATCGCGATATGGTCCGTAAAAACTGAAAGGGGGCAGAAACAGTTGTAACTTTTTGCCATTATTTTCCCCAATAGCATGCTACACCACAGCATAAACTAAGTTCTTGTTTTTTTACCTTCCAATTTAAGGTTGATTTCGTTAGATGAGGACAGTCACACCAAGGAATCAACCAGCTCAGGTATTTCTTTTATTATGCCTTTCAAACATTGAGCCTGCTTAAAAGTCTCTCATTCATCCTAATAGATGCTATGTGCCAGTTTGTTCCTGCAAACTACTTTAGTGTATATAGCATTGTCTCCGTCAGGGTTTTCTTATCCTAGCTCTAAAAATCCAAAGCACATGAAATCAATTAAGAGCAGAGATCTAAGAATAGAGATTTTATTTAACAACTCTAAAGGCACCTTGGAAAATCAATATCATGGAGTGTAGGCCTCCATATCCTTCTACTTGCTGCCATAACTTTGAGTGACCTCCAGCCTGTTCTCTATAACACAGCACTCACTGTGCTAGAGCTATTGCCTGTATTGTGGTACCATCACACCTCACCTCTTTCCAGAAAAAAATAGATTGGGGCCACTGCTAAATTAGTTGCATTGCTCTGCTGTGCTTCTCCAAACACACCAGACTTTTTTACCTTCCCTGCGTCCCCTGCATGCTTTTTGTGTGGTGGAGCTGGGTTTGGTTGAGGTTTTAACTTGTTCCAGGTGAGGGCCTAAGAGCAAGGTTACCAAACATTGTCAAAAGTATTTTAATTCAGCTGGATTTATGGATAATTAACTGGAGCGAAAACAAAATCTATTTCTAATTGTAGGCAGCCTGGCCGGGGGGGGGGGGGTCTGCATTTTTGAAATAATTTCATTGTAAACCAATTACCTAACCTGGAACAGATGCACCTCACTATCAAAATCACACTGCAGCTGCAGATTGAGGGGAGACTTTGACATCATCAAATATACTTTGAAGAGCAAAATGGGATTTTATCTGTAGGTAACAGAAGTAGGAACCCAACCCTTTCTCTGTTATTGGCAGTATGTTCTTAATTGCACAACATTCTGTCTTGTGCTGGTGATTAGCTTAGCTGGGAGGATGGCCAAATAAGGAAGATTAGAATGCTGATATTTATCACTTCCTTAAATGATTAAACTTGGTAAATGGTCGACCATATTTGAAACTGATTCAGTGGCCTTTCCTAAAGTGGCACCCATTAGGTACACTAGACCTAGATCATGGTGTTTTTGTGAAATGAGTTTTGCTTTGGAAAGACATTGTGTAATATTCAGTGGTAGTCATGCTCAGAGTTGATCCATTGAAATGAATGAACTCAAGCTACTTAAGTCAACTGATTTCAATGGGTTCATTCTAAGCATAACTACTGTTTAATACAACCTCCTGAATTAAAGAAGACCCTTTAAGAACCACAAATAGTTTTTGTGAGTGCCCAGTAGTAGGCTACAAAGTACTGAAAAGTGAGTGAGTGTGTGTGTGTGTGTGTGTGTGTGTGTGTAAGAGAGTATAAATATATAGAATGTGTGTGTGTGTGGTTCTGGAGACTTTTCACCGGTAAATAATTTATCTGGGATAGTTTCAGGTTAAATGTGAAATCCTAACTGCAAGTTAACAGTGCAAAGAGTGTCATACTAGAAAACCTTTGAAGCACATTCCATGTTTAAAGCACTTTAGGTTCTGACCTAGAAAATATTTTGGTTACAGCAGAAGAAACTAAGGACATCCTGAGTACTTTTGGGGAGAGCTTCAACCACAGAGAGAATTCAGGTATGTCTCCTAGACATGCAGTGCAGCCCTATACATGCCTACTCAGAAGTAAGTTGCATTGAGTTCAGTGGGACTTACTGACAGACAAGTTGCATATGATTGCTGCCTAAAGAAAACGGTATAACTGCAAGTATGAAATGTACATATAAGAGCCTACATCTCAATAACTTTCCCTTATGTTTTGCCATTTTTAGGAGCCATAGATGACTTATTAGACTTGAAACCTGAGGAAAATGGTATGTAATCTTTTTGTCTGACTGTTTTATCAATTCTGCAAAGGGGCACCAAACATAGTATTTTCTTCTTTTTCTTTGGCGATCACTCGTAGCCAAGTAAGATTGTCTTCCATGAACATGGTCTTAACAGTGAGTCTATAAGTGACTGTGGAGGCCAATTCTGGATCCACACGTCCTTCCACAGTGGGAACATAAGTTTCCCGACGAGAGTTCATCACGGTGCAGGTTTGCCAAGCGTGCCTTCCTCTTAGCACATTTCTCCCTTTCAGCCTGAGTTCAAGCGTCTTCAAAGTCCATGACACCTTTGGTAGAGGCTGGTCTCCAATTGGATAATTTAATCTTTTAAACAATTGCATTATTTAATCTTTACTAATATAAAAACTAGCTATGTCTCGATGTGATCATCCACTTTGGGCGCTTAAGGGTTGTAGAAGAACATTCACCTCAATTTGTGAACCTTTTAGTATGATATTGATGTAGAAAAGTATCTCCTTCTGAACTAATAGTGATAGTAATAGTGTCTGTCAGTTTCCTTGACTTGAAATGCTGTTGTAAGCAACAATTATTCTTCCACTGAATTTTTCAGCCAGGCAAAATTTGCCAGCTATGCTTCAGTGGTCCATAGCAACTGTGTTTTTTTGGGGGGGACAGGTGTGTGCGCCATAGTACATTCATTCTGGCAATAATTCTATGGGTGGTATTCAGCTAGGTTTTACTCAGAGTAAAAAGTAACATGACTAAATCCATTAATTTCAACAGGTTTGCTCTGAGTAAAACATACCTATTCTTGTACCTATCCCTCCCCTCTTCTTTCTTTTTTTTGCCTCTGAAGCTAGATTCCCACATTTGGTTGCGGCATGCTGAAGTTATCACATCACTTCTGATTCTGATTGTTTCAGCACATCTCCCACACATGGGGGTGGCTAGTATTTACTGTGTAAGGGAACCTATTAGCTCACAAGTTTTTCCCAGCAGTAGCTGCCCTTACACAGATACTTATTCATTAAAAAAAACCACTGTGTGCAATGTATGAAGCAGAACCATCTTGTATTGACACTTGCAACCACATTAGAAGTGACTGTGAATTAAGCTTGGCTTGGCTAACCACTAAAGTGCTAAACATACAGCAATCTCATAGTATGCCACATGAAGGAGTAAATCTATATCAATGGAAGGTAAAAAGCAGACTGTGTTCTGTAGAATTTTCTTCAATACTGTGATGGCAAAGGACAATTTATGAAAAGAAGGGATAGATTTACTGTTGGAAAAAGGAAGCGGCAAGGAAATGCTGAACACAAGGCAAAGAACAAAAGGGAAGAGAAGGGAGAAGTAACAGCAGTGCAAATAGTTTATTGATAAAAGTCATGTTGGCCCTTCTTTAATAAGAACTCTGTTCTTAATGAGTACACAGCTACAGTTTTTAGAACACAGAGAAATTGTTTATGTCTATTATACATGACTTCTTTGTGAAATACCAGCAGTATATGATGACTGCATCAAATAGCCTTGTTCTTTGCTATAATTCTGTTAGATTTTTTAGTAATAATAATAATTACTATCATTATTATCTATCATCATTATTATTTGCTATTGTGGTAGATGTAATTTCTAGCATAGCAGAGGAATGGTGAAATGTTACTATTAAAACCATGTCTTCAATATATGTTGTAACTTCATGATTCCCTGCTAGATCTGGAAATTCCAGGAAGCAAAACAGGCTCTCTCAAACACATTAAAGCACTATGTAATATATCAGGGCAGAGAAGTCAAAATAAAGAGGAGTCTTACAACATAAGATGTGCCTTACACCAAGGAGAAAAGAGTTGCAGTGTTTTATGTCACATTTATCAAGAATGTTTTGCCACATCTAGACCAATAAGAGAGTCTTTTGGCACAATTGCTTTTCATTTGAGCCACATGGGTCAGCTGTGGCTTGTGAAGTGAAACATCAGTGATGTCACCCACTTGTAACATGAGCTTTACCATGACTGAAGACTGCTTATATTTCCTGTATTGTGACTTTCTGGCTGTAGTGAACTGCTAACCACAAATCCTGTTTTTTTTGAGAGAGAGGAAGGTGGTTCAAATTTTTTAAATACCTAATTAATTCCAAATTTGGTATGCTAGGATGCAACTTTTGACTGCCATCTTTGATGCAGCTGGAAACTCACACTGGATTATATCAGTGTAACTGACTACTTATAATATTGGCCTTTCTTGACAAGTAAGTGTGTAACTGCAAAGAGGACTGAAGATGTAAACAGAACATTCAGCCCTCAAAATTGTCAGCCATCATGCAGGTTAAAGCTGCTGTTTTCTTTCATCCAAGTTGGTTTTATTCATGGTGTGTAGGTTTTTTTTATTCTCCCAAGTGGTGTTGACTCATAGGCATTTTTAAAGTCTGTCCCCTAACTTCTCCTCTTTTCACGCCTCCAATAACTTCACTCTATGTGTTTGAAAGAAGACTCAGTCACTTTTGAGTAAGACCTACTTAATGTATAGATGAAAGATTCTTTCATCTATACATTTCTAATATGCCCAACTCATTACAAGAAAGTATTTATCTTTGCTGTGTTATGTGTGGATAATTTAAGTGCAGAGAAGGTTACTTGGCCAGCTGAGGCTTTTATTAGAAAAAGCTGCCTATTGTACATGCTACCACTTACTTTAGGTAAGCTCCACAGTGATGAAGCAATGACAGGAAGATTTCAAAAAACACCTAGCATCGTACACATTGCTGCAGTTTTGGAGCAAAGCTTCAAGCACTTTCATGCCTATTTGGAGACACTAGCCTTTTCTACCATGGTTCCCTCCAGATGTTTTCAACTACAGCTTCATCATTGACTAAGCTGGGTGGGGTTGATGGGAATTGCTGTCCAAAAGATCTGATAGGTACCAGGTTGCCTCCAACAGCAATGTTTTGGGAGTTTTGATCATCTGCTGTCCCATCACACCTCCCAAATAAACTCTTCTTTTCAAAAGTCAATTTCTGGAGAAGACGAAAAGCAGCAATGCCAGATAAAGGACCTACTGGGGCCTCAGGTAGTTGCACTGAAATGAAAAGCATGTAGAGTTCCAAAGCTCACATTCTGAAAGAGATCATGTTTGAGGAAAAATGGAGAAGTATGTTGCTGGTTATACTAAATTCAGTTTCTAATGAGGTCAATGTTCAGTCTTCAAATTCACTGTAGAAAAATGTTCCAATAGTAGATGGAATTCATTCTCTGAAATAATTCAGCTGTGACAGCCCCCTGGAGTATGCTTCCTTATGAGTAGGTTGAAGTGAAGTTGGCCAGACTGGCATTGCCAACTGTTGTGAACCCGAAGTTGTGGCAAGGATAGCATCAGACAAATTCTAGCATCAAAAACATTTTTATTCTCCCAGGCACTTAGACAGCTTGGGCTTTTGGCAGCAACTGATGCTCACCTTGTACGGAGTGAATGGATAATTTGTGTTGTTTTTGATTATCCTTTCTTCCCCCCCCCCCCTTTTGGATGACCTTTTTTTTAAGCATATCATATTTGTATTAACTTATTAAATTTATTGTGGATTGTGTATTTTTATTATTGCAAATTGTTTTGGAACACCCCTGGGATGTGTGAATAAATATTGATTGATTTAAAAGCATTTCTGAACTGCTTAATATGTAAACAAACCATACAGAAATATAAAAATTTAAAATGTAATAAAAACAGTAAAAAGGGATTATAATAACTAGGAAAAATATATTATGAAAACAGATAAAAGCAGGAATACAGTAATAACAGGGTGTATTCTTTTGGTCAGGGAAAGCTTGGGCAAAAAGAATACATCTTTGCAAGTTGTCTGAAGCAAAAGATGGATAATGCATCATGTATGGCAGAGGAAAATGCATTCTGGAATGCAGGGGCAATGGCAGAAAGGGGCCCTTTGCTGAGTTACCACCCTGTTATATTCTGAATAAACTTTCCCCAGATGTTCTACAGATCTTGCAGGTCTTTACAGGGACAGGAGGTCTTACGGGTAACCTTGTTGTTCATTGTCTACTATATTTCTTGCCCACCCTTCATCATAATGTCCCAGGGCGGATTAACATCTGAATATAACTGATACAATACAATGGTACCTCCAGGTTACAGACTCCGCTAACCCAGAAATATTACCTTGGGTTAAGAACTTTGCTTCAGGATGAGAACAGAAATCATGCAGTGGCAGCAGGAGGCCCCATTAGCTAAAGTGGTACCTCAGGTTAAGAACAGTTTCAGGTTAAGAACAGACCTCCAGAACGAATTAAGTACTTAACCCGAGGTACCACTGTACAATCAAACAAGTTAAAACTAAACCATCAGTCCAGAACAGAGTAGATGTCTTGGTAAAGGTGGTCAGGGTTATTTCTGCCACACAGTTCTTCCCACAAACATGCTCTCTAGAGAAGGGGAAGAAACATTGTGGCTGGACAGATTCTCAGGGTAGAATCACATGTCCATTTCCCATGGAGGTGCTATTTTAAAACTTCCCATATGGTGAGGCTCGCTTTTGAAAGCTGGTCCGTATTTCAAAGAGGCTAGGGGAACATGGTAATGGAGAGCTCTGAAGCTTCCACCATTCTTTCCACTGTCTCCTTGAGAGGGAGGTGGAAAGTAAAACGATAGGCTAGCAGTAGGCTTTAGTGACTCATTTGCTGGTTCATTGAGTTTTCCTAAGACCATAAGAAGAGCCCTGTGGGATAAAACCAAAACTTAAGCTAGTCTAGCATGCTTTCTCCTACCATGACCAACGGGATGCCTATGGAATCCCATAACCAGGAAATGAACAGAAGAGCTCCCTTCCCCTTCAACAGTGACTGAAATTCAGAGGTCTACTACCTGTAGCTGTCATGACAAGCAGCCCCTGATAGCTTTATCCTTCATAATTTTCTCTAATTCCCTTTTAATGCTGTCCAAGCTGGTGGCCATCACCACAAATTGCGGTAGCAAATTCCATAGCTGACTTTGCCATTTCTGAAGAAGTATTATTATTACCTAGAATTTTCTACATGCTAAAATTTAACTCCTTTTTCCCAACAGTGGTTGATTGGACACTGTTTGTTATCCCTGAGCATCCATTCTTGCCCCTCCAGTGCATGGGCATATAATCAATGTACGGTACAATGAATCACTGTATCTCTTTGCCGTCTACACTGGTAAAGCAGCCAAGTCATATTCCCTTCCTGTTTACTTGTCATCCGGAAGAGGGGGCATTCTATGCTTCTCCATTATGTATTTCCTTCATTTTTCATCTTGTAGACATCTGAGCCAGCATAAGGTCAACCCCATTCAGCAAAATTCCTGGTTGGAATGCTTTGCTCAGTAAGAATAGTGTAACTGTAAAGTAAGCTCTTCCTTTTCTAGGTAATCCATCATGAACCTTCTGTTTCTTGTCCATATTAAATCACATTTCTATTACAACAAGGATAAGGACTTCTGCAGGAAAGGGGTTTTTCATCATTTTGGATCATTGGTCAAAGTAGTTCTTTTGTTGAAATATCTGGTTTTTATGTGGAAAAGTGGGGGTGTAAGCCACTGGAGGTGTCTGCATTTTAAATAACTGTCAAAACATGAGTTATTGCATGAACTATGGCATCTAGAGAGGTTAAACTGAGAGGTGAGAAATCATAAATGTCCAGACTGAATTCCAGAATGTGAGGAATGAGAGGTGCAGTTGGAAGATCATCTAGTTTAGGTGCTCCCCATAAAATTATTTTATCTATGCCTCAGTCTCTAGGGCCTATACCAGGTCTCTTAGCTAATCCCTTATTGTCTACTCTGAAGCCTAAGAATTTCAAGCAAAGGTCTATCCCAGTGTTTCCCAACCTTTGGTCTCCAGCTGTTTTTGGACTACAACTCCCATCATCCCTAGCTAGCAAGACCAGTGGTCAGGGATGATGGGAATTGTAGTCCAAAAACAGCTGGAAACCAAAGGTTGGGAAACACTGGTCTATCCTGTTCCTTTTAACTGGGACTTCTAGAGATTGAACCTGGAACCTTCTGCATGCACCGTGGAGCTATAGTTCCTTCACTACTGGTAGATCTGAATGGGCATTCCTTAAGTATCTTCCTCAACCCTTACTTGTGTTTTTTCTGATTTCTTTCTGCTTTGGTACTCCTGCTTCTCCCAGCAGCATCAATGGACCCGCTTGCAAATTCTTTGGAGACTGAGGCTACTGATAAGGATGATATGGTATTACTGAACGAGATTCTCAATGCGTCTTCTTTGGACGACGGCGAATTCAGCAGAGAGTGGACAGCTGTATTTGGAGAGGACCCACTTGCTGACATGCCCACAAGCTCTTCCGCAGGAGAAATGGAGAACAATAAGTCATCAGCGTCAGGCTTCCTTCCTTCTCAGCTTTTAGACCAAAACATGAATGACTTGCAGTCCTCCCTTCAAGGTAGGTTTATTTTAGGCTGATTAGCAAACAGATGGGCTCAGTCCACCAACCTGATGCCGAGCGCTGTGCCATGCATGAATGCATGTGAACTAAGACACATACTTACTTGGGAGGATATAGCCATAACCACTAAACCAGATCTTTCCAAACTTTATGTTGGTGACACACTTTTTAAACATGCATCATTTTGCAAAGCAGTAATTCCCCCCCCCCCCAGCCCCGGGAGGAGCGTGGGGAGCGATTGCATGACACACCTGCATACTGCAGCCAACACACTAACATGTCGCGACACACAGTTTGAAAAGCTCTTCACTAAACCGTAGGATAGTGTTATGTGCATGAACCTTGGGCTTAAGTGCTCTCTCCCTCTCCCTTTACAACCATGAGGAGATAATTGATTTATTATTATTATTTAATTTTGTATACTACCTTATACTTGATCAAATAACTGGTCCATCGAACTCAGTATTGTCTCTAGTACTGACTGACAGTAGTTTCAGATGGGTTTCTCCCAGCCCTACCGACAGATGCCAGGGATTGAACCAGGGGCAATTTGCATGCAAAGCATGGAATTTTAACCTAACCAGTTGGTTGTTTTGTCCAAATTGGGACAAACTGTGGTTAGGATAAACAGTGGTTTGTCAGAACAAGCCAGGATCAAGCCATGGCTTCTGATCCTGGCTTCTTTGGATAAGCATAGGGAAACTGTAGTTCCCAGTTCAGACAAAACAACAAATTGCAGTTAGTTTAAAATGGAAATGAATGTTTACAATCTCCATGCAGACAGGAGGGAAGTAGGCTTGTTCACATAAAGCTGAACTAGGTCTTAGCCAACATTACATCTGAATCAGGTCTCTTCTCTCAGTCACGCTAACACTCTCCCATGAGGTTTGTAGGTGTGCCTTCCAGGAAATAGCTCCTTCCCTTGGGTTACTCACACTAAGCTCATTTATGCATTTTCCTCTCCCTATTTTTACCCTGCCTTAAGTATCAGTTGGCTACTCTGGTGCTGTAAAATAGATGCATCTGCACAACAGGCTCAGAATGAAAGTGCTTTGTTAGTTTGCAGCTCTTGTTGCTTCAGTGCTCCGTGCACAGCAGACCAGCCTCCTTGCTGCCAATATTCTATGTTAATCTCTCCGCTGTTTCTTGGGCAGATGGTGGTTGTGGGAGGGAGGCGTAGAGGGTGAAAGGAAAAAATTGTCTCATTATTTTTAGAGTGAAGGGATGACGTGTGTGAAGGGTTCTTAACTCCTCCAGGGTGTTAACGTGGGCTGGTTTGCTTGTCATTTATTGATGGGAAAATTATTCCTCTGACATTCCTCAGGTAGAAGAAAATAGTAGAGCCTGGAGTAGCAATAAAAAAAACTGTTGTTAAAGGGACCTTGTCAAGACTGGCATGTCTAAAATAGGAGCGTGTCATCAGTGAGGCTTCAGTGGCTTCAATCCAAGCACTTTGGCTTAATAGGCCTCTGGACAGGGGCATATCTGGCCTCTTTGTCTAGCGTAGTGCAGATGCTTAATGGAATTGAAGTACTCAGATTTTTAAGGTGATATGGCATAGGAAAGTCACTAAGTCACTAAGAGGCAAACCAGACACAGTGGGGCAGATCTGCGAACAGGATCTCCTATGATTGTTGGTAGCTGCTTTTTTAATTACAAACTATCACCAAGGGTAGGGAGGGCAATTAAATTTAAAAGCAGCCAGTGAGTGGGAGAGATGTGGGATACCTGCATATTGTTGTGGCAAATAGCTGCTTTTGGATGAGTGTGATTTAAATTGGGAAATGGCACAGATGGGGAATGGTTAGACCTTTCTCCCCAGCACTGTGGCCCCAGTGTAGATCAGCTACTTTTAAATGAAAACTATCGTTCACAAAGGGACGCAGGTGGCACTGTGGGTAAAAGCCTCAGCGCCTAGGGCTTGCCGATCGAAAGGTCGGCGGTTCGAATCCCTGCGGCGGGGTGCGCTCCCGTTGCTCGGTCCCAGCGCCTGCCCACCTAGCAGTTCGAAAGCACCCCCGGGTGCAAGTAGATAAATAGGGACCGCTTACTGGCGGGAAGGTAAACGGCATTTCCGTGTGCTGCGCTGGCTCGCCAGATGCAGCTTTGTCATGCTGGCCACGTGACCCGGAAGTGTCTCCGGACAGCGCTGGCCCTCGGCCTCTTAAGTGAGATGGGCGCACAACCCTAGAGTCTGTCAAGACTGGCCCGTACGGGCAGGGGTACCTTTACCTTTACCTTTTATCGTTCACAAATCTACCGCATTGCATACGGTTTGGTGCTAAAAGACTGAATAGTGAGCCAGGAGGTCTCTAGTTTGAATCTTGCTTTTGCCCTGAATTGAAGGCTGCTGTATCCCATCCCACCCCACCACACCCAGTTTGGACTACAGGCCTGTTCTCTTCCCAACTCTTTCGAACATGCAGTCTTGTACATTTGTTGTTACGCAGTTGAGGCTACAACACAGTCACAGATCACTTAAAGGAACGGCTGGTGGGGAAATGTATTATTTACGACATTTGCAGAACGCTTTCTTTTTTGCCAAATGCAATTATGTCATTCCTTTTCTAAGAAACCCATAGGGCAGGCTGGGATCCCAGGCTGAAAGAGCATGACTTCCCCAAGGCCAATGAGAGAGATCAGGGTGGAGCAAGGGCTGGGGTTCGTGTCTCCTTGGTTCACTGCCAACACACTTCCCTTCCGAAAGAACACAACTGTTTGCAATGCTATTGGTTATCTATGACATCCAGCACAATATGGAGAGAGGTTGTTTTCCTTCTAAGTTAACCAGTAAAAGCTATGCCCTGTTAAATAACTGAAGGTGTATTATAAATGCAAGTAACCTCTCATTTTGCATGGCTGAGGAGCCAACCGTGGCAACTATTTTTCAGAATTTCCATTCCTAGTAATGTAAGTGGTTTTCTTCCAAAGTACACAGGCTTTGCTTGTTAATTGAAAATGTCTCTTTGCTAGGATTATTTTTCAGAGATCTGTTTAGTGTATGACTGGCAGAAAACAAGTCTTCTTCAACTGCAAATTACTGCCTTATTCCACAATGCCTGTTAAGTAAACTAGAGAACTTACTGTTTTGTGATCAAAGCAGTTATGTACAGGTTGCTAGCTTTGTGTCTCAGTTTCCCATCTAGCTATTAATTATCTTTGATGGCATCATATGTTAATAGAGCAGATGTTTTTGCTTGTATAAGGTTCCAGGTAAAATCCCAAGCATTTACAAATAATAAAATACCTTGGAGCAAACAATGCTATACAAAAGCATCCTGGCAGACTGAAAAAACCTTCTGCTAAGTCAGGTTCCTAACTGTGTTCACGTCGTTAGTTATTGCTGATCAATTAAATTGATTATCTTTTTTTTTAAAATAATAATGGAGGTGTCCTAAGAGCTGTTAGACTTCTTCCATCTCATTTACTTTAGTGGGATTAAATCATCTTAAAGCTGGTTTCAGATGTAATAAAAAACTACAATTATGCTAACCCCACAGTTGAAGATCCCAGTGTTCAGTGTTACATCTGAACCAGATCAGTTTGTGGGGAAGCTCAAGTTCAGACATTGAAACAAACCATGGTTTACCCAAGTACTCTGTGGTTTTGTGTTGCCTCTGAATTCAGCCTGTGCACAACATTTCAGCAATTTATCAACTAAGCATGCCTGTTAATCCCCATTGACCAGCAAAGAGGCAGGCATCATACAGGCATGCTTCACTTCAGACGTGGGTTAAGAATATATGGAACACTTTACATCCACCGGAAATTGTCTTAATTATATTTTCCTGTCCCCTTAGTCTTTTATCCAGTAAATACAGCCTTTGTCTTTTAGTCTGTTTTGTCTGCCTTTAAAACCGTATTGTTACTGCACCCATTTATTCCCAGTCTTCACTTGGTCCTCCAGGCACTATTGTACTGCAAGAAACTGTTATTGTTGAAGGGCTCCCTTTGCAGGTGAAAGAAGGCAAAAAGAACAAATGATCTGAGTGTGTTTCAGTCAGTCCACTGATTATGTCACTGCCTCCTCTGGCTACTTTTCTAACTGCAAAGACTGCTTTAACAATAAGGCAA
This sequence comes from Podarcis cretensis, assembly GCF_951804945.1. Lineage (NCBI taxonomy): Eukaryota > Metazoa > Chordata > Lepidosauria > Squamata > Lacertidae > Podarcis > Podarcis cretensis. Next base: position 30,147,267 of record NC_137181.1, on the reverse strand, counting down.
TCCCTTTCTCCACTCCTACCTGTATTTCATTTTGATAATAATAATTATAGGAATCATTTTTAATTTATGTGTACAGGAGCTTTTTTCTGTGGCTGAACAATCTAGCTGTTGCTTCCATTTTTAAATTTAATTGAGGCCAAGAGAATGACTGCTTGCTTCACCTTTTCCACATTTGTACGGTTGCTGGCAGAAGAGTAGGAGGTTTGGTTTCCTTAATGTATCACTGATAATCTTGCATCTAGTCATATCATGAGCTGCTCTTTGAGCAGCCAGCTAGTAAGCACCAATATTTTTCCCCCAAAGGCCAATTTCCCCTGTAAACTTTGCTTGTATTAGCAATGGAGGACACTACTTTGTAACATTATTCAAAAGTTTTTCCTAACCACCCTTTTGGACCAAACTTACAGACCCATAGGGCACGTGTCAGGCACCTGAACTGCTAGTAGTAATACTAGCAGATCTATTACAGAAGGGCTGGAGCCTGTTTGTTGTGGGAGCCTTTTCCAGACAGTAGGCTGGATTGACTCCTGTTCACTATTTGAAACGGCAGTCTGAAGGTCCCCACTCCCAGTCAGCAGATAGATCTGCTCATGAGCTCTGCTAACAACTTCAAAAATATCAGTTGTCAAAACAAGCTGTACTGTTAGTTTCAGTAGATGAATGGATTTGATGGAGCACTCAAGACAGTTAAAGTGAATGCAAAAAAAAAAAAAAAAAGACTCAAATACAACCCTGTTGCAGTAACCGGTGAGGAAATGAGTTGTTTAATTTCTATCCCAAAGTACACAAGAAGAATTTACAACAGGATTAAAGTAACATAATACAAAGTACAAAATGTAAAGACCTACATAAAGCAATGAAGCCAGAGCTGTAAAGCAACAGATCAGGACAGGATTTTTAGAAATTGTTTTTAACAGAAGAGTTTCAAGCTTCAATTATTACTGTCGTGAGCAGTGTGAGCTCGTTAAGTAATTATAGCTGATTGACAGAAATGCAACTGTTATTGAATTTTAGGTTGGGCAGCCAGCAGCATTAGCCCTACACCTGTCCCACAGACCGCCCAGAAATCCAACAGCGTGAACACGACCGTCAACAAGACACCTATGAAAGGTGACAAACACGTTACTCTTTGATTGTGTGTGCACCAACACAGCAATACAAAGCTTAGAGTTTTCCAGGTGTTTGGTTGTGTGTGTGTGTGTGTAGTCTTGCAACTACATAAAATGGCTTCCTTTCAGGAATTGTCTTCTAATTATGCTCTAATTGACAAGTTATTTAAGTAATCGGCACTTGACTATCAATGCTTGCTTGTTGTCAAGACCTGAGTGGAGAAACTCCACTGGGTCATCACTTGGTCACACTCTGTGTTGACAAAATCTCTTTCTAGAGACGCTCTAGGAACTCAAGTACTCCTGGCTGCAGGCAGAATTGACCCTTAGGGCCCTCCCAGTGTTGGGTCTTTGGTGATCTCCCTTTCCATTTTTGCACAACCTCCAAAAGGCTCATCCAAGTGAAGATGATTTCATTAAAATACTATGAAGTGGTTGGGAATGGAGAAACCATGAGCCAATCCACCAATTGAGGGAGTTTGTGGGCTACCCTCCTCTTCTCCCGATGTCCCTGTGCTTAGGAGCCAGGGAAGTAGCTAATTGCTAAAAAGGCCTTCTCTGTGATGGCACCTAAATTATCAAACTTCGTCTTCAAATGTGTTTTCTGAGCAACATCATTGTTATCTTTCAAGAAAAACCCATCCCAATCTCTTGTTTGTGTTCTTAATGATGTTTTAATGGCAGTTAAGATCCTCTTAATTTCTTTTTTACTGCTGTTATGTGATATCTTCGTTTTTACCTGCCAGTTATGCTGCTTTAGTTTCCATTATATTTTACTGCAATATATTGGTTTTTTTCCTTTTCTAGTCAACTTTAAGGGCAGTGTGTGTGTGTGTGTTGCAAATTATATAAATAAATAATATAGAACTGTAAACCGCTTTGAGATTTTTCTAAAAAATGTAAGAAAAATATAGAAATGAAATAATAATAACTGCAGAATATTTAAATTTTCTGTCAAAAGCAATAGATGAATATTGGTTCTATCAGGCATATATTACATATTTTCATCAGTAGTGCATTCTAAGTCCATACCAGGTTTGCTTATGTCAGCATTAGTATATTTTTTAAAAAAACAACAACTGTCAAGCAAAAATCTTAACTTCTTGGGGATTGTTTGTCTTTTTTTTTTCCTTTTTGCAGAAGCTGCAAGTTCCTCTAAAGATCTAACGGCTTGGTTTAGCCTCTTTGCTGATCTGGACCCCTTGTCCAACCCAGATGCAGTTGGGAAAACAGATAAAGAACACGAATTGCTCAATGCATGAGTTGTCTGCCTGTGGTAACTCTCACTTCACCATTCAAAAATGCATTTATTGGGGCTTTAGAAGAATTTAAAACCAGATCAGTATACTGTTGTACGACTTACTTCTCACTTCTGTGCCATTCTAATAAAATCAAGGGATTGACCTAACCCCTTTCTATAGGTAACAGTTATTTGCTCTTGTTTTGTACAAAGAGTTTGCAACTTCTTTTTTTGTATGTGAATGTACCAAACGAAGTTTTGATTTAGAGAAGACTACTGAATAGATTAGTGTACTTGCTGTAACTTGGCTCTTGGCAGGCAGAGTGCCATAGCTAACTCAAGAGTGAAATATAAATAATAAACCTATTTTTTATATCTTTTTCTTTGTGTAAATCAAAACAAAATCATGTAACTGGAGATTGCATGACCCAGTGGTATATTTGATACTACCATTTAGAAAGTAGTATATAACATACTGCTGTGATGTTAATTTATAATTTCTTTTGTTAGTATCCATAGTGAAAAATCTATACTCTGGGGCTAATTATTAGAGAATTATATTTGAGTATCTATGAATCTACTGTGCTCATTCTCTAATTCTAAATTATTAGGCAAATGGCATTGTATAAGTCCAAGCCGACTGCCCAAACTACATCCTCCAGGCATGTTCAGTTGTACCAGCAGTTTCGGCAATTGGAGACCAGGTGGTATAGACTTTGCCAACATGTGTATTTACAGTAATCATGGTTTCCATACAAAGCACTTTTCATCAAAGCTGGTTTCATACACACATGTTCTGTCGCAACACTCTCCTTTAATAAAGATGGTTTTGACAAAACGAAAAAGTGTAGCTGAACCTTTGTCCTGGGAAATGGGAGCAATTCAATGGATGCAATCATGATTTAATAATAAATTATTATTGTTGTTATTGTTATTTATTTAATTTATATTCTACCCATCTGACTGGGTTGCCCCAGCCATTCTGGGTGATTCCCTGCAAAATAATAAAAACACAATAAAACCTCAGATGTTAAAAACTTACCGGTATAGGGCTGCCTTCAGATGTCTTCTAAAAAGTCATATAGTTGCTTGTTTGAAATCCGATGAGAGGGCCTTCCACAGGGCAGGTGTGACTACTGAAAAGGCCCTCTGCCTGGTTCCCTGTAACAACTTACAGTGTGGGAACTGCCAGAAGGCCCTTGGAGCTGGACCTCAGTGTCTGGGCTGATCAGAAGATATCATTCACTGCCTTTAAAAAATAAAATCAGGTGATAATTCTGAGGTCATAGAGCAGACCAACAGATCACACATGGGAATAACCTTTTTGAAGGCTCCCCTGCTTTTAAAAAAAATTCCTGTTGTTCTCCCAACTTTTCTATATCAACTATTTTAGTTTCCGTCCAGTTAGTTTTCATATATGGAAGCTCAGAAACATGATTACTTGCTGAAATGTTACAGTCTGTTCTGCCACCTCTCCTTCCACCTCATTCTGCTTCATGTGCAGATCCAGTCTGCTTAAGAAAAGCACATTTATTTTGCCAGCCAGACATTTACTTTGACACTGTTTTCATGCAAGCTTAAATTCATGATGCAGGATTTCTGAATTTGAAACTGATGGAAACCTTCCTTCAGGTACCTGGATATTCAGAGTGCCCTAAAACAGCATAAAAGGCTTACTGAGAAGAACACACACCCACACCCCTGGCTTTCCTGGTTTAAGCTAATGCAACAAAGGTAGAAGTTCTGCACATACCTGTGAAGTTTTGAACCTTGGCCTCCTGAAGTAGATCACATGTTCAAGGCTCATAGGAACACACATTCTTTTGGGTGTACTTGTTTAAAGTGTAATTTGTGGAATGGTCCTTTGTCGTCGTCACTTTAATTAAATCTGATGTCTAAAGTGCTTCTGACAATCACCTCTTAATACTCTTCATGTTGTTTGTCCTTATTGGGATGGAGGAGGGGGAAAGAAAAATCCCAGTACACACTAGCATCTCACATCGCTTGAATTTATATTTCATATTGTTGAACCCCCATAAGACGGTGACTCAGAGTCTCTCATAATTATATGTTTAAAGGCAAAGCTAAATTTTGCTTGGAGGCAGCTGGTGGTCTTATCAACAATGGATTGTGCATTCCAAAATATATTGAGGATTCTTCTGCATTTCCATGTACTGTTTACAGTGCACTAAAAATCTCTGGAGCTGTTATTTTGGTCCCAATCTATGTTAGATCTACAGCCAAACAAACAAACTGAAGCTGTAACTTTGCCATCTTATAGAGGTAGATTTTTTTGGGGGGGGGGGAGGTGCTAATAATGTGAATAGATTGCAGTGGCTTTCAAGCAAGCTAATACGCTACTGTGTCAGACTTAATTAGAGCTGTTTTTAGGTCACAGATCATAGACATCTGAGCTGCAAATGGCTCCCACTCAATCAGGGTATTGTGCAGAGAGTACTGCACAAGTGTAACAAAGGTCTGCATTGCCACCAATTCACATCACACTTCAGATACAATAGCTGAACTGACACATGATTTGAGACAGAAAAGCCGAAACTATATTTGCAGCAATTCAACTTCCCTTCAGATATATGTGTTGTATTTCATATTGTTGAAGCCCCCTGTGTTGTTTAATGCAAAGAGTGCATTGTCCTTTAGTGTTGCATAATGAGCAATGTATATATTGTTGTATTTTGCTTTAAACAATGGAAGTTATAGTAATGAGAGTCTAGAAATGGAACTTGGCAACCAGACTCCTATCTTTGAGTTCCCAGACACATATAATTTATAGTATCTTGTAATTAAAAAACTATATATTACATGGAACAAAAAGTCATGGTATGTAGAATACTTTTATAAGATTTTGCTATGCTGGCCATATGCACAGTCTCCATTATATAACAGAGCAAAGCTGTTAATCATTCTGTTAACAATTAGAAGTCCGTTATCGGACCAGCTTAAGGATTCCTTTTGATTTGCAGATACTGAGATACTGCCCCATAGTTGCATATTTTGTTATTTTAAGTAGCATATTTTTAAATGCTGCAGAAAGTTTATGATGGGGTGGGAGGTGAAGCAGCGGTGATGGATTTGCTGTCCTCGGAACGTTTATTTTTTAAAAAACCCTAATGATTTCAGCTAGCATGAATTTCTGCTAAGTTAAGAGAGGCTGCCTTTGGGGACCTCGGATGGAGTCGTTGAGAGAACAGATTGAGTAATTTTTATGGGCTCTTATCTAAATCTGCCTAAATAATCCTTTAAGTATAACAGGAGCAGAAACATTATAGGCCAGTCAGTGGCTTTCCAAAGAGTGTGTAAAGCAAGTATGAAGTGACATGACAGAATTTTTTTAGAAATTATGCATGGCATGAAGTGGAAAAGTTTATGTTGGAAGTTTCAGGGCAGATAAAAGAAAGTGCTGCTTCTTGCAGTGCATAGTTTAACTATGGAACTCAGTCCCAAAGGAGGCAGTGATGGCCACCAATTTAGATGGCTTTAAAAGAGGATTGGACAAATTCATGGAGGATAAGGCTATCTGTCAATGATTACTAGCCATCATAGTTATGCTCTGTCTCCACAGTCCAAGGCAATATGCTTCTGAATATCAGTTGCTAGAAACCCCAGACGAGGAGAGTGCTGTTGTGCCCGAGTCCTGCTTGTGAGTTTCCCACAAGTATCTGGGTGGCTGGATTAGACGGGCAGGAGACTTCTTATGTTTTTATGTTAAAACATAAGGGCAGGCCCCAACATAAGCTCCTAACAAGATTTATTCTACCTTGCCTTTCAACTTCGAGCCAGTTTCAGCCCCACTCTGCATCTCCAGTTAAAATGACTCAGGTAACAGGCATGGGGGAATGTCTCTTCCTGAGACCCTAGAAAGTGCTTGCCCATCAGTCTTGGACTAGAAAAGACCAAGTGTCTGAAGTGAAGAAATGTTGTTCATTTCCAAATGCAGCTTACAACGAAGCAGTAAAATAATAAACTAACAAACTGATTTTTAAAATGCAATCAAACATCAATAGCAGCAAATGGGTTTTACTAAAATTCTGGCAAGCATTTGTGTGTCGGCAAGTATCTCTCTCTGCAAGGAGAAAAATGGCTGGGGATTTGTGTGTTGCTGCAGGTCTTAATATGACAGACTTTCAGTTGATCTTGGGAAATACATGTATGAACCAACCCTCAGAGAGGTTCAGTCTTTTGTTTGCATACAGCATAATAGCTTGTACATGCACACGTACGTACATCCTGGAATTCTACACCGGCATAAATCCTCTTCTGTCAGAAATTGTGTGCTTGCCATCCAGTGAACTCACAGCCAATGTGAATTTTTCACCAAGGGCTCCCTGGCTCCCAGTTTATTTTCTTCACCACTAAGCTCTTTTGCAGCTGCCACTGTTTTGGAAATGGCTGCAGGCAGCGTGTAACCCATTTCACACAGACGCAATTCTATACACAAGGGGGCTCGTGTGTTCCTGCTTTTAAAAGGGGACTAGTCTGAAAGCCAACTTGAGAGCAAAAAAATATTATGCTTAAGTATGCAGGAATTGATGAGGCAGGTGGGACTGGAACTAGCAGTCCTGCCGTAGGCTCTTAATGACACATCATGGAAGCAAAGATGTTTTGAGGACAGTGCAACATTATCAAAACGATATTTTATTATCCGCAGTGGAATCAGGTTGGCAAGAATGTGTTTTAAGTCATGGCCAACCTGAGATCAGGGAGCCTGTGCATTGATTAAGGTGGTTTCAGCTTCTACAGTGCCACAAAGAAATCTGGTATTCCACCAGTGTCAGGTGCCCTGCCTCAACAGCTGTTCTTCACAGTTCAAGATTTCTCCTGTTTCTTGATGTATGCTTATAAAGATACATTGCTCCAGCAAAATAAAGCACACTGGAGCTGTTTTGGTGCCCAACTGGCAGCTTTGTTCTCTAATCAACTGATACCCATGTACACTTACAATTGTTAAGTAGATGGTTTGGATGATGTTAGCCAGTGCCTGCATCTCCATCACTTCTTGTGATGAAGACTGGGACCAGAGAAGCTCACTCCAGCCAATACCGCCATTTTGGTAGGCACCAGTTCATTACTGCCCGAGCTGTCTGGTGACACAAAAGAGTCAACGTTCCTGGTTCCCAATCTCCATCTAGAAAGGGAGTATATCAGCCTTTTGACCAATTCACTATTCCCAGATGAAACAAGCATGTCTAACAATAGATCAAGAATTGCAAGGCTTTTGAGAGTCTCTTATTTGGGGATAATCCCCTTCCCTTTTGCAGACAAGAATATCCTGAACTAAGCAGCATCTAGCTCAATTCTGAGCATGGGAACTGAGCTGAAAATAGGGAGCAATTTGCCATATTTGTTATGGAACCACGTCTTGAGACCAATCAGTGCTGTCTGAATATTCTGCACTCCCTGTTCCACAGTGCATTAGCGAGTGATGACGTCATCTAGGTAATGCTACAGAAACATTCATTGCAACCTCGCAAGTACCACCATGGTTACTAAACCTTAGTGTACACCCTAGTCCTGATGCAAATTCTATCAAGAACACTCCGTACTAATGATTACGAGAGCTGTACCCACATCTCAAGTCAACTGGGCACATGGAGATACTTTCTGCACAGAAAGTTGGATGCCAGGAAACCCTGCAGAGAGCCAGTCTCCTGGCCTGCACAGGAAGGTTAATGTGAAGAACTGAGAATGGCCTCTGAAGGATAACAGGCTATATATAATTACTCTGCAAAATAAAATTCTGGAGGAGAGCTTAGGCAGTTGCTTTCTGCTGTTTGCAGTCTCTTCTGGAGGTGTAAACACACAGCCAAGGAAAATGCAACTCAGAAGCATAATTGGGAGTTTAATGTAGGTGGGGGTGAGTATTCCTCCCCTTTCTCTTCAAACAAAAGAATTTCCTCTGGCATGAAAATATATTTCCTGAATTACTTTTTCTATTGATATTCTTCCTTCATGAATTGTTGATGCTTAAAAAATAATAATCAAATTTAGAATTCCAGTATTATGTTGGCCACCGGAAATGTGTTCAAAAGCATTATTATAGAGGTATGGAGTCATGTTTCCTCCTGTATACTAGAATTCAGAGTCATTCAGTGAAGCTGAATGTTGGAAGATTCAGGAAAGACAAGAGAATATACTTCTTCACAAAGGAACTAGTTAATTGGTTTGCTCCCACACGATGTAGTGATGACCACCAAATTGAATGGCTTTTTTTAAAAAAGGATTACTCATTCATGGCAGCTAAGGCTGGTTTACACAAAAAGAGATTGTAGCTTACCTAGTCTGAGGTATGCTTGGCTCCATCCCTTGCCATCTTCCTATGGGTGCCCCGAGTGCTCTTGGGCTGCCTACCGCAAGGGAGGTCTCACATTGAAAGCTCACAACTGTCCTTTCCTGCCTTCTGTTCCTCCACGTTCAGTCCTACCCTAAGATATTAAGACCCCCTTTGGGGAAGGGATAGTAGGTTTCCGCCCTCTTCACTTTCCAGATGTGAAGGAAATAATTCATTTTTTTCTCAGCTTCTCTAGGATTCTGAAGTTGGGGTGGGGAAATTGTTTGTGGCCAGCCTTCTATCTAAACCAAAGCCCTGCCTGGCTAGGCAAGTCCTACTCTGCTACCAGAAGAGGACCTTTCCTATTAAAACAAGCCTGAAAGCTGAGAAGATTGGCTACATCTATAGCTTGAGAGAATGCAAACTTCACCTGCCTTATTTGGTAGTGTTCCTCTGACATCATTGCTCTCAGGTGCATGCAGGGAAGATGGGAGGTCACACACCATTGTGTTAACTAGGTTGCAGGCCTTTCCCCACCCCTTCTTATTTACTGCAGTCGGATTCACAAGTTCAACCCCACAGCTGTTGAGATGGAACAGGTAATGCAAAGCAAGCAAACTATAATGAGATACAAGTTGCACCCAGAATTGCACCAAAGAGCAAAATACAATGCAGACACAGCCATGGATTAATCAAAATGATTATACTGCCATTGAAGCATGTTACTGGAATATTTATATATATAGTAGGCAAGAACTATCCACTTCAAACACAAACTAAAATGCACTCATAGTAGGAACACAAGTACAAGAAAATGTTACTGATTTGTTTTCTCAAATTTATGGTGTTTGGGTCACTAAGTGAAGTGTTGTGTTCAAATGAGCCAATACTAAAAGCTCACTGGAAAACATGTCACAATGTTAAGCAGAGTTTTAAAGGGTGCTGAAGCGCATGATGACACTTTCCCACGTATATAAAAACTGTTGCACTGGGGAAAATGTGCTTTGCTGAAAAATGATAACCAAACTAGGTTATGTTCTGTAGCTTCTCCTAAACAGTAGAGGTTCTTGGAATCTTTAATATGTTAAAAGACATTTGGAATAGTCCATTTTGATATGCTATTCCAGTCCTGAGACTGAAGAGAACAAGTTGCGAAAAAAAGTGAGCCAGTTCCGTGCTATTTGTTAAATCATGAGAAATGAAATCTACATCATCGTAACAAGATGAATGGCCTATGAAGAAGGGAATGTTTTCTAAATTATTTAGTCAGGTTGGCACTAACCTTATTCCACTATGTACAGTGGAATGCAGTTTTTGCACCATGTTACAGTGGAAATAAATGATTAAGCGTGCAGCATAGTAATAGTTCAGCTACAAAAAGCTACCATTTCGATTCAATGATTGATTAATATTGGAATTTACAACCACCTTTTCTGCAGATATATGCAAGCAGAGAATCCCACCTCTCAACTAGTTTCTTTTCTTCCTGCTGCAGTTTCCTTATAGAAAGGGGATTTTTAACACAGGGCAGCACTTTTTGTGATCCCTCAATCCCTTGGTTCTGGAAAACTTCAAGACTACAGCTGATGCTTTTTCTGAATGTTCAGCTTCTAGATAGCTTTCAAAAGACAGACAACACACTACATTTTACAGGTTGTAGGGTGTTTTTTCTAATAATTTTATTTAAATAAGACACAGGGACGTCTATACTGAAAAAATACAAAACAAAAGCCACACATTTCCTTGTGTAAAGCAATATTGTGTGGTAATTCAAATACTGTTCAGCACAGTGGCTAGAAATAACAGTACAACTATGTACAAAACTCTTGAAACAATATTTGACAAATTTCTACAGCTGAATGTAGGATATATTGGAGATCAACAACTGCTGGGAAATTTACATAGCAAAGCATTAGGTTTTAAACACATTTGATTCAGAGCCTTCCAATATGCCTAGGACAAATGTGTGTGACAATTAATATTTAGTTTCTCGTGAGAAAACAGAACAAGTAATATCACTGTAAATATTGTTCACCAGAGTTCACTCTTGATCTAAAAAGTCACCTGATAGTTTCTCATAAAACCCTATAACATCAAGAGCCATGACAATGTATTTATATTTGGAAAAAAGAGAGAGGGTGAGAAGGTAGATGTACTGTCATATTCAACTTTAATGTAAAACTTCAAAGAACACACATTTAGGTCACAAGAAACTGGATGCTTTTCCCCTTACCCTTTATTAACATACAAACTATATAGTGCTTCCCACAAGGCCTGAGATTAGCAAGATTAAAGATGCCTGTTGCTGTATTAAAAAAAAATACTGTGAAAACAAAAGACAAAACAGATCTTTTAAGCTTTCCACTCTCCGCCTGCTCCTACAGTCACACAGCGACTGAAAAAGAGGCTGTCGGTCTAACTTCCTAACAGGTTATTACCAAACTCTTTGGTGATGATAGGAAGGAAACTGGGCTTCATCTTGCAACAACATACATGTGCTGTATATTTCATTGCTTTTCTTAGGTACTTTTCACTGAGGCCTTTTTTATTATTTCCCAAATTTCTCCCACAAAAGTAGTAGCGGAGAGAGTATAAATTGCTGCTGCAGCAGCTGCAGTCTTAATCTTTTCAGTTCCTGAAGAGGGGCAAGTAGGCTTTCTTAGAAGAGGCTTGCATAAAGGTACTTCCACTGAACTGAAAGCACAGAGCTAAGAATATTGAGTGGGTCTCTTGCCTTTGGGGTCCCTCCTTGTATTGCAGGTTCATTCTCTCTGAAAGCAGCACTCGCACAGTTCCAGGGCTACTGTAATGTAACACTACTGGAGGCTTCTAAGCTATGCAGCATCTGGAAAGACAAGCGAATGCACTGCCTGCCCACCTTCAAGCAATAAATTTACCTGCCAATGGGCCTAAACCAGAGGGTACTAAGAAAGGCTTCGATTAGATACATGACTTAAAAACTATTGCTTCTTTCTTTCTTTTTCTTTCTCTCTTTTTTGTTTTTGTTTTTTTTCTACAAAACCTCATAGCCGCTTTAAGAGATTTTTTTTTTAAAGTTCAGATGCAAAATACCCACTGTACAAATAAAACAAAGTTCACCTATCATTGCTTGTCAAAAACCCGATATTTTTTTTTTTTTTTTGCAACCAGCATGTGAATGGAACATTTCCTCCAAAAGAGAAACTAAACATTAATTAAGACTCCTAAAATGGTAACAGTAGCATTTCACATCCTTATAACTTGCCAATGCAAACGCGTGAGGAAATTCCCACCCACCCCCTCTGAAACCTGGGGGGAGGGGGGGAATGAATTTGCTGAAATTAAACGAAAACATTCTTGCCTTAGAGCCTCTCTCACACACACGTCATGGAATGTTTCTTATGTGCAGCCTAAAACTGAACACTTTATTCACAACAGCTTAACAGTCATTAACTGTGCAAACACCTGAAACTTTAAAATGCCACAATTTACACGCTGAAACGATGGCAAATGCAACAGTTTAGTTTTTTGTTTTACTTGTAACCACATGACAATGTGATGCAGCACACCACAGATTTGCTGGTTCTCCTCATGTTCACCCATGTCCAGGGTTCGTATCCCCCTAGATCTGAATGCACTTTTTCCAAGAAAGTGGAATGTAATGAGGAAATATTAATGCATAAAATAAGGAAAGGCAGAAGAGTGATGATCCCTCTTTAGCTTTTTAGCTGTAAAATATTTTATATCCCAATATGATATACATTCCAAGTTACCTGAGTTTAGACTTCGAGAGAAGTACCTGAAGCTAGGCCATATAGGGTGGGGACACTGTGCAACTGTTGTGGCCATTTTTTTTTTTTTTTTTTGCATTGTATGTATTACAGAAGTTCAAAACATAAATACCTGGATAAATTGTAAACATAATCCTGAAGTACAGTATTTTCCATAGAATACAACAAAGCAAGACATTTTCTATTTAGACAGGCAACCTTTGTTTGATATAGAGCTTATTTATACTGTAGAATTTGAAACAGAACACAGGACAAAGTACTAATCTGGTCAAACATTCTATGAAATGCATAGTCTCCACTTAAAATGCTTAATGATACACAGATTCTGCAAGCATTCTGCCCCCCCCCCCCGCAAACTCACACACCAACACAAAAATGCTGAATGCATTTTTGTCCCTGCCAAGAACAGTGCTGAAATGCAGAAAGATGCTGATAAGTAGCTTTGTTTTGTTCCAGAAAAGTGCCACTCATGCAGTTGAGTTTTAGACCGTCCCTCTGCCTTTGCTCATCTAGATTATCATCTAGATTATCACGTAATTTTGAGGAGAGGAGTGTTCTTCGGACTGCAGTTCTTGCAAAAGCTGTGGTGGCTGCTGCTGGGATGGCTGTTGTACTAAAACCTCTGTAGGGTCCATTGTGCTGGTGTCGTCTGACAGAGAGGAGAAAGAGACCCGAGATGAAAGCTGCTCAACAGTCAGAGCACTCAAAGCTGTGCTTTGACCAGAGTTTGGAGAGCTTTTGAGCATCAGGTCAGAAGCAGGTAGTAAAGGGCCCAGAAGTTTTACAGGACAGAAAGCTGATCCGGTTGGGATGAAATTAACCTTGTTTTTGTCAGGACATGAAAAGAGAGGGGCTGAGACAGGCTGATGAGTCCTAAAACAAAGGGGTTGAAAAAGAAATTAAAGTTACATACTTGAACATTTGCAGATAACTTAGCATGGGTTGGCAGTTTTGTATGTTGCTAGAATGTGAGTGACAAGAAATGGGATTATTTGACAAATGGGCAAACATCTTCCATATTGGTAGTCAGCTGACTGATCCACAGCAATAAACAATATACATGCAAAAAGCAACCAGAGAGGTAAGACTTTTCCACAATTCCCTTCCCTAAAGGATTCAGATGCACAAACCATATCAGGAATCCATCAATGTGCCGTTTATCAATAGAAAACTCACTGTAGCAAACACACATGAAATGATAGCACAATGTCCTTTTTTCGTTATCTCTATTTTGTCCAGCAAAGCATCTACATTCACTTTAGAATCCTCTATTAATGATCTGGAAGCATTTTTTACCAGCATCTGGCTTCAGCTATTTTCCCAAGCAATATGTCTATGCCGTCCTAGTCTAAATTAGTCCCATGCTATTTCCTTGTAGAGCAAAACAGGAGAGAAAACTGGCCAAACTTTAAGATATTCCTGCATGTATGTACTTACATACTGTGTTCTCTCCCCCACTCCCCAAAATACATAGCTCAATTAAAAAAACCAAAACTCAAATGCTACCAAAATAACTCTGGTCACGGCTGTTATTCACAGCTTCAAAGGCTAAAAAAATAAAGCTGAACTGGTATCATTATAAAGACAGCTTTACTCATGCTGGAAAATACTTTTTAGAACACTGAAGAAACCATAGCTCTGCTTGTATTTCCTCCTCGGTTGTGCTTTTATACATCTGGGTCATGTGGTCAAGAACAAATAGGTTGCATTCCCGCCCCCGCCCCCCGCAAGCTGACAGGAACACTTCAACTTCTTGCCTGTGCAAAATTGGCAAGAGTGGTTTGCTCCTGAAAGAAGAAGAAGAAGGGGAAAAAACCCTCATCAGCTGGAGTAGTTTATCCATCTGCAGTTGAAAAGGTCCAGTAAAAAGGTTTCCTGCATTTGCAGATCCAGCTGATATAAAAGGCATTACTTACGACATTTCCTCAAAGACCTTCACTCGCTCACATCCCTCTGGGGGCTCTCGTTTGAACATGTAGCTGTTGTTGGGTTTAGGAGAGGAGGCATACTTGGGCAACGGTGAGCTACTCCCACTGTCTGAAAATTTAAAGCAGTTGTATTACTAGGGATTGAGAGTGCTTTTTAATTAAATTTGATTTCCAAACACCATGGCTTTTGCACAACTTCACTGCTAATGCCAGTTTGTTTCAAGTCACAAAGCTTCTTTTATTGCAGGCTATACCCAACACTCTGGTAGAGCACATTTCTCCTGAATAAAAGCTTTAGAGGAGCAGTAATCTACCATACAGCAGCACATAATGGGAGGATCTTTTTATCCAGAATGTTACAGACTGAATAAAGCAGAGCTGTAATCCTGGAAACAAGTAAGTTCTTTATTATGCATTTCAAAAATGTAAATGATCAGGGCAACATGTACAGCATATGCAAAGAAGGGCAAGTGGTTAATGATAACATAAAGTTCCGTTGTGTCTTGTCAAAGCATAAACACAATAATTGGAAAGTGCTCGTAAGCAGCTTTTGAAATATGAAGCCATTAGAAATATTGTCCACAGTAATGTCACCCACAGAAAAGACCAAAAAGGAAACAAAACCAAGGGCATATATAATGCAGATGCTGATCTTCAATCTGTTGTGTATGTGAGCTTTGGAACACAGGAAAGGGCTATTCATTCTCTGCATCCCTGCTTTTCATGGCTGACACATTGGTACAGCTGTTCCTGGTAACCCTTCTTTCACCTTGGAATACCATTTATCACAACAGCAGAAACCTACAAAGAGCTCGGGCGCTATTCTACCTCCTAAAATTCACCACTGGATTTACATGAGACAAGCTGGACAGCACCCTTACATTCCTAACTGTCCTGCATATGTTTTTCAGACAAAGGTCTAAAACATTTACACTTTTTAAGATCAAAAGACTGAAACAGGCACCTCTCAGAGCTTTTTTACTTTTTTCCGTATCTTGTGGTTATAAAGTCCTGAACTCACCAAAAGCTCAAATTTGTTCATACACTGTAATAATGGAACAGGGCTTTTTTAATTTTAAAAAAAGAGTTGTGAAGGAGTAGGCAACACTTAGCCTGCTAGAATATATATAAAATTATTATAAAGCTGAGGACTCATGATTTAATATTTAAAACACATTGTCATCCCCTCTTTAAGTCAACAAAGCTCTCAGAGAGGCTTGGAACAACCCACACTTAAGACAGTCCCTGCCCTAAGGCTTACAATCTAAAGAGACACGCAAGGCAAGAGGGAGAGGGGTTACAGTTCTTATGACTAGTTGTAAAACGCTTTGAGAGTTTCTTTTTTCCTACAGATAAGCGGTATATAAAATTTCTTCAAGAAATAATAGTTGTAATGGGGACTTTCCAGGTATCCTGATGGAATGGCGGCTGCTAGGTGAGAAAGGGCCATAGAGATTGATCTCTTTCTCATCCTAGGATACATGGCCACGTAAACAACATCAACACTATCTAGGGGAATACAGGACTGCATTCCCTCTATGGAACTATGAGCAAGTATTCCAAAACAAGTAGGAGTGTGAGGAACTGCCAACAACAACTTTCTAAAGTTCCCTGAAAGCTAGTAGTAAAAGCCATAAAAGGATAAATACAAGTTCTAAATGCTGCTGTTGTTTTTTGAAAAGTTGAGTGTCATTTCTCTTGCTGTTTTCCTTTCCCCCCTTAAATGTCTTCCTCTGTGGTTTCGAAATCAAAGTTTGCTCTGAGCAGACCCACAAAAATATCAGAATTGGATGGTTCACTGGAATTTGCTGGTAATAAATTTTTACCTATACAGCTCAATTAAATCATTCTAACATCAGTGACCAATTACACTGGGTAAAGACTATGAAATGTCTACGGACTCATTTCTATATCCTTCAGTTCCCTAACCATATATAGCACACAAACTTCCCTCCTTTCTTCCCTGTGTGTATTCAACCCTGTATGTTCCCTGAGCCCCCCTTCAAGTATTCAAAATTTAATTTTTCACATAAAGCTAGTCCTAAAAAACTAACCCTGGAGGAACCACAGAGTAGTGAGCAAAGTTTTCACTAACTTAAGAGGCGCTGTGCTCAACAGATGGCTAACAAACAGTGTCAAAGGCTGGTTGTTTTTTAATTTTTACTTATCAGAAGTGAAATTTAATTTAAAAATTCAGAAAGTAAAGGCTGAAAACCAGTATCTTTCTTTGTGGAGCAAGGTCTCAAAACTGAACCCTCCAGCTGTAAATAGCACATGGGGTCACCAAACTGAATTCTAATCACTGGCACCCTGTGGAGCTGGCACTTCTAATGCAATAAAACTGCTTCTAATCACACTGCAGGCCGGGCCCTTCCTCACCTCCCCTTCTCCACACACACAACAGGTGCCATTAACATTTTCTCCACCCCCTGCTGTGCAAGATCACTCTCCCATCCCAAAGCAGACCATGGGTTCCCTTTGCAGACTTTATGTTCATTTTCTTTTGAAAATTTCAACCTATTTAAGCAGCTCTTTATAGAAATGTAAAGTAAACAGCTGATCTGATCCAAAGAGCGGCAGTGGAGCCTGTGGTCAAAGCGCAGACTTAGACAGAAAAGAAAAGATGCTTTAGAAATGTAAAGCAGGTCTGTGTCTGGCCAGCAGGTTAGCTCTCCCCATGCTTGATCAATTATTAACTTCCATTTTTTATTCAGAAACACAGTCAGGTCCAGCTTAAAGCTGATTTACGACTGAAAAGTATAATGGAAATTTAGCTGGAGAAGAAAACAAGCCCTACGACAGGGAACAACAGAGCACGGAACCTTTGGGCATTATTATAAATGCCTTTTTAGCATAAGACATTCAAACTTGAAATGGTCTCCTTCCAAAACACTGATACAGTACATTAATCAACTGCTTAGGTTGAACCATCACAGAAGAGCCCTAAAATAAGAGGTGGCAGATGGCTTGAACAGAGATTAAACTGCCAAAGGTGGGATTCACATCAGTAGTTTGGGAACGTCAACTCTAGAACGCGAAGTGGGGAAAATATTCAACAATAAAAGGAATTGCCAGCTCTGTTATGCAAACAAGTTGTGAACTACCACTAAATGTGGTACCAAATATGCTTTTCCGGTACAGTAGGACAGGATCAAATTATAATCACTAACAATGATTAGTCTGGCTTTCTTCCTAATAAAAAAGTATTTTAAAACATGCATTTCTGATAATCAATATTATAATGTGATTGTGTACTCCAATACACATTTCTGCAGCTTCCTAACCGGCAGTACAATGCCAACCTAGATCAATCTACTCTAGTAATTTCCCCATGTTTCTATGAAGTTGCGAATTCTGCATATGTGGTACAAATACCTATGACTGAATAAACAAACTTGGCAACTGTTTTCCACAACTGAAAGATTGCCAGTGTTGGTGGCCTGATAGAATAGGTTAGGTAGGAAAGGTGTAACAATTGACATCCTCCCACCATCTTAATTAAAACAGAGCCAGTGATTTTCAACAGTTAAAACAAAGCAGAAAGTACAGTTGGCCATACTTCTTTAACAATTGTTCAGAGATTTAAGAACACTTCATCCAGAAAGCTTCCTGGAGCTAGCGCATAATACTGTCTGGGTTGATACCAACAAACTTTCTCTTCTGAAAAAATAGATTATCTGTTTAAGTTAACTGGGAAACGTAGTGTTCTGCAGTACCTTGTCTACATTTAGCAATATCACAATGCATTGGGGAAAAATCACACACAGTCTAGAATACAAACCAAAATGATTATTTTATTCAATGCTCCATTATTTTTCTGTACTTAATTAAGCACACAACACAGTTGATGGGGCAAATGTACTTTTTAAGGGACCACTGAACTAGTGAGCAATCTGCGCAGTCTTTTATCAAACTGTGCCTTGTTCCAGAGGTACCTGCTAACAGGTAAACCATCTGTGAAAATAAGTATCAGATTCATCCTAAGGTAGCATGCACAGCAATTAAAGTTGTAACCACATCAGAGACTGGCTAACCCAAAAATACAGATCTCCAATGATCTAAACTGGGACCAGTGCAAATCATCTGGAGTGAGAGGTGAGGAAGGAGGTAGCTCAGTTAGTGGGCAATAACCAATTAATCAAGGTGGGGAGAACAAAAGAGGGGTACCGAAAGCTCAAAAATGAACTCTCCAGACTCGCTGATTGGGCATAAAAATGGTGAATGGAGTTGAATGTTAGTGTAAAATGAAGCACATCTGGGCAAAACATCCTAATTTCACATACATCCTGATGCAGTTTGAGCTGGTGGTGACTGGCCAGGAAAAGGATCTTGAGTTCATGGTGTATTTTTATTTTTATTTATTATTATTACACAATTCTGGTCATCACACTTCAGAAAGGACATTGGAGAGAGAGGGAAAGGGTAACAAAAATTGTCAAGAGTCAGTTCTATACGAGGAAATGTTACGGCTTTTCCATTATCAGGACAAAGAGAAGTACTTTTTCACCTAACACAGTTGAACCATGGAATTTGCTACTGCAAGTTGTGGAGATAGCCACCAACATGCAGCTTTAAAAGGGGATGAGACAAATGCATGGAGGGTAAGGTGATGGCCACTAGTTATGATGACTATATGCTACCTCCAAGAACAGAAACACCATGCCTCTGAATACCAGTTGCTATGGAACAAACAGGGGTGTGCTATTGTGTTAATGTGGTGTTTATGGGCTACCCATAGTGTCAGGGAACTGACATCAGAGCGAAAAGTGGAGGCAGGGCTCCAGAGCGATGCCGGAGAGGGAACCAGTCGGGGGGAAAGAATTCAGCGTGACACCAATAGGGAGGAGATGGAGGAATCGGTGTCAGGGCTCCAAGACCCTTCAACCGAAACCAGCGGAGAGAGCGCTGGCACGCCCTTGCCATCCCCTTACTTGCGCAGACGCGTTCCGCGCAGGGAACATAGGCGGGGACTTGGGGTCAAGCAGCTTTCATGCTGGAAGAGATTCAAGAAACGCCCACTGGCAGATTCTGCAAGTGACTAACAGGCCACGGACGGCGAGCTCTAACCCTAAACATGTTTGAGCAAACCATCTAATTGAAGTGGAGGCAGTTTACGCACGAGTAACCACACTATACCATTACACATAGGTATCTGGTAGGCTGCTGTGGGAAATAGCAGACTGGACTAGACAGGCTTCTGTTCTGATCCAACACTGCTCTTCATATGTTCTTAAAACTGTTGATGCAATCAGCCATTATCAGATAACCCAAGATAATGAAAATTGTGGCAGCTCTGCCTACCAAAAAGAGTTTTGTGAATCCTTCAAGACTTCTCTTTCTCTCTCTCTTTTAGGAAGAGTAGATGTGAATGCTAATTTTCAGGCATTCTGCTCTAGAGCATTCCCAAAGCTGGATCTGTGCAGGTGTAGATACCATGAAGAACCGTGACCTTCAATCGAATGCACTTATCACATCAACTCCAAAAGAACTCTTATCTGTGTTCACCATTTCAGATGTCATTAAGTAAGAGAAGCCCTCTCTGTAAAACCAAATGCTGACATTGCTGAAACATATCTTAATGGCTACAGGCAAAATGCACAGACATGGACTTAAAGTTCTGCAGAATATTATTCTTTTTCGCCAACTAACAAATGTTAATCATTCAACAAGCATTTGAATGAGG
This sequence comes from Podarcis cretensis, assembly GCF_951804945.1. Classification (NCBI taxonomy): domain Eukaryota; kingdom Metazoa; phylum Chordata; class Lepidosauria; order Squamata; family Lacertidae; genus Podarcis; species Podarcis cretensis. The sequence continues at coordinate 30,127,251 of NC_137181.1, read as the reverse complement.
TCTGTGAGCATGAAACTAAGGAAACCTACCAGAATTTTCTAGAGGTGATTTAGCCTAGTACCTCTGGGTTTGGTGGGCTGAATGCTTGAGTTTTAGCTATACAAAGGGCAACATCGAATTTGGAAAAAGGGCTGGGATATGTAAGATCTGTGGTGGCAAAGAGCTAATATAGTGGTAGACAGCATGGTGCCCTCCACATTTCTTTTTATTACAATTGCCATCATCCCTGATCACTGGCCATGCTGGCTGAGGCTGATGGGAGCTGTAGTCCAAAACGTAGAGAGGATACCTCGTTGGCTAACCCAATTTCTAGTATGTGAAAGTGACAATAATGGACTTTACTTTTTGCTGCTAAGTATTAGTACTGCTGTGCCTTTCTTCTTCATTAATTATAATGTGTTGTGAACTGCAGAATCATATAATTACTTTTATTTTATTATCATAATTAGAATGCTTTCCCTTCTAAGGTTTGTTTGTTTGCTTGTTTCCTTTGAATACCAGTTGAAAGGATGGTTGGCCATCCAAAAATTTACTGGTTGTTAGTGTCTAGACTGGGTGCTTAGATGTAGATAGCTATATATTATAGACTGTTTTTCTATTGATTTGTTTTTTATCCGTCCTTGTTTTATTGTATGAGTATTTGTGAATGTCTGGTAGTTTTACATTATTTTATTGCACCTAGCATTGATTGCTCATGATGAAGGGTGGGATAGAATTAAAAAAAAAAAAAAAAATCAAAGTGAGATCATGATCTTTACTTAGTTTACCATGAAGCATATATCCAAAAGGCAGGCCAGGCTATAAATCTCTCCTCCATATGTTTTTGGACTTCAACTCCCATCAGCTCCAACTAACAGTCAATGGTCATGGATAATGGGAACTGTAGTTCCAACATCTGGAGGACACCTTGTGTAAGTCACAATCCCTAGGCTTTTTTCTTTTTTTCTTTCTTTCTCCCATTTCAAGAATGTCTTGTCCCTTCATGGAAAAATATTGTGTCTGACTCCAACTGAGTAAAGAAACTAGAGCCAAGACAGCAAAATCACATGTGGGGGTTGAGGAAGTGTCCATGCATGAAAGAGAGAAAATGGATGGGGAGATTATCAGGCAGGGCTACAGATGGGAAAGAAAGTTAAAGAAAGAAAAACATGAGGCATGTGAGGAAATGCTTTAATTGTAAATGATGTGCACGAATATGAAAAAATAAAGGTGGGATGTGGCCACTAACAATAAGAAAACAGAAACAGAAATTAGCATGAAAGATGGAAAACAAAAGAAGAAAGAGCTGGAGCACTCTAAAAATAATTGGGAAAAGGATGGAAGATACAAGGCGTTTTTTCTTTTTGTACAATACTTAAATGGAGAACTCCCCTTCTGCTGTTTTAAAAATTTGTAAACCGAGAGACTTCATTATTTTATTCTTAATTTAAAACAGCTCACGTTGACCAGGAGGCCTACACCTAGTGTTAAAAATACATGCACGTATTCAATCCTACAACCTACATTCATTCCACAAACCAAGCAAAATAATGATCCCAAGGCATGGTCTGAAAGCACATGGTACATCAACTTTGCTGAGACTAAGCAGCCAGGAGCCTGGTCAGTGTGCAGATGGAAAACCAGCTGGAAATGTCCCACGTCTCCTTCAGCTCCATGGAGGAAAAGGGGTATATAAGATAAACAGACACATGTATTTGCACATTGTGCATAATCTGTTCTACTCCTGATAGTTATAAAGTGAACCAAGCAGCTTTGCAGAAAACTGAAACCACTCCCCACTCCTTGTGGTTTCTGCACTGTCACCAAGCATTGGCCATACACTTCTAAGCTTCTGTTTGCAGCCACTAAGGGCTAAAACTGTAGATCTAAAAAAAAGGAGACCGAAAACCAAGAATCTAATCATGCTGAATTCTGGGTTCACCACCAACCCTTATGCTTGAGTAGAATTGCAAAATTCAAAAAACCATTGACTTTGCCAAAAACTGAGAACGCTGCCAGGCTTTTAAGGCTGCAAAATCCTATATTCACTTTTCTAGGAATCAATTCCTACTGGACTCAGTGGGGCTTACTTTGAGTAGACATGCATAGGATTACTCTGTTAAATACACACAGTGAAACATGACCAGCATTGATTTCATTCCCACAAGTCATTCTGTTGCCATAGTATTTTGTACACTAGACTCAAATATATTATTGTCTTCCTAATTTACCCTTTAAATGACCAATAAAAGTGATACCGCAACCACAAACTCTGGATTCACTTATTTCACCAATAATTCTCACACTATTTTATAAAATATTCACTTCATGCTTTTCCTTAACTTTTCATACTATAGCTTTCATAAAGAGTTAAGCTCATTTGCTGTGTCCTTCTGACATTTATGGAAGATGTTTGTGAAACTGCACAAACAAAAGGGAAAACAAATGTAAACAAGCAAAAACAATTATGAGCAGTCTTCAGTTCACACCAACACGACAAAATAAAATGAAATCAAAAATCTGATTTAAGCACAATGACAGTACAGCAGAACAAAAGCAAGCCATGAACCAATTATTCAAATAGACTCTCACCTTTGTCACGGTCATACAGCATGTCTTCTGTGGAGCAAGGACTCCCATCCTGAGACTCAGGAGGACAAAAAGGAGAAATGCATGGGGAATGGCTGCTGCAGCTGCTGCTGCGCTCTTGCACAGAAGGTGTTTGTGTATCGATGCTACGCGTACTGCTGCTACGATAGTGAGCAGGTAAGGGAGCTCGTCGGCCATCAGGAATATCCAAGGGCTGCAGCAAAAACAACATTCTTAAAAGGCACAGTGAAAACTCCTGCCCCAGAGTGAAGTCTGGGACCTGGAGGGCACTTTGACCTGTGCTAATTTCTTTCAAGCCAGAAATGACCTTGGGAGAGGGAGGGAAGTCAGCTTCTTACAAAAGGAGGCAAGTGACACAATGGCATGCTGTTCATCAACTCATTTAGTGCAAGAGACTGCATGAAAATTCTAGTCACTTGAACGTGCAGCTATATCCTTAAATAAACATCAAGGCTAGATACACTTCAGCCATTAGGCCACATGCTGATATTTATGCTTACTAAACAAATGGTTTGGCATTATTTAATAGTAACTATATTAAAGGGACGTGGGTGGCGCTGTCGTCTAAACCACAGAGCCTAGAGCTTGCCGATCAGAAGGTCAGCGGTTCGAATCCCTGTTGCTCAGTCCCTGCTCCTGCCAACCTAGCAGTTCGAAAGCACGTCAAAGTGCAAGTAGATAAATAGGAACGTGACTGGACCTAACGGCAAGGGGTCCCTTTACATTTTTATATTAAAGGAAACAAGAACAAGACATTTTGCAATTTCAAAAGAGACAGGAAATGTCACACAGCTTAGGACTATCCCTATTACAATTAAAGACAATTAAAATTCCCCCCCCCCCCCCAAGAACATCAAGAGAGGAAAAACCCCACAAACACTAATTTTAAAGCACAGTCCCCTGGGATCTTGTCATAAAGGGCAGGCAACAGTAATTTAAGGGGTCAACTCAGACTTCATTTTTTCCATGAACTAGTTTCTCTTTTCTTAAGGAGAGTTTATTATTGCTTTCAGGGTAGAAAGTGTTGAAAGAAAGCAGTGAAGCTCTTCCATGCTTTCTACAAAACAGTTATGCAGTCTTTTTTCCCTTACAACTTACATTTTCACTGGGAATCTTTCTAAAAAGAAATATCAAACTGTATGATGGTCTCACCATAGACATGTCATTCATTAGAAGTGAATTACTGACAGCCTATTCATACCACTGTTCAGCTACCATCTCATCAGCCTTGATTAACATAGCAAGCAATTCTTTCAAACACAGTAAATAAGTTGATTAAAAAGAAGTACACAGATTAAATTGTGATTTGCAAAGTTAGAGGCATCACACTTCAAAGAAAATACTGACAAAAGAGAAGAGTGATGCAAAAATACTGACTCTGCCTTAAGATCACAGCAATTTTTGCTTTCCTAGAAAGCTGTAATGAAGAAAATTCTAATACACTGATGTGCACTCCCTTTGAGAGAAACACAAAAGGCTTAAGTTCCAGAAACTAAGATTTAGCTTAGGTAATGCCTTCTTGTTCAACATCCTGTAAGTGTTTGAGAAATTACTCTAGTGTTACAGAACACTATTTTCACTTCATTTTTTATCTGGGCTTTCCAATTCTTCAAGGCATTTCATTTTCGGCTGATTTAGAAACAAAGACTGAAGTTTTTCCATTAAGTACTTTTCCCTCAAAAGCTTTTAAATGGCATCAACAAATGTATAAAAATAGCTTTGTCTTGCTGTCAAATAAGCAATGTTTCAAGAAGGCTTTCCATTTGTAACACTTAAAGCCTGATCCTCTGAGCGCACACAAACTGCAGGAGCAGACATGCCAGAAGGGTGGTAGCAACATGCCACCCCAAACCATTTGCTTCAGGGGGCTTTCCGATCTAATGGTTCTAAAAGGTGCTTTTAGAACCATGCGCCTCCTCTATGAGAGGTTTGGAGTGTAGCAACACAAGAACAGGCCTTTTCTGCAATGGCTCCCTGCTTATGGAATGCTCTCCCCAGGGAGGTTTGCCTGGCACCTTCATTATACACCTGTAGGTGCCTTTGGCTTATTAACAGTCTATGTCCTTTTAAATGTGTTGGGGGGGGGGAGGTCAATGGTTTGGTTTGTTGTTGTTTTTATTATGTATTTTGTATCTTATCTTACATTTTTTTGCTGTGAACCACCCTGCGATCTACTGATGAAGGGTGGTATACAAATTTAATAGATAATTATTTTTTAAACAAAATATTTAAAAACTCAAACATAAAGGAGCTGCAGCAGCTCTCTCATTTTCATTTCCTCCATCAGCACCAGCTGGCACCAGTGTGCTGTACCAGGGAAAGTTTCATACATCCCAGAGGTAGTGTTGATGTCTTCTGCCAAGCTGGCAAACTGACACAAAGCCAAGCCACCTATGAGGGCATGCTAGAAGGTCTGAGTTAACTAATGTCATGGTTTGCTGTGTTTGTGTCTCCAACAGACATTTATATATTTGTACATATATGCCTATCTTTGTCTCAATCATAATGCGTAACAAAAGCAACAGAACCAAAATTTAAAAAACTGTAAGCCTATGAAACTAACTACTTTGCAATTCTGTGGCTTGCTGTCCTACTTAAAATACAAGTTACTTCATAACCTCCTTTCAATTTAGGGTAACAAAATCCCAGAAACTTATATAAAAGCACCTGTGCCGTTCAGCATTTTCTGCAAAACTTTTCTGCATTCTGCTGGATGCTTACTAATGGAATAACAATTATGCCTGTGAAGAGAGCATACTGTGATGTCAGCAATAGCTAATGATCTCTCAGTAACTCTCATGAGAGCATGGGACACGAAGCTTTGAGCTTATTAAAGCCTATGACCTAAAATGAGGCATGAATTGCTGTTATTGGGCAGATCAAATTATACTAAGTGCCAATTATTCAGCAGGCATATTTTCAAGTGTCTAAAAAGCACATTATGCAATATAGTAGTTGATAAAGAAATATAAGGCAATATAGTACATGTAGCCTTCATCCAACACAGAAATTATTTGCATATATGGAGTACTGAATATATTGACGTATGAACTCTTGCCTACACTCCCCCACCTTTAAATGTGTATACTTTTCTAAAATATAGTTTCTTCAGTTGTGACTTCTCTGTTTTAATTCTGGAGATAAGAAGAGAAATATTGGATCTAGTTGTAACTTTGGAAAGGGGATTCTTTTCAGCTCAGTATTGCCTCTCATCAGAAGCCCTGGCAAAAATCCAGCAAATCACTTAAAACTTTGAGGAGTCCTAATGAAATCAACATAGCTCCTCCTCACTGTACTGCTTGATCAGAGCATAAGGGCTCAGGAGCTCAGAGACCTAAACCTTGAACAGCCAGCAATAAATTGTTAAGAGGACAAGTATGTCCATTTTATTTTTCACTTTAATTTTGGGAGGTATTATTGCCACAGTGACAATGACACTGTAATATAAATTGTGCGGAAATGGTGTAAAAAGCAGTATTTAGGAGATTTCAGCCTAGTTAAAATTGTAACCACTCTGAGTGTTTTAAGATCAGTTCTTGCACTGTTTTATTCAAATTACTAACCTCTAAAAATACCAATCACACAAGATGCCTGGATTACTTTACCACCACCATCATCGTAGTAGTTAAATGCAGTAGTACATATTTAGTGTTTTTTTGTCACCTTACACTACCAGGTTCTTTGTAAAACTGAAACTAACTATATTAGTTGCTTATATGAATACATGCAGAGTATTTATGCTCTCAGAGATTAGTTCAGTCATTTTGCACAGATTCACACATTTCTACATTCAATTTCTATATTATGCAGCTTAAAGTAGCCATGCTTAGCATCAGCTTACCTTGGACATTTCTTCCTTTCCACTGTTCTCTTTGATGAACACCTTTTCTAGTTCTGGACTTATTCCTTCTACATTGCACGGCACACGCGAAACAGCTGATTTTGGCACTGAAATGTTTGAGAGTGGCATAGGGACTGATCTCGATATAGAAGCCTTTAAAGACAAAAGATATGTCAAATTTAGCTTTAAACTTATGGCAGGAGAATTTATGATGTGAAAGTTTGAGCTGTGCATTCATCTGAAGGTAGAGAAATATTAAAGAGCTATGCATCTTAGATTTCTGATGAAAAGGAAGAAAAGATTATGTCCCTACTCTTATAGAGCTTTACCTGCTCAGTACTATGCTTCAGCGCCTAGGGCTTGCCGATCGAAAGGTCGGCAGTTCGAATCCCTGTGGCGGGGTGCGCTCCCGCTGCTCGGTCCCAGCGCCTGCCAACCTAGCAGTTCAAAAGCACCTCCGGGTGCAAGTAGATAAATAGGGACCGCTTACCAGCGGGAAGGTAAACGGCGTTTCCGTGTGCGGCTCTGGCTCTGGCCAGAGCAGCGATGTCACGCTGGCCACGTGACCCGGAAGTGTCTCCGGACAGCGCTGGCCCCTGGCCTCTTAAGTGAGATGGGCGCACAACCCCAGAGTCTGTCAAGACTGGCCCGTACGGGCAGGGGTACCTTTACCTTTACCTTTTACTATGCTTATCAAAGTGATCAGTGTACTGGATCAAGAAAAAGGACATAATACTTGCAAGGAACACTGTGACATCCATGACATCAGAAAACCAAACACATTAAACATATCCAGCGGTATATGCTAACAGCCAAATGTGCACCCACCGTACCAAAGGTATGGGAGTGTATGGTAGTAATGGGTATTTTTCACCCCACATCCGAAAGGGCTGAATAAACACAGACCTCTTATCAGGAGTCTTTGTTAGAGCAAAGGTTCTCAAACTGTGGTTCACTGATACTGGTGGTCTGTGAGCTCCATTCAGGTGGTCTGCAGAATGGTTGTGCGCCAGTCAAGACTATCTGTACTTGACCCTGCAGTTAATTACCTCCCCCCACCCCCCCAGACAATGGAAAATAAGGGCATTTTGACCAGCAGCAGATTACTGAACTAGTTAACAAGGCCCTAGGGCCTGTGCTGAAGAGAAATACTGAAGTGGACTGCTGAGACCCACCCCCAGCAATTTTCAAGTGGTCCATGGGGGAGGGGGATGTTTGGGAACCACTGCCAGGGGGTTTTATATCCTGTTCTAAAAATGATTGCAGATAAATGTGAATGAGTACTGAAAAAGGGTACAACTGGTTAAAAATACAGTGGTGCCCCGCAAGACGAACGCCTCACAAGACGGAAAACCCGCTAGACGAAAGGGTTTTCCATTTTGGAGGCGCTTCGCAAAACGAATTTCCCTATGGGCTTGCTTCGCAAGACGAAAATGTCTTGCGAGTTCCTGCAGGTTTTTTTTCCTTTCCCCCCTTTTCTAAGCCACTAAGCCGCTTATCAGCTGATCTGCTAAGCCGCTAAAAGCCGCTAATAGCGCTAATCCGCTAAGCCATCAATGGGCTTGCTTCGCAAGATGAAAAAACCGCTAGACGAAGAGACTCGCAGAACGGATTAATTTCATCTTGCGAGGCACCACTGTATTGCTGAATCTTTGTTAATGCTGTATATAGTCATTTGGTGCGCAAACACTTTTTAAATCCTTAAAACGAGGGTTTCTAGCAAGGTGGCTGTGACTAATAAGATGGTTCAAGTATCCTGCTTCAGTGGGAGTAAAATGACAAAGATAAACAGGACCTCCTTGGTCAGCAGGACTGAATAACCAGGTGGTGATATATTAGCATTTTTAAAACATCACAAGTCCACAGGAGGACAGCAAGGTCAAATAACTGTGACTATAAATAATATAAATGGTTGTTGCTGCTGAGAAAATGGCACTCCTTGACTGCTTTTAGTGAGTAATTTGGATGTCAGGATTCAAACCTAACCCTTGTTTCTGGTCAACTCAACGCTGCAAATTTATTATTTTTAAACAGGAGATTTCTCCCCAACTTTTCCAGGCTTGTTAAACAACCTGTCACTAATTTTTCCTGCATGAATTAAAACTGGTATAAAATCGTCCTTATAATTCATAACTATGGAATCCATTTTAAACTGTAGACAGAAATTCAAAAGTGGAAAAGGATGATCACTTTTAATTCTGAAGGCTGCCTGAACAAGCTCAGTTGTCTGCTTACCTGAGTCTGATTGATTGCTATATGGTTGCCATGGAGAGGCGACTGACGTTCTTTTTCTTTATTGTGACGACTACTCTGTTTACTGCGCTGGAGCTGCTGTCTCAATTTGGCAATCTAGCAGGAAGAGGAGACAAAATCAAATAAAAGAAGGCGTGTAACTGACAATGCGCACATCTTGAGTCTAGCTGAAAGGGGGAGGAAAGGCACCTGCCATACAAATAAGACTAACTACAAAACTACAATATCACACTTCAGAGATAAACATGGGTTACGATTACTGCTTCTCGCATAGAATTTAGTTGTCCTGATATGAATGCTCTCTTCCAAATACTAACTATTAGCTTAACATGAAGAGTTGCTTTCTATGATTGTTCTGAGAAGATAAAGAGGTATATTTGAGAATCACAACCATATCTAAATGTTCATAAAAACATAATGTTGTAATTCACACATCTGCCTTGGAAAGAAGATACACTAATTCTGACCTGTTTACAGAGCTCTGGACATGCCTTCTAAGACAGAATGGTGTACTGTACTTACAACAGTGGATTTTAATAGAGTCTATGATGAACTCCCAAATACAACTGAGGGCTGTCCTCCAATGCAAAAGCCTAATAATGATGGGATTGATTAATGCAACCTTTCTCAGAAAAAAACTGCTGGTTGCTGCTCTTTTGCATATGTAAATTGAAATAGCCTTCTGAAGTTACTCTTAAAACAAACAGCCAGGTGGCAATGTTAGCTAACCAGAAAAAAATCAACTAGGCTTTGATGCCACAAAAAGGCATCATATAAAAATAAATAAATAAACTGCACATTTTATTTCGTCATGTAAAGAATGTGCGACATTATATGTAGAAGATCTTGCTCCTATAAGCAACAATCACACTTTTAGCACCTTTTGAATATATTTTCAGTTTGAACCTTAAACCCATCAAGAATGTTAGCATTGTTCCCAGTGAATAGGTGTTTAACACCACCCTATTCTTGCTCTTCACTGTGTTAATTTTGTTCGTTTTACTCCTCTTAACATATTTCAGCAGAGACTTGCAGGGGAGGGGGGTCCAACTGAGCAAGCTGGAACACTTGCACTGAAGAGGCATTTACTTAGTGCTGCATTGGATACAAGCAACAATATCTACAATAATATGCAGTATGCCGTTTCTATGGTGTCAACTGAGCATATAAGAATTACTGGTGCAGACAGTATATGATAATTTCAATTTTAACATATAATACCCAAATGTATTAATTGGCTTTCATGTTAATTGTGGCCAAATAATGACAAGAATATGTGAGTCACAGATACTAAGTTATATTTCAAACATCACTACGGGGACATTTTTGAATCTGGGACAGATTTGATTCTTATCACGCATCTATCTACCTTTGGAACAATGCACACAATAACGTAAAACAGTGCAGTACAGCTTTATGTCAGTATTATCACAAAGAACTCTACTGACTCCCCAATGCATTCTGTCCATTCACTCACATTAAAGAAACCCTTAAATTGGGAGTTTGTAAAAGGGAGAAGAACATGAATGTGCTCCCATGGACAAACTACATCCAGTGAACCTGTGAGACTTGAGGGCCTCCTGTTTGTCAAACTGTTAAACACTTACTTCTTTTAGTTGATCAGCGCTCCCCCATGAAGCTGAACGCTGATGCGATCTCTTTTCTAATACCTCTTCTGCCCAACAGCTAGGTGTCTAAACGAACGAAAACCAACAAGTATGATATGGCACCATTACTTGCTCTTGTTTTAATCTTATAATGTTAGAACACCATTTAACAGTTATATTGCATATATGTATATTTCACATATGTATCTTCTTAGAGCAGGGTCGCCAATGTGGCACCCATGAGCGCAATGGTGCCCTTGAGGTCTGCCCCTGGCACACCCAAAGCCTCTGAGCTCTGCCCCCCCACTACCCCCTTCAACATCAGGTGGTGAGGGTGATTAGCTTTTTCTACCCTGAACAGTAGACAGAACTGAAGAAGGAAGCTGGAAGAGTAATGCTCTTTCCCACATCCTCTTTCAAGTCTATGTGCTTTTTAAGGCTCAGATTAATGCTACTGGATCCGGTTTTTGCTTGGATCCCTTGAAAAAGTGAAGTCTGTGTACATGCACTTTATATTTTTCTCACTCTTGGAGGTGGGGGTGAGAAGTGACCAGAGCGGGTGGTGCCTCACAATCCTTGCTCAAAAATCCAAATGTGTTCATAGGAATAAAGGATTGGGGACCTCTGCCTTAGATCAGCCCTAAAATAGGATTAATATCCTTTATTAATGATGGATGCTGTTACTGGGGGAGAAGCAGTTTAGTCTGCTGAAGTGAGTTTGTGGCAGAGGTAACATTTGAACCAGAAGACTTCCTGGTTCACAGCTCAGACAACTAGTCATTTCTAGGCACGACAATAGCTCTCTACAAACAACATGCAAGAGAATTTCCTTCATATGTTGCTAATAACATTTTCACCACGGAGCACTGTTTTAGATAAATGCACATTTCATTACTGCATACTGAAGTCACAAATGCATGCTTAGAACATGAACTAAATTAAAAACTTATAAACAGCAATAACACAGACCATGTAATATTGGCAACTTGCAAGCTGTGCTCCTGCCACATCCCCCACTTTTCTTTACACTGCATCTGCTATATTGAAAATGTGGCTTGCAAAGGCAAGTTGAACCACATGAACAGAAGCAGATGTGAAAAGCTTCAAAACAAAGGAAGCACTTGTTTAGAAGTGCACAAGTGAAGTGCTTTAGTGCAACTGCAAAATACAGATTCCCAGACAAATAAAGAAAATAAATATTTAGCTCAAGGAAAAGGACAAGGAGTAGATATTGTAGTAAAATTTGCCAAACCGTCAGCCTGTGGGAATGAGAAGTCAGATTTGCAGTTTTGACTTAGAAAATGGAGAACTGGAAGTAAGATATCTTATTCAGAGCTATCCCTAAAGCAAAACCTTTTCACTCAGTACCACTCATCAGATTACATTGAGCTTTTTGATATCAAACTAACACCTGATTATCTATACTGTAATACTATGGGTTACACCACTTGTCATTTGTGTTCAATGGTAAATGGGTAATATATTTAAAATGTTAATCGTGCAGAAGAATTGGAGACATTTCTAAAGACACATATAAGAGATTCTAACATTTCAGTGGTTTCACAGACCCAACAATGGACTAACATGTTCATCTGCAGGCACAATAATTCCTTTTGCAGCAGAATGGCTTCTCTCACCCTTACTTGTATTTAATATTCAGAAAGTGCTTGGAAATTTTTGACTATGCACAGAGCAAGCTTGTAATAAAACACTTGCCCTGATTGAAAATGGGGCATAAAAGTTGCCTCCGGGCAAGGTTCTTATCATCACCTTCTCTAGGCTTCCTCTTTTCTTCTGACAGATGCACATTCACAGACCTCAGCTGTGGTTGTGGTGCATATGAGAGAGACTCCACCCAGACTGGCAGTAGTAGAAGGAAACACAGCAGCAGCATGGTCACTGCAGTATCTGGCTTCCTTCAGACAGTGAAAGAAACACCAAGACAAAGGCAGCTCAGCCCAGAGGCAGCCATAACTATGCTATTGCCCCAGCTGGCAAAACATGCAATATGTTGCATGAGCTTGCTTACTCACGCTTCTGTTAAAGGGAGCTCACATTCCACAGCACTATCTGATCTTTTTAGCTGGTGATGATAGGGACTGAACATGCAAAGGACGTGCTTTTTCACTGAGCTAGAGTCTCTTCCCATTTAAGTGTCAGAGGCTGAAAAGTATTGCCAATAACGCTCTTTAAAAGCAACCATGTCAAAAGGACCATAACCCAAAATTGCTTTAACAAGCAGGTGGAAAATTTGAATTTTCAGATTTAGGAATGCTATAGCTCAAGTTGCTGGCTGGCTTTTCAACGAACATAGCGATGAGCTAGAAAAAAAAAGTGCATCAACTCATTTGATTTTAGCAAATTATGACTGTAAAATTGAAATTTGAGAGCTTTGAAGATCTCCGTCCCCACCTCAAGTACTACCTCAGTCTTCTACTCATTTGCCATATAAATAACTCCAAATTCTATTTTCTCAACACCTATTATGAGGATAAATGCTACCCACATACTTTATTTTTAAAGCTACATATGAAAGAAACATGCAACTATTAAAATGAGGACCAGCAGCTGTTTTGGTACAGTGTACAGCCCCCCCCCCCCCGCCACTATTTCATGACTGTTCACTGGGCTTCTCTGGTTTTCAAAGCACTAACTGTGCACCTTTAAAAGGCAGCACAACTGCCAGAAAGGCCTTCTATGCCATCCCTTTCATCAGTGTGAACTTTTGTTCAAGACGCAAGCTGTACTATGTGCACAGATCTGTTCCATCACTCCAACCTTCTAGCCCCGTACTTTTTACACAGTCCAGAAAACAGTGGAATGTAGCTGATGATTGTGCATAAGCCCACATAAGAGAAAATGAAAAAGTTGTCAAGTGTTTCATGGATAGCAACTTGTGCACAGCAGATTGCAGGTACATGTACATAACCCTGCAACTGTATGCTTAGGAGCAACTAGGACTTCAGCCCTTCTCCATGTGAAAGTCTACCCTGCACTAAGCCACGGTTTTGTTGCATGCGAAAAGCAAGTATTTTTTTACAAAATATTAATAGCTAATTTATGCATGATGTCCTTTTATCTTCTACTACAATTTCTCGTGTTCTCCTTCACTATGCACGATAATTGAGTGCTAGTCATGAAATGTAGCTTTTTAAACATTCTCTCTTATAAAATAAGGTGCAAGTGAGCTGAAAACTATTTTTTTTAATCCACTTTTTTTTTGTTAAGAACCAAAATAACAATTATTATAATTTAAGATGCTGGTTCTGCAATATATTCATATTGACTGCTACCTGATACACGTGTCAAGGCTACAGAATTTTGAAGATTTCGATCTCCAAAGTAGTAAAAAATCTGCAACTGTAGATGAATTGTAACATTCTTTAAAACGCTGAAACTTGTACATATGGACAAACTTAAAAAGCCCATGTCTTTACTTGCACCACTTGGAGAGAAACTGTACACATGGAAGGTTTGAATGACATGTTATGAAGACGCATGATGAAACCACGCTGCTGAAGCTAAGCAGGCCCGGATCTGGAAAGTGCCTGGATGGAAGGCTGCCTGGGAATCCCAGATGCACCACCCCGAGTTCCATGATAGAGGAAATGGACAATATAAACAGTACTGAATAAATGTCCACATTCCATTTTCTTAGAAGCTACTTCAGTCACTCACCTGTGGAGTACTAAATGTTGCCTCTAGGTGAATAATGAAGCTTGAAAAGTTTTGGCCACTCAAAAGGGAGATGGCTTTCCCAACACATTCATAATGCTATCTGTGTCATAAAGTATTAAAACACAGATAGGACATCAGATGGAACAATATTTTTTTGAGGGCTAATTATCTCTTGCAAGACTATTTGCCAGTCGGACTTCCAAAGGTGATACATGCATGTTGTCACGCCGTACAACCTGATCAGCAGTACAGCCAAAATCTGTACTCAATAAGCATTTGTGGATTTGCTCTTTTCTAATGTTTTTAATTTAATTGGCTGACTTTTTTTTTAACTTTATGAACTCTTATTTTATATTGTTTTATTGCTTATGATTATAATAAAGGTAAAGGGACCCCTGACCATTAGGTCCAGTCGTGACAGACTCTGGGGTTGCAGTGCTCATCTCGCTTTATTGGCCGAGGGAGCCGGCGTACAGCTTCCGGGTCATGTGGCCAGCATGACTAAGCCGCTTCTGGCGAACCAGAGCAGCGCATGGAAACGCCGTTTACCTTCCCACCGGAGCGGTACCTATTTATCTACTTGCACTTTGATGTGCTTTCGAACTGCTAGGTTGGCAGGAGATGATTATTATAGGGATTAGTTATCTATTGTGATTTTATTGTTGTTATGCACTGTACATTTACGGTATGTAACAATAGGATATTAAGTATAATAAATAAACAGTCTCATTAAGAAATTGATGTCACTTAGCAGTATAGACTTCTAATATACTTGGGCAATATGCAGTCACTGATCAATGAAAATGTACCTAAAAAGCACTTTTTAAAGTAGTAAAACACTCAAAAAAGCAAAAAAAAAAAAAAAAGAAATACAACTAAAATGCATCTAAAATACCAACTTATTTATTTTGGCATATATTTTATTATGACAGCAATAAAAAGTTTAAGTATTATATTTTCATAATGCTTCTCCAAGCAGTTAGTGGTAAGATATAATTACATCCAAAACTCAACATGAAGCATGAAATCTCACTTGCATACAACTTTTGGAAACAAATGTTCTTTCCCCTGAAAGTGACTCTGTAGGCAATATTTTTAGTACACCTTAATTAAAATTTGTGACAACCTTCAGGCACTAGTTAAGATCACGCTGCAAGTCATATCTGGGTTGCAGGTTACCATCTGGATATAAAGTCTGAAGAATGAAAAGCACTTTATTTGCTTTCAAAATAAGAAATCGCTAAGAGATGCCAAATTCTACACTTTGGATTTGGTCATTTGAGAACAAAATGATTTAACTGCTTTGAAAACAGACAATTTTGAACTGCAGTTTAATTTTTCTAAGTCTTGTGAGCCTATTTTGTCCATTAAAACAGATTAAATACCACAGCAGTTAGTTTTAATTTGATCTCCGTCATGTTATTTTAGTGTTGTAGTACTAAAGTGATGTCCATAATCGTGGTAAAACATCCCATTTTAAACATCAGTTTTATGTCCTTGTTCAAAGGTTTATCAAACAGTAACTTGCATAGTTCACTCAATTCAGGCCAAATATATGATATTCTGTCTATTTTTAACACAGGATTAGCTGGGACTGGCCATTAATTAGGTGGTTGGAAGGCACAAGAACAATCATGATTATTTTGAAGTGGATGGGTTTCTTACATACAGAATTATGATCTTGAGATAAACTGATTTTGGTCTAATATAGTTTATCCATCCCTAACAAAAGTGTTGAGAAGCGGCTGGGCCCAATACATTTTACCACCAGAAAGGAAGGACAAGACAGGCAGGGGAAGAATATACAGAAATCAACTGAACTAGCCATTTAATCTCACTTAAACACTGATGAGAGGACAGTGTCCTCAACTGCCCTTAAGGGCAGCAGGCTAGTAAACTGTGTTACACACAGTTGTTTTCCAACAGAGGAATATACCTGGGGGGCTGCCACTCTGTGCCCCACACGGACTAGCATGTGGCCCCTGAGGCGGCAGCCAATACTCTTTTGCTTACTACTAGGATAGTTCCTGGTTGAGAATCCAAAATTCAGAATCCAGTTTTTAGAGAATCTAAAAATTGTGAATCACCAACAGAACACAAGAGCCCATGAAGATTTTTGTGTGTAATTTAAAAAGAAAGTGGTGAGACTAAGACCTTAAGGGGTACCATGCCCAGTATTTTTTTTAAATGAAAATTATTCAGCTACATAGGAAGCTGCCCATCAATGGGTGCTGTTCCTGATGCTGCCTTTTATCCATGGTTTGAGATCTGTGACTACTGGTTTTGTTTTAAAGGCCACCTTAAGAGAATTTTATTTTGTTTTTACCTTTCAAGCAATTTGCAAACTTTTTAAGAATAAAAATTAATAAAAACCAGGTCAGACCGTTTGCCCATCTATCCCAGAATTGTATACTCTGATTCACAGCAGCCCTCTGGAACAGATGTATGCAGCTAATGTGACACTTACCAGATGTTGCTGGACTACAATTCCCATCATCCCCAACCACTGGACATGCTTGCTGGGGGTGATTGCATTGTGAGTTCAACAATGTCTGGAGGGCACCATGCTCTAGCTCTAGGATACAGGTAGCCAATGTAGTGGTCTCATGATATGGACCAACTCCCATTAGCCTCAGCCAACACAGCTAATGTTCAATGATGAGAGCTACAGTCCAACATCACCTGGAAGGCGCCACATTGGTCATTCCTGCTCTAGGGACTCTGACAAAGGTTTTTCTATCCCTTTCTACTCAGTCCTTTTAACTAGAGACGTCAATAGACTAAACCTAGAACTTTTTGCATTCAGAGCGTGTGTCCCACTGCTTGGGTATGCCTTCCTCCATACTCTGAACTGACACTCAGAACTGAACCAGCTCACCATGTTTTTCAGTAGTAATGCAGTAATTATAACCCAGATATACTTTTAAACTAAGCTAACCAGTAGTTAAAGGAAAACATGATTTCACCCCAAGTAAGTAATAATTGATTGTATTCCTCTTACATAATAGTGCCTAAAACCATACATCCAGCAAGTCTAACCATTCCATTACTGCAGAATGGCTCTCAGTATTTCCAATACTCCCAGCTATTATTATGTCAATCAATAGCCAGATCTTGATGTAGAGTCAGACCAATGCATTAATAAGGACAGCATGAAACACTCCAACAAAATGAAAAATGGGTCAAAGTGACCATGTTCCCTAAAGCTCCAAGTTAAATCAATAGAATTTGAGGTAATCAACTGTACATGTTGAGGTCTTGCTAGGCCATTTAACAGACAAAGAACGACAGTACCTCCAGTTTGCAAAACAGATACTATGCAATTACAATATTAGAATTACTATGACAATTCACCAGTGACAGAGCTGAAGTTGAAAATTTAAATCTCAACTCCAAAAATCCTTTCACTTCTTTCTTCAAATCTGTTCTATGCAAACCAAAGGAGGGCATCTGTTCCACTAATTTGGAATAATCATAGAGATAAAAAAATTATTCACCTTCTACAAACTAACAGTACAGTGGTGCCTCGCAAGACGAAATTAATCCGTTCCGCGAGTCTCTTTGTCTAGCGGTTTTTTCGTCTTGCGAAGCAAGCCCATTGAGGGCTTAGCAGATTAGCGCTATTAGCGGCTTTTAGCGGCTTATCAGATCAGCTGATAAGCGGCTTAGCAGCTTAGAAAAAGGGGGGGGAAGGGGGAAAAAACCCGCAGGAACTCACAAGACATTTTCGTCTTGCGAAGCAAGCCCATAGGGAAATTCGTTTTGCGAAGCGCCTCCAAAACGGAAAACCCTTTCGTCTAGCGAGTTTTCCGTCTTGCGAGGCGTTCGTCTTGCGGGGCACCACTGTACTGTTCACCTGGAGTATCACACTCAGCAAGGTATTTTTATTATTATCATTCATTCATTGTGTGGTACCCAATGCACTCTTTCTGTAAGCCCAAGATATACACAGTTCAAGTTCCCCACCCCATGTGCACCCTTCCCAAGTCAGCTTTGAAGAGTTGAGGCAACTCCCAAAACTGATTTAGGGGGCGGGGCACCTGAGAGTGGAAGAGGAAGTTCCATTGCACAGCTAAATGTCCTTGCACTGATGGAGCAATTGAGTTGAATACCACTCACTATTTTTATATTTCACATTTCCTCCAATCAGGAGCACAGAGCAGCTAACACTAAAAATTAAACCATACAGTGATAAAATAATCAAAACCATAAAATCTCAATAAAAAACAGTAAAATCTGCAGCAAGGGGACCACACCTAATTATCTGAATGACTGGACAAATAAAAATACATTCAGTGACAATTTCTACTCTAATGGCAGACTGAACACCCCCTAGAAGGGAGTTTCAAACTTGGGTGTCTCATTATCCTAGTTAGCACGCTAAAGCTGCAGTTATTTAACTACCAGGTACTGCCAAATATATGTGTTTAATATGGGGATTCAAGAACAACTCAACACCAGCTTAGAAGATAAGGCTGCCTTTAACTTTCCTGTATTTAAGGGAAAATTCCAGCTTTCCAGCAAGGCATTAAGCAGGGTGATAAAAAGGGCTTAGCTACTTCCCATCTTAGCTAAGTTATCATAACCCTGTACTCTGTTTTTCCCATTCATAACACACAGGAAAAGTACAGAAGAATCATATACACTGCTACAGGGTATGGAGGCATTATCTTAATTGCTTTATATTCAAAAGAACCTTAAAGCAAAGTACAAGACAGAATAGAATAGAATTATACTGTCAAAAATCAACAGGGACCAGGCCAAGAAAATCCTTCTGGGAAGGCATGTTGGAATAAAAATGCCATTAAAAGGCACTGAAATGCCAAGATAGCCAATGCCTGTCTGATATGCACTGGAAGAGAATTCCTACAACAGAGGGACGGCTCCATTATTATTATTATTATTATTATTATTATTATTATTATTATTATATACCCCACCCTTCTGGCTGGGTTTCCCCCAGTTGTTTGTCACCATGTGGCAGACCTCAGGGGCATGAAGCACTGCAAGAAGTGCATACCCCATGGCTGTACCAGTATGTAGGAAGCTAAAAAACTCTCTCAGGTATTCTGATCCCAAATTCTTTTAAAGACCAATATGAAAACCTTAAATCTGACCCAGTAGCATGTTGGCAGTCAGTGCAGATCCCTGTGCAGAGTAGGTGTTACACGCTGCTGATAGTGTCAGGAGCTTGTCCTACACTCGAGTAGGACCCTGGCAGAGACACATGCCCGACTGGCATGTTCCCTCCTTCCTGGTTGATTGTTCAGGAACTTCAAAAGCTTTCTTCTGCCCGAACATCACAGCAACCGATGCCAACAGACATCGGCACACTTAGGGATCCGCAGAGTCTTCGCACCTTGTGTGACAGACCTCAGCAACTCCGCATTTTGGCTAATCTACATTATTTACATATAAACACACATGGAGCACTGCAACATGGCTTCCTCTCTCTCTAGCATCAGACAGCAAAGAGAAAAAGAACAAAGGACAATAGTCCCACTTTACGGAACACAGTAACACAAACATCCTGTCTCCGTCACTTCCCACTCTGTGGAGTCAAAACATACACCGTCATGTGAAAGACAACAATCCCATGACAGTAATCACGGAGCAGGAATCTCAACAGTTAGTAGTGTAGATGCACTACATTAATAAATAATAATAATAATAATAATAATAATAATAATAATAATACAGTAATCAAGCCTAAAGGTTACCGATTCATGAACAACTGTGGCCCTAGCTGGAAAAAGGCACTCTTGGCTACTGATAACATCTGGGCCTCTAGTGACAAGGATGGATCCAGGAGTACTCTCAGATTACAGAGCTCCTCTCCTTCTAAATGCGTGCAACGCTATCTAGATCAGGAAACTAACCTGAACATAGGAACTTCTCACCTATGGTGCCTCCCATCTTGTCAAATTGATAACCAGCAACTGTTCTTTTCCCTGGGACTTACTTGGTCCTGGGGTTTGTCTTCAATTAAACACTCCAATTCAAAGCCACACTAAAAGAGCCAGCCTGTCCAGATATTAGACTCAACATCTGAAGCAAGGAAGAGTCAATGCTAGGGAACAAAGCTCATTTCCTAAAAGAACAGGCTGAAGCACCTATCTTGTCCCAGTGCCGATTTCTAGAGGTACTGCAAGCCCATAAAAAGCAGCATAAGAACAAAAAAGAAAAGAAAAATCAAACTGGAACAGGAGACAGAAAATGTCCAGGTGGGCCTCTAGAATGGATGCACATTAGTGACAGCTGCTTTTTGGACTTTCACATTTCCATAGTATTTGAAAAGAAGACTAAATATAAGGTTCTGAATCCCTCCTGTATACCTAACCTACTCATGTCTCAAATTTAAAAAGCTTCATTAATAAAGCTGTCCTGCTCCAAGCAAGAAGACCCCATGGCCATGAGGCAAACCTGAAATTATTTCAGAAGCCACAACCCCTCACAAATAACATGCAGATGGTATTCTGTATATCAGAGCTCACCAGTGATTTATAAGTGAAATAGGCCAAATGCCCTAGCTTTGCTGCAGTAGAGGGAAAATACCATCTTGCACATGGCTGCTCAGAACCTTATGACCTTTCCAAATGGACCCTAAAATAAAAGACAGATCCCTGCCTTGAGGAACTCCCAACCTAAGCCTGGACTGTTGGGTAATAAGGAAAAGAGAAGTTGAACATGACAAGGGCGCGTGAAGTGTAGGCAAGGGTGAACTAGAGAGATGTTTCTATTAGGGAATATTACAATATGAAGGAGAGTATGTTCCCTCAGCTTCTATTTTGCTTCTTCTCTTACCTATCCTCAACCAACTCATCCACAGTGTTTTTAGGTACCAGAACTGCTATGTATTGCACATATTATTTGGAATGAATGACACACAACCGTTAAGTAAATAGCAATGAATGGCTTCTCAAACATACCTGAGTGGATTTATCCTTCATGCATGAAGGATAGTGTATGTGGGGATCTCGTGGCCACTGTCCTGTGAGGTAAGGTCCCGTTATTGTGTCCAAAGAAGAGGTACGTCTTATGGTGCTAGAAGTTCTAATTTGCTGGGCTTTTGGCCTGTCCACTGAAACAGAAACATGTTATATGCGACAGTTAATATGGTGTTTTTAGCTATTCACATCTGTTTTTAGTGTGGCAACTTGCACAAAAGGCCTTTTAAAACTGAAAATATTTGCCTTAAGTACAAAAAAACCCTCTCAACAGTTGAGGTAAATGTGATCAATGCCAAGCATTCTGTAACTAGAGGGAATATGCACAACTGTTACAACCAGACTACACTGAAGGTAAACTCAGGAAAGAGTATTTGTAAGATTTTCTCTCACTTACTCTTCCATCTTTCAATCCCACCATATATAAATCCAAGGCTTGATATTCTGCATTTTGAAAACTAATGGCAAGACACAGTTTCGGGGGGGGGGGGGAGAGAGATACACCGGAAGGCCACACACTATCTTTAAGACTAATATTTTTTATGATACATTTGTAATAGGTAAGGCTGAAAACCTAATTTCACCTTCTTAGAAGTTAAGCTGAATAGGACTTCTGAGCAAACATGGTTAGGGCTGCACTTTAAGAGTTTATTTCATTGTATGTGCAGACACAGAGTGCTAGACAAAGAGTTATTATATTAAGAAAATACAACTAATGTTAGAGCTGTGGAAGCTACTCTATTCCAGTTAGATCACTTCTCATTGTTTTACCTTGCATTTTCTTAACAGATTCTGAGCCTCATGTGACAATAATGACTTGAATATAACATCCGATTATGGGGACAATGTATCCCATGAAGTCCCATCTCCATGTCCTGAACTACGTACTATCAAATAGCAGGAAGGGAAGGGAAGCTAGATTATTTGGAGAACCTGCAACCTTCTACCTCCAAAGGTGTTATTAATAATTCATTTCTATACTGCAAATTCATAAAAAGATACCCACGTGGTATACAGAATCTCAATTAAAACCAAAACATCAATAAAAATCAACATATATAAAAGAATCTGAAATACAAAAATAGATGTTCTAATAATGAAAATAATAAATTATTTCCCTAACACTTGCTAAAATATCAAAGTCTTTAAGTTGGCACTTGGAGCTCATTACAGACGCCAACTTGATTTCATTAGGTACACAATTCCTTAACTAACACATAATTCGCAATTTCTTGCTGAGGGCAGTCTAGCACTGCCAGGCACCGTCAGACATGCCTCTGTGGCAAATTACAAAGATCAGGCAGGGGAGTAAGGAATAAGGCCATATTTTAAGCACAATGCCCAAGATTGCTTAGAGCTGTATATAATAATGGGATACTAAAAATAACTTGGTAGCATAGTGACTGCCCGTACAGCTCCCACATAGGTGCAAGGTAGCATGCCCAGTAAAAACCCGGCTGCAGAATTCTGTGTCAGCTACTGCTTCCAAACCTACTCCAAGGGCAGCCCCACATAGAGTGTATTATAGTAGTCTGCACTCAGTTATCAATGCTTGAACCACCATAACCAAGCTATCCTGATTCAGGAAAAGTCACAGCTAATGCACATGCTGAAGCTGGTGAAAGGCATTCCTAGTTACTGAGGCAACCTGAGTCTCAAGGGACAAAGCTGAGTCCAGGAGTACCTCCAGACTGCACGCCTGCTCAGAGGGAGTGCAAGAACAGGCATATGGTCTATATCTCAGACACAGAAACCACTCATCAGCCATGTTTCCACCTGGCCAGGATTTCAACTCAATTTACTGGCCCTCATCTAGCCCACCACAGCATTCAGGTACAAGTCCATGCTTTGCACAATCTCACCTGACTCAGATGTTATAGAGAAACACAAGATGGTTGTTATTGGCATATAGGGGACACCCTGCTCCCAACCTCTTAACAGCTACTCCCAACAGTTTCGTATGTTTAATAGAATCAGCACCCTGTGACACCCTATAAAACAAGTGCCAGAGAGCCGAAAGGCACTCCCCTAATGCTATCCTTCGTAACCAACCTCGTAGGTAAGATTGGAACCACTGTAAAACAATAGGCCCCAATATCCTTTCCTTGGAGGCCGTCCAGGACACCTAGTTGATGCCATCAGAAGCTGCTGAGAGATCAGGAAGTAGGAACAGGGTTGCACTCCTCTGTCCCAAGAAAGGGAATCCACTAGGGAATCCAAGGTCAAACTCAATTCTGTTCCAAAACTGGGCCTAGATAATCAGTCTCCTCCAAGAGTACCTACACTTGTGCCAACACCTTCTCTCTCAACTCCTTTGCCCTAGAGAGGGTATTTGTGACTACATGATAATCATTAAAAGCCAATGGGTCCAACAGGGGTCCAGCATGGGTTTCTTTAGAAGAGGACACTTTCAGCCAGGCAAATAAACTGCACCCAACCACTCATACCTCCTCTACTAGCTTTTATGAACCAAGGTGGACAAGAATCAATGGGGTGATTTCAATGATTTTTTTTTCCCAAAATGAAAGAGCATGATAACCCTTCATAAGTATTTTTTAAATGTCAAATATACTACAGAAGGATTTCTAAACTCAAGATTCAAAAGTATTAATGTTAGCAATGGTAGCATTGTTACTAGATTACTAAATAAAGTATTTAAGCTACACTATTATGATTCAATGTCGGTAAAAGTGCTTTCAGAAGTTACAGAATATACAGCCACTTTATTGTATTTGGTTCAAATCGTTAGTGTGACACATATTGTTCCTGCAATGAAGTTGCAAGGCTTTTAGACAAGCAATCAAAATACCTCCTGCTTGTCTCTTGCCACAGATTCCTTCATTTTCTGCATCAGGTGAAAACTGATGAATGTTTAAAGACAATACAAACAAATATGAATGTTATTTGAATGGCCACTGGAAAGAAAGGCTTTTTAAAGGGGGCAAGAAAATTGTGAAAATCAAACTGTTTCCCCATTTCCCCTTAGGTGCCAGTTAATACCTATTCTGCTGCCATGCTTTCAAGTGTCTTCTGTAATGCTATTATGAAGCTAAAACAAAAGTTCAAAATAAGAAGCTTTGGTTCTTTTAGACATAAATTCCAGTAACATTTTTGAATATATATTATTTTTGAATATATATTATTTGGAACAGGACATAAAATAAGTATGGGTCAATATAAACAATTTTCTGTTTTTTTATAATTTTATGTTGTATGCTGCTTTAGATTTTTAATATAAAGTGGCACATAAATAAAAAGCAAAGTTTACTGCCCTAGATTGCACAAGGCAAACTATGGTTTGAGCCCCTCGATAAGACAGATATGCCATGATGAGTAAAATACAGTATATGTTGAGCTTTCGAGGGAGTAAAGAAGCAAAGCACACCTCCCTTTTCCACTAGTCTTTTCCCTCTGCACCCCTTATTAGTGTGCATGCACACACAATGTCCTTTAGTGCCATATAATACAGCCAGCAAAGGTTTCAGGAGGCTTGGAGGCTGCTCCTGAAATCTCCCTTGTGAACTCTGTTCTAGGATAGCTGAAACCTGAACAGCAGTGCTCTTTTTAAAAAGTCATGGATACGCTGCACCATTTTGTTGCAGATCTCCAGATGTGATATATGTAACATCCAAATGTATTACTGCTCCTTCATTTACGTTCTGGCAGGGTTTATTTCCCAAGCTCAAAAAAACAAGTTTCTTCAAACGTCTACATATAATTTTAAGTCCAAAAAATAAAACCTTTCTTTGTATACTACAACGTTGGATTTTCTTTTAAAAATTCTTCCTCTTCCTCCACCCCCCACAATATTTTCCCAAAGGGCAAGAACAAATACATGTTCGAGATCTTTAGAAGCAGTAGCTTGCAGCTTTATCTCTAACACTATTTTCAACTGATTTCCATTTAATTTTTTTGTACTTTTTTGTATGTTTATGTACTAAGCTATAAGTGATATTTACAGAAAATTGTCATGTTTGCTACTGACTCTTGAAACCAGAATTCCCATATACAGCTAAAGTACTGAACACATGAGTTTTCCAGACTTTACTGGGGTCATGTAGCTGGCACTCTTGCCTTTTTTTAAAAAGAGAGCAAACAAAACTAGGAAAGATTTCGACTACTGAGCAACTATTGGTGAAGATAAGATTACATGACCCCATGACTGCTAATGAATACTTGGATTACAGCCCAAACCAGATCATATTCAAGAACATTACACTTTTTGTAGAATACACAATTAAGTTCAACTTTTATTGAATGTATTTTCTCTCTGGAGCTAAAATAGACTTCAGAACCTTAATAGTTTAAAACCATTCATCTGAAGTTAAAAAAGAAAGGTAAGCTTCATCTCAGTTATAGGAGGAACTTAGTAAACTGTACTAGTCTGGGTTCCTGACAGTATTTTACAGTTGTACACAGATATGTAACAACTTGAAAGTTTTAAACTTCAAAAATCCAAGTTAAATTATTTGCAAAACTGAGTTATGACTAAACTTGCCTGTCATTTTAAGAAGATGGAGCAACTACATATCATTCTTACTTATGAAATAAATGTTTTATATAGGTGTTTATCTAGATAAATTACAAATAAAGATTTAAGCTGCTGCACCCTAAGTAGAAATCCTACATTTTATTTTATTTTGCACACTGGCAAATCAGAATACCAGTTGAAGGCCTTCAATGAATTAAAGGGATGGAATAAGCAACTGGGAAATTCCACCACAACAGCAACAGCACAAGATTTCTAAACCCTGGTACTTTATGGTAGCTTCTTGGTCACTGAAGCTGAACCTCAGCTGTTTAGCAATTGTCCTGAGGAGAGGGAAGTGAACAGAAAACTGCCTTGAGAACTCTGATACAAGGAAATAGTAATAACTGAACTTAAACTGCTAATCTATCCCTGAACATAAGCTATATAGCATAGATAGAATGTTTGCATCTCCCTGCCTTAACATATAGGGTCTGGGTGTGTGAAGATTTGGCCTCAAGGGTAGGAACCTCATGGCACACTGAATAATTGGAGAGAAATCCCTTAAGCTATGGGTAGGCAAACTAAGGCCCGAGGGCCAGATCCGGCCCAATCGCCTTCTAAATCTGGCCCACGGACAGTCAGGGAATCAGCGTGTTTTTACATGAGTGGAATGTGTTTTTTTATTTAAAATGCATCTCTGGGTTATTTTGGGGGCCTGCCTGGTGTTTTTACGTGAGTGGAATGTGTGCTTTTATTTAAAATACATCTCTGTGTTATTTGTGGGGCATAGGAATTGGTTCCCTTTTTTTCTCTTCAAAATATAGCCCGGCCCCCCCACAAGGTCTGAGGGACAGTGGACCGGCCCCCTGCTGAAAAAGTTTGCTGACACTTGCAGTGCTCTGGGTGGAGTGAGGCAGGGTGGGGAGGAGAGAGAAGGAGAAACAAATTATGAGAGCTTAAGCTTTTTGGTCTGAGTAGGTCCCAATTTCTCATCTACTTGATGCTTCTTGTATTCAACACCTCCTAGAGAACATTGAATATGCTCAGCATGCTTTGTGTCCTCTTTAGGGTTTTTAGTTTATTATTCTAATTCAGACATATGATTTTAAAAGTTTTTATCCAAGATACTTTTAGTATAAAGGTAAAAAAGGTAAAGGACCTCTGGACAGTTACGTCCAGTCAAATTTGACTATGAGGTGTGGCGTTAATCTCTGCTTTCATACACACCCAATAACATCACCAAAATAATTCAGAAAGGTTGCTCTACATAAAGAAGATACAGCTTAAATGAACGATGAAAAGGACATCTTTTAGCCACAGATAAAATGCTTATTTGTATAAGCATTTATGCGACATGTGGAGTGCTCATTTGCATACATCAACATGTTGTCTATCTGATGTCACAACAAGCACAAATTCTACATGTAAAGGCGTTGACATGAAGCATGTAACATATGCTGGTGGACGCATGGAATTTTCACAAAGTACTTTACTCATAGGGACGTGGGTGGCGCTGTGAGTAAAACCTCAGCGCCTAGGACTTGCCAATTGCATAGTCAGCGGTTCGAATCCCCGCGGCGGGCTGAGCTCCCATCGTTCGGTCCCAGCTCCTGCCCACCTAGCAGTTCGAAAGCACCCTTAAGTGCAAGTAGATAAATAGGTACCGCTTTATAGCGGGAAGGTAAACGGCGTTTCCGTGTGCTGCTCTGGTGCCGATTCGCCAGAGCAGCTTTGTCACGCTGGCCACGTGACCCGGAAGTGTCTGCGGACAGCGCTGGCTCCCGGCCTCTAGAGTGAGCTGAGCGCACAACCCTAGAGTCTGTCAAGACTGGCCTGTACGCGCAGGGGTACCTTTACCTTTTACTTTACTCATAGCCACCATAATGTCTGTTTTGGTTCCACGCTTTCACAGAAGCCAGGATTCTGAGAGCTACAATCTGCTAAGCAACTACATACCATTGTTACTTATGAAATACAAACAATATAATTCAGAAAGAAGATGATAAACGAGCAGATTATCCACAACAACAGTAGTGAAAACACAAGAATAAAATGTCTTCCTAAATAAGGCTTTTCAATATCTGTCTAAAACAGGAAGCTTGTTGAACTTTTGAGAAAGTGTCCTATAATTGAGGTGCCACCATCAAGAAGATCCTGATTCTGGTATCTAATTTCCACCAAAGATGAGCCAGAGAGCAAATGTTTTGGGGGAACATGGGTACGGTTGGGCCAGAAACAACCTGTTTCACACCAAACCATTCTGAACATGTGAGATCTTATTCTCAATATTAGTTTGGTGCACCATCACAATGCAATCATAAAAAGTTAGCTTTTCAGGTAAGCGTCCAGGGCATCACCAAGGGGAGTTCTTGAGAGCAGTGAGATCTCATATATGACATTTTTCTACACACTATGGAAGAAAAACACAACTTTGTATGTGATGGTGCAAGGCACAAGTACACTGAGCATGCCAACAGGACCACCTGATGCATTAGTACTCTTATTTGAAACAACTATATATGTATAACCAGTAAATAAATCAAACCAAACATGAAAGCCATGAACTTGAGCTATGTTTTCACAATGATTTATCACATAGGTCAACTGCCCTTCACCTTTAAGAAAACAGGTCTAGTTAACTTTATCTTGTATTTATGCCAATGTAGCCCAAGATAATTTATTCTCAGCAGTAGGGGGAGGAAGGAGCAAGCTCTAGGCCTCAGAATATATTCAAAGGCTATTTGAACTTGTTAACAAAAGCATTTAAAGATTAAATTCACTGTCCATAACCCTTTAGAGGCTTGTA
This sequence comes from Podarcis cretensis, assembly GCF_951804945.1. Taxonomy (NCBI): domain Eukaryota; kingdom Metazoa; phylum Chordata; class Lepidosauria; order Squamata; family Lacertidae; genus Podarcis; species Podarcis cretensis. Next base: position 30,099,059 of record NC_137181.1, on the reverse strand, counting down.
AGAAAACATCTGCATCCATTTTAAATTACAGACAATAGCCACGTCTCATCCAAATAATTTGCCAGAGATTATACATTTTAAATTGTACTCTCTATGCTTAATTTATCGTATTTTTATCTTGATTTGGTAAAAGGAAACCTCCAGGAGTAAATTTAGAAGTCATGCATTCACAGAAGGACAGCTTAAATATTTTTTAAACAAGTTAATTCACATTTATATCAGTTTAAAAAGGGCCGGATTAGAATGTAAAATGTGGATTATGTAACTGAAATGCATTAGTTTTATTACAAATCAGCAAGCATTTCTCCCCAATAAAACACTATGACTTTGTATTTGGTTAGCTAATATTTTAACACAGTGGCATTCAAGTAACCAAATGCTGTTCAGTCACCACTATTTTCCAGTACAACTTTTTGCACTGGGTTAATTCACATATGTATTATTCATTTTTCATATAACCATGGCACTCAGTAAAACAAATGCTTGCTTATTTAGCGTATTTATAAACCACTCTTCATGCAAATATATCCCAGGATGGTTGTAAGACATCTGTTTTTATCTTCAAAAATGCAATAAGGAAACAGTTTTTAAAAATGTAATAGAAAGGGAAAAAACTGCAAAATGTCAGTTTTAGTAAAACATCAGATGCTGTAGGACTCCAAATAAATATGCACAAACCCAAAGCATGAAATGACTATTACGTTTTAAAATGTAGGTTGCTGAAGATCATAAATATGTAGAAAGAAAGAAAATGCATTTTTGTAGAAAAACAAGAACCCTGTTCTACAAATTTAAGCTCTAAAGATTGGCCTGGCTTGATTCTATTTTAAACCAGAATTAATGTTTTGGTTTTTTAAAACCAACATTTTAGATCATCCTTAAGCTGCAAAAGGGGGAAGGATGATGGAAGGGGAAAAAATCCAGAGGAAGCTGTTTTCATTCATGCAGTAGTGATGTCAGCGTCTGCAGTGGCAGCTGCCTGACCTGTACAAGCTTCCAACCCAGAGCACTTTTGCAGATTTCTTTTAAGAACCTCTGGCAGCTCCATTTTTACTAAAGAACTTAAATCAGAGCAATGTCCTTTAAACATCTACACTGTAAGAAAGTGAAAGACATACCTATGTATACATATATTTATATATATATATATATCCTAGAATGGCTCCAGTACAACTGAATAATGCAACTCATTTGCAAAGCCAGAGCCATGCAATGCAGTACAAACACTAATGCAAAGATAAAACAAGATACATTTATGTGTGACTTAAAACATTCCAAAGTATGGTATCTATGAAACATATTTATTATTCTTTCATGCTCTTTGAAAATTGTTAAAATAAATAACTGAATAATTAGGGTAATTAATGATTGAAGCTAAATTGATTTATTCTGCTATAAGGGAGTTTTCACAAAGCAACCGAGTTCTCTGAAGTTATTCCATAATGCAGGTTGCCATGCTAACTATACTACATGGGCCAGAGTCACAAGAACTGGTGAAACTAGTCCACGGGGCAGATTCTGCAGGCTAAGAATTTGAAAGTAAAACTAAATATTTTATTTATTAGCTTGCAGAATTAAATAAGGCTTGTTCTGCTATCTAAGATGAGTGATGCCATAGACCCTAAAAGGCAACAAAATCTAGTGGAACTTTAACGGCTAAGAAACTGATTATGGCATAAATCTTTTGTGGACTACTGTCTACTACATCAGATACAAATGTGGGTTATGGTCCATAAAAGCTTACGTCATAGTAAAGTTAGATGCCTCAATAGCTTGGTTTGTTTGTTTGTTTGTTTGTTTTTTGCCGCAACAGGCTAATATAGCTGTCCTTCTAGAAATTATAAAATGAATGAATTCAAATATTCAGTACGTGGGCCCATATTTTCATTTGTTCGGGATTTACTGGAGGGTGCCTGCTTTGAAATGCCAGCTCAACTAATGAGGATTTCCTTATGGTACATGCAGGTTAACAGTTCACTGCGGTCAATCCATAGTTATATATTGTATTCTCACAACTCTATTAAACAGTGGATGCTGCTATGATGGCTTAAGGCAGGCTCAAACAAGTTTAATGAAGTCATTCAGTTATAATTTAAGAGGACTGAATCATTGAAAGTAAGGCAGAAACATAATTCATCTATTAAAAGAGACTGTATTATTTTAAAATACTTTGATAAAAGAATGATCAGCTTTTTAGTATTTGTTCACAAACACAACACATTTAAATGCAGATTCAAACATGCAGTATTTGTTAGCAGTTTTCCATTTTGTTTTATTTTAGCAAGCAAACAGAAATGTTTGAGTTAGCTTAATTAGAATTGTATGCACTTGTCTTGTCCCCATAAAAGGAGAAAGCTTACATTTTCTAGACCCAATAACATGGATTAAACTCCATTTTTACAAAATACTTGGTTTAGAAACACTAATTCCATAAGGGTTTCCATAAGGATGAATCAAGATCATAGGCCTGTTGCATAACTTACATGTAATTTGAAATGCAAGGGGGGAAATTAAATTTCATCTAGATGTAAATGTTTTTAAGGCTGATATAATACAAGCAACATTTTGGAGGAGTGAATTTAGTACAATCCAAATAATCATAACTGCACAACTAAGTGCAAGGATTCATGGCAATAATGCATCCAACTTGCTGCATTCAATACTATATCAAGAGGGGTATCTAATTTGCTTCTGAAACAAAACACAGTCTTGGCATGATTAAAGACATGCTTAAAGATACAGGTTACCCAATAGCTATAGAAGGATAAGCAGTATATTTCATATGATTCATTCAACTGCTTAAGGGGAGTGGACAGAGCCACCTTTTAAAGAAACTTTTTCAAATATGTTTGGAGGGAACTTTTCCTAGTACATTATATTCTTTAACAAGAATACCACAGAATGTGCATTCTACTTGCCTCCAGGGTTCAACAAGGTTTAATTTTAGCTCTACAAAGGGTTGCATTTGAGGGAGAGGGGTTTTCGAAAGCTTTGTAAGTAGATTTGTGCATCTTATATATTGGAAATATTGCAGGAGCGGCATGGGTGTTGTATTCTATTTAGAACCTGCAGTTTTGCTAGCATGAGCTTGTTTAAGTCAGGTGTTTTTTATACCTTCCTGGTAAAAGGGTACAGGAATACTTTTACAAACACTGCTGTTTTGCAAATCTTATGGTCTTGGTATCTTTGTGCTTCGGCTTCCCTGAAGGCAGACATCTCAGAACTTACACTTCAATAACCTATTGAAGTATTTAAATGTAAGTTGGCCAATATGGAACCATCAGACATTAGCCCGCCTTTAGGCACTAAACCAGATGAAAATTTCCATACAAGGCATGGATACAGCATGCTGCAACGCAAGCGTTGAAAAACACTCTTCTAACCCCTTCTTAAAAAGGTGGATAAAATATACTTCATTAAACTGAGAATTCTGCTTCAGGGCACAAGCCAGTCCAAGCATTCTATTCACACACATAAAACGCAGCAGCTTACTTTCTAGTTTAGTAGCTCTGCATTAATAGAGCTTGGGAGTTCCACTCTCCTTTAAGGATATGCAACAAGGCTCACTTTACCAATAGATAAAGGATTGCAAGGTAGAATTTTATAGCCCTTCAGCAGCCTAAACCGCGAGGAGTATAGCAGAGTAGATGCAGGGTGTTAAAAGGGGTCACTAACCAAGACTCGAGCTGAATTAAGACCTTGAGTCTAAACATTTAGGGTGGTGTGTTGTTGGGTGTTTGTGTTTTTTTTTTAAGGGCTGAGTCACTTCGCCTTCTTTAGGGCTGGCGATCGTATTCACACTTACCTGGGCATGAGGCCCCCACCGAAAAGACGGGAAGATACTTCCGAGCAAACCCTTGACAGAAATGCGCCGCTAGATCAGGGAGGTGGTGCCATAATCCGAAACATGAACCGCGGGGTCGAGTTTGTTATTTTTTAGAGGGGTGGCTCAAGGAGGGTCTTCTCCACAGTGCTGCGTGGGGAGTTTGAGGTGGAAAATTGGGTTATGGGGGGGGGGGGGCGGAGAGAGACGGATTCCAGGTGAGAGCCCCACAGGTGCCCTTACCTCTGTAGATGGGCGAACTGGGGCTCCTCCTCTCAGGTGAGATGCTTCTCCGCCGGCCGCCGCTGCTGCTGTCGGGCGAGCGCCTCTGCCTCACCTTCACCCTCCCGGGCTCCGCCGCGCCGCCTGCTCCTGGCGGGGAGGCGGCAGCCGCGAGGGACAACGGAGGAGTCGAGCTGGGCGGGGGCGGGCTGCTGCTGCCGCCGCCGTTGTTGCCGCCGCCGCCTCCTCCTCCTGCTCCGCGAGGCCCCCCGGGGCCGGTGTTGCTCCCCACCGAGGCTGAGGCGGCGGGAGAGCGAGTGGGGCTGTGCTGGTTGCCCCTGAGGAGCTGGTAAGGGACGGTGGCGCGGATAGGCTGGAGCAGCCGGCTAGTCCCCGAGCTGCCACCGGGGGCGCCGCCGCCGCCGCCGCTTCCTCCTCCTGCTGCTGCTGCCGCTGTTGCTCCGGCCCCGCTACTACCGACTGAGGAGGCTCCGGCGCCGCCGCTGGTGGGGGACCCGGCGGCCCCGCGGCGCATCCTCTGCGCGGGCGGATGGTGAGGAGGGGTCTGCGAGGAGGAGCTGGACATGGCGGCGGCTCCGAGGGCCACAGGAACGAGGCGGGTTTTTCCCCTCCTCGAGGCTCTTTCCCCTGGGAAGGAAAAAAAGGGGGGATGGGAAGGCGACCGGGGATCCCGAGTGAGGCAAGTTCTACCGCCCAGATGTGGCCATGGCTGCCCTCGTCGGCAGCTCGGCTCCTCGCGGCTCACATTGTCCACACGGCGCCGGCCGCTGAGGAGGCACAGCTGGGGTGGTGGTGGTGGGAGCGAGGAGGGGTTGCTTAAGGCTCGCGCTCCTACCTAGCCGCGAGCGTTGTGCGGGGGGGGGGGGGAGGCGGCGCTACCGCACCTGCAGCTAGCCAGCCCTGCCAACCTACCCTCCTGCTCCGCCGCCCTCCCTCCGAATGGCACTCCGCAGGCTCCGCCGCCCCGTCTGTGGCGGGCGAGGGGCGTCAGGCCTCGCGCCCATTGGGCGCCCTGCCTCCGTTAGCTCGAGCCGGATTGGACGCGGACCGGGAACGGGCGGCGCGTCTGCCCAATCGCCGGCCTCTGCTTTACCTGGAGGAGGGGAAGGGCAAGAAAAAGGAAGGGGGTGGTAGTTTGGAGCCGCTTTGTGCGGAGGAGGGAGGTTTGTAGGTGGGGGGGGGGGCGGGGGGGAGTCCGAGGTGGGAAAGTGGAAGTTATCCTTTTGGGATGGGTGGCCCTCTGTCCAAAGACCAAGCTGATATTACGAGGAACACGTGACAATGGATTGCTCTGATACCTGTTTGGGCTTTGCTTTCTCTCTCTCTCTTTGATTTGCATCCGCTTTCATTCGGAACTGGCAGCTTGCAAGCAGATACCAGTGCCAAACCCAGGCAGCGTGATCTTAAGAAAATGTGTATATAACTTTTCAAAGAGGGGCAACCTGAGTACAGGAGGTGCCTCAGTCACGAACACAATTTCTCTTAATTTATCTCAACCCATCACTGATGCTTAAAATTGGAGCAGTCCAGATGTTTAGTACTCTATCCAACACTCTGAGTTGACCCATTGAAATTAATGGACTTGACTCATTTAGCCTTGTTAATTTCAATCTGTCTCATCCCAAGTAGAAATTAGCTGGATCCAACGTTTAAGCTAGAAAACAGTGCAGCATAATAGCCAGAGAATCAAAGGGACTGATCTTTCTTGTTGAGTATATCCCAGTTTGCCTAGTTTAGCTGCACAGAAGCCCACCACCCAACTCACCCAGACTCTCACTATAGGATATTTATTAAAGATTAGATCTTCATTCTAAACATAGTTGCAAAAACGTTTTTTAAAAGTTTTGTCTAAAAAGGTACAGCCAAGTTTTTTAAAAAAAAATGTTTAATATACCTATATGCAGTGCTTTTTTTCTAAAAAAATGTTTAGCGGTACTCTTGTTTTCCTACTCATATTGAAATACTGCCCCTCAATGAGGCCAAACTTAGATTCACAAAATGTTTAGGGGTATGCGTAGCCCTGCGTACCCCCAGAATAAAGCACTGCCTATCTGTAAAAACTTTGTACGGCAGCATGTAGGAAGCTGCCATATATTAAGTAAGGCCATTGGTCCATCTAGCTCAGCAGTGACAAACATGGACTGGCAGTGGTTCTCTGCAGCTTCAGAGAGGAGTCTTTCTGAGCCCTATCTAGAGAAGCTGGAGGTAGAAGCTGGGACCTTTTGCATGCAAGGCATCTGCCCTGTCACTAGGCTGCCGTCCTTTCCCATCATCAGACAGCTGCCAAGAGCTCTGACATTACACAGATGCCTGTCCCAGGGTCCCCTTAAATTCACTCCCCAACACACAAGCACTCTGATCAGCATCAGGTATGCCTTTTAATTTCCTGTGATGCACTACAGCAGCACTATGCTGGGTACATTGTGAAAGATTTATATTGCTCACCTAGTCCCCTAGCATGACCAGAGAGAGCACTGCTGCTGCTGCTAGGTAAGCCCACAAGGCTTAGATGTAGGAGGGTCCCGCCTAAGGGCCCTTTGTCGAGAGTTTTTATATGGAGGCCCATTCAATCATGCAATTCCCTCATCTTGCAGGTACAGATTTATATTTATTCTTCTTCTTTTTACCCATTTAAGAAAGATCTTAACCACTTCATCTGCTCATCATCTGGCCAATAGGGAGCTAGCTGTCAGTCCACCCTTTTTGCTGTGCCTGAGCCCTATAAGTTAGGAAAAGGCACAGAAGAAAGAATTGACGGATTCTATCCTGTGTAAAACGAGGCATGCTCAAGGGCTTATGACACAAGAGCAGATGGATTCTCAGGAAGGGGAGCTTTCTGTCTAAATTTTAGATGCTTAAGTGCCTTACCTTATAGCTGAGTTTCTGGACTTCTTCTGATCATACTTCCCCAGCCCAAGCCCCACCAAATCGCATTAGCTAAGAGAAGGACTAACTTCCCCCACCAACTTCTCACTGGTCAGCAGCTGGTTATATTGCCCCAGCTGTATTGCTTTTCACAACTACTGCTAATGGTGGGGATGTCTTGGCAGGACCCCTGGAGAACAAATTCTGTATTGGTAGAAAACCTGAAGGTGACATAGGCACAGGGCACACTGTGACATAGGGACAAATTGCTTAATGGTTGCAAGAGCTTTCATAGCCTTCTTTATCAGATGCTAGGGTACCATGGCATTCTTTGTCTAAAGGTTGTCCATTATTCTAGAAAACCACAGTCCCATGAAATGAATGGATGTTCCCTTATCTTCACAATTCACACCTCCATAGAACATTGTGGTATTTCTTATTTCGGACACAACAAAACGTCTTTCATTTGTATTTTTTCTGGCAACCCTGTTTCTACCTGCTGCTTTACCTCTATGGAAATGGTTCTTCTCTTTATCCTAACTCTTAACTTTTAAATGTTTAGCTATAAGCCGGAAGACATTAGAATAAATCATGCTGAACTGCAAAATTTAGGAACTCTGAATCAACATTTAAGGGTAGCAGAATGAGATTTCATAACTGAGACATGAACGGTTTGGAAAGAAACCAAGATTTTATTGCAGACTTAACAGTGCAATCCACTGCATGTTTATTCAGAAGTAGGCCCACTGTGTTCAATGGGACTTACTCCTGGCTTAAGTGTTCACAGCAATCTTCCCTTTTGTGGAACCAACTGGTAAAATGCACGGTTTCAAACCCCACCCCACCCCACTTAACACTCCGGTCTTGTTTCCATACTTCCATTTGGGTTGCTAATTTTGTTCAGAAGCCAGATTACCTCTGATAGAGAACTAATCAAATGTGAATAGTGGAATTGATTTGATAGTGCAGGTAAAAGGGCTGTTGTCAGAAATATACAAAACATTATTAAAATTGAAGGATCTTGCGAAAATATCACGAAAATGCAGCAGATTAAACTGGTATGATATGTATCCTGCGTGTTTGCCTGTACACCAGAAATTTAGAAGCCTTATCCTACAAAGATGCCATTGGCATCAGTATGTTTAAGCACACCAAAAAGCACTGCATTCTTGGTGGTAATAACAATACTGTAGCTTATAGCTCAATCTAAAAAGTCATAGCTTAGCTGAGATCCTTTGATGGGGGAGGAACCCATTGATCTGAAACACTGTTAAATACAGGCAGGAAGTTTACTTGTTGGCAACTGCAAGCAAGTGTGTGAGGAGAGGAAAATAGAAAGTTCATTTCATTTAACATTTAATTAGTATTTTTATTTCCTTGGAGTGGGGTAAGAAAATCCTACATGATCCCCATTTCTGATCGTTCCGCCTTTATATGGAGCCAAAAATCCAAGGCTTTCACGGCATAGCTTGCAAACCACTTTAGGAATATTCAAAATTGCTAAAAATTCAAAATGACAGGTGGTATAGAAGCGGAAGTGATAATGACTGTTGACTGTGTGTTGCATACATTCCTCTTTACAGATTTAGTATAATCACTAATTAGCTATAATAGTTTATAATTGCATCAACAGAATGTAATGGATCTCTGTTATATAATTAATCCTACCCTTAAGGTAAGTTGTTTATATGATGCGTGCTGTTTTTCCTCAAATGTTTCTCCTTCACTGACTTGTGTTCTTGTTCAGTATCTGGCCACCCAGTGCAACGGGCAAGGATATAAAGAGAGTGAGTGATATATCTGATCTCTTGTTGCATAACGTGAGTTGTGTTTGCAAAGGTTATGTCCCCATATCATATCCAACGACAGCAAGAAGACCAATATGTATGTTTTTGTTTTGCTTCGGTTCCTGTTTGTCTTTTGTAAGTTTAGGCGATTTTAAATCTGGAGGTCTAAGTATAATATGTTGGTATGGGAAACTGTCGTGTAACGGGCCAATGGCCGTAATAAAGATCAATCCAATATGTAAAAAATGAGTATTGTTTCATAGATAAAGTACTAGGCTTAGACATAGAAGACCAGTGTCTTTTAATTCAAGGCCCACTGAGCAGCTTTGTCTACAGAACTGTCTTTCAGGTATATCATCTGTAAAAAAGAAAAGAAAAAAGGAATAAATACTTATTTTACAAAATTGTTATAAGGCTGATGATTCCAAGGCATTTACTGCCCTTGAATTAGTGTTAAAACATTTTTGTTTTGTTTTGTTTAAATAGGCTTTTAAAAACTTGACTTTACCAACTAGTCTTCATTGCTCTGCTTTTGATATTTTATTGCTGCTTAAAAAAAAACACCTGTCTCTGCCTCCTGATCTGCCATTGTGCTTGGCATGCAGAACGTCCCAGTTTAAGAACAGTCCTCCGGAACGAATTAAGTACTTAACCTGAGGTACCACTGTAATTAAATAATAACTAGTGAAGACCCATGGCACACTGCAGAAGGAAGGAAATAAGGCAGGAAGAGGAACCTAATAGCGAAAGAAAACAGACTAGCTGATGACACTGTTGTCCAAGGAGAAAGTCACTATGGGTACCAGCATGTATATGATGGGTCAGTCAAGAGGTGTCTAACTAACACTATTAAGTAAGAATGATCCATGTTGCATCTTCATCTGTCAATAACATTTTGCAGGTAGTGATGGGGTCAGCTTCAGTATGTTAAAATTTGGATTTCAGTATGTGACACAGGCTCCAATCCTTACACGGGAACAAACGCCATTGAACACAGCGGGATGTAGCTCGAAGTAAACATGTATAGGATTGAGCTTTAACACTAGCTCCCCACTATCCCCATAAAACCCTCCACATAAAGCTATATAATATTTAATAAACTTAAATATTAGGAACACAGAATGCTCAGAATGGAACAGAAACATTCTGGCTGGCTTTGAAAATTCAGAAGTTGCCAAAGGTAAATCATAAGAGATCTGACAAAGGAAGCTGTGGTAGGACAAGGAATTTCCAAAATGAAAAACAAACAGACTGTCATTTTCTTTTATGCAAGGAAGGGAGACAGATTTGCAAAAATGACTGCATGCACCTTCCTAAGGGTGGGGTTTTCTGCTTGTGAGAAGATCTGGATGTCAGCAGTAAGATTAATTATTTGGCTCTAACTGCAAATATGATTACTTGTATCATAGAATCACAGCAGAACAAAGCTTTTCAACTTGCCCCATCTTTTAAAATGATGGTGGAGTGATTAGTCATTAGGAAATCTTCTGAGCTATATGAGCAGTGGCATGATGCTTACTTAAGTGTTCCCCAGCATTTGTGTGGGAGCTGATTAATATGGAGGCAGCTATCAAAAAGTTGTGGGTTGGGGCGTTCTTTCATCTTACTTATACGTATGTTTAGAGGAAGGCTAGAAGACAATTTCTTATAAGAATAAATGTGAGAGTTATTCCGGAGTTCAAAGCTTTTGCTGAAAGTATGCAAGTTTAATTCTGGTGAGATGCTCATCTTGTCTTCAGCTGATGCATCAGCTCTCTATTTCCACCCTATTTATTGTGAGAAACAGAATATTCACTATGAGAAACACCTATCAATAGAAATTTTACAGGAAAGCCATTAACATGTTACCCAGTTTGTTTGCTTATTCCTAGCCAGTTACTTTTCACAATACCTGCATTTTAATTTATCTCGTTTACATTGCTATTAACGAGTCCTACAGCCATCCTGTGCATTTTCCACTTGTATATCCTATTAACAAACAAGGCAAGCTGCTCACATTGCTATATAGCAATCTAGCCATTTTGCCTCTTTGCTAATAGCATGCAAAAGTGGAGAACATTGCACCCAACACCACTGGCGTACAGCTTCTGGAGGCTAACTAAATAAAGTTAGCTATGTCTGCATCCCACATTTTTTCCCTCACAGACATTCCCTGAACGGTGGGAAAGCCTCTAACCCTTGGCTGAAGTACTCTTTATAATAGACTTCATGGCCAGACTGTGATCCTCAGCATTTGATCAAGGCAATTACCTGATATGGCCAGTGAAGTGTTTTGGAGGGTGTTATCCATGTTCCAATAATATTTCCCTTAAACTACTGTTACCTTTTTTTGACAGTCTCTCTTTTAGGAATGTCAGCAGCAGCAATAGTATAGCTTGCCAAGTCCAAGTGGGGACTAAGAGCTCTCTAGGTCATAAAAGTGGAATCTGAAGGTGACCCTCAAAGAGAAATAAATAGTTCTTTCAACACGTGTGTGCCTCATGCATGCATGGAAACATAAGAGAAGCCACACTGGAGAAGACTTAGTCTATTCTAAACCAATGACTTGTTCTTCCTAATGGCCCACCAAATGCCTCTGGAAAGCTCATTAGGACATGAAGGGAATACCCCTGTTCTGTTTGCTGTTGCTGAAACTAGTGGTTGCATTGTGACTGGCAAGCACTGATAGAACAGTTTTCCTCTGTGAATCCACAGTTCAGAATCTTCAGAAGTGGTTGGACTACAACTGCCATCATCCCTAGCCATCTTAGTCAGTGGTCAAGGATGATGGGAAAATATCTAGGGGTTCAATAACACTGGCCTAATCCTGCTTTAAGATAATGGCCTTCACCACATCTTGTGGCAGTGGATTCCATAAATTAATTATGCACAATGTAAAGTTCTTTGCCTGTCTTATAAAGGTAAAGGACTACTGACAGTTAAGTCCAGTCGCGAACGACTCTGGGGTTGCGGCGCTCATCTTGCTTTACTGGCCAAGGGAGCCAGTGTACAGCTTCCAGGTCATGTGGCCGGCATGACTAAGCCGCTTCTGGTGAAACCAGAGCAGTGCACGGAAACACTGTTTACCTTCCTGCCGGAGCGGTACCTATTTATCTACTTGCACTTTGACGTGCTTTTGAACTGCTAGGTTGGCAGGAGCTGGGACTGAGCAACGGGAGTTCACCCCGTCGCGGGGGTTCGAACCGCCGACCTTCCGATCGGCAAGCCCTAGGCTCTGTGGTTTAGACCACAGCATAACCCCCAAACCTTTTGCCTGTCTTATATCTCTTGCCAATTTATTTCATTGTATGATCCCAAGTTACTGGGAATTATATGGGGGACCTTCTATTGATCTCCACAACATGCTTAGTATTGTCACCCTCTATCACTTCTCCCCTTTGTCATACAAAAAGAAAACCACCCCTCCAAACATTCTAGAACCATTTCCCATGGTGATTTTGGCTTGACAATAGACCTATGCTGGTTTCCAAGACCTCCAGCAGATGAGGCTTATATCTCACTACCTCCCGTTTGGCTGAAAGTACCTGTCTCCATGAGAAACATTATAAGGCTGACCTTCTCCAGCCTATTTACATCATAAGAGGTTCTTTTGTTGCTAACCCCACGGATGTCAAGAGCGTCACTCTTGTGCATAACAGCTTCTGTTACTTGGTAACATTTCCAAATATCATAGGGGAGAGTCAAAATGACATAAGACTGAAATTCAACAGCATTTAAACAAACAAAAAAAGCTACATAAGGGAATTCAAAATACGGAACAGGCTGTTGTATTGCACTTGTCATCAAACCACCCACTTCCTTTTCATAACCACTCTACACACCTGTGCATATAGAAATAACTGTGAGAAAGGGCATCTTTCTTTTCTTCAGGCGTTGTTGCACTCAACATTTCATTTTATTTGTAAAGGCTGTGCAGAAAACAGGTTCTTGATTTCTTTTTTTTAAAAAAGTGGCATGGGTATTGTACAAACATTCCCAGGAAGGAAGATGCTTATAATGTTCACATCATGGGGCTTTCAATGGCAGAAGCAACTGTGTGCATTTAATGCAGCAATTAGTAACTCACAAAGAAAATGAGAAAATAATATAATACAGTATACTCCTCTCGCAAACTGCTCTTCCACTTTTCTTTTCTGGAAAGATTACAAACTGAAACATGAATGGTTTTTTTTCACCCACTACTCCCACCTTGCTCTACCGAGCCGTTTCACATACTTAATGGTGGCATTTGACTTCCAACTGCCCAAGCCAGCATAGCCACAGATCAGGGAGGAGGGGAGCTGTGGTTCAGTATAATTGGGAGAGCACCACATTGGCTACCCCTGCAACCACTGGCGGAGCTTCATGCGCCTGCGGGGGTGGGGCACCCAGCACGGGTGGGCAGCCGCGATGGCACCCTAGGGATCACGCTGCCAGGGTTGGGGCGCTCTCCCCGCACTCCTCTTCCTCCGCCAGTGCCTGTAACATGTTGCCACTCACAGGCTCAGAGTTATTTGCATTCCTGTGTACAGGAAGTACATGCAGATCTATTGACATGCAATTGCTGCAAAGTGACACAGTTATATATAATTGAAGCCACCTTGACTGATGTCTGCAAGTTCACACTTACTTGGAGTAAATAGGGTAGGAATCAGAAATATGATTCCTCCCTCTGTGTGTATAGTCAGAAAGCTTCACAACTTGTCCTAACAACCAGACTCTGCAGTCATGGTATACGATCCCCACCATGATTGCCATTATTATTGTGAAGTTGGCAATAGAGACGCAGGGCTCATTGTCACAAGCTGAAACAGCACTCCCCGCCACTGAGTTGTGTTTGCATTTTCCTGTCTGCAGGCCTAGGGGAATGCAGGATATGTGGACATGCAAATTAAAATCACACTTAAGAGTGTTCTGACTATCACAGGGGACCCTGGGGAGACCCTGCCTCCCATGTATGCATGTAAATAAACTGCCCAACTCTCAATAAAAGCTCAAACAGGATTCATCTGAATTACAAGGCTACTTGAACAGAAACGGCAAAAAAATATTTATTTATTTTTAGAGTAGAAGTACAAGCACTCAAGGAGTAAGTGAACTGTTTCAGGTTCCGTTTTTGGACTACTTCTGTTGCTCTAATCAAACAGAATTATATAAAGAGCCTAGTAGACTGCAAAGTTCCCGGGATACATCAGAGAGCCTCCTAAAATAGAACAGTACTAACAAGATTAGATTGCCACTTCTCAGTAGTATTTGCTCTTCTAGACCCAGGGGAAACAAATCAGTTGATCTTAACAAGTAGATTTGTCTATCTCTACATAAAATTAATATATGTCATCCCCTCAGAGTTTGCTTCACCTTCTCTAGAGCCCTCGAAGTGAGGCTCTTGCAGCTAAATTTGGTGAGGAACTATTAGAACTACACTGAGGAGACTTGTTCTGAGGTAGTGAACCAGGTTAAGGAATCTTGGCACTTCTTTCAACTGCATCCTTTGTAAGAAAAGGCATTATGGAATCTTCCTTCCAAATCACTTCCTCGTTGTGATCTCAGTTAATAGAGCCATGTCACTTCTCTCATGAGCAACACACTGAAGCACATCAGTTCCTTGCAACATCATTTGGACTAAGGCCTAGTGTAATCGGGAATCAGAATTTAAAGAGTTTGATTGATTACATTACATGGATTAACACTACAATGGATTGGCAAATACATAAGGAATATTTAAAGGTGAATTTATATTGCCAACGTGAAATTTAGCTAATGGCTGTTAGCCACTGCCAAACCCATCTTCCTTGAATATGTTTAATTTAATAAATTTCTGCAGGCCAATGCACATAATTAACCTGCAACTGTTCTTTGAGCACCCTTTGTACAATCACACATGGATAGTACACATCTGCCAACTGGAGTTTTCAGGTTATGCATGTTTGCAAGTTCTTTATTGTCTATTTATAGATTTTTAAAATTGCAGTCACATTTTAATCGTATGTTCCCCACTATAATAAAGTGTCATTTGCTACTGAACAATAGCTTATGTTAGAAGCATCTTCTTCAAGGAACTGAGGGGTTAAGACTGGTAAGGCAAAGGTAAAGGGACCCCTGGCCATTAGGTCCAGTCGTGGCCGACTCTGGGGTTGCGGCGCTCATCTTGCTTTATTGGCCAAGGGAGCCAGAGCAGCGCACGGAAACGCCGTTTACCTTCCCGCCAAAGCAGTAGCCATTTATCTACTTGCACTTTGATGTGCTTTTGAACTGCTAGGTTGGTAGGAGCAGGGACCAAGCAACGGGAGCTCACCCCATCACGGGTATTCAAACCGCCAACCTTCTGATCGGCAAGTCCTAGGCTCTGTGGTTTAACCCACAGCGCCACCCGTGTCCCATTAAGACTGGTAGCCCTTCCCATTTTGTCAGTCCTAGAGACAACATGTTGCTCTCTAAGTGTTTGGGACTACAACTCCCATAAGCCCCAGGCAGCATGGCTAATAGTCAAGGATGGAGGAATTGTAGCTCCCAACATCTGAAGGATACCACAACGGCTATCCCTGTTCTAAGAAGAAATTTCTGGTTGCCCAAGCATAATAGTGCAGCTGCATAGAGTACATAAGGGGAACATATGCATCAGATGTGATCATAACAAGAGCTGTGCCAGAGGTCTATCTAATACAGTATTCAGTCTTCACAGTGGCAAACCAGATGCCTAATGAAAAAGGCCACAAGCAGGACATTGAGTAAACAGTACTCCCCCACTCGTATCTCCAGGAACTGATGCACAGAAGCATACTATAATTCAGACATCATGATTTACAGCTGCTCATAGTTGAATCCTCCATGAATTTGCCTTTTAAAACCATCCAAGTTGGCCATCACTACATCTTGTGGTAGCAGACTGAAGTTCAACTACGCAAAGTGTGAAGAAGTTCTTTTGTCTGCCCTGAATTTTTCAACGCTCAGCTTCATTGGGTGACCCCAAGTTCTAATATTATGAGAAAAGAAGGAAAACTTACTTTCCTCCACAGTATGCATGATGTCATACACGTCTATCATGTTGCTTCCCCTGTTTGCCTACAGTCCTTAGATGATTTCCATCTTTTGACCCTCTGCTTCTTGTATGTTCTTCTACACAAATCTTAAAATAATGGAAGAGCAGATGCAAGCCAATATTATGTCATGATACAGATGCGGAAAATTCGAACGCCCTTCTTTGAGGGCTACTTTGTAAAAACAGAACAGAACACCCTTAAATCTTAAAAAATACTTGATGGTGGTCAAACAGGACAATTACTTGATCCAGTTTGCAGTGATGCTGTTATTTACATGATGTTCATTGGCCTTAGTCATGGTATTTCAAGAGCAGCAGACACTGGCCTTGAAATGAGTTATGTCTCTTGCTTGGAACAAGATCCTTGACCATTACATAAAACATCCTCCTTTTTTTGATGCACTTCAATGAGCTCAGTGTTCTTTGTTTCAATAATGCATAATCAATACCGCCCACTTTAAAAGTCAGAAATTCCAGAGAACGGCAGTTAAAATAAATTATTTTTGACTGGAAATGTTAATTTAAAGTCTTTAATCAAGGGAAACAGTTCTACACATGTAGAATCCATGGTCCTACAATGTAGAATCCTGCCATCCAGTCTTCTGAATCTAGTGCATCTTTTCTCTGGTGTTGAAACAATAGCTAAGGTGGCTATTAAGCACTTTGAACGCGGATAGTGCTGTGGAACTGTAATTTAGGTTCTTAAAGTGTTTTTGAGAGATTTGAAATGAACGAACATTTGGATCCGAAAACTATAATTGCTGCACCTATGATTTATATTAAAAAAGGGGTAAAGGTAAAGGGACCCCTGACCATTAGGTCCAGGCGTGACCGACTCTGGGGTTGCGGTGCTCATCTCGCTTTATTGGCTGAGGGAGCCAGCGTACAGCTTCCGGGTCATGTGGCCAGCATGACTAAGCCGCTTCTGGCAAACCAGAGCAGCGCACAGAAACGCCGTTTACCTTCCCGCCAGAGCGGTACCTATTTATCTACTTGCACTTTGACGTGCTTTCAAACTGCTAGGTTGGCAGGAGGAGGGACTGAGCAATGGGAGCTTACCCCATCGCGGGGATTTGAACCTCCGACCTTCTGATCGGCAAGTCGTAGGCTCTGTGGTTTAACCCACAGCGCCACCCGCGTCCCCTAAAAAAGGGGTAGGATACCGTTTTTCAGCTGTATGGCCACATTGCCTTATGGGCAAAACTCTAGGGGCTACAAGGCAGTGGTGGGTGGGGACATATGCAAAACAGTGGGTGGGCGCAGAAGCAAAACTGGGTGGAGCAACGGATGTGACTCTTATCTGTGCACAGTAGGCTACATTCTAGCCATGCAAAGGACAATGGTATCTAGCTACCCACAACTCCATCCTCCTTTAGGGCAGGCAGTAAGTGCTATTTCAGTTCAAGGACACAAAGCAGCCAGGAAAATCACTCAAGGTGGATGGATGCATTAGCTGGCACACTAAAGCCTAGAAGGTTCTAAAGTTCTATTTCCTTTTATAGTATTTCTCTCCCTCAAACACTTTATTTTGCCTTTACAGTTTGGAATTAGGCATTAACTAGGTACAATAAAATAGATTACCTACTGACTTAACCACATGAGGCAATTTACACATTCCTTTAAATCAGATGTCAGAAAACTCTCTGCAGAAGGCTGGAAGCTAAACTCTGGTCCACCTGACGCAGAACAAGTGAGAACAGACACACTTTCATTAACAAAGGTGTGACACACTTAAAATTGCTGTACAAATAGCACTTGTGGTATCCAGGCAGCAGAGGACAAAGGAAAATGCAGAAACAGTTTGATCTGCCTATGAAACTCACATACGTCTGCAGTTTTAGTCCAGGACTGGGGCTCGAATTCACTGGTGGCCTTAAGCAAGTCTATCTAGGTAACGAAAAATAAAAAATAAATGGGGAATGGGAAGGCAATCAAGTATGGCTCTCTGAAGATCTTGGAGAAAGGGGTAAGGTAAAAATGCTATACATTTGTGGTTCTCAAATTTGTCTTTTTTGTGGATCATTTGAACATTGCTTGGGGGTGGGACCACTCAAACTTCTTTTTTTTTAAAAAAAAAAATCTATAGCAACTAATTCAAAATTTTAATAACCTTAGCATTTGCTTTCTCACGTGGTGGATGTGCTGATTTGGGGAGCCAAGTTCTGATCATTCTTGCCAGGATAAATAAATAAATAAATAAAACAGAGGGCCAAGTACAGATATGCTTAACTATTCCACAGCCTTTCCGTGGATGACAGTTCAAGAACCTCTGTTGTAAATCAAAGTTCAGATGGAGCACAGTGCTGTGATGAGCAAAAACATCTCTCCCTTGGCCTTGACAACCGTAGGATTTATAAAGTGCATTTCAAGTGTTCACAGAATTTCATGTACCTCGTTCTATTATCATTACAACCACCATGTGAGGTGCGCCAGTATTATAATCCCAGGAAAGATACTGCAGGTCAGAAGCTGAGACTGAAAAATAGAGCCTGGAGGTCATAATATTTCCCTCATAATACTGTCCAAAGTTCTTTGCATCCTACCTGCAGGTTTTGTATTGTAAGAAGCGACTTTCTTCCAAAGGCTGCCAGAATAAACCTTGCGAGCCAAGGCAGATCCACACCATATATTTAAAGTACACCCAAGAAACATTTCAAAAGAAAGAATTCTGCAATTTCCCCCTCACAGTGGTACAATTTCCAACACCTTTAACAAACCACAGTTCCTGGGATTCTTTGGGGGAAGTTATGCGCTTTAATTGTGCGCCAGATGAGCTGTAAATATATAGTGTGGATCTGTCCAGAGTGTGGTGTGGTGGTTACCTGCTAGACTAGTACCAGAGAAACCCAGGATCAAATTTTGCCACAAAGCTTCAATCAGACCCTGCCACTTAGCCCTTGGAGTGGGAAGTTGGTGCACTCCAGGGACTACAATTCCCACCTTTTCTGACCACTGGCCATGGTAGCTGGAGCTGATAGGAGTTGGAGTCCAACGTCTCAGGAAGAACAGAGATTTCCCATCCTTGATTTAGACTTCTCTCACAGGGTAGTAATAATGATAAAGTACCCCCTGTAAAAAAATGTGATAATAATCAAAGACAGTTCCACCACTCAACAATGTTTCAAGTTGGGCTGTTAACCATTAATTCATCTATCTTGGGCTGAATAAAACCCTCTCTGTTCTTTAGCAACCATTTAAATATACCAAAAAGCCCGCAGGGCATTCTACACCTAAAATACTCCCATTCTTTTATGATGTCTTTGAATGCCGGACACAAACGTTTTACTGAACCGCAGAGAACACACAATGCCAAGGGCATTGTGAGAGCACTCACCTGTTTGAATGGCGCCTTTCTCGTTGCTGCTGGAGATCTGCGCAGGGCAGGCAAGCCTGTTCCGTCAGTGAAAGCCCAAGGGAACAGATCCCACACAACATTCCATCCCCTGGTTTCATACCTTGCCATTTTACTGGCAAGTTTGGTCCAGCAGGAATAATTACCGGGTTAACAGGCACCATAATGAAACCCAGCCGAACAACCTGCTTTAGATCAGTAGTCTTGGAAGTAGACTTTGGGTTGGTCCAATCCTCCATCTCTTAACTTTCTTCTGTTCCCACCCCCTCCGTTCCCCACTTTCCTGTTTCCCATCTTTTTTTCTCATTGCCTTTGAAAACAAACCAAGAGATAACTCAGAAATTATGTCACAGCAGAGCACCTCATCTCAGTTTCTTGACCAAGATACAGTAAGGATCTTGACCTTGCTTGGAAAATAAACAACTAAAACATTGTACAGGATCTGAGTGAATTTGATGAATGAGAATGGGTTCAATCCTAACCATACCTACTAGAGAGTAAGTCCCATTGTACTGCATGATGTGTAAGGACATAAGCTGCAAATCACAAATAGATGCCCCTTACATGTGAAATGCAAGTAAAAATAATGTGGAATCAAAAGGTGTTCTGTAGGAACACATATTTAATCAAAGGAAAATAGTGAGATGGAATATCCAAGGAAATAAAAAAAAGCAAAAATATCTCCTGCTATTCCATTAACTGACTGCTTTTGCTCAGTTAATGGAATATTTTAGTTAAATATGTGAAGGTAGAAAAAGATTTAAAATTCAGCCTCATCTTAATTTTGTAGAGAGTTTTTTATGGAAAAATCTCAGCTCTAATAACGTTGTATTGATTGTGCTGTATAAAACATATTCAGCATCTGTACTTAAAACGGAAAAACAGGATTTCAAGAGAACAATATATTCATCTCACATTAAAATATAGATGATTGCAAGATATTTAAATATTCCCCTTTTAACCTCTGAGCAAGACTGTTGTTCTGCTTGCTTCATTTTCCTTTCAATCTTCTGGTGCTTGGGAGAATATTTTCTAATATCATTGTTGCAAAGCTTGTAATCATATGCATAAAAGCAAAGTCAGGCACTTCCCAGTTAAATATTATAATACTAAATTAACTTGGTGAGCAGCAGGACAGTCTTAACTTTCAGGAGGTTTAAATACAGTTGTCAAGATTTTAGGCCTAATTATATGGCTGTATCTGACATCAGGTTTTGGCAAAAGATACACAAATTCTTCTGCAAATTCATGGTGCATTAAAAATCCAGCATTTTTCTTCTGATGGCATATTTTATATCTGCAATACAGCTCTGTTGGAAAGTACCAAGCTCCACAATTTAATCAAGATTAAAAACCAACAACAAAAAAAGAGCTTACTATTTTCTAAAAATGACTAAGGAGATAAAATAAAATAAGGTAACCAAACAAAGAACTGGGGCAGAGTTTAACAAAAGGCTTCCATACGAAGTTTTAGAAACAGACTATCCGTAACAAGTAGTATGGTGGATGGAAGGAATGAACTGATAATGTCAAACCCATCTCACAGATCTTTGAGAAAGAGGAATTAACGTTGCTGCACCAGACTATCATTAGAATAAACAACTTCCTGTATGAACCAGGTGGCCAAATTGCTATGATTTGGTGTGGGGCAATTGTAAGGGAGAAAACCCTGTCTTCTTTGAGCTGCACACTTCTTAAAGGTGGAATTCCCTCACACTCTTGCTCATCCTACTTTTAACTTCTCCGTCCTTCAGTTTATTTATTTCTTGAATCTGGGGGACAACTAGGCAGGAACTAGACACATAGCTTTCAGCAAAGACAGATTTGATGTTACACCATTCAGGCATCTTTTTAAAGTTCAATTTTGGCTTATGTATACAATCAAATACATGGAATAATTTACAGGAAAACTATTATGAAAGAAATCCACAAATGTTCTCTGGTGAGATTTTTTCCACATGTTTTTACTGTTTGCATGTAAATAGCTTTTTAATGTCCTATGAGTTGTGTGTATGTGGTGAGTGACTTAGGAAGACAGGCTTCTAAATGGGATCTTTGATCTCAAGCATTTATTTTATCTCTGTAACAAATAAAACTAAACGGAGTCGGTGGCTGAACCAAGTCCTCTTTTTCATCTGTACTGCAGCTGCTGCCTACATCTAGGATGATATCTGAGCCTCTCTCTCTTAGCTACCGCCCCCATCTCCAGATGCTGTAATAAGCTGTGAATACCAGGCCTTTTAGCTCTTCTTGAAATTAAATCTTCACATGACGGAAACCTTCACAGCCATTTTCTTTTGTGCTATGCGTAATCTTTCTTTTCTGTAAAACTAAGCCCACCATGGAAGTGGCCATCATAAGTACTGGGAATAGAAAACCTAGCCGTCCATCTGCTTCAGTGTATTATTTAGAAGGGCAAACAGTATCTTAAAGGTAAAGGTACCCCTGCCCGTACGGGCCAGTCTTGCCAGACTCTAGGGTTGTGCGCCCATCTCACTCTATAGGCCGGGGGCCAGCGCTGTCCGCAGACACTTCCGGGTCACGTGGCCAGCGTGACAAGCTGCATCTGGCGAGCCAGCGCAGCACACGGAACGCCATTTACCTTCCCGCTGGTAAGCGGTCCCCATTTATCTACTTGCACCCGGAGGTGCTTTCGAACTGCTAGGTTGGCAGGCGCTGGGACCGAACGACGGGAGCGCACCCCGCCGCGGGGATTTGAACCACCGACCATGCAATCGGCAAGTCCTAGGCGCTGAGGTTTTACCCACAGCGCCACCCGCGTCCCTAAACAGTATCTTACTATGAGAGAATTCCTTAAATTAACAGTGCAAATATGGATTACACTATAGGACACTTCATTATGTTCAGAAGTAATGGGAGACATTGAAACTGGATGGGAAACTGTGGTTTCCTGCTACATGAGCAAGCTGCAACGAGCCTCAGATTCTCTCACTCTCTACTCCTCTTTTGTCTTCAAGAGATTGGAGACAACCATATTTCATTATTATATTACATTTCTAACCCATCACTCCTCCTCCATGTTGTATCCTCATGCTGGGTAGTGATGGGCCCAAGTGCACTTCATGGATGAGTGGGGATTTGAACCCTAGTCTCTGAGGTCCTGGTCCAACACCCTACACCCTACTGACAACACCATGCCCTCCCAATGTGGGATTCCCTATAAAGCCCCGGACATTGGTCAAGAATTATGGGAGTTGTAGTCCAACAACTGGAGGGTCACAATCCCAATTTTTGGTTTAAACAAACCACAGTTATTTGCACATTACAGGGAGCTATGGCTTCTTTGAAGTGGCAGTGCTTAATCTTCTCTGACGCACAAAAGAGAAGGAAGCACAGAATCCCAAGGTTTGTTCTCAGAATGGGAACTAGTTTCTTGTTATGGCTGAACCATCCCAATAAGTCACAGCATTCATTTGCTAGATACATCTACAACAAAGTGTTATGGAATTTTATTTGTTTTTAGTAATAATGAGAAGGTTAACTTGTAAGGGGAATGTTGCAGCCCGAGGCTGCACATCTAAGCATAAATACTTGGAAGTGAGTTACAACTGAAATGTATTGTTCTTAATTCATTCAAGTCATAATAAGCCTGGAATGCAGGGCTGTCAAATACTGTTTTATCTCTAGAGCAGGGAAGCCGGAAAGTCTCCAAATCTACCCAAGGAGATGACCCAATGGCTTGGTCAAAAAGCCTGCAGTATGTTTTGAACAGCTTGCTTTTTGGTTTTCAGAGACTCATTAATTATTTATTTAGTTTTATGGAACAGCAGCACAATCCTATGAGAAGCATTCTTGGGAAATAAGCAGCTAAAACGGGTGGCACAACTCCTGGCCTAGCAGCAAGAAGTGAGTTGTCACCGTATGACTATGATAGTTTGGTGGTCAGGGACTTTTTAGTACCAAATGGACATGGCAAGACCACTAGAAGTAGTTTTAAATCCAAATGACCTCACCCCATAGGCTCACCAAGTTTCAAAGGCATGAGCAGCCAGAAAACAAACCAAGCTTTGGAGAAACAAGCCATGGTGTGTATTTTTGTGGGGACAACTTCTGATTCACTCATGGTTTGCTACGTATGAACTGGTCAGAAACTAGGATTTTCCCATTCGTCTGGGAGTTTCCTGTAGTCATCTGGAAACATATAACAGCTCTCTTACAAGTCTGCTTCCAGGCACTTCAGTCAGTACTGGCTCAACACAGAAATTGCTCTTATTCTCCTGGGCACCTTCAAGTGGTTTCCATTACAATTCCAAGATACCCAGTTAACACTGTTTACAGAATGGAGACAAAGCACTGCAGCACTTATTCAAACACAATTCTGTTGCTATATACTCTATCATGCTAACCTAGGATAGCGTATCTGCATCGGAATGTGTCTTGGCATGGCTCAATTACAGTTGTGGGTAATAACTGCCACCACCATAGCAGCCACATTTGCACTCAACTGCTCTAGAATGCAAAACTGAGTGGAATTAAAGAGTGTTAATGGTGGAACCTAGAGAGGCCAACTCACTCAACTAACACTCTGTGACAGGGATGGGAAACCCTTTTCAGCCAGAGGGTGGCATTTCCTCAAGGACAACCTTCCAGAGGCCAGTAGTGGCCAGTAGTGGCTGTGACCACAAGCAAAAGGAGGTGTAGCCAGAAGGCAGGTGCAGCAACAGATGTGAGATACATTTTAGCTGTGCAAAGACCAGAGGTTTCTACGCACCCACAGCTCTCAGTCTAAGTAAGAAAGAGGTATTATCACTGTTCAGGTGCCAGGCAACAGCACTCAAGGAGGACACAAAGCAAGTCCAAAGAGGGCATGGCTTGAGGAGGGTCCCATGGACCAGACAGAGAAGTCTGGAAGTCTGGATTTGGCTTCCAGGCTTGAGGTTCCCCACCCTTGTTCTATGACATTAGGCCATCAGAGCGGCAGTGACATTGGTATAACTAATCTTTTATGCTTGTGCGTGTTTATGCATGTTACCAAACCAATTCTACTCTCAGGGCAGCCAGTTTGTTTGCTGTCATAGCTATAGGCTCCGTTTCTGTAGGATGAAGTGTAATTCCACCCAGCCTCACTGGTTGCAAGAGCTGGGTATTGGGTTACAACCATATTGCGTTGGAAACAAACAGTAACAGAGGTGAGATAATCCAAAAGATCCCCCTCCACTAAAGAAAAGGTTATTATGCCATCACATACACTTTTTAAAAAACTTTTTACAGACTTTACTTTTATAGAATGTTTTAGATTTAAACAGAAAATGGGTCAAAACAACTGCATGCATATAAAATCATTCCAGAGAACAAACAATGGCTCTGCTTTGCACATGACCTTCGGGAGAGCCATAGTTCAGTGGACGTTTAGTGCCAGAAGCTCCCAGTTCCCGGAATCTCTTGATCCAGGATCTCAGGAAGTTGGGCTTCCAAGCTCTTGGAATACATGACCTTGCTACAATCTGTATTGTGTCTACCCACTTCTGAAGTTTAGTGATTATTTTGAAAAGTTCCACCTTGAACCGAAAAGTCAGATACACCTGATGAAAGAGTTGAACCATCTTTTAATTCACAATAAAAGCACTGCATGGAAGAGTACAAAGAATTTGAACACACATGTGTTTTTCACAGGAATTTTCAGATCTCAGGTGAAACGAAACTCTCTCCAACTGTGTCAAGATCACAATATATTCTCCACCTTGAATATTGGGTCCTAAGAACAAAGATGTGTTGAGCACCCCCATAATTTTTAATCAAGTGCAGGCCTGTCAAGGAGTTTACCAGCTCTTCCAAGATGTAGAGCCTTTTGATGACTCATTTATAGCCTGGCGAATATAATTATTTCCATTTTTGCCAACTTGTGATTGAACATTTCTCTCCCTTGCCATCCCATACTTCCTCCCCTAAACCCTTCTACTCACAGTGACAGATCCCTAGGGACAAATCTAGTTTTAGCCCTCAGATGCATGCAGATAGAGGAACACATAAAAGAATGATCAGACATGAGATACTGCCAAAGAATGTTTTCTGAGATACACATTTTACCTTCATGGATGTTTTCTGCTCTTTATTATGGTTCTTCGAAGCTTTCTTTCCAGTTATTCATAGAGTATAGCTGAATTATATGGTCCCTTTACCTTTGCTGTAGTCACTAATTTACAAAAGGTGACAGGCAGACCACATAAACACACAATACACTAAGAAAGCTCCTAAGCTCAACCGAAATCAGTAGAAGCTACACAAGAGAATGATGTAGCTTGAAACTGCATGCTCCATGTTCCATTTCTCATGTAAACATTCAGACTGATTTCCATCTCCTTCACTTATAAGGTTCCATTGGCTTCTGTGTTGCCAACAGACTGACCATCAAACACTCTGTAGTCTATCAAATAGATGTATCCTTATTTGCACATAGTTAATATGTGGTAAACCATAGTTAATATGCCTATCATGCCTGCTTTGTTCCTCTCTGTTAACATGCAGAAAACGCAAACTGAGATCCTTGGTTTAGTGCTGTGCCCAAATCAGGCACAATGGTTTGTTTTGGTGAAACAAACCATTATCACTAAGCTATGAACAATCCTTTCTGCAGATTGTGGTCTGTATGGAAAATCATCACCGACCATTTCATAGGTTTATCTTGAGCTATAGCTTATTTCTTGTGTTAAGATTATGTTTTAAAATCCTTTCCAAAAATCTATAAGAAGATTTATTTTCAAGGGAAATAAAGTGATTTGTAATGTTTATGTCACAGCAAGGGCATCACCTATTGCCAAAATAAAATAAGAGACAGTCGTACCTTGGTTTTCGAACAGAATACGTTCCAGAAGTCTGTTCGACTTCCTAAATGTGAATCAATAGCAGAAGCCACATCGAATGCTCAGCTTCCAAAAAAAGTTCAAAAACCAGAACACTCACTTTCGGTTTTGATCATTTGGGAGCCGAAACGTATGTGTACCAAGGCGTTTGACAACCAAGGTATGACTGTACTCACCATAGTGTCATTTAGCTGAGATTTACCAATCTCACAGGCTCCTCTAAACAAATGTAAATGTAGAAATAATTTACATTGCAGAGGAATTGTCAGTTGCAGAATAACTGCCCCAAAGCCCCTCCCACTTGTCACTCTGCTACAGAACACCTCCAATATGTCACAACACTCCAGTACCCAATTGTTAATAATTGGAACTCATTAGCCCAATAAAGATCTGCTGCAGGGACAGTTTAATAGTATAGATTTATTTCATTTTATTAATACCTGCCCCAACAAAGAAATACACTCCAGTGTAGCTCACAACAAGCAACACAATAAAAAAAGACAATCAAAATATTAACACAAATACCTTCATTGTAACACTTTTGTGTGTTTTATTGGAGCCCCAATAAAAATATATACTGTGAAACTTACTTTGATGTAAATTATTACAGGAATCATAAAATAATCATACAATAAAAAAGAAATGCTAAATATAAAAGTATGTCCTGCTGCCTGCCTTTTATTTAATGCAAAGCATTTTGAAATGTTAGCTTATGTTTTGTACTGTACGTTACATCTAATTTTAAGTATATTTTAGATTATACTGCAAAGTGGTTTTTAACAGAGTAAAACAGGACAACAGTAGTGGCAATATTGCTTTTGGACTAGTCAAAATATAATGGCTAATGTAAAATAAAGAACAAAAACGAACAGTACAACATACAACCTAGATGATCAGGGATTGAGATCCCCTTGCCATCAAATTTGCAAGAGACATAAATTCTAACAGCCTCATTTAAACTGTTTATTCCTTCCTCTAGAAATAATTAATCATATCCTAGAATATGATCACAATCTAGTTCTTCTGCTGATATGCATGCAACATCATACTGAATTTAGTGCAAATTAGATTTTCTAAGCTATCACTCAAGTTAATTAATAGAAAGTCATCTCTCATTTACCATTAAATAAATCTCTAATTCATTAAAAACAATGTCTGGTCCCTTCTGTGACATCTGATTAAACACGGCTACAGAACTGAACATGCAAGGACACTATTTTCCAGTTTCAAAAGGAATATCACATTTAATTAGCTTTTATTGCACACATACAAATATACGGCACACCTAGATCTGTCAAACTTTATAACATAGTTTTCTCAAGAAAAAAACACATAGATACTAAGGAAACATTTAACATTTGTTAGTGTAACACAAAAGCAAAGCAGTGGATCCAGAATAAGTTCCCCTAACATCAATGGATCCTAAGGCATGACTAGCATCCCACTGATTTTGATGGGAATTAAGTGTATCTAATGTAATCTAGAAGATGCATCCCACAGAGGAACTTTCCCCAGCCTGATAACCTCCAGACAGCATGGCTGAAAGTCAGGGCTGATAGGAATCATAGTCAAAACCACCTGGGTGGTACTAGGTTGGGGAAGGCAGTCACAGAATATTAATTTTAAAAATGTGTATCATGTTTTTAAATAACCATGTTGCACATTCCTTTTGAAATACTTGCTTTTGGCACAGAACAAATGTATCCTCTTCCACTCAATCCCTGGTAAAAAGAAAATAAATGAACCTTGCACACAATAATTATTCATATACACTACAATAGTGAGCACAGGGAAGTTCAGCTAAACTTTAGTAGGAATAAGACCTGTGAATTGAATATGTGGGTCAGAGGATACCTCATATAGTTAAACATGTAACTATTTGATCTTTTCCAATACTCCAACCCATCAATTTTACATTTGACCCATATAAATTATAGAATCAGTGGTAAACTTTTGTGTGTATGTGTGTGCATAAACACATACCCAGATTTCACTCTCTAGTGGGTACAGAGGTTTGCAATGGAAAAGCTGATCAAGATATAAACCAGAAACATATGTGCTGATGAAAACAAACAGCAAATGAAAAACTACTGAGTCCCAAGGAAATATAGTATGAAAACCCCCAAAACTACACCAGCAGCCCATTCTGAGCTGTGGATGCAGACAATTCTGTATTTCATAAAAGGGGTAAAATAGAATCTGGTACTGTTCAACGTTTCTACAAAGTTGTGCCTAATGTTAGAGAACTTAAAGGCTGTTCTCCCAAAATGAGCCAGTTTATTCACTATCATGTACTTCTTACCCGTTTATTAAATCAAAGTGCTCTTGTAATATGCAATGTCTTCCTTTGAAAAGGCAAGCCCTGAACTAATGTCAACACCTAGATAGCTTATCGGGAATTAAAAGGAACTCTGCTCAAGGAGTTCAAGCTGAAGATTATAACGGAATTGCCAGGTTTGGCACAGGTACTTTCAAACTCTGTAAGGGACATCACAGTGGATGGAAAATGTCAATGCTTAACCAGACAATGACTCAGATTGTGTCACAAAGTAGTTGAGCTACGTAGCACACAACGCCTCGGTATTTTACATCAAGTGATCAAGGTACATTTGATTCAACAACTACGATTCGCACAGCACAGAATTTTCAAGCGTAAAATCGTACCAAAATCTTGTTAGGTTGTCATTGACATCATAGGAGAGCAACGGTCTGGGAAAGTCATTGCATGCGTCTTGCGCTGCCAGGACATGTGGTGCAAGCGTGAAAGGGACATCACTGAGAAGTTCCAGCATAGAAGGTTGGCTTTCCACGTTCTGATTTTTCTCTGTCCCCATCTCAGGCAACTTTGGTTGATTCTCTGAATTTGTCTAAGGAAATAAAAGAGAGAGAAAGAGAGAAAATGGATATTATGAATGTTGCACTTGTTCACAGTGGCCTTCTTGCGCGGCGTCGTTGTGAACTGGCTTGAATAAAATTGAAACAGTCAATTCATGCCATGATGTGGCCCCAAGTGAAGCCGAAGCAGTAATCGCAGGTGACAAACGAAGTGCCTCCTGTGAATTTTGTGCTCTGGGAAGACAGGGAACATTTGTGTGCGAGGATGGTAACACAGTGTCGACTTCGGCATTGCTGTTAAATGAACATCTCCCTTTAAAAACGCAGCTGCACAAAGCCATTACTTTAACCAGATAGTGATCTAAAGAGACAAGCGTTATTCTAGAGGTTCCAGTATTCATTTACATGACTCAATCCTGTATCAGCAACTCTTAAATCAGATTACAGGGGCCTTTCCACACAAGCAGCTTACTAGACTATAAATGTGTGTGTTTGTTTCTCTTTAGTGTACGTTGCCTACACGCAAGATTGTCCTCCGGTCACATGGAATACTGCGTTTCTCAAGAGCAAAAAACAATAACATTTTGCAGCTGGATAATCTGATGCTTTCCCCAGACAGTGCATTTATTGCTATTGTGATTAATAAGCAGGGGGAAAGTGGCCTGAAGGAGGAAAGGTCACAAGGCCTCTGTTGTTAGTAGTTTTCCCTGAACAATAAGAGCAACTGTGCATGCTGGATCAGAGCACCGGTCTACTTTCCCCTGTAAGAGAAAACATGCTGTCAGGCATGATGTCCTTGTTTAACGGCATAAGAGAGAATTAAAATCCCTAGAGTCTTGTTTTGTTTGCTAAAACTACACCCCAGGGAACACCTGCTTGCAGCTTAATTGTTGCACAAATGTAGGACTTCAAATAATGACCCATATTAATATAGCATGTGAGGGAAAATATGTTTAAAGTTAACTGCACTCATTTGAAAAAAAGCTGGAGAAAGGAAGGTAACTTCATATGTTGTCCTGTCCCATTCATTCCTCTTCCTTACAAGTGGAATGAAATGGATTTGGAAGAAATGCCATGCTGACAACAATAGAAGTTATTCTTTTATACAGCAGCGATGTAAGCAGTAATGAATGATTTACAAAAATGCTGTTCTGAATCTTTAGCAGACAAAAGAGAGGTTAAGCTCTTGTTTTCAAATGGCTAAACACCCTAATTATGACAATTTGCAATGTATTGTTTCATTCCATCTCGCTTTTACAGGCACCCTGCTTCTCCTCTTCTGGTGTTGGGTTCCACACCTAGTTCATTTGACTAAACAAGGATTAACATTTCAGTCTTGTGGACAATGTATGCAAGAACCACAGCTTATATCTCTGAAAGCCATGGCATTTGAGAAACACAACTCTTTTATAAAAGCAGGAAATGAACTTACCAGAAAATTCTATGGTTACCAAGTTAAGGCACTGTGCTCCTACATCTCAGACAGAAGAAAATGCAAGCTAAACTTAAGTAGGGGAAAACATCTGCTTCTATGTGCATCTTCTCAATCCATTAGGTTTTCTGAGGGGCCTTGTTTGGTAGACCACCACTATCAGGCTGGCCATGTCTGTGAAAAGGGTAGCAGGGCCGAATCTTTTCCCCTTAATCACCCAGTAGCATCATGAAAGCAGCAAAGACTGTGTTTCATAAATGCTATGGAGCAGTATTTAAATGTATCAATTTATAACCATTTTAATGTCATTTTACTGTGCTTAGTTGTATTTTGTAGTGAATGAGGCCCATCCTAGGACCATCCACTATGGAGAGACATAAATAAACACTCTACCCTACACATATGCAATCTAGCCTGAATATGATGTAAAATGCATTAACTATAAGATTCAGAAGCCTGAAATTGCCATGACCTAGAATTGTATATACACCTCCACTACCAATTCTGCATTGTAAGGCACTCATTTTTTCCATATCTCAATTTCCTTCTGTTTTGCTTTCAAATTTGGTCCTTTTCTGACATCTTTTTAAATCATCCTATTAAAGGAAAAGTGCTTCTCTCCTTTTTAGTAACAAATCCCTCTTCATTCTCTCAACTGCATTGCTGCAATACGAGGAAATGGTAAGGCAACAGCAACAACCCAGTTGCGTGAACTTCTTTTCCTCCTTGCAAGAGTTTGCTTTATAAAACCAGCAAGAAGCAAAGCTCATTGGAAAGTAAGAGAGGGGGGAGGGTCTCAAAACCCATTGACTTGCTTCCTTGGTTTTCAAACATCAGATGGCTCTAATTAACTGTTTCCGCTTCAGTCTGTGCAAACCTTGCACATTCTAGGAAGAAGCATATTGCTTTTCCCCATCTCTTAATAAGCACATGAGCTGTCATGTGCAATCAAAAGCACATCACCAAATATATCTTCTTCCCATATTATGCTATGTTTTCCCTATGAGAGTAACCTGCAGAAACCATGCCATGAAATAAAACCGTAAAGCAGAAAAATGGCTCTTAAGAGATGGGCAATAAAAATTTCAGAAGGAGTTCTGTCGTTGAAAATTTAACAGCTTCAAATGATAAATAAACAACAAACAAACAAATAATAAAAGAGATATGGAGACTTTGTGAAGTTAATGCTACTTCTATTTGGTCTTTTAGTTTATCTCTCTTCAGATTACATCATTCTATTTAAATTTGAACAGTTATGAATGCTCAATCAAATATATTCTAAAAGAAATATTGTGTAGGAAGTTCCATATAAATAAAGCATTTTAGGTATACAATTCCATTTAAAAAAAGCTGTGTTAACTGCCCCAACGAGATTTAAAACCATGGGTTGTATCCAATCACGCTCCTCCAAAGATAGAAGGCTCTTTGAACTAGCAGATTTTTCTGTGAATAGAAAGGGGGGTGATTTCCACAAGTTCTCCTTCTTTCCTGAAGCCCACACCACCCCAGCTGTCAGGAGCAGACTGTGGGGTGGTGGAAGCAAGAGGGGACCTACAGAAGGAAGAGGGGAACAAGCAAAAATCATTTCCCCTCTTTCCCCTCAGGGAAGTCTCTGCCAGATCAGGGAGCCTTCTGTGAATAAAGGGACACAACTGGATGCATGTATCATTTAGAAACTACTACCTAGCACACTGTTTCATGTATTTAACTCTCAAAGAAGTTAACAAGTCTGAAAAAGTTATGTGGATAACCTTAGGGGACTTCATGCTGGCATTGGGATGGGCCAAAGGCAAAAATGAGTGGAGCAATTCATGTCATTACACACACACACCTCCCTGTGCCATCCAGGTAAGAAAAAAGCATTATGACAGCTCAAGCACACATGCCAGCCAGGCAAAACCATTCAAAGAGGGTTGCCGAGCAGGAAAAGTTTGGGAGTGGCCTAGGAAAAGTCCCAAGGGTCTGATATGAGTGTCCTGGAAGCCACATTTTGCTCCCAGCCTGAGGTTCCCCATCCCCATCCTAGAGATATCCAGGAAGCTTGGACCTTTCTGGAGAGTTCTGCACCCATTGCAGCTGTCTGAAAGCCACTGCTATCTTTCTAGAAAAAGAGGTTCCAGAACTCACCATGGACGCCTCCCTTGTTCTCTTATAATGGCAATGGCGCCCACCTGGGAGGTGCTGGAACTCAGTTCCGGTGAGTTCCAGTTGAAAAAAGAAGCCCTGCTGCAAACCCTACTTCTCCAAATACGTCATAAAGATCCAGGTAAACTGCAATCTACAATGAACTCTACCAATGTTTAAAGAAGAAACAAGAACAACAAAGCACTTAAGCAGGCTTCCAAATCCTGGCCAATTAAGTTTGCCACGGGGGTACTGAATTACACACATTAAAAAAAAAACAATGGACAAAATGTGTTATAACTGGATAGTTTAAAACCAGATTTCTTTTTAAACAAAGTGTGGCACCTACACATCAGTACTAGGCTGACTAAAAAGGTATTGTTTTGTATATAAGATCTTATCAAGTTAGGTTAACCTTTACTTCTCAACCATAGCAATTAACTAAGCTTTTCCATGCCTAGCTTCGGACAAACAACATTGGTGACAAGAGCAATTGGTGACAAGAGCAATCCCAAGATGTTATGCCAACTCTAACAGTACTAAGTATGGAAGCATGGGACAGCACCTTATCAATCCTGTTAACTTGCCAAGCTGGTTTCAACACGCATATCACAACAAAACAGTGCTGCGCAAAGTGAAGGTTATAAAAATGGCGTAAGCTTCCATGCTTGTCTCTTTCCAGCACATACAGTAATTTACAGCAGTGTGTTTGGAGGATTTGTTATTCTACCTTAGACATGCTGATTCTGCATAACATTCACCTTTACCCAGCTTGTCCCACTGCGAAGTGTGGGGCATTCAAAACATATTCTTCAACAGTTGGCTACACAAAATGCTGTCAGGTATACCATCATCACAATTTCCAAGTAAAGTGGACTGTCAATTCAAATAATTTCGAAGAGCGTCTTTAACATTTTACATTAGAAATTCAGGGACCATATATAGGCTGCAATGACAGCTGATGGTAAACATTTATTTACAAAAACAGGTGCTTTTCTTGTTCAGCAATGTTCACCCATTATCTAAATGCTGTATGTTCACAATTCAAAGAGATGTTCACAATTCAAAGAGATGTTCACAATTCAAAGAGATGAGTAATAGTACAATATCCTACAATGGAAAGCTTGAGCTTGCAGACAGAACTTCAGTGGCAAATGTTAATAACACAGGACACATCAGCCAAGACTCCCATTATTTCTGAGTTTTAACAAATTATACAGTGGTGCCCCGCAAGACGAATGCCTCGCAAGACGAAAAACCCGCTAGACGAAAGGGTTTTCCGTTTCTGAGGCGCTTCGCAAGACGAAT
The DNA here is from genome assembly GCF_951804945.1 of Podarcis cretensis. Lineage (NCBI taxonomy): Eukaryota > Metazoa > Chordata > Lepidosauria > Squamata > Lacertidae > Podarcis > Podarcis cretensis. Next base: position 30,065,451 of record NC_137181.1, on the reverse strand, counting down.
TTCCCTATGGGCTTGCTTCGCAAGACGAAAACGTCTTGCGAGTCTTGCGATTTTTTTTTTGCCCCCCCCCTTTTCTAAGCCACTAAGCCGCTAATAGCCGCTTAGCCGCTAATAGCGCTAATCCGCTAAGAGGGTTGCTTCGCAAGACGAAAAAACCGCTAGACGAAGAGACTCGCGGAACGGATTCTTTTCGTCTTGCGAGGCACCACTGTATTTGGAAAGGGCAGTCAGCAGAACAAAGCAGCTACAGCAGAGGGTTTAGATAATGGGTGGGCAAACTAAGGCCCAGGGGCCGGATCTGGCCCAATCGCCTTCTAAATCCGGCCCACGGATGGTCTGGGAATCAGCGTTTTTACATGAGGAGAATGTGTACTTTTATTTAAAATGCATCTCTGGGTTATTTGTGGGGCATAGGAATTCGTTCATTCCCCCCCCCAAAAAAAAATATAGTCCAGCCCCCCACAAGGTCTGAGGAACAGTGGAGCAGCCCCCTGCTGAAAAAGTTTGCTGGCCCCTGGTTTAGATGGAAAACCCAGGTTCAAATCCTTTCCAGTCAATGAAGCCCACTGGAACAGGGCTGGTGCGGTGGGTGACTGTACTCTGAACTAGACTGTCGTGAATGTTCCCCAAACTCATGATTCCTGCAATCAGTTTAAAGAGCTGAAGGCAGACCTTGATCAGCAGCTAGGAAATATAACTTTGCTGACAAAGCCAGGGCATAAGGAGTATCTCTCCCTAGCCAATCAGGAAGTCTCATAATGTCAGCCAATCATGGGGGGAAATAATGCACTGTGCCATAACACACACAATCCTGGCCCTAGCCTCAATAGTCCTTAGTATAAATCTCTGTTCATCTAACACCCCCTGGTCTGGTTCACATGTCACAATAAGCTGCATGATGGCTTACAATGAGCAAGCATGTTGGTACCTTCCTTGTTTCCTGAGAGTAAATGAACCAGAGCACTGATTTAGTATCACATGCAAACCAATGCTTATGGTTTCTTTCTATCCAAGCAAATCAGGAGAGGAAGCCAAATCAGCACGCTTTGGTACGCTTTGCTCAATCATGGTAAGCCATAGTTCAGCTTACCATTATGCACAAACCAAGTCACACACATGTCTTCAGCTGAACTCACAGAGAGATTTCAGAGCTTGCTAGAATGACCTTGCTCCCCCCCCCCATGCAGTGAATGTATGAGGTTAATGTGAACAAGGTTAGCAGCATGCATGGATCTACTTGGGTTAAGTACAGCATCTTGTTTCCACGGCAGCCAACCAGATTGTCCTTGGAAGCCTACAATAGCCTCATCCTATTGTCGAACCCAGAAGTAGCCACTGACAGCCTGAACCACTTGCAGTCATTGATAGGCTTGTCCTACTTCTGGGTGGATAAAGATAACCACTTTACCATATATTCTACCACACACCTGCCCCTTACTTACTGACTGACTAACTAACAAGGAGGAGCAATTTTTATAGCTGTTCCTTTTTGAAAGAAGAGAAGGAACAGTTAAAAATAAAATGTGGATGTCCTTGAGAAGATTTAATTTGAATTGAGATGAATCATGAGAATGGCTGTTCTTTTGGGAATTATGAAGTACAGTCAGCATCCTGTGGGGATGTACAAGGTGTTCCTATAGAGTATAGAGGGACATCAGTGCCAGGCTGAGGGAGAAATTCTGCACTGGTCTGTAGTAGTTTTCCTTTATTTTCTCAAATCAGACACAAAGGCTGCAAATCCTAAATTGCCTGAGAAATTTCGGGCTAAATACATGAGTATTCTTCAGAACAACTCATTAAACAGCTGAGGTGAGAAGCCACTACTATGAAAAGGTACTGGTTTTTGGCTGTTCCTCATTTTCAGATTTTGCACAAATGTCTTAAAAGGGTTTGTAAAATGAAGCTTATAGGAACATGACGCTAAAGAACACACTTGGGGGTGGTCATGAAACCTCTCTCAAAGTTATCTCAAGACAAAAGCATATATAAGAACTTATCTTTTTTTTTTAAAAAAGATATTTATTAAAATTTTCCAATTTAATACAAAAAGAAAAACAATAGACAAAAAAAGCAAAAATACACAGTTAAAATAAGACAAAACAAAACAAATATAATTCCCATTTCTTATTTCCATTACCTTATATCCCGGACCTCCTCTCACCTCCCCCTTTTGTATTCCAATTCGAATTCTTAATTCCGCAAATCCTTATTATAACTTAATATAACTCATTTTAGCTTGTTGTTCAACCTTTACATTACAGCTGGTAACCATTTAATTTCTGTCCAACATCATTCTAACATTCATTAATTTTGCAGTATTTCTGTAAATAGTCTTTAAATTTCCTCCAATCCTCTTCCACAGTCTCTTTTCCCTGGTCTCGGATTCTGCCGGTCATTTCTGCCAATCCCATATAATCGATCATGTTCATCTGCCATTCCTCCAGAGTGGGTAAATCTTGTGTCTTCCAATATTTTGCGATGAGAATGCATATATAAGAACTCATCTACATCTATTGTACAACTCTGAATTGCCCTTCTAATCTCTTTTAAAGAGCTCTGGTAGAGACTTCCTGCATTTTTATATAAACAGGATCCTCTTCAGTAGCAATTTCTCTGAATTGTAGCAAAGAACAGCTCATTCAGCTTTGGCATGACTTCTGCTCCCAAACTATCACTGCTCAGTTCTATTTAGGAACTGGAAAAATCAAACTGAAGCTATCATCCTGTTACCAAATATTTGCAAGGTGTGTTGCAAAAATGGAAAGACATTGTGATGATAGAAATACAAAGTGCTGGAGGAAGAGTACATGCTCAATAATTCCTTTGCATCAGCTTAATTATTACGAGAAAGGGCAAAAGAGCAAGCATCAGGGATTGATTATAAATGATAGCAACTTTTTCTGCACTCTCTGGATCTTTTAACATTGCTGTACTACAGCTGTTGCCAAGATTCCTTTCAGCTCTGCTCGACCTCATGAGCCAATCATCCAGTTCAAAGATGCAGAAGGCTTTCCATTCTCCTCTGTCTGCCTTGACCAGCCCGAAGTGCATCTTTCTGAAGAGCTTAGTATGCAGGACATATACATGTGTGTATGTAATTCTTCTGTGCTGTGCCACAACACAGACACACCAAAGTCTGGTACTGATCACAGAATCCAACATCTTGAGAATCTCAGCTTTCAATATTTTAAAAGCAAATTTGCAGGACTTACAACTGTGAAGTTAGCCTTCAAAGTGCATGGGCAATCGTTGAAACCCCAAAGGGAGTTCAGCAGGATTTCTAATGGGCTGAGCTCTTTCTACAAGTAGAAGATAATGCAAAATTTGCACACAGGCAAATTTGCTAAAGTTGCATGATTTATGTAACTTTCTTTCTGCCTTAGCACACATTTTGTTGGTGGGAGAGTGTTAAAAAAATATCTGCATATTTCCAGTCCCAACCCACTGCCTCTTCAGAAACAAGCTGACCTCAAACCTTTGGCTCTTTGTGTCAAACCGAGTATGCAAGTGTACTCTGAGATGTACACACTACAAGTTGAGCCACACCTTCTGGTTTCCCCAAATAGCTTTGGACCAAAGCCAGCTCCCAAGCAGAGGAGATGTGAAGCTTGTGTCTTTCATATGAACTATAAAGCACAAACAAGGGTCAATAAAAGAAGCATTTGCCCACTTGAAACTACAAGACTAAAGCCAAGTGTCTGTTTTGAAGATCAAACAGCAAGACAATAAACTGACCACTTGCTAATTTCTTTGCTGGTATAGTACTGGGTAACTTATTTGATGACCCAGCCAATGCTAGAATTGTCTCTCACACTGGGGGAAAAGGAAGACAATAGGTAAAGGTAAAGGTACCCCTGCCCGTACGGGCCAGTCTTGACAGACTCTGGGGTTGTGCGCCCATCTCACTTAAGAGGCCAGGGGCCAGCGCTCCCATTCAAAGAGATGCTTTACTGCACAAGTTATATATTTTGATGATTACCGGCGTAAAGTGGTTGCTGTTAGATTGCAGTTTTCTAGCTGCTGAAGTTTATCCAGGCCCATCTAAATGAAAAAGAAAGCAAGTATGATGTTGACTTTTGTAAAGCAGGGATTAAGTAGACCCTGGAAGATTTATTTTGACCACTAGAAGTATAAGTCACCCAATAAAGCAGGAGAAGAGTACAGTGAAGAATCAGGGCAATGAAAAATAAGGTTGGAGGGCAAATATGTGAATTTGTGATCAGCTTCACAAAACAGTATTTGGATGCTTTTTTATAAATAACTGACAGGAAGCACCAATACATTTGGCATCTGTTGAAGAAAAGCACATCTGGCCATCAGTGCAAAATGCAATGTCAAAGAAGCAAGCATAAGTTACTTTTACAAGGTGACAGTAGACAAATACAAACCACAGCAGTTATTTCTACAACTACCTTCTTTGTTTCTTGCACCAGTCTATTCCCCAGGGCACTCAAACACAGATGTTTGATAAGCTTTATAAATCCTAATTCATGATCATGCCATCTGTCAGAATCAGATGAGGTTTTATTTATTGTTACAGGTATTGCATACTATGCTGTTGGTTGCTGCGAAACAAAACAAAGCAACAACGATTCTCTTAATTTTCTTAATGAGTCAAAGAGAGAATTAAAGGAGGATAGGTGAAATGATAGCTGTGGACTCTGGCACTGCAACTCAGTATTCATTCTTAAGGGCAGAACTCTGTATTTTGAAAATAAGATTGGAGCAACCAAAAGACATTTAGACAAGGACTATGATAGCAAAGAACAAAAGGAGGAAATGGCAAGACTATGAGGACTGCACATAGGTGAGCAGTAAATGAAGCAGGAGGGGGTGGGGAGTCAAGAGTATCAGCCAGAGATTCAAGGCCGAACAATTCAGTCAAGTAGCATTTGGAAAATCATCAACATAAATTATTGTTAATGAAAATTCCTATGGTAGTTTTCCATGCACAAAGTCATTGACAATACAGCAATTATGTTAAACAAAGTTAAACTATAATCCAGCAAGTTGATCAAGGCAACCCAGCAAACCTGATGACTGACTGGGGCTTGGAACTTGAGTCTCCCAGTCCTAAAAACCACCTTGGCATATAACCACCCTAATGCAGTACTGTACATTTGTCAACCTACAATAACCATATTAGTGATCATAAAGAGTTGACAGTCTCATGATTTAAGAGCAAAGATCAGCATTAGGAGAACAGATGGATTTCTCAGTCCTCTCCCATCATCTTCAAAGGTTAATTTCAAAAGAGACTAATGTTAAAAGGAAATAAACTATGTATATTGCCTCTGCAGACAGGAATGTTTTCCTTTTTTAACCTGAGCCTTTTTTGCAATATAATTTAATTAAAATTATTTTTTTGTTAAGCAAGGAGAATGGATCCAAATGACAAAGGCCATCATCTCTAATAAGCCATACAACTCTGACAGTGAGCTAATTGTAGAATTGTATAGTTTCTTGTTTAACCTTCTTGCCACTCTCCTCTAGGAAGTCTTAGTTCTGGTTCAGCAAACTGCTTTCAGCAGCACATTACTGAAAAGTCAACTTTGCTCCATTACTGGAAATTACAACTCAGAAGACCTTGCCCACTGTCACCCCTTTTAGATGAGCAATAACAGCACCATGGATGCCCCTAAACCCAGGAAAATTACTGTGACCAAGGTTTCACTGCTCATAAATGTCAGCACTGCCTAAAAGCAGTAGAACAGAGTTAAAGTCCAAGGCGGAATTTGAAGCACTTGTGTTCAAGGAAGGCATATACAAAAAGAGAACATTTCTTGGGGATACACGATATATTTAATACAATTGTGATTACATAAGATAGGTTCCTTCATATGAAGCAAACCTTCATATATTTATTATTGGGGGGAAAGTTAGAAGTGTTTGCCGCATATCCTTGTGCAATGTTTTCCAAAGAACTTTTTGACATGCAAATACATGAAATATGACTCACTAGTAGCTATGCCCTTCTTGTTTATTCATAACCACACAAGCATTTCTGTCTCCATTTCAATGCATAGCTTAGAACACAAACATCTATCAACTTTACAGTTTGTTCTTTGTAATGCACAGGCATGGAAATAAAGGTTTAAACATCAGTCAATGTCTGCAAACTTCCTAGGAAAAGTGATCTATTTGTTTCATTTTATTCAGCCTGTTTAGAAGCTTGCCTATACACAGCAACTAGAGATGTGAAGACTTAGAAAACATAAAAATGGGGGAGAGCTGTACAACAATTGTTTCCCCCTCCATGACATTACATCTCTAACAGCAACCCATAAAATGATAGAAATAAACAATAAAAGTGGTATCAATAAATGTTTTAAGTTGACAAAAACAGATAGTTTGATCTTAAATATTTCTATGTGAACACCAATTACATCTTCCTAGGATTTCTGTGAGGCAATGCATGTTAAAATTACTGCTTCGTGGCACCATTTTGCATTTTTCTCCTTGCAAATTTTCCTCACATTTTTTTCTGTCCTTGTAAGGCAGGTGTGGGGAATCTTCGGTCCTCCAGTTATTGGTGAGCTACAACTCCCATCATCCCTAGCCATTGGTCATGTTTGCTGGGGCTCATGGAAGCTGTAGTTCAAAAACACGCTGCAGAGCCAAAGCATGAAAGCAGTCAATTACTTGCTCCTGGAATCCTACCATTCTGCCTCTACTATAAGGCTTGAAGCATCTTCAAAACAAGCCACACAGACAATCAGGATTCTTAGGATAAGAAAAATGCTACCCAAAGCAGTTTTGGTATACACATAGTGTGATTGCACAATAAAGAGTACACACAGTCTTCAGACATAGCCTTATTCTTTTGGTCCCTTGAGAACAAATTCAGGGATCTACCATATTCAAACATGAAAAAGTGATGTGCATGACCAGTCCCAGTATTTTATTTTTCACCGATTCACTTCCCTGTGAATAATCTCAAAAGCACTAGCAAAGAGGGCAAATGATATACCAAAAGCTGTTTTCAGAAAGGACTGCAGTGATCAACTAGACTTCCCTCATTCATTGATGCATTTCATATTTCAATATTTTCCCCTAAGCTCCCCAAATAAAAAATAAATTGGTAGCAGGTAACAAGATGGCGACAGCTGTCACTCCTTGTGCCATTTAAATAGGTACAGTGGGGGGGGAACAGCGGCAAGAGTATGGGTAGCAGCAGTCTTGTGATGGGGTTCACAGACAGATCAGCTTTTTTGCCGGTAGTTCCTGCTATCCCCAATCACCTATAATTCACTTGAGGCGTTTGTCTTCCTCACTTTTACTATGCTTGAAAACATATTTTATACAAAAGATCATTCTTCCATGCTTCTAATGCCAATGAGGTTCCTGAATTCTTCTCATCAGCAATGAAATATCTGTTCCTTCTAATTTTCCTAGTTTGTTTAATTTGTCCGAGTACACAGTATTGTGTTAGCAATCGCATTTCCCAAAATAACTTTCATAAATGAACAGCTTTTCTGACTCCATCTTAATTTGAAAACTATTTCACAGTTTTTTCTCTTGTTTTCTTTTCTTACTACCTAATGGTACTTTACTGAAAATTAAGGCCATTATCTTTTGTCTACTATTTTCAGTACCATTCTTTTCTTAGAAACATGATGTCAAACATATCTTTATCACTTTCTCCCTAGGTACCTATTCTGTCCATGTTCCCTAATTCCTCCCTATCGTGCAAACTAGGTCTAAAATAAGGACTCCTTATTACTCGGCGAACCTTATGTAAGCAATTAATCTTTTGTAAAAACTTTCTGAAGTGTGATGGACAACACAGTTTGCCATATTTTTGGAACACTTCCTTAGGGTACATCTTATGTAGGTAATTATTTATTTTGTTTTTTATTTATTTTTCAGAGGGAACTGCAACAAAATGTTGCAGTGTACATCACTCCCTGCTTGGAATTCCAGATTCCCTTTAAATCCCCTCCCCCAAGGTTTCCCTGGCAACAGTCATTAGGCATTTCATGCCCACTGGGCATGCTCAGTTCTTTCTAACTGATGAGTTTTTTTTGCTCCATTTGGGTTTCCCCACTTCATTTTTGAGGGGGGCGGGTCGGATGGGGGGTTGTATAAACTCATGTCCAATTCAATTCTCCATGGGCAGCTCTTTCTTTCTTCCATCTCTGGGGACATTTGCAAATAGTTTCTCAGGGTGAAACAGGAAGTGACCTAGCCAAACAATGAGATGGTCCTTTCTACAAAACATACACACATATGGTCTGAAAGCACAGGAGCCCATCACCTTGCTGATTTTAATTAATTTTTATAATGAAATGTTTTTAGAATGTTGCACTATTTTATTGTTGTTAGCCACCCTGAGACCGGCTTCGGCTGGGGAGGGTGGGATATAAATAAAAATTATTATTATTATTATTATTATTATTATTATTATTATTATTGAAGCTATGCAGGTCTAGGTCTGACCAGTACTCTTCCATCTCTCTCACCAGCCTTTCCATTTTCCCTGTCCACCCACCGTGGTAAGATTCTGGCCCCTGGTGAATGCAGCAGCAGCCTGTGCCACCAAATTATGATGGGGCTGTTTCCACCTCTCCCAGCCATAGGTAATTTCTGCTATAAATTTCTGATATCTCTCATAAGTATCTATAATGAGGTTTTGGTTACAAAAGCATGGGAAGATTTGAATCAGTATTAGTATATAGATGACTTGTTTGTTTATTTAAACCATTCATCTCCCATCCATGAGTGTTTCTACTCTGGGGATAGCTTACATTATTAAATCAACAAAGTAAGAAATTTAAAGACACAGGGTTGTATCCAATGAAGTCATTCTATTATCCAAGTTGTTTTAGTTTTAAGTTGCTTTAACAATGGGTTGCCTCCAACCCGAAACAATTAAAATGGTAAATATAAACATAGAACACATTTCAGAATATATTAAACACAAATCATTTTTTAAAAAACTTAAAAGAAATCATAGCAGGTGTCAGAAAAGCCTATCTGGAGAGAGTTTTGGAAGCAAAGTAGGTTCTGTTGTTGTTTAGTCGTTTAGTCGTGTCCGACTCTTTGTGACCCCATGGACCAGAGCACGCCAGGCACTTCTGTCTTCCCCTGCCTCCCGCAGTTTGGTCAAATTCATGCTGGTAGCTTCGAGAACACTGTCCAACCATCTCGTCCTCTGTCATCCCCTTCTCCTTGTGCCCTCCATCTTTCCCAACATCAGGGTCTTTTCCAGGGAGTCTTCTCTTCTCATGAGGTAGCCAAAGTACTGGAGCCTCAGCTTCACAATCTGTCCTTCCAGTGAGCACTCAGGGCTGATTTCCTTAAGAATGGATAGGTTTGTTCTTCTTGCAGTCCATGGGACTCTCAAGAGTCTCCTCCAGCACCATAATTCAAAAGCATCAATTATTTGGCGATCAGCCTTCTTTATGGTCCAGCTCTCACTTCCATACATCACCACTGGGAAAACCACAGCTTTTACTATACGGACCTTTGTTGGCAAGGTGATGTCTCTACTTTTTAAGATGCTGTCTAGGTTTGTCATTGCTTTTCTCCCAAGAAGCAGGCGTCTTTTAATTTCGTGGCTGCTGTCACCATCTGCAATGATCATGGAGACCAAGAAAGTAAAATCTCTCACTGCCTCCATTTCTTCCCCTTCTATTTTGTCTCCTTTTTTTGATGTTGAGCTTCAGACCATATTTTGTGCTCTCCTCTTTCACCCTCAATAAAAGGTTATTTAATTCCTCCTCACTTTCTGCCATCAAGGTTCTATGTGTGACCAAAACCTGCTACCTAGAGACAAATTTCACTATACCATAAGCCTTAGCTGCTACAGTAGCGTTTCATCTGTGCTATAAATGTATTTATAAATGTATGTCACCTGAATCTTTATATTCTAATATTTTTCATTGACTATGTCATTATACTTAGCCAAAAGAGACAATATAGTGGCCACAATACAAATAAAGACATATATTATGTTTACAGATATGAACGGGAATTAAAGGATATACAGTCATACCTCTTGTTACGTTTGCTTCAGGTTAAATCTTTTCAGGTTGCATCCCGCGGCGACCTGGAAGCACCGGAAGGGGTTACTTCCGGGTTTCGCCGCTCGTGCATGTGCAGATGCTCAAAATGACGTCACGCGCATGCGCAGAAGCGGCGAATCGCGATCCGCAGGTTGCGTTCTGCTCATGTTGCGAATGGGGCTCCAGAACGGATCCCGTTTGCCACCAGAGGTACAACTTAGTCATATTCAGAGCAGACCCACTGAGAAGAAAAAACAGCCACACCAATGATTTAAGGAACTTAAATCTATGGATTTCAATGAGTTTATTATGAATGGAACTAACACTGGATACCATCCAATATGTGCAACCACAATTTTCTTTCATATTTTTACTACAGAAATTAGTAATGAAGAAACAAGCCATTTTCAAAGTCACTAGCAGCTTGCCTCTTTGGCAGCGAGTGCTACTGCAATGAACTAAAAAGTAAAGTGTTTGCAACACACACAGTTCCTTTTTCAGAACTCATTAGTTATATTAATTAGCACTACAAATCTGAATAACATAACTTTTTACTGAACCAGATCTATTATAGGGATACATTGATTACAAGCAATGGACATCATATGTCCATAAAAGTAGATTAGCAACAGTTAGGAAGCAAAGAAAGAACCACCTCTAAATAATCCAATGGTATGCTCCACTATCCTGCAAAATGACTTACAGTTTTGGCCAGTGAAACTGTTTTGACACCAGAAAATCTAGTCATTACCAGTACTACTCATGCATATTTGTGTCCCTCCCACGAACACACACTCTCATATAAATGCTAGTATAAAAAGGTTGTCTCCAACTAAGTATACCCAGAGTAGACCTACTAAAATGAATGAAGCTAAGCATGTCATGCCCATTGGATGACTAAGTAAGTTGTGCTCAGTTAATCTACTCTGAGTAGCACTAACATTGGCTACAACATTAAGTATTTAAATAAAGCAATTATCTAAAAATTAAACCAAGTATACTGGCTTGCATATAGCAGTTGTAGCATTTTTTCTTTTACACATTAATTTTCAATGCTTTGTGTACTTTAAATCTTCTAGAAGTCTTTTATGTTTGAGCCTGGTAAGGCTATGTTTCCAGTTTATTCTCATCAGCAGTAAATGTTTAACAGATCACTGTAAGTAAGGGAAGAAGGCTGGCACGATGAAGTAGGGGGGCATATACCATGTAACTTCATCCACCTAACAGAAAGCGATGATGTCAAGTCATGATGTGGGCTGGACTACAGAAACATAGGAACCTCCTCCCTTTCATAATAAAGGGAGAGCTATGGTTGGGCTGCATACCGAGTGTGGCCAGATTTGCAACTTGTGCCAGATGCTTTTGCTGCTCATAGAAAAAGTCAGCCTCCTCTGCATGCCTTACAGTGCTTCAGAAAAAAGAGTTACATTTTTGAAATCTTATCTAAATACAGAAAACCACAGCTGATGTTTAGTAACTCCTGCTATCCCCAACCATATCCTTTTTTCAGACAGAGTTAAAAGAAGGATTTCTGACCTGTGTAGTCTGGTCACCCTCAAGTCCTGAAGACTCATTGCTTTCTTCATTCACTGTATTGCCTAGAAGACACAATGCAAGAGATTTGTGTTATTGGTCCCTTTCATGACTGCAACATCACTTACAATGTAAAAGTTTGCCAATTGCTTCCCCACCAAAACCCAGCCCAAATCAAGACATCTAACACTGAAATTAACAGGCAGTAAAATGTTCAAGAAACAGCTGAAAAAATGAGACGTGTTCCATGTGCTTCAGCAAACTTCTTATTCCGCAAAATGTTTCTCATAAATAGTTTCCTCATCACAAACTACTTCCCTCTCTTCTTATTGGAAACATTTTCAAAATTGGTTATAAAATACAAACTTGTTTATAAAAACATAGGTATTGTTCAACAAAAGGGCACATCATGTCACACTGCATTTCAGTAGAGAGCTGTCGTGTTTGCAAATTTTAACATCAAAGATGTTTTGCATTATAATGAAGATACTTCTGATGCACTGAGAAATTCACTGAAAAGGAGAGATCAAGCATTTTGAAATTTTCTGGTCTACTATGTTGAACCACGTTTACGTAATTATTAGTAGAGGTGGCATAGTTGTGGCCGACTGAGACCTCTGAATGGGTTCCTATTTCCTTCCTACTGTGAAATCTCATTTGTACTGTTTCGTTTGTGATCTTGCTATGCTGCCAAACTAGATATCCTTCACAACAACTTCTAAAATTAGGACTCACACAAAGCTAGAAGAAAGAGACACCACAACGATAACCAGCAACTGTTTTTGAATGCAGTTATCATTACTTTCAACCTTCTCATGCTGCCTGAAAAAAACGTAGGGTTGAATGCTTGTTAATACAGAAGTATCACCTCTTGGGACACTGAAAACACGAAGTCCAAGCTCATCGTGATGATGGCCTTGTACATACACTTGAGGACACACAATGTGGTTAAGATGACACCATCCTTGTAGCTTCAAGTGGAACAGAGGGCTAGCACACAGTCTATCTTTGATTCTGACAAAAGCTGCTTTTGGTGTGATAAAAGCAAGCCAGATGAACATCTGCAGGAGACTGTACTAAACAGGGTGTTCTGAAAAACTGTGTCACCATGAGCCTCCTGAAGGGCAACAGAAACATTTGTTTTCCTGACAAGAGCAGCGAATGCAGGCTATTCTACTGGCCACTTCTTTGGAAGCAAGGCTAGCCAATTAAAGGAAACGAGTAGGTGCAAAGACATAAAAGCCCACCAGAGGCGGCCACAGGGAAACCAAAAGCTCAAAAATGTTGCAACTATTTGTCTAATGACTGCCCCTCTGACCCAAAGTGACATCTCATGATTAGAGATAGCCACCCACCCAGAGTCTTCTGCAGACTTGGAGCTGTATTGTTATGTGTACATGGCAGATTTACCAAAATATTAAAATTCAAGATATGCATGAAGCTTAACAGAGTCAGAATGCTTAGTACCAGCAGGTTCAGGCCTATTTTCTCTCCTTCCTCGCCTTCCCCTAAGTTATCATGTTGTTCTGCAACATATGCTTGGGAGAGCACTCCAGGCTTTATGTGGAAAACAAGCAAGTCTCATAAAATAACACAGAAGTACTACATTATCAAGCTGTTTCAAAATCTAGCCATTTGCTCTGTGCAATCCACACACAAGGTTATTTTGACATCAAAACTCCCAAGGAACTCTACATCTAGAGATCTACACAACAGTCTCTTCCTAAACTGAAGACAAAAGTCTGGAGCCCAGCGGAATCAAACTAGGGCATGTTTCTCATTATAATTCCATGTTTCAGTAGGTGAGAAGAGCACAGACACATTGGTCCAAAGCGTTCCATTAAAAAGTACAAATGACATTTTTACTAATGGACCCATATCCTCAAATGGATCAAAGCAAAACAAAAATAAAATAACATTGATCTTCCAGTTCCATTCCAAAAGCCCTGAAAGTCCTATCTACTGATATAGTGCTATGAGTTAAGAACAGATGGAAGTGAAGGTAAAAGCATTTTAAATATTTCAGATTGTGGTCAAGATTGAAACTTTCCTTGACAGGACGTATTGCTGCTATTAAGATGAATGTATTGCCAAAAATGTTGTTTTTGTTTCAAACTTTGCAGATTGTGGACAAAATGGAGTGTTTTGGGAGGTGGCAGAGAGATATTTCAAGATTTGTCTGGCAGGGCAAAAAGCCCAGAATTAAGTTTAAGATATTAACTGATGCTAAAGAAAGAGGGGGCTTTGCCCTGCCAGACCTAAAGTTGTATTATGAATCAGCAGCTTTCTGCTGGTTGAAAGACTGGCTACTTCTTGAGAACACGGATGTTTTAGATCTGGAAGGATTCAACAATGCGTTTGGTTGGCATGCATATCTGTGGTATGACAAGGCTAAAATACATAAGACTTTCAAGAACCATGTTGTCAGAAAAGCAGTATTTAACGTCTGGTTGAAATATAAAGACTTATTGGAAAACAAGACCCCAAGGTGGTTATCACCAATGGAGGCTAAGGCCCTGAAAAAACTCAATATGGAGGCCAAATGGCCGAAATATTGGGAAATAATAGAAAAAGATGGAGATAACTGGAGGTTGCAGAGTATGGAGAAAATAAAAGACAAAGTGCGAGATTGGCTACATTATGCTCAGATTAAAGAAGTTTTTAAGTTGGACAAAAAGATAGGATTCCAGGTGGAAAAATCAAAGTTAGAAACAGAACTGTTAGAACCCAGCTCTAAGATACTTTCAAGAATGTATAACTTGCTGTTAAAATGGAATACACAGGATGAAACGGTTAAATCAGCCATGATAAAATGGGCACAGGACATAGGGTATAACATCATGTTTGCTGACTGGGAAAAGTTATGGACCACAGGTTTGAGATTTACGGCATGTAATGCCTTGAAAGAAAACATTATGAAAATGATATATAGGTGGTACATGACTCCAGTCAAGCTTGCAAAGATATACCATGTGTTTGATAATAAATGTTGGAAGTGTAAAGAAGCTGAAGGAACATTCTTTCACCTCTGGTGGACTTGCCCTAGAGTGAAGGTTTTCTGGGAAATGATTTATAATGAACTGAAAAAGGTATTTAAGTATACCTTCCTTAAGAAACCAGAGGCCTTTCTCTTAGGCATTGTTGATCAGAGCGTGCAAAAGAAGGATCGAATCTTTTTTATGTATGCTACAACAGCAGCAAGGATACTCATCGCTAAAAGCTGGAAAACTCAAGAATTACCCACACTGGAAGAATGGCAGATGCAACTGATAGACTATATGGAATTGGCGGAGATGACTGGCAGAATCCAAGACCTGGGAGAAGAACTGGTGGAGGAAGACTGGAAGAAATTTAAGGACTATCTACAAAAACATTGTAAATTGTATGAATGTTAAGAAAGATGTAAGATTAGCAAAAACATGGCTTCAACAAACTAGGTATAAAGAATAGAAATTTAAATTTAATTGGAAGACGAAAAGATAAATTTTGGATAAGTAACATTTTATGATTAAGTTTCAATAAGAGTATGTTAAATCCCAAAATTTGAGATATTAATATTGGAAAATTATATTATATGAATTAAACCAAGTTAATAATTTGCTGGTAAAATTTATGAGTTTAGAAAGCAGGAACAAGGGTTGTGAGGAAGTCCAAAGATGAATATGAAATG
This sequence comes from Podarcis cretensis, assembly GCF_951804945.1. Taxonomy (NCBI): domain Eukaryota; kingdom Metazoa; phylum Chordata; class Lepidosauria; order Squamata; family Lacertidae; genus Podarcis; species Podarcis cretensis. Next base: position 30,050,241 of record NC_137181.1, on the reverse strand, counting down.
TGGATATTGGAAAAGATTGTGTTATTATCTATGTATTTTATTGTTAAACTAAAATTTAATAAATATTATAAAAAAAAAAAATATTTCAGATTGTGGTGGCAACCAATCTAAGTATATTTTTAAAGCTGAGTTTGCACCTGGCACCACTGACAAAAAAAAATTGAACATGTGGAACAGGCAGCATAATGGCAGCCCAAGGCAGTCCAACAGTTGTGCATATACAAAGAATGCGAAGTTAAGGCCCTGGGCAAGAAGAGGAGACACTCAAGTCAAAAACATTTGTGTTCCAAATCTGAGAGTCAAAAGATACTGCTCCTCATGCAAAAGTGTTCATTTGCAAAAAACAATTTTGGAGGGCAGCTTGTCATGTAAAACAAAAGTTTTTATTTTTAGCCTGATGAAAGCTAAGCTTAGAAAGATGCCAGACTCCTCCTGCACACACATAAAAGAGAGAGAACCTGAACTGTCAATTTACACATGCTTTCTGATATTTGTCAAGTTATTATTCTACAGTACTGGGCAACCTTAATTTCATTACTGAATCCTGTAAAACATAAGAGCCCCAAGTCCAATAAACTGCAGATACAAAGACCCAGGGGCTTGAGGAAAAACTGTCAAGTGCAGGCTCCTTTCATGCCCTTCAAACCCATGTGCTGAGTGGCGACAGCCCAGTTACATAGTTGTTTCCTGCGGGGGAAGCACCTGCAGGGCTGTACTTTCTTCTGGTATGAAAGCACCCGTTTTGCATCAGTTATAAGACTCACTCCGGGCCGTTAGAGAGCAGGGGAGCTTGTGTAAGCTTCCATCCCTAATGGGAAGTGGGGAGGAACTGGGGTGCAAGTGTGCTTGTGTGTGTGTAAAGCGGGGCATCAAAAAGCGCTGCACCCAGCACTTCCCATTTCCTATCAGTCCCTTTCACCTCCTTCCTTCCTGTTATCTCTCTCCCCTCTTTCCTTCCTTGTCTGGCAACTTTCCATACTACAACCTTGCCCTCTTTAACCAACTCCTGCTCTTGCAGGTGCTTGTGGGCAGCTGCTGCTGATAGCTGAAAGGCAACAGCATGGCCGGGAGACAGACTGAGGCCCACCTGAAAGCCATTCCCAGCCCACAGCTTGATAATTCATACGGGTTTCTGCAACTCCAGTTGTAAAGACTTCTGAGCACCTAGAAGAAGCAGGTTTTCTGAAGCAGTGGTTCCCAAACTTTTTCGAGCCACTGCCCCCTTAGTTCCATAATCTCATCTCCAGTGTCCCCTAGAATTGCAGTTTGCACAGTCCACTAAAGACGACAGTAAAACAGTAAAATTCAAAACATAAATGATTGATTGCACATTTAGTTTAATTCAACAAAATTGATAAATTTGATCCAGTGATACCAGCTTTACAAAACTTGATAGTGATTTGCACCTGCCTACCTCTTAGCGCCTCCCCTAGGTAATCCCACTGCCCCCCCATGGTGCCCATTTTGGGAACCCACTGTCTAGCAATACATAAACAAATTGAGAAAAGTGTATCTTTCTCAGATCTTTTTATGCTATTGCATAGGCATCAATTATTTTTGCCATAAGACTTCAAACTAATATATTCTGATCTACATATCTAGCCTTTCAAGTTCTGGTTGAGCTTAAGAAGAAGTGTTAAAACCTCCATTCTGCCGCAGAGAATACTTAGCAGCACCCCTTTTTTTGAAAACAAACAAACAAGGTTTTCATTCTGCCATCTGAATTTGGTTTAGCAACATTAAGGTTGGGCAACATTAAGGGACTACTTCACTTCTCAGAAGTTCCATATTATTATTATTTTAATTTTGCTTTCATGTACATGTTGAATTATGCTGCAGCTGCCTCGCTACTGACCACTTCTGTCCTGAAAAACTGTAACAGAGGACTGTGAAGGTCTTGATTAAAAAGCAAAATGTTAATGTGAGACAGGACAAACCGGGTGCAGCTGCTCCATTTCACTGAACAAGCACCTCTTCTCCATTCAGCTGTGAAGAAGGCACCGACTGTAAATTGTTCTCTACTGATAGGTTCCACAGGAAACGCAAAACTACACTACTTTCAACTTTTCAAAGCCATTGATATTTTAAAAGAGGGTCCTCAATATACAGGGGATCAGGGTGTGTGTGTGTGTGCTATGCTTTGTTGGTCTTCAGCCTTCAGTTTTGATCTTAAATTTTCCCCCTCTGCATGCAAAGCCACATCCACACAGAGAGCAACAGTTTGTGATAATTTGCCAGATGTGTTAGACAGGCAAAATCATTCTAATTTCAAGCAGAAAATACCCTTCACCGGTTTAAGTCAAGAGACAGACTAGATGCACACCACAAGATTTGTCTTCCCCGAAATGCAACAGGCGAAACCCCCAACTTTAAATAATTTAACCATATGTAATCCTGCTGACTGCTATAGTGCAACTCAATCATAAGTCATCACTGGATTATCCTTAAAAGAGAAGATACCCACACCCACTGTAATCATCTGATAAGTTTAGATCCACCTTTTCTGGACATTTGTGCAGGTGGAACTGTGTCATTTGTGATCATGTACACATTTGTGATCACATAAACAGAATAATTTCAAGGGCAGGAAGGGATAAGTCAAAAGGGGCCCTATTTTGCTTGGGCTGGCAAAAGGGAGGGGCTGTAGCTCGGTGGTGGAGTATCTGCTTTGCATGCATAAGATCCCATGTTCAATTCCCTGCATCTTCAGGTAGAGCTGGGCGATATCCTTTTCTACTGCTGCCAGTCAGCTAGATTGTCCAATGGCCTGCATATAAAGCAGCTTTCTATATTCTTATACTGGTCCATCGTTGAACTGTGGACAAACATTCTATGCTGGTAAATTTATCTGGTTTCTGACATTTCACTGACAATCTTCACTGAACACACTGCATTTTTTATGCTTGCTGATATCACAAGACTCCAGCGATACTTGTAGTTTTTGTTCAGGGCACATTTGGGAAAGGCAGAGGAAGCCCAGGTCAGGACAACACAAGCTTTGCTGTGGATCTGTGAAAGCTGTGAGGCTATCCAGAATATGTTTACATTACTAGTGCGGGTGGAGCGGAAAAAACAGAAGGAAATCTACTGCAGGGTTCAAGATTATTGTTACATAGTTGAGAGCAAGATAGTTCCTCACTATATCATTGTTTTTTATTGTTGATGTTTAAGTGTGTTTTTAATATTTTGTTCTGAGCTGCCCGGAGTGGCTGGGGCAATCCAGTCAGATGGGCAGCTTATAAATAATAAAATTATTAATATTCTCATCAATAACCATTATACTGGGGGTGGGGGAAGTTTCCTTCCCCGCTGCCCTAAAACTCATCCCACCCCCCAATAACAAATGAGATCAGCATTCTGTCTCCCTCTTCACTTATGAAATACTTATTCAGTGATCCATTTGAGTGTTCTTAATCTGCAGCAGTGGATTGTTCAAGGTAACCTACCTTTTGCTTTACGGAGGAAAGAAAATCCTGCCCCTATACCAGATCACAATCTCAATTTTGTGCATTCCAGAAATACTTAGAGAGAGAGGGTGTCATGCACAGCATTACCAAGACCCATTGGGGTGGAGTGGTAGGAGGAGACAAACATTAACAAACCAATGTTAAAGTATTGCTTTTTTTCCTACTATGGGCCTTTTTTTGGTGGGGGGGGAGGTTTCCCACATTGCTTATCTACTTCAGCCTCCCTTTATCATCACTTCTTTAGCTCTTAATCATGCTCAGCAACAATGCCAGACACATTGGCTGTGATTCAAAGAGCTACATTAGGTGTGCCCGAGGGCTCAGATGAGACCGGTATAATTTTGCAGGACTTTTTTTCTCGTTGAAGAGCTGACCGCCATGCTATATCAGAAATGGCTTTTTAGAATAGCACTTGAGTTTCAGAAGTGGTTTGCCCCATGGCGTGGGGTGAGGCACTGTCTCAGAAAATGCCCAAAGACCCCCCCCCCCTGGAGATACAGAACTGGGGATGCCCTGCTTTGGATCCCAGGCATTATGTACGGAAAGGAACAGATTACTAACCCATTCTTTCCAGGGTTCTGTAATTTCAAAGAGGTCAAAAATAAAGTAAAACCCCTAAGAATTTTAGGTTAACTTTGAGGTTTGCAAGTACTTAGTTTTGGGTTCTATCCTAGTTTTACCCCTGCACATTGATCCAGTAGAGGCTTACAGCACTGAAACTGGGAGAGAGGTGGGTTTTGGCAATTCACCTTCCAAATCTGCACTAGAGGGCTGGGGGGGCATTCTAAATAGCTTGGGAATTGATGCAGGAGGACAAATGGCTGAAAATCATTCCTGTTCCAGTTGCACCAACAGAAGCCTCTACTGAACCAGAGAGCTTCCATCAACAGAAGGACCTTTTGTATACAGCTGGGATAGCCAACGTGGGGCCCTCTCCACATGTTGTTGGACCCCTTACCATTAGAAATGTTGGCTGGGGCTGGTAGGTGTTGTAGTCCAACAACATCTGGAAGGCACAGCGTTGGCTAGAGACTAAGAATCATGCTTGATCTCATGGAACTATCTTGACAAATATCAGCAAAGAAAAATGAATCATCTGGCTGTCAGATGCGTCAGCAAGAAAAAACACACACCAGAATTGGGAAGCAAATGTGGCTTGTTTGCTATGATCTTGAAAGCCAACCAGAATTTGGAATGGTGCGTTTTCCATTCAGGTGGCATTCAGGCTTCTACACTCAAAGGGAGTGGGATATGGAAAGAGATGGGAGATGTTTTTATGTTGCATTTTTATGTCGTGAACTGCCCTGAGATCTGCAGATAAAGGGTGGTAGACAAATAAAATAAAATTAAATAAATAAATATTCAGCTCACACCCGGCAGATCCAGCTATTTGCATAGAGACCAAAGTGGTTTACAAGTGGTGGGAACCCTAACTGACCACAGTTCAATAATGTTGCTTATTTGAGATATACACCAAAACATTGAGAAATTCTTAACAAAGCCCTTTCGACTTTCAGTTGACACAGTCAGCAGAGATGCAAGGTCATGTCACATAAGGTCTTAGCATGTAGGTCATATGCATGATGAAGCAAGAACAGAGCTTTGGACTTGCATGCCCTTTCTCTACACATACAGAGCTTACAATGGGAACAAAAATCCATGAAGCTCAGTGCTTACAAACCTGGACATCACACATGCAATCCACCCTACTACTGTTGTGTGAGTTGGCCTACCTGTGCATGAATTTCCACTTGTGGCTCCCACTTCACATGCAAGTTTTTCTATTTGGTGAATGAAGACATGCAACCTTAGCATTTCTCCTGGGTGTAACTGCACTTCTTACGCACTAGAACCACATGTGAAACCAGCACTTAAAATAGTGAAGTTTAAATATAAACCGACAAATAGCTGAAATCCATAAACAGCCCAAGGACTTGTGCTCACCCAGTGGCTTTTTAATTTTTACTTCTCGAGTGGCAGTTCCCCATCAACAGTCATAAACTGTTTTTGCAGCGCCGAGAACCCACTGTTCAAAAATAAATAAATTAAAAGTCCAAAGTGCCCTTGCATATGAGCATGGGTGGTATTCCTTTAGATCCTGGCCTAAATAAACGCAAGATGTCAATGATACATGTACACGGCTCATGGAAACAGTACACAGCAGTTCTGACGTCTTCACAAGGCCATTGCTCCATTTTCTTTTTCACCAAGCCTTGAACTCTTTTCTGAGTACTTACCAGAACTAAAAAAAAAAAGAAAAACTTACTGAAAGCCATTTTGGGTGGAGAAACGAGGTTTGTATGTGTGGTTATTTCAACTGATATTACCAGTCTCTTCATTTCATGGACTGATACGAAGCTTTAAACAAAGCAAAAGCAAACCAACTTCAGAGGAACTAGTAAATGGCAGACATGACAACATCTAAGACAGAAGTCACCAACCTTTTTGGACCAGTGGGCATATTTCAAATCTTAAGAGTGCTGTGGGTTCTAGTCACAAAATGGCCACTATGGCATATCACAAAGTTAGACAGCCCAGTCATGGTGAAGCTTTTCACATAATTGTATTTCCATGCTAGAAACGGATGGACCTGTTGAATGTCTGCCTACCATACAGCTGTTGAAGACACACGAAATGCCAACCCTAAACCAAAGCCTAAGCTGCTCCATTAAACACAAGCAGCACTTTCTTTCTGGGATGGCTAGAGCCTTTTTAAAACAAGCTCAGAGTTAGCGGCTCCTGCCCTGGGGAACCAATGAAGTTTTTCATAGGCATCATGGAGCCTGCTGGGTTGCCTCCAATATACAGTGGCACCTCGGGTTAAGAACTTAATTCATTCTGGAGGTCCATTCTTAACCTGAAACTGTTCTTAACCTGAGACACCACTTTAGCTAATGGGGCCTCCCGCTGCCGCTGCGTGGTTTCTGTTCTCATCTTGAAGCAAAGTTCTTAAGCCGAGATACTATTTCTGGGTTAGCGGAGTCTGTAACCTGAAGCATCTGTAACCCGAGGTACCACTGTAATATATATTGTCTCATGCATTGCTTCAGTATAAGATGCAAAAATACCTCCTGCATTTTGTTGAACAATACTGTGCTGTTTCCCCATCGTCAGAAATTTACAGTTACTGTACAAAACAAATTGCACCTCTACTGTCCTTTTCTAATTATGCAGCGCTTCTGTTTTAACTTAACCTTTCACACAATGTTTCCCATTCTTTTGTATTTCATGGCAGCCCAATTGAATGAACAAGCATTTGTGTCTAATATTATTTTGCCCTATAGAACAGATCCAACTGCCCTGTTTCCAAGCGAATTGTTTACATAACCAACATATGTACAAGATTAAATATAGAGGACTTCTGTTGAAAAGCATTTGGAAACACCAATTATTCCAACATGCAATAGTCAGGACTCTGCTGATATTCCTTCTGCACTGGCTCCCATTTTGCTTTTGAGCTCAGTTCAAAATGTTGGTTATTACTTCTAAAGCCATAAATGCCTTAGGACTAAGTCGCTTGATGTATCTTCTACGATCCTGCCTGCCCACTGATCTATGACGGTATCGTCTGAACTGTTGTTCCTTGTCTCATCACCATCAGAAGTGGTGAAAGGGTCTTCTCAGTTGTGGCTTCGAGGCTTTGAAAGCCCGGCACTGAGAGATCAAAAGATTTCTGTTTTGGTAGAACCGGCTGCCTCTTAAATTCTGCTGCTACTTATTTGTTCTGATATCTGGAATATCTGTGCTGTTCTTAAGTTTCTTGTAGAATGCCTTGCCATCTCTCTGTTGTTAGCTACCCTGCGGGTCTCATTCTTGAGCTCGAAAAGGAGGGTTTAAATATTTTAATAATAAATTAAAGAAAGCTTCAGGGATCAACTGTAGGGTGGTGTGTAAAACTGGTATTTTTGGAATATATATCTTAAAACTGGTATTTAAAGCATATCGCAATTCACTTGCAGGTTTTTGTTTTTCTGAAAAATATATAAGATAGATCAAATTACACCAAGCTACTGAGGTGAAGTCCCTTGGGTTTTTAAATTTTAATTCTATCAATATTTAATTGTTTTTTAATTATTGTTTCTTCTGAGTTTTTAGCGATTCTTGTTTTTCTCTATAAGCCGCCGAGTCCCATCAGGGAAAAAGGTGGGGTATAAATAAATATATAACAATAATAATAATTTAAAAGAAATGAGCAACAAATCTGTAGGCCTGCAAATCAAATGGTTGCTTTCTTTCCTCACCTGCCCTTTGAATCAGCTTAACTTGACAACTGTTCATCAAGACTTCTGTCCACAAGTAAAACAGGAATCTAGGAAAGGTTTATATGCTTGCTTCCTTGGGAACTAGATAACCACCAACCAATTCCAAAGGCCAAATATTATAGAAGGGAGGGTCTCCCCCCCCCCAAAAAAAAAATCCACATCCAACACTCTTCTCTTGCTGAACCTGATGTCTTAAAAGAGTTGGCAGTAAAGTGCTGCAGTCAGATTAATGCTGTGATCACAAGCCAAATCCATAGAACATCATGTGATAAACCGAAAAACAATCTAGAATCCTAGATGAAAGTGCTCAGCCTTCAGTCAGATGCACTATATACTGATCTTTCCAACCTTATGATTGTATTCATGATTTGAGGGAACAGTAAATAAAATCCTCAATTTGGGAAGTATTCCTGATACACTATTTATGTTTTGTTATCTATAAGAGTAATGAGGTAGGCCAGAAGTCATTTGCTAGCACATAGTCAATAAACAAAGGATTTTTCTTTTTTGAGTTTTCCCACAAAGTGGTTTTCAACATCAACTTCAGCATTCTTGGATCCTTCCCAATATATACTTGCCCTTCACAAATCCTGAAGCAGTCTACGGCCAGTAGTCTTTCACTCTGCTAAAAAACTGAACTGTACAGGTCAAACACCAACACTCTGCAAGCCTGAACAAGAACAAACTAGTGACTTGGGACTGCAGATGGTTAGAACCCAATTCTGTACCTGACAATGCAGTATTTGGCCAAGGTCATAACTCTTGAAGTTACTGTACACTAGCAAAGCAATGCTTACAATGCTAATCCAGGAAGTCTTCAACATTGCTAATTCTCCATCTAAATCAACTACAGCACGATTATCAACAGAGTTCAAATAGTCAACCTTTGACCAGGGCCCACAGATTTTGTTTATTTTTTATATAATAATTTTTATTAATTTTCCAATTTTAAAACAAAACAACAACAACAACATAAAAACATCAACAAATACAAACAAACACACAGGTATAAATTCTTAACCTCATTTTCATAAACCTCCTTTCTCGGACTTCCCCATACCTCACCCTTTTTGCATCCTTATTTTACAATTTTTCAGCAACCCTTTTTGCCAATTAAATTTAAACTTGTTATCTTTCTCAATTTCACCTTAAATCATCAAACATTTTCAGCTGTAATTCTGCATCTTCCTTCCCCTTGACATTTTAGCACTCCTCAATTTTATAACAGTTCTTAAGATATACTTTAAACTTCTTCCAATCTTCCTCCACCGTCTCATTCTCTTGGTCACGAATTCTGCCAGTCATTTCTGCCAGTCCCATAAAGTCGATCACTTTCGTCTGCCATTCTTCCAGTGTGGGTAATTCTTGTGTCTTCCAATACTTTGCTAGAAGAATCCTTGCTGCTGTAGTGGCGTACATAAAAAAAGTCTTGTCCTTCCTTGACACCAATTGGCCCACCATGCCCAAGAGAAATGCCTCTGGTTTCTTATGAAAAGTACATTTAAGTACCTTCTTAATTTCATTATAAATCATTTCCCAAAAGGCTTTAATCTTTGGGCAGGTCCACCAAAGGTGAAAGAAGGTGCCTTCAGTCTCATTACATTTCCAACATTTATTATTGGGCAGATATTATTGGGCCCACAGATTTTGGGTGGCCTTGGTAGGCAACTCAAATGCATAGTCATCAGGACTATTATCTGGTGTCCTGCTGAACTCCAGAGCCTCCGAAGCTCCTGCCCAATTCCAATCTCAGAAGAACTCTTCAGAGGGCAAGACAGCCTGATCCTCCTGAACTTGAAACTAAGAAGAGGCCACTTCTTTGTTTTTCTCTCCTGTCTCCATCAGTCCCTCTTTGTGGCTGTCGTGGCAGCTATCACTTCCTTCCTCTTCTCACCCACCAACCAGAAGGAAGCTTCTTCCTCGCCTCTGAAACTTCTGAATTCTAGGAAGCACTCAGTGCTTGGCCTGCCTCTGCTGTCCATCCTGGACTAAACATGTACAGTGCAAGGTTGCACTGCTGCCAGGCAGCAGCAGCTCTCCACCAAGAGCTCTCCTTAGCACAGATGTGCAGAGAAACAGGGAGAAGGAGGCGTGCATACTTAGCAATGGTTGGTGCCGAGAAGGGAAGGACTGCTCAGTGTACATCCAGCTAAGTAAGTGGATGGCGACTTGTCACATTTTCCAGAGTGGGTAAGGTGTTGTTGCCAGGACTATGAGCAACAAGTAGATTAGTTGACTCCTGTCTTTTTGCATGCATGCATACACGTGCATACATACACGCACACGTTTGCTTATCCCAAGCCACAATGTGTCAAAACAGGAAGGGACACTTTGCTCAAAGGGCCCCAACCTCAAAACCTCAGATAATTTGGAGTCCTATTACTAAGTTTTGCATTAGCCCATCAAAACACACTTTAAGCACCTGTAACTGTGTTTGTTGGACGAAAGAGTGGTGCAGGTTTACAAGCACAACTGGATTTATGTACCATCAGCAACTTAAAAACCATTGTGTTCTCGACAACAAGAATAGGAACACTTTGCAAATGACTACAACAACATTATCAACCAAATGTGCCAGATGTTCTTTCATAAAGGCTACACCCACTGTATTTACAGAATTGTAAACTATATGATAAGCTGGACCCATGGACGAAACAGCCAGGGGACAGGCAATTGTGCTTCTGAATGGCGATGCCAGCATTCAGATATGGTAATATACAAAGTCCAGAGAAAGCTGTACTTAGCATATTCTACTCTTAAGAAACACACCTGCTTATACTACAAAGCATTATGAAGGTCCATTGTTTGGTAACCTAATTCTGTTAATCTGCATAGGAGATGTTGATTGAGCTCATTCAACCAAAACTCAACTGTACTCTTAAGTTAGCCAACTCTCTCTGTTTCTTTTATAGTATTAATAAAGCATGAAGCTGATAGTTACTCATGTTGTTGCATTCAGTTATTTTCCTCTTGTAAAAATATGCAAATTCACTCCTTTGTGTTTTGGGGCTCTCGTGTGACCCTTCAGACTGTACTAATCAGCTCTAGGGGTTTTGGTCCCATTATTTCAAATTTGCTCTCTGGCTGAAAACATCATTCCATTTATGCTTTATATTAAACTTCAGACATACAGATTCTTTAAAAAAAAAACAAAAAACCATAGTAGGAGAAAGAGCTAGCTTGGCAATTAATGCTGTATTCAATTTACTTGAGAAGTGCATGAAGCAAGATGCCACCTAATGATGCAAAAGCAATACTGCACTTTGTTTTTGTGTAAAACCAGAACCCAAGAGGATTAGTTTGACTCCACACTGAATGAAGGGGTAGCAATTATCTCCTTATGCGACGAGAAATCAGTGACACTGGAGAGGGTTGTTTTTCAGGTCTCCCTCATCTTCCTTGCCCAGTGAACTCAAACTACAGTAATCAGACGCATGGAGCTTTTAACCCTGTTATTCACAGAACAGGCAAGAGCAAGATAGCCAAAGAAACTCGCACTTCAAAATATAGCTGTTATTATAAAGAAGTGACAATCGGTAGACAAAAAGTCCCAATCGACTTTTGCATAGAGCAGTTGATTAAGGTGGGATGCTTATTAAAAATCTATTCCCCCCCCCAGCAATTTTGCAACAAATGCATACTGAGCAGAAAACTGTTGAACAGCATTTGAAATGCTACAAGGAATGAATGCAAGGTTGCTAGAAAGACAAATCAATAAGAATTAGCAATAAATAAAACAGTATACACCAGAGGCAACCAACATGATGCCCTCCAATTGTTGTGGACTACAATTCCCATCAACCTCAGTCAACTTGGCCAATGCTCAGGGACGGTGGGAGTCGTAGTTTTCAACAACTAGCAGGCGATACCCCCTTGGGTACCGCTTGTTTACATAATTCCTACCACTTAGAAAGCCACAACCATCTCTAAAAGCCATTCTAACCCCATATGTTCTATACTGCTTACCAAGACTTTGAGGACAACATACTTGATCCCAGTTTATTACATCTTTACACAGCGATCCTTTAAGCCCAGCTAGCAGTGCTTATAGTGGACTCAGGCCATGGTCTTAAGGCATATGATACTGTAACCTTGCGAAATCTAATCCAAGTCTTGATGTGATCAGCAGCAGGGAACCCTCTGTGTTGTTGCCTTGAGTGCCATAAGGAAATAAAGGCAGAATATCAATCAATCAATAACCAGAATTCTTCTCAACTAGAGTTTGCTAACTAACCTCAAATCCTGGTAAGCAGGAAACACTGATGAACACCAGTGCAATCATTAAGCCTGGGTATTTTATTATTATTTGTTATTATTATTTTTAAGATTTCCTAACGACTCTTCATCATAAAGTTCCAGGGCTGGTTACAACAACAAAACATACAACTATAAAAACAAATAAAACCATTACAATGATAACACACATGAAACCGTTCCAAATGGAAAAGGGCAGTCAGGGCAGAGTCATTGCAAGTATTTCATACACAAAACAGCAGCAGCAGCAGTTACCTATGTGGGGCAGCTGCTATTATGTTGAGAGTACGAACAGGGAGACCCAGGTTCAAATTCCTTCTTAGTCCCAAAGCTCAATGGGTGACCTTGGTCCAGCCTCAGCCTTACCTTCCTCACCTGCACACAGGGTTGTTTTGCAAATAAAGTCTAAGTTGGGAGCAAATTTATGTATGCTGCTCTGAGTACTTTGCAGGAAGGACAGAATAATTATTATTACTAATTATTAATATTGTTATTTATTCATTTTTTAATCACCACCTACATGAGCATCAAGGTGATTTAGAAACATATAATAAAAGCAGCTAAAAGTAATAATAATGAAGCTTGTTGATGCCAGGAGGGCACATCTCTCCTGAATATACATATGATCTTGATATGGTGCCAATTATATAGCATAGGAAAAGTTTTATGGAACTATGGCAAGCAATTTTAGAAGAAGGAACACAATGATAATACACTTGTATAGAATAGTGGTTATTCCTTCTTGCACTAGTCATCCAAGGAAACAGCATTTTTACACACAGTTGCTTCATATTAACATGACTCTAATGCCAGGAAACTTAATGGAGGCTCTCTACCACAGCCTTCAACTCTCACCTAAGAAAGGGCTGAAGAGGGTCCTTCTTCACTGCCATGCATTTTGGGTGAGATGGCCAGGAGAATGCACTTCCAACTTCCATAAAAGCATTTTTAAAATTCAGAGTTTAAAAAGCTGCCATGGCAAACCATGACAGGAATGCAGGCATTCTGCTGGCCCCCTCACTCAAAATGCCTGGCTCTAAAAAAGGACCCTCTCACCCCTTTCTCTAGGCAAAGTAAGACAGTGAGGAGGAAGTAAAGGCAGTGGCAGAAGATCTTTGCCTCGCCAAATGTACAATAATGAGGTTGGGGGGAAGGTCCCCAGGACAGGGGCAGTGCCTCTGTACCCACCACCTGAGACAATGGTCTCAATCTGTTTCATTATTGGGCCAGCCCAAGCCACCAACATGGACAATTTCAGTTGTGACTCTCTCTCTTTTGGTATTTTGTGTTTTTAATTCTTACTTGTAAACCACCCTGAGGACTTTTGTCATTAGGTGGCATATAGATATTGGAAATAAATAAATAGTGTCACAAAGACGACCCTGATTCTTCCAGTTTATATGAAATTAAATATTATATTTGGGACACCTCAGGAAAACAAAAGGAGAGAAAGATGGGCTCAAGTCAATCTTGTTTGAAGCTTCATTGAATCAGAAAACCCAGTACGTTCAAAATACTATTACAAACGTTCAGCAAACAAAGTTGAATGCAGGCAACCAATGAAGAACAGCAAGCGTTTCATGCACTTAATTTCATTTAACTATATGGGAAGCAATACTGTTTTCCTCCTTTCTCAGCAAGCTAATAGATCTGAAAAGTTTCTTCTCCAAGACCATAAACTATTCTGCACACCACCCAGCAGGGTACACATGAGCATATACCCTTGAGCACACATGCTCTGGTACTAAGCAACTCCTACTGAAAAACAACATGCAGCAAGAAATATTACTACTTAATTCCCCCAGGCAAATGATTGGAATAAATTCCACTCGCGCACTCTCAAGAACAAAAAATCCACAGAGAATTTGGGGCATGCATGACGCAGCGCACAAACCCTCATGGGAAAGAATTCTTAGAACTTCTTAAGTTACTAGCTGACAAGTCTCACATCCAGGATATTTATGAAGAAGGTTGTCATTCCCCCAGAGAGATAATGTAATGCACAAACTAAGAGGCAGAAACAACAGAGGAGCTGTTATCCACCCAGGAATGGAAAGACTCACTATCCTGTATCGGTTCCCAATTGCTCCTGATTCTCCTGTGTCCATGACTCAGTTGTCATTCAGGGCTATTGATTAGTCATTTCTATGTCACAAAATCTTTATCGAACTCGGTGTACATTTCCCCATGCACACTATATTTAGGCCTCAAAATAGGATCAAGTAAGCTGAGGAACGCCACAGAAAGACAATAGTCTCATCACAGTAATCCCCCTATGCAAACAGAGGCTCTGCAAGAATCTTATGTCACTCTATTTCTCTTAAGGAGTCAACATTACTGGGATTACACATCCTCCCCCTGACCAGCTGCCCTCCAGGTGTTTTGGACTCCAATTCCCATCACCACCAGCCAAAATGGCCAAAGGTTGAAGATGATGAGAGCTGAAGACCAAAAGATCTGGAAGGCACCAAGCTGAAGGAGGCTGCTAACATAACTAGGTCACTCACTGAATGCTGCCTCAGAATAAAGGTCACACCCACTCCATTCATTTAAAGCACATGATTTTCCCTGAAGAGTCTTTAAAACTCTAGTTTACCCCTCCCAGAGCTATGATACCCAATACTCTTCGCAAACTACATTTCCCCGAATTCTTTGGGGAAAGCCATGTGCTTTAAATGCCACAGCAAACTGTATATTAATGCTGGTTCTAAATGTGTTTTGATGAATATTAACTATTGTTTTTAAGCTAGTTTGTTCACATTTTATAATGGTATTTTTAAATGTTGTAAGCCACTCTGAATCCCAGCTTGGGAGAAAAGTGAAATAGAAAAAGAAAATAAATGCATTCCATGGTGTAGGTGCGATCAAAGACATCTTAAAAAGTGACTATTTAAAAACATTTAAATTTTTAAACTGTTACAACTGTTACAACCACAGGAAATAGACCTCTGACTAAGCTCTTTGTTACTTGTGAGCAGGGAGGGTGGTGCCAAAAATGATGCAAAGGGCCTAAGAGAAATAATGGCAAGGCAGAAACAACATCTATGCTAAGACTACAGTTTATATTTTCAGTTCATACATGACCACTCGGGGGGGGGGCATGGTTCAAGATTAACTTCTTTGAAATTTCTTAGTGAACTGAATGTACTTTAAATATAAAATGGTAACAACCTGTGAAATACCCAGAAAATTTTGTTCAAAATATATGATTTTTTAATAAATTCTTAGAATCACTTACCGAGAAAAACAAATCCATCTGCTTCTTTTTCTGTCACCAATACCTTCTTGGTATCTTGGTTTTTTCGGAAGAAGTTGAACATCTTTTTGAAATACAAGTCTAGAAACAAAAAGGTGAGAAATGGGTCAAGTGATGCTAAAAAAAAACTTACACAATTCTGGCATCATCAAAACAAACATTATGAAATGCTCTTAACATCAAGTTCTAAGATTAGAGACTTGGACTGGGGGAGGATCCTGCAGGAGCAAACAGAGAACACCAGAGAGATACAAGTCAGTTGTTCATTATTGCTCGGTTCAAGAAATATGAGTTTATGTACACCCAAGCAGTGTTGGCTGTGTCTCAACCTCTGACACCTGGAAAAATAACTCAAGCACTGGAAAAAGTTAGTCAATATTATATTTTCCACCATAAAAATATTTTAATCAACACACCATCTGATTATGTGAAGAGCATTTTTACTGTCAAGCAAAATAATTATGTGTGTTACAGAGAAATCAATACTGTGTGATTCCCCAGAGTCAGGACCAGCAGGGCATAACTGACTTTCCATGCTAAACCTAAGGTTGTCTGTGGGGTGGGGTATGGAAGCAAGCAGCAGCCGCAGCAGCAATGACTGCGCTCTTCTCTTTTTGTGTTATGCCACCCACCCCATGGCAGGCATTTTGTGGCTGGGGCCTACAGCACCCTCTCGAAAAAGGTTGGCAACCCCTGATTTAACAGGATGACATATTCTAAACTAAGTTAAGTCATGAAATGACCTGTTTTAATTATTTATTTAAAATCTATCCCACATTATTATAATTATTAAAATTTCAGTACTGCCTTTCATCCAAGGACCTGAGGATGTTTTACAATATAAAGACACAAAAATAGCATAGTAAGAAACAAAACAATACAGTGGTACCTCGGATTAAGTACTTAATTCGTTCTGGAGGTCCATTCTTAACCTGAAACTGTTCTTAACCTGAAGCACCACTTTAGCTAATGGGGCCTCCCGCTGCTGCCGCACCACCGGAGCACGATTTCTGTTCTCATCCTGAAGCAAAGTTCTTAACCCGAGATATTATATCTGGGTTAGCGGAGTGTAACCTGAAGCGTATGTAACACAAAGTACCACTGTAGTTCTTTTATAAGTAAGGTGATCCTTAACCTAATAGCTTTCATTCCATGTAACAGTAAGTACGCCTCCTATCACTGCAAGGATTTCTACTTGCACAATGGAGCTTCCCCACCCCCTTCATCCCCGTGTGCCACCAAAATCTGTTCAGTGGGTTCTCGCAACCCTCCAGAGCAGATTTTGAGGGGGTGCACGGGCAGAGCGCATGGGGAAAGTCTTGTTGCACAAACACAAATCCTTGAGCTGATGGAATGAGGGAGTTGGAAACTGCCCCATGACCTTTCACTTCCTATCAGTTCCCAATCGGTTGTGCAGATATAGTGGTGCCTCGCAAAACGAAATTAATCCGTTCCGTGAGGCTCTTCGTATAGCAGTTTTTTCGTCTTGCGAAGCAAGCCCATTGACAGCTTAGCAGATTAGCGCTATTAGCGGTTTAGCGGCTTTTAGCAGATCAGCTGATAAGCGGCTTATCAGCGGATCAGCTGATTAGCGGCTTAGGGTTTAGGAAAGGGGGGGGGAGGGAAAAAACCCCGCAGGAACTCGCAAGACATTTTCGTCTTGCGAAGCAAGCCCATAGGGAAATTCGTTTTGCAAAGCGCCTCCAAAACGGAAAACCCTTTCGTCTAGCGGGTTTTCCATCTTGCGAGGCGTTCGTCTTGCGGGGCACCACTGTATGTCTTTCTCTCTTCCTAAATCCTGCAGTACTTGCCTTTTCACTTTCAGCAGCTCCAAGCATTGACTTCCTTCCAAATGCTTGACTATGAAGTACTCTTCTTGAACTGCAAAGATGTCCTTCCTTTATACACTAGGCTAAAAGGGAGGAAAACACAGTTACTAAAGCTCACATGTTAGTATCAGGATTTCAAAACTTCATCTGCAATCACAAAATTTAGATTATATTTAAGAATGAAATAAAGAGTTCACACTTTCATTTTGATAAACCAGGCCACTAGACTTCTACAAAGCTGCATTAAAGCACACTAAAAGTCCTACCAAAACTCATAAACTGCAATATTTAGATCGCAAAGCTTTTTGTTATAGGTCTAGGTGTGTTCCAATGCCCAAGGGAAATACTCTGGCTTCTGCCCTTTTAAAATAACACTGAAAATTATTAACAGTCTACATGTCTGTCCTGGGCCCGTTGTTGTTCAACATCTTGAATGAAGGTATGCGGGGGATGCTCAGTCTTGATTTTTTTCCAATGGGTCTACCCTGAGTAGGGGTAATATTGGATACAACTCATGCACACATATATAGGAACAGTAATACTGAACCTAACTTGTAGGGCTCTTTTAAGGTTTATGCACATGAAGGTCTTTGAATCCTGAAGGCTGCTTACTGAAACCAATAATTCCTCTAACTTTTGTAGAAGCATCTTCCTTATCTAGTTAGCAAAGTTTCCTTCAACACTGCACAAAGGGATACAGGTATCTTTGCCTTTGGCAAATAAAAATTGCTTGTAGCCAATCAGCACTGAAGGTTTACAAAAATTGGTTCTTTCTATGGCAAATACAAATGTCTTAGGTAATGGGCATTTTGAGGGCAAATAATTTTTCAAGAAGTAGGTTCTTCAGGTGAACAGTTCATTTACAGGGGCTAACCAAATGCAATAATGTATGACCACCTCCGACACATGATTAAACCTGGCCAATCCCATAACTCACAGTGATCTACTCACAAAATGTAATGTTTCAAGACAGAGCACACAGTTGTCTCCAAAACCTACTTCTGCTGCATTCCCTCCCCAAGATACATGTTTCTAGGGATGCAACGTTTTAGTTGATTTGCAGATTACAGTATATTAACTAATTAAAATTAACAAGCAGCAGCTTTGGAAAACAACCAAACTTTTTTTATATACAAGAACTTACAAAAACCACAGATAGCACGTGCCATCTTACGATGAGCATATCCACCCTTGCCTGCCGTGATAAATGAATAAATAATCTAGAAACAGAGAGACTCCATTTCCTGCTTGTTTTGACATATTTGAATTTAACGAATTAATCAATCACCTAAGCCGCAAACTACTAATCAACTAAGTTTCTCTGAATGGGATGCCAACCCTTGTTTTCTTCTTGACACCCCTCTATTCTATGGGTCACCAGTTCAGACGTTAATTTATACACAGAAGACCAGACAGGTAGGCTGTCAAAATTCAACGTCATCCCGTGGCTCTACGCCACTATCTATGGGTAGGACGACCCACCAGCCCCATCTCAAGGAGGACCCAGAAGAGCTCTGCCCCATAAGGTGGGAAAAGCAGTAAAGCGAATTTGTTGGCGCGGGTAGCTCCGCCCACCAGACGTGAGCAGCTGACGTAACAGCTCCACAACACCCCTCCCCAACTGGCGACGCGCATACGCGTGTTCCAAATCCGCACGTACATTCTGAATGTTAACGGATATAACCGTCGAAGCGTAAAAAAAACAACACCGCCGGCGTTATTCGACGACTGCCCCCGCGCGCCACAAACGAAGGACGAAATAACCCTCGGCCTCGACTTTCCTGTTTCCGCCACGAGCGAGGCCCCTCTGACAGCCGACCCTACCTGCCTGTCTTGAATACGCACCTCCGGCAGCCTTTTCTCCACCACAACCTCCGGTTCCGGGTTCACGAGGGACACCTCCCGGCGAATGAACTGAAGTAACCTCGTCGGCTGATGAAAATCACAGTCTAAGTTAGCTGGCGCGCGCATGCGCAAATACTCCCTAACGCGCGCTCCGCTACACGGAAATGACGTAGAGGCCGCCTGCGTGTAGAACGTTCTGCGAGCGCGTTGGAAGGTTTTCACTGGGACCGTCGAACTCTGCGTGCTTCGCCCGTTGCCGTGGTGACCCGCGCGGCGAGCGGAAGTCGAAGTTTCCCGCCAATGTAGCCTGTATAAAAGGCAAAGGGCGGGGGGGGAGGCGGCCTTGGTTCAGACGCCCAGTTCCGAAATGGCGGACGTGCTGCAAGGACCCCGGGTACGCGTAGCCACAAGTCAGTTGGCGCAGTACATTGGGAAGCCCGTTTGTTTCGTGGGGCGCCTGGAAAAGGTAAGAGTGGCTCCTTTACTGCTCTTCGTCCGCCGGGGGATTTGCCTTGCAGAGCATTGCAGGCCCCTTGGGGTGGTGCATCCGCTTGCTTGATGTTGCCATTTATTTTCTTGCTCTTAATATTGTTATTGCAGATGCAGCTCCCATGGGGCTCTGTTACGGATACGCAATTCATTTTAGTAGAGCAATTAAATCTCTCCATCACCCTTATTAAAGGACATGTTGCATTTTTTATTTTTTTTTTTTTTTTTTGCTTTTCCTTCCTGGAATGTGACTTGCATTTTTACAGGCTGCCATGTACAGTTTTAAAGCATGCAGTTATGCCCACATGTAGATGGAGTATTTACCTGAGTGCTTCAGTATTTCCGACAAAAGACTGACATAGTGGTGTTGATAGGCAGGTGCAGCAGGCTAAAAGTGCCTTTAAAATGAGTGTTTTGAAATTTTATTTAGATTCATCCATCTGGGAAATTTTTCTTCCTATCTGATGGAGAAGGAAAAAATGCAACCGTGGAACTGGAGACACCTGTAAGTATGTCTTGTCTTTTGGAAGATTTCATAATTCTTACGCTTAACAGTTTTTGCTGGTGTTGAGCATAAAAAGGTAAAGGTACCCCCGCCCGTACGGGCCAGTCGTGACCGACTCTAGGGTTGCGCGCTCATCTCGCTCAAGAGGCCGGGAGCCGGCGCCGTCCAAAGACACTTCCGGGTTACGTGGCTAGCGTGACGAAGCTGCAGCTGGGGAGCCAGCACCAGCGCTGCACATGGAAACGCCGTTTACCTTCCCGCTATAAAGCGGTACCTATTTATCTACTTGCACTTAAGGGTGCTTTCAAACTGCTAGGTGGGCAGGAGCTGGAACCGAACGATGGGAGCTCACCCCGCCGCGGGGATTTGAACCGCCGGCCTTACGTTCAGCAAGTCCTTTACAGTGGCTTTAATTGTAGAAGCGGAATTGACCAGAACAGTCTTTGTGTTGCTGGTATAGCAGTTCCATATATGAGGGCTTCAAGTTCTAAACCTCAGCTAGATAAAGGAACTTACATAGTTCTCGTATTAGCCCAGTAACAAGAATAAGCACTACTGCATTTACAACTGCCCCATCAAGTTACGTACCTGAAGACCATAGAAGCATCTTCTTAGACTGAACAGTGTGCTGATTATATTTTTATATTCTTACTCTTCCGCTTTGCATAACTCCCCTGCCCCATAGGTTTGTCTGGGATTGTTTGCTGCTCACTCCTAAGCCATATATATAAGGTTAGAATCAAATGCAGTAGCCTGCTAGTGCTATAGATATTCAGCTAACATAACCTCTGCTTTTCTGTGCTGTACGGTACTGATGCTTCTGCTTGGTGCAACAAAAATAACTTCCACACCAACAAACTCCTTTGTCTTATGTTTGATCTTGCCTATTCTTTACAGTCATCTGTATATCATTTGTATAGGGTTATTATTGTTTGCGTGTGCATGCATGCTCACATGAACAGCAAAATTCAGGTGAATTTACTGGGATGGGTCAGGCAAGACAAAAGGCTTGAATGGGCTGTGTTTGTCACAGATTCCCAAAATATGTGATGTAGTTAAGCTAGGTGGATGTTTGAGAGAATAGATAACCTCACCTTTACTTGGAATGAACTTCACTTTCTTGAACATTCTTAAGTAATTCTTAAAAGTGTTTTATGGTAAGGTGTTAATGTAAAATAGAGAGCCAAGTTTAGTGAGTTGTAATTTTAGTGAGTTGTAATTTCAATTCATAAGTGCTATGTTGGAACATAAAGTGAACTCCCAGAAACATGGTGGGTGGGGGAAGTGTAAAACTGATTGTTGGTAAAATTCTTAATAAAGACATTTACTTGTTCATCTGCTATTGCAGCTTGAAGAAGAGATCTCTGGGGTCATTGAGGTAGCAGGAAGAGTTACAAATCAAGTAAACATAATGTGTGCATCATATACCCAGTTCAGAGAAGATAAAAACGCATTTGGTAAGTGAATTATTTCCTCCCTCATTGCAAATTGCAGTTTTTCAATACTTTTGAATAAGCTTCTGGCACTCTTGATTAACAAGTTTCTTTCAATAATGGTCAGTTCTTATCTACTATTTTCCCCCATGGAAGTTATGTTTGGCATGATACCCAAAGAATTAGATGCACAAAATACATTTTCAGAAATTAAAATCCCATGTGGATACAGTGGTACCTCTGGTTAAGAACTTAATTCATTTTGGAGGTCCATTCTTACTTAACCTGAAACTATTCTTAACTTGAAGCACCACTTTAGTTAATGGGGCCTCCTGCTGCCGCTGTGCCGCCACTTGCGATGACAGTTGTCATTCCTGTCTGCTCAAAACACTGAACTTGGTATATATCTAGCCAGATAGGATAATTCTGTTATTGATGTATTAAATCTGTTATATAGCCTCTACGATCCAATATTGCTCTTACAGAGGGAGAGCTGTTGTGGATACATTTACAAATTGAGCTTTTGTCAATTGGATTTTTATCAAATTAATCCCTGTTCACATTCAGGCAAGATACTGGTTAAAGCAACCCCTTGAAATATTTTTAACCTTCCTGACTTTGGAATTGAGTATATGTTTCTTTAAGAATGAGATGCACATTATAGTTAGCGTTGTCTCTTAGGTAGTATTGTATAAATAGGATAGTTCACCTGCACTAACGTTTTTTAATGTTATATTCTTGTTTATTTCAGATTTAGCACTATATAATGAAGCTCTGAAAATTATCCATGAATTTCCTGACTACTACCCTTTTAGTACTAATGCATGATTGGTACTTTTTGTTACAACTTAAGAGTGGACAATTTGGTGATGCTTACTGAACAGAACTGTTCAAGAATCTCTGTATGAAATAATCTTGCTTAAAGTGTACTTGGGACTGTCTGCTATGCCAGCAATATAGTACATAATCTAGAAGTTCATGCATTTGTATCCTAAATGGCGATGCTGTCCTGAGGACAAAAAACCTGTGTCTAGTGAGACAGTATTTCGCAATAGATAAGCATTTTAATGTTAAGCTGTCACTCAGGTAACCATCTTAGGTAAATACGTAACACAGTGCTTATTTTTAGGTGATCTTTTGTACATGAAAAGTATCAGAGAAATCAGTGTATTAAATAAAATGCAAACTATCATAATATTGATTACATCTAAACTAAAACGTGTTTGGTTTTATTCTAAGACTTAATTGGCGCTTTAGTCGCCTTACCTAACCAGCATGTTATAGCAGTTCAACAATAAACACCATTTATGTAGTAGTTCTTGTCTGAAGAATGATTCATACCAAATATCTGTTCTTTACAAGGTAGTTGGAATATTATTGTAAAGCAGGACTCCTGGGGGGGGGTGTCACCATAAATCAAAGCCTAATTTTTCAATGTAGATTTACTATAAAAGTAAACACTTTGAATGTTGGAGCTTCCCTGTTTACTTTTAACACCCAATACTGCCCGGTGCTGAAATCAGAACACAATACTACAAAGTCTGGTACTAGTATCTACCGGGACTATTGCAGCATCACCTCTTTGAAGGTCATGAAACATTCAGCTTAATCAAAATGGGAAGTTAAATTAAGCTTTTATTTTACAATGTCAAAAGGAGAAGCAACTGTATTAACAGAAGTAGTTAAAAACCCTCGGTCTGCAGAAACACATACACAAGCCGAAATGCCCGAGAACTGTCTTCGAGTCAGAACTAATCTATGCAGTACAGCCCCTGCATCATTGAGCACTGAGTGTTAAGATATTCATAACAGAACTTTCATGTACACAAAAGACTTTGTGCCCTCTCAAAGTCAGCAAATACAGCTGCTTTCATTTTACAAAATACTGTTAAGACAACTGGATAACACATATTAGCAGTTCCTATTTACATACTCAGTATAATTTTTTACAGAAGGGAAGGAGACACCATATTAATATCAGAGCTCTTAATACTTTGAATGTAAGGGCACAAAAATAAAGTCTATAAGTGGCTCTTAATGGCTTAAAATTCTAGATATTCTGGAAATGTATTGAAGTAAAGGTAAAGGTAAAGGTACCCCTGCCCGTACGGGCCAGTCTTGACAGACTCTGGGGTTGTGCGCCCATCTCACTTAAGAGGCCAGGGGCCAGCGCTGTCCGGAGACACTTCCGGGTCACGTGGCCAGCGTGACATTGCTGCTCTGGCGAGCCAGAGCCGCACACGGAAACGCCGTTTACCTTCCCGCTGGTAAGCGGTCCCTATTTATCTACTTGCACCCGGAGGTGCTTTCGAACTGCTAGGTTGGCAGGCGCTGGGACCGAGCAGCGGGAGCGCACCCCGCCGCAGGGATTTGAACTGCCGACCTTTCGATCGGCAAGTCCTAGGCGCTGAGGCTTTAACCCACAGCGCCACCTGCGTCCCTAAATGTATTGAAGCAACTACAAAAATACAGGAACTTAGATATTGTGATATGCATCTCAAATATTGACCAATAGTAAAAATGCAATTCTGACAGGAAGTAGACTTTGACTAAGGCAATACAACAATTTAAAAAATGGTGTACATAGAAATAAATATTTCTGCTTCCATTAAGCATTTGTTTCCCCCCTCCCCTTTTAACATCATATCTTTGTACAAAGACGGAAGCTTGGATCCAAAATGGCCTGCATGCAAGTAGAACTCTCTCCCACTTGCATCTGTGGCCAATTGTTTACCTACCCACTGCACCACATTGCCCTTCATAATGCAGTGAGAAAGTAGGCAAGAAAGCCCAGGGGCATGCACAGAATATTGTGCATGGTTCTTGCATCCAAGCCAACAGAAGATTGTCAATTAGGCAGCTATAATATAGGCCAAACAATTATTACATTGCATTGAAAATGTGCACAAAGGAAGTTCAAGTTTCTAGTTGACTAGTGAAAGTTTGAATGCAACTCATTTGCCGTGTTGCTAATTAACAGTAGAAAAAAATGTAAACTAAAATGTAACATGCACTACAGTAGGTGTGAGGAATCTTTGGCTCTCCTATCAACCCCAGTATACGTGGCCACTGATAGTGCGAGTTGTAGGTGAGCAAAATATAAAGTTCTCTACACCTGCACTAGTGTTCTATACCAGTCAGTGTATTACCATCTTCTGTATTTCATGGCAATGTTACCTTTCTATACTTTACACTATTGAAGTATATTACATACTATCCACTATCGAAATCGATAAGCTCCTTTATTTTGACATAGGCAGTTTTTTTGGAGGGGTAAAATTTATTTGCTCGTCAACATCTGATACGAGCAGCTATTGCCACAACACATATTCTATGTCGTCCACATTTTGTAAGTGAACTTTTAACTGTAATGTCTCAGGCTGTTCTTGATTGTGTATTATATGCTTGTGGTTTTCTGATGCAAATGAATGTCCTCGTGACCCAAAGCAAAATTTGGATGTATGCAATTCACACTATAGTATGTTTCGGGAATACAGGTAAGCTGTCATTTTTTTCAAAGGTTAGGTCTTTCACATCATTGAACTTAAAAAGCTTCAGATTAATTAATACCGGACTGTAGCTGTGTAACACTAATTACATTATTTTGGGATGCCCCGCAAAGCATGTTACACTGGCATTGAGCTACTACTATTTACTCATCCAAACCAAAGCAGCTCAACTCATGCTAAGATTTGTCTTAGGAGTGTCACAGAAAAGCAATGCAATGGTAGCTAAGTTATAGATGGGAGCATAAACACTTTAAAATCTAAGCTAGAAAAAATGCTGGTGGAAACATTGCATATCCAGCATGACTGTCTTTCCAAGAAGAGTTTTCAATAGTGTTTTATAGGTTCATGGAGTTACCAAAGCACAGCAAATGATGCCACTTCATCTCAGATGGAAGCCTCAAGCTCTGGACAGTGTAGTGCTGAAAGTCTTCCTGAAGGCTGCTTTGAATTTCAATGAAACCTATAAATGCCTCTTAAATGAACTGCTTCACAACCCACTGAACAAAGTCCACATGCCAAATTTGAAGAATCAAAATCAACCACACATCAAATTGCTGATGTGATAGGATGATTTATTTTTCTATTACAGGCAAGTCAACAGTAACACGTTCAGAGGTATGTGTTCGGGCTGTGAGGGAAACCTATTGGAGAAAGCCTCTCATGTGAAGGACCTTATTTAAGCTCTAATGTTTCATGGCTGGATCATCTCTGCCGGGACAAGATTCCCCGTTGTATCCAGCTGCATACATTTGCAGGAACAGGCAGAAACAGGGCATTCAGTATGGTCCCTAGATAAGAAAGAAGTAGCATTATATCACTGCAAGGCAGCCTTTTTAATTTTTTAAAAAAACAAAAAATTAATGTTTATTTTTCTCATTAAAAAAGAATAAAGCACTTTGGTATTGGTTAGAAAGAGATTACAGAATACACAAATGGTTAAAATTGTTATAAAAAAATAATCCAGAGCTGCTCATGTCTATAATCCACTCTACAAGCTACAGTTTAAAAGTGTCTCTGAAATATCTCCCCCCAATTCTTATTCTAAGCAATAAATTGAAAGCAGTGTGTTCATGCTTCAAAAGTAAAATTGATTTGATGCTAAAGATTAAAACAGTTGGAAGTGGAGGAATGCAGCTTGGAATGTAATACAAGATGATTAGCTACCACAGAATAATGTGTGTAACATCCCACCACCCATTTGAGCCTAAATGCACTGCCTGGAAACATCAATTGACTGCAGTTGGAACATTATGTTCATTCCCCGTAGAATCTTTCATGAGTGCATTGTATAGAGCTCTGGGCTACAGCTAATGTGTTGAAAGAGCTTCTAGAACAAAGGGCGATAGCTTAAAAAGGTAATATAACTGCTTTGAGGTCAATACTGAGAAAACCATATGCCTAAAATATCCTACCATGTGTCAGCTAGCATTTACTGTGATAATAATGAACAGCTTTATTATAACATCTGAGGGCATGTAGGCTACAGCAAGACAACAGAGAAAATACTTGTAAGACCCTGAGAAATAAAAAATGCCCCAAAGTTGTAGAAGTGCAAAAAAAGCAATTTAGCCTTCACATGTGTAATGAATTCACTCATGCCAACTGCATGAGTTACTAGGAAGGCATGTTTTGCAAGGCACCATATGCAACTAGTTCCAATGGAGACCTGCTGTTCAGAAGGGGGGGGGGATTCCACCAAGGGGGCACATAAATCCTTGAGCATGCCTGTTGTAGGTATTTAGACTTAGAGCAGTAGTCAACAGTGCTAGTCCAAAAGCAGAACTACAATAAGCTCCACTTGCACAATGGAACTTAACCTCTCTCTATGCCTTTGACATCTGCACTGGCAGGTTGGGAGACCTTTCAGAGAAAATTCGGAGGGTAGTAGGGGGACTGCAGGGGAAAGTGGAAGTTCCATTGTGCAAGCAGAACTCTGATCATGCCATGTTGGCTGCAATTCTTATACCGCCACTTTTTAGAGTCCAGGCAAACATTCAACATTAAACCACTCTTGAACACCACACATGAGAACAGCAGAAAGCCCTGTGTTCCCTTAGTCTTCAGAGACACTAAATTTGTCTTATGAAGCGTTCTACATTATGTGCTACCATGTTCGGTTAATGCTCAAGGTGGTGTTGGGTTTTGTAATTAAAAAAAGCTCCTTAATTCTTGTATATTTTGAGGAAATGTGAACAGACTTTCATCAAAGGTATCAAATTCATGCATATGCTTTCATTTGCTGGGTAATCTTATCATTTCAAGGGCTTTGTCTTAAATTCTCAGCGCTATTGTAGCAGAATTAGTAGTCTGGTAGTATGTGCTGGCCTACAAATCCATATAAGCAGAAGTTCTAAATAGGTGGGATGCAGTCCGGAAGAACCCATGGCTTAAGCAACACAATATTATTTGTTAACTTACCTGAACCAGCTAAGCATGTGTCCAGCATGACCACCGTGCCTACAGTTGTGACACCAGGAAAACCAGTTGTTGAACTGGGCCAATTTCTTGTCCTTGCTAAGATCCACCTTTTCATCTGACTTTGATCCTCCTATAAATAAGAAAATGTAGTCTGAATTGATTTCTATGGTAATGAGAACAGGTTGTTTAAAACCAATGGAGACAGGGTTGTATCCAATTAAGTTCAACTCAGAGGAGACTTACTGCAATTAATGTCCAATAATTTCTATGTGTCTATCCGGAGTATGACTAGGATTGGAAACAACTTTGAAATGGCACAGAAAACAAAATTACCCAGTATAATCAAAGCAACATAATAATCAGTCTCTCAAGCAGTTAACATCCCCAGGCTGAAAAGTATTAAGCCAATTTCCATAATACAGGTGAGAACTCCTCTAGATTTTTTTTTTAAAGTTTACAAATATTTGTAAATGGGAATTTCATGCAGCACAGAGCATCTTTCAAATAATGCACAAATAATCTGTACCCATTTTGATGAAAAGATCTTACACTTGGCTCCCAGCTGTGAGGGTAATCATTATCAGGGAAATAAGTGTCTCTTCAAACATTATGTTTCCTGTAAATATGAAGCACTTCTTCACAGATAAAAAGTGTCAAAAATGTAGTCATGTGTCATCACCATACTCCTCTATTTCACAGCACACAAAGCTGAGGCCAGTCGCCCTTCCCAGCATGTGTATCTGCAGGGCAACAGATGCGTGAAATTGCTATAGAGGTGGTCAGGATCCAATGAAACACATGATGAGTCCTGCATACCTAAGCCAGCTCCGGGCTTGTGTTTTGCAATGACACATGGCAAACTGATGATGAGACAGACTTGCAAAAGCAGTTTGTGATTCTGTATGCATGTTTTCTTATTTATGGCAAAATATTTAAAGATTTTCCGAGTTGACCCTAAGTAGCTCTTTGAATTCCAGACATGATTTAAGTTTTCTCATTATCTACAAAATTTTAAAATGCCTTAAAAACTCCAAGAACCATTTAGTCTGAACTTAACCCACAAGGGCCTGTTTTCTCTCTCTTTTTTTAAAAAAATAATTTTTATTAAATTTCATATTTCCAAATTAAACACATCAAATCAATTAGTCCAAATTATAACAATACATATATAATCCAATTGTTTTCCAAATTATAAATTTTTGTGGGGGGTACCCATGCTTCTTGAGTGGCAGGAGTCCAATCCTCGAATATTTGTTCTGCTTCCATATTAAGAATGATGTTTCCAGGCTCCTCTTCTCAATACTTGTCATTACTCATTTTCCTTTCCATTTTCCTCCAATATGCTCCGCAAGTGGGTTGAAAAAAACAGTCTTATTTGTATTTCTGTGTGGGCTTTGTGCTGCTCTCTCGTAAATCACTCTCCTCCAACAGTCCTTTCCGCTCGAGCGAGTAATCGCCATTTTTGTCGTTCCGATGAAATACAGTCTAGAAATTCGCTCTTTAGCTTTTCCGACCTGTTGTATAGTAAATTAGTCTTTTTGCAGGAGGGCTGCCCCTTCCAGTTCGCAATCTCCTCGAAAATAATATATCTTCGGCTCGTCCTCCCCAAGACCAACTCCAGCAACACAGGTCTCTTATCAAGTTTCCATTCTTACTGCGTCACGAGAGCCCTTCTTTCCAAATCCTTCACAGAGTTCATAATTATTCCCACACAATTCATTTTTAGTCCCATTTGCAATTAATTTCTGTGACGGATCTTCAGAGGGAGGGTTATTAATAATCACATAGAGCAAAAGAAATAAAAAGTCGTTTCCCCCCCCCCTTAGTTCCGGCATTCCAATCCACATACCATATTTGTAGTACTTTGATGTAATCTTCCATCTCAGTCCGCCTCAGTCTTCTTCCTTTCAGTGGTAAAATTGTTAGCAGATAAAAACCTCCTGCCTCTCTTGAAGCATGTGCATTATCTTTCCCAATTTTTTTTCCTTTTAAGTAACGGAACTAGTTTCGCACCTGGAAGCAGCTTCGGAGGAGTTCCGAGGCCCGCCAAGGGTTGTGCACCCAGTGCCTCACCCCCTCCTTCTTCCGAACTCGGGGGTGATTTATGGCAACAGCGGGTGAAAACGGCATCTCTCCCCCCTGGAGAGATGAAGGGAGACTGATATACTCCCCATAATCAGCCTCTAATTACCTCGTGCGAGCTGGATAGATGTTAATATCCGCCATCTTCCAAGGCGCCCCCCTAGCGGCCCCCCAAGGGCCTGTTTTCTCAGTGCCTGACTGGCACTTAAAGAAGTGGTATTCAAACAGCACCGTGAACAGCTGCAAGAGAGCATGTGGGTTAGGCAAAGGCTGCACTTAAAGATGACTTAAAGGGAAGCTACACCCCAGTATGGAACTGATTGGTTCAAAATTGGAAAAGGAGTACGACAAGGCTGTATATTGTCTCCCTGTTTATTTAACATATGCAGAATTCATCATGCGAAAGGCTGGGCTGGATGAATCCCAAGCCGAAAATAAGATTGCCGGAAGAAATACCAACAACCTCAGATATGCAGATGACACAACCTTGATGGCAGAAAGTGAGAATGAATTAAAGAACCTTTTAATGAGGGTGAAAGAGGAGAGCACAAAATATGGTCTGAAGCTCAACATCAAAAAAACTAAGATCGTGGCCACTGGTCCCATTACCTCCTGGCAAATAGAAGGGGAAGAAATTGAGGCAGTGAGAGATTACTTTCTTGTGCTCCATGATCACTGCAGATGGTGACAGCAGTCACGAAATTAAAAGACGCCTGCTTCTTGGGAGAAAAGCAATGACAAACCTAGACAGAATCTTAAAAAGCAGAGACATCACCTTGCCGACAAAAGTCCATATAGCTAAAGCTATGGTTTTCCCAGTACAGTGGTACCTCGGGTTACAGACGCTTCAGGTTACAGACTCCGCTAACCCAGAAATAGTACCTCGGGTTAAGAACTTTGCTTCAGGATGAGAACAGAAATTGCACAGTGGCAATGAGGCAGCAGCGGGAGGCCCCATTAGCTAAAGTGGTACCTCAGGTTAAGAACAGTTTCAGGTTAAGAACAGACCTCCAGAACAAATTAAGTTCTTAACCCAAGGTACCACTGTAATGATGTATAGAAGTGAGAGCTGGACCATAAAGAAGGCTGATCGCCGAAGAATTGATGCTTTTGAATTATGGTGCTGGAGGAGACTCCTGAGAGTCCCATGGACTGCAAGAAGATCAAACCTATCCATTCTTATGGAAATCAGCCCTGAGTGCTCACTGGAAGGACAGATCCTGAAGCTGAGGCTCCAATACTTTGGCCACCTCATGAGAAGAGAAAAGACCCTGATGTTGGGAAAGATGGAGGGCACAAGGAGAAGGCGATGAGAGAGGATGAGATGGACACTGTACTCGAAGCCACGAACATGAGTTTGACCAAGCTGTGGGAGCCAGTGGAAGACAGGAGTGCCTGGCATGCTCTGGTCCATGGGGTCACGAAGAGTCGTACACGACTAAACAACACACACCCCAATAAGGATGGGGCAGTTAATACAAGCAGGACAAAGCCAGTAACAAACAGCTCATTTTCAGAGAAAGTCATTCAGATGTGAACTGATGTAAAGCAGTTCAGCAAAATAAGCATTCGCAGGACTGTATTCAGTTTTCTGTACCACATAGCTAGAAGCCTATGAATAATACAATGGAGAAATTCAACAAATGGGAGGGAGCCATACCTGGACAGCTGGAAACTGGAGTGCCCATATTTATGAGACAAAGTGCACAGCGAGGAAGGGGCTTGCGGCAACCGGGACAACTTGTGACTTTGGACTTGGTCGGGGAGCCACTTACGCCATACTGACTGAATCCTCGGCCCTGATGAGGGATGGTCGAGCAGCTGTACGAAATTGACTTTCCGCAAAAATTGCAACTTACAAACACCTTGCAAATATAAAAAAGGGATATGAGGGTGATTAGATTTGCTTTTATTTATTATTAAGCAACTAGTAGATATATTGCTACCCTATAGGTTTTTCAAGCTGCACCCCTTCATACCCACCCACTGGGATGATAGGGTTATCAATGGGCCATAATAACTAAACAGAGCTTACAAGTTCAGAAGCAAAACATGTTTTAAAAAATTAAAAGCTTGTATGTTCAGGAAAGAAAAAAAGGACAGACAGGTGATATGGGGAGAGATACTGATTTTGAAAAATATAAAAATATATATGCCAATATTGGGTGGACTTTCTGTTTAGAAATAAAGGTTTGGCATTTATTTATTTTATTTATTAAATTTCTATACCACCCTTCATCCAAGGATCAAAGTTTACAATATAAAAACACAAAACAGTACCAAACAAAAACAATACTGCTCACCAGTAGTGCCTCAGACAAGCACCGTGCAAACAACTGGATCTTCCTTTTCTGCTGCTTTATGTCCATTGGCTAAATTGACTCACTACATGGCCAGAAAAATTAGAAGCACATTTACCTGGGCTAAAGGTTTTGAACTGGGATCCAGCTTGCTCCGATGAATGTCAAATTCTGCTCGCTTATGCCAAAACCGCCATGCATCCAATAGATTCCGGTAGTTCTCAATCCAATACTGAACCCTCTCATCTTTAAGCACATCGGATGGAGAACCCTAAAAAGGTAGGCATAGAGGAGACTGTTTCAAAGGTCTCCCCAAAGATGGTCTTAAACCATCATTACATTATTTTGAACACTAGCTTAAGAAATGTTGTTTTACCCATTTTAAATAGTTTTAAAGCTTGTTTATGAACACCACTTAAAATAATAATAATAATGATGATGATGATGATGATGTATTTGCCTAGCTTGCAAATAACCCCAACCCAAACTGTGGCTTTCTGTAAACCAACAAGGATGAAGGTGCATGTATCAAAAGTTGCAGTCACTTCGCTTCTCCCACCCCTGCTGCAGCCACGCTACCAAGAACTAAGTCATGAATTGCCCCACAATATCCTATCAGAATTGCTTCACAGTAGCTAACATTTGGGTAGCACAATAATGAATTGCTATTAATTAAATTTCTATACCATTCTTCCCCCGAAGATCACAGGGTGGTTGATAATATAAAAATACATCCAATACTAATGAACAAAAACAATAACCCCATGCACAGTATCATTTAATTAAATTTTGATTTATTAAATATTACATTATGCACGTTACACAAAAAATGAGTTGTATAGTATTGACATGAATTCTATAAATCAGAGATTTTGTATATAAAAAAAATACAAACCTGCAGCATACAATAACTTGCTGTTTGAACATCTCCTGTTCTATCAACATAGCTTTCCATCAAATCCACTCCATCTTTTGTGAGTCCTGTCAGAAGAATTCCTTCAAGGTTCCCAGATTCCTTCATTTCGTTTGTCAGTTTGTCAATGAACCTATTCAGCTATTTAAAATAAGAAGATTGGTCAGTGTTTTGCTCATTCCTTGAATTACATCCACACGCCTACACACACACACATATACAAATGGGGTATGGTTGGGCTCGGCTCACTGCAGAATTAAAGTCTTGATTATTATATCTAATCATCAGGATTTAGCGATAAAAGCAATAATATCCACCTTCAATGTGTACTCAATTTCAAAATATTTCCGAAAGGATACATAACAAATGCAGTGGCCTAAAAGAATCATGAATTCCAAGCAGACTCTTCTCTGTTAAATATTTACTGCCCAGATGCAGTTCATACTTGCCACGGGCAAATGCTTTACAAGACTGTACAGAGATCATTAGACGAGTCCTCAAAAGCTTGTGTCATAATAAATCTTTGGTCTTTAAGGTACAACAAGTCTCTATTAGATTTTACACTTATTTCAAATGAGTATTATACTTCAGGATGGCTATCAAATTCTTTTGGATGACAAAACTCTTTTTCCAACACCCAGAGAATAGCATGCAATATTGTGTGTGATTACTTATTCAACCCTTTATGTTATCTAGAAAGAACAAAGGAAGAAAATGATGGCAGATCTGATCATCTCACCTGAGCATCAGTTAGGAATTTACAAGCAAATGCCACTCTGTCTCGTACAGCTACATTACTTTCATACTGAAATAATACAAAACACATTAGCATTAGCCTGGAAAAAAACAGCCAGTCTCCTGAAAAAAAAGGCTCATGTTAAGTTTTATGACAATTCTATATTTACAGTTGTATAAGATGACAAATTAATAAAAACAGCCTTAGTGATTTTGAGAAAACTATTCTTTTTTTCTAGTTGCTTGCCAAGTGCAAGATATGTTGCAACTTCTCAGTTTGGTTTCCAAGCACCACTTCCCAAATCTGGGGGAGTTTTAGAAGCAGTGTACAGTGGTACCTCGGGTTAAGTACTTAATTCGTTCCGGAGTTCTGTTCTTAACCTGAAACTGTTCTTAACCTGAAGCACCGCTTTAGCTAATGGGGCCTCTTGCTGCTGCCGTGCCGCTGGAGCACGATTTCTGTTCTCATCCTGAAGCAAAGTTCTTAACCCAAGGTACTATTTCTGGGTTAGCAGAGTCTATAACCTGAAGTGTATGTAACCTGAAGCATATGTAACCCGAGGTACCACTGTACAATCAATGGCAGGGGTGCAGGCTCTACCTCTGCTGAACAAATCCTATCTCTTTGCAATATCTAAGGAAAATGTTTACATGGGACTGGGGAACCTGTGACCTCCTAGATGTTCTGGATTCCCATCCCATTCCTGTCTCTGCTCACCACTGGCCCCACTAGCTGGGACCGATGGAAGCCAGGAGTGCAGCAACATCTGGAGGACCACAAATTCTACATCCCTGCCCTTAATCTTCAGAATGGGACCTTTAATGTATTTTTGTCAAGCAAGTGAAGCTGGGATCCCACCTCAAAGTTGAGAAGTGGAATCCATCTGGGGAAATTAATTATTTAGGGTTATGTTCCACCTCTTAGATGATGGCCAATGCTCGTAAACCTGAGTTCATTATTTCCTTTTCAATAACATTTTCACAGTGGATTGTTTCACGAAAGCTGCTGAAGACCGAAGTCCTAAGCAGCCCAGGGCCAAATTTTCTAACACACAAAGAACCAGATCAAGTTCTCAGTTTTGCATCTGAATATTTGTGCCTTTGTGTATTTAGTCAACGGAGATTAGCTAACAAAAATAGCTTACCAAAACCCCATCAAAAGAACCCGATTCACTTGTTAGGAAAGCAAACATGGCACAGAGATAAGGGTTGTTGAGCTGTAACCTCAGGGTGCTGCACATTTCCCTCCACAAGGAGTTCTTTTCATCAGTATAGCCTGATAATGCCATGGCCACTACGTTGAGGTTTAGATCACCTGCACAGCGAAAATAAAGGCCACACAATAGCAAACATTTCAAGCCATTTGGTTTCCACTTCTGAAGAACATTTTGAAAATACAGTTAAAATCTTTTGTTTGGGATGACAGAGGGATCTGTACCCCCAAACTCAGCAATCAAGGTGTTCAACAAAAACAACTGCCACTGACCCTGGAACAGAACTCGCTCTGAAAGGCAGAACAAAAGATGCTGGTACAATTTATTGATTATGAGAAGAACTTGACTTCCCGATACTGGGAAAAGTAACACTACAATGGTACCTTGCTTCTCAAACTTAATCCGTTCTGGGAGTCTGTTTGACTCCCGAAACCGTTGCAGACCTGTGTATTCCTTGCTGAGTTTGTGTACAAACTTTGTATTCCTTTCTATTGTATGTTGACTGTATTTGAAGGTAGTCCTGTACATTTAAAAGCCAAAATGTTTTAGTCATGCATGTATAACTGCTGGGCGGGGTGGGATAGGGCACTTGAATAATAAAGAAGTTTTCAGTCAATTCTGAAAAAAACAAAATACCAAGGCACAGCTTCTGATTGGCTGCAGGAGCTTCCTGCAGTCAAGCAGAAGTTGCATCAGATGTTTGGCTTCCAAAAAACGTTCACAAACTGGAACACTTACTTCCTGGTTTGTGGCATTTGGGAGCTGATTTGTTCGGGAACCAAGCCATTCGAGAACCAAGGTACCACTGTACTGACATGAACTCCTCCATACACCACATTCTACTCATGCATAACTGTTTAGTTTGATCTACCATTCAGAATGGCTGATTCCAGGACATAGTGCAACATCAGATGAAGAAATGGGGGCGGGGGCGGGTTGGTACCACTGCTCCTTCAGCCTCTTCATCCATGGCAATGCTTCATCCATGGTGCAGTAGAATTGTGATGTCTATCCTTTCCTGTTACTAATGCAATTGGGTATGGGATCCAACCAGGTTTCCCCCCCCCCCCCAATATACTGTATTGAATGCAAAGATCCATGAACATATAGAAAACAGCCACTGGCTACAAACACTTGCACAGTGCTATAATCAGTGGGTTCCATTCATGCCTCCTGTTTCTGCCAATGGAAAACATTCAGATTTGGTTTGTTTTTCTCATGTTCTTTTTAACATAGGGTGTAAAACAGCCCTCCACAAACAGAAGACACCAGCTGCATCTGGCAGAGCACTTACCTGATTCAATCCTTTGTGAAGTGGAAGAGAATATGAAATCTCTATTTTCACTGATAAGCAGGATATTATTAAAGAAAATGCAACAAGGAGCAGCTCACTCTGCCAAAGTGATACCAAATCACAGCAGGTACCTTTTCCAGAAGATGCTCCTTTGTTCAATATCTGTATTGCTCTTCGAATGTCCAAGTTGAATAGAGCTACAGCAGCAGCTCGCTCCCAGTCTCCTTCCTGTTCCAAAGAGTATAAAAAGGGCTCCACATCCAGATCTGTGCCCTTCTTTATCCATCCACAAAGCTGCAAAGCCAGTGACCTCTCCTCACTCAGATATTGAATAATGTCAGCCTGTCTGTCTGATCCACTCCTGCTGTGCCTGAGGTTCTCTGTTGTTCCTAAAGAGCAATTGTTTTTTGAGTTATTTGCATACAAAGATAAATAGAAACTTAGATTCAGGAACATGTAAAGCTAAAACCAATACAGTCGTACCTCCGCTTACGTATCCCTCTGGATATGTAAACTTCGGGATGCGTAAGCGCAAACCTGGAAGTATATTTCCGGGTTTTTGCCGTGTGTGCGCAGAAGTGGTCCCTCCAGTTGCAGAAACCTTGGGATTCAACCAGAACTCTGGAACAGATCCCGTCCGCAACAGGAGGTACCACTGTATTAACGATAAAAGCATCAGTTATTGTTAATTAAGTCAGCTCTTCAGCTATTTCTTGCACCTTTGTCAAAACCTGACAAAAATTACTCATTTGGGGAGAAAGGATTTATCTATTTTTAGAAATCTGTGTACAAATAGATTAAGTTGGCTTGGGGTACTAGGAAGTCATGCAGAATGTCATGTGAACCAGAAAAGTGGTTGAGAAAACACACTCAGAAACGGCATGAGTTCAAAAGACATCAGGAAGGTTTCATTTTTGTTATCAGATGTGTTTACATTCCACCCTTCTCTGAAGAACCTCAAATTGGTGTACATCGGGCCATTAAATTTCCCACTCACATAAACCCTGCGAAGTAGGTGCAGCTGGGACTGAATAGCTGGCCAAAATCACTCATTAAAATAAAATTTAAAAATTAAGTAAGAAATCAGTCAAAATGCACTTACCCATAGAGGATTTCACGATAGATTTGATGCCTGCATAAACTAAAGAACCTTTGTTTCCTGTGCATTTCTGATCCATATCCTCAGTATACTGCTTCATAAGTATTTTCAAGTATAGGAAACTTGGCAAATTAACATTAAAATAAGATGCAGCAAAGATGATGATGATGATGATGCATTTGGTGGCTAGGAAATTCCTATACCCCACTGGGTTTGGCCCTCCTCAGTTCTTGAAGAAACGAACTACAGCTTGGATCCCAAAAGCTACTTAAGGTCCACAAAGAAAGAGCTTTTGCTATCCCAGTGGAATTTATTACCATTTCCACCCTTCAACAGCTGGTATTTGTGCCATATCATGCGGCCTGAGCACTGCCAGTAATGAGTTTTGGGTTGAAGGTCAGTGGTGACTTTGCTTTTCAGGCATAAAGTAAATTAATTAAAGTTTTTATCTAAAGTTTTTATCTAATGGCTCATTATCTAATGGGTTGGTTGAATGGGACGGCAGAACCTTTTTCTTCTAATGGTTTAAAAAATAATGCTAGATATGGTTTGGGGCAGTTTATATGAGTTTGTTCTGGTGTTGGGATTTTTTGTAACTATTGATGTTTGTTCTGTTGAACATATAAATTATTTTCTGCTGGTTGTCATAGCCTAAGGCAATAAATAAACTTCAACAGAGTAACACACATTTGGATGAAGAAGAGTAGCCTTTTAACGAAAAATCAGCCACGTGTCCTATGTAATACACAGACCATAGGTAAAGGTAAAGGGACCCCTTACCATTAGGTCCAGTCGTGGCCGACTCTGGGGTTGCAGCGCTCATCTCGCTTTATTGGCTAAGGGAGCCGGCGTACAGCTTCCGGGTCGTGCGGCCAGCATGACTAAGCCGCTTCTGGTGAACCAGAGCAGCGCACGGAAACTCCGTTTACCTTTCTGCCGGAGCGGTACCTATTTATCTACTTGCACTTTGACATGCTTTCGAACTGCTAGGTTGGCAGGAGCAGGGACCGAGCAATGGGAGCTCACCCCATCGTGGGGATTCGAACCGCCGACCTTCTGATCAGCAAGTCCTAGGCTCTGTGGTTTAACCCACAGCGCCACCCGCATCCCTACACAGACTATACTATACTACTGGTTAAATCTGCATCATGTCAGCAGAACTGTTCTGGTTCCTTAAAGGAATTGGAAAGTGGTGCATCACCCTGACCCCACCCTGCTCCATGTGCTCCCTCCTCTACCTTTCCTTCCTACTACCACTGTCTTCTTGGACACCAGTGGATCATCAATACATATTTTGCTCCTGCCAATATGCCCTAAGTCTCAAGTTTCTGTTGCTGCTTATTTCTTTCACCTCCTGTCCTACAACAAATGGACATCTTTGCAGTTGTCTGGCTCTTTTTTGCCTAGATGAAGCTTTGGCCCATCCCACCTACAGTCTTCCCAAGCAGCAGAAATAAATACATCAAAACAATGCTAAGAAGAGAATATCTCATTCATCTGTCACCAGGACAAAAGCATTGCCTAACAATGCAGCCAGCCCTCTATATTAAGACTCCTTCCCGCATACAAGAGTTTTTAAAAGGATATAGTGCAGAGTGTACCAAAGTGACTTCAGTTGTGGGTCTTCATTTCCCGCTAGCACATGGTTTCTCCAGACCTGTTCCGTGTCAAGGCCGTACCTGGATAAAGCTCTAAGACGCATTTTAGTGGCTATGTCTTTTTCCAAAGAACTAGCCTTTCCATCTTCTGTGCACTCATACAAGTGCCTCCCACATGCCCACATTAAAGAGGTAATGGGGCTCCATGCCAGAGAGATCCTTTCAAACACAGTGAAGTCAGACATAGTCCTGTTTGGAGTCACAACCACCATTCGATTTTGATTAGTGGGATGCCATGCAAAGGAAGCAATATAGTGTTCACAGGGCTGCACACTTCTTTCAATGATTGTAGGCTCAGTTTCATCCCCAATAGGTGTAGGAGTGTGCTGCATATCGTAGAGCTTGATGATGTTACTATCCCTAGTCAAAGTAGCTAGCAATCCAGTTCTCGTTGGACACCATGCTACTTTAGTTAGAGGTTTTGGTTGTTCAGTCAGGGTCAATACAGGCTTTTCAAATTTTCTAAGGTCCCATATAGCAACCTGACCTTCATAGAAGGAAGCCACACGATCATGGAAGTAGGGGTCAACTGTTACGCCCTGAACAGCCTTCGTATTCACAAACATCTTTTGGCTTGTATTCCTAAGGTCAAAGATAGCCAGGTTTCGGTGCATTCCAGCTAAAAGAAGTTTCTGATCCCGTGGAAGCCAACAGAGAGAAAGGCAAGCATCGTTCTGGCCTAATTCATAAAGTGGTTTTGTCACAACAAGTCCTGCTTCAGTGTCTCCAGATGAAAGCCTTACTTTCTCAGCAGCAACTGGAGTTTCTGGAGTGTATTTACTACTTATGTCCCAGATCAGTACTGAAAAATCAGCCCGGTGTTTATCTAGGCCTGCAGCAAGCCAATTGCTGTCCAGTGGATTCCATGCCAGAGTGTTACACTGCCGAGCATGCTTTGGAACAAATTCCTTTCCTATCAGATCCTTGGATTTTGAGTTATGATCTTGGCCAAGGCTGGTAAGGACAACTCGGCCATTGGCCTGCCCAACTGCCAGGAGACATTCAGGATCATATTTAGGATACCAAGCCACACATTTCAGATACGGAGTGTCTGAATTAATGGACAAAAGGGTAGCTGTAGTTTCTTCAGATAAACGCAGTGATCCTGCTTTGAGTTCAGAACTGACAGCAGATTCAATGTGGTAGAGGCTGAGCTCTGAGTCACAGACAACAAATCTATCAACGTGGTGTGGGGCCCACAGAATATCAGGTTTGGAGCCACTCATGTCTGCTGCTGCAAATTGATGAAAGTAGTTTAAAGTGTTGTTGGAAGACTAGAACTGTGTTCGTTCATATGGACACTGTTTTTTTTTCAAAAAAAGAAAAGAAAAAAGAATATTATAGCATGACAAGGCCGTGAATGTCTTCCAGATCTAAATGAGAATCTCTTAATAACATTCAAATTTCTCGTTCCCAAATGCAGTGGCGTAGCGTGGGGGGTGCAGGGGGTGCCGGCCGCACCGGGCGCAACATCTGGGGGGGCGCACTCGCCGCCTCCAGAGTCGCCGAAGAGCCTCGGGGCTCAGCTCCTTTGGGAGGAGGGGTCGGGCTGGGCGACCAGGGGGAGCAGCAGGCGCCAGCAAGGAGGTCCGGAGCTGGAGCCTGGCCAGGATCGCGCGCAGGACGGGGCGCAAGAGGGAGGGGAGAGTCGAGCCTGTCCCCCCCCGCGAGGACTGCTGTGAAGAGGTGGGAGGGAGAGGAGGCCCCTTGGGAGGAGCGGGCAGGTGCTGGGGCAGCAGCGCCGGGCGGGGGCCAAGGGGTGGGCGCCCCCCTGCGCGGGCATCGCCTCGCCGCCGCGGGCTTGGCTGGGCCGCCGGCCGAGGGGAAGCGCCAAACAAGGCCAGGATCCAGGCCCGCCCCACTCTCCTTATTTGGCGCCCGGTTCTGGCTCCCGGGTGGCCTCCTCCCACCTGCTCTCGCTACCAGTGGAAAGAGAGACGGAGGTGCAGCGGAACCCGCAGCCTTCGCAGGCGCCGCCCGGCCGGGGGAGGGGAGCGCGGAGGAGCCCCGCGGGGCCTGGGCCCGACCAGCCGAGCCTCCCGAATTGCGCCCCGCAGCCAGGATCTTGTGGCGAGGAAGGAGCCCAGTCTGCGCCCTCCTTCCCCACAGAGCTGCAGAGGGAAATCAAGGTTCTCCTGCTAGTTTCTCTTCTTCTCTCCCCCCCACTGCGTTGCAACCGTGCCCCCTCCTCTCGGTGCACATAGCACGATTGCAATCTCTCTCACCCCCCCCCCCCCAAGTTAAACTAATGGAGCAAGCCAGCGCCAAAGATTTGTAGAACTGTGAATACCCCAGCCCAGGCAGCAGCAAGAAGCTGGCAGCGGCGGCAGGTTAGGGGTTAGGGGCGCAAATTACTTGCCTTGCCCCGGGTTAGGGGCGCAAATTACTTGCCTCGCCCCGGGTGCTGACAACCCACGCTACGCCGCTGCCCAAATGCTTTCGGGGGAAATCGTGGAACGGGAGACTAAGACTCCAATCCCAACCCCACTTCCCTGCCACAAAGCCCCAATGAATTCAGTGGGACCAGTTTCTGAGGAGAAATGGTTAAGATTGCACTATATAACCCACTTAAATTTTTCTGCAGTTTTACCTAGGTTTTAAGTAAAATAATAATAAAAAAGTTTTACTTGAACTCCAAAGGGCGCAGCACCGCGAAGGCGCGCAGAGGCCGCCCCGTCCTCAAAGACCCCACCCCAATTCTGCAGGATGCTGAGCACTGCCGCCCCTGCGGCTCCAGAGGAAAGAGAGGCCGAGTCCGCCACCGCCCAAACCGGAGCTGTCTCGCGGGAGGGACTCACCCTGCAACCCCTCCTCTCCTGGGGTCCCGGAGTTGCGCAGTCAAAATGAAGCGAACCAGTGAAGGTATAAGATAATTGGGGGGTGGGAGTCGCCGTTTCCACTTCCGTCTTCAAGGAGACTTCCGCTTCCGGTGCGAGCGGGGAATACATCCGGTGAGGTGGGGGCGAGTCGGAGGAGGAGACCTTATGTAGAATGGATGGGTGTGGCTTTCCTGGGATTCGGTTCTTCGAGCGCGGAAGGGTTGATAAGCGGCTGCCCTTACGTGGCAAGGAGGTTGCGCAGACTGCCCGGGGTTCCACGAGGCTAAGCTGCCCGCCAGCCCGCCTGAACATCACCTTCAAACAGTGCCGGATTTACGTATAAGCTGAACCAGCTGTAGCTGAGGGCCTCTTTTGGGGCCCAAAAAAATTTAAGGGAAAAAACCTGGATGTACATTTCCAAAATATAAGATAAAAAACAAATAAAATAAAACCAGCATACAGCAACAGTGTTTTGTGTTATTTTGTTATGTGCAAATGGCTTTAGGTACCTATTAGGTCCATAAATTACCATATAGCATATATTCAACACAGAAAAACAGCGACAATTTGTTGATGACAAAGGACAGCTGGACATATAAAGGACCCCATTACCTTCAGGAGCTTAGGGCCTCATCAAACCTAAATCTGGCCCTGCTTTCAAAGCTCCCCCTTTGCAAGTGGAAGGCTTGAGCCCACCACTCTGAGATTGAGGGGATCAGGCTCTGCCAGTTTATTTATTTTTTATTAAAGATTTTCTTGGTTTACAAAAGAACATGCCTTGTCTCCCTTTTTTCAGGTTGTACAGTCTTCCTTACAAATCAGTT
Organism: Podarcis cretensis; assembly: GCF_951804945.1. Taxonomy (NCBI): domain Eukaryota; kingdom Metazoa; phylum Chordata; class Lepidosauria; order Squamata; family Lacertidae; genus Podarcis; species Podarcis cretensis. Next base: position 30,008,036 of record NC_137181.1, on the reverse strand, counting down.
ACATTTATTGTTAGACATTAGTGTTGTGTACAGTATAGGGTTGGGGAAGAAGAGGGGGGAGAGGAAGGCTTGGGCTGGTGAGCTTTATATTCTTTTGTATAGTGTACTTGTGGGGTTTTGTATCAGCGTTGATTGGGTAGGTTTCCTTTCTATTCGTTTATTACATTGCCTCGGCAGTGAGAGGTATTGGAGGGCAGGGTGTGGTTGGTTGGCTGCAGTGGAGTTTGTGTGCATTGGGGGGGGGGGGGAGAGGGCTTGTTTGGTCAGATAAGCCAGATTGATTTGTATGCTGATGGTGCATTCTTGTCTTGTTGGGCTGTGTATGTGATAAAAGGGAGCCATACTGGGGTGAAGGCATCCTCTTCTATTTGTCCCCGTCTCAGCTTCAGTTTATTGGTTAGTTTTTCTTTTTTTATTATTATAAATATTTAAACAAACAAAAAAACAAAAATGCACAAAAAGTAACAAAAATACAATACAAAACAAAACAAATGTAGTTTCCATTACTTATTTCCATTAACTTATTTCCCGGACCTCTTCTCACCTCCCCCTTTTGTATTCCAGTTCGAATTCTTAACTCAGCAACTTATTGTAACTTGTTATAACTTATTTTAACTTATTACTCAACCTTTACATTACAGCTGGTAACCACTTAGTTTATGTCCAACATCAATCTAACATTCATTAATTTTACAATATTTCTGCAGATAGTCTTTAAATTTCTTCCAATCTTCTTCCGCCAACTCTTTTCCCTGGTCTCGGATTCTGCCGGTCATTTCTGCCAGTCCCATATAGTCGATCATCTTCATCTGCCATTCTTCCAGAGTGGGTAGATCTTGTGTCTTCCAGTATTTTGCAATCAGTATTCTTGCTGCTGTTGTAGCATACATAAAAAAGTTCTGTCCTTCTTTGGCACCAGTTGGCCAACCATGCCCAGGAGAAAGGCCTCTGGTTTCTTCAAGAAGGTATATTTAAATACCTTTTTCATTTCATTGTAAATCATTTCCCAGAAAGCCTTAATATTGGTTAGTTTTTCTAGTAAGGCCATTTCCCATACAATTGGATGCCATTGGTCCATGTCTACTCCTGACAGGTCTCTCCACTGTCTGGCTATGAGGCTTCTGGTTGCTGAGAGTAGGTGGGTTATAAGCTCTGTATAATGTGAGTGGTCATTATGAACTTGGAAGATGTTCAGCAGGGCCATTTCTGGAGGGAGTTCTAATACCTGTTTAGTTATTTTGCATATCTCTTGTAGGACTGCTGTCCAGAAGGGTTGAATTTTAGGGCATTCCCACCACATGTGGAGGAATGTCTCAGGCTCTACCAGTTGAGCTATATATGTGACATCACTGTGCTGCTCTGGTAGACAGTAGCAGACAATATTTTTGGAAGAACCAGTTGCTATGTCAACACCAACATAGCACTGCTATACTGGCGCAGTGAAGAAAGAAAAAAATCTGAAAGATCCTCTTCCTTCATGCCACTTTTAAGGGTACAATCCTGTTCCCACTTACCTAATGAGAAACTGGATTGAACTCCCCCTTCCCCGCAAATAGACACACATAGGATTGCTCTGTAAATCAGGCAGAATTTGTTGAAGCCACAAATCCTATTTCTGATACCTTGCAGTAATAAACCCTTTGAATAGGGTTGCCGGATGAAAAAGAGGATAGGTCACCTGCACTTTGAAAGTTGTGCTGAAAACTCAGTTTCAGCAGGCCATGCAAGTTATGCTTACTGAAATTCCCTCTTCTACACAACTATTAAAAATGCACCTGACTGTGCCTCTTTACCAATCTGGTCATCCCAACTTTGAGCAGTTTACAGACAAAAAAGTAATAGCATATGAGAGGAAGATTACAACATTCATTAGTCTTGTAAAGGTTGCAGAAACAGCTATTTAACAGGACCTGAATTAAATGATGTGCTCTTGAGACCCACAAGGTGGAGCTCAAATCATCTTTCTTTCTTTCGCAAAACTAAGGACTGAGAAGAGTGAGCCCCACATTCAGTGCTGTCAAACAGGCAATGGATATTAACAAAAGTACAAAACTGTCGACACACTTCATGTCAGTTTATTTAGTGTGAAATACCAACTGCTTAATGATTAAAGATACAATAAAATACTGCGACTCAAGTCTGCCTGAAAGCTACATATAGAGTAACTCTCTGTTGCTTCATCAGAGATCTTTGAGGGGCTAGCAGTTGTGTGGGAAATACACTTTGCGAAGAGTTGACTCTGGCAATGGAAATGATCTTGGATGGTGGGCACCAACATGGCATCCTCCAGATGTTGTTAGACTCCCAACACCCATCTTCCGCAGCCAGCATGGTCAATGGTCATGGATTATAGGAGTTGTCATCCAGCAACATCTGGAGGGCACCCTGTTGGGTACTCCTGGGAACCTTGTTCGGTTTTGTGAACAGGCAACAAATTGGTCCCAGATTGAAACTAAATACCACACAGGCATCTTGTATCTGTTCAGCTTGTCTAAAGCAAAAACTTTGCTGGACTACAACTGAAGCTTTTTCCTGTTTGCTGAAAAGCTATAGTTTTTATTCATTCATTTCTGAATTGCTTACTAAGGTACATCTGAAATTAATGTTTTCAAAGTGATTTACAAAATAATTACTGTACATATGTAAAGGTAAAAAAAGGTAAAGGACCCCTGGATGGTTAAGTCCAGTCAAAGGCAACTATGTTATGTAGTGCTCATCTTGCTTCAGGCTGAGGGAGTTGGCGTTTGTCCACAGACAGCTTTCCGGGTCATGTGGTCAGCATGCTTCTGGCACACAGAGGCGCATGGAAACACAGTTTACCTTCCCACCAAAGTGGTACCTATTTATTCATATTTACACATGTAAAACAGTTATATAAATTGGTGTGTGTGTGTGTGTGTGTGTGTGTAACAATTTACATTTTACAATTTACATTTTATTATGGAAACAGTTGAAAACAATTGCATTTTTTAAAAGAACAACTATATCTATATAAAATATGAAAATATAAATCTAGAATAGCTGCTTCCCTCTAATTGCAATCCAACAACCACAGAGTACAATGCCATCTATTTTAATCTATTACTTACTCTTTAGATATACAGTTATCTCACAATCAAAGTAGTTAATAGGCAGTAGTTAATCCTTAATTTCTGTGTATGTGATAGTAGATCCCAAATTTGATCCTAAGTTATTCCCATTTTAGAAAATAACAGACCAAGATATGTGAATGTTGGTGGATTTGTTTAACCTCTCTTTTTAGGTTTTCAGGAAAAGTGAACTACAGTATAAGAGGAAAACGTTTTAGAAGCTGTGAGGCAGCATCCAGCCAGTCTCCACATCAACCTTTTCCCAACATTCCCACACATTCAGGGTCTGCCAGGTTTCCAAGAACATATCCATGAAAAGAGGCTAATGGAAGCAACATTTCCCAGACAGTCTGGAGACCAGCCTGAAGTTGTTACATAACAACTACCAAATGAGAAAAGAACTACTAACTTTCCTATAGACCAGGGGTGGCTAACCTATAGCTTTCCAAATGTTGTTGGATTCCAGCTCCCAAGAGCCCAAGGCAAGGCTGGCAAAGGTTCAATGGACCTGTCATGTGATTTTCATGAATGCTATGAAAGATAAGAATGCTAATAATAAACTGCTAATGACACAAAGAAAGAACTATATGATAAACTTGACAATAAATTTATTTCAGATAATTCTGAATTAATAAACATAGTGACACAATGTTTGGTCCAATCATATAGGTCCCCAAAGGTGGCAAACTGGTTCATTTCTGATTAGATTTTCTGTATAGCTTGAAATAATTCATACCCTTACAGCAGCATATGTTAGTCTGCTCAAATTACTTGGTTTGGGAAATGCTGGAGCTCATAAGTGCACTTCCTGGACTTTACACGACTGAGTCTTTATTTTCTTTGTAAGGTATTCAGAGGCAACAGTTGCCATGCTGATCTCAAAGAAACGAAGTTGCTGGCATCCATCTGTCTCAGGAGACAATGGAAGAGTGCAACTTTTGGGGTGAAGTCAAACTGCTGGAAGGTTGCATCGCCTGCTGTGGCTTTAGAGAAACGTAGAGACATGTTGATCTCAAAGAAAAGAAGTTACAATTACATTTACATTTACAATAGTGAGTGGAGAATAGTGAGTGGAGCCTTCATCCCCTGCTCCTGAGGAAATAGGTCTGTCTAAGTGGACTTTGAAGACTCATTCCCAGAACCACCAACAGCCCAGGAGAACCAGCTACTACAAAGGGAGGCCCACTGTGTGCATTCCAGTCCACTGAAGCACATGGCTGTGTAACAGAATGCCAGCTTTCTCCAGGGAAGCTAGGATGATGATCAGAATGATAGTGATCATTTTATGAATTACTTTCTACAAGTGTGTGAAGACAATTTACAAACACAATTGAAAAAAAAACTAAAAAAAAGTTTAGAAAACAGTACCAAAAATAATAGAAGATCAGTTTACAACCAAAACAAGATAACATGCAATCCAGAGTCATTTTCATCCAGTTGGAAACGCCTGTTGAAACAAAAGTGTGTTCAGTTGTTTGGGGAAAGTACAAATAGTGGATGTTTGTCATATCTCAACAGGAATCCTGTTCCACACAAGAGGGGTATACACACTGAGAGCTTTGCTCCATGTTGCTGTGGAGTGGACTTCTGATATTTTATGTATTGGGAGGAGAAACTCTCTTGCAGAATGCAGAGGCCTACTGGACATATCAGAGATAAGGTGCTTTATCAAGCTGCCCCTGAGCTGTTTATGGTCATAAATGTTAGCACCAAATCTTTGAACATGACCTGGTAGAGGATTGGCCATCTTGCTCTAAGACTGCTTGCCATCAGTTGGCTCTAAACAGCATAAAGCAACACTCCAAGCTCCGAGTGAACTTGGTATCTGGCTGCTCTCCTGAATCCAGCTTCACAATGAGCTGTCCCTGGTCCTGATCATTTGCTGCTGGGCCTGCACCTTTCCACACACCTAGCCAGAGCATCTCTGTGGGACCCAGCCTGGAATGGGAGACAGACAAAGACTGCAGTCCTAATTATGTCTACTCAAAATTCAGTGGGACTTTCTCCCGAGTAAGTAGGGTTATGACTGCAGTCTTAGGCTGCAATCCTGAACCTATTGAAGAGGAAGCGAATCCTATTGGGCACTGAAGCTTCTGACTAAATGGACTCAGGCTGTGCCACATCTGTAGTACTTATTGTGCTTGTCACACAGAGGCATAACAAATCTGATAAAGTGGACTCTAATCCATGAGAACTTCTACCATTATCAGTGTGTTAGTCTTTAAGGTGCCAGAAGATTATTTGCTTATTTTTTTCTGCAGCAGGCCAACCTTTGGAAAGAAATCTTTAGTAATAACTGGAGTGGTAAAAGAATGTGTTGATAACTGCAAATGGTTGTTGGATAGGTGTTGTCCCCTACCCTTTGCAGGACACTGTGCAGCCTGTTTCATGCCTTAGACTGAATGCATGGAGGGTGATTGTAGGGTGCTGCCCCTGCTTACAACCTCCATGTGTCTAGTTTATTGACTGTGTACAGCTCTATGTGTGTAGAGCTCTCTCCCCACTGCTTCAGGACCCTGATTTCTCCTGATTGTGAGTACAGGTCTTTACATACATGTAGTCCATAGCAGGGATGGGCAGATCTGGGTCCAGCCGTAGATCCCTGGATGATTTGCAGTAGATGGCCAAGGACTTAGGACTCCCCAAAGTAGCAGCTACAAAATGACTCCCTAATTTATACTGTTGAAGTGAAAAATGTTGAAGTAGATATGTTTTTGGAAGCACTGTGAACTCTGTTTCTTTTTGAAATAATTTGAAATAATTCATGGGAGCAGAATCCTTCAGTTCTAATTGTTGAACCAACTGTTGAAGAATACACCAAACCCAAGGGAGAGCCTAGAGAAAAAGTACCTCCGTAGGTCGTGAAATTCACTGATGCGCAGGTAAGATAATGTGTATCTGATTAGAGTGGCTGGGAAGCCCACCAAAGCACCTTATGAGCAGTCTGAATCTGCACAAGTGTGCAGGTGGACATGCTCCACTTCTAAGCACAAAAAATAGCTCCACCCACTTACACCCATCTGCCAGGGGTTCTAGTTTGGCCTATAGGTCAGTTAAGCTGATATCACACCCATAGGCAGGTGATATCAGGTGATGGACAGGGGTGTGGCTTTCAATATGGTATTGGCACACACAACCAAGACATCAGGATTTAACACCAGCAGCTGACGAGTGGGGGTTAAAACCTGTTCCATTTTTGGCAGTGCATGCCAGTTCCCAGCCATTGTGCCCTCAGGTGATTGACAGGTAGCAGCTGATGGCACCGAAAAGCTTCCCCACCTGTGGCATAAAGGCAACTGCTAGCATTCACTGGTGTGTGTGTGTAGGTGTAGTGAATAAACAGGTGTACCTGTTTCCAGATGTTTTCAAAGCTCATCTATAACCTTCCCCAAATTTTGGCCATTCACTGTAATGCACACATAGTATTGTGGTTGCTTTCTTATCTCATACAGGAAGCATTATTGAATAATAAGCATGGGTGTGCTTTGGAGACATGGCAGGGACAGGCACAAATGCCTGTAGAAGTTGTTTGTAAGAAGTACCGCTTTCATTTACTGAATAGCAAACAGCAACCAACTCTATAGCAAACTCTCTGAATGGCTGTTCCTTTAAAGTTGTTTATGCTCCCACCCAGATTGCTAGACCTGGCTGCATGCCTAACCACTCTGCATTCAACTTGGACTAATAAAACATGAATAAAGGATCATGAAAAATCCAGATGCAGGGTTCCCTGATTTGCATCAGGACTAATTATTTATTTAAGGACAGCTGTGCTTAAAAGTATTTAAAAACAAACCAAAAAACCCAGCGACCCTAGGAATGCATTTTCTAGTTCATATTTGTTTACAGACTATTTATTCCCAAGCTTGCTGATTTGGTGTTCTATAAGGTAAGATACCAATATTTTAGAAGTTGTTTTTCTTAGCAAAAAATTCAAATGGGACTTGAAACAAAATGACATAATAATTATCATCATATTATTAAAATGACATTGTATTGCATCTTTTTTGGGGGGAGGGAATGAATTAATTAGATCAAAGTACTGGGTGATGTTAAACAATATTCTGTAAGGAGAGTTTGGAACTGGAAAGTGAAGCGTATTGTTGAAATGTTTCATATTAGTGATATATTGTAAATGCATTTCTCTAAGATATTCTTGTAAGTTGCATCTAAGGCTAGAGGTGGTTTTTTACTAGGATAAACTCAGTGAAATTAACTTCTGCGTTGATATGTATGGGATTGCATTATAAGGCTGCTGTCTAATGCACAATTACCTGAGATTAAGTTCTACTGAGCTCAGCTGGATTTACTTCTAAGTAGACATACATAGGATTTGGCTGTAAGTCACAGTACAAGTGTGTTCAATCAAGCTGCTCATCTATCTTGTAAATCTAACCAAATATGCATATGTCAAACAACATCCCATGGACTATGTTAAAGATCATACTATAATAATGGAAAACTTAGTAGTGGCTTTTTGTTGCTAAATAATTTTCTTTCTAAAATATGGGGTTACATAAATTAAAATCAATGCCTATGAATTCTTATGTGTGTTAAAATGAAATTTTGAGGCATGCTCACTTCAGGCACCCAAATGAGCAGCATTGTAATAAAGCGGTGAGCGAGGCTCAAAAGGTTTTCTACACAGAATGGAGAGTTTGAACTTTGCACATATCTCAGAATGTAACTTGCGGCACGATCTCATGCATGCCTACTCAGAAGTAGGCCCCATTCACTTCAATGGGACTTGCTTCCAGGGGAGTGTGTGCATAGGATGACAGTGCTAATTCCTGCTATTTAAAGTGATTTCTCTGCATCAATTATTTCCAGCGTTTATAATAGCTGGTATTAGACCATGGGGCAGCTTGTTTTCTTGTAGGAGAATGCCAGGTACAGTATACCTGAGAATATTTCAAAAAAGTGAAAAGGTTGATACGGCTTTGGACAACAGGAACATAGGAAGCTGATGTAAACCAAGTCAGACCAATGGCCTATCTAGTCCAGTATTGGTTACTCTGACTGGCAGCTTCTCTCTGGGGTTTCAGCCAGGGATATCTCTCAGCCCTACCAGGAGAAGCCATGGGATTGAACCTGGGACCCTCTGAATGCAAAACAGATGCTCTGTCCCTGAGCTATGGCCCTTTCCCCAAGGGAAACGTTTATCATGCTTTCTGGAAAATATGTGTATCTAATTCATGAACTAGAAGGGCAAGGCTGTCTGTCTGTTTAGAACAGGGGTAGTCAACCTTTTTATACCTACTGCCCACTAATGCACCTTTCTTGATGGTAAAATTTCCTTACTGCCCACCAGTGCTCGATGGAAGGAGAATTCAGCTTGTGCCGTAGAACCCCCTACCGCCCACCTAGAATCCTGAAACGCCCACTAGTGGGCGGTAGGGACCAGGTTGTTAACCCCTGGTTTAGAACATTTCCCCACAATTTCCTACCATATACAGTCGTACCTCGGCTCCTGAGTGTTCCAGTTTTCAGACGTTCTTTTGGAAGCTGAATGTCTGATGGGGCTTCTGCAGTGGCAGAGGAAGCTTCTGGGGCACCTGGGGCAAGGCGCCCAGGGGCAGGGCAAACAGCTCATAGGGGCCCATAGGGGCTAGGGATGGGGTGCGCCATGGAAGCTCCTGCAGCCAATCAGAAGCCGTGCTTTGGAAGTCGCACGTTTCGGAAGTCAAACAGACTTCCGGAACAGACTCTATTCAACTTCTGAGATATGACTGTATACACAAGGCAGCTTGCAGTATAAGAGCTTAAAACAAATCGTTTTAAAGCCAATAGGGTTACAGGGAACCAGACAGAGGGCCTTCTCGGTAGTGGCGCCCACCCTGTGGAACACCCTCCCTTTAGATGTGAAGGAAATAAGCAGCTATCCTATCTTTAAAAGACATCTGAAGGCAGCCCTGTTCAGGGAAGTTTTTAATATTAAACACTGTATTGTTTTTAACACTTGATTGGGAGCCGCCCAGAGTGGCTGGGGAAACTCAGCCAGATGGGCGGGGTATAAATAATAAATTATTATTATTATTATTATTATTATAGTAAAATAAAATTAAGCAAACAAAAACAAAAAGCAAAAAGGCAGAACAATGGAAGGAACATTGCTTAAAAAGATAATGATCATAACTTAAGCGTAATTTTAATTTTTAAAAATGGGAAGTAATTTTATTCTATTTTTTAAGCCTGGGAAATTGGCGGCACGGGGTGGTGGTGCCCCCAAACAAGGAGCTTGCTCTCCTTGCCCTCCATTTCTGAATTCATTGAATAATAGTATTGTAAAGTTGGAAGTGACCCCAAGGGTCATCTAGCCCACCCCCTGCAAAGCAGGAATCACAGCTTAAGAATCCCTGACAGATGGCCATTCCATCTCTGCCACTAACATATGCTGCTGTTTTCTTTCTTTCTCGCCCTCCCAGAAATATACTACGCCCCTTCTGTTCTTCCCCCAATATTTTTTATCGGGTGCTGGCTCTGGTCAGTGGTAAGGTTGCATTATATTCATTGAGCAAATGTGTGTTAAGTAGTTACAGATTTATTATTAATATGCACGAGACATTAACAGCTCTTTTTGTTTTTATTAGCAGGAGCAGTAAGTGACCCTTTGATTTTTGAATCCCCGTCGCTATGTGGAAAAAACATTCTGTCTTTTGCCTTTTGGTTTTGGCTGTTACTACAAACTGTGTAGTGTATGGACAAAACAGAAGAAGGGGACAGAAGCCAAGTTCTCTAACAGGAAAAGCAAACCTTCAGGGTAAAGTCATTTTCTTAGAATTTGCTATAGGCTGCATGAAATGTTTCCAAGCGCAATGGAATAATCTCCAAGGGAAAGTGGCAAATTATTAATATATGGGGATTTTGTATCATTTTGGTAACAAGTCCTGAGTTCTATGGGAACAGCATGTTTTCCATTAAGACCAGACTACAAGGGACATAATTATTCTATTCTAAAAGGCATGTTCCCTTTCACATAAAGAAACTCAACAGACTTTTTTTCAGGTGGAATGTGCTACTGGAAAATGCATATTGCACACCCACAATTTCAGAATAGATTGGAATATTTATTTCCTTATTGAATAAACAAAATATATTGTTGCAAGGAAACCTCTAAGCAGTTTACAATAATGGAAAATGAAACATTAGCACTATAAAAAAAAAATTAAAAAATCCCAGTTGAAACCAGGTATTTAAAAACTTTCAAGAGACAATTCTAACCAACAGTAGCTAAAAAGAGATAAAGCACATGTGACTTCTACATGTTTGGATTGGCTTGCTGAAACAAAAATGTTTTAAGCAGATGCCGAAAAGAGTATGATGAAACCATCTGTCTGGTGTCAATTGGCAGGGAGTTCCAAAGTATAACTGCTGCTACACTAAAAGCTTGATTTCTTACAACTGCAGAGCTAGTATTATGAGGCACCTACAATAGTGTCAGTTCTGCAGATCAAAGTGGTCTAGAAGGCATATATGGGATCAGGTGATCCCAAGCTGTTGTGACACCTTGAACTTGGCCCAATAGCAAATGGGCAAACAGTACAGATCTCTGAGCAGGGGGGTTATATGCTGAAAGGCTCTCACTCCTGTCTGCAATTATGCTGCAGCATTCTGTACTAACTGCAGCTTCTAGATCAAGCACAAGGGAAGCTCCATACAGAGTGCATTGCAGGTATCCAATTTTGCAGTCACCAATGCACAAACTCCTGGTTTCCCGGGACAGCCCTAGATTCAAACTGCATGCCTGCTCCTTCAGGGCAGTGCAGCCCCATCCGGCTCAGGCAACTGACTCATTTCTAGTTGTTGTTGTTTTCATTTTCCCTATCATACACACATAACAGGCAAACTTCTTAGGGTTTTCTTTAATTCAGAGCAGAAGAAGCCATTGTAATGTAAATAGATACAGTGCACCAAAGGTTGCCTTCAGCAATATGCCGGCTGTCCTGATTCTATGAAGTCATATTAAAGCAGATGTGAGAAACCAATAGCCCTCCAGATGTTGTTGGACTCCAGCTCCCAACAGCTCCAGCTGTTGGTCCAGCCAATGGTCAGGGGTGATGGAAGTTGTAGTCCGACAGCATTCAGACGTCTTGCAACAAAAAAATCCCCTGTGTTGCAAAACAGAACGGTCTGATAAACATAAAGCAGCACATAGGCTAATAGTATACTAACAATATTTATATAACACAGTTGAACTGTTTCTTAATTCACAATCAGAAAACATACGATATTTACATGGAGTCACGAACTAATAAGAGAACATTCAGACGTCAGCAGGTTTCCCATTCCTATATTAAAGGACTGCAGCCCTATGTTAAATCAACACTTCCAATCCCTACTTCAGCAATACTATTATGGCGGAGGACCTTAAGGGCCACAAATGACAACATTTGGAGGTCCCAAGTCTCAAGGTGGTTAGGTTGGTCTCAACTAGGGACAGGGCCTTTTCAGTACTGGCCCCGATCTGGTGGAATGCTCTGTCACAAGAGACTAGGGCCCTGCGGGACTTGACATCTTTCCGTAGGGCCTGCAAGACAGAGCTGTTCCACCTGGCCTTTGGTTTGGACTCAGTCTGACCCTTATGTTTCCCTCCCCTTATGGTTTTGATCTATGGGCTACTTTTAAAATGAGGCTGCATTTTAAATTGCATTTTAACCTGTATTTTAAATTGTTTTCCCCCCCTATTATGTTTTTACTGTAATTTTACTGGTGCTAGCCGCCCTGAGCCCGGCTCTGGCCGGGGAGGGCGGGGTATAAATAAAATTTATTATTACTATTATATTATTGTTATCATGTGAATTGAGAACATAAGAACTGCCCATCTAGTCCAGTGTCCTGTTCTCACAGTGGCCAACCAGATGCCTTTGGAAACCCACAAGCAGGACCACCACTGACTCCTGCTTGTTCCACCATTTATTGAGAAGAACCTATAACTGGATTGGAATCCCCCTCACCTCTTCCCTTTCTATTTGAAACCACCCCATGTTGTTGTCTTCTCCCACTGCGGCTTTGTTCCCCATTTTTGAATGATCTCTGTCCCGTCTTGCCCTCCGCAGCTTCCGTCTGCTTCATCGATATCATCTTCGTCCTGGACAGTTCCGAAAGCGCAAAAGATGTCCTGTTTGATAAGCAGAAGGAGTTCGTCACCACCTTAAGCGACAAGGTTTTCCTCATGAAGCCCACCAGAGTCCGCAGGTATGACTTCAGACTGGCAATCATGCAGTTCAGCAGTTCGGTCAAAATCGACCATCCTTTTACCGAATGGAGAAACTTGCAGACCTTTAAGCAGGAAGTTGCCGGGATGACCTTTATCGGGCACGGCACGTATTCCTATTATGCTATTTCCAACGCTACCCAGTTGTTCAAAACAGAAGGCCGTAAAATAGGTGTCAAAGTGGCTTTGTTGATGACGGATGGGATCGACCACCCAAAGTCTCCTGATGTGCAGGGTATATCTGAAGCAGCCCGGGCCCTTGGAATATCGTTCATCACCATTGGCCTTTCTAAGGTTGCCAATCAAGCCAAACTGCGTTCGATATCTGGCGATTCGCCCGGGAAGCCTGTGCTCATCCTCAACGATCCCAACCTGTCAGACAAAATACGGGACCAATTGGTAAGTAACATTTTTTAAAGGGTTCTTCTTCTAGTAATAGTTTCGTAGACTCGTAGAGTTGGAAGGGTCCACAAGGCTCACCTTGTCCAACCCCCTGCAATACAGGAATCTTTTTGCCCAACAGAGGGATTGAACCCAAAGCCCTGAAATTCAGTCTCACTACCAACTGAGCTATCCCACAGCAATAGTAGCCACCAATGACAGGGCCCTTTAAGTAGTGGCATCCCACTTATGGAACAGCCATTCCAGGGAATGTTGCCTGGTGACCTTTTTGGTGCCAGATTAAAACCTTTCTGTTCACCTCAGCCTTTTAAAAAAACCTGATGTGGCCTGGGCCTCTCAGCTTTTAAATCTGAGGGGGTTTTCTTTAACTTTGAGGGTACAATGATTTAATTTTTTGCTTATTTTGATTGTATGATTCATGCCTAATAATAATAATAATAATAATAATAATAATAATAATATTTTATTTGTACTTCACCTATCTGACTCGGTTGCCTAAGCCACTTCTTCATAGCAAAATTGTTTTTCTTACTCATTGACTGTAAGCCACCCAGAGAAGTTAATGTTATGAAGTGGCATACAAAGGCTGCAAATAAATGAATAATTAAGAAAGAAGGACTTGTAAGGAACCAATGTTTTAGCATGGCAGCATCAACACTGCGTGTTGCCATCTGGCTAGTGCTTTCACTGTATTCTTTTCAGCACCTGCTCAAAACATAGATGTTTAGGCAAGCCTATCCAAACATGCAGAAGTTTCGTGCAGCTACCGTTGATTTAAAATCATCTTTTGGATATTTTTAAATTCTTGTTTTTAACTGTTTTTTATTGGTAATTTCAATATTTTATTCCCCCATAAACATCTTAGAGGGTTTTGTTTTTTTAACAAAAAAAACCCAATCCAGTGGTACATAAATTTCGATAAATAAAAATCAAATGGTCACTCAATCAATATGGTGACCAGGAATGACTTTAGCTATGTAAGCTCTCCATTCCTGCTCAGCTCCTGTGACACACAGTGGCTGGCTTGAAACAGTAGCATTCCAGCCTTGTGCCCATTCAGATCACACACCACTCTTCTGCTAACTTTAACATATGAATGGGGCAGCACATGTTACTGGGAACATTCAAGTGGGAAAAGAGGGCTTATGTTTGTCAGGTCTTATTTATTCATTTATTTAGAACATTTGTACCCCATTCTTCAGTCAAAAATGCTTCCAGAGCAGCTTACATGCAATCAAAACATGGCAGATCCTGCCCACAGGCTTACAATCTTAAAAATGGAAATGACACACAAGGGAAAGGGAACAGGGAGGGAAGAGGAAAACCCAAATCCCAAATCTGGCACCAATTTCTAAACAGTCGTTTCCATAATGACCAGCTGGCACAGTTCAGGGGCAGGAGGTGCCTGATGGCGATGAGACGAGCCCTGCTCCATAACTCTTCCCCTGACTGATGGAAAGTCTGCCCCCGGGTTGACTGTTAGGGGAGAGGAGGCCTGGTGGAGCTGGTCTGTCATAGCAGAACCTATGGAGATCTTCCCCCATGGCCAGCAGTGGCCTGTGGCTCAGGTGACTGGAGCCTTGTGGCTGGAAACAGAAGGAGGGGAGAATGCTTTTGTGGTCAGGTTGTGCTTGTGGGCTTCCCAAAGGCAACTGGCTGGCCAGTGTGAGGAGGTTGGGTTAGATGGGCCATTGATATGTGATCCAACAGACTCTCATTATGTTCTTATCTGGAGATGCTGGGGATTGAACCCAGAACTCTTTACAAGCAAGGCAAATGCGCTACTACTGAGCTATGCCCCTTAATTATACCATGGCATAATGAGAAAGATTAGCAGTTTGCTGTCAAATAGAAACACAGAAGAACAACAGGATGTGGTAAGGTCAGACAGCAAGAAATATTAGACATTGTAGAAGACCAAAGCTCTCAAGGGAGAACTGGATGCGGAAGTTGTGAATACATAAATGGCAAATAAAGAAATGAGCCTCTGGTGGCTCATTTGAAGAAAACATATTACGGAAAGGAATAAGTGAGGCGGACGGGATTTGTTCTGATCTTCTAATAGTCAGCTGGGTTTGAGCCTTGCTGTTCCATTTTACATATTCATACTCAGCATGAAGTTTGGGTAAACAGAGCTAATGACTCTATCATATCAGGTTTACTTCGGTATTTCCAGAAGTGTTTTTCCTGCTGCACTTTGACTTTTTATGATATTGTTTTAGCAATGCTTATTCTTCCAATATGTAAGCAACTTTGTGAGATTCACCTGAAAAGCGATTCATAAATGCCTGAAATAAATATTGTTGTTAACCAGACTAATCTGAGTTGAAATGGCATGTCATGCTAATATATATATATTTAATTGTTTTATCTTCCAGGCAACTCTATTTGATGAGCGGGTAAGTTGATCAGCTTTTGAGTATTCAGTGGCATGTCCATCATCCCTTCCATTTCCAGTGTTCAAGTTGTGAGTGCTGTTGCCTTTGTAGTCAAAACAGCACCATTCGCACATGCACTACCGTGAGGTATCAACAGACATGAGGGGGAAGGTTTGCTGAAGTACAAAAAAAAAGAAAAAACCTTTAAGGGGGAAGCTTTAGAATGGAGGAATGAGGGGACACACACAAAAACAGACCAATGATTTGAACATGTTCTGTGACCACCATGACATGCTAGATTATTGTGGGGGTGGAGAGAACTGGGTGGGAAGAGGAATGAAATGGAGTGTCTGGACTCCTGATCAGCAGCACTGCGCACTGCAACATTTTGTTGCAGCCCCCACTTTTCATGGGTAAATATATGCTGATTCCCAGATAACATTTCCTGCAAAAAGATAATGTCCTCATAAGAAAAAGGGGTGCACATGTGCACAATCATGTGATTCCTCCATGTTCCAGCTGGCCCCACCCCCCAAATACACACCATCGCTACCATCATAATCAACTTGCACTCTTTCCAACCAACACAACCCAATAGTGCCATTCCAGTGAATGACACATGCGTTGTTAGAAATTAGCCAGGTGCCAGGCGCGTTTTGCTACTGGTGTGATTCCAATTGCAACTACGTGGAGATTTCTGGGCGCAAAGTTGGCAGCCACAGTTTAAAAACCTCTGCCTTCGTCCATCATTTATACCATTTCCACTTTGTGTGTTTCTCCTCCTTGCATACTGGGACAAGTGAATTGTTGTAAGAGCAAGCTGCAGTCAAGCAATATAGTTGAGATCATAGAATCATAGAACTGTAGTATTGGAAAGGACCCCGAGGATCATCCACAGATCAGCATAAACATGGAATTCCTCCCCCCCCCCATGTTATCTTTTGCTGTGTATACACCATATATTTAAAGCACATTCCACACACACCACACAGAATCCCAGGACCTGTAGTTTTTAGCTCTCACAGAGCGACAGTTCCCAGCACCCTTAACAAAATAAGCTTTACATAGAATTTACTGAAAGGAAGGGACCTAACTTAGGCATGTTAATTAACTTTGATGGGTCTGCTGTGAGTAAAATATAGCCCGCATCCACACCATACATTTAAAGTGCTATGATACCCCTTTAAACAGTCATGGCTTCCCCCAAAGAATTCTGGGAGTTGTAGTTTGCTCAGGGTGCTGAGAATTGTTAGGGAGTATCTTTTCCCCTCCCAGAGCTACAGTTCCGAGAGTTCGCTGTGAAGAGGGATTGATTGACCCACATTTCCCAGGATTCCTCGCGGGTGGAGGGAGAGGAAAATGTTCTTTAAATGTATGGTGTGTATGCAGTTTTTATCTCTTTAAGAGGAATAGATCAAACAGAAACAGCATGGAAGTGTTTTTTTTCTCTGAGAGGCCCAAGCAGCTGTGCAAGGACTAAAGGTCAGAAGCATTCCTCCTTTTCAAGGTGGCTGCCTGGGCCTGTGGGACCGGAGGAGCGGATGCAGGGGTGGGAATCGGAGTGACTTGTTCTCAGAAGCAAGAAGCCAACAGAGGCATGAAAGGGAAGTTGCAAGGGAAGGGAACAGAAAAGATTTCATTCCATTGGGGAATCAAGGCCACTTTGGATGCGACAAAACTTCCCACAGGGGAAGCACTTCTGTGTAACCAGGCAAGATGCAGGATGATAAAAGCACATGTGTGTTTTGCCTGCGCATGAGTTTTGCATGTTGAGAGCTGAGCTAGATGTCATGGATCCAGGTGATCTACCAATCTACCAATTTCCTATTAAGTGTGAGAAGGGGTGTGGATTGCTCTGTAAGGTGGGCAGTAGTGTGGTATGCGTGTTCAATTCTTCTCAGCCAGTTTTCTCCCAGTGGGGTTTTGATAGTCATCTGAAAATTGGGGGGGGGGGAGTACTTTGAGAGAAGATCACGTCAAATAAATGTCTCCTGTCTAGCCCTCCTGTCTTTAACTTGCCCCCAGACTTCAATGGAAATCTGCACTACCTACAATGTGGCACATGGGTTGTGTTGCTGTGACATCTAGTCAGTCTCCGAGAAATTGTAGTTGCATTTAACTGCCTGGTGCATGGACACTGTGATACCCATAGCTATACCCATACCCATACCCATCACACTTTTGTGGGCCTCATGTAGCCAGTCTTTGTGGGTGATTGCCACTTAACTTGTGTGCGTTCCCATAAGGACCAGGGTTCAACTTCGATGCTACCCTTAGCTTCAGAGGCACTCAGAAGAAGCAAGACCTTCCACTGTTTCCAAGTGGCTCTGAAGCCAAGAGTGAGGACAAGCTGGAGATCACACTCTTCTTCTTAAGTTCCAGGCTAAGGAGAAGGGCAGGCACTTTCTGTATGGCCTTGCGCTGAAGCCTGACTTCACCAGAGCTCTACATAATATAATAGACAAGACACTTCCCTTCTCCTGGGGTCCAGTAAGAACTTCTTTCTGATTATGGGAGCCTCCAAAGTCCAGCATTACATCGCCGATGAGACTTAACTCCAGTTTTCCATTTCTGGTGGATAGTATCAGGTTTTCACCAGACTAATGAACCAGTAGTATCCTGGGACAATTTGGGACAATTGCATTCATAGTTGGAAAGGTGAAATTATAACATTGCTGTTTCTGTTGAACCCATAGTGTGAGCAAAAGAGCTGTGAATGCGAAAAGGGAGACCGAGGACCTCCAGGACCACCTGTGAGTATATTTGATGGGCAGTAGGAACCTTCAGATTTCCTGCTTATAGTTTATAGAAGCAAACTACCACACATAAAAGCTTAAAGGAGAATATAATATGTTTAAGTGTGCCTGAAGGAAAAGAAGGAGGAATTGTTCACTCAAGAAGAAAGTATAAAAAGCACCAGGTTAAGTTAGGCTGACCATGTGTTCTGCTTTACAGGGTACAGTCCTCTATTTTAAGGAGTTCTCTGTTTGACAGACTGTCCAGTCCAAATGTGGTTTAAAGATAAAGAACTGTAGGAAGGGAGAGAAAGCAGGGACCTTGTAGTTATCCATCAACATTTAGGACCCGGACAGCTGTCTGAGAATGGACACAGGTCACCTGGTCACACTTTCCCCCGCTTTGGAACCATGCATAGCATTTCAGTACCAGTAATGGTTTCTAAAATTGCATCGATTCACAGAAATTGGGATGTGCAAACCTTATGCAATTCTATGTCCTCTCAAAACAAAGAGGGTATATACTCTATTAATGATATTTCTCTCTCCTTGTCCCCTCAAGGGTGGTCATGGTGGCAGAGGGGATAAAGGTGATCGAGGAACTAAAGGAGAAAAGGTAAATCGCCACGAACACCTCCCTTGTTCTCTTACAATGGCAATGGGGCCTGCCTGAGAGGTGCAAGAACTGAGTTCCAGCAAGTTCCAGTTGAAAAAAAATGCCCTGGTCTTGACTGTTGTATTTTTAACAAGACTATGGTCAAAGTTGGGTGTGAGTGTAGTATAAAAGGAAATAATATTTCCAAATATTTTCACTGGCTTCTACCTTTTTTTCCAGGGTGAGGCTGAGAAAGGAGAGCCTGGAGAAAAAGGTGCAGAGGTACGTGAATTATTGCTGTTTCCAATAATTCAGTGTGAAGTGTGTTTCTGCTTTCTCACAAGCCCTGTTCTTTAATCTGTCTCCTCTCTAACTGTCCTCTGTTTTGATACGCTGTTTCGTCACAGTGGGACTTTGCAAGCAGAGCCATCACCGTAGCTCCTTTTGCCGCCTTTAACTTACCATCTCAGACGTCACAGCAGCCTATGCAAGACTTAGCTGTTCTGCCCAAGGCTAAGAAAGATCAAGGTGGAGTTGTATCTAACCACAGCTGGTAGGACAAAGGCGGGGAGCCCAACAGTAGGTTAGAGACAGAGCTAATGGTGGGAAGAGCCAACTAATGACAGTTTTGTCTTCTTCATTGCTGAGTTCTATAAGGGCAATGAGGAGACTAAGGAGGAGGCTGGTACTACCTAAGAAGACAGGCAGATGGGGCTGGCCAAAGGCAGACTGAGACTGGTGGGGCAGTGTTTCATTTGCCCAGATGAACCAGCCTCACTGGTTAGAGTGCTGGACCATGACTGGAGAGACTCAGATTCAAACCCCCACTCAACCATGAAATCCACTGGCTAATCTTTGGCCAGTCTCTCTATCTACCTTACCTACTTCACGGTGTTGGGAGAACCGTGTTAACTGCCTTGACCTGCTTGGAAGAATGGTAGGTAGTAAATGTAATGGTGAGGATATTAATCGTAGTAAATAGCGAGGTCTACAATCACAATGTAAATCAAGTTGCCAGTGGTATTGAAACAGTGGGTCTTCAAAAGGTGCCTTCAAGAGTTGATGGATTTTGAAATCTTTGGAAGAATGCTTATATATGTGATGTATAATCATTGCCTCACTATCCTATAGAAATAGCAGCCTGTCTTGCATGTGGAAACGCTAATGCTAACACTTCCTTTCTGTCTGCATTTTAACGAAGGGAGCCAATTTGTTAATTCATTTCTTTGCACATGAATACTGCCTTCCTCCAATTAAATGAATGGAGAGAGCTCTGTGTGAAGATCAGAAGCATCTTATTCTCTCTCTCTCTCTCTCTCTCTCTCACACACACACACACACACACGTTCTTCAAAGGATGACATTTCATTCTTTCTCCAACCAGGTTATTACTCTGCCCTCCATGCTGATTAAATAGCATATCTATTTATCATATTCTTGATATTGTATTAGTCATGTTAAAATAACTTTATTCTGTTCTTTTAATAGGGAGGTGCTGGTTATAAGGGAGACAAGGTGAGATGATGTACAAATGCTTACTTATATTGCCATATTAAGCAGTTTATAATTAGATGTCTACAAAGACAATGCATTACAAATATAGGGGACGAGTTGTAAAAGAATCATATTAATAGAACCAGATGAAAGAATGAAGAGATATGAATACAGTCCATAAAGTTTCACAAGCTAGAGTCTTTTGCAATGTAAGCTTCTTCAGAGTATTAGTATTGTGTTCTTTAGGATCCTGCTCTGGACTGAAAGAGGCTGGTAAGGACTAGTAGAATAGAAGGCTTAGAGGACACACTGGTCAGGAAACTTCAGAACAACTTAATTTTCTCTCTTTAAGAAGAACAGAACAGTAGCAGGAAACCCCTGACTCCAGCCATATACGACTAAATTCAGTGCCACTTAGCAACTAAGCTGCAGAATGACCCTATCAGCACAGGGCAGGCCGATTGAAATTTTGATAATTTATATCAGGGGCAGCAAACCTCTGGTCTTCCAGGCATTGCTGAACTACAACTCCAGTCAGCCTCACCCAGCATAGTCAGTGGTCTGGGGTGATGGGACTTGTAGTCTAGAGCCACAGGTTCCCAACCCTGATCTAGATTGTCAGAATAACCAGAGAATGTGACACTTCAACTTCCTATACAAAAACAAATTTGAATGAATCATCACCATGAAATCATGCCAATAATATATACTTTTTGCAGGGTGAGAGAGGGGAATGCGGAACACCAGGACTAAAGGGAGACAGAGTAAGTACCATAAGCAACTTGCCATATGCATACATACAAGCTGCGTCAAAATTCTGTTCAGAACATTGTGTGAAAATGCAAAGAGTGTTTTTCTTAAAATGGCAAAAGGCAATTATAACTGTTCTCATTCAACCTACCGGTGTTGGTGGAAGGTTAGTTAATTGTTAACTTGAAAGTGTTTCATCAAGAGAAATGGATCCAATCGATCAAAGTGGACCAGTTTGATTCTCTGGGAACACTGTGGCAATAGTCACACTGTTTCAGACCTCTATGGGTTGCTTTGAGATTCTGCTGCCTGAACAGGCTTTCCTTGGCCTGATTGAGAATTTCCATACTGCTCTAGATTTGAAGTGGCTTATAAAAATAAAGGTGCTTAGCAAACATACATAACTAGAAGAGTGTCATGTTCTGCCCCATGGAGGAGCTCAAGGGGTGCAAGGAAGCAAAGCAGGTTGGTTGTTGCAGCACCACAGAGAGCTCCTGGTGAGCAACTTGCTCCAACTCAGACAGAAAGTGAACTGGGGCCATTAGTGGTCTCCCATGGACTCAAGTCAACAAGTAGTTTAACAACCAGTCCCAGGGAATGGTAGCTTTGTGAAGGGAATAGGGGCCTCCTAACAACTCTCAGCATCCTTAACAAACTACAGATTTCATGATGCTTTGGAGGAAGCCATGACTGTTGAAGTGGTATCACAGTGCTTTAAATATATAGTGCAGTCAGGTCTGTTATTTTCAGTGAGTGTCCTCTGAGCAAAAAATAATTGAATACCACCTTATGTTTTAAATTTTGTAGGCTTTTTTGTTGCTGTAAGAAACATGAGGTATATAAATTTCTTAAATAGATACTCTGCCCCCTTTTGGAGAACTAGGGCTAACTTGCTGAAGACAAGACCTCCTCCTTGGAGTGCTCCCACCTACACCATTGAAGTTGTGAGGAAGGTGCTCAGTTTCTCAGGTCCAGGAGAAGGAACCTGTGATGGTCCTGGTGTCATGGGGTTTGTTTGATCAGGCCTGTAGCCTCTGGTTCAGTGCTTCACCAGTCACTAGCATCAGGCCTGGAGCCAGGAACCTGGTCCATCTCTTAGGCCGGTGACACTGTAACCTCCAACCTAATGTCCAAGTCACTACTTCACTTATGGGTCACAACAATGAGCCGGAATTGGGCAACCCAAAAATCAGTACATCCAGTATAAATATAAAACAATTCAAATTCAGCCTGAATTGAGAATGAACTGTGGCTTTCCAGATGTTGCTGCTCTTCTGTCAGCATAGCCAATCTGCAGGGATGATAGGAGTTCTAGTCCAACAGCATCTGGAGGGCCACAGGTTCCTCATCCTTGATCCAGACTCAAATTTGATTGGCCTGTTTTGTTTGCTCAGTCTGGTTTTTGTGATTGACGAGAGAGAAAACTAGTGCTTAATTATTTTAATTTGCTAATAAGGAATCCATTTGAACTGTCAGATTCTTAGTTCTTATAGCTCCATACAGCAATGTCAGTTTACACGGGTAGCAGGTGAAGACGTTGTAAGGGAGGATGTGAAATGTACACATGTGTGAAGTTAAAAGAAAATTAGTTAGCAGCTGGCAGTTTAAATGGAAAGGGGGGGAAATGGACATAAAGACCATATGTCGAGATTGTAGAAATGTAAGGAAATAGCATTTTAGTTGTTGTTTTTACTGAGGGCAAGGAAGGAGAAGGCATTGAACATCTGTAAAGGATTAAAAGGCCATAATGGATTAAGCACTAGCAGAAACTTCTGAACAGGCCAAAGTTCTCATCACCCACAGGATTCCCACTTACAACAGGAGATGAAGCGGCATTGCCAAAAATGAATGAGGAGGTTTTTTAAAAAGAAAGAAAGAAGAATAAGAGGCAGCAATCATGCCAGTGGAAAATGAGCAGACACGGAGAACACACAGCAGAAGCACAGAGCAAAAGATTGGGACACACAGCACTAATATTCTGGAGTACATTTATGATCTGGAAAGATCAGCACAGCAGTATAATTGACTGTACTGTTGGGTGTCCCAACAAAATGTAAAAAAAGAGAAAGAAATGAGGGAGATTTATTGCATAGTATTCATCAGTGTTTACTGGTGTTTCCCACTGCCCAGAATTCTGGGTTTCCCTAAAGGGCAGTCAGCGGAGGGTACAGCTTTTATAATAGCTGAAAATGCAAATAACTCCTGGCTGTTTGAATTCAGGTTGGATGTGGATCGTGTGCACAAGTCTGCAGAGGCCAAGCTTAGCTGTAATTATTTCCATTGCTAGTTTTGCTTCCTTGATGCCGGAGCCCACTCCTCCCGCCCAACGGCTCACAAGTTCAAAGGGGGCCACTTGAGATAGCAAGCAGCTGGGGCTAAAGCTAAGGACGAGAGGGATGCTCCCAAGAGAGAAGGGCACATATTTTGACCACAGAGTTCCATCCCGGCCCCCATCCCTCCCCTCCTGTAGCCTAGAAAATGATTGATTTTAGGGCCAGATGGGCTTACCTCCAAATATTATAAGACATTGAAAGACTATTTGATACATCCATTAATGGAGGTTTGCAATGAAATTATGGAGGGGAAGAAGGCACCGGAGTCGTGGAAAGAAGCTTTCATCACATTGATACCTAAACTAGAAACTGAAAAGACACAACTTAAGAATTACCGCCCCATCTCCCTCCTAAATGTGGATTACAAAATATTTGCAGACATTTTAGCAAGTAGATTTAAAAAAGTCTTAAATGAAGTAATTCACAAGGACCAGGCAGGCTTTCTCCCAGGTAGACATTTGTTTGCAAACACAAGGAACATTATTGATATTTTGGAACTCCTGCAAACAAACATTAATACAAAAGCAGTTTTGATATTTATAGACGCGGAGAAGGCCTTTGATAATATCTCCTGGAAGTTTAGGAAGAAAAATTTGGAAAAAATGGGAGTGGGGCGGGGGTTTTATAATGGGATAGAGGCAATTTATTCAGAGCAAAAGGCAAAACTGATAGTCAACAATGTGGTGACAGAAGAGTTTAGAATTGAAAAAGGAACACGACAAGGTTGCCCTATATCCCCTTTGTTATTTATATCGGTCCTAGAAGTGCTCTTGAATATGATCAGAGGAGACCGGTGGGTGGAAGGTATCCAGGTCGGAGCGAAACAATACAAATTGAAAGCATTTGCAGATGACCTAGTTTTGACCCTACAGGAGCCAGAGCCCAGTACTAAAAGGGTATTACAACTGATTTATGAGTTTGGTCGAATGGCGGGATTTAAACTTAATAAGCAAAAAACTAAGGTTTTGGGAAAAAAATTGACTTCTTCAGTGAGATACCTAGGGGTAAATATAACAGCGAAGAACAGGAACTTATTTAAAGACAATTATGAAAAATGTTGGTCTGAAATTAAAAGGGATTTAGATGCTTGGTCAAGACTGAAACTTTCTTTGACAGGACGTATTGCTGCAATTAAGATGAATGTATTGCCAAAAATGTTATTTTTGTTTCAAACTTTGCAGATTGTGGACAAAATGGAGTGTTTTGGGAGGTGGCAGAGAGATATTTCAAGATTTGTCTGGCAGGGCAAAAAGCCCAGAATTAAGTTTAAGATATTAACTGACGCTAAAGAAAGAGGGGGATTTGCCCTGCCAGACCTAAAGTTGTATTATGAATCAGCAGTTTTCTGCTGGTTGAAAGACTGGCTACTTCTTGAGAACACTGATGTTTTAGATTTGGAAGGATTCAACAATGCGTTTGGGTGGCATGCATATCTGTGGTATGACAAGGCTAAAATACATAAGAATTTCAAGAACCATGTTGTCAGAAAAGCAGTATTTAATGTCTGGCTGAAATATAAAGACTTATTGGAAAACAAGACCCCAAGGTGGTTATCACCAATGGAGGCTAAGGCTGTGAAAAAACTCAATATGGAGGCCAAATGGCTGAAATATTGGGAAATAATAGAAAAAGATGGAGATAACTGGAGGTTGCAGAGTATGGAGAAAATAAAAGATAAAGTGCGAGATTGGCTACATTATGCTCAGATTAAAGAAGTTTTTAAGTTGGACAAAAAGGTAGGATTCCAGGTGGAAAAATCAAAGTTAAAAACTGAACTGTTAGAACCCAGCTCTAAGATACTTTCAAGAATGTATAATTTGCTGTTAAAATGGAATACACAGGATGAAACGGTCAAATCAGCCATGATAAAATGGGCACAGGACTTAGGGTACAACATCATGTTTGCTGACTGGGAAAAGTTATGGACCACAGGTTTGAGATTTACGGCATGTAATGCCTTGAAAGAAAATATTATGAAAATGATATACAGGTGGTACATGACCCCAGTCAAGCTTGCAAAGATATACCATGTGTCTGATAATAAATGTTGGAAGTGTAAAGAAGCTGAAGGAACATTCTTTCACCTCTGGTGGACTTGCCCTAGAGTGAAGGTTTTCTGGGAAATGATTTATAATGAACTGAAAAAGGTATTTAAGTATACCTTCCTTAAGAAACCAGAGGCCTTTCTCTTGGGCATTGT
The DNA here is from genome assembly GCF_951804945.1 of Podarcis cretensis. Taxonomy (NCBI): domain Eukaryota; kingdom Metazoa; phylum Chordata; class Lepidosauria; order Squamata; family Lacertidae; genus Podarcis; species Podarcis cretensis. The sequence goes on along the minus strand of NC_137181.1, from coordinate 29,982,846 downwards.
TGGTCAGAGTGTGCAAAAGAAGGATCGAACCTTTTTTATGTACGCTACAACAGCAGCAAGGATACTCATCGCTAAAAGCTGGAAAACTCAAGAACTACCCACACTGGAAGAATGGCAGATGCAACTGATAGACTATATGGAACTGGCGGAGATGACGGACAGAATCTGAGACCTGGGAGAAGAACTGGTGGAGGAAGACTGGAAGAAATTCAAGGACTATTTACAAAAACATTATAAATTGTATGACTGTTAAGAAAGATGTAAGATTAGCAAAAACATAGCTTCAACAAACTGGTTATAAAGAATATAAATTTAAATTCAATTGGAAGATGAAAAGATAAATTTGGGATAAGTAATATTTTATGATTAAGCTTCAATAAGAGTATGTTAAACCCCAAAATTTGAGACATTAAATATTGGAAAAATTATATTATATGAATTACATCAAGTTAATAATTTGCTGGTAAAATTTATGTTTAGAAAGCAGGAACAAGAGATGTGAGGAAGTCCAAAGTTGAGAATGAAATGTGGATAATGGAAAATATGATGTTATTATCTATGTTTTTTATTGGTTATACAAAATTTAATAAATATTATTATAAAAAAAAGAAAATGATTGATTTTAGGATGGAAGAAAACATGTACTTGTCTGGGAACATTTTTATCCTCCTTTTCAGTCAAAGAAGGCTCCCTGAGAAGCTGAGCAATAAGATGGTCCCTGTAATCGGACTTTCCATTTAAAAGATGTGACATGAAAGAAAAGGGGATTGAGAGGAAGAAAAAAAAATAGCAAACTCCAGCATTAGTTATTAGATATGAATGATTGACTTTATGACTTCCGGTGCACCGTGATCTCAGCGCAAGCAGGGTTCTCACCGGGAGGGAGAACCCAAGCTATTTTGAAGGATAGGGGGCAACTCCAGGGCGCGGAGACCCCCCCCAAACCCTTCTGAAGGGTGTTCAGAAGGGCTGGTTCCCGACGTGGCCAGAGAGCGACCAACCCGGCTGCCAGGTAGCCTCGGAAGAGGTGAAGAGTGCGGCGGTGAGGTTCAGCGGGTCGAGGGAAGCCATTACTCACCTTCAGATAGCGAAGCCCTGTGCTTGCAGGGAGAGCGGTGTGCTTTCAGTTTAAAGGACTCCGAACGCAAAATACTTGGATTTCTGTGGTTAAAAGAACAAGGAAGTCTCGGAGCAACAAAGAGAGGTAAACGGAGTTTAGCTGACAGCCAAAATCAACTTAAACGCAGCATGACACCAGTGCGGGAGAAAGTGAAAGTGAGTCGCCTTAGCAGTTACGTTGTTTCTCCTTAAGTATCTTCCCCCATCAGAAAAATACGAATGCTACGCGGAAAGAAAGGAGGGAAGAGGAAGGGGCCAGAGACAAAGTATCGGGACTCGGCGTTCTTGGTGAACCGGAGGGCGTGAAGAGGAGAAGGGGCGTTTCTCTATCTCGGCGTTAGAACACAAGAGATAGCAAACTCGGAAGAGAAAGCTCCGCCACCATTAGGAATCTGTTGTGCGTGGGGACGGTGAAAAAGAGGACAGCTATATATATATCTATATGGTGACTCATATGTATATGATCTCTACCTTTCCTCCCTTGGTTTGAGACTGGGACTTGAAATTTGGGGATTTCTAACTTACAGGAAACGCTAAGAATTTGGGGAAACAAGATGTCGACACATTCCAAGAACGCTAATAGTTAGAGACTTGGTCACCTCTAGCGATAAGATGGAGTTTGTGTGACTCTCGACCGACTTCTTCCCTCCTGCTCTCCTCCTTTCCCTTCTTTTTCTCTATTTGTCATTTTGTTCTATCTCCCTCTTTATTAAGCCCCCCCGTATATCTACCCAGTAATACGGATTAGCCTGATTGAAGGCGGGAAGAACACCTGGTATTGAAGCACCCCGCGTTGAGAGGACAACTTTGTAGCAAGAACCTTATACTGACTTTCTATTTAGACTTTTCGGAAACATATATACATAAAGGATTGGTAACTTTGACTAGTAATATTAAAGAAAGTAAGTGGATTTAAGGAAAACGGATAAAGCGGGAGGTACAAAGGAAGGTATTAGAAATAACTACGGTGGGAAAGATACTATCTGGGATTGGGGGGGGATATAAGTGTATAAAATGTCACTCACCGGGGAAGAAAGGGACGAATGGTGGGACTCCTGGGGATAGGAGGGGTTCTAAACAAGAGGTAGACTTCAAGTCAGACATTTTGAAGATGTTTGCGGAGATCAAACAGAGCCAAGCCAATTTAGAGCATAAACTAGAGCAGGTGGATAATAGGATTGGGAAAATGGATAAAAAAATAGATGAAACTGTTAACGAACTTAAGGGCCAAATGAAAGAAATATTTAGGAGAACGCAGCTCACGAAGGAAGGATTAAAGAAGACAAAGCTGGAACTAAAAGATATCAAAAGGGATAAGGAAAGGATTAAAGCAGAAGTGATGGATTTAAATAAAGCACAGGAAGAGATGAAGGATATTATAGTGATGAATGAACTGAGGCAGAGGGAGATTAATCTGAGGTTTAGAGCTGTGCCAGAGACACAAAATGAAAATATTAAAGAGAAATTGATAATGGAGCTAGCGGAATGGCTGGGTTTACCAGCGGAGGAAATGGCCAATAACATACAGAACGCATTTAGAATGCGCGTTAACACAACAAGAGTAAGAAAACTCACAGGCGACTGCCTGATTACATTTAAGGACAAAGAAATGAGAAACAGGATTCTTCAAAGGAATAGAGAAAAGAGGTTGAATATAGATGGGAATTATATAATTATTTTTAAAGATGTCCCAATCAGATTACTTAAACGAAGAGACTCTTATAAATCTCTGGTACAGGCATTGAAGAAAAATAAGATCGAGTTTAGATGGGAATTCCCAGAAGGGGTTTCATTTATGTATAGAGGTAAAAGACATAGATTATTAAACCAGGAAGAAACCGGGAAGTTTCTTAGGAAATATAAGGAACTGAGAACGGAAGCGAATGGAACCGGGGGTGCAGAGGGAGGACTACCAGGAGAATCAGGAGTAGGGGAGGAGGAGGAGGGGGAGGAAGCGGATTAGACGAAGAGGCAGAGGAAGAAAAAGAGGATTTAGGGCACCTATAAAGGAAAGGATAACGTAAAGAAAAGTTAAGTGAAAGGTCAGTACTATGGGATTAAAAATTTGGAATTGGAATATTAACGGGATGAACGATAAAAAACTGAGAAATAAAATTGAGCAATATCTGAAAAAGAAGAATTTGGACATCATTTGTCTTCAGGAAACGCATGTAGCTAGAAGGCATAGAAAAGTGCTAATTAATAAAAGATTGGGAAATGAATTTGAATCCTCAGATAAGGAAAAGAAAAGAGGGGTGGTATTGTATATTAAAAATAAGATGGAAGCTAAAACACTATTTAAAGATGAAGAGGGGAGGATGATAGGGGTTAAGGAGAAAAGCTGGTGGTAGTAGAGGTATATGCCCCAAATGGTAGCAAAACCGAATTCTTTAAAAAATTAGAAGAGAAGCTATGGGAATATATGGACCAAAAAATAATTCTAATGGGTGACATGAATGGCGTCATCTCGTTAGAAGTGGATAGACTTAGGGATGGAGCAAATAAAGAAGGAAAATTACCAAAATCCTTCTTTTCAATGGTAGAAAACTGCAACTTGACGGACATCTGGCGCCTCAGACATCCATTAGATAAACAATTCACCTACCATTCTGAGCCCAACCAATCGATGTCACGTATAGATCAGATATGGGTTTCAAGTGAATTATGCCCAAGAACCAAATTAATAGAAATAAGACCGAAAGTAATTTCGGACCATAGTCCGATAGAGCTGGAACTGGAAAGCTTAGAGACAAGAACCTTTAGATGGAGACTGAAAGACTATCTTCTAGATGACCAGAAAATTGTCGAAAATGCAAGGAAAAAATTGTCAGACTACTTTGCGGACAATTGCGATAAAGGAACAAAGATTAGCGTAGTATGGGATGCAAGCAAGGCAGTAATAAGAGGATACTTTATCCAATGCTACAAACTCAGTTTGCTACTATAATAAACAGAGAGGTGGAGTGGAACATCAAAAAATTGAGACAAAAAAATTTTGAATTTTCAAACAAACCAGGTAAATGGCTTGCCTGGCAAATCAAAAAAAGGAAGGAACAAGGTACAATAAACAAAATAATAGGGGGGGGGGGAAAGAACAGATCCCAAAGGAATTAGGAGTGAGTTTGTTAACTATTATAGAAGTCTGTATAAGGATAAAGAGAGAGTTGGGTTAAGGAGAATAGAAAGATTTCTGAAGGATAAAAAGGTGCAGAAAATCTCAACAGAGGATAAGCAAAGACTGAATATACCAATTGGAAATGAGGAGATAGAAGAAACAATTAAAGATTTAAAGAGGGGTAAAGCACCAGGTCCTGATGGGTTCACTGCTGGTTATTATAAAGAGATGAAATCTATCTTAGTGGGACCTCTGAAGGAGACTATGAATAACATCTTAAAGAAAGGAGAAATCCCTGGGACTTGGAAAGAAGCATATATTACGTTTATCCCCAAACAAGATGCAGATCCAACTCAAGTCAAAAATTATAGACCAATTTCATTGCTAAATACAGACTATAAAATATTTGCAGGAATCCTTGCAAGAAGGTTGAAAAAGTTGTTATCAGAAATTATTCATAAGGACCAGGCGGGATTCCTGCCAGGTCGGCAGATGAGAGACAACACAAGAAGCATAATTAATATGTTAGAATATCTATCTGTTAGGATTGACAAACAAGCTATTATGATGTTCGTGGATGCTGAGAAGGCATTCGATAATGTGATATTGACAGATATAAAGGAAAGGGGGGGCTTTGCCCTGCCAGATTTAAAGCTGTACTACGAGGCTTCATGCCTTTGCTGGATAAAGGATTGGGTAAAGTTGGCAAACACGGAGCTACTCGATTTAGAGGGCTTCGACAATAGATTCGGCTGGCATGCCTATTTATGGAAGAACAAAAGGAAAGTACATAAGGGATTTGAAAATCATATTTTTAGAGGCCCGCTAATCGAAATATGGGAAAAATACAAAAACCTGTTAGAGCCGAAAACACCACATTGGCTATCACCTCTTGAAGTAATGAGCATAAAGGCTATTAATATGAGAAGCAACTGGGCAACATATAGCCAGTTGTTAACTAAGGTCGATGGGAAATGGAAGCTAAAACCGTATGAACAAGTAAAGGAGTATGTCTATGACTGGCTACACCATCTCCAGGTGAATCAGATGTTTAGCAAAGATATTAAAGAAAGAGGATATGCAGAAAAAGATTCCAAATTCCAAACGGAGATAATAAATAATGAAGTGAAAATTATATCTAAGATGTATAGGATGCTGCTAGACTGGAACCTAGGCGATGAGGAAGTTAAATCAGTGATGATTCGCTGGGCAAGGGATGTAGGTCATAGCATACAATTTGAAGATTGGGAAGAACTTTGGAAGGAGGGGCTAAACTTTACGGCGTGTATAACGATAAAGGAAAATGTCATGAAGATGTTTTATAGGTGGTATTTAACACCGATGAAATTATCAAAAATGTACAAGGTGGATAAAAAGTGTTGGAAATGTAAAGATGAGGAGGGCTCCTTCTACCATATGTGGTGGGAGTGTGGAAGAGTGAAACAGTTCTGGGAGAAAATATACATTGAATTAAAGAAGATCCTAAAATATACGTTCAGAAAGAGATCAGAAATTTTCCTGTTAGGGATATTAGGGCAAGAGATAAAAAAGGAAGACCGTAGAATAGTATATTATGCAGTTGCAGCAGCAAGGGTAGTACTAGCCCAAAAGTGGAAACAGCAGGAAATACCAACGGTGGAGGAGTGGAGATCTAAGCTGTTGGACTACGCAGAGCTGGATAAATTAACAGGAAAAATTAGGTATATAAGAGACCAAGTGTTCATCAAGGATTGGGGAAAGTACATGGATTATCTGGAATGTATTAGTGAGGGACAAACAACGCTAAAGGGATTCAGAGACGCACTGTGAAAGACTATGAGTTATTGTGCAAAGCAAATAGGAGACAGAGATAGGTACAATGACAATACAAGCAGAGAAACGCATGACTCTGATTACTGCTTCGAATGATTTATGGACAAGCTGAAGGAAGTCTTGAAAGGGATGGTTATGTAATAATGTTGATGGGAAAATTATAAGTTTGTGTATCTCTTACTTTCCTATTTTCTGTATGGTCCCTGTAATCGGACTTTCCATTTAAAAGATGTGACATGAAAGAAAAGGGGATTGAGAGGAAGAAAAAAAAATAGCAAACTCCAGCATTAGTTATTAGATATGAATGATTGACTTTATAACTTGTTAGTCATTAGCCATACACAAGAGTAGACCCATGGAGGTTAATGGGTGTGACAAACTCAGGTTCATTCATTTCAATGAGTCTGCTCTGGGTGGGATTTAATTGGCTACCATTCAGAGTTTTCCCCCCTAATGACCAGATCAAATGGAAACAGCTGGAGAAAAACAAGAGCCAAAAGCTGCTGGTCTCTCAGCAGGGTGGGTGGTGGGTCCTGCTCCCCTTCCTTCCCCCTGGGGCAGGCTGATGGAATGACTGCTGCCAGGTGACACTTTGTGGATGGAGGTGGCTTCTTTGAAAAGCCCTGCTTCCTTTCCTCTTCTCTGCTGCAGAGCGATATTCCAGCCATTCAGATACACTTTCTCATTGTGGTTCGAGGACCCGACCCCCGCGAAGTAAAATGAAGACACAGGGACACGTGATATTAGGTTAATGGGCTAGAAAAGGCCACAACTTTATTGATTACAGCAATGAAAAGGTATTGGCTTAGGCATTGGATCGCGAAACAAGTGGGTTTATTCACCAGGGGTTCATCACCTGTTGATGCTAATTCAACTATAGGCTCACCCCTGATGTCACCGAGGGTCGTGCCATGGCCTCCCGCCAAGCAGGCTTCGGACGGAATACACGACCGCCAGATTCCATTAACGGAATACCCCTAGAAATTGAAGGCATAGGCGATGGCCACACCTAGCACTTCGACACACCACAACACATTATTCCAATGCCTAACCTACCCACCAATACCACCAAAAAGTTGTGACGATTGCTATGAGGTAGGCGAAAAAACCAAAAAGCCTAATGCCAAATGGAAAAACTCCTACCAGGCCCCCCGGGCAACCGGGGCGACCAACCTAAGGTCCATAGCAAGGCCAATGACCTAAGCCCTAACTCAAAGGGAGTGGAGGGTGGGTGACTCGCCCAGGACGACAAAGAGAAATGAGGCCGGGGGGGAGGCTGGCACTGCAGCATAAAGGCTGCTGGACACGCCCCCCATGGCACCTGGTTGGACAGCCACCGGGGGGGGGCGTGAGTGCCAGCCAGGTGAGCTGGAGGCAGGGGGCAACGCCCCCTGCTAGGAGCGGTGCTCGGGCTCCCGTCCACAACCACTCCCCTCTCTTTCAGGGAGGAGAGTCTTTGTCAGAGACTCCATTCCCAAACCAAGGCATTATTGCTAGGAGAAAGAAAATGATCTTGCATGGTCTGAATAGCAACTTAAAAAGAGAGAAGCTTATATTGATGTCTGTTCAAAATATGTTTTGCGATTGATCTGTTTTAAATCATCATGGCTTCCTCCCAGAAACTTTGAGATTTTTAACTTTCTAAGGGTGCTGAGCAGCTTTGTTTTCCCCTTCCTTCCCTCCTTAGAGGGTAACAATCCCCAGGAATACTTTCCCTGCTCAGATGACAACAAACAGGGGAACAATGGAGATGGGGAGGAGCAGAATTGCTCTTGTAGGTCCTTTCACAGCCTATGCTATGTACAATGTTGTGCAGGCTTTGTACATGAGATGAGGAACCCTGCAAAAAACAAAAACAAAAAACAGCAGCCTCACCAGCTACATTTTGAGAACCTTAGCGTGTGCAACTGTACAGGGAATGGGTTTGGGATTTGCTACCATGGTCCTGTTTCCCCCTTTGCACATTCAGCTAAAGCTGCTTATATTTTGAGTGCAGTGTGCTACATGATGCTGAATATTTCCCAACATAGATCTACTGGACCAGGCTTTGCCAACTTAGTGCCCACCAGATGGTTTGGACTGCAACTCCTATCCATCCCTGGGGCAGAGAGGAGTTGTAGTGCAAACCATCTGGAGATGACTAGGTTGGCCAAGGCTGTGGTAGCCCACTGACAAACCCTAGTTTCAGGTCAGAGATCTGAAATGGACAGAGCATGGAGGAGCAACCAGTAAAGGGGAAATTTAGGCAAATCTGCCTAACACCTATATGTACAGATAACAGCAACCACAGCTGCGGGGAGAGAGCTAAGAAGTGTTTTAGTGAGCCTTGGCTGAATCAGAACTTGCAATTAATCTTTCTATTTTTGTTTTATTTAAACAGGGGCTAGAAGGCCCTTTTGGCCCAAAGGGACCGAGAGGACCTCAGGTAAGTTTATTTACAACCTAATTCTATGTGAAGATTATTATTCGTTTGCATTATTCAACTCCAGGGGACATTTGGCTTGTGATGTGTGGATTTCTTTGGTGGTCAATCTGTGCCCGGGCTATACTTCAGCAGAACTAGGTGGCACCTTTTCCTGTTCCATGTGCAAAATATGACTGGACTGATAGCAGTTGAACACTTGTGATAGAACAGCATCTTCCACCACACCACACCCAACTCTGTCTTCCAACATCACACACACACATCACTGTACACACAGGTCTGCCCTACAACAGTTCACCACCACTGCCTGCCCGGCATCATCTGCCACTACATTCTGCTGAATGGTAGAGCCAGCCCTACATTGCAAGATACATGACTGAATGGCCCTTTATGCGAGTTCCTCCCTCTCCAAAGCCTGAAGAGATGCAGCCTCTGTACGTTTATCACCTCACTGTCTTGTCTGTGAATGCATCAGTTGTTGCTTGCTGGCATTCCCTGCTCTGTCTCAGAACTAACTTGAATAGAAATGTCAAGGGGATGAAGTTAGTGGACAATTAAAAATTAGTAAGTCACCAGGGCCAGATGGCTTATGCCCAAGAGCTCTTTGAAAACTCGAAACCAAAATTATTGATCAGCTAACAAAAATATGCAACTTAGCACCACAGTGGGCCTCCTTACCAAAAGACTGTAAGATAGGTAGATAAACGCCAGTTTATAAAAGGTAGGCGGAGCAGAGCCAGGAGATTACAGACCTGTCAGCCTAACCCAGGCATAGGCAAACTTGGCCTCCAGATGTTTTGGGACTACAACTCCCATCATCCCTGACCACTGGTCCTGTTAGCTAGGGATGATGAGAGTTGTAGTCCCAAAACATCTGGAGGGCTGAGTTTGCCTGTGCCTGGCCTAACCACATTTCTTGGAAGCAATTGTTAAAGTTCACCCCCCTCTCCCGCAATAATAAGTAAATATGAGAAGAACAAGTCATGCTGAAGACAAATCAGCATGGCTTCTACAGCTGGAAAAGGAGAAGGAGAGTAACAATAAAAAATCCAGTGTCGTAGTGTTCTTATATAACTCTATAGCTGTAACAAAAAAAAAGCATATTGTGTCATTGAGTGAGGCACATTGTGTGATGATCCAAGATATGATCATTTCCATGACAGCACCGTGAGGCTCCTTCCCTTCTGGAATATGGTTGATGGCATCTATGTCCATCTTTCAATGACAATTAAAAGCGTTTTTATTCTCCCAGGCTTTTAGTGAAAACTGATGGGATAAATTCTGTTGGCTATATCTGCTGTTGTAATGCTACTGGAATGATTTTGGTTATTGTTGCTGTACTTTTGTGGGGGAAGGTCTTGTTAATGGCTGTTGACTGCTGTTCTACATTGTGTTTGAGTATACATTCTCTGTGTGTGTTTCTGTCCCACAAACACTGTTAGTAGCTTTTTAAATTGGTTTAAATTTGACTAAGACAGAGCAGACACACTGAAATTAATTAAATAGACCCATTGATTACAATGGGTTTACTTTGAATAACACTTGGTGAGATCAAAATAAAAAAAATTCTTCCAGTATCACCTTAAAGACCAACTAAGTTAGTTCTTGGTATGAGCTTTCGTGTGCATGCACACTTCTTCAGATACCTTCAGACACGAAAGCTCATACCAAGAACTAACTTAGTTGGTCTTTAAGGTGCTACTGGAAGAAATTTTTTTATTTTGTTTTGACTATGGCAGACCAACACGGCTACCTATCTGTAACTTGGTGAGATATAACCCATTGGCACCTACCATGGAATCATCAAAGTGATGGATGGGATATAAAGGCAAGCAATAAAAATAGATAAAACTTATTTGTATCTGAAGATATATATCTGAATACCAGATACGGGAAACAGCAGGAGAGGGCCATTGCCTTCACCCCCTGCTTGTGGGCTTCCTGGAGGCACTTGATTGGCTGTTGCTAAGAAACCAGATGCTGGGCCTTTATTCCAGTAGGCATCTTATGTTCTTATATGGCTCAGTGGCAGCATATCCTTTGTATCCGAGGAACTCAAGCAGTGGAGAACTTTGTGCTGTTCTGTTCTTGAAATGTACAGCTTTCCTTCTGTGTGCTTATTTTTAAAAGCTGTCATTCTCAAGGGGAACCTGCTATCAATCTCCTCCTTGTCACAGTGTCCTGTTCTGCAGCTACAGTGCTGAGCTTAAAGTAGAACTGTGAGAACATTTTTGACTTCTCTGGAACTGCTGAACCCCCTCCCTTGCCAATTCTTCAGCTTTTCTTCCAGTAGAAAAATGTCTAGTATTTCTCCATAAATGCTTTGTTGTGATCAAGAGGAGTTCCCATGGTAGAAAATCAGACTGCTACTGAACAGCACCAGTGATAACGTCAGGCAAGACTTAAGCAGGGATTTCCCGGAAAGTTTGATGAGTTCTTCTTATAGCACTGTTGTATAGCTATGTCCCTGAAATACCACTGAAATTGAAATTACAGAATCATAGCAAGGCTTGTATACTTTAGCTGTAATCTGTACATCTGTAATGTCTGAACACCCTATATTCTTCCTGGAACTGTCTTCCTGGACATTTGCACGGCAGCTCATTCTGAGACTGCACTTGTTGATGTTAAGCCATGAGAAGTCTCCTCCCACAAACCGATATTTCACCCCAGAATCTGATTCTCTCCCCACCCACAGGATAGTTCTGACTGACAAGAACATTTCTGACAATGTACATACACAGTTTTCTTCTGTAAATACTGAAATCTTTGAGTGTGCAAGCTCATGTATTTAGAGATAGAGGAGAGGGTTCATATATATTCTATACATGTCTGCATGTACACATCTTAGTATTGCCTTGACTGTAATATTATTTTGCTCTGGCTTCTTAACTGATCACATGTTATTGGCTCCTTCTCACTTGAAATCCTTCTGGATGTCAATAAGACAAGAAGATAGTAATAAGATATTCCAAGAAGCTGAATGTTTTTTAGCCAGATTCCAGCAATTCCTTCAAATTCACATTGAACTCCTGGGGTTAATTGGCTCTGGATACTATTCTTATTCTTATTATAATCCCCCCCATTTTATATTATATTTATTTCATCTCAAATGTAATAGGAAGATTGGGGGTCTGTATTGAAAGGTACTATCAGTGTGTAGACCACTGGCCTGTGAGCACTCCAATTGGAGAATAGCCTCTACCAAAGGCATCATGGACTTTGAAGAAGCACGAACTCTGGACGAAAGGAAGAAACGAGCTAAAAGGAAGGCACGTTTGGCAAATCCTCACCGTGATCAACTCCCACCCAGAAACCTATGTCCCCACTGTGGAAGGATGTGTGGATCCAGAATTGGCCTCCACAGTCACTTACGGACTCACTGTTAAGACTGTATTCATGAAAGACAATCTTACGTGGCTATAAGTGATCACCAAAGAAGAAGGTCAGAGTCAGCTGGAAAGTTCCCCTGAACTAAGAGCAAGGGAATAAAAAAGTTTTACAATGAAAATGAATATACACAGTTATGAATTCTCTCTTATTGCAAGGATCCACACACATATTTATTTGTGTTTATTACTGAGACCGTGCCTGAGGTTATGCATAACATGCTTATTGGTAAAAGTCAAAATTCTCCTTTCTTTATCTTTCTAAAGGGAATCAGTGGCCCTCCAGGTGAGCCTGGTCCAAAAGGCATTCAAGGAAATAAGGTAAGATGTACCCTTTTGCAAGTGGGATTGGCAACAGAATGTTGCAGAGTGGGAGTACAGGCTGTAACAGTTTTATGTGCGTCCAATATGTGCATGACTTGAAGCATTTTTTGAAATTTGCACTTCCCTGAAGTGTGCTGTGCAGTTCTCTCACCAAGCAATGTGCATAAAAAATGTATCATATAAGGGAAAACTGCTCTGGTAAAAATATGTATATTAGGCAAACTTGAGTGCGAAGATGCATATATTAGGAGAAATTCACACCAAAATGCTGATGGATTTTCATGAGGACTTGGGTTTGTTAAAAGTGGCACATTCTGCTATCCCTAGATACAACTCTGTGTATTTCCCCCATGCCCCGTAATTGCCAATCATTGGCACGCCAGCATGTATCAATATATTTATTGTGCTACTTGGGTCTCTTTCAACATTGAATAGCTAAATATTTATAAATGCCAGGACTAGTGTTAACAATACTATTTTGCACTTGACTGTCAAGACGCGGGAGTTTTCATGAATGCGGCCTCTATTATACTGTATGTGGGCGTTCATTATGTGAAACATCCTGGCCTTGTTTCTGAGGCAACCAGAACATTTGAAGATACAGAGGAACTGCTATATGTGGAAAGTATTTGTGACAGTAAAAGATGCTGGAATCTTGGCCTCACACAGGCTTTTTCCTTGCCTTGAATTTTCTCGTTCTTTGTTTGCTGTCTTTCGTACAGATCGTTACTGTGCCATCTCAGCAGACAAAAAAAAAAAGGGGGGGGGGAGAATAAATCACACACGTTATCAGAATCTTAAGCTTTTCCGAAACAGAATGTATTTTGATTATAATATTGATTTGATGTGAGTTTTGGGGAGCACAGACCACGTGCAGACAGGAGGGGAGGGGAAAAAAACCTCAACTTTTATTGGTTGCGGTCATGATAGCATAGGGCAAAGAGCCTGCTATAAGGCTGCCCAACTGATGGCCCTTGCCTCCAGCTCTCCTGGATGGGAGAGCAGAAGGGATTTGCTTGGGGATTAGGGGGCCATCCTGGCACAAGCCATTCTGAAGGGCCATACCCACAACCTGGGTGTGTGGTGACCAGCCTTAGCCCTTGGGTTCTAGCTGATGCCTTGGAATAGCCCCATCCAAGGTAGCTTCAGCATCACCAATTGCCCTTGCGTCTCTTTGGCCAATCGTCTGTGATGCTGTGACACACCAACAACCTGTCTCCCGCTCATTGCACCAGTAGTGGGTTTCATTTTATGGGGTGAAACTTAATTTTTGCAAACTTTTTCATTGAGGGGTCTTTAAAATATGCTTTTCAATGTGGTGAATTCAAACCTGCTATCATTTTTGTGACTGGACAACATTTAGCTTGGCAAATATACATTTGATTCAAAAGCACATAAACTTGGTCTCGGAAAAACCAAAGAATTTAAATTTTCTGAAAATGTCAGGTAATGCAATAAATTTTTAGGTTTCTTTGCATAGAACGTATCCTACTAAGCATATAACATTATTTTGTTACATTCCCCCCCCCACTTTTTATAAATAGGACAAGTTTAAAATTATTTGAAGTTGCATTGTAAGATATAAAAAGGCATTTATCTTTATATAGTTATACACCAAGCAAAACTAAATTTAACCAAAATATCTTCCGAATCCCCAAGTTATGATACAGCTTTTCAGCATCGCTCGTTTTTGGAATCTGAAAGTTGAAAAATTCAACATGCTCTATTGTGCCAGTAGTACTAGCTACCTTAATGAGAAGAGGGAGAAGTGGAGATTAACTGTTTTTTTTTTAAAAAAACTTACTTCTTGGCTCTGACACATTTATTTGCCTTTTGTACATACAGGGCAAGTTAGATGTGATGTTAATTGTGTGAATGCAGTTACCATGCATATTTTGCAAATAGCCTCCAAGGACAACCCTGAGCTGCCTTAGAACCAACCATTAGGGTTGGGGGTGGGCAGGGAGAAATTTTTCTTTCCCTGCCACAGCCCCAACAAAATTCTCCCCTCTGAAACTGCCAACTGTATTTCAAATATAGCCGTTATTGGCACTAGTAGATAAACCCCTCCCTGTGCTGTGATCATGATCCAGGTTGGGGGATGCCACAACTGCAGTTAGTTGAAAGGGAATCCCAAGAATCCCAATCACGTGATTTAAAGGTGTGTTTAGCATTTTTGAATCTCTCCCTAATAACTTCTTTAGAAGCCACCCTTGGAGAACAAAGTGATGATCAAAAAGGCATTTCTGGGATATTGTATCACAGAGAAGGGAGATCATTTGACTGCATGTACCAAATGTGAATAACTGTAACTCAGGGCCAGTTTCTGTGTGTAGGTTTTATATACATTTTTAAGCAGTTGGGGGGTTTTTTTGGGCGGGGAGTAGGTTTATCTAAAATTTTGGGAATTATCAAAGCTGTTCTGAATTACATTCAGGGCCAGATTTAGGTTTGATGAGGCCCTAAGCTACTGAAGGTAATGGAGCCCTTTACATGTCCAGCTGTCCTTTGTCAACAACAAATTGTCGCTTTTTTGTGTTGCATATATGCTATATGGTACCCTGTATATAGAAATGACCAAACCAGTGATATTTTAGGGAGCAGGCTAGCAGGCGGGGCCCATTACTTACTTACACTGTTGCTGTATGTAGGTTTTATTTTATTTGTTTTTTATCTTATATTTTGGAAATGTGCATCCAGTTTTTTTTCCTTTATTTTTTTGGGGGTGCCCCAAGAAAGTGGGGCCCTAAGCTATAGCTTGTTTAGCTTATACATAAATCTGGCACTGATTACATTCACTAGATTTTTAAAGCACATGGTTTGTCGTGATCTTTACACATGCTGGAGCATTCAGAATAATCTCCAATCACTGGAAAAGTTAACTTGTATTGACTTCACCATGTAAAAAGTTGTAACGTCACTTGCTTCCTGCTTAATTCCATTTAAGAATTGGTCAGTGTTCTCCATCAACAACAATAATATAGAGATGACTCCCTTGTTGTGGAAGCACTACCTTGAAACAGTATATTTTTTATCTTTAAAGCACTTGATTAAAAAGTGTAGTATTGCCAATAATCTGCTCTTAAGTTACATTGTTGTTTTGTGGGCTGAAGGGAGATATAGAAAAAAGCTTTTATGAATAAATGCATTTTCAGCAGACAAATCCCAAGAGATCTCTTGCTTTCTGTGTTTGCAAAGTAAATTTGGATCTGAAACATTTCCATCCTTAGCAAAGCCTTGGCAAGTCATTATTTACAACTCCTTTATTAAACAACTCCGTTATTTATCTTCTGGACTGAAAACTGTATACAAAGATACAGAAGCCATCCATTTTTTAATTAGCGGGTTTTAAAGTGGAGTTTGCATCTTGGCACCCTTTGGTTCTCAGACAAATGAGCTTCAGCTAGTAAATGAACTTGCCCAAGAAAGAGTTTTGCCCAGTAAAATGAATGGCTGTTTACAGCTCAATAAAAACCCATTCAGCCTGTAAAGGTCAGTGCCTTTTTCATGTGAGTACTATGGCAGACAGATACTTAGCAACCTCTCCAAAGTCTGTTATCTTTACAGAAAGATCATTCAGTGCCCCCCTTTTAGAAAAAAAAAGTTTCCATACACTTATGAATGAATTCAAAGTCTTGCAGTTATTTATATGGTGGACAGCTACTTTTCCCAAGTGTATAAATAATAAGTCTGTTCTCAGGACAATATCCATGGAGCAATTCAACTGCTGTGGAAGAGGTTTCCGACAAAATTAATGGAGAAGCTACCAATGGCTTTCCAACTGGGACACAAATGTGGCATGCATTTAGGATTGCCACTGCCAAAATTTTCTGTGGGTCTCCTTAAGCACTTGATGAAGGCATTTGTTTAGTTTTGTAGGTTGTCAAGGGGGAAAGAGAATTCCATTCTTGTGAAACAAGCCAATATTGATAGCCGTGGATGTTCCCTCTGAGTCATATTCTAGGAAATTTCGATTCTGTGCTAAAAATACATCCTGCGAAGCAATGAAATTAATTCAGATTTTTGGGCAGGGCTAGCCTAACTCCCCAAACCTAGATAGCATCTTAAAAAGTAGAGACATCACCTTGCCAACAAAGGTCCATATAGTAAAAGCTATGGTTTTCCCAGTAGTGATGTATGGAAGTGAAAGCTGGACCATAAAGAAGGCTGATCGCCAAAGAATTGATGCTTTTGAATTATGTTGCTGGAGGAGACTCTTGAGAGTCCCATGGACTGCAAGAAGATCAAACCTATCCATTCTTAAGGAAATCAGCCCTGAGTGCTCACTGGAAGGACAGATCCTGAAGCTGAGGCTCCAATACTTTGGCCACCTCATGAGAAGAGAAGACTCCCTGGAAAAGACCCTGATGTTGGGAAAGATGGAGGGCACATGGAGAAGGGGACGACAGAGGACGAGATGGCTGGATAGTGTTCGTGAAGCTACCAACATGAGTTTGACCAAACTGCGGGAGGCAGTGGAAGACAGGAGTGCCTGGCGTGCTCTGGTCCATGGGGTCACGAAGAGTGGGACACGACTAAACAACAACAACAAAAAGCCTAACTCCCAACCCATTGCAGCAGTGGGGGGTAAAGATATAGCAGAAGTGTCCCTCTGTTTGGCTCTACAAGTTTGGCCTTGAGGTGGGGAGGGGGAAGCACAGGTGAGCAGATGCGGAAGCTACCACTGGTGACATCTTTAACTGCAGCAGCCAGAGTAAACCCCCTGAAATATGGTGTTAGGTGGGAGAGGGATGGGACAGGTAAGAATTAGCTGGGCCACCTGCCAGTGATGGACCCAATCTGGAGCTCTTTGCTGTGCCAACCTGGGGCTGGTGCACCTGAAACATAGATGCAACAGGCATCTTCTATACCAACTTTTAAACATTTGCTAAAAACTTTTCTATGCCACCAGGCTTTCTCAGACAATTAAAACAAATATTTTCTGGAATAGTTAGCTGGACAAGGGTGGCGCTGTGGTCTACACCACTGAACCTCTTGGGCTTGCTGATCAGAAGGTCGGCGGTTCAAATCCCCGTGATGGGGTGAGCTCCCCTTGCTCTGTCCCAG
The DNA here is from genome assembly GCF_951804945.1 of Podarcis cretensis. NCBI lineage: Eukaryota > Metazoa > Chordata > Lepidosauria > Squamata > Lacertidae > Podarcis > Podarcis cretensis. The sequence goes on along the minus strand of NC_137181.1, from coordinate 29,965,595 downwards.
TTCCTGCCAACCTAGCAGTTCAGAAGCACATCAAGTGCAAGTAGATAAATAGGTACCGCTCTGGCGGGAAGGTAAACACCGTTTCTGTGCACTGCTCTGGTTCGTCAGAAGCGGCTTAGTCATGCTAAGTATTGCCAAAAGTGGCCACTCTGAACTCATCCCTGTCTATGCCGTGGCCTCTGGATTCCCAGAGTCTAATCTGCTTGCACTGGCTTTGACCTTGCCTGTTTGGTTCACGTCCTTGTCTCGACACCCGACCATCCTGAGGCACAATGGAAACCTTGTGATTCTCAGCATTCTTGTTTTGTACGGGAGGGAAGAAGCACAGAAGTTGCCAGATGTAGCCCCTTCCCTCACACAGATAAAATGGGAGATATTTCTTTTTAAATGGCTTACATAAGAAAAACCCCAGTCTTCACCCTACCCCACCCACAAAAGGCATTGCATGCAGCCTTAGGGCTTTAGCTTAATGCCAGAAAATGTCATGGGTGCATATATGTTAATTGTATTAGCAGCTGCTGAGAATCTGGAAACAATCCAGGAGTTACATGAAAGGGACTAATAAAGTGCATCTTACATAGCCAAGAAGAAGAAAATCCAAACAATTATATGATCTTCATGGGTAGCCTTTTTCATTCCACTTAGGCATACGCACATGGACATTCACCTCTGGATAATGCTGGGACAAACAAGTGTTTTAAATTAGGAAACGTTCCATTGTGCTAAATATTCTGGATGATTTCTTGTTGTACAAGCTCTTGGAAGCAGGGATATTTGGAAAGCAGAAAGCCAGCCTTGTAAGAAAACTGCCAGTTCCAGCACAAAGTGAAAACACTGGATCAGGTTGAGAGATTTCAGATGTTGGCTTTCTGAATCTTTCCACTGAAAGAGGCCTACTGTCAATATTATAGATCTTGGAGTTAGGTGGATTCTGGAGGATGTCCTCATAAACCAAAACGAGCGTGTAAGCCATGCTTTAAAGTTATGCTGCTAAAAAAAAGTTATGGCTCTGCCTGTGCAAGAAAAGTAAATGAGAGATGTTAAAAATTAAACCCCATCTTACTCTTTGTACTAATAATGAACCAAATTCTCTTGAGTGTGGGTCTTTCTGTAGTCAACGGATCCAGACAGAGTAATCGGTAGGCTTCAATGAACCCCAATATTTGAAATGTACAAAATGTCTTTAGGAGACATGACTAGCCAGGAGCACACCAGAAGCAACCCACCTGAGGACTGAGTATGTCTGGTGGCTGCAGAATGCATGCTGACTGTTTGCTGGTAGAGGGCGGGGAAGAAATCAGTGGAAAGATGGAATGGAGTTTCCTAGAAAAGGGCAGATCTCATTGGCTGGAACTCTAGAGTGTACATTTTGTTGCAGGTTCCATTTTGGGGGTGAAACCTATTCTTAAGGGGTGGAGAGGAGAAAGACCTTCTTAAGCCTTCCTCTCTTGACGTGCATTCGGCTGGCTGATACTTGCTATCAGAGATGCCTGACCTAGATACCTGGAAAGGGAGGTTGGGGTTTCTTTTTTTATTTTATTTTCTTGATATCGTTATGGATGCATCTGGACATTAAAGATCCTTCTGCAATTAAGAGTTAATTTGCCTGGGGGGGGGGGGACGGACAGAATCAGATGCTTTTGGAATGGAATATATTTGACCAAATGACAAAAATCTAGATACAATGTCTTCTTTTTTAGAAAGGCTGGTTCTGATGTCCTCATAGGGCTTCCTTGCATGAATCCTGTCATTGTATAGTATTTATGGTAGAAACTCTGCCAAGATCATTAGAAAGCAGACATGTATTAGCTCTCATGTTGTTCTTGGCTTTTCTTCCTTTTCCTGCTGTTGGGAAAAAAGAGATTTCTTGTTGATAATTAACATCAAAAAAGTATTAACTTGTTCACCACCAAAGCATCTGTGTGTAGCAGACTTCTGAAAACCTCACATTTCTTCCTAAGATATTTTAGTCTAAGAAAGAAAAAATCAATGGAAACTTAAGGGTATGCCTTCTAATTTGAAAGTCAATAGTTTAAGGGTGAAATCCTATACTTGATTTCCACTGGCTGAGGGCTTCAGGATTTGGGGGATGCCTTGTTTTGCCAATAGGCCACCACCTATGCTTCTGTTACCACAGAAGCCCTGGTTAGGAAAGAGCTAAGTGGGGCTTACTCCCAAGTAGGGATGCCAGAGACTTCCTTGGAAATGAGAGTGGAAATGGCTGCAATTCATAGAGGTCAGGAACAGAAACTATGTCAATGAATATGAGCAGTATTTACTTTTATTGTTTATTATTGTTTTAGTTTGCAGACGTTGCATAAGCAATTGCTTTGTTTCTGCATTGGTTTTGACAGTAAAATGCTTTGAAATTAATGATGTGATTAATGATGTCATTAATTCCATAGCTAACTGTTAGTTTTGGCCAGGGCACGTAGAGAGATGCGTAACGTAGGTTTTAGTGGAAGGCGAGCTGTAGCGGAATGGAAACGGTACTGATTGCAGCAAACACAGAATAGGACAGAATTTGCTGCCTCATTACATTCCAGATTCCAAGTAAAACAGGTGTGGCACTGTAGCCTTGGAGTAGTGTGTAAATTCTGCTGAACACAGTGGGACTAATTTAATCCATTCCGAGGTACATGTTACTTTAGAAGTAAAATCCATGAGGTTCAATGGGACTTACTCTCAGGGGACTGTGTATAGGATTGCACCTTAAATTCCATTGATTTCACTTAGACAATTCAGCACATGCTTAAATCTTCCACACAGAAATGAAAGGGACTGGATCTGTAAGCTTTGAGTCCTTACTTTCTTGTAGATAAGCTGGCATTTTTATGAATTTGACATACACCCATTTATAAATTCAGTTATGTTGTCTGAAGATGGAAAGCCCATATTGCTTCAGATTATCTCATCTGTGCAGTGCTGCTGAACTGAACCCAAACCACAGGAAATCCAGTTTCTTTGCTTTGTTATTTTAACTTCTAGCTAAAGTAAAAGCACTGAAAAAGATTCTCCGCGCTCGTTCACTGCCACATGAAGAGCGAAAGATACAACAAAAGAAGCATATGTTTAAAAACAACCCAGTCATAAAGGGACTATTTCCTGGTATGGGAATATGTTAGTGTGTCAGAACACCTGCTATTTACTGTGTTCAGTGGAGTCACACAAGGATAACTTAGGAGCCAGAGCTGAAATGCAGGGCAGCAATAGAGCTTGAGGAAACGCAGCAATTCCTAGAAGCCATTTTGCTCGATCCTTGTACTCAAAGTCCTATGGGATTGTAAAGGATCAAATGAACACGGTTCTCAGCCTGGGTACTATGGATCACGAATTCATTAAATGGAATTTCTAATTCACATTGTTTGCCGCTCTACAGACTACTCATTTGTTTATTTCTGCTCCTTTTAAGGGGGAGCCAGGCCCAGCTGGTCCTTATGGCCCTGCTGGAGCCCAGGGAATTGGATATCCAGGACCTAAGGTAATGTATAAGATCAACATTGGTAATATGCTCATGGAAACATCAATGGTTATTGGACTGTGTTGCATTCAGAACAGCAACACCTTCCTTTAAATTCTTATCCTTTAATTTTACAAGGGTGACAGAGGTCAGGAAGGAAGAATCGGGCTTCCAGGACCTATTGGGATTGGTGAGCCAGGCTTAACAGTAAGTAAAACAGTCAAGTTTTTCAGAGTTTTTTTCTACACTGTTGGAATTTTTGGGTCTAGCTGATTGAAATGCAGTGGCAATGTGTATTGATTCATTATGAAGAGTAATGAACAAAAACAAAAGTAAACCATAGGTTTTCTGCTTCCTGCAAAAGAAAGATGTGCAAGGGATCAAAATGAGACTGAGAATTAAAAATAACATACTGTTAAAGAATTTCTGCATTTTAGCTGGACACAAGTGCACTGGGCACCTCTCCTGTATGAGTCCCATTCAATTGAATGGAGTCATTTCAAGGGGACTTGTGCAGAACTTTCTAGTTTGGTATATTAAATTCACCCATTTGACATGGCCACTGGAGCTCTGATGTGGAATTCTACCGTCTGCAAGACTGCCCCATGCATTTCAATAGAGGCAATGTGTTTTCCTTAGGATCATATAATTTGCCCAAAACATCGTTGATTATAGAGCACTTATTCATTTTTTCACATCTTGTATTCTTGATGTACTGTATTCAGTGCTGTTTTGTTGCCAGCAAAAAATGGCAAGGGCTCAAGGCTTCATCATGCTTAGAGCAGACCTATTGAAAACCAAGGAGTCTTAGGTTGTTACTTTTGTTAAGGGCCTTATTTCCCCCACCTCGTATTCTGATGGCTGTATACTTGAAATATTAACTATAGCTTTAGCAGCTTTAATGGAGTGTATATTCTTGATCCCAACCCAAGTCTCTGGCATGCATGCAGGGGATTTAGTGCATGCATGAAATTTTGCAGAGTAGCTTCCTCTAGTGTCTTAAGCATGGAGACCTAACTTCACATGGTTTTGGGCTGGGGAAGAAAATCAATTCTGTTCACATTGAAAGATGAACCTACCTAATTTCGGGCAACCCAGTCAGATGGGCAGGGTATTATTATTATTATTATTATTATTACTACTACTACTACTTTTCGAAACAATACACGAACTGAAATGCAGCCCTCCTTCACAATTTGCACCTCTCCAAATTTTACAGTGCAGCTCCCCAGCCAAGGAATGTATACAAAAATGCCTAGGGTGAAGTGTGCATATAAATGCATATATTGGTCAAAAGGTAAAGGTAAAGGACCCCTGACAGTTAAGTCCAGTCGCGAACAACTCTGGGGTCATCTCGCTTTATTGGCCGAGGGAGCCAGCGTACAGCTTCCAGGTCATGTGGCCAGCTTGACTAAGCTGCTTCTGGTGAACCAGAGCAGCGCACGGAAACGCTGTTTACCTTCCCACCGGAGCAGTACCTATTTATCTACTTGCACTTTGATGTGCTTTCGAACTGCTAGGTTGGCAGTTGGTCAAAGCCACATGCAAAAATGCATTATATTAGAGGAAACTGGGTTGCAGAAAAGTGTATGTTAGGCAAAAATGACATAGAAAAACATGTATGTTAGGAATATGCTAAAATGTTGGGGGCTACATGAAGACTACTTAAAGTAAAATGCACGAACTGATGTGGAAATGTGAACCGAACTTAAGGTTGGATAAACAAGAAACTGAAACTGACAGATGAGCCCATCCCTGCTTAGTTGTTAAAAAGCCAAATGTGATTTGCTAATAGCATCCAGTTAAGCCCTGATGTGGAAATACAGTTCACACCTCATATCCCTGTGATGCATTTTGTAACTTTGAAGAAACTGGAGGGAAACTCTTTCATGTACTGTGGGATCCAGGTGTAGCTCAGAGAGCGATAGGGCTTTGCATCACAGCCTCTAAAGACCATTTGTCCATTCACCTCCAGGGTCCACGTGGTCCTGAGGGCATGCAAGGTGAAAGAGGTCCACCAGGAGAAGGAGTTCCAGGACAGAAGGTAAATGTTTCAGTCAAAAAATTTCAGGATTTCCAGTTCACTCGATTTATTACCTCACGCTCCACTTCTTTGAGTGAATTACTAGGCGTGCATTTGGTTCTTCTATGTCTTCTTGCCACAACTTTCCCTTCCTTTGTCTAAAATATGTTAGTACTGTATTTCCTCACTTTGTCCCAGGGTTACCATTTAAGGAGGTTGGGAGTGAAGTTTATCTTTTCTGTTCAGGAATACGTGTGAGAATGCCTCAGTAGCCATCAATATCTCTGGTCAACTCTGTGTTGTTAACAAACAACTTTCATAGTGAAAATCTGACAACAGTTAAAACATCCTAAAATAACTAAATTCTAAAAAAACACTACTGTTTTCTCTTAATCCTTCTTCAAACAGGGCTTTCCTTGGGTCTTGTAGACCTCATCAGCCAGATGTTATTGACAGTTCCTGCCTCTCAAAACACTCTTTCCCCAATCCTTCAGTTTCTTCTGTTGCTGCCTTGTTGGGTCTGTGCTGATTCCTATTCCCTAGATTTATGTTACCAAACACCAGGCCTATGTGACTTCATCGCAGGCAGTTAGCATTCTTCTCCCTCAGGCCAATTAGTATTAACAGCCTGGCGATTGTTATGAACCATTAATTCAAAGGATCTCTGTACTAGGCCTGCATCCCAAAGCACCAGTCCCTGCTCCAAGTTTATTCAGAAAGGGGAATTGTTTGACCTAGCCCAATAATATCCATGCAGTCGAGGAAATGCCTACAACAAAGGCTTGGTTTTATTTTTTCTGTAGCAAAGTGGGATAAAAATATCAGAAGCAAACCAATAAATCAAATGCTCTTTGATTTGTTACACAAAGGATTTGTGTGTCCGTGGTACATGCAGAGCTTTTGTTCAGTCGGAACTCACCAGAACTCGGTTCCAGCACCTTTCAGGTGTGTGCCATTGCCATTCTAAGAGAACAGGGAGGTGTTCATGGTGAGTTCTGGCACCTCTTTTTCTAGAAAAATGGCACTGGGTATATGGATCAAATTTCGTGGGTTGGTAACATGGTCAATAGCCCAAATCCATAGGAGAGCCCACAGCTGAGTCTCCAGCAAATCCAGAATCCATCTGCAGTGATCTGAGGTCAGTGGTCCTCTCAGCACTCCTTTGGAGCCTGAGTGGCTGTGGCTGGCATCCATTGTTTTAATGCCCCCACAGTGTCTCTGGGACCTTGATATGGCATCATGAGCTCTCTGTTTAGGTTGTGATTTCCTGTCTGAAGTGGCTTCCTTTTGTAACTTCAATGAGACCAGCAGGAACCCAGCTGTCCTTAGCAGCCCCAGCTGTCCTCCTGCTCTCAAAGCAGACCTGTTTTCTCAGCATCTTCATGCCACTCATTCTTCACCCTAAAAGACGACACCATTTGCATGTTGGGAAAGCAGGGCTGTCTTTACCTGGGGGTGTAAGGGGTGTGGGGCACCTGGGTGCTGAATTCTGGGGGGTGCCAGGCACCCACCGCTGAAACTGCCCAAGCTTCTACCTGTTATGAAATAATAAATAATTTTGATCTAGCTAGAAAGACAAAATACGTATATACCTAGTAATTACCGAAATGTATATCTACGGTTACACTAAAGGACTTCCGACTTTGTGCGCTCATTTACCAAAGACACAGCGCGCTTGTCATTCACAATAGCGGCGCTTGTCATTCACAACAAGAGATAAGGCGTAAGCGTGGTGTCTGACATAAGCATAATATAAATTAATTTGGGGGCTAAACTAAATTTGGGGGCACTGGGTGGATCTTTGCACCCCAGCGGCGCATATGCTAAAAACAGGGCTGTGGGAAAGTCTAACATCAAAGAATGCTAGACTAAATCTCTGTGGAGACTTGCATCTTCATAAACCATTAGCAGTTTCTGGAAAATTAAACAACCTACTCATTAACATACAAGTTTAAAAATACAAAAGTGATTAACTGTGGAAATAAAAGCAGTTTTTATTGTCCTGTTCCCACATATATCCTGTCCTAGCAGATATGTACTGGAAGAGCCACAACCTCCTGTGGCTTGAGAGAACTCATTTGTTTTTCTACAATATTTTTCCCTCCAGAATGCAAATATTGCATTCCACGTACTCTAACTGAAAAGTTGCCTCCAACTTTTACAGTGTCTAGACTGAAACTAAATGCTTACCCCACTTCAATATTGCTGTATGTGTCCTACTACTTCAATATTGCTATGCCTGTTTTATTTCGCTACTAGTGGACATTTAACTACTAGAGAGGATACGCATAAATCAGTTGTTGCCTGTATATAAATAATCTAGGGGTTAAAGAACTGAACCTTGCTGTGAAGTAGTTGATGCCTGGCCATATCTGATTCTAATCTGATTCTTACATGTGTGCATTTGCAGCAGTCCTGAAGGAATGCCCCCCCCAAAGCTTAATTCAATGCTAATGTCATGTGTTTTCAGGGTGACAAAGGTTCTGAAGGGCCAGCAGGACCTGTTGGAGCACCAGGACCCTCTATCAAAGGAGATAAGGTATGATGTGTAGAACAGAGGGTATAAATTGTCTGCTGCAGTGCTGAACCAGTAGAATTAAAGCTTATATGAAGATGGTGCCCTAGGAGTCTGAAGGACAAAGAAGAAATTCAATGTAATGAATGCAGGAAAAGTGTAATGAATAGTTGTCTTGATTGTGAGAGAGCCTACATAATGTCTGTGTTCAGGTATAATAGTAGACTGTGGTTTGTTGTGATGGAAATGAGCCTAGCTTCCCCGTACCCTCCAGACTTGCACAGTCCCCCTCTTAACTTCTTTTCTGGCATGGCTGTGGGGAGGAAGCTGAAAGCTTTCACTGATGATTTTGATTAGCCGCAAACTGCATGTGTTTAATCACTGTGGTTTGTTTAAAGTCAGGTGGCTTCCTAAATCACAATTTGGAGTTGGCTTGATTCAATAAAACCATAGTTGATATTTACTATGGTTTGTCAGATTTGGTTGACGTGACAAGCGACGTGGAAGCAAAAGTTCCTGAACTTGTAGGCATGCTAGAGGAATAAATGAGGAGGTGGAAGTGTTTGAGACTGGTGGGAGGTTATGTTTGTTCCCAACATGATTTATTGTGACATCCAATGTCATGACCATGATGTCATGACCACATTTTTTCATATCATTTTGTCCTGACTAGGTCTCATTCTTTCCCCAAATGTTCTCTATCCCATGATCTTTCCCCCCGGGAGATGTTCCTCTTGAATAGCTTGTGAGCCAATGTGCAAGAATGTGGGAAAGGCATTATAAACTTAAAAATAGTATGGTGATGAAGATGACGAAGAATGCCTTGACTAAAGCAATAACTTATAGGAGAGACCATATTTTCATGCAGGGTGAACGAGGGATGGATGGACCACAGGGCATAATGGGACCACCTGGAACTGGCATCCAAGGAAAGCAGGTAAATGTACATCAGGGGACTACCTACTTTTGACCAGGTATTTGGTTGACTTATGAACAAATCTGAGAAGGAATTGTGGATATGTGATTCCTGTTGAGGATGAGAACATTATGCAACCATAGCCAGGAAAAGATTTATTGAGCCATTTGGAAGTCATTGCCCAGTCCTGATTCACTTCCATGTTTGGATTATGCTTTTAGCATACAAGTCATGTGTGAACAGATCATGTAGAACACATAGCCTTAACAACAACAACAACTGCCACTCTGTTCTTCCAGGTTTATAATACAAAATATGAGATAAAAGAAAGGCTAGAATTTAATAGAATTTTTAATGGGGGGGGAATAGGGAAAGTCTTAAGATTGCGTTGAACTTACAAGTTACCCTGCATGCCTGTCGGTGTGCACACAAAATCACAATATGCTTTTGTGACCTACCTTTCCTTGTGACTAAAGCTTTTAAGGTCACTCCCCTTGGCTTTATTTTTAGGATCTCTAGCGTCTAAGGACGGGCAGTTCTGATTAACTTCATAGTTTTATCTCTTTAGGGCATTCAAGGTCCAAAAGGTGTGCCTGGGGTGAAAGGGTCACGAGGCCTCGGTCTGCCTGGACCAAAGGTATGTACTGAACTTGGAATAAATGTATTGTACAATGGGGGGGGGGAATCAGATTCAGTTTCAGATTTGTCCATTGCTACACAAAGATACCATACACATGGCTGCCTCATTGTGTTTATTTGACCCTTACAAGGACTTGACATAAATCTTAGTAAATTATAGGTTTTGAACCATATCTGTTTTGATAAGCCCATTCTTATCCACCTAAGCCATCATAATGGATAGGCTTCTGGGTTGCCATATTTTGAAGAGCAAAAAAAAGGACACATTTGCCGACATCTACGTTTAACAATGGTTGACAACTCTACCCATGGAAAAGAGGATGTGTCCTGGGAAAAGAGGACATATGGCAACCCTACTAGTAGAAAATTACAATTTCTGTGATCTGCTACTACATCTGCATTTCCATGACTGACTGAAAATCAAGAGCTGGGAAGTGTGTGCCCAGATACTCATCAGACCAACTTCCTGGTCAAAGATAAAACATTTCTTGAAGGATGTTATTTGATGGGAGCAATGGAAAGAAAACACAGTTCTCTCTCTTTTGAGCCACATTCCATCCTTGATCTTTGTGGGAAACATCCACAATATCGGTGGGTGATCTCAAAGACATGTACATGACCACATTCTGACCAGCACTTAAAGCTTCCCCTCTGTTGTATTGGAGGAGTGTTCTTGCCTCAAAACGCACAATGCCGTGTTTTAGAAATGGAACGATCACTGCAGCTAGGGATGCATTAAGGCAGCGGTTTCTGTTCTGACCTGTCTCCGCCATAATTAGTTCAGTTTCTGGGAACCACTGCCTTCAGGTATTTGGATTCCAAAGGGTGCAGGCTAAAACCAGCACTTTGATTGGGATGTGGAAATGTATGGGAAGTCAGTGAAGGTGAAAAAGGACCAGTGTTGTGTGCTCATGCTATCTGGACTCAGTTGCCTGCCTGCACCCTTAAGATCTTCAACAGAGGCTGTTCTTCAGTTGACCCCCCTTCAGCGGATGGGTATAGCTGAAAGGGCCTACTCAGTGGTAGCACCAAGACTGTGGAATGCTCTCCTGAGAGAAGCTTGGCACCATTTTACCTTCAGTCTCTCTCTTGGGATTTTAATTCTGTTGACTGCTTTCATCATGCTTTAGTTTGTTTTACTGTAAGTTTAACTTGTTGTTAGGTGCTCTGAGAACCTGTTGAAGGAAGGGCTGTTGAATGAGTACACACACATACACACACCCTACATTAATAGGAAATTAGGAGAAAATGTTACTTAGTATGCTCAATATAAATACTTTTGTTTTTCTAAGGGACAAGAGGGTGCATCTGGACCAAAAGGAGAAATTGGACCAACAGGAATTGGACAGCCTGGACCTAAAGTGAGCCTGTTTTGAACACTTGTATCTAAATGTTTTAAAACTGCCTTTTTAAAGGAAATTGAGTTCCAGAGCTTCCTTCCAGTGGTGTGCCTCGCTCCCTGATAGTTCAGCTTTGTAACACTGATGGCTACTTCTTGTGATACTTTTGGAATTCTGGTATAGGTACCAGATATATTCCAGTTGCACCAATTGCTAATAGCTCAACTATTAATAGCAGTGCTATTTTTGACAAAATGTGCAGAAGTAGTGGTCCATAAAGCATCAGTGCCTCACTGATTGTTGACATTATCAAGGGAAGTTAAAATAAGGAACAGATATTCAAACAACCTATGCTTTGCCCACTAGACCACACTGTAGGATAAAAACGAAAAAGCATCCTTCCCCAACTGATCCAATGGTGTGTTCCAACTTGTTTTTTTAAAAACCTTCTTCCAAAGGGAGAACCAGGAAGACCAGGATTTCCAGGAGAAAGTGGGAAGCCAGGTCTGTCAGGAGGATCTGGGAAAAAGGTAACACCATTTTGTCAGTTGCTTGTCTAAAACAAAAGGTCCAAGTTCGGTTTGCAGTGTACTCACCCTTGACAAACCATTCCTCAGCATAAAGACCTGCGGTTTCGGCTTTCGACCTGCAAAATCTTATTTGTGCCCCCTGCAGTGGTATAATGGAAGGGGAATGTGAGGGAGCACAGCCCATGGCCTTTTCTCAGAGCAAGAATGACAATACCCTCAGTAGGGCTGCCATGTAATTGGAGGATAATTTAGGAAATTAACGTACAGTAAGGTAGAGATTGAGGAAAATAATAAAAAGAGAGAGGCTTTATACCATGTATTTATTTACTATCTATATCCCACCTTTATCTCCAAGGAACTCAAGGTGGTACACATGATTCTTCTCCTCATTTAATCCTCACAAGAACCCTGCGAGGTACATTAGACTGAAAGAAGATGGTGACTGGCCCAAGGTCACCTAGTGAGCTTCATAGTCTAGTGGGGATTTGAACCCTGGTCTTTCAGGTCCTAGTCTGACACTCTATCCACTACATCTCACTGGCTCTCAGCTGCTTCCAACACTACCTAGAGATACCTGTGATTGTGCCTGGGACCATCTGCATGCAAAACAGATGCTCTACCCCTGAGCTATGGCTGTCCTCCAGATGTCTTGTGCTGCTGAGATTTTCCTGTTTCAGATTGTTGTGTTTCCCCTTTGTATTTTATTGTATCTATAGGAAGTATTTAAGCTGCACTGGAAATGCAGTTTACTGAAAGGTGGAGCATAAATCAATAAGGCAAATAACTGCTGTGTGAAAATTAATACCCTCTTTTTATTTTTTTTAGGGGGAACAAGGATTACCTGGCCCAAGAGGCCCAGAGGGAATTCCTGGAAAGGGCGAGGTGGGTCCAAAGGTAAGATTGAATAAATGTGTTTTAGAAGTGTGAGAGTGAGTGAAGTAAAATCTCTCTCTCTCAGTGAAGGAAGTTGTAGGACTGACACCTGTAAATCACTAATATTCCATAGTTCAATTGTTTTCAATATTGCTTATGAAAACAAAACTGGATAGAGTTCTTGTGGGCTGCAAGTCTTCCCAACTGTGTAGAGATACACTTATGCACCCGCACAGATGGGGAATTGAACTTGCGAAGTCCACAGGCAAATGCTTCCACTGCTATGATGTCCCTCTGCATTCCTACCTGCATTTGTTCTACACACAATTCATGTCAGGAAGGGGCTCTAGTTTCAAGTCAGGAAGGGGCTCTAGCTAAAACTACAAGAACTTCCAAGTGTGCACATCCTTCTGAAAGTTTTTCTTTTTAATAGCAGATTTTATTAATTGAGAAAAGAAGGGGACTCCAAGATTTGAAGAAGTAACACAGAACAGGCAGTTATCAACAAGACAGGACATTAATAATGAAATTAATATAAGTACACGTTTGTATATATACCAATACCTGTACAATATATACAAATAAAAGATCACATACAGATTGCTGCAATAAAAACATCACAGCACCTTCCTTATCCTTAAAAGTAAGTGGCCCTCATAAAGAAGAAAGATTCCACAGGGCTGGTTGTGGCAAGCTCTGATCTGTAGGTTCACTCTATCTGCACTAAAAACAGGAAGAATAAAATTACAAGATAATGAAATATTAATAGTGTATTCTGAAAGTTAACACCAGAATTTTCATTGAAATGAATGTTCGTCCAACTGAAAAATTAGGCTGCTTTTTCCTCCCGGAGACTCATTAATGAAATACTGGGCAAAGGCATTAATCTAGAAGTTTGACCTCACGGTCTGTTGTTTCTGGAGCTCCTTCTATCCTTCTGCTCTTCTCTGGGACCACTGACGCTCATCAGTATGTGACCATTGTGTGGAGACAGCTCAGAAACACTTCACTTGCAGTTGTCCAGCAGCTGACTGGCAGATTTCATATGAAAACCCAAAGGAAACTGTGTTGACCTATAAGAACCCCACCCCCCATTTTGCAGACCTGCCCTAAAAAAAAAAAATTCATGGGTAGAATTGATAGTTAACCACTTCAGGGCCCATCAATTATCAATTTTCATTTTAGATATTCTTTAAAAACCCATAAATATATGTTGGATGGAAATAGCTTTGTGCCACAGTTTATTTTATTTATTTTATTAATTAGGGTGAAGAGGGACAAAGAGGAGCAAAAGGAAATGATGGTCAAAGAGGTTTGCCAGGTGATCCGGGACCAAAGGTATGTTACTTTCATTTCTGTGCTGCTTCTCTCTGTGTGGGTTCTGTCTGCTAACAGCCTGTCTGTGTGCAGTGCATCAAATGCAATTCATGTAACGCACTTGACTACCGTAGTCCACGTAGCAGAAGCTAGTGCTCAACTATCTTGGCCATAGGTAGGAAAGACTTTTCAGCTCCAGGGCTGAACTTCCTAGGGCCACAGGTCATGTACACATTATAACCAGGCAGAAATACTCAGGGAGAATGCAAGTCAGAGCCAGTGAAGGGTGTGGTCTTGGGCAGAGTCCTGAGGATCACATAGAGAGGTCTGAGGGCCTGCGTTCAGCGCTTAGGCCTGAGACTCCCCATCCCTGGACCAGGCAGCTGATTGGTATGAACGATGGACAAACAGCGTGGACAGAGAGGTCCCTGGTCTTAGCTGATTTCCAAATGAAGACATGGAACCTGACTTCTCCACAATCACAAACACCGAAGGGAGAGCACAGGCTACATCACCAAAGACGCATCCCACTGAAATTAAAATTAGCAGAAAAGAAACAAAATGAGAGAATAGTTGCTAGATTGTAGCTATCCTGAAAAATGCTATGATCGAGATGAAGAGCAATTGTTGTGGGTCCAAAACCTTAGTTCAGAAAACTGAGATGACCCTTGAAGTCCTTTCTAATGAATTCAGGAATCAATTACTGGAAATCCAATCAACATTTTGCAGCTAGGCAAAATGTTTTAGGATCCTCTTGAAAGCCAGTACTTTAGGACTCCTTGTCATCGTGTGAATATGTTGCTGATGATATAGACATGCATTGATTATATATTTCTTCTGCAGGGTGAATCTGGTATCAAAGGTTCAGTTGGAAGCCCTGGACCTTCCATTCGTGGGCTTCCTGGCCCCAAGGTAAATAATGCCAAAAAGCAATGTGGAACACCTGATCCTGGTACTTTCCTCCAAAATTGTGTGATCCTTTAATAAAGATGTGTTCTTTTGTGTGTATGCTTAGGGGGAGCAAGGATATGCAGGACCTCCCGGGAGCGATGGAAACCCTGGAAATTCAGTCATGGGACCTCAGGTGTGCAGTTTAATAAAACAAAATATTGGCAATATGATTCAATATGACCACATACAAAGAAGTAGAAAGAAATACTAAATTGGGTGTTTTTAGGCTTGTTGGGCAGGATCAGGGCTGGTTAAAGACATGCTGAAGCCCTAAGCTTCCATTTAGATTTTGGCAAGCTTCCATTTAGATTTTGGCAAAAAGATGCATCTCTTTATCCTGGCTTTTGACACCTGGAATGTGTGTTTTCAGGACCCACCTTATTTGTTGCAATACCATTTTTTGTACTTGTACATTTTCGAATCGTTTTTAATTTTGTGTTTTAAATTGTTGTAACCTGTCCTGGGGCCTTAGGGTAAAGGGTAAGTAATAAAATAATAGTAAGTGATATCAAGCTTAAGTGGCCTTCTTTATTGAGTAATCAATAATTGAGTAATTGAGTAATCAATGTTATGATGTCAGCAGAATCTGAAGTCATATCCAACCAGGTGCAATGGATTTATAATAGCAAGCTGCCATCTGAGTCTTTCTTGCAATTCATTGTAAAATATTTTGATTACCCAATAAAGTCGTACATCGAAAGTCGAACAGAATCCGTTCTGGAAGTCCGTTCAACTTCCAAAACATTCAGAAACCAAGGCGTGGTTTCCGATTGGCTGCAGGAAGCTCCTGGAGCCAATCAGAAGCTGCACCGGACATTCGGCTTCCAAAGGACATTCGCAAACCAGAACACTCACTTTCGGGTTTGCAGCGTTCAGAAGCCAAAATGTCCGAGTGCCAAGGCGTTCGGATTCCAAGGTACGACTGTAAAGTTATTTTTTTAAAACAACAACAACATTGTAAACACTTGCATTTTAAACGCAAAGACACATTTAGCAGCATGTCTAGTTTGGCCTTCAGAAATCCCAGGAGGTAGAGGAGTGGAAACACTTCGGTTAACCACATATTAGGCAGATTTCTTATAGTTACAGGCACCAGGAAGGAAATTTTTAAGCTGCTATTCCATGGGCCCTGGTCATCCGAACATGCCCAAAGATGGGGACTTGTTTTTATTTAAGTGCATTATGTTTTGGGTCAGGAGAAAAGTGTCCATAGTTCAGATGTGGTTTATATTATCTATTTCTAGTAAATATGGGTTGATGTACAGTGGTGCCTCGCAAGACGAAATTAATTTGTTCCGCGAGTCGCTTCGTCTTGCGATTTTTTCGTCTTGCGGAGCGCGGATTGCCCGGGTATTAACGGTTTTACGAAAAAGGAAGCAAATCCGCAAGACGTTTTCGTCTTGCGAAGCAAGCCCATAGGGAAATTCGTCTTGCGAAGCACCTCGAAAAATGGAAAACCCTTTCGTCTAGCGAGTTTTTCATCTTGCGGGGCACCACTGTATTCACTTTCAGGGAATGAAAGATAGAAACAGATAAATTACGATGGCAATAATCTTGACATGCTAGTTTTATATGTACACAGATTTATTTATTTATTTTAAACATACTTAGGGGAGCATTCAGACACCCTCAGTCTGAAATGCCACAATCCATCAATTGATGAAAGCCTTTTGATGGTGTGGATGCCAGATTTAGGATATTGTGTAATGAAGATGCAGCAATACTTACGCCTTCTAAAATCGGGAGGAATATGTGGGACAAAATCCTCAGTTCATAAGAGAAGGGTATTGTTATCCTATTTTGGTTGTTCACAAAGTGAGAACATCTGTTTGGCAACTCTTCCCAGTGCAGGAATTTGGAAGTCAAAATAGAGACAAGACCCCTTGCCCCCGATTTCCTTCATTATTGAAATAATTAATGGGGAAACTACATGATATTTTAAAACACTGGCAACAAACCAGAGGAATCCTTTAGGTACACCCTGAGGACTCAGACATGTCCAGCATGACTTCTGCTCCTCCCGTCTTCTTGGAAGAGGAGCTTGCCGTGCACTATATCGTATACCACTTCTGAATTTCCCCAAGTGCGATATGCGGTTCATTGTGGCTTATGGTGCAAGCCAGTTCTCAAGTATTGCCAGTTCTCAAACTTGCAAATTAGCTGTCAATGTCCAGATCACAAACACTTTCCCTGGTAGTATTCTGCCCGATGAGCAACAGCTTCCACCTTCTTCCCCAAGTCCTTTTCAACCAGAAGTACAACAGGAAGGTGAAGCTTCTCTGTCCCGGGCATAATCTGTGTGTGCTGTGACATGGCAGTTTTGCCTTCTCACATGCAGACATCGAAGTCTGGCAACGTTAAGAGTTAATAATATGATGTTTAGATAATTTATATTGATGTTCATTATTTGTCTTCAGGGTTCTCCAGGCTTACCAGGGCCACCTGGACTTCCTGGAGCAAAGGGGGATGGCTTTCCGGGTGCACCAGTAAGTGTAATTTCACTTCTAATTTGTGATAGGTAAGAGGTAAAAGGTAAATGGTTGGAACAGTACACTGTCCTCAGTGTCCTGAAGCGTCACACCTTACCTCCTTCGGGATCTCAAGTGCCTTCAGAGCTCCAGCATGCCTCTTAGGTTCATAATGACCAGAAGAGTCTCTCCCCCTTTCTTTTCTTTTTAAAATAATCTTCCCTTTATTATATATAAACAATGTCATACAATACATACCATACATACCATACATACCAAACCATACCATACAAAACATGCATACCTGCGAAACATACATTACCTACATACCTACCCAACATAAATACACCATCAATGTTTGACTTCCAACTGTTCTATTGTGCTATTTTGCAATTTATTAATCCACACACATTTCATTTTTGTTTGTTCTATTTTTCTAAATGGATTTTACTATGTGTTTTCTTTGTTTTTTAGTATCATTCTATGTCTGTCAGGAGATCCACCTTATCCGTATAGATTTTGAGATATTCTTTAAATCTCATCCATTCCTTGTTAACTTTTTGTATAGTGTTTCCTCTTAGTCTCCCTGTTAACTTTGCAATATGTAAATATTCAATCGTTTTTGCTAACCAGTCTGTTTTTGTGAGGACATTTTCCAGTCTCTCCTCCTTTCAAGGTTGGTGCTCTTCTCTGCCCTTGGCACAATCTTAGGCTGCCTTATTTATGTTTCTGCCACTTAGCCCACCACTGGGGATATGCTGCCCTCAGCTTTAGGTATCTCCTCCCTCTCTTATCTTATGTATTGAAATTGGTTTTATGTTTTGATTAGTTCTTATTGGTGTTTTACTTGCCTTGTTTTTTATGCTGTTTATTTTCTGTTATTGCTGTTTTGTTTTATTAATTGCATTTGTTTTAATATGGTTTTGCCACCCTGATGGAAAGGTAGGATACAATCAGTGGTGTAGTGTGGGGGGGTGCAGGGGGGCCGGCTGCACCAGGCGCAACATCTGGGGGTTAGGGTTAGGGGGCGCAAATCCACGGGCTAGGGGGCGCCAATCCATGGGTTAAAGGTAAAGGTACCCCTGCCCATACGGGCCAGTCTTGACAGACTCTGGGGTTGTGCGCCCATCTCACTTAAGAGGCCAGGGGCCAGCGCTGTCCGGAGACACTTCCGGGTCACGTGGCCAGCGTGACATCGCTGCTCTGGCGAGCCAGAGTCACACACGGAAACGCTGTTTACCTTCCCGCTGGTAAGCGCTCCCTATTTATCTACTTGCACCCGGAGGTGCTTTCGAACTGCTAGGTTGGCAGGCGCTGGGACTGAGCAGCGGGAGCGCACCCCGCCGCAGGGATTCGAACCGCCGACCTTTCGATCGGCAAGTCCTAGGCGCTGAGGCTTTAACCCACAGCGCCACCTGCGTCCCATAATCCATGGGTTAGGGGGCGCAAATTACTTGCCTTGCCCTGGGTGCTGACAACCCACACTACGCCACTGGATACAATTTTAACAAGAGATTTAAAAAAAATGCACGTTGCTGTTTTTTAAATGAAAAAATAAAAGCTTCTAGATGGAGGCCAAAATCCCATTATTTGTACATCCTTCGGTTCTGTGAGACTAACCAGCCTGTATTTTTCTGACGTCGTTCTAGGGACCTCAGGGAATGCCTGGCCTTCAGGGACCAAGAGGACTTAAAGGAGCAGGGGACCCTGGCCAAAAGGTACTCATGCTAAAGTAACACCTATAATTTTAATAGATAACTCTGTCATTAAAAGCATTAAAAGAGAGCCAGTGTGGTGCAGTGGTTAAGAGCGGTAGTCTCGTAATCTGGGGAACCGGGTTCGCGTCTCCGCTCCTCCACATGCAGCTGCTGGGTGACCTTGGCCTAGTCACACTTCTTTGAAGTCTCTCAGCCCCACTCACCTCACACAGTGTTTGTTGTGGGGGAGGAAGGGAAAAGGAGAATGTTAGCCGCTTTGAGACTCCTTCAGGTAGTGATAAAGCAGGATATCAAATTCAAACTCTTCTTCTTCTTCTTAAAATAAATTCTATGCACTGTTTCCCTCCATATTGAGGAGAATGTTCTTGTGCTTGGATGCTTGTAGGTTTCCCACGGGCATCTGGTTGACCTCTGTGAGAACAGGATGCTGGACTAGATAGGCCATTGGCTGATCCAGAAGGTTCTTTTTGTATTCTATTTCCTCAGAAATGAACATAAATCACAGTTTCTTCTTGATCAATAACATAACTTTTATAAAGTTGACAGAATCCATCTTGACGTAGCCCTTTAAGTGTTAACAGAAGTTAGACCTCTGGCACGACGTTTGTTTATTTGCTTATGTCAAGCTGCCATTTGGGGTAATGGCCCACCCAATGTGACTAGCTTGCATTTCAAAAATAAAAATAAAAATCCATACCAACTCTCAGAAATCAGCAATTTAAAACTAGCAGCAGTACAGCAAGTGTTTTAAAAGCATAGGCCATGTTTTCTTTTTAAAATAGAGAAATCAGAAAAATAAAAATGCTATCCTCTCACCTGTGGGTGTTTAAAGAAAAGCCGAAATTAAGGAAAGGTGGCCCTAAATAAATGGCTTTTTGAATGCTACTTTAAAGTTTGAAGAGTCCATAGAAACTCTGTGTGAAATATTTATGTGTGCTTGTCTAAATCTGCCAACTTTCAATCAGTCCTCTGCTTTAACAATGTAAAAAATCTGCTGTTGCCTTCTGCTGCTCAATTTACATAGGGAAATCAAAACCTGTCACAGCTGAGCCATTGAATAAAATGCACATTTCAGTATGTCTTGAGCTCTTTGGTGGCTGCCCTCAAGGCTGCTAAACACTTCTGTCCCCATGTGAACAAAACAGCACAGGAATTTGTCAAAACAAACAGATAAATCACTTATAGTACTCTGGAGCATATTCTGGCAATGGCAAACCAGTTTGGTATTATCCTAGTAAATAGAAAAGAGCGAGAGAGCGAGAGAGTGAGAGAGAGAACGCTAGCTTCCTACATTCCATGGTTGTCATATGAGCATTCTTATAAAATCATTCCATTTGCAGAATTAGAGCTATTAAAAATTAGATGCAGCAAAAGTTCTGCTGCTTTTTGCTTCTGAGGAATGCAGTGTGCATTTCTGTATACTAGGGACTCTGCCTCTCTGTTTGTTCTGCTCACCGTTCCTCCTTCCTGCTCCTCCTCACTCCACTTCCCTGTGGTAACCCTCTAGACCAGTGATGGCCAAACTTGGCCCTCCAGCTGTTTTGGGACTACAACTCCCATCATCCCTAGCTAACAGGACTAGTGGTCAGGGATTATGGGAATTGTAGTCCCAAAACAGCTGGAGGGCCAAATTTGGCCACCACTGCTCTAGACCATGGGGGGGGGGACTTCTTGACTCCATGGGCCAGTTCCTTATCGGGACCCCTGAATATTTGTACCCAAGAAGCTGAAAAAACAATAATCCACATGTTCATTAAATAAGAGACACAACCTGTGCTTCAGACAAATCATTGAAGCCGCAGCTATTATGGATCCCTGCACCTGTAAGGAGGAACAGTTTGTGTGGTGGAAAACAATCTCACATATTGGCTTTAATGCAGTTATGCAAATAATACCTTTTACCCCTGTCCAGGGGCTGACACAGGTATAGTCATTGATGCACAAAGCCCACAAGCAGAGCCTGAGCATTCTCCCCAACTTTGGTTTCTCACAATTTGTACTCAGAGCCGTTGTCAGGTGTCAGGGAATCCACCCTGCCCCCCCCCCAACAATAGGTTGCCAGGAATAGATAAACAAGGAGAGTTCTTACCAATGTCTTTTATTCAATAGTCACAGAGAGAGGCTTAGAAAAGCTGTCTCTTGGAGTAACGGCATTGCTCCGAGTAATCACCCCACTTCTCTCCTCAATTTTCAATAGTACCCCCCAGCTTATGGTGGCCGCTTAGGGCCATTTGCTTCTGAGCCCTTTGCTCTCCTACTTTCAATGCTTGCCTGGTTCTGGGAGAATGGAGGGTGTGGTCTGGAATGCTTTCTAGTGATAACGTGTCAGCTGGCTGCTCCCGCTCTGCTTCCCCCTCTCCCATTACTTCCCAACTTTCCCCCTCATCTGCCTCTGAGCTGTGACCTCCCACAAACCCCTGTTGTAAATCTATACTGTCTTCCTCTTCTCTGGAAGGCCTGGACTGGGGAGGCGGTCTCCACCATTCCTCCTCTGTCCAGTCCCTGACAGCCATATTGCCTCTGCCAGTGGAGGTGAAACACAGCCATTGTGGTTAGAAGCCATTGGTGGCCTTGTCCTCCATGACTCTGCCTAATCTTCTTTTAAAGCCCTCCAAGTTGGTGGCCATTACTGCCTCCTGTGGGAAGGCATTCCATGAGGAAGCGCTTTCTTTTATCTGTCCCAAATTGTCCCAGATCCAGCTTCATTACTGGTTACTGAGATAATATTTGGAAATGTGGCATAGAAATTGTTCCGGGTATTGTTTTCCTTCTCACAGAGGTTTGGCAGCCACTTTCATTGTCATTTATTTTCCGTATTATTGAGGTATCAAAAACACACACACACACACACAGAGCGACCAGGAGGACTTGGTTTCCCCCTCCGATCCTTCTTCTGTACTGCTCTAATTTCCTCTATTTTTTAATAAAAAAACGAACAGCTTTGTTTAACCGAAGAGCCCCCTATAAACACATTTACATACAAGTTGGAATTCCACTAAGTATCACTCCGTAAGAATGTTCCCTCAATCTCAATTGGAGCTCTGTTCTTTGGGCTTGAGAGATGGCTCACATATGCAGGCAGCAGAAATGAGGAATTTGGTGAAACAGAGGCCCGATTCACTCAAAACCGCCTCTGGGATGCGGGAACACTATAGGCGTGACTTTCTTGTTCTGTATAGGATAGACATGAAAGGCAAAGGAACAGGCTGTAATCACAACAACTGAGTATATATATAAAAGGCATGCAAATTGTAAAGCCACAGCCTTGATACCACAGCAGTGGGAATAGCCTACCCTAGCATTTTTACTGAAGAACCAGAGCCAAAGCTTTTTTGGGGGGAGGGGAACCCACCAACAGTGGTCTCTGGGGGCAAGGTAGAGCCAGCTGCAGGAAGCGTATCATGTTAAGATCCTGGCCTATCAAACATAGGCTCAACTCCAGTAAAGAGCTGAGTGTCTGTTCCTCGCCCCAGGTTTCTTAATTGATCTCACACACGGTAACTGCCTGTTAGCTCAATTTCAGCTGACTGCATTTTCTTCCTCCCTCGCCCTTTTTAATTAAGAAAAAATAAGCATGCAGAAAAATTCCTGTGGTTCAAAAACAAACAAAAACAAAGCGAAAAGCCCAGCATGGTAACTCTTTGTATATCATTGGATCCATTTCAACAGATATACATAATACTTCTGACGAGAACCTGCTCGCCATCCGTAAATAATCAGTCTCACACCATGATCGGTTGAAGAAGTCTGGCCGCAGCTCTCCCTAGAAGCTGCTGCTGCCCCAACCTTTATTGTGTGTCCACGAAAAGATACAAATTCAAGGAGAGAGCTTTGCCTCAGTCAGCAGATAAAAGACAATACAATACATTAGTCTCATGTTCTCACACCAGACCACGTATTTGATCAGGCTATGCTACGTAGGCCAATCATCGGGCAGCATGAGCTCTTCACGCGTTGATCATGCTCCAAGCAATGCTTTCTGCTATGAAATCATCCTTGCGATAATAAACTTTTGCCCATGCTCTTATGGACAAATGACCATATTCCCACATACTTCCCTTTTATAGAGTTGTTTCTAACCCGTATCATTCCATAAATTTACGATGAATGTTCAGTCGCTTGGAGAACCTTATTCTTGTGTTTCACAGTAGTGGAACAATTTAAAAATAAATGCACCAGAGGTCACAGAGTTAATCGAAAGGAGCAGAAAAATAAGACATACACCCCTGTCTATATACTGTAATATATATGCAAACTGTTTAATGTTTGATTTCACACCAATTTAGACTACGTATCACATAATAACTATGATTAGCTGCAAAACAAGTCAACTTCAAATCACAGGCTATGAAGCTGTCTTGTTGAAACTTACCATAGTGCTAAACCACAGCCACTGGTTCAAACAACTCCAGAAGGCATTGTTAATTTAAAAAATTGAAAGAAAAGCTTCTGATTCCTCGTCCACCCTGCCCTTGGACACACAGGGGAGAAAAGAGGGGTGTGTGAGCCTGGGAGGAGAATAGACCCATTCATGTAGCTCTAAGTCTGTGGTTCTTCAGATGATAAAGGTCTCCAGCTCCCCTTATCCTCATCCATCATGGTCAATGGTCAGGAATGATGGGAGCTGCAGTTAAGCAATAGTCCTCCTGTGGCGAAATGGGTCAGTGCTCCTGGCTCTTAAGCAAAAGGTTGCTGGTTTGAGCCCACCCAGGGCCAGCTGTGGACAAGATTCTTGCATTACAGGGGATTGGACTAGATTACCCTTAGAGTCCCTTCCAACGCTGGAAGGTCATGGAATCCCCACCTTTGACCATGCAGATGTTGTCAAACTACAAATCCCGTCATCCCTGACCCTTGGTCATGTTGGCTTCTGGGTGTTGGAGCTAAACAACATTTAGAGGACCATAGAGTCCCCATCTCCGCTCTAAACCGTGGTTTAGCTCCAAACTCCCAGAAGCCCCAGCCGGCACTCAGGTCCTGCATACAGGTTTCCCATCTGCTTGACCAGCATGAGAACATAATGCTGGACTAGATAGGTCTTTGGCCTGATCCAGAAGAGTGTGCTGGTTTAGCAACATGTCTAAACTGCATCTAAGTATTTACAGTAAATGTTTTGAACAGCCTGTCTTTGAAATGGTTAAGAGGAGAAACATTTGCTTTCAGTAGTCCTGTGAATTAAAGTTAAAGCAGCCTGGCCCTATTCAGGTTTACCTGAAATTAAGTGAGTGAGTTCAGAGGGGCATAATAATAATAATAATAATAATAACAACAACAACAACAACAACAACAACAACAACAACAACAATTTTATTATTCATACCCCACCCATCTGGCTGGGTTTCCCAAGTAGCCTGCAATCCAGTTAAATCACAATGTTTTAGGTGAATAAATCAGAAAAGCCGGTGGGTGGGGGGAGATACAAATTCAACTCATCCACAAATACCAAAAGGCCCATACAGAAATTGACCCGTCCTTTGGCACCACCTGCTGGTAGCACATGGAATCAATGTGCCTCTCAATGTGCAAATAATAACTGCTCGGGGGATGGGGTTGGAGCAATGCCACCATAAAAAAAAGGATTTGACACTTCATGTGTCAGCTCCCCCTCCCCAGTCCAAATGGGAACATGTCACAGCTGCTTTCAGATGTTTTCCAGTTACAGATCTATAACATGTAGTTTGGCCCCATCTTTAGCATTCAAGATCAACCATGTAAGCCTACACGTGTGTGATCCATGGTAAATTCCTCTGAGTTTAATAGGACTTATTCCCAAGTAAGATTGTTGAGTTTTTTTAAGGACTACTGCAGCTCTAATCTTCATGATCTTTTCACAGTCTGATCCACAAACCAGTCAAACAGGCTTCTTGGATTTAAGCGTTGAAGTCTCAGCATTCCAGCCCCGAAAGCTTCTCCATTAACTAGTTTTTGAAGGTTGGGCTGCCCCCTCTCTAATATCACAGACGTCTCCTCCCCCTAAACAAACCACAGTTGTACGCAAATTGTCAAACAGACCTTTGTCCTTTAGGGATTTCACCAAGATCAAGTTGCTCTCAGCCATCTGTCAACAGCTGTCCTATTATTTAAATCTCTGGCAGCTTTGTTGAACATTTCTCCATGATGTGTTTGAATTGTTAAACCTTTAAGTGCTGGGCTGGTTAGAAACTCTGTGGGAGAAGAAGGTTGCTCCAAATAACAGTTCCAGCAGCTTTCCCCATCATTCAGAGAATGAGAGAGAACTTCGTGAAGACCTCTCTCCACACTCCTCAATATTTACCTGCTCCGAATTGCCTCCCTCTCTGGCAGGAGGGGAGAGAGAACATGGAGACCATCTCTTATTTATATATACAAACATCTTCCCCCGTGCTGTTTTTCTAGAAAAAGAGGTGCCGGAACTCACCGTGAATGCCTCCCTTGTTATCTTATAATGGCAATGGAGTCCACCAGAAAAAAAAGCTCTCCTCTTCAAAGTATTGTGCTTATTTATTGCATTCATTTCCCACCTTTGCTCCAAGGATCTCAGTTTAGCATCCATGGCTCTCCCGCTCTCTACATTATCCTCCCAACAACCCTGTGAGCAGTGCCAGATTTGCGTATAAGCTAAACAAGCTATAGCTTAGGGCCCCACTCTCTTTGGGCCCCCCCCCAAAAAAAAATTAAAGGAAAAAAACCTGAATGTAAACTTCCAAAATATAAGATCAAAAACAAACAAAATAAAACCTACATACAGCAAGTGTTTTGTGTTGTGTAGGTCCATAAATTACCATATAGCATATATTCAACACAAAAAATAGTGACCATTTGTTGTTGACAAAGGACAGCTGGACATATAAAGGGCCCCATTACCTTCAGGAGCTTAGGGCCTCATCAAACCTAAATCCGGCCCTGCCTGTGAGGTAGGTTAGGTTAAGTGTTGGTGACTGGTTCAATGTCACCCGGTGAACTCTGGTCTCCAAGGTTACACAAGCATTAAAAGAAATGGGGGGGGGCACACACCATAATTAAACAGACTGTAAAACAATCCCATTTTTTAAAAACCCATAGCAATTAAAAACAGGTTGAGAGATCAAGTGCAATATTCAAAAGCCAACCCAATGTCTATACAGACATTGTGTTTTGCAACACCGGTGGCACCAGTAAAAAAAGTCTGTCTTTGAGTTGCCCCAGGCAACTCCTTGGACTTGGGCAAGGATAACCTACTCCAACCCTGATATCTTTATCCCAATGCTTTCTCTGGGTGCCCAAGCCAAATGAGGTGTCTGTTTGTGTAAGGGGCATCTCAGTGGCTGTGTGACACAACTGAAGAAGGCTCTTCCCAAGCAGGGCCACGTGTACCTAACTTTAATGCCTTTTTGCCACCACATTTTAAATGTCTTTTATTTTCTAAGAGCTTTTTGAATTTTGTTGTAGCTCCTAATATTCCCCTGGTTCTGTGGCTTTGATTCTCTGCTCTTTGGTTTGGGTGTGCGTTTATATATTCTTTTAAAATAAATAAATAAAAAACCTTAACTGGGAATTGCTTTAACGGTGCTTTACATTTTACTGTACAGTGGAACCTCGGGTTAAGTACTTAATTTGTTCCAGAGGTCGTTCTCAACCTGAAACTGTTCTTAACCTGAAGCACCACTTTAGCTAATGGGGCCTCTTGCTGCTGCCGCACTGCCGCTGCACAATTTCTGTTCTCATCCTGAAGCAAAGTTCTTAACCCGAGGTACTATTTCTGGGTTAGCGGAGTCTGTAACCTGAAGCGTATGTAACCTGAAGCGTATGTAACCCGAGGTACTACTGTATTGTGCATTTTTTATTCTATGGGCTGCCCTGAGAATGCACGTAAATAAATAAATAGCACAATGTAATGTGATCTTTAGCTATTGATATCTATGGGAAGTGCTTGCCGGCTTTTAAGTTGGAACATCCTCTGCTATGATTTGTTTTGAAAGCAAGCAGGCTCATTCATAAAATTCTGTGGATGTAATACCTGTGTTGAACCTCTTCCTTTTTGTCTTTCTTTACTTTAGGGAGAACCAGGAGCAAGAGGATCCCCGGGGCCTCCTGGTCAAAGAGGAATAGGAATACCTGGGCCCAAGGTTAGCATGTATCTCTGCACAGTCTAGCAGAGGGATTGGGAACATGCACTGTGGCCCTCCAGATATTGTTTGACTACAATTCCCATCTTCCCTGACCACTGTCTGTGCTACCTGGGGTTGATGGGAGTTGGAGTCCAACAACATCTGTAGGTACCACAGGTTCTCTTCCCCTGATCTAGAAGTTCCTTCCCCTTATATATTTAAGTTAAACATGATAGCCACCTTTCTTGGAATGCTCTGGAGCTAATTTACATTCAATATCTTAGCAGCTTCTTCTTCTTTTTTGCCTGTTTTAATCTAGACGGGTTTGTGAATGCCTTGCAAGAGAAGCATTTCTTTCTATAATGTTGCATTTTGTGGCCGAATTGTTAGATGCAGTGCACCCAGCAAAGGAATGCAGTGTTGTCTTTGTTTGGGGGAAGTTGCAGAAGAATGCTACTGATCCTAGGCTCTTAATAACAGGGACTGAGTGGTTCACTCCAGCCATCAGGCTCTTTTTAGCCCGAGACTTCACGTGACTGCTGTGGATGTACATTTGCTTACCTTATGGAGCAAAGGATAAGCGCTTGCACACAGAGAATCAGCATGTCAGGGGGAAGGGTCCAGCCTATCTTCTTTCTGTGTGCGGGGAGTTGTTTTGTTTTTCAAATGTGTATCCAAAGCCTTAAATGGTATAGTCAAGGCAGCTTTGCCATTTAATTTGGCTGGCTGTTGAACGTGACCAAGGGCAGAGAGAAATGGAAATAGGTGGGATTGTGCTATCAGTTTTCTTACTCCCTAAACACTTCCATGGCTGCCCTTACTCTGCTGGCCTCTTACTCCAGCTTTTGAATTACCTGGAGTGACCTCAATAGGACTTATTTCCAAGTTGCGACGGGGGTGAAGAATTGAATTTGTTTGCATTTTAATGAGAAACCATTTAATCCACACTTTTTGAACCAATATGTGAACCGAAACATGGCTATCCTTTGAAATTTGTACTCCTCTGAATTTTTCAATGCAGTTTTCCAACCAACCAATGTGTGCAAGAATACATACATTACTGTACGGCATGCATAAAGAGGCATCTATTCATGAAAATGACTTACAAATGAATTATGTTAGTGGGAATTGCTTTGCAAAAGTGTATACATTAGTCAAAACTGCATGTGAAATTTCATTGATTAGGAGAAATTGCACTAAGATGCCGATGGATTTTCACAAGAATTTCTTTTTTTAAAAAAGAAAAAAAGCCAATTGCCAAAGAACTGAAATTAAGATGGCGAAGAAGGAGAAGCTGCAAGAAACTGAAATTGATCAATTTGTCCATCCCTGTTTCTGAGTAGACATGTATAGGAATGCACTTAAGTGCCCCCAAGCAGTTACAAAGGCTCATATATGTAATTCTTTTCACAGTTTCCAGCATTTGGAAAAGGCAGAGACGGGCACAAAACTTTACATGACACTATACAATTTTGACTTCTTCCTGGAGTTGTCTTAACCTACTTCCCCCCACCCCTCTTAATCTGAGACAATTTTATTTCCCTTTTTCCCTTTTTTAAAAATTAGGGTGTTATTGGACAAAAAGGTCTGCCAGGGCCACAGGGTCCTCCTGGAGATAGTATACAAGGAATTAAGGTAAGAATGTAGGTGCTGACGTAAGTTTTTTTGCAAGTGACTCCCCCTGCCCTGTCTTCATTACACAGTTGTTTCATGGAACTATTTATGTTGCTGCTTAAGAGGGGAAAGAAACCCCAAAAACCTAATTTTTAAATGTCCACTTGGTTGACAGACAGTAGTTTCTTAACTGAGTGCCAGCCCTGTTGGAGTGAAAAGATCAGGCCTTTAAAACTCTACCCTGATCAAGGACAGAAATTTATTCTGGAAGAACTGATGAACTGTGGATGTACCATACCCTGGACTTTCCCCTTCCATGGAAGTGAAATAATTGAGTAAATGCTGTTTGCTCTAACAAATTAAAAGGCCGCCATGTTGTGTCAGGGTGTCCTAGCAGTGACATATCTTTTGAACTAGAATTTAAGTTTTGGCCTTTAGAACCTGATGACTTCACACACACAGAGAGAGAGACACCTGCTGTCATCCAGACTAGGCAATTACTTATACCAAAGCTATAAATATCTGGGAAAATGTTGAGCTGGGAGATAACAGAAATCACTGGGTTAAAGTTGACTGAAAGTGCAGAGTTGCCATTATTATCAATTTACGATGGGGTGGAAGGTTCGCAGGCTATGAAGGACTTGCTCACAGATTTGACAGCTGCATGAATTATAATAGCTAGGGAAGTAGAAGGGGCAAGCAGAATATAAAATGGAGGAATGATATAAAAAGGTGTAGCTATTAATGATAAATTGAGATGTGCCATTAAGGTAAGATGGGGAATATGTAGGAGAAATGATTTCGAGGAGATACGGAAGGTGTTTGTAGAATTTGTAAAACGGAAAGGGGTCAAACCATCGCAAGAGGTGTTGAAATTTTGGGAGGTTGAGTAGTCACAATGGAATGGTCTCGGTGGTGGGGTGCACATTTTTATTCTTATTTATTTATGATTATTACTTTGTCAAAATAAAAAGCAAAACAAACGTTGAGCTGGATCCTTCCCACAAGAATCTGACTTAGAGCAATGCATTTTAAAAACACTTTCCCATTTACATGAACCTCAGTGAGGGCACAGAACACGGCTTGTGAGGGGCATGGCCTGGGAAGGGGGTGTGGCCTGGAGGAGAGTCCCAAATGTTGAATGAATGGAGAATCCGGTAGGGACTCCTCTGGGGCAATTCAAAATTTAGAAAGCAAGTGTGTTGTCACCTACAAAAATGTCATCACTCCTTATATGGCCACAGAGATGTCAGGAATGTGACATTTCTTGCGTATGTAAAGCTCCAGGTCTTACGGTTTGGATGCCTAAGAGTAGTGGTTCCAAATATTTTTGGGGGCCACTGTTCCCTTGGCTCCATAAACTCATCCCCGGCGCCCCTTGCCCTATAAAGAGCATTATTCAGAATAGTGGTTGAATCATGATGCACTAAGAAAGGTGATTAGTAAAGGTAAAGGGACCCCTGACCATTAGGTCCAGTCGTGACCAACTCTGGGGTTGCGGTGCTCATCTCGCTTTATTGGCCAAGGGAGCCGGCGTACAGCTTCCGGGTCATGTGGCCAGCATGACTAAGCTGCTTCTGGCGAACCAGAGGAAACGCCGTTTACCTTCCCGCCGGAGCGGTACCTATTTATCTACTTGCACTTTGAGGTGCTTTCGAACTGCTAGCTTGGCAGGAGCAGGGACTGAGCAACGGGAGCGCACCCCGTCGCGGGGATTCGAACCGCCGACCTTCTGATCAGCAAGTCCTAGGCTCTGTGGTTTAACCCACAGCGCCACCCGCGTCAAGAAAGGTGATTACACAGCAGCATTAAAAGCTGTAACCATTAGTTACATTTATTCAAATTCCATTTATTCAAAACCATTTATTCAAATTCCAATGTAGCTTGAGTCAACAAAATTGATAAACTTGATACAGCAATGCCAGCTCTTCAAAGCCTGATAGTCATTGACACCTCCAGTGGCCGCTCAGGTTTGGAAACTACTGGCTTAGAGCCATAGAGTAGAAAACTGTTTCCCATCATGTGAAGCTGTCTCACAAGAGGAGCATCTGTGTATTAGGTCTCTGGGTCATGTAAGTAAACCCTGTGGCTGAGAAATATTGGTGGCTGCTTAAGCTGAGCAGCTGAGCCCTGGGGATGCTTTTGGGCCACATTTAACATAACTGTTCCATATGGAAGTGACAGGAAAGCTGCTCTGCTCAAAGGGATAAGACGGCTGGGCTAAACATCTGTCAGTGGATTTCCTGCATGCTTGTTTCCTGTATGTTTAATAAATGTCCGTATGGGTATAGCCAAATGCAATCCTTGCAGACAGTTCTGCATTCAAACAGAAAACGACCTAAATAACCAAGGGAACAGTACTTTGCTTGCAGCTGCTAAATGTTACGGTCTTTTTACAAAGGCTATTTCTAAGCAAATCTCTATGTTGTTTTTAGGGAGATCGGGGTGTTCAAGGCTTACCAGGACAAAAAGGCTCTGTGGGGGTTGGACTACCCGGGTCTAAGGTAAGAGAGTTGCCCATCTATCTCTTTTTTTAAAAATCTGTTTTAATTAAAAGTTTTCAACATAAAATACAATAAAAAGCAAACTAATTTAGAAAGGAAAAAGAGGGGAAACAACCAAGATTAAAGAAATAAAGGAATAAAGAAAAGGAGAAAGAAGGGGGGGAGAGGAATTGGAAATTAAAAAGCCTTCTATCCATAGGAGCCAAGGCTCCTTCGGACCCCCCAATAAAATATTTGAGGGGGATGCCCCCCCAAGTTGATGGGCATTACCATTCAAATGGTGTCTGTGTGCTGTATCATGTGACCAATTATGTAGGGCCAGGCTTATAGCCATGTTGTATCTTATTATTAGGGGGATTCTGGAGAGAAAGGAGACCAGGGAAAGAGAGGTAACAAAGGAGAGATTGGAGAACCTGGACCTGCAGGACCAAGGGTAACACTTAAAAAAAACACAACTACTTTATTTATTCTTTCACAACAGAAGATAGTGCACTTAATAATTTATATCATTATACAATCTTTAGGGATTTTCAGGACTCAAAGGCGAACCTGGTCTTACTGTAAGTATATCCTGATGTGTTTTATCATAAAAATGTGACTGTTGGTAAAAGCTGCAGCTTGGCACTTTTTATGATCAGAGATGGGGAATCAGTGGCTCACCAGATGTTGCTGGATTACAGCTAGGAATGAATCAGTCTTTTCCAGGTTCTGCTTGTGGACTTACTATAAGCTTCTGGTTGGCCGATATGAGAACAATATGCTGGACCA
Source organism: Podarcis cretensis (assembly GCF_951804945.1). NCBI lineage: Eukaryota > Metazoa > Chordata > Lepidosauria > Squamata > Lacertidae > Podarcis > Podarcis cretensis. The sequence continues at coordinate 29,933,893 of NC_137181.1, read as the reverse complement.
GATGGGCCACCAGCCAGATTCAGCAGGGCTTTTTGTATATTTTATGTTGCGACAAATAAAAATGACATTTCTGTCACAGATTAAGTATCATTTAACTACGTATTTTGTTGGAAAATGTGTTCCAGCCTGTTCTGAGCCATGTACACAGCGCTGTTTCTAATCTGCTACAGTTCAGCTTTTGGGGGAAACCATGTTGTTTGTCTTGCCATGGCAGACAGAATTTTATGCAATCAATTACATATTGTAGCATTATGCCATACCATTACTTTCAATGCAAAGGCCATTCATTTCAACGCAAAGAACACAAAATACAAATGGTGGCAGGGGCGGGGGGAGGACAATGATACACATACTCAATTAAATATTGTTTGCGGACTGTTGTGAAAACAGCAGAAAACACGGATTGCATTTGCTGCACTAATTTCCATTTTGGACATGAGAGAATTGAGCGAACTTTGGCAATTTCCACTCCCATGCAAGTAGATATGATTCTTTCCCCTTTTAGACATGTTCAGAGAACCATCTGAATATCACTGTAACAATATTTTTTAGTGTTTCAAAACATCCAGTCACTTGCTTTATGCAAAGCAAGCGTCCAATTTTCCATTAGAAAACAAAACAAAACAAAAACAATTAGGCAATGATGAATAACTGATTTCCAAATCTCAAATCACAACTGAACTGGCTCCTCTCTTTCAGAAAGAAGATGTAATCAAACTCATAATGGAGATATGTGGTAAGATCTACCTGAAGGAATGAAACCATTTCATCGTATTAGTTGTTTTCCCTAAAAGAATTCAGAATTGACCTTAGAAGTGTGTATATTTATTGGGTAAGGTTGAAAGAACCATGAATGGAAGGAAAATAGCTGAGAGTGGTGTTTCACAAGTGCTGGCCCATGTCTCTGCAGTGTTAAACACTTGCACCCTGGAAGTTGAATGGAATCTGTTCCGGCAGTCCGTTCTACTTCCAAAGCATTCGATAACCAAAGCGCAGCTTCTGATTGGCTGCAGGAAGGTCCTTAACCGTCCAGGGGTCCTTTACCTGTTTTTTACCTTTACTGTCTTGCTGCATCTCTACTTCTGTGTGAGGTGAGGAGCACTATACCAATGAAAAGAAGAAAAAAAATCACATGTATGAAGCCACCCTTAGTGGAACAGTTATTCGAAATAGCATGAATGTGCAGTGTTCACCAGTGCTGGGAACAAAAGACTCACATGCACAGAAAACAGGTGGCATTGTCCACTGTCTTTCCCAATTTTCAACAGCATGTACACACTTATTCCAAGATGTATCTGAAGTTGCTGTCAGAAGGGAATGTAGGGAAGCCTTTCTCATGCACACAGACAGAGGAAGCACCTTGTGTGCACATCAGAACATTTATTTACTTTTTGGACCCCAGTCTGCAACTCTTGGGGAATTATTTAAAATCTACATAGCAGATAAAGTAAAGGTAAAGGGACCCCTGACCATTAGGTCCAGTCGTGGCCGACTCTGGGGTTGCGGCACTCATCTCACTTTACTGGCCAAGGGAGCCGGCGTACAGCTTCCGGGTCATGTGGCCAGCATGACTAAGCCACTTCTGGCAAACCAGAGCAGCACACGGAAACACCATTTACCTTCCCGCTGGAGTGGTACCTATTTATCTACTTGCACTTTGACGTGCTTTCAAACTGCTAGGTGGGCAGGAGCAGGGACTGAGCAACAGGAACTCACCCCGTCACAGGGATTCGAACTGCCAACCTTCTGACCGGCAAGTCCTAGGCTCTGTGGTTTAACCCACAGCGCCACCTGTGTCCCTACATAGCAGATAGCTGACTTAATTCAAACCCCATCTCATCCCCTTTTTAACAGGTTGCGGTGTTAAGTGCAAAGAAAACCCTCTGGAGCTCGTGTTTGTGATTGACAGTTCGGAAAGCGTCGGGCCCGAGAACTTTGACCGGATCAAACGGTTTGTGAAAACGGTGATTGACGCCGTCACCGTCAACCAAGCTACGGCTCGCGTCGGCATCATCAACTTCAGCCACAAAGTCGAGCTGGTGTCCACTTTGCAGCAGTTCCCCAATAAGGACAGCTTGAAAAGTGCCGTTGATGCCATGCAGTACCTGGGAGAAGGCACATTCACTGCCACAGCTCTCAGCAACGCTATTGATGTGTTCCAGGCCGCCCGGCCAGGGGTGAGGAAGGTGGCTATTGTGATAACGGACGGGCAAGCAGATCGCCGCGATCAGAATTCGCTGGAGGTAGTTGTGAAGAACGCCCACGCTCTCAACATTGAAATCTTTGTCATTGGGGTGGTTCAGAAGAGCGATCCCAATTTTGAAAGTTTCCGGAAAGATCTGGACCTCATTGCTTCAGACCCAGATCCAGAGCACGTCTACCAGATAGATGATTTCATGACCCTGCAAGGTAAGAGGGAGCAACCTCTCTGGAATGTTATTTGCTGGAATATTAGCAATGCATATTGGTATTATAAATGTTAGTTGCTATAGATAGCAGCGGGAGCTTTTGCATGATGATAAAGTATAATAAGGAACATCAGCAATGCTTGTTTTTAGTGTGTGTATATATTCAGAATACCTATATAGCTATGGAAGCATTTCATCCTGGTATGTTGCTAACTGTTGCATTTGCTGACTTCCTTGTTTTAATGTTTGCATGCAAAATCGTTTTAATCAACGTTTTAATCAATCGTTTTAATCAGTCCTTAAAACTTCCCTAAACAGGGCTGCCTTCAGATGTCTTCTAAAAGCCAGATAGTTGTTTATTTCCCTGACATCTGAAGGGAGGGGGTTCCACAGGAAGGGCGCCACTACCGAGAAGGCCCTCTGCCTGTAGTATGTGAAGGGTGAAGGGAATTGTAGTTCTGGGAGAGAGAAACTTCCGTTCCCTTGATTCTTTGGGGGATGGCATGTGTTTTAAAAGTTTTTAAAGTATGGGGTGTACAAAGCTCTAGCCCAGGCATAGGCAAACTCAGCCCTCCAGATGTTTTGGGACTACAACTCCCATCATCCCTGACCACTGGTCCTGTTAGCTAGGGATGGTGGGAGTTATAGTCCCAAATATCTGGAGGGCCGAGTTTGCCTATGCCTGCTCTAGTCTGTCTGCTCTTCCCCCACATCCCAGGTTTTCTCCTCAGCTGAGCTCTACTTCTCAGTTAGCTCAGCTGTGTAAAAAGTAGTAGTGTGATATTGCAGAGAGGTATGTGGCAAGCACTCTTCACTTCTTTATAAAGATTAGATTCTTATTCTGCCTGCTAGGGTTCTCTTCCTTCCATGGTGGCTTACAAGTAGTATTAAATCCATTACAGTGGAACCCTGGTTGTTGAACTTAATCCATTCTGGGAGTCGGTTCAACTCCCGGAACCGTTTGAAAACCAATGTGCAGCTTCTGATTGGCTGCAGGAGCTTCCTGCACACAAGTGGAAGCGGTGGTGGAAGTTTGGCTTCCAAAAAACGTTCGGAAACCGGAACACTTACTTTCGGGTTTTTGGCTTTCGGAAGCCGATTTGTTTGTCAACCAAGCCATTCAAGATCCAAGGTTCCACTGTAGAAAGAACCCAACAATGGACAATGTCGACATTGAAAATGTCCTCAGTAGTCTTCCCAAAGAACAGTAGTAGAATGGCCCAGGAGGGATGGAGGTGAAGAGTTCATCTGGCGATGGTCTTCTCCGGAGGGGACCTTCTCCTGCCTCCTCCTTACTCCTGCAGTCCTTCCCACAAGACAGTTTAATGCCCATAAGTTCACTCTCTTTGCATAAAAATATACAATCTTAACCCTCCCACAACACGTACACATCATACAGTGGAGCGGACCTCAATTTAAACAGGGGTGAGGAGCCTGTGGTGTTGGGACTATAATTCCCATGGGCCAAATTTTGTGGGATTGCTATAAAACGTAGGGAACAAGCTGCCATATCATCATGATTAAGGTTTTAAATGACAACTTCAGGTTATATTTTAGTGAGTAAGATCTAATCTGTATATTTTAACTGCTGCTATATCTGTACTGTCCCTGTTATACCAAACTGCCAATTTAAATATATCCCTATTGTGTTCTGATTTTGTATGTGAACTGGAACTGGTCTGTGACCAAAATAATAAATTCATTCATATAATTCCCATGGTCCCTGACCACTAGCCATGCCAGCTGGGGCTGCTGGGAGTCCAACAACATCTGGAGGGCCCCTGGTTGAAGCAAACGGGCCTGTCACCATCAGCTCGGTCTCATTCCTGGTCGATGTGTATTTCCATCTAACAGCATTGACTTTTTCAAACCCTTCCAGCTCTTGAGAATAAGATCTTCAAACAAATTTGTGAGAATGATTTCAATTCCTACATCACCAAAGTGCTCAGCTCAGCCCTTTCTCCAGGACTTGAGACAAGAACACAGCACACTGGTCACTTTTCTGTAGTTGAGACACATGAGCCTTACGTCCCTCCACGTAAGCCAGAAGATACTGATTTTGTAAGTATTTCTAAAGATTTGTGCTTATATAGGAAGGGCTATAGCTGAGTAATAAAGCATGTCTTTTCTTTTCTTTTTTGCACTTAGGAGTTCCCAGGTTTCAATTCTTGGCCTTGGTATTTAAGTTCACCTAGTTTTACCATGAAGGCTGGAAAGTTTTGTCATTTTTCCAATCTTCAGTTCGGCAAATTTCTGCAGGAATTTGTATTCAAAAAATCGTCCTGAAAATTCTTCAGCATTCAAGAGCAAATTTTCCCTAACAAATACATTTTTGCATACAATAGATGAATGTACACATTTTTGCAAGCAATTTCTCCTAATACAATGCATCTTTATATGTTATTTTCACTAATACATTAATTTTTGCCATACACATTCATTTTCATACACTTTGGTTGGTTGGAGAACTGCACTGAAAAAACGGATGAATGATGGCTGTGTTTTAAATTTTCATATTGTTTCAGAAATTGCGAGTTTGATAGATCTGAGATGTGAACTGAATAGAATTTCCCCCTATTCCCATTTGCCACTGACATTTAATTCTTTATTTCCTTTTCTATAGCTATCGCCAGGGGTTCCTAGTGAGAAAGGAGTGTCGTATTCTGAATGGGACCGCTATGTTACTACAGCTCCTCCTAAGCAACTTCCTGATAGTCACAGGCAACCAGCTGCCCCTTCTGTTCATGAGACACAAGAGTTTTTTGAATTCAGAACTCCCAAGCCAGATATAACTCGCATATCTAATGTAACTAGAGATGTGCAACCTCTGCCAGCTGTTCTGCAGCCTCATACGAAAGGTGTGAAAAGATTCTTCTAATGGAAAGTGTTAAGGGATAGAATCCTAGAAGTTGGAAGGCACCATGCGCCTCATCTGGTACAGCCTCTTGCAATGCAGAAATCTTTCACCCAATATAGGGCTTGAACCCACAGCCCTGAGATTAAGAGTCTCATGATCTACCAACTGAGCTATGTACAGACTTTATGGGCCTTTATGGGTCTTGAGTTTGCTTATACAGTCATACCTTGGTTTTCAAACAGCTTAGTGTATGGGCCACCTCCCCACAAAGTTGAAGTTATAGAGGTAGCAAAACTGAAGGCTATCACATGGCAACAGAACAAGGCCACCAGTTAAGGGGAAAGCTTTCTTCCTCTTTTCATAGATCACTTCATGGCCTGAAGCAGGTAAAGACAGAATAAAGCACAGGTTTTTAGCATGTCATCAGTGGGTTTGTGGGACATAACAGCCACAAGAGGGGCACATTAACTAGACAGAGTTTTGTATGTCCAATCCCAGCCTGGGAGTAAATGCCATTGACATGTTGTCCCAGGTTATGTGTGTGCAAGAGTGCCTAGTCAGTAAATGATAGAACGAAATAAGCCTCTGTAGTTGAATGGAACGCGGACAAACTTGAAGGGCTTCAACACAGAACGTAAAAAGAAAACTATGGTACAATGGCATTACGTCTTCTAGGGTTGGGGAAGAGGGACGATAGCTGTCAGTTAGTGCTGTGTACAGCCCAGCTCTGTAGCAAAACTGGCAGAACCGGCAAACACAGGAGTAAGCTAGGTTTGCCTTGGTTGTAGAAAAGAGGGGAGTGGCTGTTGTTTACAGATACACCCTCCCATTACCAAATACCTCAGGTGCACCTATTCACAGCACCATAGCAGGGGAAGACAAGGCCCAAGATTTTGTGCTTCTGTAGAATTTGAGCAGGTCTCTGTAGATGTAAAAAAACAACAACACACAACCAAAAACAAAATCCAATCCATTTTGTTTCCAGATGACAGATGTTTCGAACCAATGAAAACTGGAGACTGCCGAGACTATACAATGATGTGGTATTATGCCAAGGATGTAAATTCTTGTGCTCGCTTTTGGTATGGAGGCTGCGACGGTAACCAAAATAGGTTTGAGACAGAACAGGAATGCCGGGAAACCTGTGTTCGTGACTGAGCAGGTACGTCATGTTAATAGCAAGACCTCTGCCAAAGAGTGTTTTCCTTGTAAGAGTCAGGCGCAAATCTTATATGGACAAGAGATCATGCTGACTCTTCTCTGACTTTGCAATTATAGTACCTTAAACAAGTGTTAGTGCCTCTAAAATCTATTTATCTCTTGCCTGCCTTTTCTTTAAAAAGTTCAAGGCTGCTTGTTGGAAGTTTGACCAGGAGGGAGTTAATATTTAGAGCTGCACTAGTTAAGAGCAGAATACTCTTATTACAGAAGTGAAAAGGTTCCATTGACGTATTTCAGGTATGAATGTTGTTTTTGTGTTCTTTTACAGAGAGAACTCGAGCTTTGAGAAGAAAACAAAGTGAGCTATTCCTGGAGTTTGTATAAGAATACTAGAGAGTTCCAAATGCTGTGTTAATGCAAGTACTAGTTTTGTACCACGCCTGCTGCTTTTTACAATGCATTCAGTGGATTTTATAGAACATATTATCTTCGTAATTGATAGCTTCACTCACCAAAAAGCATCTTAATACTTCCGTGTTTGTGTTTTAGCTCTAGTACTGCCCATGGCAGTGTTTCAGGAACTTTTAACAAGAAAGATACCAAGGATTTTAATGTTTAGCTTTAGTAGCGCATGACCTTTTGTTATTTGGAAATGAAGAGCAGAACAATGGAGGATACCTGAAACTGGTAAAATCTGTCAAAGCAACAAGTGGAAAAAAGTGCCTTTGAATGGGAACGCCTACATTTAGCAGCCAAGGATCATCAAAAGACGTGGCATTTGCTTTCTTTCCCTTTAGATGTCTACAGTAGCCAAGATTCCGTTGTAGTGGTGGGCAGCTCAACACACAGGACTGGTGGCCCTCCATATGTATCCTCATCACAACAAGAGCCACCAAGTTACTCCAGTTAAGCTCAGACGAATAACAAAAATGGCTTATGGCCAGATCAGGGCTGGTAATTTTGGGATTTTTGTTAAAGCTAAGTCCACACATTTTTATTTCTCAGGGCTCTTGTACAAATGAGTGCAGTAAAGAGTAGAATCAATTTATAGGGGAATTTTAACAGAAAAAAGCACTGAAAGATGTACATAAGTGTATTTTTTTTGGACCTTACCACTACGCAAAAGTACTGTATAAGCTAAATGGGTAATGATTAAACTGATTATATGAACAAGAGGGGGTGTGTCCACTCTTTTTACATGGAAATGCTGCAGTTATGCATTTGTGTAATTTTCTACATATTGAACACTAAAACATGGATAATTCAATCACCTCCTTTAGGGATGTCCACAGCATGTTTCATTTATGCCATGGTTCCTCATTTAGAAAGTGGTTTGATACACAGCAGTAGTAGTTAACTTGTGGTCCTCTAGCTACTGAGCTACAGTGCTGACCTGTAGTCCAGGATGATAAGACACTGTAGTCCAACATCATCTAGAGGACCAGGTTAGCCACTTCCACCCCCACAGTAGAAGCTTGCTCATGGACTAGTGGATTAGAATTAATGTACATGCCTGTCATTTGCAGTGCCTCCCATTTATACTAATTATTTACATAGACCTAAGCCAGGTGTATCTGGTAAATGTCATGAATGTGCTTATCATCATTCAGCACACAAGGTCTTGCCTTGTTTTCTCTATTATACTCCAATAAGGTTTTGCCCTTGCACTTTATAAACAGCAGAGCCATCAGGTATCATCACATAGGGGCCTTCCAGTGAAGAAATAAATAGCTACCACACCCCACCTGAATCTTGGCCATAGGTTTATTAGTTCACTCTGACACCACACCGAGTCAGGCTCTTTGTGGTGATTTCTAGTTTAAATTTTAAAAAGTAATAAATCTACAGTAGTACAACATAAGTAAACTTTAATTCAGGCACACGGTTAACCTATTGGCGCACAGAGAGATTGTTCTGAAGCTCCAATGAAGAGAGTAGCTGAAAACACAGGATAAAGGGGCTCTCTTGATTTGAGGTAGCAGAGCTGGCAGAATAAGTGGGACCCTATAAAGCTTAGTTTAATTTCTTATCCACCCTTCACCACAACATCCAGGGTGGGCTACAGCAATTTTAAAATACAATGTTAAAAAGAGTTTAAAACAAATATATCAGGTGACAATAGTAAAGTAAACATGTCAGCTGCTGCATCAGAATAAAGTTGAGCTAGATGAGCCAAAGATCTGACAGCTTTTTGATTCTCTTTATATGATCCATCTTTCCAGGAAGAAGCATCATAAACACAGTATCCATCCATATAAGGGGATTTTAACTAGTGTTAGTTACAGTCATGACTAGTATGGGTCCATTTAAATAGTAAAACTCAGATACAACTCAAACACTTTGTATCTCTTGATCCATTGCTCAGAACACTATAATGGAATTCACAACATATACCATTGAAAGCCACAAGGGAGTTCTTTTTTAATTGAGATAAGTTATTTTTATTTGTGCACTTCATTTAAATTAATTGCTAAAAAATGGAGAAAGGCACTTCAAAGATGATATTTAAAAACAGTGATTTATATTTATCACATGAACAAACCAGTCAGCCACCGTTTGCTGTGAAAAAACCCTCAGCCTGTCACTTAAAAACTCAATACACTGCTCAGCAGTTAAGTTTATCTTTTCAGATGTGTTTCTAGTAAGATTTGTACAGTTTGTTGTACACAATATACATTGTTAATACACGAAACACAACAAAAAAAGCTTTACAATCCGAGTATGGTATCATTTTACAATATACATCGAGATCAAGGATGGGACCAGCTTATACTTTCTCCACAGATAGAAGTCTCACAATCTTAACCTTTATTATTATAGTCAAATGGAAACACAAAGAAGTTAGAAGTGTAATATGTACAGAAGTCATCTCATCACTCTGGCAATAAAGTAATTTGAACACTGCTTTAAAAGATGCTTTAAAAATGGTTAAGTGAATTCAACGAAAAGTGATTAAAATAATCTGATTAGGAAACAATTCGCAGAATGTTTTTTCACAAGCTGAACAAGACAAGCACATTTTGTATAACACAAAAGAATACAAAAGCAATGCAGATCAAAACTGATGTTCAGTTCAGCAATGTTCGTATCCACACTATACGCTGGAACTACATTTGTAGCACTTTAATAGTTACGGCTTCCCCCAAAAAATTCTGGGATCTGTTGTTTGCCCCACCCCCTTAGCTACAATTCCCAGCACCTGTAACAAAATACAGTCCCCCAGTTCTTTGGAGAAAGTCATGCTTTAAGCCTATGATGTGGACGTGGCCAACTCAGCTAGTCATTATTTTATGCCAATCCACAAGAGTGTACACCAATACCTAAAGGGATCTCTTGTGCCTTTAGATGCAAACATGCTTTTGTAATTAAGAATACTGGATATTTAATAGAATACTACAATTTCCATCTTTTAGAACCAAGATCAGGGATGTGATGAACGAGGAGGAGTCGAGCTTCAGAATTTGGCAGCTGGGTGCTATTCTGCTTCTCTACACTGAACATACAACACTGAGAGAGAGAAAACAGTTTAAAGAAAAGGGTGGAAGAAAACTTGAACCCCACAGTAATAAGCTGCTTCCCAGAAGATAACCTGTGCCTCCTTCTGCTAAAGGCACTCCTGGTCAAAAAAGTAAATAAATGTTTAGCTGGCTCAGTGGTAGCCTTTGCACTCCCAATACTGAACAACGGTGGCTCACTCAGGCTAAATAATGGTGCGCACTCAGACTTCCAGCTACAGCCGCTGCTTTTGAGGGTTGGGGGGGTGGGTGGGGATCTTCTAGAATGATGTGATATGTAACATGTGGAGGTACCTGGTGGAAATAGATCCAAGTCTTTACTTTGAAAATCAGCAAATAAAACAAGCGCCAATGTATGAAGCAAAACACTGCTCCCTATGTGGTACTATTGTTGCTGTGCCAATACAAATGATGGACAGACCCCAACTGAAATAACTTTAGATGTACAAGTGGGACCTGCGGTAAAATGCTGTAGTGCATCCCCAAGCCCCAAAAAGGGCCATTCCTATTGGGACCTCTAAACAGCATGAAGCAGGAGCCTTGTAGTGATTTTCGGATGTCATGGGGGAAAGGAAAGTTACAGGGGAAAGGAAAGGAATGAGGAATACCCCCAACCACCCTACTAAGGACTTCTGTAACTGTGCTTCAGCAAATAATGTGAAACTGCCTAAGATCCACTGTGGAACAGAAAAATCAGTAGATAATGACTGACAGTAAGGGTGTATGATGGAAAACTGGAATCAGAACAAGAACAATTGAGGGGAGAGAGAAGAAAGGCATAGGTAAGAGTTATGACAGCTGTAAAGAGAGAAGTCAGGTATGCCAGGTTAGTATAGTAAAACAATTTGTTCTTCTTTATCATTTGACATACTATTATCTATAAATACAGCTAATGTTCTTAAATTCATCTAAGTGTTCTGGCTTTGATGATTCTAGGATCAAAGTGTCATGCCACATCTTTGGCTGATCCACGCAGGTAGCAGGTTGTTCTGAGAATAGGAAAGTCTAGACTGAGTGAACCAGCTGACAAAACAAGCCTAATGATGCCCAGGGGCCTTCTATAGGACCCCAAGATGTCCCAACTTGGCAGCAAAGTTCTAAATTCATAGAATTTAGAAATCATGGGATAAAACTGGTGAAGTCCTGAATACCCCAGAATTTTGGTGACCCGGAACTTTAAGAGAAGACCCAGAGCTGTGCAGTCAAGTGTTATTTTGGTCTGGAGAGGTAGTAGAGGCTAGATAATGCCTTATAAGAAAGCACCAAATTCAAATGGAGGTAACAAAGACGCTGGGATGAATCCCGATTCCATAGAGGTTTAAAAAATGGCGCTTGAGCTTGAGGTGTCCTGTCTGGAAATGAAACAGAGAGCCAAGAATTGGAGTAGAGGGAGAAGAAGGCCCAGAAGAAACATGGAATGAAGCTTAGAGACGTAGAAAGAAGAATGAATTGAAGATTATTACAAGAGAAGTCAGAGAATGTGCATTAAGAGTGCATACACAGAACCACCCAGGTAGCCTTGGCCGAGAGGGTTCAGGAGCCACAGCAGTTCAGCTTAGAGACAGCACTCTCCAAGAGCCAACTCATGGTGTTAAGTGGCCCAGGTACAAGTTGAGACCTGCACTCTGTTCACGCTCCTTATGGTGTACCAGGGCAAGTGGCTTGAAGTACTGGTGATTTGGAACCAAAAGAGCATGAACAGTTGCAGAAGTTGATCTTGAGAGGGTTCCAAGTGATAATTCATCTGCCAAGGAGTAGTGAAATAAAGTAACCTGAATTTGCTGAAGCTTGTGCTAATGTAGTATGGAATTCCCTTTCCACCACTGCTGAGTTAACAGCAAGACTAGACATAGGGAGGAAGTTAAACTTAAGGTGTGATTCTGTAGCGGACCATATTAAGATTGGTTCTGTTGAGGCAGTAGCTGCATATTCATTCCTGCAAGAGCTTGCAGAAATTGTACAGGAGCCCTTAGAACACCACGAGTCATCATGCCAATACAAATGACTGTCCAACACACTCCACTTGAGAGAACTATGATCTGGACTTGAGTCTGTGCAAAAGTGACTTGGCTGTTGGGAACCAGAAAAAGGCTACTGAATACTCTAAATCTAACATAACAGAGGGGCTTAAGCCCTGAAGAAACAGCTGTGAAGACAACATAAAACTTTGGGGACTTCACCTCAACCAAAAGGAAAAAAATGTGAAACCTTGGTAAGTTGGGAACAAGAACGTTGCTTTAACGTCTAGAACCTGCCAAGATGCAGGGATCAGAAAATAAATTCAACTGACTGTGGATGCAAACGGGCAATTGTATTCATACATTAAACTTGGGGATACAGGTGAATATGCAATTGTCACTGCAGGAGGGCAAGGAACTGCTAACCTTGCTGGAATTTTGAATAATTATTCTGTGACTCCTACAAGAAACATCCTTCTTAGAAATGTATGCCTAGATTAAATGTGGGCCTCATTCTTGTTTCTGAAGAAACAGATATACTGAAGGAGGCTGAGACTCTGAATTACCAGTTGTGGTTCTTCAAATCAGATTCCTTAAAAGGAACCATCAACATGACACCTGTGACAGTTCAATGGGCATTGTACATATTGGCTCTATTAACTGTGAAGTTTCCATTTGATCCAGGGAAGGGGTTGTTACAAATGAGTTCTGCAAATGGAATACAGACCTGTGGAATTCAGTAGTACTGTTTAAACTATGATTTATTGTCTTTTCTGTTGTCATGGAACATCAAATTCAGACAATTGTTCGGAAGGGGGGTGTAACAGAAGAGGGAGAATGATTAACAGCAGGGGCGTGTGACGAAACATTTGGGTAGATTCTGACATATTTTTAAAATGACATGTTGAGGGGAGAGTTAGAAGCGCTGAAAGAGTGTATGGGGGGAGGGAATGAGATGAGAGAGAATAGAGGCATTGATAAGAGTGTTCAGATATGTATAAACAAGGGGAGAGCAAAATGCCAGGTTTGAGTAGAACACTGATCTTCTTCATGAATTGACTATTTGTTCTGCTGTTATTTCCATAAACAAAAAAGTTTCAATATTTTAAAATTAAGGTGTTTTAGTTTGGGTGTATTCTAGGATTTAAAAGTCTCATCCCATGCATCTTGTAACAATATACACAACTAAGCATATAGAGGGAGAGTCTTATACTATTCACAATAACTCAGTAGTTGTGGCAACAAATTAGGGAAGTCTGGACTCAATGGACCAGCTGAGTTACTGATCTATTGAATTCCCAGGAGCCAGCATCTTGTCTCCTTGGAATGCCAGGAGCGGCCATGTCAATACAAATGATTGTCAAGCACACCCCAGATGAAAGAATATATTAAGCATGCAAGCATGCAGGTGCCGCCTGCAAGAAAATGCTGCTGTGTTTCCCAGCACACAAAAAATAACTGCTCCTGTTCAGGGCTCCCACCAGCCCGGAACGGGTAGCCTTCTATTGTTTTTCAGATCTCACAGGGGAAAGCAGGGGCAAAGTCCTCTCCTCCAAGGCCTTTGGATGCTTAAAAGTATCCGGTAGAAAGTGATGGGAAAGTCCTCTGCCTGAGATCCTGGAGAGTTTCTGCTGGTTCGAGGAGACAATAAAGGGCTAGGTGGACAAGCAGTCTGGCTATAAGGCTGATTTCTGTGTTTTCTATGTTCCTATAGTTAGTGCTAGAAGGCTCAGGTTCCAAACCAGAATGCATATACATATATATTTTCCTTTATTTCTAAAACATCTCTGTATAATGCAGAGAGAAGAGGTTTTTTAATCAGATGCAATATATCTCATCATACTTCCTGTAAGCTGTTAGGTGCCCGAGAAGGTCAATTCCTTCTAACCCCACCCCTATATCTGGTTTGCTTTATCTTCACTCAACTGACATCAATATTCCATGCACCTTGAGGAGAGTTTAATTTTAATTTATTTTAGTTTCTGTAAACCTAGAGAGTCCCTCAAGTATGCAGATATGAGTACCCCTTTGCTGCCAAACTGACAGCAATTCAACTACCTAAACTCATGAATAGAAAGGGTCTAATAATTAACAGACATTCTGATGCTTTAATGCAAAATGACTTAGAATAGTTCACTCTCCCCATCTGAAGATTAGCCACACACTTCACTAAAGCAGTGGCAATTTATACCAGGTGCTTGGAAAATACTTTGAGGTAGATTGCCATGTGACAAGGGTCGGACAGATGAATGCCACTAAAGTCGAAACGAGCAAAAGAAGAGACGGGTATAAACAAGCTGGAGACTAAAAAGATGTTACATATCACATAAGCAAAAATTTATTCTACTACTGAGCAATAGCTTAACATTTGTCTCAGCAATGCATCTGTCACCAGAGATGCTCTGAGAATTTGGCATGCCTATTATTTTTTGCACTTTCCCCTTGTGATGGATTTAACAGAGAAACAGCATGTCTAAAAGCCAAGATCTGCACCATTCTGGAAATTTCAGTTTTCAAAACTTCACAGACAATTCTATAGTATAAATTTTAAAAATCTAGTCTGTTATTTTCATGTGCGGTAAAGCCTACCTAGTTAAGAAGAAACGTTAAGATTGTACTGAGCATTCATTAAGAGCAACAGTGGCAACAGAACAATACTATTATCTCATGCCTAAACAATGGAGAGAGGCAGAGGTGTACTGCATATGGAAACCTCGAAGTAAACAATCTTATAAGACAGTGGTAATTCTCCAGTGCTCCATTTCAATTAAAAAGCACATAGTAATGAGTTCAGGAAACTTGGCGATGATTTCTAACCAGCAAACACCATCAAGTACAAAATCTCACTGTTATCATCAATATGATGAATTTAAGGCAAACATAAAACAAGCCTTGGTAGATCACTTTAGCAGGACTACAGAGCGAGAAAGTCTAAATTTGAAGTTGGGTGGGGAAAAATATTTCAGTATCTAGAGTGTGAGTGCATGATGGCTACAGGAAAACTGCACTACTGTTAAGTTTAGCACAAAGTACACAGCTCCTTCATGTGTGGATAAAGATCTGTTTTAAAACAACCTAACACAACAACACAACCATCTGAAACACACAGGGGAAATCATGTTTTAGACTGACCAAAAGGATGTCACACAAGAAATAGGAATATACTATTAAAGTTGAACTAAATAATAACAGCCATCTAACCCTAAAGGAAACTAACAAACACTTAACATTCTAAACAGGCAACATAACATCACATTATGTTACAAGTCCAGCTGTATAAACAAAGAAAGGTTTTTCTTTTTTCTTTTATTTTAAAAAAGGAATCAATAGCATTAAACCAGAATGGAGCTATGGACAGTTTGCTGCTTCCTATAGTACTATCATAGTAGTTCTTATAGTAATCAACTTTCTGGATGAAGCATGATAAATATATGTGGATATGTTTTTAATTTATCTAGTGAAACTGTGCCCATTATAATACTACAGAACTCAAGATTCTCATTCAAGTTTCTACCTAACCTTCTGCCACATCTCAAACACTCTCAGACTTCCTTCCAATGTATGAAACTAAAACCCAACATATTCACCAACATTCCGAAAATTAGATCTAAATGTTAAACTTTGGCATCTAAGCAGGAGGCTTATTTCTTGACTGCTAACTTTGACAGGATAAGCTTCTGTTTAAATACTCCACATTTGAATCCTTTAGCAAAGAATGCAACAGTATCTAATGTAATTAACTGAAGGTGTCCAAGAATTGACACATTGTTTCATGATAAAAACGACTAAAATACTGCATATTGTGGGTCAATGTGGAAAACAGATATTTGTTTCAATATAAGATTTGTGTGCATACATTACTGAATCAAGATTAAAGACATTTAATTCCTCACTATGAAGTTTTATAGACGTGACCTTGCAGTCCTCATGGCATGTGAAACGACCTTGCTACCAGCATGATTAGAAAAGAATCTGCTGGCTGCAGCCACATGAAGGAACACTTATAATTATTTAAGAAATCCATCTAGCTCCACTGTAAGCTAAATGTTTTAGTTCAGCATTCCATAAGGCGCCTTCAGTGCAGTACCAAACATGTTATTTAGAGGATTTCAAAGGCTTTTCCATTTCAGCTTTGGCTTTTATATCACCCTTTGCTGCATCACTTAAATTTTGCTTTTCTTGATCCTTAGGAGCATCAGGATTGTACCTGAACTGGTACCCATAAGGACGGAGATGATAAAACAAATACTCCAGCTGATACATAGTGGTGGCGTCAACATAATGAAAAGAAACTGCCAGGTCAGAGCAGCAGCCAGGACCCTGCCGTGAAAGAGAAAAAACATGAACAGGCAAGATAAAGAAATAAATGTTTTAAATATATTTTAAGTGTTAATATGGACTATGGTTTGTCACTTAATCAGTGCTCAGGATGTGTTTTTTTGTTATGTAAAAGCAAAAAAAGAGTTTTCTTTTGAAATGTACTTTGTTTCAGAGTTGGTCATAAGAGTACCCAACTATAGCAGAATCACTTTGGGGACATAAGAAAAAGACTATTTCAAACTCTTTCTTCCCCCACCTGCCCAGTTTTATTTGGCAAGATAGCCATAAAGCTTAAGTGTTAGAAAAAATAGATTCAATATAGAAAGGCTCAGATACATTCAAGTGTGTGTGTGTGTGTGCGTATAGAAAACAATCAGAATACATTTCTCAATTGGATGGGCCAACATGACAGTATATGGCAGCTATATATAGACAAAGTTAAAAGGTATTTTCTAGTGGCCTATTTAGACTGTGAAAAGATATTATAATAGCTCCAATCACTGCAAAAATCTTACCTCTATGGGAGGGTAGTAGTTATAATTCCAGTACCAAAAGGTTTTGGGTAGGTATCCCTTAATTAAGTGGTGCTCTGGAACAAATGGATGAAAAGTTTCTTTGCCAGTTGTATCCCTGGAATCTCCAGCTTCTACATTAATACTCTCCATGCATTTGCCTAATGCCAAGTCTTCAATAGAAGAGCTATGAGTACATTTGTTGGTTTTAAAAGCATCCACAAATCTCTTCAGAGCTTCTTTGCTGAGCACATAACCTGCGCCTCCGCTCATGTAGCCCTGTTTCACAAAAGGCTTAAATTTCCTTCCAAAATAAATTGGTTTTTCAGGACTGTGTTTTGAAAGAAGCCACCTCAAGTTGTCCAGTGCAACATACGTGTCATCATCTGCCTTCATGAACCAGTCCGCTTCATCAAGATGGTGATCGTGTACATACTGGAAAGCTTTGATGGTTTTCCAGTACAACTGATCCCTGCCTTCTTTGGTTTTTAATCCCACTGTTGGGAAGTCTTTGTTCTCCTCGGAGCTCATAAATAGCACTCTGTTGCAATGCTGGGCCCAAGTAGCTTTGACATGTTTGGCTTTCGTTTCCAGATTTTGAGGTCCAGTCATCACCCAACAAAGTATTCTTACTTTCTGGTACAATTCTTCAGCAATATTTTTATTTTCATCTGGGATGTGGGGAAGCAAAATTGCAAAATACCATTAGTATGTTAGAATTCTCACACAAGTAGAACACCACATATTTAAGCACTTCCAAATACTTATACAGTGGTACCTTGCAAGACGAAATTAATTCGTTCTGCGAGTTTTTTCGTCTTGCGATTTTTTTGTCTTGCGAAGCACGGATTTTGGAAAAGCTTCAAAAATCACCAAAGTCTTCAAAAACCTCAAAAAAGGCTACCACACCGCGTGCTATGAGTTGCTCCTCGAAGTCAAGTCGCAACTGCACCCCCTGAATGCACGGTTTTAAGAAAAAGGAAACAAACTTGCAAGACAAAGGAAACAAACTTGCAAGACGTTTTCGTCTTGCGAAGCAAGCCCATAGGGAAATTCGTCTTGCGAAGCAACTCAAAAAACGAAAAACTCTTTCGTCTTGCGAGTTTTTCGTCTTACGAGGCATTCGTCTTGCGAGGTACCACTGTATGCCACTTTTTAGAGCTACACCCTCAAAAAACAAAGAATGTTGAACTAAATGACAGATACAATACCTAAGTTGGCACATCAGAAAGGTATATACTGTACTTCTAAAGAAAGCTCAAAACAAACACGGTTTTGCCATAGCTCTGGCAGCCACAATAAGGGGACAGCTGCTCCAGCAGTCTTTATGGTGCAAGATTCTACAAACTTGGAATGTTGAGGGAGGGGTGATACTGAGCAAGGCTAATGGAATAAAGATTTGTAAATGTATGCTGAAAGCTTTGAACTAACCTTGTCTACTCTGCAAATGAACATCACCTCAGTTAAAGTTTATCATGACATCCACTTTCTTTTAAATGATAAATTATGTTAAGATATTCTCCATCCCCTTTAAACAGGATAAGAAAACTATTTCAAGTTCCCAGGCACTTTTACAATATCTGAGTGCCAGAGTTGGGAAGATGGAGAAATTATCAGATTCCCAGATATCAGCACTATGGGGTTTTTTTTGGGGGGGTAGGGGGGTGGTAGAGCCACCAGCAACAAGTTTTCAGCTTTACAAGCTTAAACACAATCATATACGCACTTCCATGAGAATAAGCCACATTTAATGCAATGTAACTCACTTCAAAGTAGATGTGATAATGAGCTGCTGGCTTCTTTAGGCATTTGGTTTCTCTTAGCATTTAATTGTGGACTCAGAACATTTTAATGCTACAAAACAATTGAGGGAAAAACTTAAGCCTGTATCCTAGAAAGAAACATGGATTATTTATTTAGCTTGAATACTTATAACATGGGATATGTGTACAATCCATTTTCGAGGGGAGTACAAGGTTATATATTGTAAAGAAAATTAAACTGTAATGCTCTGTACAGCTGCATAAATATACCTTTATGTTGCCCAGCATCTGCATTGAAATTCATTTGTCCTTTCAGCTGATGGGTTTCATCATCATCATCTGAGTGATGGCCATGAGGATTGTTGTAAAGGAGATGAGGCTCAACTTTAACTTGTTCTTCCAACACTAAACTAAATAGCAAATAACATAAGAAAAATCCAATTGCTGATCCAAATGTAAAGGTCAAAAAATGCATTAAGGATTTAGGAGATGCCATTTCCTGAAGAGATTTCTGCCGAGAGAGAGAAAGAACACTAATTATGTTATGCTTGAAAACATAAGATAAAAATGCAGAAAAACACTGACCATATGAACATACTGTTTCTTTCCATGCAATTAGTTTGTGATTATACCTCATTTTGAAGGTGCCTCATACTTAAGATATTTTACTATGTTTTGAACTAGTATAAAAACATGTTGTTTTTCTAAACATAGTAAAATATAAATCTTGGCCATTTCATAAGAAAGTATAACAATAAAGTAATAACCAACAACGGCCACATCCATAATTTCATGTTTAAAATTTTCCATTTATAAACTTGCTTTAAAATTGGGGAAGTGTGTAATAAAAGGCATCCAAGAAATCTGAAGACTGACAAGTAATATTGGTCAACAACTTACACTGAAAAATATATATTGTGTGTTTCATCTTCTAACAGCACAAATTCAAAGTGTGCATGCTGGGAGAATAGTGTGAGCACCAGTATGGTATAGTGGTTAGAGTGTCACTCATTACTTTTTATATATACACCAGTGTTTATACACTTTTTATCCCACTCCTATCCTGGGAGCAGCAACAGCAAAGAACTGGAACACGTTTTCTAAGAGTTGGTGCAAGTTACACGGCTCCCTCCTTCCCACATATTCCCATACTGGGAGAAGTGGTTAACATATGGGGGGGGGGAAGCATTCCCTAATATTTAAAACTCCACAAGAAAAAGATATGTGCTGGAGGACTAGAACTGCTATAGAAAAGAATACATTTCATAGATGGTGTGATACAAAAAAACTACAGGAAAGTTTAAACATTTTAAAACCACCTTCCTGTAGGACCACAGGTGGTTTTTAAAAAACCCATCCCTTTTTGTCTTTCAGGCTTCTGCACCAACAGCAGCAGAGAGGTACGAAACCATCTAATGAGAAAATCTAGTGCATGTTTAAGCGAAAGTAAGTCTCACTGCATTCAATGGGGCTTTCTCTCAGGTAAACGTACCTCGGACTACAGCCAAACAGATCTATCCTTTGCAAGCAGAAGTACCATATCCTCTACTTTAAATGGGATTTGCTCCTATGTTGCAGCTCATGCAACATGTGCTTTTCAAAATGTTCACAGAAATACTCCCTCGGGGCGGCACCTCGACACAGCAGAGACTTCAGAAACTTCCTGTTTCTGACAGCTGGTTTCCTCAGACAGTGTTATCTAGTGTTATCAAGGCCCAGCGCCTGCCACTCCTGAGGTGGCCTTTACAACCCTGCCAAGCTGCCTCCCCACTTCCTCTTGTGAAATACTCAGCTTCCAGCAAGCTCAAGCAGTAGGCTGGTATAGAGGTAGTTAACCTATAAGATCTCCTTAAACTGAACTTTGATCTGCGGAACTGGCACTGTTGCAGGTGCCACATGATCCCCGTTCCACACTTGTAAGAACTCGCATGTTTTAAGGTGGCAGCACCTACACTTTGGAACTCCATGCCTAGTGATGATAACCAGGCAGGCACCTTCGCAGTCCTCCTTTCGGCACCTTCTAAAAACATGTTTGTTTAGACAGGCTTACCTGGAAATTCAGAAAGTCGAAGTGTGTTTTATCTGTGGCTTCCCACTGTTTTTGAAGGTTGCCAATTCTCCTATTTTTTTTTTATTACTTTATTATTTCCACAGGCCACAATCAAGCAGTGTGTATATAAATTCTATGAAATAAAATGATATCTCCCTCCCAGCACTTATATGGAATCCTGCGCTTCCAAGTATGGGGCTGGGAGCCCTCGGATCCTGGGATGAAACCCAGAAAAGCCGCCCCAGCCCCGCTTTCCTCCAATGGCGACGGGGTGGATCAATCACTACTATAAGATGTAGTAAGCGAGCCCAGCTGCGTTGGGGGGGGGCGGGGAGCTTCTGCCCGTGGGCACAGCTAAGGGGGCCTCCCCCCAAAAAACAGTAAAAATCAATACAAATCTGAGGTCCACCCCAACAAAAAACCCCTCTGGCTACGCCCATGTTTCTGGCCCCAGGGCGCCCCGGCTAAAAGGGCAGTTGACACCTCTCCCTAAAAGCTGCTTGGGAGGCTTCGTCGGGGTCGAACCAGGCCGGAAATCTCCCACCCGCGACATGGTTTCCACACGACACTTGTGACCCCGACCTCGGGGCTCGCCACGCCGCCCTCCCCGCCTCCTCCGGGGCGAGCCCACCTCCCTCTCTTCCCCTCACCTTGCCCCGGGCCTCGGCCAGGACAGCCGAGGTGGGCGGCGCGGGGCGGTGGAAGAAGGCGCCTCCTCCTCGTCGTCCTCCTCCTCTCAGGCGCCCCGGAGCCACGAGAGGCTTCCAGGCGGCGGCGGCGGCGGCGGCGGAAGCGGCGCTCGGGAGCGAGGCCCTGCCACGGCCATCGCGCGAGGGCTCCTCTGAGCAGGCCGGCGCCTACTCGACGCCCATCCTGCTACCCTCGGGCCGCCCGACCTGAGGAAGGAGGAGGAGGAGGAGGAGGGCCTAGGCCGGCCCGCCCCGGAGCCAGCTGCCTCATGAGGCCCGAGGACGGAGCCAACCAGCCCGGCCCGCGGCCCTGCGATGGGGCGGCGCCTGGCCGGCCTCGCTTCCCGCCCACCTGGTGACAGAGCTGAGGGAGGAGGAGCAGCCCGGCGCCGGCGGTTGCTTTCCCTCTCCAGGGCCGTTTTCCGGGGATGGATAACTGGCAGCTTCTGGGTGGAAATACCCTTTAATCCCCGAGGGCTTCATTTCCTCGTGACTCAGCTGCAGCCCGAGGAGTTGTCGCTTAAGGGAGTCGCGCCCTTTGACTAAACAAGCAAACAAATAATAAAAAGTTCTTACTAGGCAACCATAGCCTCGGCCCGGCATTTCATCCCCAAAAGCCAGCTTGTTTTGGGGAACAATAAGCATGCCCATTTGCTTTTTGCTCTTTGCCCTGGGTGCAGGGCACTCCCTGTGTGTTTTATAGGGCTGTTGCAAAAGATAGAATATAAATTATGATTAATTTGGCAGAGCAGGGGTGAGGAAATTCAATCCTGGGGTTCAATGTGGCCCTGTCAAAGGCATAGCCCCCCATCAAAATCAGTACATATCTGAGGTTCTGTGCTCCCCCAACAAAAATCCTGACTGTGCCCCTGTTAAAACTCGGGGCATGAAGTTTACCCCATAATACAGGTCAGCACAGTGTGTGCTGCCATGCAACAGAAGTTGCATTACCTCTTCAGGCTCAGATATAAGTAGCATTTCCTGTAGCAGCCAGAAACAGCTATGCTTGTAGAATGCATGAACAGCCCCAGGGACATGGGCACTCAAGTTACTATTTCAGTTTTCCATGCAGGCGCACCACATCGTACTACATACATGTACCAAGGGGATGCTTAGGATGATTAAAAGAAAGGAGAGAGAGAGAGAGAGGTCTACTGTTAGGGAGGAAGACATGGGTGTAGTCAAGGCGGCGGCAGATCAAGTAAAACAACTAAGTGACCAATCACATAGGTTCTGCCCTCCAAACAAAAGTCCTCCCCCCCAAGTCCTGCCCCCACTAACAAAAATCCTGGCTATGCCCATGGAGGTAGACAACAGTTTGTCTGTCATGCGTAATGTTCTTACCTTCTGTGCATTTTAAAATGGCCCTTAACAGTCTGACGTTTGGATAGAGTGAACTCAACTACAACCACCAACACACTTCTTTGAGACTGGCCACTATGCATTTATTTTATCTCTCGTTGTGTTAGTGAAATAAGTGGCAGGATACCCAGATATTATTAAACACACACAGTTATTTCCCTCATACAGTATAGGCTTTATGGAGCCCACACCAGAAATGTCTAGGTTCATCTAAACCTGATAGCCATCAAGTCATATGCAAAACCAACCAACCAATTTTTGCATAATTACTCAGTTAGCACACATAAAATGTTTCAAATGGAAATGTTCCTAGGCAAGAATGTCACAGCTGATTTAAGATACGTGATGCCAATGGTATTACAATCAGATAACAGCTGTGTACACACTAACCTGTTTGTAGCACACAAATGTAGTTTTTATTCATCTGGAATAATTTATCCTCATCAACATGTTGCTTTCAGTCTAAATTGGTTCTCGATCCTGCTGTCCACAAGGATGTTTGAAAACTCCTTGATTAGGTGGTCCATGCCTTTTCCACACTGCATGTGCCCGGCCCCCTTGAATGTAGTGGTGATTGCAATCTTGTTATACACTCACCCACAATGTCAGGTGTGAGGATTCATCACACACACCCCTCCACGGCTACATCTGTTTTTAAATGGACACACTGCAGGCAGTGCAGGGTCATGCAAAACTTACCTCAGTGTGATGAGGATAAAAGTATTTGGAAAACTGGAATAGTCCAGTGAGCCTTGAAGTTCTGTTTATGCGCAAAGCAGGAAGTAACTGCAAGCTTATGGTAAAATAGAAGTGTATTTAGCAGTGTGTTTGGCTTCATCTGTTTAATTAACCTCTGGTGCCACTTTTAAACAGCTTTTTTATTACTTTATCTAGATCCTGTTTGTTTTTCGGGCAAATGAGGAAGAATCATTGTTAGGCTCCAGCCTGCTCTGTAGAGCAAGGTCTAATATCCTGGTAGCCCTTCCTGGAGTTCAACTCAGCATGAGTTCAAATCATAAAAATATCTTTGTGAAAGATAAAGGCTTGAATGAAAGGCTTGACTGAAATTATAGTTCATGAAACGCTTATTCATCTTTGCAAGTGTGCATGTTAGGACCTGTGTGTGTGCCTAAAGATTTCCTGCAGAGTTGCTGCTTTCAAATATGCTCAGTGTCTTACATTGGATTGCATATGCTTATCCAGCTAACATACTCCATGTGCCTGCCATCTGTCCTTTCAAGATATTCATTGTCAGCATTTACAACATGCTCCATCCCCAGCATTTTCAGGATGGGCTGTAAAAAACAAGCATAAGCAATACTGAGCTAAATGAACTACTGTTCTGACATTAAAAGATGCTTTTTGAAATGGACACAGTATAATTGCTTTGTGGTGACTATATTATATCAAAAGGCTATGTGATAAATGGGCATTTGCCTCTTCAGCATTGTGGAATGATCAATTGTTTTAAAATATTATTTCTTTAGAAGAGTTTTAGATTGCTTTTCACCCAAGGACCCATAAGCTGTTTCCAGCAATAAAAATACAGATTATACAGATTAAAACCATATACAATTTAAAATCAAAGCGAAGATGTACGAACAATGAAAAATACAGCAGGCCTACAACCCCAGGGCAAACTAAACAAGCCATCTGAAAGCCTGGGACAACATATAGGTTTATGTGCAGGTGTCAAAAGGCCAGCAATGATGTTAACATCCATGACTCTAGAGGAGAATATTGCCAAAGTTAGGTTGCTGTCACAGGGAAAAACCCATCTGGCATTCCAGCACAATGAGTGACAGTTGCCAACAGCACTGCAAACCCCACCCCACGCACTGGCCTGCCTCTGGTTGTTTTCTGGGTCCAGGCTGGCTGATGTGGAGAGAAATACTCCATCAGATATCTAAGTCCCAAGTTGTTCAGGTCTTTATACGCTAACATCTTGAATTGGACTCCAGTAACATATAGGCTGCTCCTGAGTATCTTGGTATACTATTTCAGATCTTTTATCTTTTCCAGTATCGTTTAGCAATGCTCTTTTGATACTATTCCTCTGCACCATTCTAGGCCATGCCTTCTCCCAGGGAGAGTTATGCAGTGTAGCTGGAGTGTAAATCCCATTGAATTCAACAGGACTGAATTTCCAGTAACACCCATTTCCTTTTCTTTCCCCTTTGAAAATGGGGATGTGAAAGCTGAGTTGGGCTCTGACTTGGAATGAAGAATTGTGTTGAATGTGCACAGCAAAGGTTTTAATACTATCTCAATGTTTGAAGCAGATACTCCATTACAAACACATTTTCAGAGAATGCGAACCTGTTAAATTAATCCGTGAGTATCACTTTGCTTAGCTGAAACCTATGCCTCATCTATTTCAGTACACACCTATAAGGCACTAAGAAGAAATATTCCCATTTATTGTGTCTTAATATTTGGTACTTGTAAATACTTGATTGGTGACAGCAGCCACGAAATTAAAAGACGCCTGCTTCTTGGGAGAAGGGCAATGACAGGCCTAGACAGCATCTTGAGAAGTAGAGACATCACCTTGCCAACAAAGGTCCGTATAGTTAAAGCTATGGTTTTCCCAGTAGTGATGTATGGAAGTGAGAGCTGGACCATAAAGAAGGCTGATCGCCGAAGAATTGATGCTTTTGAATTATGGTGCTGGAGGAGACTCTTGAGAGTCCCATGGACTGCAAGAAGATCAAACCTCTCCATTCTGAAGGAAATCAGCCCTGAGTGCTCACTGGAAGGACAGATTGTGAAGCTGAGGCTCCAGTACTTTGGCCACCTCATGAGAAGAGAAGACTCCCTGGAGAAGACCCTGATGTTGGGAAAGATGGAGGGCACAAGGAGAAGGGAGCGACAGAGGACGAGATGGTTGGATAGTGTTTTCGAGGTTACCAGCATGAGTCTGACCAAGCTGCGGGGGGCAGTGGAGGACAGGAGTGCCTGGCGTTCTCTGGTCCATGGGGTCACGAAGAGTCGGACACGACTAAACGACTGAACAACAACAACAACAACAAATACTTGATTATTATGTCAAATATACTGTAATGTGGTGTCTGAGTATATGCTACTAAATGTAACATGTAGTTTGGTTCTCAGATTCAAAACTGCCTGGAAAAACTGACCTAATTCTGGCAAGCTTCTTATTGAAGGATATTGCCAAATACAGGTCATTTTTGTAAGTGTTCTGTAAATGTTCGCACACAATAGCTTTTTTTTCATTCAGCTGAAGCTGAGTTGATTTGGATGGCAAAGCAACAGCTCTACCTTGTGACAAAAAAGGGTACTGATTATTTTGTCCCTGGCCTAAAGTTTTCAAATTCAGATTGAACAATTAAAATGGATTTGTAGAAAGGACTTTTGAGGTAAGAAAAGTGATGGGGAAATGCACTGGAAAGCGTAGGATAACAATTTTTGGCAGAATGGTGTACTATAAGTATAACCTGCCTGCAAACAAACTGGTATGAATGCTCAATAAACAAGATGCCTAGAAGCGTTCAAAGAGTAGCTGTGTAAATCTTACGGCTACATTCAGCGCACCCCCCAAAAAAGGTTCTTCTCATTCTCTCCCCTCTCTCCTCTCCCCCTGCTTCCTGTCTATAAAATCTAGTTTGATGAAGAGTTCTGCTGAACTTTAAATTTTGCTCTGTGTTTTGTGATGACTCCCCGTGGTTTGTATGGGCAGCGTATGTAAACTGAGTTCTCTCAAAATACTAGAATGTAGGGTCATCCAGTAAAATTGATTGGCAGTAAGTAGCCGCACAATACAAAATTAACTTACTGCAAGATAGTAATAGCTTAGGATAGATGAGATAATGACTATCGGCTATGTGTAGCTAAAATGGAACTGTGATTGGAGACAATCAGCAGAGGTTGGTGCTTGGTAGGAACTGAGATGGGAGAGATTGAATTTGCGGGGGGGTTGTGTGAATGTGGTCTCAGGGTGTACAGTGCTATAAACAAAACATTTCAATAATAATCACAGCCATGAAGTTACGTACATAGCAAGCAGGTGTGTTGGCCTAAATTAAAATCTGGGTTCAAACCCACTACTTAGCCAGTGAAGCCAGCTGGGTGCCTTATGCCAGTGGGAGGCAGATTAAGAAGAATACATGAACTGGTTGCTGCTGGGGGCGGGATAGGGCCACCTACCACCACCTGCTCTTTGAGAAGGATTCGGAGAAAGAGAATCACAGGCAAAGCCAGTCCCACCCTGCTCCAGCTGCCTACTCATTCAACCACCAGCTGCCCTTGGGGAAGGAGCCTGGTGACGTCTTAATATGTCAACATTGCTTTTTCCTGTTTTAAAAACAGTGGAAGGATTTGGATCCCCAAAGGTGGGAGCTCAGTAACTGTAAACATTAAATAAACACCAGTTATTATTCTCTCTCTCCCACTCGCAGGGTCGACGTGGGATGGAAATAGCTGCAAGAAATCAGTATCCATGACTTTCTCTCCCTGACCAACCTCCAGGGCCGGATTTAGGTTTGATGAGGCCCTAAGCTCCTGAAGAGGTCCTTTATATGTCCAGCTGTCCTTTGTCAACAACAAATTGTCGCCGTTTTTTGTGTTGAATATATGCTATATGGTAATTTATGGACCTAATAGGTATCTAAAGCCATTTGCACATAACAAAATATGTACTGGTATTTTATCAAAGTAATTGTTGAACTGAAACACAATTAAGAATGTAGGCACCCTATATATAGAAATGAGCAAACCAGTGATATTTTAGGGAGCAGGCCAGCAGGTAGGGCCCATTACCTACATCACATAGGATAAGTTTTATTTTATTTGTTTTTTATCTTCTATTTTGGAAATGTACATCCCGTTTTTTTTCCTTTACAATTTTTGGGGGGCACCCAAGAGAGTGGGGCCCTAAGCTATAGCTTGTTTAGCTTATACGCAAATCCGGCACTGCCAACCTCTCAGGGTTGTTGTGCGGGGTGAGAAAACTGGGGGGGTGGGGGGTGGTAGGCCGGATATATACACAGCCTCGTGAGAAGAGCAGGACGAAAAAGCTACAGGTAATAGCAATAGCGGGCGGCCACCCCCTTGACACGCCGCTAGCCAACCCGCCCAGACTGATCTGCATCAGGACCAGGAAGCCCAAGCAGGAGGCGGGGCGTAGCGCGGGGCTGATGAAATCCGCCTGTGTGTTACACGAGGCCGGCGCAGGCAGCGGGCGGCTTCCGCTTGCCTCCTTCCCGTTTAAGTCCTAAGCGGGCAGCACGAGGTTGAGCGGCGGAGCTGGCCGGTGGGTGCAATCTTTTCTGGCTTGCTGCGGAGCTGTCATTTCATTTCCCGGTGCAGGATCACCGACAGGTAACGGGCGAAGCGACGAGGGGAGACATTCTTGGAGTCCGGCTTGTACCCGGTCCTTCGTTGCTATTCTCGCCCCACCCCGGCACACTTTTTGCAAAAAGAGCTCAGGTGCGTGGCAGGGCGAGATCCAGCATTCAGACGGAGTGTGTGGTAGCTATTATGGAGATGGAGGGGGGGGGGTGAGAGGCAGGTTCTATGCTTAGGGATCGTCAGGAAACGAGTTTGTGGGGCGTGTCATAAATGCCGTTATACCGATCTGTGATGTGAGCACGTTAGCAATTATGTGTACGGTCTGTGGTCCCCTCTGCTCCCTTGCGGAGTTGGCAAAGGTTCAGGAAAGGACAACCAAGCCGCTTGACAGGAAAGGTTGCAACATTTGGGACTATTTCGTTTTGCTGCACCTGTTGAATGTCTGGTTGTCATGCAGTTCTTACAGGTACTTGGGTATGTTGCCAAGCAAAAAGAAAAAGGAGTGTCCCCCCCCCTTGATTATGTTAGACATTCTCTTCTGATAGCTACCCTTGAGTTAAAACTAACTTGTGGTCCTCCATATGTTGTTGGAGGACAGCTGCAATAATCCCTGGGTGGCTGAGGCTGATGGGAGTTGTAGTCAAACAACATCAGGAAGCGCCCCCTTCTCAACTTCTATGAGTAATATGTGCTGAACTGCAAAATGACTAGAATCTTTTCTCTGTAGTTTGGGAAAAGAGTATAAAGTGTAAGACCGTAGAAGTCTGCCCTAGGGATACTCTCTTGTCTTCTCCACTCCCCATATGTTAGCCTTTCTTGTCTTCAGAAATTAAGACTTATTCCAAATCTTGTCATTCACTGCTGACCAAGTCCTTAGCATAATTATTATTATTTATTTAAGATGAGTGCCAGTGTGATAGTCCTTTTCACAGTGCAAACCTATAAACATAGAGTGGGTGGTATTCAACTAAGTTTTATTCAGAGTTGAAAGTAATGGACCTAAGTTAGTAATGTTCATTAATTTCAGTGGGCCTGCTCTGAGTAAAACTTACAACTGCTCCAGAAGTAAATCCCATTGACTTCAGTGGAACATACTCCCAGACTGGAGTTACAAAGTGATATACATAGTGTTAGTCATACTTTGCATGGGTCTGTTCTGAGTATGAGTAAATGTTGGCTATCACCCTTCATTGTATGAAGAGTAAAACTCTGGATAGTGTGAATAGTTGTGTAATACTTTCAGACCCTCCAAGTGTTTCCTGTTAGCTTAGCTGGCAAGTGTCCATGAATCTTGCTTTCCTGGATGAAGGACAAAGAAGGGTGTGTGTGTGTGTAGAAATTTTACAAAGGTTAAATGTACATTTATTTATCTGCCCCCTTGCCTCTGGTGCTCCCCATCACCGGCACAAAGCACCTGGAAGCTTGTCTAGAAGGCAGTGCAGTCACTGGGCAGGACATTGTGCTACCCACCTTGCTCTGGAGATCATTGGCTTGTAACTGAACTCAGGAACTTTGCTACTTTTCCCCAACAGTCTTGAGCAGATACCACCATGTGTGGCATTTGGGCCCTTTTCGGAAGTGACGAATGCCTCTCCGCTCAATGTCTTTGTGCAATGAAAATAGCCCACAGAGGTCCAGATGCGTTTCGGTTTGAGAACGTCAATGGATTCACCAACTGCTGTTTTGGCTTCCACCGTCTTGCGATTGTTGACCAGCTCTATGGAATGCAACCCATACGGGTGAAGAAATTCCCTTACTTGTGGCTGTGTTACAATGGAGAAATCTATAACTTCAAAAAGGTAAACGACAACAACCACCTCAACGCTTGCTTCAATGATCTCTTTAGAGCTAGCTTTGCATGTTCAAAATATTTATTTGTTGTTTTAACGAGTTTCTGTAAGCTGCTTTGGAAGGACTTGAGCCGAAATGCAGCATATAAATAAAAATTGTTTATAAACACCCCCCCCCCCATTTGGGAATTTGGGCTGGCCATTTTAAGTAACTGTAAAGCGTTAGTACAGAAGCATCATTCATGTGATGCAGCAGTTAGGGTGTTGGACTTGGACTTGGGAAACCAGAGTTTAAATCCCCACTTAGTTATGAAGCTCAGTAGTTGGCATTGGGCCAGTTATTGTCTCTCAGTAACTGGGTTATTGTGAGAGCAATATGGAATGGCATGGGGCAGAAGAACCATATTTGCTGTTTTGAGCTTCTTGGAAGCAAGGTGGCATACAAATATAATAATAAATAAAAATATAAGTTTGTGCTACAAAATATTTTTTGCTTTGCCTCCGTGTTTAAAATGCTCAGTAGAAATATTTGATAGGATCCCTCCTTCTTAACCTTCACGAGTGCACTTCTCTGAACGCATTCAAAGCATTTTGTCGTGAAAGGTGTAGGATGAGGGGAAAAAACTTTATCCCAAGCTTAATTCATGAGATTGGATATTCTGAGACAGCAGCCCCTTAGTTTACTTTTTGAATCATTCAGATGGTTTAGTTGCATTCTGAAGAGACAACTGCACATCTTTCCAGCACTTATTGACAAAACTAATCTACGGCATTTGAACATTAATGTATAATTATTTCCCTTTTAGGGTGTAAAAATGCCTTCCTTTCATGTGTGCCTGACAATATGCATTGGTTTCATTCTTAAAAAAACTCATTTATTTCTCTTTTGTAGCTGCAAAAGAAGTTTGAATTTGATTACCAGACCTTGGTCGATGGAGAAGTAATCCTTCATCTTTACAACAAGGGAGGAATAGAGCAAACAGCCTCCCTGCTAGATGGTGTGTTTGCATACATTTTGCTTGACACAGCAAATAGAAAAGTGTTTCTGGGAAGAGATACATACGGAGTCAGACCGTTGTTCAAGGTCCTGACAGATGATGGATTCCTGGGCGTCTGCTCCGAGGCCAAAGGTAACCTCAAACTCTGAATCTCTTTTGAAATTGCCTTCATGTGGTACAGATATTGCTGCAACTTGATCCTGCCACAACAAACCTAATTGTTTAATCTCTTCTCTTTATGAAAGATGTTGCTTCATCTCACTTTTATGAAAGTATGTTTGCCCTGAATGAAGTAATGTCTACTTGACACCTTGCTTTGACCAAATTTGTGACAGCTTTCAGCAGTACTTGCAGTAATTATTTGGTGCCTTGTTTTGGTGCGCACCTTAGCTTTCTGTTTGTTTTATCCCATGATAGAAATATGTAGGATGTGATCAAGTTTAAGATGGGTGTAATGGCTTCCAGACCAGTTTTCGCTCTGTCTCCCTCTGCCCCCATTCCTCAAATTCTTTATGGTGTGTATGCATTTTCACACTAAGCAGTATAAATAATGGAAGACCCATCTCTCTGTCCAACGCCACCCCTACACGGTTGCACTTATTCACTCAGCATAGTGGGATGCGTCTAGACAGAGATAAGGAGTTACTCAGAAGCCTCCTCTTGCCTGCACTAGCCTAGCACACACAGTATCCATGCACACACACACTGCAGAAGCTGGAGATAAGTTTTTCTATACTCTACGGCAGGTGTGGGGAACCTTCAGCCCTCCATATGTTGCTGAACTACAACTTTCATCATCCCTGGCCTTTGGCCACACTTGCTGAGGCAGATGGGAGTTGTAGTTCAGCAACATCTTGAAGGCTAAAACTTTCCCTACCCTGGTACTATAGAGATCTCTCTGTGCTTGAGCGTTACACCTGTAGCAAACTGAATCGAGCTTCTAGTACTAATAAGAGGAAAATATGCCTCCTGGTATGTCCCATGGAGGACCTTATGGTCTTCAAACAAAACATCTTGGAGATCCCGGGCCACAGGGAGGTTAGGCTGGCCTCGACCAGAGCCAGGGCTTTCTCGGCTGTGGCTCCAATCTGGTGGAACGCTCTGTCACAAGAGACTAGGGCCCTGCGGGACTGGACATCTTTCCACAGGGCCTGCAAGACAGAGCTGTTCCACTTGGCCTTTGGCCAGGGCACAGCCTGACCCTCCCCCCTTTGGTAATTCTTCACAGAGCTCTAGCCCAATGGTTGCCATCAGTTTGATTTGAACTGATTTTATAACGAATTGATTTTAGAATGCTGTATTATTTTACTGTTGTTAGCCGCTCTGAGCCCAGCTTTGGCTGGGGAGAGCGGGATATAAATAATAATAATAATAATAATAATAATAATAATAATAAAAGAGTGTACAGTTTATTGTGAACAAGCAAGATTTGTTAGTATGTAGGTTGTTAAAAAAATAAGAGATAAGTTTGCATGGGCATTTGTCAAGCTGGCCCAGCCATTCTCTGCTTAAACCGAAGGGGCAGTAGAGGCAGGAGGAATTCATTGAGGAGGGAGGCTGCACGGCAGGGCCGGTTTAGAGAGGGAAGTTAGAATGTGTTACATTTCCTTGCTGAGAAGCAGCAGGGGTATCTGCATCAGAGCTGAAGGGAGAAAGAGAAACTCTGAAGCACAAGGGTTAGCTATTCTAATGCAGGAAAAGCAGAGAGCAGCTCTTCTTCAGCAAGCTGTGCCTGTTGAGGAGGCTGTCCTCTAAACCAGGGCAATAGAAGCAGAGGGGGCTGTTAATGGGGACTCTGGGGGATCAGCCCCCTGGCTCATATGGATAACAAGGTGCCTCTTGTTGCAAGCAAGCAACCAGAGGAAACACAATGAGTGGAGGCTGGGCCATTGTAAATACCCCTGAGCCCTGCATTGCATCGAACTATTGTTGGGACAAAGGGAGCTGTGTGCCTCTCGTGGAGCTCCGGTTGATCAGAGTATGAAAACAACAAAGACGAAAGGGAAGCCATGCCGACTTGAATTGGCACCATCTAGGCAAGGGCTGAACCACAAATATTTGGGGAAATAACTCCTCCAGGTTTGGGTCATGTGAAGAAAGTGGAGGGGTTTTTTTTGTTTTTTTTAATAGAACATGAGACAGAGGTATATAGTATACTGAGGGACCAATGCATCTCAGCTTGTGCGTCACTGGATTCTGTTTCTCTGCAAAGATGGCGAGTTCAGAGGGTACCGTCTACAAAAGTGTATTGAGGTGCTCTAACTCCTGGGGATGGGGAAGATGCTGTCGGACCCCATCAGCCCCCAGTCAACATGGCCAGTGGTCAGGAACGATGGGAGTTGGAACGTAGCAACACTGAGAGGGCCACAAGCCTTGGCTAATGAGTGCTGATTCATTTACTGGCAGTGATCGTGCCTCCGGCATGGACTTTCTCCAGCAGGGCTCTCAGCAGGTCGGATGTGTGCAGGGTTTGATTAGATTTGAGGTCAGGCGAGAGAGAAAGACGTTTGCATTTACTAGAGTCATCGCACTGATATGTGTACTTGTCTCCTTTATTGATAGACAAAAAAATTTGTGTGCCCTCCTTTTGCTTTGCATGTTTCCCGCTTCGTAAACTGTTCAAAATACAGTGGTACCTCTGGATGCGAACGGGATCCGTTCCAGAGCCCTGTTCGCATCCTGAAGCGAACGCAACTCGCATCTGTGCGGGTCGCGATTCGCCGCTTCCGCGCATGCACTGACGTCATTTTGAACGTTTGCGCATGTGCGAGCGGCAAAACCCGGAAGTAACGCATTCTGTTACTTCTGGGTTGTCGCAGAGCAGAACCCGAAAACGCTCAACCCAAAGCTACTTCAACCCGAGGTATGACTGTAGATATAAGTCATCTGCATCTGGCCATGCTAAAAGAAGAGAAAGGGGTATATGTGTAATAGTAGCTTTCAGCACCCTGGTGCCTTCCAGATGTAGATATAGATATAGATTATATATATATATATATATATATATATATATATATATATATGGTGTGTGTGTTGCACTTTGGTCTTGTAGGTGGTTCCTCTATTTGCAAAGGTTGAATGCTACTGTCTCCCTATATATCTTTTTCCTAATCTTGTGCTGGCCCAGGGTTAGATTTGCTACATTTCTTATAATGCTGTAGTTAACTGTTACAGTTCTGAAAATTTCTCATGCTTTGACAGTGCATATTTTATGTTACATGGGCAAAAGCTAACACCATTTCTGCCTTCTCTCCCCCTGTACCCCACAATGTCTTGTTACATATTTAGGTCTTATCAACTTGAAGCACAGCATGTCCCTTGATCCCAGAGTGGACCCTTTCCCTCCAGGACACTATGAAGTGTTGGATTTAAAGCCAAATGGCAAAGTTGCATCAGTGGAAGTGGTGAAATTTCACAGCCCTAAAGATGAACCTCTGCATGCTGCCTACAGCGCTGTACAAAATCTCCCCTCGGGTAACAGCAAATCTAAAATAGTCTTCTTTCTGCCTTAGTAAAGGTGCAAATTTACTGTTCTAGGGATATGATGCCTTGAGGCTTCGTACATTGCTGTTGGGGAATAGACTACGAATTATCAAACCATGATTAAATTATGTGTTTCTGATGGAGAACTTTATGTTCTGTCTAAACAGTCTGATTTTGAAAAGCCAATGTGTGGGTAGAGTGCTGGGTTCAAATACTTGGAAGGTTCTGCTTTAAACAAGCCATAGTTCCCTGTGACGTGCAAACCCAGGGAACTGTGGCTTGGAAACACCTTACCCTCCAAATGTTGTTGGATTACAAGTCTCGTAATCCTTGACCATTGGCCACATCTGAGGCTGATTGGAGTTGGAGCCCAACAACTTCTTGAGAGCCACATCACTGGTATGGAGATCCAGGATGGTGTCATGGATAAGGTCTTGGTCCACGATCAGGGAGACCATGGCTCAGCCATGAAAGCTCACCTTGGGCCAGTGGCTATCTTTCATCTTAACCTACCTTGTAAGAAAATTAAAAACAGAGGGTGAGGAATACTTACATGCCACCACCAGCTTCTTGGTTAAAAGGTGGAGTATTAATAAATGAATCTTTTTTTCTCTTGATAGGTTTTGATGTTGAAACAGTTAAAAGCAACATTCGGCTTTTGTTTGAAAATGCTGTCAGAAAACGTTTGATGGCTCACAGAAGAATTGGCTGTCTCTTGTCAGGTAAAAAATAATGTGTTTTATGATTACCATTGCCTTTCACTAATATAGTCACAACCTTACTGTAGGTGCATGGGTCCCCATCCCCCCAATATAGAAACAATTTAATGGAAACCATTAAACCAGACCATAAAATGCAGGCAACACTTTTTCTTGGCAAGTAATTCTGACTGGCAGGTGGCTGGATACAGCATAGAAAGCTACATGTTCCTGGATAGGCATAATTGCTAATGATGTTTTGACAGGCGGCCTGGATTCTAGCTTGGTTGCTTCAATGCTAATCAAATTGATGAAAGAAGGAAACACTCGCTACCCATTACAAACCTTTGCAATTGGCATGGAAGATGCTCCTGACCTGCTGGCTGCCAGAAAGGTATAGTACTATTTTAGTTCAGAAGGCACAGGCTCCACATTCACCTGTATCAACCAGCAACCTCATACCTGACACTGATCAAAGAAACCAATAAATTAGTGCAGTTTTGAAATCCATGGTTAAAACCAGCACAGCTTTGAAAGGTTTGGTCTGCCATTGTGATTCAAAATGGTGTGCGGTCGTACTCAAACATAGGTGAAAACTTGCCCCTTTATCTCAGGATCCATATTGAAATTTTGGTTACAATATGTTTGGAAGTGTGTCTAAACACACAGCAAACAAACGTATTTCCAAAATGTGTAGTAGATGAGACTGACACAGGATACGTCAAGTTGAGAATCTAGACTTTTTTAAATGAGCAAGTTTGTAGCCCACTACACTGAAGGCATGATTCCTTGTTGATGTGAGCTGGGCTTCTGATCTATGGGTGATTCACTCATAGTGCTGCCCCAGATGATTTCAATGATAGACCTGGGACATAGAAGAGTAAGGTGGTTGTTAAGGTATCCTGAGCCTAAGTTGTTCATGCCTTCGTACAGTTAGATTCAGGACAGGCAAAACAGAGAGCTTCTTCACACAATGCATAATTTAATTGATGGAACTCACTGCTACAAGATGCAGTGATGGTCTTTTTTAAAATGAGGATTAGACATGTTTGTGGAGGCTACCCAATTAAACATGAAACCTCCATCTTCAGAAGACACCACAAATGACATTCGCAGGAAGGCGGCTTTAATGCCCTGCCTGTGAGTGTCTCAGAAATATACAGTTGGCCACCCTGGGATGCTGGACTACAAAGGCCTTTTGGTTGGATCCTGCAGGGCTTTTCTTTCTGCACCAGTGCTTTGCATAACTCATTGCTCTACCCCATAACTAGCAGGAGCAAATTATATTGTACATAATGAAATAGGTTGGTTTGCAAAAGGAAAATAGTAGAATTCAGCTTTTCTTGACCTGGACTTGAGATTATTTGGGGGTGTAGATTTTTTAAAAAGAAATAAATAGATTGGTGCATATACAGTTGTATCTCAGAAGTCAAACACATTGCGCCTCAAACGTTTTGGCTCCAGAATGCTGCAAACCTGGCTCCAGAATGCTGCAAACCGGTTTGCGAATGTTCTTTGGAATCCGAACATCCGGCGCAGCTTCTGTGGCTTCTGATTGGCTGCAGGAGCTTCCTGCAGCCAATCAGAAGCCGTGCCTTGGTTTCCAAACATTTTGGAAGCCTAACGGACTTCCGGAACGGATTCCATTCAACTTCTGAGGTACGACTGTGCTACCTTGCCTAACCATAAGCTTCTTCTTCATTCTAGATGCAGCTTAACTTTGGTCTTGAATCCCAGTTGAGCCACTTCGCAGGTCACTTAATATAAATTCTTATTAACAGGTGGCAGCTTACATTGGGAGTGAACATCATGAGGTCATTTTTAATTCTGAAGAAGGTATTCAGGTACTAGAAGACGTTATACTTTCCTTGGAAACCTACGACATTACAACTGTACGAGCTTCAGTGGGTAAGATACATATTTTTCCTTCTTCTTCCCCTGAGAGGAAGGTGCTGTTGAAGCAGATCCATCCTTACAGGCCCATTTTGACACATGGGCGGGGTTTCCCACCTGTCAGTCACCTGAGGTCACCCCTCCAGAATGGGCCTTCCATTCCTGCTATAAAGTGGAGCTTACAAAGATACGAGCGCCTGTCTTTATCTTTGAAACGCCTTTCTTCAGACGATACTGCTTAAGTGGCATGTTAGGGGAAGCCTTGGCCTAAGGATGTAGTTTGGGAAAACAAACGAAGTTGTTTTTTGAAACGGTCTCTCCATGACTAGGCATGTATCTGGTCTCCAAATACATACGGGAGAAAACGGACAGCGCCGTCATTTTCTCAGGAGAAGGCTCAGATGAGTTGACGCAAGGATACATCTATTTTCATAAGGTAAAATGCTTGTTGTGTTTCTCAAATAATGCTCATTCTTGCCTGCGAATGAACACACCACAATAAGAGAGCAAAAGGCGAAAGATCTGTACGATCTGAGGTGAAACCAGAGTACACCTGAAGGTGTATAATGAAGGCGCCAGGTGAACTTCCCTGGGGAGAACATTCCACAGACGGGGAGCCAATGCAGAGAAGGCCCTGCTAGGGATGATGGGAGTTGTAGTCCAAAAACAGCTGGAGACCCAAGTTTGGGAAAACACAGGTGTACACGGACTGGCAGCAGCTCTCTGCCTAGTGCTCTCCTAGCTCTGCCTGAAAATGCCAGGGATTGGAACTGGAGCTTTCTGCATACAAGGCAACTTCTGTGCTACCGACGTCACATCCATAGCATCCATTTAAAGCACGTAACTTTCCCCCAAAGAATTCTGGGGACTGTAGTCTGTTAAGGGTGCTGGGAATTGTAGCTCTGTGCAGGGTAAGTTACAGTTTCCAGGATTCTTTGGTGGATGCCATGAGTTTTAAATGGATGCTGCAGCCCTGTGTCCTCTGCTGATTTACGTTTGCACGTGTTAGCCCAAGTTCCTTGCCCAGGAAGGTCATCTTTCTCCTATGTCCTTGATGCAGGCCCCCACCCCAGAAGAAGCTGCAGAGGAAAGCGAGAGGCTCCTCCGAGAACTCTACCTCTTCGATGTCCTCCGTGCGGACAGGACAACAGCTGCCCATGGGTAGGTCTGCTTTGTAACGCTATATTGCAGTGTCAATGGGACAAAAGTAAAAATGCATTGCCATTGCTTCTAAGGTAGACGTCAAACTTGGGGTACCTTTTAGTTTTTCAGTAATCTGCAACGCGTCTCCAGGAAGAACTAAAAACAAACTACGGTCCCTATTTAAAGTTAAATTGAAATCAATTCTTTAACACTGATTCTCTATGGTGGTTTGGGGTTTTTTCAAGAAAGAGACGAGAGAGCCTGTTGTCCGGTATGTGGTGCTGTTTATAGCCTAGCACAGTGAGAAGCTTTTGAAATGTATAGACGTCGCACAAGGAAAAATATTGCATTTAGAGCTCTGTGCAAGTGTCTGACTACAAATAGCTTTAGGATTTCTTAGTTGTTACTGTAAGTCTCTTAGATATATTCTCGTACAAAAACAACATCTACTTATAAGTTTAATAAGTAGCTATTGATGCTTTCTCTTTTTCAGTCTGGAAATGAGAGTTCCATTTTTGGACCACCAGTTTACTGCTTATTACCTGTCTTTGCCAGCAGAACTCAGAACACCAAAGGTAAACTATGCACATATAACCCAGCTAGGAAATTTATACTGTAATCCCAGACAGGTTTATTGAGAGGTTAGCCCTATTAAATTCAGCGAGGCGCCTTCCTTATTAAGCATGTTTAGAAGTTCAGGCTTAGGCTATGATCACCAGTTGGCACATTGATGAAAGGTTGAGTCTCACCTGGGAGATCTATTTAGAATTCCAGCTTAATACACCAAACCGTATGATTGACTTTGGCATTTACCTCTCTAACTTCATTCTTAAAATGCTGTGTTGTGTCTGGCACTGTCTAACGGAGCTGCTTCTGAAACAATGGATTGTGTTTCTAGTCTAAATCTTTTTTATATTTTAATGTCAGTCTTTTGGTGGCTGATATTTGTGGTATCTCTTAACAGAATGGAATTGAGAAACACCTTTTAAGAGAGGCCTTTGAAGATACCAACTTATTGCCTAAAGAGATACTCTGGAGACCCAAAGAAGCCTTCAGCGATGGCTTAACTTCTGTCAAGAAATCATGGTTCTCAATCCTCCAAGACTATATTGATACCCAGGTACACTGTTACATCTTTTATAGTCTTCTACAAGTCTGAAACTTATAGAAGTTGCATTTTTTGTGTGTCTTTCAGGTGAGTTCACATATTTATACAGGTGACTCTCCATTTACGTGGGGGTTATGTTATGCCCCCATGCATGCATAAGTGAAATCCACATAAATGGGGAACACCTCGCTGTGCCTACAGCTCGCGAGGAGACCCTCTGTGGAGCCTGAAGGAGACACCCTCTTTCGGCTCCGGAGAGAGTCTTCTCACAAGCTGGAGGGGCAGTGTGGTGTAGTGGTTAAGAGTGGTAGACTCATAATCTGGTGAAC
Organism: Podarcis cretensis; assembly: GCF_951804945.1. Taxonomy (NCBI): domain Eukaryota; kingdom Metazoa; phylum Chordata; class Lepidosauria; order Squamata; family Lacertidae; genus Podarcis; species Podarcis cretensis. The sequence goes on along the minus strand of NC_137181.1, from coordinate 29,894,546 downwards.
CAGGTTCGATTCCCCGCTCCTCCACATGCAGCTGCTGGGTGACCTTGGGCCAGTCACTCTTCTCTGAAGTCTCTCAGCCTCACTCACCTCACACAGTGTTTGTTGTGGGGGAGGAAGGGAAAGGAGAATGTTAGCCGCTTTGAGACTCCTTCAGGTAGTGATAAAGCGGGATATCAAATCCAAACTCCTCTTCTTCTCTTCTTTTCTGAGATGCTTCAGGTCTCTCCCCCCACTTCGAGGGGTTAGTGGTTCTGGAGCCAAAAAATAGACCAAAGGCAATTGTACTTCATCCAGCAGAGCTTTACTGCTACTGAAGGCAATTGAGCATAATGTTCACAAATCCAATACATTCAGGATTGGCAGAGTCCATAAGAAATCTAGTTGCAGCAGACTGAATTTAAACTTACAGTAAGGAAGTGGCGCCCGCCCTGTAGAACGCCATCTTTCAGATGTCAAAGAGATAAACAACTATCTGATGTTTAGAAGACATCTGAAGGCAGCCCTATTTAGGGGAGTTTTTAATGACTGATGTTTTAATGTTTTTTTTATCTTTGTTGGAAGCTGCCCAGAGTGGCTGGGGAAACCCAGCCAGATGGGCGGGGTACAAATAAATAATAATAATAATAATAATAATTGTTATAACTTATAATAAGACTAAACCTTAACACTATATTCTACCGAACACTAATAATAATAATAAATTTTATTTATATCCTGCCCTCCCCAGCCAAAGCTGGGCTCAGGGCGGCTAACAACAATCAAAATAATCCAACGATTCTAAAAACATTTCATTATAAAAATTAATTAAAATCAAATTTATGGCAACCAATAAGCAAAATTCCGTGCAGATTGCCAGAGGAGGGGAGTCAGGCTGCGCCCTGACCAAAGGCCTGGTGGAACAGCTCTGTTTTGCAGGCCCTGCGGAAAGATGTCAAGTCCCGCAGGGCCCTGGTCTCTTGTGACAGTGCGTTCCACCAGATTGGAGCCGCAGCCGAAAAGGCCCTGGCTCTAGTTGAGGCCAGCCTAACCTCTCTGTGGCCTGGGATCTTCAAGATGTTTTTATTTGCAGACCGTAAGTTCCTCTGTGGGACATACCAGGAGAGGCGGTCCCGTAGGTACGAGGGTCCTAGGCCGTATAGGGCTTTAAAGGTTAAAACCAGCACCTTAAACCTGATCCTGTACTCCACCGGGAGCCAGTGCAGCTGGTACAGTACCGGATGAATGTGATCTCGCAGCGAAGACCCCATAAGGAGTCTCGCCGCGGCATTCTGCACCCGCTGGAGTTTCTGGGTCAGTCTCAAGGGTAGCCCCACGTAGAGCGAGTTACAATAATCCAGTCTGGAGGTGACCGTCGCGTGGATCACAGTGGCTAGGTCAGGGCAAGAGAGATAAGGAGCCAACTGCTTAGCTTGGCGGAGATGAAAAAATGCTGCCTTTGTTATAGCTGTAATCTGCGCCTCCATAGAGAGGGAGGTATCGAAGATTACACCCAAACTCTTAACGGACGGTGCTGGCACTAATTGCACCCCCGCAAGAGATGGGAGTTGCCCCCTCAATCCCATATCGCCCTGTCCCAGCCAGAGGACCTCTGTCTTCGAAGGATTTAACTTCAACCGGCTCCCACGTAACCATCCAGCCACAGCTTCCAGACATCTGGTCAGTGTGTCTGGGGCCGAGTCAGGATGGCCATCCATCAACAGATAGAGTTGGGTGTCATCGGCATACTGATGGCAACCCAGCCCAAAACTCCAGACAAGCTGGACGAGGGGGCGCATAAAGATGTTAAAAAGCATCGGGGAGAGAATCGCACCCTGAGGCACTCCACACACCAAGGAGTGGCGCGATGACAATTCTCCCCCAAGCGCCACCCTCTGTCCCCGACCAGAGAGAAACGAGCGCAGTCATTGAAGGACTGTGCCCTGAATCCCAACGTCGGCAAGGCGATGGTCCAGGAGTTCGTGATTGACCATGTCGAAGGCTGCTGACAGGTCTAGAAGAATCAGCAGCCCCGACCCGCCTCGATCCAGCTGCCTGCGGAGATCATCTGTTAGGGCGACCAGAGCTGTCTCGGTCCCATGACCAGCGCGGAAGCCGGACTGGAATGGATCCAGGGCCGATGTTTCATCCAGAAACCTACCAAGCTGTTCAGCAACCGCTCTCTCAATCACCTTACCCAGGAATGGAAGATTCGAAACTGGGCGGTAATTGGATAGATCTAAGGGATCTAATGATGTTTTCTTTAAGAGCGGGCGCACCACTGCCTCCTTCAGTTCCCCTGGGAATATCCCGGTGCCAAGGGACAAATTGATGATATCACCCAGGGGGGCCCGCACCTCGTCTGGACACGCTCTAATCAGCCAAGACGGGCACGGGTCAAGAGGACAGGTGGTGGGCTTTCCAGCTCGGAGGAGTCTGTCCACATCAGCTGGGGATACTACACCAGAACAAAGAGATAGAAAGAGAAAGTGAGAAACCCAGGCTCCTCCTGGCCTGACTATTATAGTCAGCATGACCTTGACAGAAAGGATAACAGAACCAGTTTAAACCAGCTGTACTCAGCTTCCCAGAAGGAATAACCCAAACATCAGAAACCTTCTGCCTGTTTCTTACACATAGAAAGAAACCTTCCAGAACACTCTTGAACTCAGTAGAATAGGAAAGTTCTCTACACATCAGGCCAGTACTTTTTGTACTAAGAAACACGTGTGAATTGAATGTGTGTAAATTGGGGTGGTGATGCCTGTATAACACTTTGTACATTACACACCACGCTGACTTCCTAATAATGAAAAACCAAGTTCTCTTCCCTCTCCCATTTTATCCTTGCAACAACTGTGTGAGGTACTTAGTCTGGGATATAGCAACTGGCCCAAGTCACTTGCTGAGAGCTCTACAACTGAGGAGGGATTTGAACCCAGCTTCAAACCCCCATGTTTACTTGAAAACTGCTAAACTAGCACTCTTACACTTGTGAATGAAAATGCAGATGTGCCAATCACTTGTAATAAGTGAAGTGGTAGCTGTGTGATTACACCCAAGGATGCTTCGCTCAGCTGCAGTGCTGGCTTGCGAAACAAACTCCATGGCCTGTTGTGTTAAAGAATTTAAATTGGGTGGGGAACCTGTGGACCTTGAGTAGTTGTTGGCCTCCAGAACCGATCATTGCAATGTTCAGAGATGATGGGAGTTGGGCTTCAGCAGTCTCTGGAGGGCCACAGGTTCCCCATCCTTTTCACAAGTGAAAATCGATCAGGTCTTGCTTTGCTGGCAGGTAACTTTTGTACCGGCAGCCTCTCATACCCAGTGTTACTCGGGAGTTCTAAGAAACCAAAAGTTCAGTGCAGTTTTGAAAGTTCCAAGCCACCATCTTGGTGTCTTGTTGTATCCAGACATAGGCCGAAGCCTGCTCCTTGATCTTGGGAATCCCTCATGCATCCCTCAGTATCTTCAGAGGTGTCCAAATGCATTTCAAACAAGCAGATTTTCCAAAATATGTAACGATCTGTCAGGAAGACATGGACTGATTTGGGCAGGGGGAGTTGTAAACTTGGATAGCTAGTCAAAAACTGGGATTTATGTTTGCAGTTCTCACGGTTTCAATTTTCTTTCCCTTTTGTGCCCATAGGTTGATGATCTTCTGCTGGAGAAGGCGGCGGAGAAATTCCCCTTCAACCCCCCTAAAACAAAAGAAGGCTATTACTACCGCCAGATCTTCGAGAAGCATTTTCCAGGCCGCTCCGATTGGCTCCCTCACTACTGGATGCCGAAGTGGATCAAGGCCACAGATCCATCTGCTCGCACTTTGAAACATTACAAATCGGCTACGAAAGAATAGACGTTTCTAACCTGTTTTGAAGTTGCTCTGTGGGTGGTGGCTTGTGAGCCTATAATTGTCCTTAGCCTAAAAGAGAAAGCAAAAAACCCAAAGCATTTTTTAAAAAAAATAAAGCAATGTGCAAATTGGGATAAAATGGGACTGTACTACTGATTTAAATGACTGATTTAAATGACAGCACAGTTTAAATGACAGTTTCTGTTTATGCTTAAGCTGCATTTTACAGCTAATACACTCCAAAGTAATTATTAAAACCTGTGGAATCACTCACTGACTGCTTTTCTTACTCCTGGGAAGAGGCCCTTTTGGATTGATTCTGCCTCTGTGGCGGAAATAACTTGATTGTCATTGGGTATTAACGTACCTTGATTTGGAATTGGATGGGGGGCAGGGATCATTTTCTGCTCTGGCCCAGCCAGCAAAATATAATAATAATAGTTTATTATTTATTCCCTGCCCATCTGGCTGGGTTTCCCCAGCCACTCTGGGTGACTTCCAACAGAATATTAAAAACATGATGTCAGGGGCTCAGGAGCAGAGGCACAGGGAAGAGAGGAGATGGAGAGAGAAGGGGAAGAATCCGAGGGGAGCGTAGGAGAAGAGGACAGTGGACCGAGGGATTCCATGAGCCTCTCCAGCGAATCGGAAGATTCACAGAAGGGGGCGCCAGTGGCCAGGGGTAGGGGGTTCCCAAGGGGAACGCCCCAGGAGCAAGGGGGCAGCAGGGACTCCCAGAGCAGTAGCTGGAAATCAGGACCAGCTTCCCCACCAGAGCAGAGTGGGGGGGAAGAGTCCCAAGGATCGGGGCCAGTGCATTCCCCACCAGGGAGAGAAGATAAGGCAGGGCTGACCACGCCTCCATCAGAAAGTCGGACAACGGAGGAGAGGTCAGATCCGGCCAGTGTCCCGGAAGAGGGAAGCAGTGACTGAAGTAGTGTAACGGTTAGGAGAAAGGTCACTGGGCTGGTGCGAGAGGCAAGTTCAAATGTACAGCAGAGAATGAGGATTGGGAACCGGGTCCTAAAGCCCGCCGGAGGGAGGGGGAGAAGCTAAGCGACTCAGCGTCGGAAGAGTCCAGAAAGGGCAATGCCCCAGCGGGCAGGAGGACCCAGAGGAGGAGAGAGCAGCGTAAAAGGTGGAGCAGGGCTAGGATCTTAAACTGGTGTCATAGGGGAGGAGACTCAGATGGGACTGCGCCGATCTAGGGTTTAAGACGTAGGGCTGCACGCTGTGGCTTTGAAATGGAAACTGAACTTCAATAAAGACTTTTGTACATTACTACAGCCTAGCGTTGGTCCTCTGTGAGCTGGGACCTAGAGGCAGCTCTGACACATGATAAAACTTCCCTAAACAGGGCTGCCTTCAGATGTCTTCTAAAAGTCAGATACAGTGGTACCTCAGGTTACATACACTTCAGGTTACATACGCTTCAGGTTACAGACTCTTCTAACCCAGAAATAGTACCTCGGGTTAAGAACTTTGCTTCAGGATGAGAACAGAAATCGGGCTCCAGCGGCCCGGCAGCAGCGGGAGGCCCCATTAGCTAAAGTGGTGCTTCAGGTTAAGAACAGTTTCAGGTTAAGAACGGACCTCCGGAACAAATTAAGTACTTAACCCGAGGTACCACTGTAGCTGTTTATTTCCTTGACATTTGATGGGAGGGTGTTTTACAAGGCGGGCGCCACCACCACTGAGAACACCCTCTGCCTTGTTCCCTGTGGCTTCGCTTCTTGCAGTGAGGGAACTCCCAGAAGGCCCTAGCAGCTGAACTTCAGTGTCTGGGCTGAATGTTGGGGGTGGAGACAATCCTTCAGGTATACTGGGCCGAGGCCGTTTAGGGTTGGTCTCAACCTGATGGTGATTTTGTTGCTGGTTTTGCTTTCCTTGATCAAGTATTTGCAAAGAGAGATAAATAAGGGCAGGCAAGGAAGAGGTGTTGCTTTGTATTCAGGTCTAGTTCACGTGTGTCCCAAGCCATCGACATCTCTGTATGCTTGTTAAACCCCTGGAAAGATGTAACATGATCCTCTACATACAAGAGCGGCTTCCAGCAGCGACTTCTATGACTGCGATAGCATCCCCACCCCCACCTGCTGAGATTGAAGGAATCATTGTGGCTGTTCTGGTCAACCTTGTGGGTATTGCATTGTCTTCCATACCATTTCAACAACTGGCAAGAGTAGCACTCTGATGGTGACCCCATCACCAAGATGGGGATGGAGCTGGGTGGGGTGATGTGGTGAGAGAACTCGGCATCAGGTTGATGGTTGCCCTGCATCGGTAGGAACCAAGGGCTGCCACCATAGAGATGATGGGAGTTGGAGTCATAGGTGCTGAGCACCCACAAAATTCCCCATGAAGGGACCAGGCACCCACAAATTTCAGTGTTGAGGCCATGCACGTTGCAAAGGTAAAAAAAGGTAAAGGACCCCTGGATGGTTAAGTCCAGTCAAAGGCGACTGTGGTTGCGGTGCTCATCTCGCTTTCAGGCCGAGGGAGCTGGCGTTTGTCCACAGAGAGCTTTCCGGGTCATGTGGTCAGCATGACTAAACCACTTCTGGTGCAACATGACACCATGACAAACCAGAGCTCATGGGAACACTGTTTACCTTCCTGCCACAGTGGTACCTATTTATCTACTTGCACTGGCGTGCTTTTGAACTGCTGGGTTGGTAGAAGCTGGGAACGCGAGCTCACCCCGTCGCGCGGATTTGAACTGCCGACCTTCTGATCAGCAAGCCCAAGAGGCTCAGTGGTTTAGACCACAGCGCCACCCGCATCCCTATGCACGCTGCATGGCACCCACGGCCCCAGGCACCCACGGTCACGGGGCCAAGCCTACAGACCTGGTTGCTCAACAACATCCAGAAGGCCCAAAGACTCTTATTTCAGGAACGCCTGAAGAATCAGGCTGCAATCCTATACCTACTTAACTGGGAGTAAGCTGCAATGAGCTCTGGGGGGTTTGTTACTTAATAGAAATGGAAAGAGTTGTACTCCTTGTCAGTTTGAATCAGATGGTTATGTTTTCCCTTAGCAATAACCATTGTAACTTCAGTACAAAAAATACCATGGTTTTTTTTCTTTTTGCAGATTTCCAAATTCTGGTGGCAATAATAATAATAATAATAATAATAATAATAATAATAATAGGTAATTATTGTACAAAAGCATTCACAGTCTAATATAAGCACCCTAAACATTAAGAGTTTGAGGACAGTTTTACACAAGCTGGCAAACAAGCCATAGCATATTTTTATTAAAATGTTTAGAAACAATTGAATTCAATTCTCGTTAATAAAATAAGAGTTTCCCCCCACCCTCTTTTTTTAAACGGATGATTTTCTCTAGATAGTATTCTGTCTTTTCCTGATTTAAAAGCAATTTTGAAACCACAAGGTGGCACCCTAGAACTTTCGGATAATATTTAAAGAGTGGCATTTGTACAACCTTGGTTACAAGAAAATTTGCACAGCTGTATAATTTACAGTATAAGTCTGCATTCAAAGTAGTGACTAGTTTCATTTATTTAATACATTCATACTCTAACTTCATTTAGGCCTACTGTCTTTGCAAGGCTGCCATCAGTAGATAGGACTAATATGAACAGAAAATACAAATTAAAACAAAGTATTTTCTGTATGTAATAAAAATAAAAATAAATTCATTATTTATATGCCACCCATCTGATTGGTTTGCCCCACCCACTCTGGGCGGCTTCCAGCAAATTGAAACATGTACAATAGGGTTTGGCAAATCTGTCAGTTTTCGTTTCTGTCATTTTTCCAGTCTTCAGGTCAGTTCTCCACATTTCTGCTTCAGTTGGTGAATTTAAAGATAAAATAAGAAGTCCTAATGAAAATTCATCTGTGTCTTTCTACAGATTTCTCCTAATAAATACATTTTTTCAAAACATTTTCTCTTAATACAACACATTTTAATATATATAATTTTTTCCTAATATATGAATTTATATCTTCACTTTACTTCACTAGTATATGCATTTTTGCACACACGACTTGACTGGAGAACTGCTCTGCAAAATTCAGAGACGTGCAAATTTTGAAGGATAGCTGTGTTTTGATTTGGGTATTGTTTTGGAATGAATCAGTTTTGCCTCGAAATGCAAACTCAAGTCGGATTTCTCCTGCTGTCCCTAGCCGTGTGATGATAAAGAGAATGCTCTTCCTTAATTGCCATTTGTTAGCCTTGCTAACAAATGTTGCATCATTTCAGAGGAAAGAGTTTCAGACCTAGGAACATGTGCAAAAAAAGAGAGGGTTCTATCAACAACAGCATATCTTGGAGAAACTTTGTGGGCCCCCAAACCGTTGGAGTTGCATACATGCTTATTTTTAAAATATTTGCCTGAGCAACCCCCCCTGCACCTCACTGCATGCTGTGCTCTTTTACCATTAACTGGAAGTGTGAGAAAAAAGTCTACAATAGTCTGTTCTGAACCTGCTAGTATTTGGTCTAGTCTACTGCTTGGGCCAGTGAGGGAGGATTTTTTTGGCAGTGTCTCTGGGTACTGTGAAGATGCCAAGTGCGTTGTTCTAGCACACTTTAGCTTGAGAAATCCTCCTTTGCAAATCATACAGAACATTTCATTTCCTCTCTTCTCGCCCCCCCCCCGTTGCACACAATTTTTTCTTTTCACCTGCAGGTGGCAGTATCTGTTCCATCATATCTTGCTTTTCTTGTTTTAAAATGAAACATTGGGTTTAGAGAACCAATTTTGTTCATATTTTTAACCACACCAAACCAAATCTTGCTATTCTCTGAGTTAGATGATAGCCCCGCCTTTAACAAAGGGGGAGATATCTTAGGTATTGTACAAATGCTATGTGCAATATGGGATATTTTTTAAAAAACCAAGCCGAAAAAGAAAAGCTTATTCAATTAACTGTGGGGGCGCAATTATTATGCAAGACTATATGCCTTGTGCCAGAGATATTTTGCAAAGGGTGATGAGTCGGTGTTATTATTCTACATCATTATTCAGTGATGAAAATAATTTAAATAAGTAATCCCTGATAATGGAAACTAGGGAGATCTTACAGTCTTATTACTTTACTATATTGAGTTGTTGTGGGTCCCCCCCCCCCCCGCCCCTGCTCTGCGTTGCCTTGAATTCTCGAAAAAAGCAAAACCAGAAAGGTAGATGAAGAAGCATGGAAAGAAAGGAAGAGGAAGATAGTTCGTTTGATATCCTGCTCTCAGAAAGCAAGATGTGGGGCAGGGGGAAATAGGGCACAGGTTACAATGAACCAGGGTTGGTGCTTTTTTTTGGGAAGAGGTTTGGAGTGTGGAATGTTAAGTGGGAGGGAGGTTCTGAAAGGACCATTGAACAACATTTGGGGTAATGGGGGGAAATCGGTCTATTGAAAGAGGAGGAGGGAGGACAACATGAGCGTCCAGGGTCTGGAGTGTGGTTCATTTGATGAACCACAACCCCCGGTTCCCCTTTGTTAATGAAGATCACGTTTCTAGAATTTGTGGAACCTGAGATGCGATGCAAAATGTTGGTACATAGGAATAACCTCCTGGACCAGGTTAATGGCCCCTCCTGTTCTCACAGTGGACAACCAGATGCTCATGGGAAGTCTTCAAGCAAGATATGAGCTCAACAGCAGTCTGCCCACCTGTGATTCCAAACAGCTGGTATTCAGAGGCAAAAGGTAAAGGACCCCTGGACAGTTAAGTCAAAGATAACTATGGGGTGTGGCGCTCATCTCGCTTTCAGGCCAAGGGAGCCGGCATTTGTCCACAGACAGCTTTCAGGGTCAAGTGGCCAGCATGACTAAGCCACTTCTGGCGCAACAGAACACCATGATGGAAACCAGAGCACACGGAAACACCATTTACCTTCCCACCACAGTGGTACCTATTTATCTACTGGCACTGGTGTGCTTTGAAACTGCTAGATTGCCAGGAGGTGGGACAGAGCAACGGGAGCTCACTTCGTCGCCAGGATTCAAACTGCCAACTTTCTGATTGGCAAGCCCAAGAGGCTCAGTGATTTATACCACAGCGCCACCCTCATCTCTTTTTATTCAGAGGCATACTGTCTCCAACAGTGGAGGTAGGCCATAACATTCATCACCAGTAGCTGTTGATAGCCTTGTCCTCTGTGAATTTGTCTAATCCTCTTCAAGTTGGCGCCATTCTCCTCCTTTGTTTTGAGAGAAACTTGCCTGCTCTTTATAACAACAATAATAATTTTATTATTTATACCCCACCCATCTTGCTGGATTTCCCCAGTCCCTCTGGGTGGCTTACAGCACATATAAAAACATAGTAAAACATCCAACATTAAAAGCTTTTTAATACCTTTCAGTTATGTATTCTCATTTATTTGAAGCCCTTTTACTTACCCCTGGAAAAATTACCGTAGACTCCCATGGCAGAGGGTGCACAGCAGATAAGATGGAAAGAAATAGGTTTAGGAGATTACTATTTCCGGGTTTTGTTTTCCTTCAGCTTCAACTAAAGACTTCGGGGTTCATCCTGGGCAATTGTCAGCAAAGCTCATCCCTTTGTACCTCACCCTAATGAAATACCTTTCCCTACACTCACAGCGTTGTTGTTTGCCTAGCTCATCCTGTGAAAAGTTCCTGTTAGTTTAAATGTTGGGTTTTTTTTAGCTTATGCAACAAATTAACCTTGGAGCTTTTTGAGAGAAAATGGCAGTTCTGTCCTTACAGTTATAATAATGTGGAAGGCCAGGACATTTTCAAGAACCGGCAGTTAACACCTTTCTCTGTTCAAATGGCCTTGGCTGTTCGAAAGAAGCAAAAAGCTTTCCACATACAATGACAGCATTAGTACGAGAGAGACAAAAAAAAGGAGGCTTTCTGCATCTTTCAAGAGTTGCACTTTTGCCGTTCTGCTTTACCTCCTTAAGCAACTTCTGTTTTTATGGTTCTGGAGGTTTTTCTTCTCTTGGGGAGGCGGGGGCGGGGAGAAGCTGGGTAAGAAGCTACACACAAACTATGCATTTAAGGCACATTTAAAGAACTTTCCCCAGAAGAAACTCATTTGTTAAGAGTGATAGAGTAAGCCACAGTTCCCAGGATTCTTTGGGAGAAGTGGCAGCCATGTTATTTCTGAAATGGAAGTACTAGTTCTTTGAGTACCAATGAGGTTTTTCTCCTTTCCATCGAAAGGCTTAAAGAATCCGTGTTTGCATGCATTTGGAATGTAAAGATGTATTGAAGTGGTAGTATTTGCATTTTTTTATTTTTATTTTGCATGTGTGCATGCCCTCCAACGTTACTCCAGTGAAAATAGGGACGTCCCCTTCCATAATGATAATTTTACTATTTATACCCCACATATCTTACTGGGTTGCTCCAGCCACTGTGGGCAGCTTCCAACATATATAAAAAGATAATAAAACATTAAACGTTTAAAAAAACAACCCTTCCTTATACAGGATTGCCTTCAGTCGGCTCAGGGGTCAGATAACTCCATACCCTCCAACATTTCTCCAATGAAAACAGGGACATCCTAAGGAAAAGGGGGACATTCTGGGATCAAATCAGAAACCAGGATGGCTTCTCTAAATCAGGGATGTCCCTGGAAAATAGGGACACTTGGAGAGTTGTTGTTGTTTTAAAATGTGAAATCACATGTACAGACAAACAAAAAAAGGAAACGTAATCAAAGCTACAAAATGCAAGAGGTTGCATTTTCTGAAGAAACAGAGTTGATAAGGTAGAAAAATAAAAGCTGCAAAGCACACAATGAAAGCCAAGTTTTGCAATTTCGTGGGGAAAGAGAGCTTTGTATATCTGCATTCCACATGTCAGAAATGAAACCCCACCAAATGGCGTATAAATGTTCTGTGTCTTCCTTACCCTTAGAAGAGCGTAATTTATATTTATTTATTTAAACAATTTATGTGTGCTTAGCTAGACTCGAAGCGGTTTAAAAGATACAATACAAAAACGTCAATCAAAATGCCTGTGGGATTTTGTTTTGCTTTTGTTTTTTGGGTAAAGTTCCTCAGTAGACGCCAGAAGTTCAGTAGGGAGAGGACCTATCTGGCCTCAACTGAAAGCTGCTGGGTTGGCAGAGCAAGGTGTGACAAGACTCAAAGCTTTTGAGCATGATTTGTCTATTTAATTCCTGACAATTCGGCTCCTGACTCCTTCAGCCCTCTCCTCTCCTGGACACAGCCCCTCAGATGGCTTGTCACTTAGCTCCCCACTGCCTTCTCCATTTTGCAGGTGCCCAGGGATGTGAATTGACACAGCTGGGGGTGAGGTTACTTGTCAGTAGTTAACAGATGGTGCTGTCTCTGTAGATGATAGTGGAAGAAGGAATGTCAGCAGGGTGTGAAACTTTTTCAATTCGCCCCCCTCCTGCAGGTCTTCGCAAAATATCAAACACACATGCACAATGAAATCATGATGTTACCCATGTTAACAGAAGGGCGAGAGAGAACAGTGAGTGAGGAATGTGTTTGGTGAGCATTCAAGCGCATGCCAACATCTCAGAGGAAAGCTGACTGAGTCATTCATTGCCTGGAGTCTAAAAATCAATGTGGAATGGAAAGATCTTCAAAAGATACTGGAGAAAGTACTGTTGAGGGAGGGTGGGAGTGGGTGGGGTGTGGATGGCTTAAATGATGTTATGTTCCAATTTCTAAGTAATATAAAATCATAGAAATGTAGAGTTGGAAGGGACCACAAGTGTCTTTTTGCTCAATGTGGGGCTTGAACCCACAACCATGAGATTAAGAGTCTCATGCTCTACCAACTGAGCCATCCCGAAGACGAAAACTTGTTTTGCATGAATAAATGAAACATAGGAAGCTGTTTTTTACTGAGTCAGACCATTGATCTAGTTTGATAATGTTGACACTGACCGACATTGGGCTCCTCTATCCTTTCACTTGACACATTTTTGGGATAATATTCCTCTGGGCTGGAGAGCTTTTCCCGTTGTTCTGTGTCTTACAAAAATCCAATTTTAACTGCTGTACTGGATCTTATCAGACGCGTGGAAAACCTGAAGAGAGATTTTGCTTAACTGAGTTTCAGTTCTGCGGGTAAGTCTGCATTTATGCAAGGGGTAGCCATGTAGCAAGAGAAAAGCTCTCAGAAAAGCTGGGGGAATTAATCAGGATGCAATACAATCAAAATACAAGTCAAATGAATGTGTGGATGAGCCCAGTGTCCCTCCACTGTTTAAGGCACGAGTCTCTCCCCACCCTACCTGGAGATGCTAGGGATTGAACCCAGGGCTGTCTGCATGCAAAGCAGATGCTGTTATGTATAATTGTTTCATTGAACACTGAAATGGAGAATGCCTGTATGTATATTGCTGAAGTGTTCAACACTGGAAAATTCCATTGACGCATACTGAAGCTCTCTGAGCTCTTAACAGGTTGATTATAGAATCACAGAATTGTAGAGTTGGAAGGGACCGCAAGGATCATCTAGTACAACCCCCATTCATATGCATGAATCTTTAGCTCAACATGGGGCTCGAACCCACAACCCTGAGATTAAAAGTCTCACTGAGCTATCTCCATGTTATTAATTAACAGTGTGATAATTAGCTGTTGCTGTTCTCCACTAGCTCTCACATGCTGTTTATCTTTAGATCATGTGAAGGTTATTCAGTTACAAATCTTCATCTTGAATGTAGTTGCCTGTTAGTCTATCTCTGGAAGTCACAGAGAACAAAGAATGTGATAATTATTATATATATATGTACACTGATATGTTTATGGATATGTTTATTTATGTATTCAATACCTACATTGATATATTTATTTGCATAATTTGAATAAAAATGTATTGGGGGGGGGGAAAGAATGTGATAATTATACCTCTTCAGGAGCATATAGCCTTAAGCTGGAATGCAAACTATTGGGAGAGACAGAGCTTTGATTTTTGCTCTGGTCATACTTATGTTAGGTATTTCAAAAGAAGAACCTATGCTTGGACAAGCATATGCTTTATATAACTTTCTGGGTGTATCATTGATTGTTTTGTACCTGTTTTGAATAAGTTGAATGGTTAGTAAAGCTTCGAATAATATTCACAGGTCTGGACAATGTTTTATTCCAAGAGGAGTTTTTATGTATCCAACGGCTTCAAACTGTGCAATATTAATATCTGCAATAGATGCTCTACTGTTGAGCTGCAATCCTTCCCTTTGAGCCATAGCAACTACCCAGATGCAGTGAAATAATGGTGTAGTATGGTTTCGGATTCTTTGCAAACTAATTCCCAGATCTCCATATTCAAAATGTATGAGAACAGTAGCAACCTGTGTCAATCACATCATATCCTATCAGCAAAGAATGTGGCTGTCCTTGTGACACATGGAGAAACAGCTGGGTAGCAATAGTTGAGTTTTGCATGCATGTAAGTGTGTTTGTGTGTGTGTGTGTGTGTGAGAGAGAGAGAGAAATGGGAACAGACAAAAGGCAATAAATGGCTCAAACTGAATCCTGTCTCATGCAACTGAGTTATTGGAGAGGCAAGAATGAAACTCTTACCCCCTTAGAAAGGCCTGCTGAGAAATGACCTTTAATTAAAAGTCCTCCATTAAACTGGGGCCTTATGAAATCCTTTATTCCTTAGAACAAAACAATCATGGAGAAGCAGCGAACATTAAGCAATCTAAGCTGACAATGCAATGTGGAAGAAATGCCAGGGCAAGTCACACGGGTGAGAAACAATCATTGTTGATAATTGATCAGGAACGTCTACAGTACAATTGGGGAGCTCCTTCCGTGTGCATGTTACGTGATAGCCTAAGGGCCCCTCCAGGTTTGTATTCTGCAACATGTCTCTGCTGAAATAATTGTGCATGTAGCAGTCGGTTTATTACACTAACCATTCACACACAAACCATTCTGCTTTATTAGCTGTTCTGCAATGGCTCCCCAGTGTCACTGCATAATTGCCAACTGGAGGGATGCTCTTGTGTTAACAAAACTGGGACAAAAAACCAAAACAACCCTGAACATTGGTGATAGAAAAAGTTGGTTGCTTTTTACAGGTTGGCTCTGAGCAGCCAATCACAGGAGTTACACTTAGTGTGGGGGTTAGAGGTGATCTAGGTGTTAATGGCAGGAAGATGAGGCCTGACAAAGTAATAAAATACTACAGGAATTGTTCTGCTTCCCCGCTAGACAACCATCTTCCCTCAGGTTGAAATAAAGAATTAAAATAAAAAATTGCCCAGTAGCACCTTATAGACCAACTAAGTTTGTTCTGGTACAGTGGTACCTCAGGTTAAGTACTTAATTCGTTCCGGAGGTCCGTACTTAACCTGAAACTGTTCTTAACCTGAAGCACCACTTTAGCTAATGGAGCCTCCTGTTGCCGCCGGGCCGCTGGAGCCCGATTTCTGTTCTCATCCTGAAGCAAAGTTCTTAATCTGAAGCACAATTTCTGTAACCTGAAGCGTATGTAACCTGAAGTGTATGTAACCTGAGGTACCACTGTATAAGCTTTCGTGTGCATGCACACTTTTTCAGATACATTTCCCTTAGGTTGTGTATTGAAGGGGAGACTTGATCTCTACACTTAAATATGATGAAGGATTTAGGAAACTAGGGGATCTTGAAGGGAGAGGCTAGGCAGGGTAGGAACCAAGGCTTTTTTCAGCCCTAACTCACAGGAACCCAGTTCTGGCACCTCTCAAGTGGGCGCCATTGCCATTCTAAGAGAACAAAGGAGGCATTCATGTTGAGTTCCAATACCCCTTTTTCTAGAAAAAAATAGCACTGGCAGAAACACACCACAGGATGCATATAGGTGAATATTTACTGGGGGAATATAATCAGTAGGACAAAAGACTGCAAGATGTACAATTTGTGATAGCTGTTTGTAAAGCTGGAATGCACTCTTATCTCTACATTCTACAGTCAACCAAACTACAGTCAACCTTTGCTCCTGAATGTTCCATTAAAAATCCATCATGGCAAGAAGTTTTGCTTGTAAATTTGTAGCATCCTTGAATCTATATTGAGGTACACAAAACAAACAAGTATTCATAATAGTCCAAAGCTATGTGTGCACTTAGTGAATAAATCTCTGTACCCATGAAGGACACGCGCTAAAATGTCTTTTAAACATCCACTTGTTTTTCCCCCGTAGTCGTTGAAATGTTTCCACTTCACTGGTTTGAGAGGATAGGTAATTGCTTCAGCTCTCATGTAGCTCTCTGGAAGTTCCACCCCCACCCCCCGCTTTGTGCAAAAATAACCTATATTATTAAAAGCAAAACTTTTCACAGCTGAATGTTGGAGGTAATCCAGGTTAGGGAATGTGCATCTATGTTCCATCAGTGCTTATGTGCTCTCTATAGAAAGCAACAAGTTTGTTTGTTAAACTCTTGTCAAATACCTCCCTCCCACCCTCTTTTATAACACTTAGGTGAGGACTTGGCAGCAATTCCTCCCCAGGCACCTATGCAGTAACCCACCCCCTTCTCAACCTGTTCAGTGATTTCACCAGTTCTACAGGTATGCTGATCAACTAGCAAGTAACAGGGCTGATGAACAGGAGAAGCTACAGCTGCCCTCAACTCTCATTGTTTTAAAGGAAAATCAATGTGAAGGGCCCCTCCAGGACAGGTGTTGGGTTCAGAGTTTTTTGCTGGTGTTTTGTGCAACATATCATTGCTACCATTCTAGTTCATGAGTTGTGGATTTATACTGGACCATCCACAAATTGCTCCGCTTTAGTTATTCTGCAATGCTTCCCCAGTTTTACTGCATTATTGCAATCTGGAAGGGCTTTCTTGGGCTATACAGTGGTACCTCAGGTTAAGTACTTAATTCGTTCCGGAGGTCCGTTCTTAACCTGAAACTGTTCTTAACCTGAAGCACCACTTTAGCTAATGGGGCCTCCTGCTGCTGCTGCGCCGCCGGAACACGATTTCTGCTCTCATCCTGAAGCAAAGTTCTTAACCTGAAGCACTATTTCTCGGTTAGCGGAGTCTGTAACCTGAAGCGTATGTAACCCGAGGTACCACTGTAGTGTAATGAAAGCAGAATAATGACCAGGAGTGCCAAACTGAATAAAATACTTTTTTGTGGGGGAAGCAGGTAAACTCTGTTTCACAGAATCAATCACATCACATGACACATGCAAACCATTTGAATGGCAATGCCTGTCAACTCGGTGGAGGGGCGCAAATATTTTATGGGGGGGTGCTGAAGGGACCTGTGCCCCTAGGAGTTGCTTCGTATGGTGATGATACTCTTCCTCAGGAATATTTGCGGTATGAAATGTTACAGGATTCCAGCAAGGAACTATGGGACACACATACTTCTATGGCAAACGAATGGTATAACTGCCCCAAAATGCTTACAGGTGTGAGTGGTATTGAAAATACGATTGCGTAGAACCACCCCATATGTTTTGCGTAGAACCACCCCATATGTTTTTGGCCTACAACTCCCATGATCCCTAGCTAGCAAGACCAGTGGTCAGGGATGATGGGAACTGTGGTCTCAAAACATCTGGAAGGCCGAGGTTGAGGAAGCCTGAAATAAGCAGATCAAACGAAAGGAAAGTCGAGAGACAAAAGAAAGTGTCTCCCTAGAATGACGGTGCTCCCAATTAAGGCTTACCCACCTCCATCCCTATTAATCTATGTCACTCGTACATCTTGTAATCTGAGTTTGTACCCTCTGTGCTTTCTGTTCTAACACTCTCTGGGCTCTCCAGAGAGTGGGGTGGGAATACTGTCCAGAGACTGTGAATCTGTTAATCCTCTCTCTTCCAGTGTTTCTTCTCCTAGCTGCTCCCACCATTCCTTCTCAGTTCAGCCCTCCTCACCATGATCCCCAACACCTAACACACGCTTCTCCCATATTTGATAGGCACCAGCTGTGTATTCTCAGGCCCCCTTTTGGACCCATTGATTGTGCTATGGAGATTATGAACTAACTCTCATTGAAAACAATGGGATCAGCTTCTGAGTATACCTGTGTAGGATAGTGCTATTAGCTACTTAGATCAGCGATGTGGAACCTGTGGCCCTCCAGATATTTTTGGACTCCAACTCCTAAATCAGCAAACAAAGTCAATGGTCAGGGATCATGGGAAATGGAGTCCAACAACCTCTATAGGGTCATAGGTTCCCCCACCCCGGACTTGGATTAGAGTGAAGAGAAGGTAGAAAACACAACTAATACCTAATTTGTCCATCTCCATCCTGCCTGCACACCCACTCTGCTTTGTGTGTGTGTGTGTTTTTACATCCAGTGCCTTTCTGTTTGAAATAATTACATCATTCCCTGCAAGTTGCAAAATCTCCAGAGTAGATTTTTCTTTTATTTAAAGTGTTAACTGCTGTAAAATGCCAGATAATGAAACAAAGACTTCTAGATTCACATTTAAAGCTCCCTCTTTTTAAAATATATGTGTGTGCATGAAACAAACAAACAAAAAAACAACATGCTGCAATGATACAAATATATTTTAGCTACAGAAATTACAGTACATTTCCCCCCCCCCCTTTTGGCTATGAACACAAATTGAGGCACTAGACACCAGAGCAAGTTGGCGTTGGTAGTGAAGCTGATACAATTGCTATAAATCAACAAAGGTTGTTTTTTTTTTAATTATTATTATTATTATTATTATTATTATTATTATTATTATTATTTCTTTACCACTTTTTTAAAACATTTGGTGAACATCTCTTTCACAGAACATATCAAAAAATGTGCTTTGTTGTGAAACACCATGGATTTCTTTATTCCGTACGGAGTCGCCATAGTAGAATCCATCTTTCACATACCACTTTACTGTATGTATCAATGCCACAATAGGAAGGGGTGGGGGAAAATAATTGTGTTTTTTTTTTTAATTAAATTTACAACGTTAAAAAAAGAAAGACCAGTCTTAAATAAATAATTCCTTGCAATGGCTCTTCTATTTTACACTAACTTGGCCATTTAAACAAACAAATCTCAACATATAACGGACAGGGAAGTCTCATTTACGTCTCCTTTCGTACATCTGCGCTGCATTCCATTCAGAAGATCCTGGGAGGGAAACAAAACAACAACAAAGCATGACATGTTAATTTGAATGCCGTTCAGCTATCAGACATTGTATGAATCATGGTAAATCGGTCTAGAAGCATAAGCTTATTCCACTATAGCCGCATAGGACTTCCAGGCCCAGTTCGGGTACCACATGTTAAGGAAGCCATTGACATTGAAGAAGGATGGAGAAGGACTGTGGGTCCATAGCAGAACATCTGATTTGCATGCAGAAGGTCCCCGGTTCAGTCCCTAGCATCTTCTAGGTAGGACTGGCAAAACCACTGCTGCTCAGTGTGAACATTACTGACTGTGACTCTGTATGAGGCTGCTTATGAGAAATGGTTGAAAGAGCTGCATATGTTTACCATGGAGAAGAGAACAAAGGAACATAAGAAGAACTTGTTTGACAAGAGAAAGGGTGGGCTCTCCTTTGATGGAGGTATTGAAGCAGAGGCTAGGCAGTCATTGGTCAGGAACGCTGTAGTCACAAGATCCTGCCTTGTCAATTCCGAATATGGAGTTAAGTCTATAGGACCTTCTACCTCTGTGCCCAAAAGTACCAAAAAGTAAAACCAGAGAAAATGGTGGCATCCTAAGGTTTCACATTACCTTTCTGCCTCTCCTTTCATCCCTTCCCTCCACAGTAGTGCTGACAGCATTCGCTACAATAACTTTTGGACTGGCACATATCTTTAAGGATGAGGGCTGCTCATGTTAAGCTGCTAAATAAGAAGCCCAGTTGGTAGCCTCGCCTCATGTACCTGTTGCTGGGCTAAGCCACATCAGATTACATGTGTGGGAGGATCAAATGAATGTTCCCACAAGTTAAATGTTCCTGCGCATTCCCTAGCTTGTCAGGACAGAAAGCAGGAGTCTCTCACATGTTTATTTTCTGTGCAGATTCTTGTTAACTTTTAACATGGTAGAGCATCCGAATTTATGACATCCTCCCTGGCCCCAAATCTCCCTGGCAGTTGATCAAGACCAGGAAAAAGCTGTGCACATGGCTGTTGCGATCAGGTGTTTTGCAGCCAAGAGTGTCCTTCCTTCCAGTATAGTTTTGGTTTCAATGTGTGAAATGTACTGTGCTTTGCATTCCCCACCTGTCTGATGTTTCCTCTGTAGGTCTCAAGTTGCGTTTGTGCATCCCAATTGAAGTGTGTGCCTTTGCCAGTGCATTAATTTCCCTATAAATCAGTCATGGTTACTATACCAACTGTGGGCCCCAGATGCTGTCGGCCTCCAACTCCCATGATCCCTGACTATTGGCCATGCTGACTGAGGCTGATGGGAGTTGGAATCCAACAGCATCTCAAGGGTCCTACAGGGTCTTCACCCCTGGTCTTCTGCTCCTAGTGGTTTTAGAGCACAAGCTGGCAAAGAAGAGGGGCTCAGAATGGTGAGGAAAGAAAGTGGAAGTCCTTCGAAGAACTGTTGGTGCAGGATGTTGAGGAGGAAAGATAAGAGAGACTAAGGAAAGCAGCAGAAAGAAAGCAGTTAACTAGGGATGGGCAAATCTCTCAATTTCAATTTATCACCCTCCCCCCCCAATATTCACTTCAGTTCTTCAGATTTCCATATCTGTTTGTGATTTTTTAAACAGTCCTCATAAAAATGTGAATTTCTCCTAATATATGCCCCTTTGTGAATTAGGTAGGTTTGTCTTTAAATGCAAATAGAATCAAATTTATTCGCCATCCTTAGACACATTATAACTAACATCACTGACTCATTTATTCAAGAAATGCCCTGTGGCACAGTAGCCAGCATTGGTTTGGGGCTGGGATGAAGTGAGGTGTTTAATTGTTCATTTGTGGCTACAGTTGCTCATTTACTGGTTAACGTAGATGTCAAATGAGATGCCACTCATTTCTGATAGCAAAAAATTCTGAAGCATTGCAATACCCTACGATCAAGGCCAGCCCAAGGTATTTTGGCACCTGAGGTGAACCACAAAATGGCACCTCTGCTGCCAGTTGAGATGAGAGGGAGGAGTGAAAACCAACACTGGAATGAAAGGGGAAAGTGGAGAGAAGCATTGGGATGAGAGGAGGAGGCATGGTGGTGGAGAAGGAGAAGGCAGCAGAGGTGGCAGCAGGTGGATCTGCCACTCCACCCAGGTCTGCTGCCCGAGGCGGCTGCCTCACCCTGCTTCATAGGGAAGGTGGCCCTGCCTATGGTGTTGGAAGAGCAGCTAAGACCCCTTCACACCAGCTTTTTATATCATCAGCTACTGTGAAAATTCACATCATCCAATAAGGAGAAGGAGAAAAAAACACAGCATGCAACAGGCTAAATGTGGAAGTCAACTGCTCTGCTCTCTCTGCCCCTTCTATTTGAATTTCACTATTATGGGGTGGATTTTTAAAATGTCAGTTGAACCAAGGAAGCAGAGAAAGGTCCACACCGGCACACTTTTCCTTAAACATGAATTCTCCTGCCTTCAGCATTTGCTGCAAGATAAGAACCAGGGCTCCATCAGGGCCTGTACATTCAAGATTTAGTTTAATCACCCATTTGCTCTTACAGTTGGAGATAAAGTGGTTTTTCAAGTGGGGCTTTTCTAATCCACACTTGCGACAGATTACATATACAGAACTGGAAGCAGTTGTAGTAAAAGGTGCCTGTAGTTTAAACTTGCTCTTCATTATGTTAAGAGGTTGGAATTAGAGGGGGTGTAGCAAACGAAGTGCTTGGTATACTTTATATGACCGCTCTGATCTGTGGAACTGGCACTGCTACATGCGCTGCATAATACTCATTCCGTGTTTGTAAGAAATCGATCTTTCAGTGTGGCATGTTGAGTCTTCATTTGCCTGTGACATCAGCTGACGATCTCCATGCAATTGGGTCAGCTGGAAATATTCAGGGCAGGCCTGAAGCCTGGAGTGTGTCTCTGACTCACAAAGCCTAGGCGGTCTGGCTGGCTGAAAGACTTGGGAGAACTGGTGGCATATGAGGCAGTGTGACAGAGGCCGGCTACATTCCCCTGGTGCCTCAGAGGGGCTAGACTGAGGAGACGAGAGAGGCTGAAAAATTATCTTAGCTACCTGTGAAAAGGGAAGGGCACCACATATTAGTAGCAAAAATCACTTCCAGAACTTTGACCACCCCAAAGACTTGTGAACAACCCCTTCCTGTACAAGATATGTTCCTAACTCAGTATCATCCTGGCTGCTTGATGGATTCTACCAGTCATCTACTCTAAAAAGAAGTCATGAAATCCTAAATGCATAAGGAAGCAGCAGAATGTCACCAGGTTTGCTGAACAATAGGCCAAGACCTCAGTCTAGATTAATGCCTGCTCAGAGGTTCATGGGATCATAGCTCACTGATAGAGTAGTTGACTTGCATACCTTCAAAAGTTGCCAGATTCAATCCTATGTATCTCCATTTATAAAGGATTACATAGTAGGCAATAGGAATGACCTCTGTCTGAGAACCTGGATACTTACAGTCAGGGAAGACATTGCTGCATGAAATGGACCCACACAGTAACTTAGTTTAAAGTAGCTCCACACAAGCATTCAGAGTTTCTATCTGCCCTTCCTCTTAGTTAGAACAGCACACCCTCCATTTTTTCTCTGATGAAAACAGGACAACCTATTCCATAATAGTAATTATACTATATATACCCTGTCTATCTGATTTGGTTGCCCTACCGTAACTACTCTGAGTAGCTTCCAGCATATATAAAAAAACATAACAAAACATTAAACATTTGAATCATAGAATCACAAAATCATAGAGTTGGAAGGGACCACAAGGATCATCTAGTCCAACCCCCTGAAATGTAGGGATCTTTTTGCCTAACGTGGGATCGAACCCACGACCCTGTGATTAAAAGTCTCATGCTCAACCAACTGAGCTTTGAAAAACTTCCCTATACAGGGCTGCCTTCAGGTGGCTCAGAGGTCAGATTACTCCCCTCCAACATTTCTTCCATGAAAATAGGGATGCTAAGGAAAAGTGGACATTCTGGGATCAAATTAGAAACCGGGACAGCTTCTCTAAATCAGGGACTGTCCCTGGAAAATAGGGACACTTGGATGGTCTGGAACAGGCCTAGTCCCCATAGACTTGCTTCAATTCTCCTAGAGGCAGAGCCTTTCAATGAGAGCTTATTTAACAAAGGAAGATACACCCAAAGAAAATGATATTATGCGATTACTAATGTTTGCACAGTGCTGTCATTCCGTATAACAGCAGACTCAGGTGGCTGAGTGTCGACAGGACTGGACGCTGGAGAAGCGAAGCGAGGTATCAACATACTTGTGTGAACCCCAAGGAAGGCAGATGTACAAAACCTTTTTTTAAAAAAGAGCAAAACAAAATGAGGCTACCCTTTCCTCACAAAAAAAAAAAAAAACCTAATAAGGATTGAGCATGCTCAGTAGTTTATACAAACCATATATTCCCAGTTGGGAAACTGGGAGGCAATGACTTGCTTGACTCCCTTACAGCTCAAAATATCTCAAAAGCTGTCCGTCTGCCTGGAACCCTGGTGTCATCTCTAATGTCTACACAATATCTTTCAGAAAGGAGACTTCTTAATTTCAGGTTACTGTTACATAATTTCCAGTAGGTGACTAATCCCAGAGCCCTGGTGTTGCACAGTGAATTTGGAGCTAGGTCACAATCTTGCTCGGACACTTTGAAATAGCCCCACTGAATTTAAAAGGATTGCTCTAAAGTGAATAAATTACAGGGTATGTCAGTACTACTTTAGCGTCAACATTTGATTGAACTAAAGTGTGGAAAATGTCTCTTTAAAAAGAAACGACTTCCCATTTTTTGGTTTGTTTTTCTGCAGCACACCAAAATGCAATCAGAGGGGGGGTTTTGTACATAAAACTCTGGTATATATCTCTAGCAAAGAAAGACCTACTGTCCTTCTTTCATTTCTGCAATCAGATCTATATATTTCATTGTCTTCAGCCACTCAGGCTCTGTGGGTGACACCAGAGTAGAAGAGAAGAACAATGAATACTGAGATGATTGAAATCGGAACTTAATCTTCCAGGCTAGAATATTTCCGTTTCCAAGTGTGGTGATGAATATCTATTGTTCATGCTCACTTTAGGCAAATAGCTGTAAATTATTCTATACATTACAGCAATTCTGAAGTAATAAGATATTTTTTAAAAACATGGTTATTCGCACTTCTTGTATTTTCAGATCACAATAGGAACAGAATCTCAACTCGAGCTTGAATCTGTCAATTGGTATTTGCAAGTGCCTTAGTATCTAATGGCTACTCTACCCAGAGATAAACCCTACACTCAATTGCTCATGATTCATAGCAATTTGTAAAACTAAACAGAGTACCGACATAATACTGTATTGCAGTGATGAACGCTACTGGGTTGGAAATAAAGCAACCCACAATTGGAATTTCCGAAAAATAGTTTGCAACGCAAGCTTAAATAATTGCTAAGCATGTTAGGCAGTTTGGTTTCCTACGCCACTTAAGAAAATAGCAGAGGGTGTTCCTTTAAAACCTTTCAATAGTCTATAGAGCACATTTAAACTAACCATGGTCTCTTTTTTTCCTGTTATTCAGTAATTACATGTCTTGTGGACCCACTAGCAGACATCACATTTTCAGTGGGTAAATGAAGCCTTGATAAACCATCAGCAACAGAATGACAGCTAATGTGAAGATAGGTTTGGCTGGGGAGATATGGCATGGTGCCTTTCCCCTCCACGAAGCAGTTTTGCCACCCAAAAATATGCAACTGGTTGTTACTTCAGCCAAGAGCTGTTTGACTGAGGGAGGCACTGAAACTCAATGGCAGAGCTCAGGTTTGGCATGCACGAAGTCTCAGGTTCCAGGTGCAAGATGAGCCAATGACGGGAGGCAACTTCCTATGTGAAGATGGATATGTTATGAGCATACTTATTATTATTACTATTTAAAATAGTAGGTAAGAGAGGTTGTGCTTGCAGGCTTCGCTGTAGTTTATACATACCAGAATCTAAAGATCTTTTGCCCATGAGTCCAACAAATGAATCTGTTTTATGTCCTGAAAAATATATTTGGGGGTGTTTAAGTACATTTGAAATACAGCTTTCTCTCTCTCTCTTGTGGCAATGCGTGTTCATGGTGAATACACAGTAGAAACAAACTGCAAATGATTAAATGTGGCACCTCACTAGGTCTTAGTTTAAGAAAAGACAAGAGTACCCCTCATCTATTACTTCTGTGTCCTGCTCAAATAATTGCCAATGTTTATTCATTCAATATGGGTTTGGATTAGCAGTTAAATAGTGGTCACTGAGCTACCAGCCTCGGTTGAAAGCTACAGTTGTTCTTGAGCTGTCTTTAATGATGGAACATGTGCTGGGAAGAATCGTGGCTTAATTATTTCTTTTAAAATACCTTGAGGTTTCTTGGGGCCTAGCTTCAGTTACAGTTCCTTGGTTTTTGTAGCCAAGAGTCCCAGTCCAATGAGCTCAAATAGGGGGTGATGACACATTTTAGAGTGCATTTACTAAGTTCTGTAAGAAAATGTTGCCTTGCAAAAATACTTTTTTTTTAGGACGAGGCTAACATCCTTTGGCGTGTGTAGGGAAAGTGAATTTTAGAGCGTCACACTAACTGGTCGGAGCACTGAGTTTGACTTTGCAGCAGGGCTTACTGCAAAGTTTACTGCAGGGCCTTGGGCAAATTGTGACCCTCATTGTAGCTGTTCTTATTGAATTGCTGCAAGGATAAATAATAGAATCTGTCAAGTTGGAAGGGATCACAAGGGCCATCTAGTCCAACCTCCTGCAATGCAGTAATCTTTTTGCCCAAAGTTGGGCTCCAACCCATGACCCTAAGACCCTAGGTTTAGTCTTATGCTCTACTGAATAAACTATCTTGAACTGAAAGACACTTTTGCAAGAATATTGAGAGTCATAGTTAAGTAACTTCTGGAGGGCAGCAGGTACATTACACCGGCTGTGCACCGAGAAGTGCTATAGAAAGGACTGGTTACTAGAAATGTGCAATCAAGGTGCATCACAGACAACTTTCCCAGCCCAAAGTAGAAGATGCTGGCAGAATCTTTCACTCCCCCTCCACACACTCTTCCTGATGTCACCTGTATCCTCTCCTGTCCATTCTGTTTGCCAGCTATTGCTCTACCTGTTTCTTTCAACTTATCTGTTTTTCCTTTGTGTTTCTTTCATGCCACTGCCCCCTTCTTCCTTTCTAAGCTTCAGAAGAATGATGCTGGATTAGATCAAAGCTCTGGCATCTACTCACCAAAAGTCTCTATTTCTTTTTCCTCCCAAAGGGAACATACATTGTAAAGGCTCACCTGGGCTCCACTGCTTACAGAAAGAAGAGAGCTGAAATAGGCTAACTTGACCTAAGACTTCCCCCTTCTTTAATTCCCCAAAACCGAGTGGCAGCTATAAATTCCCCCTTTGGAAAGAGTTTTGTCTAGTTAAAACTATTGATCAAGACAAAACAAATGGCAAAGCTTTCAGAAGCCAGACATCTGTGTATATAAAAGATTTGTCTCCCAAGCTGAGACAGCCTTGCTCAGCACACTATAATTTTGAAAGCAGCCACTAAGTACAGCTAGATGAGTTTTGGCTGGAAGAGTTTTAATTGTCATTCAAATGGGTAATCCTGGTGATTTAATATAGCCACCAGCCCGGATGGCTAGGAGTCTTATTAATTTGTGGCAAAATACAACTCCCCTCCCCCCCAAAAAAAACCCTCTTAGCATTGGTCTTATTGAAATCAAAGCATTTGGATTTGTATGGCTTTGGACAGTTTTGGGGAAAATATCTCTCTCTGTTGATATGCTTTTTCTCTAACAAAATGCAACCTGCAGTTTTTGTTGCCTAGGCTTATATATAATGTATCGCATGGAACAACCTAAATAAAATGACACGTTCAAGCTAGTGCTGGAATTAGATTTAGGCTGTAATACTATAAACCCTTACTTGGGAGTAAGTCCCATTGACCACAGTGGGGCTTACTTCTGAGTAGACATGTGCAAAGTTGTACTGTTTGACCCAAAATCACTATTGGTGCAGTTGCATTAATGTGTTAACAATTGTAACAATAATTTATGGTTGCAAGATGTTCAGAGAACAAGACAGCCCCACTCCAGAAGTAATAATGTACTATTTTGTGTACATGTCTGCAAACTCTAAAAAAACCCAGACCTTGGGCTATGAAGTTCGCATCACAATGCAATCCCATGCAAACCTACTCAGGAGCAGGGGCGTAGGAAGGGGGGGGGGCGGGTTCCCCCAGGTTCCATCATGGAGGGGGATGACAAATTAGCAAGGAACAATTACTGCCCTACTAGGGTGGTTCATAATATTATTTTTTAAAAAAAAAAAAAATGCCTGCTCCAAAAGTCTTATCTTACTACACTAGGCATTATATAGCTATATATGAAATTTCATGCATATCAGTTAATATATTGACCCTCCTCCACAAAAATAACTGTTTACTTGGCCGTTTTCCTATGTCATGAAGGCTGAAATTTCAATTCAGTAGAGCACTTACTGTTCCCAACCCTAAACCTGTGGAAAGCCATCTAATTAGACTTTAATTTGATTTTGACATGTTTTTAGGAGGTAATTTAGTTATTGTTTGATTTTATACCAGTGCTATGTATCTGATGTTAGCCACCCTGAGCCCGACTTCGGCCGTGGAGGGTGGGATATACCGTATTTTTTGCTCTATAAGACTCACTTTTTCCCTCCTAAAGAGTAAGGGGAAATGTGTCTGCATCTTATGGAGCGAATGCAGGCTACGCAGCTATCACAGAAGCCAGAACAGCAAGAGGGATTGCTGCTTTCACTGCACAGTGATCCCTCTTGCCGTTCTGGCTTCTGAGATTCAGAATATTTTTTTTCTTGTTTTCCTCCTCCAAAAACTAGGTGCATCTTGTGGTCTGGTGCGTCTTATAGAGTGAAAAATACGGTAAATAAAAGTTTATTATTATTATTATTATTACTTTGTAAGAAAATATGAAATAATGTAAAACCATTTTTTCCTGCAGAAATAAAAATAAAAATCAATGTGTAGGGGGGTGACAAGAAATTTTCCGCACTGGGTACCACCTGACCTTCCTACGCCTCTGCTCAGGAGTTAGTCTCACTGAGTTCAATTGCACTTTTACTAGGTAAATCTGTTTACGATTGCACCTTAAACCAAATTGATTTAAGAAGAAGAAAAAAGCAACCATAGGTCAGGAGGCCTGGTTTTACTCTCACCTCTGGGTAGATTTGCACATTTAAAGTTTTGCTACTGTTCCCAGAGTTAAAGCCACAACTTTCTGAGTGCTGGTGAAATAATGTCAGTAATGCTGCATGTTGGGTGGTCAGGTACATAAGTGAGCAGGGCTCCTGAACCTTAAATAGTTGTGCGTAGAAGCCTGAACTTCAGCAGGTGTACCTTGTCATGCAAACCACATCTGGGAAAATTCCCTCTTCTACATAACTATTAAAGGTGCTAGAGCCCTGTCCCTTTTCTTTGCATCTGGTCACCCTAGCTCAGGCATAGGCAAACTTGGCCCTCCAGATGTTTTGGGACTACAACTCCCATCATCCCTGACCACTGGTCCTGTTAGCTAGGGATGATGGGAGTTGTAGTCTCAAAACATCTGGAGGGCCGAGTTTGCCTGTGCCTGCCCTAGCTGCACAGCTAAGCTGGGTCTGTGTGTGTAGCCCTCCAGATGTTGATGGACTCCAAGTCCCATCAGCCCCGGCCAGCATGGCCAGTGGCCAAGGATGTTGGGAATTGTAGTCCAACAGCCTCTGGAGGGCCTATGCATGCCCTTTGTGCATAACCATAAGCTAGGGTTGCCAGATTTCAAAAAGTGAAAATCCGAACACTGGGGGGGGGGGCAAAGATGCTGAGGGGTTTTTTTTTCTTTTGTTTTGCAAAATCTCTGAATGAAGTTTTTACCTTTTTTTTTTTTTTTACAGAAATCACCAAAAAACCAACACTTCCTATATGGGCTGCCTTCTCCCCCCCCCCCCAGGTTTTCCTGGATATTGTAGCCACTTTTCAAAATTCTGCACGGAAGCCATTTTTGGCAGATGAATCCCAGCTATGTCAGGGAAATTCTGGACATATGGCAGCCCTACTATAACCAGCCCTGACTATAAGTGATACTGTTATTACTTTCACAAAGTGGCCGTGATCCAATGACACACTGGGGGACATTTGTGCCCCTATCAATAGTAGATAGTCATGGCTAGGTCCCATTGAAATCAAAAGTTAGTATGAATTCATGTTGCCTTCAGGGGAACCAAAGCTGGACTCTCACCCCTCTTACTTGGGAGTAAACCCCACTGGGCTCATTTGGACTTACTTCTGAGTAAGCAAGCTGTTGCCACAATGGAAATTCAGAGCAACCCTATGTGTGTTTACTTAGAAGGAAGTGCCACTGTGTTAAGAAGTGCTGACTCCCACTTAAGAGTCAGATTGGAGCCACGCAGTGATCACCTGATTCCCTCCAGTTGGCAAAAATTATCCGTGAATTATATTGTTTGCAATTCCACGAAGTCCCCTGTACAATCACAGAGCAGCTTTTGTTAACATGAAGCCCCAGAATGTACATAGGCATTTCCCTGTTTCAGGTTTGGAAGCAATAAGAAACAGGTGGAAACTTGCAGTCCTGGATATCAGTTGCATTGAAATCAGCCGGAAAGGGCACACTGGGCAATTATTGTAGGGGAAGGAATCAGCATTATTTCCAGAAAAACCAGCATTAACTTACTTTTATGGGAGAGAGGACTGTATCCTGGAAAACAATAAAAAAAGAAACAATTAGCTGAAGTAGTAGAGATGGCATTTCATTGTGTCGCAGAACAAAAGCGTTTAGCACCAGCTCAGTAGTGTTACATTGCAGTTAATGCACTGATTATTTTCCGAATAATTCATGGCCACGAAACACTTTTCAATACAGGCACAATACACCAGGATTGCTTCCTGCACGAGCTTCCTTTAAAAAAATAACATGCCTTTATGCATTCCCCAACTTCCACAATAAATCAGGGATGTTCCGGATGCAAAATACAGCAATAAAATGAAATGGATTTTGTTAACTGCTGGTTTTATATGCAGTGTAATTTAGCAGATTCACTGGTATTGTTGCAACTACTCTGTGTGTGAGTGTGTGTGCATTGGTGGGTGGGGAGAGATCTTTTTACCTGAGGACCAACTTTCCTTCTGGGTAACTCCCAGAGGCTGTATGTAAGTGGTGGAGGGGGACAGAGACATGAGTGGATGGAAGAAGAAATGTATATTGGTTAGCGATAGCTCAACAACGGAAGAACCAGACTGAAATACCCCTGAACATATGAGAAAGTAATATCTGGGATACAGCAGTGTCTGAGCGTCTCACCAGACACAGGAGGACAATTAAAGATATAACGAACAGAGACACCTTCCAAGAAACATGGGCCCCTTTCTTTAATCATATTAATGATCAAAATCAAGACCTTGTTATTCCAACAGCTCAATATTCTCAGTGGAGAGGTCACGTTAAGTTATATGTTTGAACACTGAATGTGTAAGTTTCTGTTTAGAGTCCATGGATAGAACATACACCATTAGATGTACTGCTGGAAAAGCGTTTAACGGTTCTTGTATTTGTTTAAAAACCAATAACAATTCGTTTCTTTAAAAATGAAGAAGAAGAAATGCATATTTAACCTTTATACAGTTAGATACTTTGTATGTACCCCTCTCTGTCCATTCAGGCAAGCAAAGGGCATTCTCAAAGCTCAAAGACATATTTTAGTCAGGCAAAAACTCTCAAGAAGGATGGGAAGCAGGGCTGGTGAGGGGTGTGGCCTGAGGAGAGGTGTGGCTGGTGAGGGGGTGTGGCCTGGGGGAGGGGTGTGGCCTGAGCTGGAGGGCTGCATTCAGCATCTGAGTTTGAGGCTCCTCACCATGGCCTGCCTTGATATTATGCACAGTGAGGCTGCAACCCTAACCCTCAACTTATGTAGCAATGGTTGGGTTTTGGTGGTTAGTTTAGGTTAGAGGCAGTTAGGTTTCATTGGACATCCCTGTCTGCCAGTTGAGGAGGTGAGGTGGTCCTGCTACTGCAGAGACCCCAATGCTATTTGGATTTTCCTCCCTCCTCCAAGATTAACTCCATATTTCCAAATGATGAAGAATCACTGGGTAAAATTCTTTAGCCCAGCACTAGAAAATACTTTGATTGCATGCAGCGGGGGCGTTTATTTCCATGGGACTTTTCAGGATGGGAATGTAAACGTTTTGGTGTTTTGCTAAATGCGTTGTGTCCAACTGCTAAATGTTAGTTGCGGTGGCTTTTAATTTTAAACTGATTCCAAAGAAAGGGAAGTTTAAACAATTCTGGTAAAAGAGCCGACAGTTTTAGCTGAAATCATCTTGCATATAAATCAAGTGAGCTGCATGAAAGAGTGAGTTCAGAAAAGGGTTCTCACCAGAATCTCGTTTGCCCATTAAGCCGTAGAATTGCTGAGGTCTTGGTCGCCTGGCAATTCTCTGGAGGAAGTGCTCGAAGGGTAAAGGCAACTCCTCCTGAAACAGAGATATTGTATCATTAGCGGAGCACTCTGTGTGCAATACTGACAGCGCAATGTTGGGTGAACAAAAAAAGAAGCCCTTCAGTCTGGACGTATTATCACTCAGCATATGGTGCCTTGGTTTCCTCCCTTTTCTTGTCTGCCTTTTCCCAAAGTCTCCAGGGAGAAATGATCCTGTTGCAAAGGAAAATGTCTTTTCCTCTAGGGCCAGATTATGAACCAAACAGAATCCAAACAGAACTCCAATCAAAATCCAATCTGGAATCAAGTTACCCTATGTTCTGTCACAAGGAGGCCACGAGGGGGCAGTGGAAATACAAAGTCAGAAAATCCCAAAGCTAGGGGCAAACTACACCTGATGCTGAAGATCTGTGATGAGCATTTTGAAACAGGTGTGAAGAGGCTAACATAAGAACAAGGATGGACAATTTAGATCAGAGGAATGTGTATGTTTGGAAGTGAAAGGTGCAATTTCCTCCAGTGCTCCAGTGTTTCATCTAAATTTAGAATCTCATGAAAATATCCAACTATTAGCATCATTATCCTTATCACCACACAGCGTTGCATTGTTTTAAATTTGCAGCACACTTTAAATTTGCATTAGAACATCAGGTGAGTCACATGTGGTTTGGCCCTATGGGGATGCATTCATTATGGGATGTGCTAATAGTTCTCTTAAGGAGCTTTCACATGAGAAGCTTATGTGTGCTTTTGAACCTTTCTGGCACTGTTTGTGGCAGGTGCAAATGTGAGAGTTGACATGGAAGGGAAATTAAATGGGTGTGGTAAGCAATGGAGCTTTCATATTCCCATGTCATGTGGATTTAAACTCGATCCACTGTCACACGGGACACATAAAAGCCACCACTGTTTTATATTTAGGAAGTTTGGTTATGCTGGGCCAAAAGCTGAGCCCAACATACAATGGACGATACAGAAAACATGTTTCCTGGACAGAAGCTGTTGGCAGTCAAGACTTGTGCACATTAAAGCATGTTAAAAGTACATTCTTTCCTTTGAAGAATTCTGGTCCCTGTAGTTTAAGGGTTGCTAGGAACTTGAACTCTAGAAAGCTGCTGTCAACCATTGTAGACATTACTATGATGATGATGATTACTATTCATTACCAGTCCTTCACCTCAGGGTCCCAGGGCAGTTAAAACACAATATTAAAAACAGTTTAAATTAACTTTAAAATACAGAAATAAAGTGGTCCCAAAAATATGCATTTCAAGTGTCAAAACCCAGAGGTAAAGAGGTGCATCTTCAGTGTTTACCAAAATCTGTATAATGAAGGTGCCAGATACAGCGCTGTGGGGAGGCACCCCCACAATTTAGGGGCAGCCTTAGAGAATGCCCTCTCTAGGGCCACCGCCCCACCACCAAGAGGGCTCCCTCTGCTGATTTTAGCACCTGAGAGGGTCTGCAGGGAAGGAGGCCATTTTCCAGGCATTTGAGACCTGAGTCGTCTCAGTTAATGTGGACCCCTTGAACTGGGCCTGAAAACGAACTGGCAACCAGTGCAACTGTTTTCAAAATAGTGTTATATGAAATCTGAAGGGTATACTAGCCAGTAATCCAGCTGCTGAATTTTGGACCCGTTGAAGTTTCCAAGTCATCTTTCAAGAGCAGCCCCACGTAGAGCACATTACAATGATCCAGTTTGGAAGTTACCAGACCATAGAGTCCTGCGGTCCAGTCATTTCTATCCAAAGGGGGCTGTAGCTGGCGAACCAACCAGAGCTGGAAAAAGGCACTGAGGCCACCTGAGGCTTCAGTGACACTGTTGAATCCAGAAAAATATACCCCAAACTGCAAACTTGCCCCTTCCAGGGCAGGCCACTTCCCAAATGTAAGGACTCAGAACTTATAACACGTAACACCTCTGTCTTTTCAAGATTCAGCTTCAGTTTGCTGGCCCATATCTGACCCATCACTGCCTGCAAGCATTGGTCTAACACCTCAACTTTCTCTCTTCGTTCAGTTGGAGCAGATAGATAATGCTGGGTGTCACCTGTATATTGATGGCAATGCACTCCAGATTTTCTGATGGCAGCTCCCAGAGGCTTCATATAGATGTTAAACAGCATGGGGGAGACTACATAACAACTCCCATGGCACTGAATCAAACTCTGAAGCACCCCCACCCCACTTTGAGATGCTCTAGTCTAAACGAGGCAGCTTCCTATGTTCTTCTGTGTGAGCTCACATGCAACAAGGCTCACCACTGAACACCAAATATACACAAAACCATCCCTGCTGGGTCTTCGGTTTTTAAAAAGTAGGAGCATGCTGGACGTAGCGTGTTTTCTAGCCTGAAACCAAAATATATTGCTGCTCGGGGTTTTGGGAGAGGCACTCTAGACATGCACAGAGGAGCTTTTTTCACAATTAATCCAGATGTTCCCCAAATCAATCAATTCAAAGCAAGTGCTGGAACTTAGGTGTGACTCACATGCGGCACTCAACCCACAATTTAGATTTGCGTTACTTCTCATACGCAGTGGTTAGGCATGTATTAACACTTAAATAAATAAATAAATAAATAAATAAATAAATAAAATCAACACCAACACAGCATTCTGTCCCACAATGATCCCAATGTCGCTATTTTTTTAATTTATTAAAAACAATTTGCTTATTTTAGCACGACTCCCTCTATTCCCAAAGTTCAGAGGAGAGTGCCGCTGTTCATGTGGCCAAAATAGTACCACCCGTACACAAGAGGGAGGTAACAGCAGGCTCTGGGGAACCCCACGATTTTCAGATTATGAGAAACTCCAAAAGTAGTCCAGTGTGGATTGAATATTAGCATCTTGGTATGCTGACTGATTTGGGAGAAAACCAAACAGGAAAAACAAACAAATGTTGGAGAGGGGAGGGAATGGAATGGAACAGCGAGGGGAAATGGCATGGCTGGCTGACCAGAACTGTGAGCACAGGGCTCATCCACATGGTGTTTTGCTACCTGAGGCAAATGAGACAATAGCATCCCTTCCCTTTCCATGTACCAAAGGCAAACATATTGGCGACTGAAGCTTATTCAGCACTGGCAATGGAACCACACCTTCTAACAGCACCTGAGCAGGACAGGTGAGGGGCAACTGGGCAAGCTGTGCAGGATGCACAGCTCTGTTTTCCAGCATCTTGCCACTGCTTCCCACTTTTCAGGCAGCCAGCTCACTCTGCCTGGTGATGGGGGCCAGCCCTGACACACAGCACACTGCAACACTTCATGGCAAGTCACACTTGTTAATTATTTTATGGAGAGGGGCACAACAACAAAGACTTTCTTCCTCCAGCCACTGGTAATGTGTCAAACCCTTAGGCACCCACTAACTGCTGAGGTTATATTGAAAACCTGTCTGTCTGTCAGTGTAGACTGTGGTCTTATGGGAGAAATGGTGGGATATAAACAAACAAACAAACAAACAAACAAACAAACAAACAAACCAGACTAGACAGAGAATTTCTTAAAATTCAAGATTCTCAGAAAGTTGAATGCTGCAGTTAGTATAAAATTCTAAAGTCCATGATCAGTTTTGATCATCCACCAAATTTTAAAAGTGGATGTTGAGACAGAGAGAACCGAAGGAATAGATAGACTGTCTCTTGCTTCAAATTAACTTAAAACTTCTTCTTTAAGCCTTCAGACATCACAAGGTGTTGTTAGTGGTTCAGAACAAGACCTAACAACAATCTATTTCTGCTCAGTTGTGCTGCCCAACCATTTCTAATCAACCCAGGTGGCTTTTGGTCAGGATGAAGCCGGCTGGCTCCATACATGCACATTGCTTGATTTCTCATCCCTCAGTCAACTGTCACTTGATGTCTATCAGCTGATTCTATTGATCCCCATACTTAAGGTTTTGTGGGGTATGATATGAAAGCTGTTGTATCTGGTCTGTGGTGGTTGTTTCAGCAATCACTTGGTGTGTAAGTTCACTTTAAATATGATAACATTTGAATGTGTGTTGGCTAGTTTAGGAAAAAGATAATTGAGGATTAAGGATGCTATGTCTCTCTAGGAGCTCCATCTCTCCAAATCTTTGGGAGACGACCTTTTACTCCTCCCCCCCCATCAACTTTTAATCTTTATCTTTACTCATCATTATTTTTGATGACTATGTAATAATGATGTACTTTTGCTGCCCTGAAATTAGCAGGCATTTACTCAAGGTGTAGCAGAATCCGTAGCATTTCCTCATCAGCACTAAAAAAAACCCATCACTAAGAGGTCAGAGTCTAACAAAAATTAGAGACTAGCATGTATGACACTAAACTGAAGTATGATTCTGAGTCTTAAATTCTGTGTTGGTGCCTTCTTCCCTGTCAAGCCCAAGCAACCTAGCCAACTAGCAGAAGATGGTCTTATTCCATGGGTGAGGAAGCTGTGGCTCTCCAGATGTTGCTGGACTCCAACTCCAGCCAGCATGGGCAATGGTCAGAGATGATGGGAGTAGTAGTACAACAATGCCTGGAAAGTCACATAGAATCATAGAATTGTAGAGTTGGAAGGGACCACGAGAGTCATCTAGTCCAGCCTCCTGCAACACAGGAATCTTTTGCCCAATGTGGGGCTCGAACCCACAACCCATGCTCTACCAACTGAGCTAGGTTTCTAACCCCCCCCCCCCATTGTAGGGAGGTAAAAGAGATTCAATTTCCCTGTTCTAAACCACTGGGGAACAAATAGCAAGCAAACCCTGGCGTTCAGTCCAGATCCCACCTCATTGCATTTTGCAGGGTGGGGAACTCTGGAGTGATATGTGGTACGGATGCACCCAATTTCACATTCTAAAACTGTATTATTTGAGCAAACTGCAGAGGAAGTCTTGAAACTGACAAAATCTCACACAATCTCACATTATTTGCTTAAGAAGCATGCCTTTGGAGAGCAGCGCTGCAGAGCAACTTAAGACCCCATTGCACCTATTGCCTATATCCATTGTTACTGTGGGCAGAGACAAATAGAATCAGTTGCGCATGTTCTTTTGCACTGCCCCTGCTACCAGACAGTTCGTTCTAAGTTTATTAATCAGTTGGTTGTTAGTAGGGAATGGCATGCAGACGAATGTAAGGTAGCCTTCCTTATGTTTACTCAGAATGGGGATAACACACAGTGAGGATTCGTGGATGTTATCCAACACTAGCTTAATTGTTAGATGCAGCTTTTTGATGATTGATTTTATGGTAATGAACCCTACTGGAATCCTGTATACACATGCCAAAAAATATTTGAAAATTCCATTGCTATGGAAGTTTTCACAGAACCCCAGTATGACAAGGTAAAACAACATAGTTCAGAGAAACTGACAGTTGCAGCTCAGCCTACATATTGTATTTATTAAGAAAGATATAGCTTGCCCTTGATATTTTCCTCTTTTATCCTGTGCCCACTGGTAATCACTCCCTATTTCTCATCCCATTATAATTTGCATTACAGTTCAGGAGCACTTTGCTGTTGTTTGTGTTAGTGCGTTAGTGAATAGCTGCCCATCAGTATGCAGATAGAGAAGAATCCTCGTCATTGCCTCCCATCACCCTTAAAGACCCCCAAAGACTGATGTTGTATCCAGTACTGGAAAAAAGAAGGGAGAAATGACGGCAAGAGAAAACCACCACTGCCACAACTCCAATCTGAAACAGAGCAGGGCATGGATGGAATTGACCTGAAAGGATGGAAAGGACCTTGGAGTCTTTAAATAATTTGGATGCATGTCTGCCCAGAAGCCTCCTGCTTCATATTTTCTGGTGCAAAGTTGGAAGCAAGACCAGGAACTGTTGCAGGAGGACACATGCTTCATAGGCTCCGAAGCATCTTTCCATTTTATGGGCACCGTGCTACCAGCATAGTCTAGATCAGGAATAGTCAATGTGGTGCCCGACAGATCCTGTTGGGACTCCAACTCCCATCAGCTCCAGCCAGAAGACCAATGATTGAGGATGGTGGGATTTGGAGTTCAGCAACCTCTGTCTACCCTGGTCTAGATACTGTGTTTTCCCACATCCTGCTGTTGCAGGCAACCTTGAATGTGGGGAATGCACTCTAACCTTGGCATGCAGGTGGCTTGCAGATAAGGAAACTGAATAGCACCTGGGAGACCCACAGATTCTTATCCCTATATTCAGGCACTACCCGGTAGAGCTGTTGTTATTATTCTCAATAATAATTTATTATTTGCCTTCCAAGCAATCGCCCCAAGGTGATGCACAATAAAAGCAGCAAAAAACAGTGAAACACAAACACACAACCAACCAATACATTTAGTACAAAAGTAACGCAATACAAAATAGACACTAAGGGCAAAGACCCACCTATCTGGCTGGGAAAGGCTGTTGGAGCAAATGCATCTTTCTAGAAGTAAAGATAGTGGGCACCTGTGGAGCTTGACAGAAATGTTATTCCACAGTACAGGAGTGCTTTAGAGCTGACTTTTCTCTACAGTGGTACCTCTGGTTAAGAACTTAATTTGTTCTGGAGGTCTGTTCTTAACCCGAAACTGTTCTTAACCTGAGACACCACTTTAGCTAGTGGGACCTCCCGCTGCCGCTGCAACCGCCACCGCACGATTTCTGTTCTCATTCTGAGGTAAAGTTCTTAACCTGAGGTAAAGTTCTCATCCTGAGGTAAAGTTCTTAACCTGGGGTACTATTTCTGGGTTAGTGGAGTCTGTAACCTGAAGTGCCTGTAACCTGAAGCATCTGTAACCTGATGTATTTCTATCCCTCTACCCTATACCTGGAACCTGTGTGACACTTTTGCCCCATGAGCTAATGTAACCAGTCTTGGGAGGGTGAGGAAGGAAGTTCAAATCTCAAAGAAGTAGCCTCTCAACTTTGTTATCTATTATCTCTGGTGGGGTCTGGCAGGGAAAGAAATGGGAATTTTTAAGGATCAAACTCCAAATGACCCCTGCGCCCCGCTTCCCAGTGCAATCCCCTCAGAAGTTAAGTTCCACTAGGATGGTATAGGAGTTCTTATAAAACACACTGCATCTTCGGTGTCCGAAACGAATAAAAATTTCCCATTTTCTCAGCTCTGGCTGCGCAGCCAGCCGGATCTAAAACACGCCTAACTCCGAAGTAAACTCCCACCCTCTTGGCTCGGATTTACTCTCAGATTAAGCGTGCATCGGATTGCAGTTTTGCGGCGCTGTCCGATGCATAAACCCCACCTGCGTTCATCGGGGCTTGACCGTTTGCAAGGAAAGGACGGCAGCCTTAATATGAAAGAAGAAATAAGAAGCAAGAGCACTGGGTGGCGTCCAACTAAGCCCTACTCAGAGTAGATCCGTTGAAATTAATGTACATACGGGAGCCATGCCCGTTACTTTTAAGGGATCTGCTCTGAGTATAGCTAGCGATGAAAAAAATACATCTTTCTCTCTCGGTCTCCTTTGCTTCTAATCTTTAACGGGGCATCCACAGAACCGCAGTTTATCCGACGACGCTGTGAATTCCTTTGCTGGGGAGAAACATGTTGGCAAGTTGCATGGACAGACGAGGGTTTTGAGAAAAAAACCAACTCTGTGGATTTGCCTCCCTCTCACTGTCTAATAAACACACACACACAGACACCCCCCGGAGAAAATCGCTGTGCACCCGTGAAGTCCAGGACTTTCCCCAGACGTGATCTCTGGTTTTAGAACCAGTTCAAACTCAACAGCAAAAACCAGCACGATCCCAGTAACGCCCCACCGCCCGTGCGCCACCGTCGAAAAAAAGCCACCACCGGACTTAGCCGTCGGGGCTTGAAAAGCATCTTTCGCTCACCTTGTTTTGGTCGCCATCGGACCAGTCCGACCAGTAATTCAGCTCCTCGTTGTCTCCCAGCTCTTCCGCAAAGGCTTGAGCCGCGACTAGGAACAGCACGGTCAAAACCGCCAGGAATTTCATCGTCGCCGCCGCCCGCTTTCCTCCACGTCGAGGAGCAGCCCGAGGAACCCTTGGTGGGGACGGCAGGAGGTGGAGAGGATGCCGTCGAGGAAAAGCCCGGACCGTCGTCCCCTCCTCTCGCCCTACGGCTGCTGAAAAGTTCTGAGAAGCTGTAGCAAAGAGACAGAGACAGAGAGAGAGAAAAGTGAGGGGTGGGCGTGTGTTGAATACAGGCTTTCCCCTCCTTGCCAGCGCATCTCAGCCTAGACGAGATGAAAAGAAAGCAAAGGCGGCTGGTCCTCCCGCTGGATGCTGCGGAGAGATGCAGGAACCTGGATGCAAGTGATGCCGAAGGCAAGGAGCCAACGCTGAAGCAGGGAGAGGGCACTTACTGAGAGAGGACGCTGCTGCTTTCCTGGGTGTGGGGCTCAATGAATGCACACCAAGCCAAGCCTCTCCACTTTATATTCCTGGCGGTGGGGAGGGCCAGAGAGCTTCCTCTGCCTCAGCCTAATTGCTCCCTGGTATTTATCATGTGAGTCACATGAGAAGACCCCACCCGCATAGGCCACCCCAAGGCGTGATGGAGACGGATCAGCATCCAGTCACCTCAGGGCTCGCTCGCTTCCTTCCTTCCTTCTTTTGGGGGGTGGCCCCCTACTTGAGAGTCCGCACACAGAGAGCCGTCTTCCGTGTGGTTTTTCCAGATGATGCAATATGGGGTTTGTATCTACGTAGGAAGGAGCCCTCTCCTTCCAGGCCTCCCCAAGATGCCTCTTGTGCCATTGTCCCAGGAGGCCCCCGATGAATCATCAAAGCAGATCTCAGTGACTCATCCGAGGTGACTTTGTGAAGATGTTTTTGGATGCCAGGCCCTGCTTGGTTTGAAGATGAGGGGCCTCAAGGCCTCGCTTCAAGGAGTGGAAGGATGACTTCTTTACAAAGCCCTAAATAAACCGCTAGATCAGGAGATGATAGATGATAGATAGATAGATAGATAGATAGATAGATGGATAGATAGATAGAGACATCAAATTTGCAAATGATTGCACAAGCTGTGTGACTTGGCTGCACGAAATGCTTATGCCATTGATAATGCAGATGCAGAGAAATCAATCTTGGGTTGCTGGTCTGCAAACTTTTCCCTTGCTTTCTCCATCATGTACTATTTCCAGGCTCAGTTGCTAAATGCCACAGAGATGGACAAGGACATTCATTTGCTAGGCAGTAGGATTGCTAACGTCCCTGTTTCAACACCCGCCCCCCACCTTTGCTTCAGAACTTGAACTGCAGTGAGAAGGAAGTCTGCTCTGTCTCCTGCCCAGTTGTACATCAAGGCACAACCCAATTGCATTGTGGTACTTAGATTTCATATATTTTGGCACTTTGAAGGATATGAATGGCTCTCACTCATGTTATA
Source organism: Podarcis cretensis (assembly GCF_951804945.1). NCBI lineage: Eukaryota > Metazoa > Chordata > Lepidosauria > Squamata > Lacertidae > Podarcis > Podarcis cretensis. The sequence continues at coordinate 29,853,833 of NC_137181.1, read as the reverse complement.
TGGGTAATGAGGAATATAGAAAACTTTGACCTACTTGGTTAGAAGCCAGGGGAGTGGAGCTGCAGAATGAATCCATCTAGTGTCATTTCAAGATCTCATGTTAGGATCTTGGTGCTAGGGCAGGATCCAAGTTTAGGTTCCTCTACTGTAATCAGTAACGGCTACCTCAGGAACAAAGAGATAATCTTGTCTGAAGGAGAAAGGCTTTCCTCTGTTTCTGCTGATCCAGAAAGGTGAATTCAGTGGGCAATATCTTTTAAATTCTGCTTGTGCAACAGTGCAATCCAAGACCTAATATTGCAGCCATTGCAATTCCCAGTTACTGCTAATGAAATGCTGTGGGGGTTATTGTTTCTGTTTGTGACTATGTTATGTACCTTCCCCCCTTTTTATATTGTAACCCCCCCGGGGGGATCCTCAGATGAAGGAATTTAATACAGTGGTACCTCGGGTTTAGAACTTAATTTGTTCTGGAGGTCCATTCTTAACCTGAAACTGTTCTTAACCCGAAGCACCACTTTAGCTAATGGGGCCTCCCACTGCTGCCGTGCCACTGCTGCGTGATTTCTGTTCTCATCCTGAAGCAAAGTTCTTAACCTGAGGTACTATTTCTGGGTTAGTGGAGTCTGTAACCTGAAGCGTCTGTAACCCGAGGTACCACTGTAAATGAAATGAAATAAATGAACATGAAGTATAGCTGCTTAGATTAACTCCCATCAGCCCCAGTCAGACCAATAGTCAGGGATAATGAGAATACAACAATATCTGGAAGATCACAGGTGAGCCACCCCTGCTATACACATGTCTCTAAAAGCAACCTTATTTTCAAGGGGAACCATATGATTCCAGACTGATAGGCACTCAGCCACTGGAGTTGGCTGTTAGAGGGAATGATCAATCCATCTTAGTTTGATGAACTTTCTTGGCCAGTTTACAAAACTCATCATAAGATTTTAGCTCTGTGTACTTTGTTGTTGTGGTTATTTTTTAAAAAATAACCCATGTATTTTATTCTTTTGTGTTTTTACCCTGCTGATTGATGATGGACAGAAAATAACCCTCATTTGATTCAACCTCTAAGTCAGACATGATATCAGGTACTCATCCAAAAAGTTTTCTGGCAGGTGGTAGCAGCGTGATGGAAACTGAACTGGTCTACTTGCCTTTACCTGTAGATTCCCCCATTCCTTTTTATTCTCTTTGCGGCTAGAAAGAAAGTTGTCTTGACAGTAATTTCCACTTAATGGCTCAGGGTGTGATTAGTGGCAAGAGAGGATTATTTGAACAAAACAGAACAATTAGGAGAAATCTTTACTCTCATGTGGGAAGAAAAAAAATATTCTGGACAGAAAGTTCCTGCTCACTTTGTATTCAGGAGCACCTATTCTGATCCTTGAATAGTTTTGCACATGCTTTAGAGACGTTTGCAGATTCGCTGCCCGGGAGAAATATATATTAGCGTCCTTTTCTAATTTTTATGCTCAGGGAGCTTTAAAATATAGTTTGGGGTCTTAACCTGGGTGCCAGCCCACTCTAATCACTGGATCCAGCAGGTGTTAGAATTTAATCAAAATTCCTAACTCTTGGAACAGCCAGGCTAGCCTCCTGGTGAGCTCATAGAATCATAGAGTTGGAAGGAACCCCAAGGGTCATCTAGTCCAACCCCCTGCAATGCAGAAATCTCAGCTAAAGCATAGATGACAGATGGCCATCCTACCTCTGCTTAAAACCTTAAAGGAAGGAGAGTCCCCAACTTCTGCTGTCAAACAGTTCTCACTGGCAGGTGATAGCCTGGGTGGACGATGAGACATTAAGGGTGTTTAAGGGGCTCGGTGTGAGACAGCAAATATGTGGGGGCCCCTCCCTCAACAGATAAAACCAGAGTTTAGAGTTAACAGGAGCAGTGATGTGACCTAGCAAGGAAAGAAGCAATATGGAGAAAGAGAGGGAGAGCAATATTCGAGAGCAATGTTTGATTTCTGTTTGAATCCAAGGTTGCAGCTATGGGAGAAACAAGGCCCTTTTGGGGTGTTTACGCTGTGAGCCCGTCCATTGTAGGCTCAGGTTGTATATAGGTGGAAATAAACCATATATTATAAAGACACCACAGTCTCCACTATGCCTCATTTACCAGAGGAATCATAAACCCTCGGCAGGCACCCGGAACCCCACTCAGAGATTGGAGTGGCATGCAACAATAGATATACGTTCAGGCATGCAACCCCCAACCCCAGCTAAAGTGGTTCAATCTGGAACAGTTTTGCCCTGTTTGTCTATAAAACCTCTCATATTATATTCCTGTGGTTTGCATCTCAAAAGGCACTCCTGTGCCATGTTCCCTGTGGCTGGATTTATCATAGAAAATTACATTCAGTCTGCTAATGAACATTTATTTGTGCATAACAATATGCCTGAATCATCTCCAGCCTCCTTCCATGATGGTCCTTTTTTCCCACCAGGGTCTTCTCTAAGGGACAGAAGAACATAAAAAGAGCCCTGTTGGATTGGATGGGTGGCTCATCAAAGTCCAGCCAACCAGGTAACCAAGGGAAGCTCCTAAGACATGAATGCAGTGGCACTCTCCCCATTTTGGATTCCCAGCAGTTGATAGTCAGAAGCATCATACCTTTGAAAGCTCAGTCAGAACATAATCTGACACTCTAACCTAGTGGTTCTCAACCTGTGGGACCCCAGATGTTGTTGGACTACAACTCCCATCAGCTCTGAGCTCTGGCCTTGCTAACTAGGGGTGATGGGAGTTGTAGTTCAAAAACATCTGGGGACTAAGGCTGCTCTAACCCCTAAATCTCACTGACCTTTTTCAAGCAAATGTCTGGGGTATCCTGTGTTGGAAGCCGCCCAGAGTGGCTAGGGCAACCCAGTCAGATGGGTGGGGTACAAACAGTGCTTTTTTAAGGAAAAAAGGTGCTGGTGATCACCATGAAGTCATCCTAATAAATGCCACACTTTTAACATTTGTGGGGGAAAGGTGCTGGTACTCCCAGAAAAAAGCACTGTGTACAATTAAGAAATTATTATTACTATTCTTATTATTATTACTACGAGGAGAGAGAGCACTTGCACACTGTTGATGTTAAATAAATGTAAAATAAGAAGAGCATATAAAGTAAAATGTAGCTCAAGGCTGATGTACACATCCACACACATTACTCAGTGATTTGCAGCTGAATACATGAATTGCCTCCAATGGAAAGCATAGTCCAAAGTGGTGTCAGGGCACCTGAACTTTCCCTCTGCCTTGTTTAATCAGTGGTGGCCATCTAACACAGTGATAAATGTGTCCACGTGTGAATTCACTCTCAGTGACAACAGCTTTTTTGGCATGGTGGATCTCATTTTGTGTGTGAATGTAAAGCGAACATTCGTTGTGACAGAGAAGGTTGATTGTGATCTACATCCCCTCCCCAGGATGACAGCCCCGCGTGAGTTACGACATTCCATTTGAATAACAACTTAAGTTCCCTTAACAGATCTTGGAGCTGTTTTGTTAAATAGATTCAAGGTTACTTAGGCATGATTGTGCTCATTTAACCTTGGCTCTTTCCCAGTAGGCGCATTGTCAGGATGTTGAATATTCTCCTCTAGACAAGCCATTTCATTCAAAGTTTGGCACTTGCTGCTAACCATTTTTAAAAAGAAAAGGCATGTATGAGAAAATAGTATTCCTTTAAGACAGAGTTGTTATACCTGGCCTTTGGCTTGGAATCAACTTGATCCCCTTCCTCTCTTTCCTTTTTCCTTTCTCCTTCTGTGATGGAACTCCTATTTGGGGACTTCCCTGGTTTTTTTCTGGCCCACGTAGGACCAGTCTGGATAGTTGGCCTTGGTGAAGATTTGACGTTTTCATCCCCCCAAAGTTTTTGATTTGAGTTTCTACTGAAATGAGGCTGCATTTTAATGTTGTATTTTAATCTTGTTTTTAAGTTGTATTTTAATCAATTGTTTTTATACCTGGTGTTAGCCGCCCTGAGCCTGGTCTTGGCTGGGGAGGGCGGGGTATAAATAAAACAACTTCTTCTTCTTCTTCTTCTTCTTCTTCTTCTTCTTCTTCTTCTTTGCCAACCTGGTGCCTAAGGGAAGCTCATAAACAAGACCTAAGCAGAAAACCACTCTCCTCTTCTGTGGTTTCCAGCCACGAGTATTCAGAAGAATATATCATGGAATGTGTGGGGTGTTAGGGGAGGGGTAGTACCACGGGTGCTAGGGACGTGGGTGGCACTGTGGGTTAAACCACAGAGCCTAGGACTTGCTGATCAGAATGTCGGCGGTTCAAATTCCTGCGACGGGGTGAGCTCCCATTGCTCAGTCCCTGCTCCTGCCAACCTAGCAGTTCGAAAGCATGTCAAAGTGCAAGTAGATAAATAGGTACCACTCCGGCAGGAAGGTAAACGGCGTTTCCGTGCGCTGCTCTGGTTCGCCAGAAGTGGCTTAGTCATGCTGGTCACATGACCCGGAAGCTGTACACCGGCTCCCTTGGCCAGTAAAGTGAGATGAGCACCGCAACCCCAGAGTCGGTCACGAGTGGACCTAATGGTCAGAGGTCCCTTTACCTTTACTAGTACCATGGGTAGGTTTAGTGGGGAAGCCCCACTAAACACAGTGGATCTTACTTCCTATTAAGCATGAGTAGTGATATGGACATGCTTGATACAGAATATCTGCTACCTGCAAGAAACAATAGCAATCACATCAAAAAGAATTGCATTGATATGCTTATTAAAATGATTGGTTCTTTCCTGCTGATGACAACAGAGCAGCTTTTGAAAAACGACAGATGCCAGCTGCTTGTTCTGCGCTAGTTTCAAGCAGACTGGGAAATGTACATCAGAGAAGGGCAATGCATTGGGAACTGACTTGGTATTCTTTGGACCACTGAAATGAATGATGAAATATTTGGCACCAATTCTCCCCTTCCCACATGCCTATATATGATATGCATCAGAGAATATTGGGAAATTTACATGTGATTTTTTTTTTTTTTTCATTTGCATCTTCTAGAATTCATTTTGATGTTACGGATGAAAGGCTTGATGGTGCTTTTGAAGGATTCAGGAGGAAGCAATTAGGTCTCTCTGTTGCAAAAAAGGCTTGCTCTGATCCCATGGTTGTGTTCCAGCTGCAGTGATGAAACTGTGACTTGCAGTGATATAGCTAAAATCTCATCCTAGAAGTGTTTTTTTGTTTAAAAGGTGACTTGCTCTGTGCTATAAGCAATAAAACAACGAACAGGGTGGTGATACAATGACACAAGATAATATCACAATGGCAACTATCTGCAAACCAACAATAAATGTCCGAAAAAATGGCAAAAGTAGTGAGAGAGGTTTCTGGAAATATGTCACTTCATGAGCTAATAACTTCAAGCTAGTAGCAAACAATGTGGTTGGCTGGAGGTGCTTACCTGTTCTCCTGGCAGGTGAGTCCCTCCTGCTTACTGAGATGGGGAGGGATGCGGTGGTAGAGTGGCTGGTGCAGTGCAAATACACCAGAGGAGCTAATCTGCTGCCTCTGTTGGTGTGTTTGCACCGCACTTCCCTCCTCACCATCTCAATCCTGCCCTTCTCCCTCCAGGTAAGCAGCAATGACTCACCTGCTGGGAGGTCAGACAATTATATTAACATGTTGTCTTCTACTGCTTTAGGTACACGTGTGGTTTTTGAAATATACTCTCCACCGGGGGAATCTTCATGGAATATATTGTCAATGCTAATACAAATTAACTATATATATAGATCAGAGATGAGAAGTCTGTGTCCTCCACCCCCCCCCGGTTGTTGCTGCACTACAACTCCTATCACCCCCAGACCATTGGCCATGCTACCAGGGGCTGATGGGAGTTGGAGTCCAACAACATCTAGAAAGCTGTAGCTTCCCCAGCCTTGCTATGGATTGCCCTTCTTTCATTGCCAGTCAAAGGCCTTGACAGTTTAATGAAGGAATTAGATCTTCCTTTATCAATGTCCTCATATATAATTTAGATGCTAAAGGGAAGGAGATATTCCTTTCATGAGCGGAGGAATTTATGCACCAAACAAGCATACTAAATGATCTATACACTTCATGTCGAACCACATCAAAGGAGAAAAGGGGTATTCCTAGAATTTAGGTCTACAAACCAAGGATATATAACGCAGCCTGTTTTTCTCTTGTTCTACTTCATTAAAACTAGAACATTTTTATCATTCACCTTCCAAACCTTTTTCTTAGAAGAAAATAATCCTTCCTGCATCTCAGATAATAAATAATTTTGCGTTCTTATAGGTTTTTATAGTGGCAGATGGTTTTCTTTCATCATCTGTGCTGCAAAAAATGAGCAATTTTAGAATGTATGATTATGGTGTGATTACTTTCAATATAGCCATTTGGTCATAATAACCCAACAATTGTATTGGTAGGTCAGATCAAAGTCCATGCAATTCAGCAGGTAGCAAGAAGATTGCAATTCTTTGTTCCCAGGGTCTCTTCTTCAGAGGTATACTGTACCTGAACATGGATGATTCATTTACAGAAACACACACACACACACACACACACACACTTCCCTTGCTTAAGAATCCTAAATGCTTAACATTAGATATATTAGAATGACACAGACTGTAAGGATAAAATAGCACAGCCCAATTAAAAAGCCATATCTATATATCTTAGACTATATATAATCAGGAAAAGCTGAGCAAAAACACCACATGTTGGCTGGCTTATGGGTGCTTAGTAAAAAAAAAAAGATCTTAGAATTTTATGAGAAGTAGGTCCATATTGAGGGAGCAACTACTGAAGTGGTGCCCCAAATGTTCTCTTATTTTGATGTAGTGTTTTCCCCAGTACTAGAGTACTTGCAAAAACATTCCCTGTTCCCCTATCCTGTTTGCTCCCATTGTTCCCATCCCCACAATTATTATTTTTTTTTTTGATCTCATATTCCATCTTCCCATCACTGCATTTTCTTCTTCCTTGATTAGCTACGTGAGTAATCCCGGCCAACTAGGGTTCACACAGTGACGGGAATAACATCTGATGCTGCATTGGCAGTTTACTATACTATCACATCATCGAGGGCAAAAAGCCAGTGGAGAGATAGGGCCATGCTTCCAGGGTCCACTAAATAGATGATGCTAGCCAGTCAGGGATCATAGAATACTCTGACAAAACTATTGTGCAACCAATCATATTTCAGTATGGGCTGGTGTCACTGAAGGCAAACAAAGCCTTCACTCTTGATAGGTGAAAATAATAATAATAATAATAATAATAATAATAATAATAAATGCTTTAAAAGAGACCCCTTTTGATGCTTTTGGAAATGTTTGAAAAGCATCCCCCTTTGGCTCACCCCCCTGAACTTTACGATCCTATTCCTTGGAGGTGCCTAACTTAACTTCAGAAGACTCTGGGCAGTGCAATGGACTTCCTTTAGATGGAATCTATGAGTGTGGCACCTTTAACAAATAACGCACGACCACAAATGACAACTGCTAATTCTTTTACAGAACTGATGTCCATTTCCCTCCTTGTTTAAACAATGGAGTGTGGTTTTTATATATCAACAGCAACACTAAATTTATTATAGTACCCCTATAGTTCCCCTGGTCCCAATAACTCCTACTAAGAGATAAGAAAGCTGTTTCCTCTATCAGACTTTGCTGAGGGAAGCACCACCTGTGGTGGCATGCATATGGGAGACAGTATCCCTTAAATAGACCACTAATAGATGTAGCTTCCTTCTTTATAGCCTGAGGAAGAATGGACTCCGGAGGCTACAGCTATTACTACAACTTTTAGTTTGCCGTTCTCTCAAGGTGCCTCAGTTAAATGCTAATCTGCTGTGCTGTCATCTAGGATACAAGGAAATCATCACCTGCAAATTCAAGACTAGTTCACGAACCATCTTTTTGCCCCCAGGGTGTCAACACCTGCCCAGTATAGATACTAATTTGCCTTAAATGAATATGCTGCCTAGAGGTAGGTTTGAGGCTGCCGAGAGGAGGATACAGCCCACAACAAGCAATGTTGTACACAATGTGTACAGAGAAGCCAAATGCAGGAAAGCCAGGGGCAAAAGTTTCATTGACTGTAATGAATAAGAATGATGTTCATAAGATGCAATTTCCTTTTGAGCTTCCTGTCTATCATTCTATACACTGGATGCAGGCTGGAATTTTAAAAGGCTCTTCTCCACAGCATCTATGACAACCTTTTTTCAAATTTGACCTGCCAGGCTTCTACCAGGGCATTATCTTTTCTTTCTTTTTTCGAAAAAGAAAAGAGTAATGCCAACATGAATAACTTCACAGCTTGACACTGTTGACTATGGGGAAAAAATAGTTCACCTCTTTGCCAACTAGCCATGAGAGCATGTGGGTGAATCAATTAATTTTTCAAACTTGAGAAATGCAAAAGGTTAGTAATGATCACAAACTCTTCCCAGGCTTTCAAAGAGAGGAATGATTGTGAGTTTTAGCCTGTATTCCTTTGGCTATGGCTTTTGTACAAATATTCTATCTGATCTTCTTTGTGGTTCAACGTTAAATGACAATGTATGTCCTTGTGCCTCTGAGCTACTCTGATATATATATATATATATATATATATATATGGGCATTGATGGGAATATTTCTGGCAAGTTTGTTTTGCATTGCCTAGAATCATTCCATACACAGTCAACAGGGATTTGAATGAAGTATCACTGGTTTTAAAAATGCAATGCTGGGCAAATCATGGTTTCAAAAGACGTTTTCTATTGCATATACAGTGGTACTTTGGGTTACATACGCTTCAGGTTACATACGCTTCAGGTTACAGACTCAGCTAACCCAGAAATAGTACCTCGGGTTAAGAACTTTGCTTCAGGATGAGAACAGAAATCGTGCAGCGGCGGCGTGGCGGCAGCAGGAGGCCCCATTAGCTAAAGTGGTGCTTCAGGTTAAGAACAGTTTCAGGTTAAGAACAAACCTCCAGAACAAATTAAGTACTTAACCCGAGGTACCACTGTAGCTTGAACCATTAGGCAGAAAATCACACACCACCTTAAAGTTTGGTGTGTTATTTTCTGCCTAATGGTTCAAGCTACAGTGGTAATGGGCATGTCATTGGGCAACCCTAACCTTAGGAAACCATTTAACACTCAGTTTATTAGAAATATGAAGTGTGTATATTAAATACTAAGTTCTTTGTGAAATATTAATCTTTTGACATTTGAAAATATCTTGAATGTGTGTTTGAAACAAAGCAATGGTTAGCTAAAAAGATGAAGTCTTCCCCCCCACCTCCAGCCGCTCTTGGATCATTTCGAATCAAACTACACTGAGTTCCAATTTCTGAATCATCCTGCATTCTGTTATGCTGTTAAGATACCATCATACATACATACATACATACATACATACAGGAACTGCTCCAGGCAGTGAATATTCTCATTGAAGAATGAGCAACAGATCTAAAAATAAGAAGGGTTCTTTACGATTTTGACATATAGTTACTCTAATGGTGAGTTGTCTTATGTAACACAGAGCAGGGAAGTGTAACATTTCCTTCCTGGATCAGTAGCTTTGAAAAGTTTACTTTTCAGCCACTGCTGAAGAGACAAATCAAAATCCTCACCAGAGGTTGTTTCAAAGCTGGAAGAGAGACAGAGCTTTGATTTTTTAGCTCTGGGTGTAAGATATCAATAATCTAAGATATTTTACCTGTGCTGGGATCAGCGAAAGATATTTTGCATCTATCTGAAAGTAACTTTATTTGTTTCAAGTTGTTTTGGAGTAAAGTTCTGTACTAACGCTTTCGAATCATACTTTTGTGCTAAACAATTTTTAAAAGTCAGCTTTTATTCATCCAATTTGCTTCCATATGTGCAGTATTAATAACCTCAATAGAGTTGTCAAAGCAAAGCACCGAAAATTGCTTAGTGCTGAACAGCAACAGCAAAATAACTTTCCCTCTGCACCGTCAGTGCAATCTTACACTATAAAGTTAAAGACAACAAAACATATTTAGTAAAGTAGAAGGGAAGGAGGGCAAGATGGGTTGGAAGAAAGGAAATAATTGTAAAGTACAAAATTTCCAATGGATTAATATTAATGAATTTAGCTGGGTAATGCCTCTTTAAATATAACAGTTGAATAATGATTTCACTGGATCAGATAGGCAGCAAAATGTTTAAGGAAGAAAGATGGAAATGTCAAAAAATGGGGAAATGAAGCAATCATGATACAGATCTATCTGTTTTTTATTATTTTCTTTTTCTGTTTTCATTGATAAAGGTAAAGGTAAAGGTACCCCTGCCCGTACGGGCCAGTCTTGACAGACTCTGGGGTTGTGCGCCCATCTCACTTAAGAGGCCAGGGGCCAGCGCTGTCCGGAGACACTTCCGGGTCACGTGGCCAGCGTGACATCGCTGCTCTGGCCAGAGCCAGAGCCAGAGCCAGAGCCGCACACAGAAACGCCGTTTACCTTCCCGCTGGTAAGTGGTCCCTATTTATCTACTTGCACCCGGAGGTGCTTTCGAACTGCTAGGTTGGCAGGCGCTGGGACCGAGCAGCGGGAGCGCATCCCACCGCAGGGATTCGAACCGCCGACCTTTCGATCGGCAAGCCCTAGGCGCTGAGGCTTTAACCCACAGCGCCACCTGCGTCCCACTCATTTTCATTGATAGCTGTATGTTATTTGAGTGGTTTTTTGTACACTATCCCCAATAAATACGTGTTTAAAACAAATATTACCTCTGAAGAAGGGGAAATAATTCAATGGATGTGTGCAGAAGAAGAGAAATATTACTAATTTCATTTTTATCTCCTTCTTGCTCAAGCACTCTGGGAAGTGTACGTGGTTTGAGCATATGAAATTACCCCACACTGTCAAACCTTTTGTCCACCTGGCTCAACTTTGTCTACTCCAGAGATGGGGAACCTGTGACATCCCACCAGATGTTGAAGGACCACAACTCCCATCTTCCCCAGCTGTTGGCTAATAGGAGATGAGGCTGATGGGAGATCACACCAAGGGATGCTCATTTATTTAGTCCTACTCCAAGCAAACCTACTGAAATCAGTGGAGTTAAGTTCATTGATTTTGATGGGTCTGCTGTTAGCATAACTTGCTTTGAGACAACCCCTCATTTATTACTCTGGTTTCTCTTTAGATCATATAAATCTTTCTTATTTATTTTCAAAAACCCACATCCTGCTTTTCTTCCATCATGAAAACCATAGGCAGCAACCCTGTGGTCTCCAAGCACTGACCAGACCCAGACCTGCTTAGAATTAGCAAGGCTGTGGCCTCGTCTGTGCCATCAGACCATATCCTGAGACCTCATGTATCCCTACCTGAACCTGTCTTAAATTTTGTTAAGCTATATAAAAATTTAATTTTACCGCTATCTACAGTATATTAGTCAGCCAACTATATGGTAATTTTCCCTATAAATGACCAGCTGTTTCTTTTACTTAGGCTATAATCTTATTTGCACTCCATTGGGAATAAATACCATTGAATTCAGTTAGATTTTCATCTGAGTAGATATGCATGCGTTTGTTTTGTTAACTGTAGCATTATTTCTTCCGTATTTCAGGAAGAATTTACTGATTTCATGACTGACTTCTGCATGGTGCTGTCCATTTTCTTATATCTTTATAAACTATCCAAAGGACTGACCTACATGAAAACAAATTTGAATACTGTTAAAATCTGTTTTTCTGATGAAAATCAGAACCACAGCCAACTTGTTATATTGTACTCCACAAGTGCCCCATTTTAAGTGTGGCATACTGGAAAAAAGAAGCCAAGCCCAGCTTCTGCTTAGATCCTGGAATGTCCTGTTTTTGGGTCCCCCAGTGTGGTGTAGTGGTTAAGAGCGGTGGACTCGTAATCTGGTGAACCGGGTTCGCTTCCCTGCTCCTCCTCCATATGCAGCTGCTGGGTGACCTTGGGCTAGTCATACTTCTCTGAAGTCTCTCAGCCTCACTCACCTCACAGAGTGTTTGTTGTGGGGGAGGAAGGAAAAAGGAGATTGTTTGCCGCTTTGAGACTCCTTAGGGTAGTGATAAAGCGGAATATCAAGTCCAAACTCCTCCTCCTCTTCTTCTTCTTGTTCCTCCTCTTCTTCTTCTACTTCTTGCCTACTTATTCCATGCTACTGTCAACTGAGAGCCACTGTGGTGTCGTAGTTAGAATGCTGGACTAGGACCTGGGAGACCAAGGTTCATAATCCCCATACAGCCATTAGGCTCACTGGGTGACTTTGGGCCAGACACTGCCTCTCAGGCTAATCTACCTCACAGGATTGTTGTGTGAATTAAATGAGGAGGGCAAGAACTAGGGCTTTTTTTTTTTAGCTGAAACTTGCCAGAACTCCATTCCGGTGGGCGCCATTGCCATTCCAAGAGAAGATGTTCGTGGTGAGTTCCGGCACCTCTTTTTTCTAGGTAAAATAGCACTAGCGCCAATAACTTAGTATGCCACCTGGTGTTTCTTGAAAAAGAATGTGGGGGAAATAAATGCAATAAATAAATAATTTATGTAGGGTTTGGTCAGGGCTCAGCCTGACTCCCCTTCCTTTTTGTATAAGAACTAGTACGAAAGAGGCCTCCCAGCATTCTCACAGGCCCATATAAGATCAGCGTACACAGTTGGGCCTAATGAGTGTTTACTGTTCCCAACCCAAATCCTGAGGAAAGCCATCTAATTCAGATTTTAATTTTATCCTGACTTGTTTTTAAGATGTGATTTAATTTTTGTTTAATTTTTATATCAATGTTTATATTTGATGTTAGCCGCCCTGAGCCCGGTTTCGGCCACGGAGGGTGGGATACAAATAAAAGTTGTTGTTGTTGTTGTTGTTGTTATTATTATTATTATTAATTCGCAAATACTTATGAGGAATGTAATGAAACTAGAGATCTGCTTTATGCATTACTCTCTGTCCCCCTCCCTCTTATTCCCTATTTGTTTTCTTATGATGCCTTAATTGCTCTTCTCCCAATGCTTTGTTTTTTCATGCCCTTACCTTTCATCAGTCAGTTTAATTTCCTGTATTTACTTTTAAAGTAATGATGACGTTGCTACGTTCTCACCCAGTCAGCTTAGTTCCACCTCCACATTTCCCTGTTCATGATTAATCCCCCTCCCCCTGGGGGAGAAAACCAATGAGTGTAACTTTCTGCTTTCTCTCCATTATTCGAATGAAGTTGGGACAAATTTGATTGTCAACTACTTATATTGATTTCCTGTGCCTTCAAACAGGGTTGCCTCCTGCCATTCTTCAGAGCTCAAGGGCAAGGAGATTTAATAAGCTTGATGGTGTCTACAGTCACATGGCGATCCCAGTATGTGACGAGTCCAAATTCTTATGGAATTGCTCATGCATTATCAAAGAATGACGACAGGGAGATGCTACAGGGTTCACCTGACACATGCTCTCAATGTATTTCCTATGTGAGGAGTAGATGGAGCTTGGGGATGAAGAATAAATTGAGGGATACGTGCATGGGTGAAATTGGCAACGTGATATAATGATGTATGTTAGCTTTTACTCTGCCTCCATGGTCAAAGGCCAGAAGACTTCTGAATAACAGATGCTAGAAGTCCCGAGGGAGGAGATGTCAGGCTTCTGGGACTCGGCTTCCTTCCCCTCGTTTGGCCGTAGATAAGCAGAACAAAGCGAAAGGGGTCTCTTACCAGTCAGAACTTTAATGGTCACAGTGAGAGAACAAAGAATCCATCTCTAGGAATGAAGGTGCTCCACCCACTTCCCCCCTAGTCTCCCCCATCACATCCGCGTCTTGCAACGTGATCTCGCAACCACTGTGCTTTCTGTGCAGCCACCTTATCTGCTCTCCTTGACCTTGGACTGAGCGGATGGACACCTTCCAGCGAAAGGGAGTCTGTTAACTCACTCGCTCCCAGTTATTCCTCTCCTAGCTGTTCCCTACCCAGTTCTTCCCAACTTCTGTCTTCTGAACTATGTCCCTCTGCAAACCACTGTTCCAAATCTATACTGTCCTCCTGCTCCTGGGAAGATTCAGGAGCAGGAGCAGGGGGAGGGGGTGGCTCTTACCATTCCTCTTCAGTGCAGCCCTCCTCAGCACGGTCCCTGACAGGAGAGCTCTTGTGCTTGGGTCCTTTGTGCCAGTTTCTCGCAGGCATCTTGTGATGGCCTGGGAATCCGATTCAGAGGCTGAACCGGAGGAATCCCAGCCTGCACAGGAGTCCCTGCCTCCAGGGCCGGCTGAACTGGGGCAGGGCCTTGATTCTGAAGCGCCTGCACCTGTGCCGGATCCTCAGGAGCAGGCACCAGGTGAATCCACTCTGGCTCCAGAGGTGGTTGAGGACTCAGTGGTTGAGGACTCCCCCCTGGACCAGCACACATCTGCTCCTGTCTCTCATTGTCTCACAAATAGTCATACTAACACAGAAACCCAACCGGAACACTCAACGCAACCACAGCCAATTGCACTCATGCATCGCCGCTGCTGTAAATAGCCCACCCAATTGCCTCAGCCACAGCCAATCGTCAGCAGGCCTTGCTGCAGCAACCAATCCCGCGCCCAATCACCACTGCAAATCTCCTGCTGACTGCTGCCACCAATCGCCCGTTCCCCCATGGCTATCCGTGTATAAGACGACCTATGATTTCTGCCAATTATTTCTGAGGAAAATATATCGTCTTATACATGGAAAAATACGATATGTGCCTTTCATTGACCAAACAATGCCTACACTCAAAGCCACGCAATACGAGGAGCTTGGGGTCAGTCTGGAAATATGGTTGCTTGTGTACATGCTTGCTATTACTTTCAATCACTTCTCTGTATCTACGTTCTCCTCCTCCATTTCACTGCTTCGGGGTTCACTTTCCAAAATAAGTGCTTCCCCCCCCCCCGCCCCAGAACGCTTGTCATGTAATCGTGGCACACCTTTATGTTTTTAGATATGCTGTAAGCGCTCAGAGTGGCTGGGGAAACCCAGCTAGATGGGTGGGGTATAAATAATAAAATCATCATCATTATTTTTAGAGGCACATTAGCCAAGGAACACTTTGTATACTCAGTAAACAAAGGCATTACCATTCACAAAGTTTGTTTTTGTTTCTTATTCCCCCAGCAAAAGGAGACAAAGGCCCCAGAAGCCATTTACAGAACCACTGCAATGTTAATCCTGGATGCTTTTAAGAAATATGAAAAGCTGCCTGTTTCGCTAAGTATGGCAGGTCAGAAAAGAGTGCCCTCAGCTTGTTTCATAGATGTGGCTGCTTGCTGTTATGAGTGACACTATTATAAAGATGAGGCAATGTGTTTTTGTTCCTGTTCCTGACCTGCCAGTTCTCCTCATTACGCCTAGTTTTCCCCCATTGGTGTAATGCTGCAATTGTTGATAACACTGGAATTCAAGATTCCATATAGCTCTGAACTGAAACTCAGAAGCATTCTTGAATACACTTGCCTTCCTGTGAGAAGAGCACACAGCGATAGATGTAAACTCGGTACTGCTATCACTGAATAAAACATGTATATCTCTATGTCAGGGAACTGCCATCGGAAGGACAGGTGGTGAGAAGGCTTCAGGAGAATAGGAGAGCCTCTTCTTCAGCAGAAGAGGGAACCAGTAGGGGGAGTGCTAGAGCTCCAAAGGAAAGGGAGTCGGAGGGGAGGCTCTGGGATACTTCCAGTGGGAACAGCGAGGAGGTATCAGAAAAGCCCTTAAGAACTCCCACCCCCCGCCGGAAGCTGTCACGCAGGGAATCCAGGAGGCGCATGTCTGTGAAACAGCTTTTATGTTGGAAACGCTTCCGCAAACGCCCACTGTCAGATTCTACCAGCGACTGAGGGAGCCATGCTCAAGGGCTCCTCTCAAGGCAGGGTTTCACTAGACTGAGTGAGCTCTGAGGGATCGAGTTTCAACGCACAAGCAGCTCATTATCCCACCACAGCAATCTGACAGTCCCTGAAAGCAGCTTGTGCAAAGAGAGGCATCATGAGCAACCCAGCCGGAGCAGGAGATGGGGGAGCAGCTGCAGCCGGTCCTAGCCTGGAAGAAAGGTACAGGATGTTGGAGGTACAGTTAGCTCTGCAAACGGCGAGGTTGGAGGAGAGGAGGGCTCATGATGCAGAAAAGGGGAAAGCCGCCCAGCTCTCGAGGAAAGTGCCAGGACTGGTGCAGAAGTTTGGGGGTGATCCCAGGAATTATCAAGCCTTCAGGACTGAGATGCAATATGCCCTCAATCTGCAGTTTGATGATTTTCCTGATGAGGATTCGAGGGTTGCTTTTGTGATTGGGCATCTCGAAGGCCCGGCCAGAGATTGGGTGAGACCACTAATGGCAGCCAATAATGAAGCCCTAAGGGACACAAGGAAGTTTTTTCGCGCCATGGATCTGATGTTTTCCAGCGAGATTGAGCAGGGAGTGGCGCGCAGGCAGTTAATGGCGTGTAAACAAGGGAACCGATCTGTCCGTGAGTACTGGACTGAGTTCACCATGTTGATCCATAAATTAGGATGGGATTTGTCAGCGGAACCGATACAAATGCTGTTCGAAGAAGGACTATCTTCGGCAGTGAAAGACGAACTTTCCCGGGGGCCCAGGGCGGAGTCTATGGACCTTCTGACTAAATCAGCGCTGGCCATAGGCTCACGCCAGGAGGCCAGAGCCTTGGAGAAGCGGGAAGGGAAAGGGGAGCGTTGGAGGGATTTCCGCATTCCAGAGATGCCAGAGCAGCCTTCTCTGCCAGCAGAGCCGATGGAAATCGGAACAGCGCGCGCGCGCGCAATTTCAAACCCCAGTGAAGGGCGGAAGAAGGAGGGAAAAGGCGCCAAGAAATGTTTTCTCTGCCAACAGCCAGGTCATTTTGCCAGAGTTTGTCCGCAAAGAAAGGAATGGCAAGGAATGGCGGGAGCTGTTGGGGAGGAGGGAGAAGGAGCTAAGGAGCAAGTAAAAGCCAACGCCTGGCTGCCACCGACGGGGCACAGCAGCCAGGCCAAGGAACAGTAAATGTGCCCACGCCAGAACCCCCAAGACCAGCTCTTGTAATAGAGGTATTGCTGGAGCTGGCAAACGGACACCCACTAAAAGTGAAGGCGTTACTAGACTCAGGCAGCTCCTGCAACTTTATGAGTAAGGAGTTTGCAGCCGCCCATCAGATACAAACCATTCCTTTAAAAACTCCCCTGCAGGTGACCACGATTGATGGGAGGGCGCTGTTGGGGGGAGAAGTAGACCAGCAAACTGTCCCCATGACAATGAGGGTGGCAAGACACACAGAACGGATAGCGTTTAATATAGCCACGTTGGGAGGAGCGCCCATCATTTTGGGGATGAGCTGGCTAGCGCTGCATGATCCGCTTGTGGGATGGCACCAGAGAGTGGTTTCCTTTGGGTCAGCACATTGTATGGGACACTGCACAGAAAGAGGGGGCCAAGTAGGGACTCAGGCCACGTTAGCAAAGATAGAAGCAATGGAACAAGGTAGGGTACCACGACAATATGCAGATTTTGCCGACGTCTTCAGCGAAAGGGAAGCAGATAAACTACCCCCGCACAGACCCTTTGACTGCCAAATCAACTTACTTCCAGGGGCGCAATTGCCAGTGGGCAAGGTGTATGCAATGTCTGACAGAGAAATGCAGGAGCTAAGGGAGTTTATTGACAAAAACCTCAAGCGTGGGTTCATCAGGGAGTCACGAGCGGTGGGGGGCAGTCCAGTGTTCTTTGTAGACAAAAAAAACTCGGACAAACCGAGATTAATTGTGGATTTCAGGGCCCTAAACGCAGTGTCCGAACCCGTGAGCTTCCCTATGCCCAGAATCGATGACATTCTGACCCGGGTGAGAAAAGGGAAGATTTTTACCAAGCTGGACCTGAGGGGGGCGTATAACCTGATACGTATGAGAAAGGGAGATGAGTGGAAAACCACTATGTTCACCCCCTTGGGGGCATTTGAGTACTGCGTTATGCCCTTCGGCCTCCAGGCGGGTTCCGCAGTATTTCAATCATTCATGAATCACGTACTGGGACCATTGCTGTACAAGAACTGCGCTGCGTTCTTGGACGATGTACTGGTGTACTCGGAGGATGAAGAGCAGCATGTGCGAGATGTGCGAGAAGTACTGAGCAAACTGCAAGAAAACCAGCTGTGGGTGAAACTGGAGAAGTGTCAGTTCCACACCAGAGAGGTGGAATTCCTTGGGTACCGGTTGTCGGACAAGGGGCTGGCCATGGATCCTAGCAAGGTGCAAGCGGTGCTGGAATGGAGGACACCGAAAACTAAGAAAGATGTGCAGAGGTTTTTGGGGTTCGGAAACTTCTATCGGAAGTTCATCAAGAACTTCGCCCATTTAACAGCTCCCATCACGGATTGTCTCAGCAGTAAGAAGAAATTTGTCTGGACGGAAGAAGCGCAGCGAGCTTTCGAAAGTTTAAAGAGGGCGTTTGCTTCGGAAGAACAACTCTTACACGTGGATCTGCAGCAGCCGATGAGGGTGGAAACCGACGCGTCTGACAGAGCGGTGGGGGCCGTGCTTCTGCAGCCAGGAGCGAATACGTCGGAATGGAGGCCGTGTGCCTTCTTCTCGAGGAAATTGAACAAGTCTGAGAGGAATTATACAGTGTACGACAGAGAATTACTCGCTGTCCACGAAGCGTTCAAGAGATGGAGACACCTGTTGATTGGAGCGCAACACAAGGTTCAAGTGCGGACAGACCACAAAAATCTAGAATACTGGAGGACAGCCCGAGTGTTGAACCAGAGACAAGTAAGATGGGCGCAAGAGTTCTCCAAGTTCAATTTTGAGATTCGCTACGTGCCAGGGGCTGAGAATGTCAGGGCGGACGCTCTCTCCAGAAAACCGGAGTACTTGGAGGGGGAAGGAGGGGCGGAAGAAAGACATATCATCTCAGAGGACCACTGGGTTTGTGGGGCGGCATTGGTGGGGCAAAGAGAACTGGTAGAGGGTATTGAAAACGATGAATATGCCCAAGAGAAACTTAGGGAACTCAGGGAGACAGGTGAGGACGCAGGGGGGTTTGAGGAAAAGAACGGAAAACTATATTACAAAGGGGCGCTCTACATACCAGGTGGGGAACTAAGAGGGCGGGTGCTTAAGCAGTTGCATGACAGCCCCACGGCGGGGCACTTCGGGCAGCACAAAACCATGTGGTTGGTTACCAGGGAGTTTTGGTGGCCCAAGGTGCGGGAGGACGTGCGGGAGTATGTCAGGGGATGCGACAGGTGCCAAAGAGCAAAGGGAGAGAGGTTGGCGCCAGCGGGGTTATTAGAACCCTTACCCACCCCAGAAAGGCCATGGGAGATGGTATCCATAGACTTCATGACCGATCTACCGAGATCCAAAGGGAAAACCGCGGTCATGGTGGTGGTAGATCTACTAACTAAGATGTGCCACTTTATAGCTTGTTCACATGCAGTGACAGCGGAAGAAACCGCAAGGTTGTTTGTGGAGCACATTTTTAGGTTGCATGGCGCTCCCTTGAGGGTTTTGAGCGACAGAGGAAAACAATTTACTTCTAGGTTCTGGAGGAAACTAATGAGCATGTTGCATGTGGAGGTAAGTTTTTCCACCGCCAGACACCCAGAAACAAATGGGCAAGCAGAAAGGGCAAACGGGGTTTTGCAACAATATCTTAGGTGTTATGTAAAGGACAGAGAAACGGATTGGGTGGACTGGTTACCTCTGGCAGAATTTGCCTACAACAACGCGGAGAACGTGTCCACCGGGATGAGTCCCTTTCTAGCCAATTATGGGTGTCATCCTCGGGCGTTTCCAGGGGAGGGCGAGGGGAGGTGGAGTGTACCTGCAGCGGAAAATTTTGTTGAAGAGATGGAAGCGATCCACCGTCAGCTCCAACTCAACTTAGAGAAAGCCAAAGAAGAATATAAGAAGCAAGCTGACAGAAATAGGAGGGAAGGCGAAACCATAAGGGTGGGTAACCGGGTGTGGCTATCCACCCAAGGACTGCCGTTCAAGGGAGGGTGTAAGAAATTGAGACCCAAACGGTTGGGACCCTTTGAGGTCATACAGCAGGTGAACCCAGTAGCGTTCAAACTCCGATTGCCCAGTCACATGAAATTGCATCCAGTATTTCACAGGTCATTACTGTCGCCATACAGAGAGGGGTGTGAGTGGGGGGAACATGAGAGGGAGGTCACCCGGGCACCCGTCATAGAAGAGAGAGAACGCAACATGGATGTGGCGGGGATCATTGATTCCAGGTGGAAGGGGAATCAGGTGGAATACTTGGTAGAATGGGAGGGGGAGGAAGAGTCAGAAAACGCATGGGTACCGGCAGAGGAAGTCAAAGACGAGATTTTAATAGAAACGTTTCATCGGCGTTTCCCAAGTAAACCACAACCAGTGGCAAGGTTTAGGAGGGAACACTTCGGGACTACAGATGAGGAAGGGGAATTTGAAGGGTTCCCAGAGTCGGAAGTGGAGGTGGAAACAGATTCCGACGAAGAAGAGGAAGAGGGGGAAAGAGGCGGTAGGCCGTGGTTAGAAGTGTTTGAATCCTCGGAGGATGAGGGGAGTTCCTTCCAGGGATTTCCGTCCTCGCCGCCAGTAAGAAAAGAGGCGGGAGGGGGTGAAGGGGGCCCTGGGGGGGAGGTGGATGTCAGGGAACTGCCATCGGAAGGACAGGTGGTGAGAAGGCTTCAGGAGAATAGGAGAGCCTCTTCTTCAGCAGAAGAGGGAACCAGTAGGGGGAGTGCTAGAGCTCCAAAGGAAAGGGAGTCGGAGGGGAGGCTCTGGGATACTTCCAGTGGGAACAGCGAGGAGGTATCAGAAAAGCCCTTAAGAACTCCCACCCCCCGCCGGAAGCTGTCACGCAGGGAATCCAGGAGGCGCATGTCTGTGAAACAGCTTTTATGTTGGAAACGCTTCCGCAAACGCCCACTGTCAGATTCTACCAGCGACTGAGGGAGCCATGCTCAAGGGCTCCTCTCAAGGCAGGGTTTCACTAGACTGAGTGAGCTCTGAGGGATCGAGTTTCAACGCACAAGCAGCTCATTATCCCACCACACTCTATATATATTCTCAGAGCATACCGGATGAAAATAGGATAAAATGCACGACTGAATTACTTAGTTTTGGTTCTTTTCCACCTGGGATGGATGAAAACAATCACCTCCTAAGAGGAAGGAATGCTTCTGTTAAAGCATTTTTTTCTTTGTGTTCAGAGAGCACAGTTAAGCTATAAAACCTGCTCTCGGATAGGAAAGTGATGGCCAGCAACTTGTAGACAAATCTACGGAGGATTGTCAATGGCTGCTAGCCATGATGGCTATGTTCTGCCTCCACTGTCAGAGGCATCATGTCTCTGAATAAAGGAAAAGGAAAAGGACCCCTGGACAGTTAAGTCCAGTCAGAGGCAACATGGGGTGTGCCAACCTAGCAGTTTGAATGCATACCAGTGCAAGTAGATAAATAGGTACTGCTGCGGTGGGAAGGTAAACGGTATTTCTGTGTGCTCGGGTCTCTAAATACCAGTTGCTGGTAACCTCAGGTGGACAGAGTGTTCTTGCACTCAGGTCCTGCTTGCAGGTTTCCCACAGGCATCTGGTTAGCCACTGTGAGAACAGGATGCTAAACTAGGTGGGATTCAGCAGACTCTAACATTTTCCAAAGGATGTCCCCTGAGTGTCTCTCATTAGGGGTTGGCAATAGTCCCTGTGGATGAAGAACTTACCTTTTGGCAGCTGATAGTACAATCAAGTCTATAATCTCAGATGAAATGCCTTTCAGGTGTGGAAGGCTGAGACCCAATGGCCGTGCCTCCATCACTGAGATGCATGTAGGGATGTAGGGACATGGGTGGTGCTGTGGTCTAAACCACTGAGCCTCTTGGGCTTGCCAATCAGAAGATCGGCAGTTCGAATCCCCACGATGGGGTGAGCTCCCATTGCTCGGTCCCAGCTCCTGCCAACCTAGCAGTTCAAAAGCATGCCAGTGCAAGTAGATAAATAGGTATGGCTGAGGTGGGAAGGTAAACGGCATTTCCGTGCACTTTGGTTTCCGTTACAGTGTTCTGTTGTGCTAGAAGCGGTTTAGTCATGCTGGCCACATGACCCAGAAAGCTGTCTGTGGACAAAGGCCGGCTCCCTCAGCCTGAAAGCGAGCTGAGCGCGTCAACCCCATAGTCGACTTGGGCTGGACTTAACCATCAAGGGGTCCTTTCCCTTTATCTTTTTTATGTAGGAATGCCCCCACTATCAGGGTGCAGGAAGCTGTGAGCCAATGGTTCTTCACTTTTGTATTAGTTTTGCTCCTCATTCATGGAGTTGCAGACCAATGAAGCAACAAATAAACCAATCTCAATGTTAACCATCAGATTCTTTTTTGTTAGTTTACTATGCTCACTGCCTTTAATACATGGATGAAATGTCTTCCAAGCCTCTCTGCTTGGCTCGTCACACACTCCCCAGACCAAATCCTTCATCAGTTCTGATTCGCAACTTCCTTGAGTTCCTTGAGTGCTTTCGCCTGCCTAGAATTTGCCTTGAACTCAGATCATGCCTTTTGCTAACTTGAATGGAGAAGTGTGTGTTGGTTTGTGTAGAAACCAGCCTATTATACAAAGGTAACATTATTGATGCCATTGACTTTTGCCTCTGGCCCCGTCCTCTATGGGCATGTGGTCCATCAGGCTGAAAAAAGTCCCTCACCCCTGCAGTGGGAAGATTCCATACAGGTAGCGTTAGGACATATACAGTATCTCTGTTTTTGTTTTGTCTTGACCTCCGTGGAGGTCAGGTGGTAAAAGGCTCTGGAAGCTGCTTCTCTTTGCTTACAGAACAACTGCCACAAAAATAAGTGTTCAGGCTGCTAGAAGCAAAGAAATCTGTGCTGTTACATGAAAACCTCTAAGCATCTCTTAAGTGCTTTGCCTGCGTTGCTGCCATAGTAATGGCTGCGGTGAATGGAAAATATATCTCCATTAATCTCTCCAAACTGACAACACTCTGATTTCTTTTTGTACAAGTGTTTTTGTACTCTGATGGTGGCAATTAGCACCTATTAAAAGGATGCCAAGGCTAACCTCTGCATCTTGATGCGAATGTCTGAATGGGGGAGATGAGGACTAGAACTAGTTAAATTCAAGCGCAATGTGCACCCTTGTTATTTTTCAATCAAATTCAATTAAATTTAGGGTGGGTGATGATGTGATGATGGATGGATGGGGTTACTGAAGATGAAATGTTTCTGGGTAGGTAAATGAATAGAACTGATTTTGGGTAACCTGTACTGGAGTGAAAATGAATTGAAATGTTTATGAGGGGGGCGGCTGGGGAAGAAAGTTGGTTTACCTTCTGTGAAATGCAAATCCTTGTCATCATTTCTAAATGTCAGGAGCTGGACTGAGGAGGAATGGTGGGGGCTGCCCCCCTTCTTTTGAACCTTCTCGAGAACATAAGGACAGTACAGATTTAGAACAGTGGTTTGCAGAAGGTCATAATCCAGAGGCTGAAGAGGGGAGAAGCTGAGAAATATTAGGAGAGGAGCAGCAGGAAGAAGAAACACCAACAGAGAGACAACTAACAGACTCAGTGCTCAGTGTCTTTGGAGAGCATTCCCCTCCCCCAAGACCAGGCAAGCATTAAAGGTAGGAGAATAGAAGGCTCAGAGGCAGAAAGCTCAGATCAGCCATCGTAAGGGTGATGTAGAATAGAAGGGATGGAGGGGGTTGGACTTCATTCGGATCAACACCATTATTTTAGGGAGGCTGCATTCCTTCGTCTCTCTTTGTGATCTATGGAATAAATTACTTGGTAAGAACTCCTCTTGTTTGTCTGCTTACTGGCTGCCACCAGGGGAGGGATCAAATTCCCTGAAGCCTGACACTAAATTTGCATGTGTGCATATAAGCTAGAACATAAAAATCTGTGTCTCTGGATCTAGACCTTGGATCTTTCAAGTACGTAGCAATGCCTCTGCTCAGAGGAGCCAAGTTCCTCACATTCTGAAACACCCACCTTATGGGGAAGTGAGGAAACATCATAACCTGGAGTTCAGCAGTGACCAGAACACAGACGCTAAGAGCCATTGGCTGAGGAGCCGGACTAGATTTCTGACTTTGAGCCTTGGTCATGGGCCCCTGAGACTGGTAGGCATGAGGCTACTGAACCAGATCCCCCAGTGCCAGGCCAATAAAAGCAGAGGTGGGATCCACACAGGTTCCTTCACCTGGGCTTGAGGCAGTCAGCACACCAGGTGGGAAGCCCTGGAGGAGAAATAAACACAGAACAAAGGCAGACCAGCTCCTGCTGTGGGGGAAAGTAGGTGTTTATTTGTGTTTCTTCAGGCAATGCCATCAGCTCCAGGGACTGGATCCCTGGAATTTCCGTATTTGGAAAATGTATTTGTTTTGTAAATCTCTCCTGGTACAGAAATTCTAGCTAAGTTAGCCATCACAGTCCCCTTGTTTCTTGGCTACTAGAGAACACGGGTACCAGAGGCTCATTGTGGCTGTAATCCTGAAACAGGTGTCTATACTCATGTCATTCCAGTTGTGTGGTGGGGTAAGAGATGAGCTACACAAGGGATGGTCACATCTGTCAATGTTGGTTTCTCTCAGTCTTTACACTCTTCAGTACAGTTCTCCAAATTTCTACTGCAGTTTGTGATTTTTTCCCAGAAAAAATCCTCTTGAAAATTCACCAGCAAATCTCTGCCTATTATACACATTTTCACAAAGCCGTTTCCCCTAAAACAATGCATTTTTGTATGTTATTTTCACTAGTATATTTATGCAGTGCTCTTTTTTCTAAAAAAATGTTTAGGGGTACTCTCATTTTGACTCAAGAAAATCACCATTTTATCAGGAAAAATAAATACAATAATTGGAGAAAAATACAAAGATTCACAAAATGTTTAAGGGTATGCATACCCCTGTGCCCCCCCCCCGAGAAAAAGCACTGTATTTATGAATATTTTACCCCAGTATATGCATCTTTGCACACACTACTTGGCTGGAGATCTGCACTGCACAATTTGGAAAAATGAAAATTTTGAAGCTTGGTTGTGTTTTGGCTTGTGTATGCTTTCAAATAACATGAATCGCATAGGTTCCCCTTTCAATGCAGTCTGAATCTAATTTCTCCCCATTCCCTAGCCTGCCCTTACTGGCCCAGCCCCATCAGCTGCATCTCTGCCACAGCATCTTACACGTGTTTAGCGGGGAGTCTGAAGTGGGTGAGTCTGCTGTGTACACATAGGCTGCCCTCCAAATTGCACAGAGAGGCCGCAGATGTAAGAAATGCGTTTAAACATACAAACAGAGCAAATGATGCCAGTTAATCATTTCATCACTCTCTGTTTTAGAATATGAAGAAATGGAAGTAAGTTCCTAAGGTGCACTGGCTATGCCGAGTGAGAATCACAAGAAGCTGTAGGGCTGGAAATGGCCTTCATCTAGCTTGAATCAGAGTAAATCCAGAGGAGGTATGTTGAAGCCAGTGATGTCCCACTAATGTAACAAGTAGAAAGGAAGTGAACAAGACAAGGACTAGACCTAGGGATTCAAGAGATGCAGTGATATTTCACTCTAGCACTGATAAAAAATTCATAATCCACCCACGAACCTAAGTGGGAAAGTGGGTTATTTGAGGTCAAGAAACTTCTGCGAGATAAATCTCTGAGAAAGTTTTTGGGAGCCTTGATTTCATTCTCTGACATGCTGGGATTCTTTTCTTTCCCTCCTTAAGAGGTGGCCACAAATTCAAACAGACTAACAGAAGAGGTAAGTTGGGGGTAATGTGATCTCAGTGTTTCCTCGCTTCACTGGATGAACTTTGCTTTCCTGATCAGGCCATCACTGATTGCCAGATGTGAAACCGGAAAGGAACTTCCTCCAGATCAAATAGTGGCATTTGTTCACCGTCCTTTTTCTTTGCTTTTGCTGGTTATAAAGCTTCTGCCTTCCAAGGCATTGCTTCCAAAAATACGAAGAAGGAGAAGAAGTTCATTAGACAGAGGCACCCTGATCCAACAGCTGCAAATTAAGCATGGAAGCGAAATTTCCATGCAGAGATCAACTACTGGGGTATAGTTGATGTTTCTTCTGCAACCTGTCTGCCTGATGCTCCTGTGTGTGTTTGTTAATTCTCACCCCCATCTCAAACAGAAGATGGGTGCTGTGAAATCCTTCTGAACAGAACCAGTTTACAATTCTGTGGGACATGTCTAATGAACTATTGACCTGTTATTATCAAATCTCCTTATTCATAACCTTTTTTTTTACTTGCATTAACACAAACTTACAGACTACTTGCCTTTCATTCTCTTATTCCTGGAAACTTTCAGATTCATATTAATTCTCCTTTGGATTTCTCTATTAGGCCAGTGCCTTCTATCCCTACTCAATTCTTTGGTTTTTAAGTCTGTGCCTAACATTGCTTGCTGCATCCTGAACTTAGTCATTTCTCAGCAACACAGAGTTGGAAGGAGCTCAAAGTTCATCTATTCCACCCCACTTCCACTGCAGAAAACCTGCAAGTGCAACATCTATGATAGTTGAGGATCCAGCTTCTGCTTAAAGACCTCTAATGATGGAGAGCCTTCTGTGACAGCTTGTCCCACTCTCAAACAGCTTGTACTACCAAGAAGTTCTTATTAATGTTTAGTTTACTGGTATATCCCTTTTCTTATAATTTCATTCCAATGGTTTGGGTGCTCCCTCTGGAGCAACACAAGGCACATTTGCTCCATCAACTATGTGTGCTCCAGATGACTTGTTTATTGAACACTTTTGTACTGTTTTATTGTTGTTAGCCGCCCTGAGCCCGGCTTCGGCTGGGGAGGGCGGGATATAAATAAAATTTATTATTATTATTATTATTATTATTATTATTATTATTATTTATCCCAATTTGCTTGTGCAAAGCTTATGTGGAGTTTAGACGATGTCTGTATTCACTGAGCATTCAGTGGGGAGGTTATTCAGCAATGGACAGTCATCTTGACTTGTTTGTGGGGTGTTTATACGTCTTCTCATTAATCCCATGCTTATTAGTGCATTTCACTGTCACTTTCCTAACAGTAAACAGTCCATTAAAATAAGTGGGTTTGTCGCACTAGGGCAACAGAGCACTTTAATCTACTTGAATTTTCCAATATGTGCTTGAATCCCTCCCAAATGTCACAGTCCAATGGATAATTGAATATGTATATTATATTGACTCTTAATCAGCCTCTTCAAACTATTAGAATTTGGTCTCCAGATCCTTTACCATCATTTCAATGATCTGGTTTTGATGTGGTCTCATTTAACACTATCTAGCTCATTCTTAACGTTTTCCCTTCCTTTATATAATAATAATAATTTATTATTTGTACCCTGCCCATCTGGCTGGGTTTCCCCAGCCACTCTGGACGGCTTCCACAGAAACCCAAAATACACTAAAATATCACACATTAAAATCTTCCCTGAACAGGGCTGCCTTAAGATGTCTTCTGAATGTCAGGTAGTTGTTTATCACTTTGACATCTGATGGGAGGGCGTTCCACAGGGCGGGCGCCACTACCGAGAAGGCCCTCTGCCTGGTTTCCTGTAGCTTTGCTTCTCGCAATGAGGGAACCGCCAGAAGGCCCTTGGCGCTGGACTTCAGTGTCTGGGCAGAACGATGGGGGTGGAGACGCTCCTTCAAGTATCCTTTCATTCCCCTACTCTCACTTAAAGCCATATAACTATGTTTATTTACTTTACACCAGTAAAAAGGTAAAGGTAAAGGTACCCCTGCCCGTACGGGCCAGTCTTGACAGACTCTGGGGTTGTGCGCCCATCTCACTTAAGAGGCCAGGGGCCAGCGCTGTCCGGAGACACTTCCGGGTCACGTGGCCAGCGTGACATCGCTGCTCTGGCCAGAGCCAGAGCCAGAGCCAGAGCCGCACACGGAAACGCCGTTTACCTTCCCGCTGGTAAGCGGTCCCTATTTATCTACTTGCACCCGGAGGTGCTTTCGAACTGCTAGGTTGGCAGGCGCTGGGACCAAGCAGCGAGAGCGCACCCCGCCGCAGGGATTCGAACCGCCGACCTTTCGATCGGCAAGCCCTAGGCACTGAGGCTTTAACCCACAGCGCCACCTGCGTCCCCCACTTTACACCAGTGCATAGGAATAATTGCTTGGAATAGTTTCCTTCCTTCCTTCCTTCCTTCCTTCCTTCCTTCCTTCCTACCTATGTAACCAAAGAACAAAGCCTTCTCTATGTTGCTAGGTCACATATTCAACAAACCTCAACATATTTCACAAGCTCCAAACTATAAATAAGTGCTTGGTTCGGGGCTTCTTATGTGTCTGAAAGCAAGAAGCAGATGTTTAAAAGCACTCAGCTTCTGCCATCTCTGCTAGAGCCAGACTTTCAGAACATACAGGGATGTCAGGGAACAGAACCCTTTAGAAAATCATCTGATAACAAGGATTTTTTGTTGTCCAAAATTGGTCACTACAGCCCATGGACAAGAAACAGATGATATAGTTTACCAAGTTATTATTTTCTATTAGGTCTAGCAGTACTCTGGCCAAATGTTAGTTGCTGTTTCCCTGACAAAAACCCCCACACATTTTCTCTTTCCCTCCCTACCTTACCATTTAGCCACTGGCTAAAATGGGGCTTGAAGTTTGGGGAGGAGATGCCCAGTCATTTCACTAAAAGCTTCCAGATTGCCTTGTGAGTACCTTGTATGCTTGGTCTCATAAACAGAGGAGAGAAAATTCCCTGGAGGATTAATAAAATGATTCACTTTACAACTTTTTTACTGTTTTATTTCACTTGCTTTTCTGGAACAACAGTGGAGTCATGAAGTTTATGCCATCATACTTTATCCTAGATGTAGGAAAGAGTGTTGTAGAGGGCAGAATGTTCTTAAGGGCAACACTGTAGGTTTTGCCATACTAAAAGCTGTGTTGTTATGGACTCCAATAGGTTATTGTCTCTGCCATTGCCCATTAATGAATGGCATTTAAAGACTGAGCAATAGAAGCTGTAAAATAGTGAATTACTTTTAATGGAGGAGACTGTCCAAATGCATTCTAGGAAAGGACACCTTGTGCAGGACATTAATTCCCCACTCCCTATTAAAAACACTGCTCTTGGGTCACTTGGTTATGTTAATTTCCACTTAGGGATAGTTTTCACATTTTAAAAGGCTGCAGTTCCATGGAGATACACGTAGGCTATAGCCTATTTACAAGCTGACAAAAGGCTGTGGATCTCTTTAAAATGCTGTGCATCGCAAATTTCTGTACATATAGGCAGGTTTCTTCCCCCCAACTACAGATTTTTGTCCACTTATGCAGCAGCTTTTCTGAAATCAGAGTGGTTATCATCTCCATCTAACATTTTGAAGACCCATGTTGCAATCTCCATTAGGTTAATGGGTTGACCTTGGACCACTCACCATCTCGCAAGTACACTTGAGGTGTTCAAGAATCACACGATGAGAAGGGGAGGGGAAGCAATCTCATTGGTCCACTCCCTTTCCCATATCCCCTTTCCTGGCTTCATCAACTTCTCCGTGTTGCTGGGAAATTAAAGCTGGCGGCCATCAATGGTAAGGTTCTAGGATAGGCATAGGCAAACTCGGCCCTCCAAATGTTTTGGGACTACAACTCCCATCATTCCTGACCACTGGTCCTGTTAGCTTGGGATGATGGGAGTTGTAGTCCCAAAAACATCTGGAGGGCCGAGTTTGCCTATGCCTGTTCTAGGAGGAGCACTGGTGTGTTTTATATCCCTCCCCTCAAAATGTGTTCCTCCTCCTGGAAGTAAGTAAAATCCCACCCTGTGTCTTGCCCCATGCAAATGAGTCAGTAAAATAAGGCACGTTAAGTCTACATGGAAGGAAGGAATTTTCATTATGTTCAATGGGGCTTATTCCCTTGTTAGACTGATCAGGACTACATCCTGTGTATATATAGAATTACATTGTACAAGAATAATTTATTTCTTGCTAGAAAACAAGATATTAAACTGTGTCCCCCAGCAGACTGATTAAAGTTATTGCTTTATTATTAGCTGGCAGATCGCTGGGAGCCCTTATGTTATTCCCTGCAACAAGAAAAGACTGAGAATAAAACAATCCCCAAGGCAGAAGACACTGAGGAAGTGTTATCTGACAAAGGAAACTGTACATAAAAAGTAAGCAGACAGCACATTCCATTTCTATAATTCATTTGTTTTGTAGTACCAAAAAATAGGTATTATTTTCTTATTAAGGCCAATCTTATTCAGAAATAGACAGCAATGGAGCACCAGCTATTCCTGAGAAGCTACATTCACATAGCAGTTTATTCTGCTCTCATATGTTCCCCTGACTGTTAATTTCTGCATTATTTTTTAGCCTTTAACACAATGTAAAAGCCACTTCCAGAAACAGAGCGAGTATACATACATACATACATAATTTTATTTGTATGCTGCCTTTCCGCAGTTCAAACCATATTCCAGGTGGCTTACAATATGAATATATATATATATAACTGCAACATAACAAAAGTAGTCAGTTTAGCACTCATTTCCATCCTAATTTCTCCCAGAAAAAAAAAGTTTTTGCAACCTTATTAACCCAGAAAAGTACAGGAGTAACGTGATTAAATTTGTGGTGCTCGGCTGAAATATAGTCATTTCCTGTCATTTTGATGGGTGAATCATGGGGGAGCAGAAGCAAGGATGCACAGAAAGGGTGGGGGAGTAGCAACATTGACCACTGGTATCAAATACAGCCCTCAGGTCCTCCCCATTGGGTGCTTGAGACTCTTCCTAAGTCATTGCACACTCCTCTGGCCACCCCCACTCACTAGTCCTGTTCTGCACCACCTCCCCCATGCATGGTTTGGCTTGGCTAGAATATGTACCTGAGTTGTGATAATGCCTCAAGCTTGTTGGGAATCTCAGGTGGGATACCCATGCAGTGAAAATTGCTCCCAGTACCAGTCACCACACAGAAGTAGAGAAGGTTTCAGCTAGTTTACTGTTGCAGAAGATAAGGCTCAGTAAAACCATTCTGGATGTAGATAGATACAGCTTGTAGGCTTTTGCAGATACAGATAAAGTGGTACTTCAGTTTAAGAACAGCCCTGTTTACGAACTATTCGGTTTATGAACTCTGTAAAACTGGAAGTAGTGTCCCAGTTTGCAAACTTCACCTCAGTCTAAGAACGGAAGCCGAATGGTGGAAGGGCACCGGCGGCAGGAGGCCTCATTAGGGAAAGCGCACCTCAGTTTAAGAATGGTTCTGGTTTAAGAACGGACTTTCGGAAGAGATTAAGTTCGTAAACTGAGGTACCACTGTATATACAGATACATACAAGTACAAAGTATGCCTATTGCTCATAATAGGTTCAGTAAGTCTTTCATAACACTGGACAAGTAATACTGACTGATTAACAGGCAGACAGACTAATAGACAGACTACTGGCATGCATTAATCACAGATATAGTCAGGGAACTGGGCTATTACAATAGCAACTGGCTTTGATCACCTTGCTCCTGCGAATAGCTCATCCATGGGGTGATTTACACTCCTGAAGGAAATTAACCCCATCTCATGTCTAGTTACTCCAACAATGCTTGCTTGGATGTGTGTGTGTTTTGTGGGGGTGTACAGCAACCTCTGACATTTGTGGAATGTAGAATGATGTACAATATTAATAAGCACATTCAGTGTTCCATCCACTTTTGCCTCTGCCCCCTCACGCCCCCCACACTAAAATGAGGCCTCTGGAAGATTGCCTGTGAGGAAATGTGGCCCTCAGATTGTTAGATCATAGGAAAAGTCCACTATTCAGAGTACAGGGGAATTGAAGCTGGGCTAAGGAAGGACAATATCCCAGGTGACACACCTGACCTTATCTGAGAGTTCTGAAGAATGACCTTCAATAATAAATCACAGATGTGGCACATAGTGAGAACCAAGCCTGCTTCTCTTATCTAATCTACCACTAACCGAAAATCTGCCACAGCAAAGTGTACCACTTCTAACCTCCTTGCTGTACAAGCTGTGCCAATGCCTCATTGTTTTTATTTTTACTATTACGGGGAACATGATCACCATTTACCCCACTCTATGGCACAAGTAAATGTTCTGAACAGCAGTAACTTTTTAAACAAAGCAAGAACTGTAGATGGGAAAGAGGCATTCTCAGATATGTACTTTACAGAAGGAGACTAGGCCTGGGCGAAACTGTGTATCAATATACACAGGACTGGTTTGAGGAGCAGACCGTGATGTTAGCTTCACTCAGCAATATATCGCTGGTGAAGCCGCCACTGCTCCTGAGTCCCTCAGCTAGTGACTTCCTCCAGCGAGCGTTGCTAGCAGAGGGACTCAGGAGCGGGAGCGGTTTCACCAGCAATACATCGCTGAGTGAAACCTCTATCCCACTCTGCCCTCAAACTGCACAGAGGCAGAAAAAATCTACATCAGTGAGGTACGGATACAGCTTGTTCCTCCCTCTGCATCTTTAAACTGCTTGGCTGAGGAGTGTGCGGTTGCCGCTGCCATCAGCCGAGCAGTTAAAGGATGCCCCCAGCCCGGTGCTGGCTCCCGCCCAAGCAGGGAGAGCACTGGGGATGGCTCTGCCTGGGATAGGGAGCTCTCCCGTGCCCCAGCTGAGCTGTACAAACAAGCTGTGTTTTCCCAGCCTGCTAGGTGCTGGGGTGAAACTTCCTCAGCTCCCATGGTGCGAGCTGGTGCAATTTCACCCAGCAATGCAGGCTGATGCCAATGCAGCTTGTTTTTTCAACATCACGGTATATCGCCAGATCGCCATGTTTGGCTGGTGATATACCGCGATGTTGAAAAGCTGATATCGCCCAGTCCTAAAGGAGACCCAAATTGATAGCCGACTTAGGATCACTTCTCCTACATTATTTTGAGCAGGAGAGAGATTCCGTGAGTCACACTTGTGACTCCAACAGTTAAGGCCCCAGGTAACAGTAGCAGGGGAGACTGGTGTGTGTGTGTGTGTGTGTGTGTGCACGTGCACAATCCCACTTTCCTTCCCTTTTTACAGAGAGACCTATGAGTTCTGGGTTCAAACAGTAGTGGGTGGATGGGAGTGGAATACTAGGGCCACAAAATGGTGTCTGGTGCTGACAGTCCTATGTCCCCTGTCAGGAGGCAAAGCAAATAATTGGTGGATAACTTAACAGAACTGTCAAACCAGGAGTTAATATTTAATAAACAGGGAGGGGGAAAGAGAGGAGGAAGGAAACAGAACACTTCAAGCAGGTATACAATTGAAAGTCAGCCTCTAAACCGCTCAACAATACAGGACTGATTCCAAGAACTGAGTTTGACACAAGTGAATATTCAAAGTCCCTCAGACTCAAGATTCAGCTGTAGGCTTATGGCCACCAACTTTGATGGCTTTAAAAGAGAATTGGATGCATGCATTTCTATAACCCAGTAATATCTTCTGAAATGCATGTGCTGGGGGAAGTGCATATAAAAATACATATATTATGGAAAATAACATACAAAAATGCATTACATTAGGGGAAGTTGCTTTGCAATCACATATATACGTATACTATACAAAGCTGCATACAAAATGTGTATATTGGGAGAAATTGACCCTATAATGCTGATGAATTTTTACAATGACTCTTTTTTAAAAATTGCAAACCAGTGTGGAAATGTGAATTTAAGATTTTAAAAAACTGAGATAAACGGGAAGAAATTGCACATCCACCTGGTGAGCAGGGAACAGGAGCAGGAAATACAATGTGGATGTGCAGGTGTGTGAGAGGAAACGTGCATGTTTGTGAGGACTCCTTCTGATGGCACATTTAGTGAACATTCATCCTGAGTCACTTGTGCAAAGCTTACACAGAAGTCAAATGATGTGCTGTCTTTGCTGAGCATTCATTCAGGTTTCCAGGAAGGTTATACCACAATGAGCACTGATCCAGATTTAATCTTGACTTGTTTGCATGGTTATTCCATCCAGAGATTTAACAACAGTGGTTATATGTCTTTCTATTAATCATTTGTTCACCCCACACTTTTCACTAGATTTGCCTACCACTTTCCTAACAGCAAAAAGTCCATTTTTTATTTTTTAAGGGAAGTGGGTTTGTTGTGCTAGGCCAGCAGAGCTCTTTAATCCATTGTAACTGCACAAACCTAAATTTCCAATACGTGCTTGAATTCCCTCCTGCAAAATATTGACTGTCTGGAGGCAACCGGAGAGACAGAGAAGGAGACAAGGGAAGGAGACAAAAAGATGGGGATGCATCTTTATCCTGCTTCCCCCCTTGCCACCCACACATTCTTCTTGGTTCCCACTTCTAATTTTTTTAATGACACCTTTAATGAGGACTCTGTCAACTCCCGCTGGAAGCTGTGCTGCCACCTAACATTTTGCTTTTTCTTCGCCGATACAGTCTTTAGTCAATGGCACATTATCCCTTGTTTAAGTTTCAGTTCATTACACCTAGGAGCTTTTCACATGAAAATGGCTGGCAATTTTCCACGAGAAAATTACAAGCCACCACATAGGAGAAATGCCCCTTTTATTTTCTGTAAAGAATCCCATGTTGTTAGGCAGTTCCAAATGAGACTTCCGGAGGAAGAAACTTCCGCATTTTGCTACGATAGACCACGCACTGCATCTCGCGACAAATTTAATGCCCGGTGGGACAAATAAAGCAGAAGAAAATTGCACGATTCACAGCCTTACTCCTGTGCTTAAGAACTCTTTTGGATGCTATGATATGTGAACTGCTTTCATATTGCAAAACTGCCAGAAGCTGCAGTAATTGCAGATGAATGCAAATTACCTCTTCTTCCCTTTCTCTGATTGTGTCCCTTAATGCAATGAACAGTGCCGGTGGGAATATCCGCACAGCAGCTTCTTTGTCGGAGCTGTTTTGCTCCTGAATCTCCTGCCAATGAATCAGCACAGAGATGACACCAAAATACCATGGCTTAGATCCAATGGAAGCTCATGTGTTAAAATCCCATCAAAATTAATGAATTTCATAACAAACTTGTCTTGCTTGTTTCAGCGGGACTTTAAAACGACTAAGTTTCTTGGGATCTGGGCCACAGTTTCTCATAATCTCACCTTGTGGATTTGTATACTCAGTGGACTGAAGAGGAAAAAGGAAGGGGGTAAAATGCTACTTGCAATTCCTCCCCCCCCCCCACTGCTCCTGCCACATCTCATTTCGGTCCTACCTCAAAGCACACACTGTGCTGGGAGACGATGCACCAGTGACGTACAGTAAATCAGTACAATGCAGGTTGATTTCTACATGCACAGATTACAGTGATCCTTGCCCATGCCATTACATGACTATAGAGAATGGGCCAACTGACTCACATGCCATAAGTAAAACCTGCTATTTTTATAGGCCACTGCAAACCTCTTCTGTGGTCCTCAGCCAGACAGCCATCCCAACTGTCAGTTTCATTTGTGTCAGGAGTACTTATATCCATCTTCTGGGTCACAATATAAGATACACCCTGTGTATGTATGCATGTTGTTAAGCTACTTGTGGGTTCCCTTGCAAAGTATAAAGAAAAAGAAGAACTATCTTAAGTGGATTTAAAAAAAAAACAAAACCAAAAAACTGTCCAGTAGTAGAATAGTTTCAACAGATGAAGGAATACAATTCCAGTGGTTGACATACAGTGACCTTAATCAGCAGAAGAGAAACACAACAGAACAGAATTCAGTTAATGAAAAGTAAATATATTTGTGGTTAAATAGCTCACATTCCTTCAAGGGGTGGTTTTGGAAGAACTAGATTGAGGGAGCAAAGGTGTAGGAAAGGTTATTATTAGTGGAGTGTGGATTTAATGAGTGAAAGCTGGGGGAGGAGAGAAGGTGGGGAACCCTCTGCTAGACTAATGACTGGAATGTTGATGTCCCACATGCTTGTGGAGTCTATGGCTTGGCTGGCCCTGAACATGGTAGTTCAGCAACGTCACCAATGCAATCACTGTCCTGGAGTACACATGATTTAAGACTGGTGCCAACCCTTCCTAATAGGGAGCTACAAAAGGCATGTTGAAAGTTCCTTGCAGGGCAAGTGCTGAGATGGAAATTCTCAGAATAATTCTGGCTGCATCCACAATAAGCATGAGTGTACCACTTTGGATCATAGCCTAATAGAGTGATTGATAGAAAGCTGATTAAGAAATCCTAGCCAAATAGGCATCTGATTTATTTGATGGGCTGCCCCAGCGTACTGAGCTGGATGTTCTGCCAAGTTCACAGACATCCTGGAAAGTTATTACACACAAATGCCAGTGCAGACAGTTGAGGGACAAGTCAAGGGGATGGAAGTGGAGAATGGACCAGGGTGGTCCTATGCATGTCCTCTGGTGGGCCAACCAGATGCAAGAGGGGAAGGGGCTTCTGTATCTCCCCTTTTGTGTAGACTAAGGGATGTCTGCAGGTGGAGCATTTTCAGCCCCTCATGATGTGCTAAGTTTGTACAAGTTCTCTCTTCTTCATGCATATTACGCATGTATTTTGCTACATTAATATCTGCCTTTCCTTCAGAGATCTCAAGGTGGTATATCTGCATCTTTCCTACATTTTCTCCTCACAAGATGGGTGGGTTGGCCCAAGAGACACAGAGAGAAACTCAAGATCATCCAATGAGGCTGATTGGGGATTTGAGGACTCCCCAGTCCTCCTCTAACCCAGAGGTGGGGAGCCTTCTTCAGCTTGAGGGTGTCATGGGCCAGGAGTCAGCTTTGCCTGCTGAACAGCACCCTGAAGGCAGAGAAGGCGGAGTGACTCCACCTGCAGCTGATCAGTCTTCAAGGAAAAGGCGCTGATGAGAACCAGCTGGCTTCAGCCTTCTTAAGCAGAGCTTCCAGCAGCAGTCAGATGCTGGTAGCAATGCTTGTGGTTCCTGGTCCTATCTTGCTGCTTCCTGCTCATCTTGACCCCATGATCATCAGATTCCCAGACCCCTGGATCATCCGACCAAGCAGATTGCTGTTCACCCAACCCTAGGACTGGACCTGACTTCAGATGCTGCCTCTGCCTCTAGGCAAGTACACTTCATAGACTCTTCTGGTTGGCTGGGCTCCCACTCCACTGAGCTCTGCCAGTTGTTGTTTAGCAATGAGACTACAACAGGGGGCCCCATTCCCTTATAATAATAATAATAATTTATTATTTATACCTCACCCATCTGGCTAAGTTTCCCCAGCCACTCTGAGTGGCTCCCAACAGAAATATTAAAAACACGATAAAACATCAAACATTTAAAACTTCCCTAAACAGGGCTGCCTTCAGATGCCTTCTAAACATGAGATAGTTATTTCCTTGACATCTGTTGGGAGGGCGTTCCCCGGGCTCGGCGCCACTAGCAAGAAGGCCCTCTGCCTGGTTCCCTGCAACCTCACTTCTCGCAGTGAGGGAACTGCCAGAAGGCCCTCGGCGCTGGACCTCAGTGTCTGGGCTGAACGATGGGGGTGGAGACATTCCTTCAGGCGTAAAGGGCCAAAGCCATTTAGGGCTTTAAAGACAAGAGGCATTATCAGAGTTTGAGGGCAAAAACACTTTGGGTTGTGAAGCAGGGCCAGTAAGAGGAGAACTCTGAGGGCCAAATGGAGAGGCCTGGAGGTTGCCTACACCTGATCTAAAAACTTCAGCACACTGATTCAGCTAACAATTCAGAAGTCCTGTCTTCTTTGCATCTGATCATCCTATTCCTCCAAGCAATGGACTGTCACCACGGCAGGGCATTTCTCTAATCACCTCTGCCCTCATGTTAGGGTTCTTCACCCTTCCAATATGCCCATATTCGCCGCCTCCTCGCTTTTCTGCATTGGCCGCACTTTGGAGAACATTTTCCACTAATTATCAGCCTGCTTATCAGGTACACAAGATATGAAAAAAAATGATAATATTCTGAAGACAACATTAATTGTCAAGGAAACTGAGACTATTAATAGCATGACTTGCTGTTCACAAATGAAGACTGATAGCTAGAAATACAATATAAGGATCCCGGTTAATTCATTTAGCAGAAAAAGTGTTGAAAGATCATCGCAATGCCACCCCAAGCATGTATTAGAAATTTAGTATGGTATAGCGTGAAATTTATACTTGTCCTGTTTGCAGAGGGAACACAGCTAATGGAAGACAAAAACAAAAGTAGATGACCAGGAATAAGTAATTGCAGCCAATTTATTATTTTCCTAATTGTTTTCATTAGTTTTGTCAATATCACTCATACACGTATATGGGAGACTGGCTGCAAATATTTGTCAGAGGCTCTGCTGTTATGCCTTTATTAATGATGGTGATGATGATTGGGGGAACTCTGAATCGATGGTTTTATAGCATCATTAATCCTTTTCTGAATTTATTACATTTGCTGTTTTGTCATGGATAAGATGTCACATTGATCCTGAAGCAAACACTTTACTAGACCATACATGAAATCAGGCCTGAACATGCAAAGAAGTGTGCACACAAATGAAACAAGCACCTTATGTGATTCTAGCTGCTGAACTGTGGATGTAACATAACATGGATGTAACACGCTGGCTCCTGAGAGCTGAAATGCCACAGTGAATCGTAAAGGATGTCAGCCGTTCACTCGCTAGTGGAATGCATTTGTGAGCATGAAATATTTAGAATATACCTTGAAGCAAGTAGTGCTTTTCTTCTCCAGCCTCCCTCCTTCTCCTGGATCTGGGGAGATGCTAAAAGCCAATGTGAGTGAAACAGCTTTACAGCACGAATGAACTCTCGTATGTCATGCAAGAGTGAGTGTGGTATATGTGTTATGTAGTGTGGCCACAACAGGACCAAGGAGGCCTGTGTTCCAATCCTCCCTCAGCTACATAGTATCATATTGGGCTACTTCATGCCAATTGCTCTCTTGACCCAACCAACCTCACAGAATTGTAAATAAATGGATAAAATGGAGGGAAGGACCATGTACACCATCTTAAACTTCTGGGGTTGGTGGTGGTGGTGGGGAGGTGTGATAAGTGTAAAAAGTAACTAACCCCACAATCCAACAGAGCAGGGACGTGAAAGTCCCACTGATTTCAGTTGGAGTTAAGTGTGCATCAAAATGTGGTTGCTATCTTCATGATCATAAGTTGGGTGCTGAAAGTCGCACGCTTGTGTTCTGCTGCTCCAGAGGATATGACTCAAACCAACGGATTAAAATTACAAGAAAGAAAATTTCCAATTAAACATGAGGAAGAACTTTATGATGGCAAGAGCTGTTTGGCAGTGGAATGGACTCAGAAGGCTCTCCTTCACTGGAGGTTTTTAACAGAGGTTGGATCTGATGGGGATTCTTTAACTGGGATTTCTGCATTGCAGCGGGTTGCAATAGGTGATCCATGTGGTCCCTCCCCACTCTACAAATCTATGATTCTATGGAACCTTGAGCTATATTAAAAGATCCTCCTTTTTCTATAGGGCTGGTGTCCAAACACTTCTGGTGTAGTTTTCTGAACTTAAAAATAAATTATATTCTTCCCAAAAAACTGGGGGGGGGGGGGAAATGCAATAGTTTTCATGAAAGTTGGTGCATTTTTGAACTTGACACTCCACACTCATATGTTAGGGTTTTGCTGCTTAGCTATATATACTTCCAAACAGCAACTCTTCTTTCAAGAGGCTACTGAGAAGAATGCATGGATGAAACTGGACAGGGTGATTAAACGTG
The DNA here is from genome assembly GCF_951804945.1 of Podarcis cretensis. Taxonomy (NCBI): domain Eukaryota; kingdom Metazoa; phylum Chordata; class Lepidosauria; order Squamata; family Lacertidae; genus Podarcis; species Podarcis cretensis. The sequence continues at coordinate 29,814,153 of NC_137181.1, read as the reverse complement.
CATTAAAACACAATTGAAGCTATCCAGAAGCAAACTACAAACTGAGTGCACTAATATGGAAGCCATTAAGTAGTTTATTAGAGACTGCCAGCTTTGTGCTTTGCTCATCTAAGAATCACATCTAGTGTTTGCTTATCTCATTGTAGCCTAAATCTACTTTGTTTCACCTAGGCTCAGAGCAGCTGTTCTTAATTTAGTCTGCTATAGTCATCCATCAATATCCGTTTAAAGAACAGTATCAAACTCATTATCTTTTACTACTTCAGTAAATTGTTAGAGCTATATTTTCAGAGAATATTTTCTGCTGGAGATGAGCATGGGGGAAGTAGTGTCCCTGTTCTGAATGTTTTTGTTTTACTCCGATTCAATATTTATTATTTTTGTTTAGTTTTCTTCGTATTTGTGTTCTGAGGAATCCATACAGATGATTAACCACTAACTGGACTGTTTCTGTCTGACAACTGTGAATGCTATCACTATCTTCTAAAGCGTTACTCAATTAGAGTCTGTGATTTGCTGAAATGGTCTCCTGAATGGGAAATTCACTTGCATGGGTAGGATTTGTGATGAGCACTTGGGAAGCTGCGTGTGAGAAGCAGCTTTATAAATATATATGGAACTGTTGTGTTCTGGTCAGATGTTGGAGGCCATGCTGGAGGCAAGGCTGGAGTGGAGGCAAAGCTAGTAGAAGGTTGCTGGAAACTAACAGCTAGAAGAAGTCCCAGCAAAAGAAGAATGTATGCACAAATTGATGGAATATGCAGAAATGGCAAAAATTACCGGAAAAATAAGAAAGCATGATAACAAACTTTTTATAAAAGAAAGGAAATGGTTTATTGAATATTTACAAACAAACTGTAAACAGATAAGAACACTGGAATGATTATTGTAATAACCTGCAGTTGTATTGAAGTAGATGAATAAATGAACAAATTAAGTTAATTTGGATATGCAGAAAATATTAAAAATTTAAGGAGCGGCAGAAAGAAGGGGAAGGAAGTCAAGTTTTGAAATGTTAAAATGACTAAAATTATTGAAATGTATAAAACTGAAAATCATAAATAAAATATGTAAAAAATAAATAAGGAAATTAACAGCCAGGGAAACGTCAGGAAAATGGAATAAACTGTTGTGTGAATGCTGCCATAGTCTAACTTCCATGGAAGCTTTGTGCAAGCAAATCAGATTGAATGCTCAATAAATACATCATCTGGAGGGTTCATAAAACTCTCTTCCACCCCTTGACTGTGTGCTGATTTCCCTAGAGCCTTCCACAGGCATTAGGCTTCCCTGCGATTACCATTGTTGGAGGGAAGAGGGTGTGAGAATGTGCTCCCTGAAACTACGCCCTTCCCATTGCTTGGTCCTGTAACCCTCCATGCTCTGGAGGAGGAGAACTGCACTAGGGAGCCTGATGTACTCAAATAAATTGACCGCCTGGTTTAGAACCCTGCATGATCAGGGTTCTAGATTGCCTATGGAAGCCTATGCATGTAGAGAAGTCTCTCCCCCCCCCCCGCATATCTTTGAGATGGGTAATGGAATTGAGCACTGGGAATGCGACAGAAGGGATGGCGCAAGCAGCCATGCCCCCCATTCTCCCTCAAATGCATTTAGCACTGGACATTTGAATAGATAGGGGTTAGGTAATTCAACCATTAGCCCTAGCCGGTGAGGTAGTGTTCAGCAGGCCTCTAGGGAACTGTGAAGGATGAACACCAGCTATTCCAGCTCATTTTCTTGGCCACTCATAACACACAGGCATCCGTCCTGAAAGTCAGTGTGACACTGAGAAAGCGCAGCACTTACAATCACTTAACGCTGGGTGTGAATTTAAAGAACAAGACCCTTGTCAGGCAGCATAAATTATTTCATTCACCACAACAAGCTATTATGGAAGTCTCTTTTTTTTGGCTTGGATCAACACGTAAAAAATAAATATGCCAGAGCTTTTAGCAGGAAGATGGTGTGTGTGAGACAACCACGCCGATGCTTTTATGTGACCTCAGCTAGAAATGATTGACTTCTAGAATGGAAAATGGAGAAGTCCAAATAATGTAGTTTCTGTTATATAAGACTTGAACCTCAAGTCAATATAAGAAAACTGCTGTCGGCTGACTTTCCTTCATTGTGTCCAAGGGGTGAATATTCTAGAGCTGAACTGAAATTTCTCAGAAAATGTTCTGATAACATTTTTGACCATTTCTTTCCTTCCTTGTGTTTTTGGAGGATTTCAGTTCCTCTATCCTAGAGAATATTTAGCACAATAGCCTGCCTAACTTCCCTGCCCAAAAATATGTTGGAGAAATTTAAGCGCAACTATTATTGTTATTGGGATGCAGGTGGCATTGTGGATTAAACCACAGAGCCTAGGAATTGCCGATCAGAAGGTCGGTGGTTCAAATCCCTGCGACGGGGTGAGCTCCCGTTGCTTGGTCCCTGCTCCTGTCAACCTAGCAGTTCGAAAGCACATCAAAGTGCAAGTAGATAAATAGGTACCACTCCGGTGGGAAGGTAAATGGCATTTCCGTGTGCTGCTCTGGTTTGCCAGAAGCAGCTTAGTCATGCTGACCACATGACCCAGAAGCTGTACGCCGGCTTCCACGGCCAATAAAGCGAGATGAGCGCCACAACCCCAGAGTCCGTCACGACTGGACCTAACTGTCAGGGGTCCCTTTACCTTTACTTATTGTTATTAAAATTGTAATTGTCATTGTAATTAAATTTCCTCAAATCACAACATAAATAAAAGCTTGTCTCTTTATACCTTCCCAATGCACATCCATGTAGATTTATTCTATGATCAATCCAAAAAAAAGATCAACCCAAAAAATATAACCGTAAGCCCACTTTTAACAACAATCACTCAAATAATCAAGGAAGGGGGAAATGGTGAGGAGAAGAGGAAGGATGAAAAGGAAAATACATTGTTATTATTTTAATATAGTTTTATTTTATCAGTAAACAAAATATACCAAAGTTAAAGAACATAAAGAAATACTGTTACAGAAAGTTGAAAGCAGATCATGGTTGGGCATTATCATTGAACTTGTTGTTCCAAAAAACTACAAAAAATACCCATTTTTCCATAAAAATTATGGGCTGGTATATATGTATGTAATAATATAATAATTTAGTATTTTTGAATGAAACAATGAGTTTGGCTACTCCTTCCAGTTCCCCTCTCTTGGACATTTCTTTCTTCCTCCACAGTGAACTAACAGCAGAGTTCCACTGTTCTGAGACAAAAATTTTGTGTGAGCTCCCAAACAGCTCTTTAGATCCAGCAAGTAAAAGAACTAACTTAAATGAAGTAACACTGATATATTGCCTTAATGCCACATGAATAAAAAACAACATCTATTGGCATTCTTGGCAAATATGTCATTGATTTTAAGGCCTCTAACCATGCGGTACTTGTGCCTCTGGCCTTTAAAACATCCACCACTTTTATTACTGATGAAACAAAGGATGATTTAGAGTTTTGGTGCCTGTGTTTACTCTATAATATGCTGGGGAGGAAATTCCTGTCTGTAATTTCTACAACTGAGCCCTGCCTCCTCTCTGTGTTGGGAATATTAGAAACCCAATATGAATCAAGTCAAACTCACTTTTCTATTGCAACTCGAAAGTAGCATGTCTTAGATAGCAGTTCTTGATATGAAGACACAGCAAAGAGGTATTTGATTTAGAGACCTGAAGGAAGCTCTGTTTGAATAACAATGACTTCTTTTCTGGCACAATCAATAACAATTTTTTGAAGATTATGGTTCTGTAGTGAGAAAATACGAAAGAATGCTTCAATAAAGAACGAACCCAGCAGTTCCCCATAATTGATCTCTTCACCTCTGCATGGGAATTCATCTAAATGATTGCAAATGTATGCCATTTTAATTAATGCCTTTACGAGAATTGTTCAAGGTTAATGCCACAAAGCAAGCAAACTGCTGAAAACCCAATCCATAAAATAAGATAACTGAGATACATCAATAAATAAATAAATGGTTTGTACTGTGCAATTTTATGCATTTTTCTTGTAAACCACTTTGATGTTTTTAATGAAACAGCAGTATATAAGTATCATTTAATAAATAAGTAAATAAAAATACTGTTAAGTTGTGGGTGAACTTATCAGACGACAGAGCGATTCTTCAAACAGCTCTTGTTTATTCACAGGCCAGGACAGAACTGTACTGAAAGGTTCACTCAGCCTGCTTATATAGAGCTCCAGTACAACGTTACTGTAACAACTTTCTAAAACTATCCAATCGCTGAACGTCACTTTCGATTCCTTATTTGCATAACTATCTACAGTATCCCCCTGCTGGCCCAAGGTGAGAACTTCAGTACATAACAAATACAATGACTTTTGCAAGCTCAACTGTTCCTGCGTCAGGGTCCCTGTTCTTCAGATGGCAAAGGTAGCAAGATTTCCCCCCTTCTCTGATGTGTATGCTTCAGTGCATGAATTTAATGCTTTCATGACTGAAAGGAAATGCATGTAGGAATGCGCAGAAATTGTTGCTTGATTAGTTTTTTGTTTCTGATTTGTTTTGACAGCTGATAAGCAGAAGATTATTTGTTAGCTCTAATATTGCTACCGTAAGAACATGCTGGGAATAGTTGTAGCTCTGCAGGCAGCAGGAACATTTTTGCTTGCTGGGGATTTTATTTGCTTTCTTCTCATTGTTTTTAATCTTCCTTTTATATTATTCTACCCGGCCCTGTGGCATTTCCCTCCCACCCTCAATATCCTTGGAATGCCAGAGAGAGTTTGAAGCTGTAATAAGAGCCTAAGAAACTCCTGCTGGATTAAGCCAATGGCCCATCTAGTCCAACCTCTTCTTCTCTCAGGGGCCAGACAGATCCCTGTAGGAATTCCATGCATAGTCAATCGATTTCAACTGTTGATACTGTGTGTGTGTGTGTTTTTTTTTTATGTATGTGTATGTATGTACCTCAGGTTACATATGCTTCAGGTTACATACGCTTCAGGTTACAGACTCTGCTAACCCAGAAATAGTGCTTCAGGTTAAGAACTTTGCTTCAGGATGAGAACAGAAATCGTGCTCTGGTGGCGCAGCAGCAGCAGAAGGCCCCATTAGCTAAAGTGGTGCTTCAGGTTAAGAACAGTTTCAGGTTAATTACAGATCTCCGGAACGAATTAAGTACTTAACCTGAGGTACCACTGTATGTATGTATGTATGTATGTATGTATGTATGAAAGTATGAAATCATCAGTGCACAAGGTAAAATAAGACATGAAAAGAAAAGAGAGAAGAAATAATGGCCATATTACATATTTACACGTACATATACATGTCTTGAAATTCTACTCAATATTGATCCAGAGCAGAACTCCCACGTATAGTTAGCAGAGTAAAAACTTAAATGCGTTGCAGGATTCCCCCCCCCCCCCAAATAGACCAGAGGCAATTATATTTCACCCAGCAGAGCTTTACTGCTACTGAAGGCAAATGAGCATATTAAATCAGCTATGATAAAGTGGGCACGGGACATTGGCTATAACATCATGTTTGCTGACTGGGAAAAGTTATGGACCACCGGTATGAAGTTTACGGCATGTAATGCCTTGAAAGAAAACATTATGAAAATGATATACAGGTGGTACATGACCCCAGTCAAGCTAGCAAAAATATATCACCTGTCAGACAATAAGTGTTGGAAATGTAAAGAAGCTGAAGGAACATTCTTTCACCTCTGGTGGACTTGCCCTAGAGTGAAGGTTTTCTGGGAAATGATTTATAATGAACTGAAAAAGGTATTTAAGTATACCTTCCTTAAGAAACCAGAGGCCTTTCTCTTGGGCATTGTTGGTCAGAGTGTGCAAAAGAAGGATCGAATCTTTTTTATGTATGCTACAACAGCAGCAAGGATACTCATCGCAAAAAGCTGGAAAACTCAAGAATTACCCACACTGGAAGAATGGCAGATGCAACTGATAGACTATATGGAACTGGTGGAGATGACTGGCAGAATCCGAGACCTGGGAGAAGAACTGGTGGAGGAAGACTGGAATAAATTTAAGGACTATCTACAAAAATATTGTAAATTGTATGAATGTTAAGAAAGATGTAAGATTAGCAAAAACATGGCTTCAACAAACTAGTTATAAAGAATATAAATTTAAATTAAATTGGAAGACGAAAAGATAAATTTTGGATAAGTAACATTTTATGATTAAGTTTTAATAAGAGTATGTTAAATTCCAAAATTTGAGATATTAATATTGGAAAATTATATTATATGAATTAAACCAAGTTAATAATTTGCTGGTAAAATTTATGAGTTTAGAAAGCAGGAACAAGGGGTGTGAGGAAGTCCAAAGATGAATATGAAATGTGGATATTGGAAAAGATTGTGTTATTATCTATGTATTTTATTGTTAAACTAAAATTTAATAAATATTATAAAAAAAAAATGAAGGCAAATGAGCATAATGGTCACAAATCCAAGACATTCAGGATTGGCACAATACATAAGAAATCCAGTTGTAGCAGATTTAACTTAAAGTTACAGTAACTTATAATAAGACTAAACCTTAATACTATGTATAGAATGTGAGATTTTGACCAGCTTTGGCCCATCTGAAGCTGATACAGGCTCGTCTTATCTTGAGCCCAAGCAGAGTAGTCCACACAGCAGAAGGATAAGCAGTTTGTGCCACATTCTTAACTTTATTTCCACTCTATGCTGAGAGAATACAAACATGCATCTTGCCTCTGTGAGAGCAGAGAAGCAACTCTCTCTAACAAAGAAACCGAGAGAACAGTGAAAAACAGGAAACCAGTGAATGTCACATCCAGTCTCCCATTCCCGTGGGAATCCAACAGTAACTTGGACTGTGGAATGCAAAACAATGTCTTGTGACTGCAGTTGCTGCTCAGTGAGGGAAATAGAAACCAACACAGAACACCACACCAGATGGAAAGAAAGAAAGAAAGAAAGAAAGAAAGAAAGAAAGAAAGAAAGAAAGACCCAGGCTCCTTCTGGCCTCTTACTATAGTCAGCATGACCTAGACATAAGACAAAACAGAACCAGTTTAAGCCAGCTGTATTCAGCTTCTCTGAAGTAATAACCCAAGCATCAAGAACCTTCTGCTTGCTTCTTTCACACAGAGAAGCTTCCATAACCCTCTTGAATTAATTAGAATAGGAAAGATCTCTACACATCAGATCAATACTTTCTGCACTAAGAAATGCAAACAGACAATACGCGCACACGTTATATGATTGTTATTGTAGATAACCTAAACTTAACCCAATACAGTGTTTATAAAAATGAATTCCAAATATCATTCAATTTGTCTACATTTGTACGCGATGTTCATGTGCTGCGAGTTTATACCTAGCTTCTGTGCATTCATTGAGGGAGCCGCATTTGATACCATGTTTTGAGGTTGCATTGTCAGCTCCTGAACCTGAACTTCCACATCTGGGATGTGACGATGGTGTGACCTTTTTGTTTCAACTATTATTACTCATCTCCCTTCTGTTCAGAAAGTAAACACCTATAATTTCATCCTGCTTGTGGATTGCTTGTTGAGTTGGATGTGAAGAATGCACAGTAACATATAAAATGTTATTAGAGGGGGGAAAATAACAAATTGAGATTAAAGGATTTTGAGGGTATTCGTATATGTCTGACGGATTGGCTCCAATATGTCCAACTTAATGAAAGATTAAGTATAGACAAAGAAAAAGGGTCCACCGGAGAAATATCAAAACTAGAGGAAAATTTAATCCAGCCGAAGGGGAAATATCTATCTAAGATGTATTATTTCCTCCTTGACTGGGAAGTCAAGGAAGAAGAGGTAAAATTGGTTATGGTCCATTGGGACCAGGATTTTGGACATAATAATTATATGAATGAATGGGAAAGACTCTGGATATCAAGTTCACCGCATGTTATAACTTGAAAGAAAATGTGATGAAAATGTTTTACCAATTGTATCTGACCCCGGCCAAACTGGCCAAGATGTAAAAAAAACACCCCCAAACGTTTGCTGGAGATGCAAAAAAGGGGTAGGTACTTTCATGCACATGTGGTGGGACTATGTGAAGATACGAGAATTCTGGGATATAATATATAACAAACTCAAAAAGATCTTTAAATTCTCCTTTCAAAAAACAAGCCAGAAGCCTTTCTGTTAGGCATTATGTCCATCGAAATACAAAAAAACTTTAGAACCTTTATGTGCGCAACCACAGTGGCTAGAATTTTAACAGCAAAAAACTGGAATGGTAACTCGATCCCCACAAAAAATGTCTAGCAAGCAAAGATAATAGAATATTTAGAACTTGCAAAAATGACTGGGAGAATAAGAGGAAACTTAAATCAGAAAGTGAGTAAAGATTGGACAATATTTAAAGAATATCTTAAAAAGTAATGAGACAATGCAAATCTCCTGACAGATCTAGATTGAATCTTGAATATCAAGGAAATTATAAAAGCAAAAATCTCTCTTGATATGTAAGGGGGGGACCAAAAAAGTGTGTATAATAATGTGTAAAAAGTACAATGAGGTGAATGGGAAGTCAAAAGTGTGTGTGATGTTAAATGATATGTTGTTAGTTAGTGTCCAGTTGTTATGTGGGTATGGTAATGGTCTGTTTGTGTTGTTTTTTATGTTTTATGTAAATTGTTTTGCAATAAAGGTACAGTGGACCCTCTGGGTACGAACTTAATTCGTTCCGGGGATCCATACGTACCGCGAAAAGTCCGCAGCATGAGGCGCTGCTTCTGCTCATGTGCACGGTACGATAGTGTTTCTGCGCATGCTTGAAGTGCACAGAGCATTTCTGTGCATGTGCATGCGGCGAAACCTGGAAGTATACACTTCCGGGTTTGCCGCGTTCACAACCTGAAAGTTACATTACCTAAAGATAATGTAACCCGAGGGTCCACTCGTGTGTGTGTGTGTGTGTGTGTGTGTGTGTGTGTGTGATGTATATATGAATGCACAGTAGGGTGCTCATTTAACACATAGCCAAAATAAGACCAAAGAGGTTATACAAAGTGCACACAATTTGCATGTGCTAATTTATACATATACATGTAAATTAAGAAATAATTGCTGTAGCATTAATAAAAGTGCAAAAGGCCTTGCCTTAGTGGGAAAGACTATGATCAGGTCACCTGTGTGTTGATGGACAACTTCAAGTCTCCACCTGCTTCTACTTGTTCGTTAACCTTAAACTGTCTTCAGGCTGGAGAGTCCTTCAGACAGAGGATGTCGTCACACAAAGGGCTATCCCATGTAGAGTGTACATAGCTACCTAAATACACAGTCATATAATAAGACTAATATGTGGAGCACTAACAGAGTTTGTCTTCTGATTAGTGATAAGCAGAAACATTAGCGTACTCTGTTTTCTGGCTGGTGACAAGCAAATTTGCCCTTATAGATAAGTTTGTTGGCAGACCACATCTGGTACGGAAATGAGTGGCCTTAATGTTGCATTCATTTGTGCGCTCAATTGAATTATCTGAGTTTGTATTATCAGCCATTTTAACCTTTATTTACTAGTGGACAACTGAAACGTATTTCCTTTCCATAGAAAGAGGCTCTCCATAAAGAGGCAGGAAATTAGTAAAAAAAAAGGGGGGAGATAGTTAATCTGTCCATTGAAATGGCATCGTAATGCATCTGAATGCAAAACGTTTGGACTTTGAGCAATGTTTTCCGGGAGAATGAATGAAACTGAAAGTTGGCTATAAGGAGAGTGGCATTTTTTTAAACAGTAACAGGTAGTTGATTATGTAGGACCTGCATGCATACTTTTTATTGCTACATGCATAGCTGTATAAACAATGAACATGAATATTTATATACTGTATTGGCCTGAATATAAGCCTCACTTCCCCCCACCCCCAAATTCCAACTGTGAGACGTTAAAGTGCGGCTTAAATTCATGACCTTACAAAAATTGGCTTTTACGATATTGCTGCTGAAACTGACATACGGTAAAACGGAACGGGTGTGAGTGCCTGCGGAATTTTAAGGGACCGGCTTATATTCAGGTATAGTCTTTTTCTCTCCCCCCCCCCCCGAATTTTAAAGGTGCGGCTTATATTTGGGTGCGGCTTATATTCAGGCCAATATGGTATTTAGCCTGCCAGCCAATACAATGGAGCCACAAGGCAACTAACTACTTCTTCTTTTAATTATAATAGCAACCAAAGCAACCCAGTTAACATAAGCAAATGGCAGTATTCATCAAAAACCTGGGCTGCACAACACTGTCCTAACTGACTGTCTAAATCAATGGAATTCAAATTATGATACAGTAAAAAATAAGATAATATATAAGAAATAAAAGAAGCCATAAAAATACAATTTAATAATAATTACAGCATCTAGCACAGCGCAGTTGCCACAGCAGGTAGAGAAATCAAGTGATTGACCAAGACCTTCAGGAATTTCCAGTGGTTCTTGGGCAGGGGCCAGGAGTTTGGAAACGAATGATCTAGAACTAGCACTCGTGAATAGCCAATACATAATGGGAATATTTTCTGGTATGTCCTAACAAAAATGAAATTTTAGAGCTGGTATAATGTGCTGTTGTGGCTAACATTGTGAACTGGAAGTTTCTGATTTAGCTTGCTGAGTGATGTGGAAATATCTACCGTAATTTTGAAAGGATGCTGTGGATCCCAATGAGCCAGTCATCCAGCCTATCCTGGCATACTCTTGCCTTGAAATTTATGGCTTGCCTGAACATCTACTTCATGGTACACAAAAGGATGTTGAATCCTTCTCAAAAGCAAGGGGTGTCATTTGTGCAGTTCTTGGGAACTATATGGCCAGCACAATACTACCTGATGCTTCTCTTGAAAGCTGCCTTTGCTTTCAATGTCTTTTTAATGAGCCTTATACAGGAAGAACCAGCCAGGTGCCTGCTGTGAACACATATATTTCACATTTCATATGGCCTGAAATTTTAACCAAATTGTTATTTCATTAAAACTGTAAACCATACAAGGTAACTGTCAATTTGAACTTGGTAGCTGTATTTGTGTAATTGAACAAGTCAAATAGCATGACATTTATTTAGTCTAAGACTACAGTTTCCTGTATTGGCAATCATTGATGTAAGTGCTATAATTGAATTTGAACAGATTTTACTCCTTTGGTAGTAAAATAGCAGATCTTTATTTTGTTCTGTTTGTACAAGACTGGTCTGGAGAATAGTGGAGTAAGAAGCGATGTGGGAGAGGGTTTTGGATGGTTTTTTATGTTGCAGCATGATCCTGTTTTGGTCTACTCAGAAGTAAGCCCCCAGGCAAGTGTGAGTATAGGATTGCAACCTAAATTACTAGAGTCCTTTGTATCACCATCACTCCAATCTTTTTCATGGTTGGCCCATGATACAGCACACATTTGCATGCCATAGTTTCCAGCTTCAATTCCCCATATCGCCAAGTCAGGCTGGTAAAGATTCCTGTCTGAAACCATGGAAAGACAATGTCAACAACCTTCAACTAGATGGGCCATGTCCGACTTGGAATAAGACAGCTTCTTAGGTTCGTAAAGTTCTGAGTTCAATGTGAATCCATTGCTACCATCAAAATATTGCACTACTGCAGCTGGGTTAGTTTTCTTTGGTGCTACTTAAGCACTAACGTGAGGAGGATCTGAAAAGGCCTTTAAACTAACCCCGAGACAACTGTTAAAAACTGGGGTTCTTACAAGTCGAGCTTCGAAATTATGTCCTACAAAGGTGGCATCACACCCAGGCTCAAACCTGGAAAAATCCAACTCAACAAGGACCAAAAAGTTATAGCTGACAATCTAGCCCTGAGTAAGGATTAAGACCTGGGACTCGGCTATATCAATGAAGAAAAAGTGTTATAACACTGACACCAGATGGTGCTGTGGAGCCCTGTCTTTCGCTAATGTGATTTACCATTATGCAGTTTACAACACATTTTCCTGAAATGCTTTTTTGATGTGTCTAGATCCAGCCCTGATCTACATGTTCAGAGTAATCATGAGCTACAACGCTCCTTCATACGAAGGATTGTGTGGTGAATACATCTCATGAAACCTCCCTTCATGTGATAATTTATTCTAGGGGTAGCTCATATGGTGGTTTCCATATGATGTTGGATTGCAACAACACCCGTCATTCATGGCATTTAGCCCTGCTACCTGGGCCTGATGGGAGTTGTGGTCAAAGAAATTTTGGTGGTATGTCCCTGATTTCTGCATTCAACTCCTCACCATCTCTAGTAAGCAATGGTGGCATCCCCAACAGGACTGTACCTCTCAACTGTTCTGAATGTGCATGGTAGCTCATTGCTTGCACTCATTGGAGAGCAAAGAACTCAGCAGGTAGCACAATCTTTTATTCTGCATAGGGTAACAATTATGCAAATTACACCGCTATAGAAAAAGGCTTTATAAAGAGATTAGAAGTCATTAGAATGAGACTCTCTCTGGAATATATAACCAGGGTTTCTTTTGTTTCACAAGTAAAATGCCATTAAAAGTTTAGACTTCTAAAAGCCATTTTATTGTCTTTCTTTCTCAGGGCAAAGCAGGAGGTATTCATTTATGGCTTTAGTCATAACTTCCCATTATGAAGTATTTATGCCCATAACCATCATTTAAGACTTTAGAGAGAAGTGGGGTAGAATTATTAAATAATATGTTTTGCTTCTTCTTAAATGATGATGAAAAGGCTGCATGCCGTACTTAAAAGTGCATAGCTGGGAAGATAAGTGTGGTTTAGGAAGAAGACATTCTGCTATCTTAAAGGTTATGGAAGTCTTTCAAAGAGGAAAACATTGCCATCCCCTTTAGAGCTTTGCTTACGTAAGCCAACTGTGAAATAGCTTGTGTCAACAATAAAGACAATCTATTTTCTCTCCGAACACCCTGTTCAGCAACTCTGGGTCCAATAGGGGAAGAAGCCATAACTCAGAGGCAGAGAATCTGCTTTGTGTCCAGAAGGTCCGAGGTTCAAACTCTGGCATCTACAGGTAGGGCTGTACCCTGCCTGAATTCATGGAACGTCACAACCAATTAATGTAGACAGTACTGAGCTAGATGGATCAATGGTCTGACTCAGAATAAGGCAGCTTCCTGCATTCCATTCTGTCTAATTAACCAAGACAATGTTTCCATTCTTGCATCTCATGAAGTACAAAATAAAACTGAAGACCAAGTCACTGTTTGTGGGGAGTGTAGCTGACCCGGAAACTAGAATTTCATCTGTTCTTGATGGAGTTGCCCCATTTGCTCCCTCCAAGAAGCAGGTCCAGGACTGTGAATAGATGCAGGGCTGGCCCAAGACATTTTGGTGCCTGAGGCAGTCCTCCAAATTGCTGTACTCCTACCCACCAGGGAAGAAGGGGTGAGGGAAGAGCTACACCAGGAACAAGGGAGGAAAGAAAGGTTGACATTGGGTTCTTGTGCCCCGGTGGCTCCTGTTGCCTGAAGCAGTCATTTCATCTTGCCTCTTGGTTGAGCCAGCCTTGGGTGGATGGGCGGTCATGAATCTTCAGTAGGCATTCTTCTAAAAATGGCACCTGGCTTGGAAACACAAGAAAATAGGACTCAGCCATTGTATGCTTCTCTTTCCCAGGACACATGGATGCATCCTGCACAGCAGCTAACAGAGCTTCAGTTGAATTCCTAGTATCTCCTCTTACACTCTATCTTAATACTCCTAAGAGATGCAAGTACAGTTTCATCACCAGCCAATCCCACCTGGCTCAACTCTTTGTTTACCATCCAGCACAATCATGAGTTCTGCAGAACTTGAAAGCTCTCACACTAGCTCTTTGGTTCCGCAGAACTAGAACGGTCTATATATCCACTATATCATATACAAGATGCATCAAAAGCCATCACCCAACACCCCCAAAAGGATAAAGCATAGAGAATTTGTCATGTATCTAAAGCCTTTCTTTATTGAAAAATCCTCATTCCCTAGCACTAGATGCAGATTTATTAGCTCAGTTGGGCAGCAGCCTAGGCCTTTGTATTGAGGATAATGAAGGCAGATGTTCACCTTGATAAATGAAAGCTAGGTTGACGTGCTTCTTTTGCCAGTGGTAGGGGTGCAGGTATTTGTGGCATAACTGTACACTTTCCAGCATTCTCCATCACACAGGAAGCATTCTCCATCACACAGGAAGGCAGTGACGGCATGGCCTGAAGCATTTAGTTAATGAGAACATCTTTCTAGGATGGTGATCAATATGCAAACTGTATTGAATCATGGAATCAATTTGGTGCATTACACATAGAAGAAGCCAGCTTGCTCTCTTATAAACAACCATATCATTGTGAAGGCTTTGATCTCATTTCTTGTTAAACCCTGAAGCCTCCAGCCCAAGAGGCGGCTGGTTAGTACAAACCAACATGCCCATTTCATCCCATCCCCTCCTCTTGGACCTAACTGCGACTTTAGGCTTGCACCTTCCTCAGAGTTTATCCCCGGCTTCAAAATAGATTGGTTTTATGTCTGTATCATGACCCCAGGCACATCATGCTTTCTTCCAGCAATAAATATTATTTGTAATACTGTGGGGGATTTTTTAAAAAAATGTAATTTCTCCCTCCAATTTCTCACTTCTCTTAAAAATGGCCCCTTACCTGGGTCAAGGGTGGGCAGCGGTTGCACCTCGGCACGATGGCTCCCTCACCCCACAGAGCATCGCCATTTCCTCTGTGGCCATTGTTCCTCCCCGCCCCCCCGGCTCCTGTGAAGCATCTTGAGTCCAAACCAGACCCAGCTTGAATCCTTGGCCTATCCATGGTGGTCTGGTGGGTGGGCTTTAGGGAGCAGACCTTGGAGTGACACTCCAGTCTGCTTCCGGCCCATATAAACAGGCCGGTGGGTGGGGGGATGGCTTTTTATCTAATTTCCCCCTCCGATTTCTCATTTCTCTTAAAAATTGTTTTCACTACTTCTGTCTATTTATTTGAGACCATGGCTGAATTTATGAACGTACCATGTTTACACTTTGTTAGGCTGAAATAGTGACTAGTCCAAAGTCACCATGTGAGTCTCACGGCTGAGTGGGGATTTAAACTGGGAACTTTCCAGTTCAATCTGACACTTTCACCATTATGCCACATTGACTCTCTCACCTTTGCTATTTAGGTGGCTTGAAGGCTTCTGTTTAGTGCCTCATCGTGATTTTACTGCTTCATTGATAAATAGTTCTTTATTTTATGCATTAATTTTGTTGCATTAACATTTAGTGATTTTGAGTCCCTTAGGTAATGTTTTCATTAGAAAGGCAGGCTGTAAATGTGAATATGCGGGGGTGGGGATCATCAGCTTTGGCCAAAGATCAGACCATTAATCTGATTAAAAAGCAGCAACAGTAACCTTGAGTGATACGCTTTGTCTCCCAATCCCTGCATACCACTCATAAGTGCCATGCAGTGTCTATTGCACCACTCCTGCAGGTATGAAAATGGGTTTTTCCAGCTCATAGGAGCCATGGAGCCAGCAGCATACTTTTGGACAAAACGAGAAGCCTAGCTTATGATCTGTCAGGTTCAAAGCAACTCACAAGCCAACCAGCAATGTTCAATATTCTTATTTTTCAGCCTACCTTGAGCTGCATAAAAATGAGGAGTTATGAAACCACAAAGCCCACCTGATGGGCTAACATTGAACATGGTGGGTCACAAATTGTATGGCTCACAAAGGCTTTGTGAATATTCAGAACCCTAGGAATATAGGAAGCTGTGCTATAACGCATCAGACCCTTAGTCCAACTAGATCAGTATTGTCCACATTGACTATCAGTGGCTCATGAGGGTTTTAGACAGGGAACATTCCCAGCCCTATGTGGAGGTGCCAGGGATTGAACTTGGGCCCTTTTGCATTCAAATTGTACATTTTATCATTGTACTACAACCCTTCTAATCAACGTGTATCTGTAATAACAAATTGTGCCAGCAACTGCAGGGCACTGTGTTTGATGGTCCAACAAATCATTGTTCCCCTAAATGAACTTTCCGCATTGGGGTTGTGTACCCAATGCAAAATTCAATAATTTATTCGTTTGGAAGCTGAAAGATGGGAGGCCCCATTAGTCTTCTCTGAGGCTTTTATTTCCTTTGCCACTTGGACAGGATATAAGACAGTTGAAAGACTAGCAGATATTTCTCATCAACATCAGAACTTTGATTTTAATTGGTGACTGGCTTTGAATTTTAATGGGTTGATCTATATACTTTCTCTCCCTCAACTTGTCGACTTCACTTATCTTCTCTTATTTATTCCTGCCAACATCTTCTGCAGAAGAAAGAAGGGAAGAAAAACCACTGTTCCCAAAACATGCTTTCATAGTATTTGATTTCCATAATTTCATGTACTTCTGTAGCATTGTTTGTTTCAGGGTTCACCCTCAGTATCTGGGCATGCATGTTGCTGAAATAATCTGTGGGACAACAACTGTTCATTTAGAAAGCTAATGGGCACACCATTTATCACAATGGGAGAGGATGGCATGACAGCCAGCCCGAAGCTATAGCCCCATGTTGCCAGTGTCATTGTATTCATACAACAGTGTTTCTGGGAAACAGGAGATGTGAGAACAACTGTGTGGCTCTATTGCTGCATTAGAATATTTCGAAAGTTGCTCTCATGATCCTTTCTCAAAGGAGAGGATACAAAAGTTACAGACGTTTGCAATACAAAATACAAAAATTCTCTCCCACCAAGTTTATTAAAAAGTTCCAAAATATAAGCATTCTGTCATTCTAATGTGCATCCAATCACTTACTGGAATAGTGGGACTTTTACAGAAATCCCAAGAGGTTGTTCCAACCTTTTTGTGAGTCTCATGTGATTTCAAAAAGCTAACTTTTCTGCAAGAATATGTGAGTCATTTAACAAATAAGAGACTCAACACAGGTCCTGCTTAATTCTATCGTGTATTTTTCATAGTTGAAGTGGATTTTTCCCCACCATGTGTTGTTGCTGATGATGTTGTTGTTATTTTTTACCTGAGGCAAGGAGCCTAGCCAATCCTGGTTCTTGTCAGCGTGTGCATTTTCCCGACATGTTGTTGAAGTGTTCAGACATTTGTCTGGACACCCATAGGGGGGAAATGAATTGCACCTGTTGGTTTTGCCCCTGACTCCTCCTGGTAGGACAACTATGGTTATTCCTGGATCAAGATAGCTTGACCACAGTTGCCCATGCATTGTTAACCTCATGTTCGTATTACTGCAATGTACTGTATGTGGGGCTGCTCTTGAGGTTGGTATAGAGACTGCAACTGGTGCACTATGCTGGCAGGCGGCAAACTACAGCCACCTTCCTTGCAGAATCTGCTCTGTCCACCAATCTGCTACCAGATCAAGTTCAAGATCTTGATGCTAACATATGAGGCCATATACCGCTCAGGACCAAGTTACTTGTGAGACCACCTTATCCCTGATGTGCTTATAGAACAATGTGGGACAGTTTCTTCTGCAAGTTCCAAAAATATCAGAAGCCCGTTCCTCAGTAACTCAGAGCAGGGATTTCAGTGTGGCTGCCTTTGCTCTGTGGAACCAGGACCAGATTATTATTATTATTAATAATAATAGTAATAATAATAATAATAATAATAATAATAAAAAAAAATTTTATTTATATCCCGCCCTCCCCAGCCGAAGCCGGGCTCAGGGCAGCTAACAACACCAAAACAGTGCAACATTATAAAAACATTATAAAAGTTAATAAAAATCCAAATTGATTGCAATTAAGACCTTTATAGGCTCTAAGCACTTAAAAGATTTTGGTGCCCCCATATATATCTAATTGAAAATATAAACAATAATATAAACAATAATAAACCCTATATCATAACTTGACAAGTGCCCACTACCTGCACCTTCTGAAACAAATTGAAGACATTTTTCATCTGACATGTTATCTCAGCTGGATGAATGGGTCTCTGCCATGGGTGTGTCTCTTCCAGATTGCATTGTTATTGTTTTGTTTTTCAAACATATTTGTTGATTTTTTTGTATTTTTAAACTGCTTTTCGCTGTTTTTATGAGCACCTTGTGTGGAAGGCAATAAGAATAATAATAATGATTCCCCAGAAATTCATGCTGCTGTGATTACGGTGTGGAAAATGGTTGCCAGTGTGTGGTGGGTGCCTACTGACTTCTTTCAAAATGATTTGCAATAAATGATGCAACAGCCATGCAGGCATCATTTTGCAAATGTTTAAAAATACTGAGTGGTTAATGAAGGCGACTCCATTCACACTCATTCATTGCTCATGAATTTCATTTTGTATCTGTTTGATTGTTTGTTTAAATAATTGATTGTTTAAATGATTGATTGTTTAAATAATATCGCCTTGTGTGTGTGTGCTCCAAAAATGAACCTAGTGGGTCTCGTCCAGTTCAATTTCCATTCATTACGACATGGACATGCCCATGGATGGGCTTAGGGGGAATATTGTCTGAACCTTAATTGTGAGTGGCACATACTGTGACTGATCATACTAAAAGCTGCCTTGTTTTCAGCTCCTCTAAACACCCCAATCCACTGGCTGATATATAAGCAATATATTTCATTCTGTCTCACACACGAGCTTAATTCTTAATATCCGATGCTGTGTATCAATCTCCTGTGCACAGATATAAAAGGATCTGGTTTACACTGGAACAATTGTTTTCCCTAGGAAACATAAAATATTGCTTCTGTTATTTCTGAGTGCTTTTTGGCTCTCTTGCTGTTTAAACAAATAAAGGAAGAGATTATGGGGCATTTCTGTGATGAGTGTACCTGTAGAGAGGAGCACTTCCATGCTTTCACTGATAAATATTTAGATGCTGTGAATTTGTGGTGTTCGTGGTACAGAATACAAATGTATCCCGTGTGTAACATACAGCTGTATTACAAATCAAGCAGCACTGTTCCCGAACATTCTACTCCAGCTCAAAATACTAAATGTCCTATGTGCCAGTGTCACAACCCCAGCTCTGCAGACAAAGATGTACAAAAAATTATTTAATGATCATTGATTGCTGTGAAGCTATGTGAGGCCTTAAGATCAGCTTCTTTGCACACTTCATTTGACAGTAAGTCCAGTTTTTCATTGTTTGCTGCAAACTCTATGGCCAGACTTGGTTTTATCATGCACATGGCTGTTCTGCACCATCCCCTTCCTTCTTTCATCTGAGAAACAAAAAACCAAGCTGTCTGGGGTGAAAAACCTAGAGACGGCAAAGGTAGAGAGGTTGGAGGGAATAGCTTGTTTGATGGACAGGGCTAGCTTTTAATCACAGTGAATTCTTTTCCCAGGGCGCTCCAGTCACAGTGATTTGGGAAAGGGATGTTGTAAACACGTGTTCTCATTTCCCTCCAAAGTTAGGCTGTGAGACCAGGGAGTAAGCAGAGGAATTAAATAATTAGGGTGGTCTCTCTCTTTCCCATTCATTCTTTTTTCCTCAGAAAATATTTTAAGTAATAGCACTCCCTTTTTCTTATTATTCACAGAGGGTATCTCCAGGAAGGGAGAGCAGCAAGGAAAAAAACCTGAGAGTTTTCTTTTGTTCACTATAGCTAAGCTAAAATCACCTAGCATGAAAGCCCTTCATTCTATGCATGTGAGCTTTGGCAGGATTCTTACCCTGCTGTTTCCTCCTTAGTTTGCCAGTTCTCATGCTAATTTCACTCACCCCCAGTAAAAAATAAAACTGATGGAAGAAAAGTTATTTCTATTTTCACTTCCCCAAATGGTAAAGTCTGAGAGAACGTGTACACCTTTCTTTTGGCATGCGCCATTCCTTCAGAAGGGGAAGCTACGCTTACAATTTGCATGCAGTTGTGGCAGAAAAGAACAAATTTAGATGCTTGGATGTTAAGCTCAGCAGAGGGGGCCCCCTTGGTAGTTCCACTATTCTCAGAAGTTATGGGGTGGCAGCCCCTCGGTTGTGGCATGTGAAGACACCTCTCTTTACCCTCACCTTTGACCCCTCAGGTGTATGTATTTAGGACTTGCCCTTTTCTTGTGACTGCCGTTTGTTCTTATTCTGTTTGAATCATGTCTTTTAAATTGTTCTAAGCTGCCCTTGGACCTTACGATGCAAGATGGGTAATTGTCATCAACATGATTATAATCACCATCCTTTAATGTTTTCTACCTGAAAACTCCTGGATGGAACTGCCTGAAATTTAGTAGGCTTAATCCTTAGCATGCAAATTTCACCCATGTATGTGAAAAGAAAGAAAAAGCTTAGCCATTTTTTAGATTCCTAATTAGATTGATGAGGGCAAAACAGAGTTTCAGATGTAACGTACCAGGTTTGGACTTGAATAACAAATCAAATACAAATACAAATACAGAGCAGATCCAAAACAGATTGAGCTGCTTCCAAATGCTACTGATACCAGTGCAAGGCAAATTGTGTAGTCCCTGCACACCCCTTAAGACTCTCTCTCTTAATCCCAGGTGTGTTTGGGGAAGACAACAGGCAGTTTCAGAAATTCCCAGAGGGCAATATAATTTGTACAGTTGCCTAGTTTCTACACTTATTGAAAGATCCCCCCCCCCATCCAGGGAAGAAGATGCATCATCACAGGTCAAGGACACATTTCAGCCAGGCAAAAACACTCAAGAAGGATGTGAAGCAGGGGCAGGGAGAGGTATGCCCAAGGACCAGATAAGCTTGAATGATTGTATGTTGGTCCTTGACTCACCAGCCCTGTTCTGGACTGATACATGGGTCAGAGCATAATTACACCTTGGATTTTACACTTCTAGCAATTTTGCAGTAGAGATTTTAGTACAAACAAGTAGCAAAATGATTAACCATTTGTGCGATTTGGGATAAAATGTATTTAAGTATGTATTTTGTGATTTTTTAAAAAGTCTTCAAATAGGTATTTAAATAATGAATTGTCATGGGGGTTTCTTCTATGGACCAAGGTGCAAAAGACACTCTCTACAGATGCAATGAAGGCAGAAAAATGCCTAGCAGAGGAAAAGATTTACTAGGCTGCACATAAGCTATCACTTCCTCTTCACCACCATGCCCTACTGTCAGGCTTCAGGGAATCGGCTTCCTCCCCCCCACCTTGGCAGTAGATAAGCAGAACAAAAGGAAAGGAGTCTTCTTACCAGTTAGAACTTTAATGGTCACAGTGAGACAACAAAGAATCCATTTCCTAGGAATGAAGGTGCTCCCAACTAAGGGTTCCACCCACTTCCTCCCTTGTGCTTCCACCTTATTTGCTCTTTTTGACCTTGGGCTGAGTGGACGAATGCTTTCCAGTGACAGTGAGTCTGTTAACTCACTCTCTCGCAGTTCTCCTCCTCCTAGCTAGTCCCCCATCCAGTACTTCCCAGCTTCTGCCTTCTGAACTATGTCCCTCCGCAAACCACTGTTCCAAATCTATACTATTCCCCTGCTCCTGGGAAGATTCAGGATCCTGATCAGGAGCAGGGGGGAGGATCCCACCATTCCTCTTCAGTGCAGCCCTCCTCAGCACAGTCACTGACATCTACAGTGTGTTATAGCTATCAGCCAGCCAAATGTGCATCTTAATGGCCAGAGTCTAGTGGCAGAAGGAAGGGAGATTGGTCAACCTGGCTTTGCCAACCTTCTGGAAGTCTTACTGTTCTAGTCAACTAGTGAACACTGGTTTCAAAAAAGACATATATTAGCTGAGCTATTAAAGTTTCACTGAAGTCTGGCTCTTGAAGGGTATGTGAGAGTGTGATGGAATGCCTAATCTAAACAGAGTGTGTGTAAGACTCTCAGTGGCTCATTTTCTGGTTACAGCATCAGCCTTCAAATGCATTAAGGCTGGTCTTTGATGTATGAGTATTTCTGTGTTGGAACACTTTCATGTTCTTTTTGCAATCAGGCATCAGTTTGTCAATCTCTAAATCATGTATACAGTCCTATGTTGCTTTTGGACTGAAAGAGTATGCTGTGAGACCAATTAAAGTAAATTATGGCACTTAAACCCCACTGCTGATAAAGAAATGTGATAGTTACTTTGATAACTATATCCCTTCTTGAGATGTGGTGTGATATGAAGCCTTGTTGCTGGTTGAGTTTCATGCATCAAATTCATTAGGCTCCAGAGAATGGAGAAGAGACCCTATATTTTTATTATTCGAAGGAATCCATTTTATATATATATAAAAGGCTTCCAACATTTTGTAGTTTATTTCTTTGCTGGGACCCCAGCAAAGTCGTGCTAACTGAAATGTTCCCCAGGTAGTTTTACAGCATCTTCCAGAGACAGAAATTTAGATCTGTAATTTTCAGCAATGGTAAAAATGATGTAAAATAAAATCTAAAGGTTCTACCTTTATACAAAGTAACCCTGTGTGTTTAGAGTGACGTTCTTCTTCATATGAATATTTCATATGGTTGCATGAGCACACAGGACCAAACTAAATGTGTGAACATCCTCCTAGTTCTTCATTATATATATTTTCCATGAAAACTTTATTTGTAGGCTGCAGTCAAGAGCTGCTGCTAAGGGAGAAGAAGGGCTGCTTAACTATTTCCTTTCCCACCATTTGTCCACTTCAAACTACCACTGCTATCTCTGGTGGAAAAGATACTGGGTCCCCATCTTTCCCCCCACAGAGACAAAACTGGCTTGGGCAGGGCCATTTTGAGCACACACACTGATGTGTGGGGCTGAACCTGTGACTCTTCAGATGTTGTTGCACTACGAATCCCATAATCTTTAACCACTGGCAACATTGGATGGACCTGATGGGATCTGGAGTCCAGCAACACTTGGAGAACCACAGGGCTCCCGTCCCTGGGTTGAACACCCCCCATTCCTCTAATCAAACAGATATTTTCCATTAAAACAACAACAACCAAGCCATCCTCTTAGACACAAGGGACCACCTCAACCCAAATATCTCTGCCCAGCAACTACATTCCTCAGATGGGGCACTGCTGAGAGTACCACATGCCCCAGAGATGCGCTTAGTATATGTTGGTGGAAAAACTTGATTGGAAATACACAATAGGTAACAAAAATTTGGGGCAAAGCAGGTATTTTGCTCAAATCACTAGCTCACAGTGTTTCTTGGATCAAAACAACGTATGATTTTATGTATTATGAGTTTGTGGGTGCCTTGACTCCAGTGCCGTAGCTACTGGGGAGCTAGCCATGGGGTTTTTTGCCCTGGATGAAGCGCCCAGCCTCTGTGTGTGTGTGTGTGTGTGTGTGTGTGTGTGTGTGTGTGTGTGTACAGTGGTACCTCAGGTTACATACACTTCAGGTTGCAGACTCCGCTAACCCAGAAATAGTGCTTCAGGTTAAGAACTTTGCTTCAGGATGTGAACAGAAATTGTGCTCTGGCAGCGCAGCAGCAGGAGGCCCCATTAGCTAAAGTGGTGCTTCAGGTAAAGAACAGTTTCAGGTTAAGAACGGACCTCCGGAACGAATTAAGTACTTAACCCGAGGTACCACTGTATACATGTGCATGGAGGGTTGCCAAACTGGGTCTTTGACCTTGTGAAATAAAGCCTGGTTTCACTCCTGCTTGAGTCTCCTAAATTCCTGGGTCTAGACACATAGTGAAGGGCTAATTATTTTCAGGACTGCAGCAAAGGAGAGGGGAAAGTCTTGATATCTGCTCTATTGTGACCCAGACATTATATATTACGTCAATAGGGAATTCTAATTCTAAAACCCTCTCCTGCCTCTTCAGTTCCCTGTGGTCTCCTTTTCCTTACTGATTACACTAAATCAGCTATGCCTCCCTAATTTCCTTTGCAGCCCTAGAGAGATTCACTATTCTAAAACTTTTTTTTTTTTTTTTTAGCATATTCAAGAACATTGTACTTACTCACACAGCAGGATGTGAAATGCAGAGTGGTAACTTGGGAATCTCACCTGTATATTACAAATAATCTGTATATTACAAGTAACTCTTGAGAACATAGATCAAGGAAATACTCCTTGTCTTGGCATGTAGATGTGTAAGTGGTTTTTAGAATCATCTAACATCTAACATAAGTGGGACGCGGGTGGCGCTGTGGGTAAAACCTCAGCGCCTAGGGCTTGCCGATCGCATAGTCGGCAGTTCGAATCCCCGCGGCGGGGTGAGCTCCCGTCTTTCGGTCCCTGCTCCTGCCCACCTAGCAGTTCGAAAGCACCCTTAAGTGCAAGTAGATAAATAGGTACCACTTTATAGCGGGAAGGTAAATGGCGTTTCCGTGTGCTGCACTGGTGCTGGCTCGCCAGAGCAGCTTCGTCACGCTGGCCACGTGACCCGGAAGTGTCTCCAGACAGCGCTGGTCCCCGGCCTCTTAAGTGAGATGGGTGCACAACCCTAGAGTTGGACACGACTGGCCCGTACGGGCAGGGGTACCTTTACCTTTACCTA
Source organism: Podarcis cretensis (assembly GCF_951804945.1). Classification (NCBI taxonomy): domain Eukaryota; kingdom Metazoa; phylum Chordata; class Lepidosauria; order Squamata; family Lacertidae; genus Podarcis; species Podarcis cretensis. The sequence continues at coordinate 29,789,780 of NC_137181.1, read as the reverse complement.
ACATCTAACAAAAAAGCAACATGCAAATTAGCTCAGCTGTTTAAAAAAGCAATGAAACTGTAAGACATGAGGCAATAAAAACTGAGCTAGCCAACATGTGAACAGTGGTGGAGTGTATGCCCATGCTGCCCAGGGTGAGTGAGCAGGGTGGGCCCCTGAGGGGGGGGGGCAGAGGGCGCCCTCCATACATGGAATAACACAAAATGGCTTCCATATCCAAAAGGGCAAAGAAAGAGACGGGCAGAAAATAGTACAGGTATGTCCCCTTCACCACACACCCCAAAAAGTGGAGAAGGCACCTACATCAGTCACCACTGCACTCCCTAACTAGAAGTTTTCTGTTTATTTATTCATTACTCAAGGAATGTGGGTGGCGCTGTGGGTTAAACCACAGAGCCTAGGACTTGCCGATCAGAAGGTGGGCGGTTCGAATACCCGTGACGGGGTGAGCTCCTGTTGCTCGGTCCCTGTTCCTGCCAACCTAGCAGTTCGAAAGCACGTCAAAGTGCAAGTAGATAAATAGGTACCGCTCCGGCGGGAAGGTAAATGGCATTTCTGTGCTCTGCTCTGGTTTGCCAGAAGTGGCTTAGTCATGCTAGCCACATGACCCGGAAGCTGTACGCCGGCTCCCTCGGCCTATAAAGCGAGATGAGCGCCACAACCCCAGAGTCGGTCACGACTGGACCTAATGGTCAGGGGTCCCTTTACATTTTTTATTCATTACACACTCATTTACAAAATGCATAATAACTTGATTACAACCCACAAAATCTATAAGGCCACATTAAAACCAAATTAAAACCATGTGTCATAAAAATAATTCATAGCTGTAGGTAATAGATGCCATAAAGCATAGGAGATGACGATGGGAACAAGCAAACTCCCTTCTCTGCTGCTGCCACATACACACCCTTGAAGTTTGACATGGATGCAGTATACAGTTGTACCTCAGAAGTCGAACAGAATCCCTTCTGGAAGTCCGTTCAACTTTCAAAACATTTGGAAACCAAGGTGCAGCTTCCGTTTGGCTGCCAATTGGAAGCCGCAGAAGCTGCGTTGGATGTTCGGGTTCCAAAGAACATTCACAAACCTGAATACTCACTTCCGGGTTTGGGGCGTTCGAGAGCCAAAACATTTGAATCACAAGGCGTTTTACTTCCAAGGAACAAATGTACATTCATAGGATTCGTTGATGTTCTGCATGTTCACATTTCTGGATCTTTCCTTCATTTGGAACTGCAAGAGATGGGAAATCACGTGAATCCTATACATTCATTAGCTATTTTAATTGCTGACTCTAAAATTGGCAGCGCTTCCACTTTAATGGAAGTTAATGATACTGTAATTGCAGAGACGTCTCACAGTGAATTGTACCCTGATTACATTCAGGATTATTACTGTATGTAAACTAATCACCAAGTGCAACAACATTTCTATAAACACTCAACATTGCCACATATCCTTTCTTGATATTATTGTTGAGAATGTACAATAGAAACTACCATTGCTGCATTAACATTTTAGTTATTAAGCAACTGTTTGCTTAGTTTCCCCCGTTAATAAATGAACTGCATAATCCTATTCATGTTTACTCAGAAGTCCCATTTTGTTCAATGAAGCCTGCTCCCAATTAAGTGGCCATAGGCTTGTAAGCATAATTTAATATATGATATCTGAGAAATTACAGCTACAGGTCTGTAAAATTATTTGCGTATTAAATAATCAAAGCCACTTGTTAAGACATTTACATTCCTATTTCTTTCATTCATCTGCTACAAGGAGGAATTTATATGGCTGCAGAGTTTAAGTAGATGCTTATGGGAAGTTTCTTTTTATGAAGTCACGTCATTAGCCAGCACTGGTGATGGGAACTGTAGTCCAAAACATCTGCAAGGCACTAGGCTGGCAAAAGCTGGATTAGCCCCATATTGTCCACACTGACTGACAGCAGTTTTGCAGGGTTTTAGATAGGGGTCTTCCCCAGATAGCAATAGCAGAATATATAATGAAGATTTTTCCAGCAGAGCAGATGGTCAGTGCTATGAGCTCTTATCTAGTTTTTATTCTTTGCTAACAAATACACAACTAGTACATGTGAGATGAAAAGGTATTATTAGCATGTGTCCTTACCATTCTGGTGGACTTCTATGTAACTCAGTGGATGTGCCTTTAAAAAATGCAAAGCTTTTGTCTTCAATGTAAAAGCATCTGTGATTCCATAAGAATAAAGGCCTTTATAAATGGTCATTTCTCTCACACCCACTCAGTTAACCTGCAGCTGACTGGATAGCTCAGCTGGTTAGAGTGCAGAGCTGATAATGTCAAGGTTGCAGGTTTGATCCCCATATGGAACACCTGCATATTCCTGCACTGCAGGGGGCTGGACCATATGATCCTCAGGGTCCCTTCCAACTCCATGATTCTATCTCATTTCAAACACTGCAGCCCTATGCACACTAACCTAAGAGTCCCACTGAACATACTAGGATTTGCTTCTTAGTAGATCTGTGTAGGATTGTATGGTGTGGATATATTAAAAAAAAAAACCCATCAGTTTGACGTGTGCCTTTAAGGTATATTGGCATGCCATATAGTTGGAGAAGCAGGAAGTACATGTGTCGAGATGGGTAAATCTGTCAATTTCAGTTTCTCATTTTTCCAGTTTTAAGTACAATACAACACTACTTTAAAAGAGCCATGGCTCCCCCCCCAAAAAAAAAAGTATTCTGGGAGCTGTAGTTTTTGAAGGGTGCTGAGAGGTGTTAGGATTTTCCCTATTCCCTTCACTGGGTTACAACCTTCAGAGCAGTTTAACATTCAATTACTAGTTTTAACAGGGAACACTGCAAATTGTAGTTCTGGGAGAGGACTTAGGGGTTTCCTAACAATTCTCAGCACCCTTAATACACTACAGTTCCCAGGATTCTTTGGAGGAAGCCATGACTGTTTAAAGTGGTATGATTTAAAGTGGTATGGTGGGAATGTGGCATAAATATTCAGTCACTGCCTTGTCTAAATAAAACATTTCCTCCCCCCCCCCCCAATTCCGCTGAAATTTAAGTTACCTATTCCAAGATATAACATGCTATTTCCTTTCATTTCTTCTAAAAGCCTCGATTCACCCCAGATAGAGTGGGATTCTGTGATACTAATTTCACTGAGGGCAACATCCAGTTTGATATTATTTGATCTGGGAAATGCATCTTCTGCAGAGAGCTTCTGTAATGCCGAGAGAGCCTTTATGCTATTTGATGTGCCTGTACTGAAGCAAATTGAAAGGCCAATAAATTTGGCACCTTGCCCAGCTCCTTTTTTTTTTATGACTAATGAAGCTGTTCATTGGGCAATATTGTTTCATTCGGCAAGCGGTCCTTGTGTGATTCCAAGATGTCACTTATGCTTATTAACCCACTAAATCTTTCCATCCCGGCAGGAACACTTCTATACATCAGCCAGCAGAGGTGAAGGACGCAGAGAATATCCTCTGAGAAAATGGTCTCATTTGTATTAGAAGCATGCTATGGTTGTGTCCCAGAGGCTTTATATCTCAAAGGCACAGAGAAGAAACAGGAAAATAGAAAGAAGCCTGTGGCATCTTCTCATAAATTTTGAAGGAAGTTGCCACAATATCCTCCCCCCACCCTTTCCTATTTCTTTCCCAGTGTCACTGAGAAATAAATCAGTGCACTAAAGCTTCCGCTACTTTAAGCGGGCAAGCCGTTCAGGCCTGTTATATACCTGCTGGGATTAGCAAGGCATCTGACCCTCACCTGAATCTCATCGCTCTCCTAACTAGTGCTTTGGTCTGCCCACCAGATACCAAGCACTCTACTATTCAAATTAGGCCCAGTGTTTTTGTTACAATCCCCTTCTCATTTAAGTAATCAAGTTTAATCTAGAATTTTAATTCTCAAAACTTTCTTATTTGTTAATTCAAGCAAGTAAATTACTGCTCTCACTTCATTACAAACAGTATTTCTACCTGCAAAACACTTGAGCAAACCTGCTCCTTTTCCTTTCACAGATATTTTGTTGCCATTGCAACTGTAGCTGCCTCTCATGAGTTATCATTTAATTCTTGGGGAAAATAATTAGCATCACACGTCATGTGAATGGAAGTTGCCGAACCAGTTCACCAACTAGAAGGATTACTGTTAATAGCACCAGTTTTCCTATAACTTGATATTTCTGGATAGTTTTGATGAACTGCAAAAGCATTTTTAGTTTGCTTTCTGTTGCCACCCTGCAACTTTTCTTTATTAGTGCCACTTTGTTTTGTACGATTCCTTGCAAATGAAGGAAAACAACTTTTCTGCTTGTATATGTTGAGAATATAATTTTGGTTACTGAGGACAAACAAGATTGTACAATAACAAGATTGGGTGCAGGCCTGGCCAGGACATAGGCGCCCTGACTGTGACAAAGGTGACCTGTGTGTGTGCTTGCTTGCTTGCTTGCTTAACTGTTGTTGGGAACTTCAAGGTCCCTGCTCTCCCTTCTTATGGTCTTTGTAATGGACCTGGAGACTCCAATAGAGAGAATTCCATGTCAGTAAGGAGGGCAAGTGGGCACCCTATCAAATGACAGGGCAGGAGCTACACGGAGCAGGGCCTTTTCACTGGTGGTGCCCATTGTATGCCTCACTCTTTCCAGAGCAGCCGCACTGCTCTCTTTTGGCCTGTATTTTGGAGCTTTATAATTTAGGAAGACTTTGGAAGAACTGGTTGACAAGTCTTATAAGTCACTGACATATGAGCTGAAGCTGATTTTATTTGCTGCTATTCTGGGCTTCTGGTGCACCAGGGTTTACACCAGCATAATAGAGTTAGCCAGGATGCCAGAAGGGATACAGTTTATGAGCTTCCTCCATTATCTGCACAGCAGGGGGGTGTTCAGTCAACAGTTACCTGCTGGTTACCTGCTTTCAGCAATAGGGGTCGCTATTTGGTAGTACCCAATTGGTTAGCTGTCAGATTCTAGAGCTCCTTATTGGTGGCTCTTAGGTAATTCACAAAATACAGAGTCCATTCATAAAACATAGTGTTCATTCTTAAAGAAGTAACATAAATCTCCATTGCTACATATTGGGTGTATATTTCAGAGGTTGAATGTACAAGTTTATGATCATGCTGTAGCGTAGTGCTTATGTGACTGTGAATAAAAGGTGGCTGGGCTCATTGTCTCGGGGTTTGGCGGGGAAGAGATGACAAAACTGATTTCCAATAAGTGCCCCCCTTTATTTTCATAACAAGTCCTTGAGTCTGTACTCTGAATGGTGACACCAGGGACCTAGAACGTGCAGGGCTTGTCAGTCCAATCCCTGCACAGTCTCATCAGGGCTGACCTTAAGGCAATTGGAGCAATTGAGCCAAATTAGGCCCTGTGGGCCAGTCTTAAGGGGCCCCCACACCAGGGCAATCTAGATGGATTTTATTGATATCTATAAGATTTTGCAGACTTTGGCTGTGAACTGGGGCCCTACCAAAAAAAAAAAAAAATCAAGTTGCACCCCACTGCTTCAAATTGGGCCCCACTGGCTAGCCCTGAGTCTCATAGTTGCTGGGCCTGAGTTTCCCTGCCCTTGCATGAAGTATTGGGTTTACAATTTTGTGAGAGAGGGGAGACTGCGGCACTGTAGAGGGCAGGCTGGCGAGCCCCCCTAGATTTAGAGGCCCTAGGCATCAGCCTACTTAGCCTATACATAAATCTGGCACTGCTCTTAGGTAAAGGTAAAGGTAAAGGTACCCCTGCCCGTACGGGCCAGTCTTGACAGACTCTGGGGTTGTGCGCCCATCTCACTTAAGAGGCCAGGGGCCAGCGCTGTCCAGAGACACTTCCGGGTCACGTGGCCAGCGTGACATCGCTGCTCTGGCGAGCCAGAGCCGCACACGGAAACGCCGTTTACCTTCCCGCTGGTAAGCGGTCCCTATTTATCTACTTGCACCCGGAGGTGCTTTCGAACTGCTAGGTTGGCAGGCGCTGGGACCGAGCAGCGGGAGCGCACCCCGCCGCAGGGATTCGAACCGCCGACCTTTCGATCGGCAAGTCCTAGGCGCTGAGGCTTTAACCCACAGCGCCACCTGCGTCCCTCGGCACTGCTCTTAGGCTTGGTTAAACCTAGGTACTTTTCTACATAAGAGCAGGAAAGAAGCAGCTTTTGCAACTCAATTCCATACTTAATGACATCACCAGGGCCTCACCCCCTGTGACTTCACTGGGGTGGTCCCCCCTTGTGACATCACCATGCACCTGCCCGTAGGTCTCAGGTTTGGACTTTGCAATCTCAGAGTCTTGGATGCTCCTGAGCTGGCAACCCTAAACATAGGTTAGCAACTGAGTTTCTTTTAGATTAAAGGAAGAGAGATGTCTGGAGACTAAAGTGCACTTATGGAGAGTGCTGAGCTCATTCACTGGGTCTGAAGATAGTGCACTTTAAAACATCAGATTTTTATTTTTTTAAATAACTTATTCAGAATTTGCAACTGTGCAATTCAGTTATGAGGCAGTCACCAACACTGAAATCTTGGGGTGAGACAAAGGTCTTCAGGAAATAGCTGGGTTTTCCCCCTGTCACATCACTGCAAAAGAGACAAGCCACCATTTAAACACAATAGTAGCATAGCACTTCTGCAGTGGAGACTACTCGGGCAGGAGAGGAGAGCAAGGAAGCTCATCTGGTGTGATGATACTGCTTTTGTTCCCCTACAAGGCCAATAAGTTGTTCTTAGTTGACCTAAAACAACCCACTCACAGAAACAAAATGTTAGGAGAATTGACAGATACATGAGAAGTGGCTTTCATCACATCCTCCTCATTCTGGGGAAGTGTGTCTCCTGTCTCCATTTCTCTTCTACCAAAGGCAGAATTCCCAGTGTGCACCATATTGAGAAAGATGTAGACCACAGAGGGAATGCTCCCTCTTTGTTAAAAGAGAACTGAAACGGGAAATCCTGCCCAGCCATCTGTCATTCTGCATAGAAATTCCATTGATCTTGGTGGAAGCTACATACGCCGATCAAATGGACTGAGGATGTGTAGCGAAGATGAAAGGAGCAAACAAATGGGGTTAGCAAAGGATTAGCAAGATGACTTCTTGCATGTTTCATAAGCTTCTCAGCAATGGCACCCTGGATTCAAAACCTCCCCCCAGCCCTGCCAACCCACTAGGTTTCTTTCAAAGCCAGCTAAACACCTTCGTCTTCTGTCAAGCCCATGGGTAATAAAATCCTTGACCTACAAGGCACAGTGGAATTGTTTTGATGAGGATATTTAGACTGATTCAGGGACCTGAGAAGCTCCCTTATATCAAGTCAGACCATGGGTCTGTCTATCTCAATACTGGCCGCACTGACTCTCTATAACAGGCATCCCCAAACTCAGCCCTCCAGATGTTTCACGACTACAACTCCCATCACCCCTAGCTAACAGGACCAGTGGTCAGGAATGATGGGAATTGTAGTCCCAAAACATCTGGAGGGCCGAGTTTGGGGGTGCCTGCTCTATAATTTCAGCCAGGGGTCTCTTCCACTCCTGTCTAGACATTCTAGGGACTAAACCTGGGACTGTAATTTCTGCCCCAGGAAAGGGGGCTTTTAGTTTTCAATATATTGTGCAAATATTTGGGTAGCTGAAAAAGACTAATATGTTTATGTTAAATAGCTCAGTGCTGGCATCTGGTACAACTAATGGATAATTGACATTCAATACAGTGAAGTTCTCCAAATTTCACCCTGCTGACATCTCCACTTTTAATTATGACATGATTCCACAGTTTACTTACAAGTACTGTGTAATGAGCTGGCGTCAGAGGTTACAAAACAAACATGATGTGTCTGGAATACTATAGCCATTGCCATCTATTACAGTGTGTTATGTTAGTGTCAGGGGACTCATAGTCTTAAAAAGGAGGTGATTCAGAAGATTTTCATTTGCTGTCATTTACTTCTGTCCCAACTGGACTCTTGAGGCAAAGACTTTCAAGGCAACTCACAACTTTTAAACATAATAAACATAATAAAATGTCCGCCCCCACCCTCCTCAAAGTTAAACTAGAATCAATAGTCATAAATAAGCCTAGTTAGATTACTGTATTGTCCATATGAGGGGATGCCCTTGAATCTGCCTTATAGCATCTGTTGTAGCATCTTTCCAGATGTTGCTGAACTACAACTCCCGACTTTGCAGGCATAGCCAATGAGCAGACATAGGGGAGTTGTAGTTCATCTTGCCTAAGATGTGAAGATGATACTGAAACCTATCTGCTTTAGTTGCAGCAGTCCTTTTAACAGGTATCTGAACATCCCGAAGGCTGAAGAAGTGACCTGCTAACCTGTCGGGCTTCAGGGAATCCTATCCCTCCCACGGTGGGATGCCAAGAAGCAGAAAAACAAGAAGAGTTCTTACCAAGTAGTTTATTCAATATTCACAGAGAGTGATGAAGGAATGCGGTCTCTCTTAGATAATGGCGTTGCTCCAAGTAAAGTCCCATCCCTTCAGTCCCTCCTATTTTACATCACCCCGTGCCAGCTGATCTGTGCTTTCTGCCTCTGAGCTTTCTGTTCTACTACCCTCAAGGCTTGCCTGGTCTTGAGGTGTGTGTGTGTGTGTCAAGAACACTTTCTAGAGACACGTCTCTTCCCTTGTGCTTCTTTTCCCTGCTGCTCTCCCAATATTTCCCAGCTTCTCCTCTCTGCAACCTCTGAGCTATGGCCTTCGGCAAACCACTGTTCTAAATCTATACTGCCCTCCTCTTCTCGGGAAGGTGCAGGAAGAGGGTGGGGAGCATTCCCCACCATTCCTCCCCAGTCCAGTCCCTGACATAACCCAATTTTGATGCAGGTAGGAGTTATAGCTCAGTCTATGAACAATAACTGCATATAAACGATGAAGGCTTTATCAAAAAGACTGATTTGAGCACCTTGGATGCCTTCCTTTCTCACTTTTTTTTTAAAAGAAAAAAATAAGCTGCTTTTTGATGTATGAGAAAAGGTAGTTTTTCAATACTATCGTCACATCTGACTGTGGTGGAAGCAAAGAGCTGATATGCAGAACATATATAATTTAATTGTAAGAGGAAGATGAAGAGGAATTAACCTGATGTTATTCTTAAGGCATGGCCAGAGAAAGTGGACTGCTCACATAAGACATGAATTGAGGTGAGAATCCATTTGTGGGTTTCCCATAGGTATCTGGTTAGCCACAGTGAGAACAGGTGGCTAGGCTTAGATGGGCCATTGGCCTGGTCCAGCAGAACTCTTCTTAGGTCCTTATGTTCCTACATTCAGTTCTTAGCATCTCATAGGACTTCTGTCTGAAAGCCTAGACAGACAGTGCCAGCCAAGCTGGAACTGAACTAAATGGATCTATGGCCTGACTCAGTATAAAGCATTTTGTTTTGTGTGACTTCATGCCTTTTGGAAGCCTTCCCAAGCTCCCCTCTAATTCTGTTACTGCTCAACAATCACTAGATATGTAACATTATAGCACTTTGATGCCCTTACCATAAAAAAAAAACTAGCTACATACACTACATTAAAACTGCCAAGGTAATTCTGAACTTCTTCCATTAATTGCTGTTGTCTCTCATGTTAACCATTATTTTTCTCAACCCCACACACTTTTCTCGGTTGGTGGGAAGACAATGTTGCCGCATTGTTCTTTTGTGAATCATGCCCTCCCACAAAACTGTCTCCCTGATTGGCATTTCTGGTTGACAAGAGTCGTTTTCAGGAAATGTGAGCGGCAATTATCCAGATGCTTCCCTGCTCTCCCCCTCCCATCTGGAACTCGGAGGGTGTTCGTTTTCTTGAGCTCCAATCTCCACTTTTGATTATTTTTTCCATGGAGGACATCTTGTGATCAAGAGCTTGGTTGGAGGAAGATCGCATTCTGGAGCCTGTGTGTGTGTGCTTGTGTACTTTTGGCAGATGTCAAAAGCATCTACCCTGTGTGCTCAGTTTTCCCTCCTCATTAATGTCTTCTTCAACTTGACAAAAGTAGACTCCTCTCTTATGGACACCCAGACTGAAATGAACGAAAAGTAGTGGAGAGGTGGGAGTTGTGATGGTGGAGGAAGGGTTTAAGAAAGTGAAAAAATGATGGTAGTGGTAGTTGATTTCTCAGGGTGCTCAGCAGTATAGAGTACCAGCACTTTTTTAAAAAAAAACAGCAACATCATGTCCCCATCTCTTATAGGAGGGCTTAGTGGGGTTTACTACTGAGTAAGCATGCAAGTGAAAGCTGGACTATAAAGAAGGCTGATCGCTGAAGAATTGATACTTTTGAATTATGGTGCTGGAGGAGACTCTTGAGAGTCCCATGGACTGCAAGAAGATCAAACCTTTCCATTCTGAAGGAAATCAGCCCTGAGTGTTCACTGGCAGGACAGATCCTGAAGCTGAGGCTCCAATACTTTGGCCACCTCATGAGAAGAGAAGACTCCCTGGAAAAGACCCTGATGTTGGGAAAGATGGAGGGCACAAGGAGAAGGGGACGACAGAGGACGAGATGGTTGGATAGTGTTTGTGAAGCTACTAGCATGAGTTTGACCAAACTGCGGGAGGCAGTGGAAGACAGGAGTGCCTGGCGTGCTCTGCTCCATGGGGTCACGAAGAGTCGGACACGACTAAATGACTAAACAACAACAACAAGCATGCATAGTATTGTACTCTTGAGGTATATAGGGTAGATGTAAAAGAGAAGCTCAGTGAGGTTGACTCCCACCCTTCTACATGTGTTTAGGCTGTCCCCTGACCAGTCGTATTTTAACAGTTGGGTTTGAGGGCTCATGCTGCTCCTGATTGCCCTGGTAACTTGCCATGAACTTAAATGAATCCTATTACCTGTCAGTCAGCAGCTAACTAAATTCGTAAATAATTTCCCCCAACTCCATGATTTAATATGGCTGCCAATTTGTTTTAAATTGTTTTATTGGTGGCTTCTAGAAACCATACTGGTTTTGATTTCTCATATTATTGCACAACTAGAGTTGATATCATTTGCTAGCAGATTTCAGATTGCAGTTCAGTCCATTTAGCCTTGACTGATGTGCATTTGAGTAGGCAACAATGCCAGCATATGGCACTACACTGACATCAGAATCATGTGAAGAGAACAAATTAAAGAATTTAAAGAATCATAGCAGCTTACTAGAGCGGTTGTGCCCACTGCCACCACTCTGGAAGTCCACAAAAAGATATTGTGATCACAAGAAAATAAGTGGCATGTAACAATTATCTCATTGATGCCATGTTTAGGGCCTGTGTAGACATCTGAATCTTTTAGGCTAAGTCCTTTAAGGAGATAATTATCTACAAGAATGTATTGCGTCGACAGGCGGAGTCCCCAGATCCCGCGCGGTCCCCCCCGAAAGAGGGATTGGTTGTTAAACCACTCTGGAGACTGTAGCTCTGTGAGGGGAATAGGAGTCTCCTAACAACTCTGAACCCCCCTAGCAAACTACAGTTCCCAAGATTCTCTGGAGGAAACCATGACTAGTTGAAGTGATATGTTAATGCAAAACAGTATCTAAAAGATGTATAGTGCAGATGAGACCTCCATGTGACACTGTTGAAACTCCTAACGTTGTTTTCTTTTTCAAAACGCAATTGTAGAAGTCCTAATCTGAATCAGAACTACAGTGAGGAAGAAGCGGCTTAACTCTTTCTCTCCCCCCCCCCCCACCAATTGTTTCTTTGCCAAAAATATATATGGGCATAACCCCATCTTCCCAACACAACTTCAGGGTGATTTTCAGTGTGGGGAAACTGCACGAGGGCGAAAGTTTTTCTTCCTGCCAGCTACCTTCTGTTCCCAATGCAGGTCAGGTCAAAGAAACATTCCATCTCAGGGTCAGAGGTAAAACCAAGATATGGGTATCATCCAAAGTTTTGTTATAAATGCAAAAGGCAAACAAACAAATGTCTCTTTCTTCTGAATGAAATAACGTCTCCTTTTTGCCTGGAAATGTTAATAAAGATAAGTGCTTTCCCCCAGCCATATGTAAAACAAAGTCTGAAAGATTGTTAATAGACCTCAGTCTCTGCATTTGACTTGCTAGAGAAAATAATTATTATTATTGCATTAAGAGCTTAAATGGTATCCATTAGGTTTTTAAACTTGCATACATAATGTTCCTTGTCTTAGTTTTCAATTATTGCCTTTGTTTGCTTTGTTTTGCTGGAGTTTAAGCCAACAGTAGCACACATTCCAATCTTCCTGGACACCATTTTTCTGTTTTTTAATTGCGAGGGAACAGCAGCCATTTTGGTCACCATGATCTCATGTGAATTCACACCACAATCTTCCCTGGAAAAAACAACTTTCTGGGCATGGCGTCCCAAATGTGCATTTTGAGGCACCACACAAGATCATAGCCCCAAATAAAGCATTTTTTTCCTGGGGGGAAATCATGAAATTGCACAAGACCATGGCAACCGAAATGGCCGTCCGTCTCTCACGATAAAAAACAAGATGTCCTGGTTTTTCCGGGACACTTGCTGGGTATGCAGTAGCTATGGGGCAGAGGAAGTGGAGCCCTATGAATGGAGGCAGAGTTGGGCTCATCAGTACATGGGTGGAATGAGACAGTGGTGAGATTAGGGGAGCTCCAGTGCAGCCAGCAATTTAAAGCTCCCCCAGCCTCCCTCACCCCATGCCAACCTGGTCCAGACATCATCATCATCATCATCATCATCATCACTTTATTATCTATTGCCCACCCATCTGACTGTGTTTCCCCAGCCACTCTGTCTGTCCAGTGCTACCACAACCAAGAGAACACCACTGCCTCCACCCTGTCCTTCCCACAAGCCACTACTGCTTTATATCAGAGCCAGTCTGGTGTAGTGGTTAAGAGTGGTGGACTCGTAATCTGGTGAACTGGGTTCGCTTCCCCGCTCCTCCACATGCAGCTGCTGGGTGACCTTGGGCTAGTCACACTTCTCTGAAGTCTCTCAGCCCCACTCACCTCACAGAGTGGGGGAGGAAGGGAAAGGAGAATGTTAGCTGCTTTGAGACTCCTTAGGGTAGTGATAAAGCGGGATATCAAATCCAAACTCCTCTTCTTATTATTATTATTATCAAGTGCCGTGTGCACACCATACTTTTAAAGCACAAAGAATCCTGGGAACTGTAGTTAATTAAGGGTGCTGGGTATTGTAGCTCTCTGAGGGGCATACTACCATTCCTGAGACTCTCTAGGGGGAAGCCATGCACTTTAAATGTATTATATGTATTCAGCCACAGTCAAATTGATTCCCCCATCCTGTTTAATATCAGCATCTGGCAGAAGCTGTACTATTTTTCACTTTCCCCATGTGTTCCAAATAAATGTCCCTACTGATAGCCCAGCATATCTGTTCTTTCAATCAACATGCAGCTCCAAATTCACTTAAGGCCAAGTGGGCCTGGAAACAAAATCTTGCAGAGTGGTGTATTGTACTCCTGTTCAAAGTTTCAACCAGCCAGCCCACATCCTTTTCCAGAATGCTCCACTATTTTTAACAGTCAGTCAGTATCCCATGGCCATTGAGCTTGCTTAGTCCTCATTGGGCTGTTTTGGAGGTCTCCCCCGCCACACAACACTTAGGTTTTTCCACTTTAAAAATGTTTTTGTATGCAAACCTGGGGTTCCTTCCCCCGGTCCCTCTTTGACTTAAGTGGTGCATGCTTTAACTACATAAAGATCTACACTCAGAAGATTTCTAGTTCCATTTACTAAATTCAGTCAGCTGCTTTATCTTGCTAATTTCTTTATTTTACCAATTTCTCTATTAGTATACAGCAGGGATGGGGAACCTATTTCAGGCTGAGGATCACATTCTGTTTTGGGCAGCCATTGGGGGCTCACATGTTGGTGGCGTGCAGGGCCTGGGGTGAGTACCAAGGACTAGAGAGAGAGGTCTGGAGGACCTTGTGTGATTGGTGTGATTGGACTTAAGGGGGGACGGGGGGGTACAAATTGCACATGGACCAAATGAAGCCCCACAGAGCATTTACTATAGCCTGTCAGCTCTTGTTCAACATTTGGCTTTTCTTCATTGATACATCTATTGCAGAGACCGGTTGAAAGATGATGTTGTATTCTTAGGTATATATTAGTGTTTTTATATGAGAGACCTGAAGCACTGCTTGCTAGGAAATAGCCTAACAGCAAAGAAAGGAAGGGATTTGATCTGTCCCTAGACTGAGGTACTGAGTGTGCCTGTTTTATTTGTAGAAATAAAGATTGTTGGGCTTGAATTTTAGTTGAGTTGCAGGACCCTACAGATGGGTGCCACCATGTTTTTGTTAGGTATGGCAGCCATTTTGATACATGCAGCATAACTGCTGAGGCACGGTGGTAGGTACATGGCCTGTAAAGAAATAATTACAGAACAGGGCACTCGTTGAAGAGGATGTCTTCAAGAGCAACTTTGGAGGTTCAGCTCCAAGACTGAATCTGGACTGCCTTCAGCAAAAATGGCATGCTGACTCCAACACAAACTAATTTAGAGAGGGAATGTCACCAAAAACCAGTAAATTATCATATCACACAACCACTTCTTGTTAATTTTCATAATAATAGTAGTTTTTCTAAAACTTTAGTTCTTCTGCATGTGTATTTTCTTGATTCAGTACAATGCTGTTAAAAACATTAACTTCGAATCTGGTAGATCTGAGTTCTCTCATTAATGTCTCCAATTTGCCGGGAAAGTTATCTATAAATTTCTCAGTTTTTAATTACTCCGAGAAAAGAGCATGTGAGAAGTCCTCATTCCCTTAATTGCTCCAACTTTTCTTTTTCTTTTTGAATACATAACAGCTTTTTGCTGGTGAGAAAGATTTGCCTAATCAAATGCAGCAACACCTCAGATAATTTTTGGCCATTTACTAATCATATGAGGCCTATAAGGTCTCTGTCATTCCTTGAGGCTCTTGGCTGCCTTGTTTGCATCCTTATTTGTACATGTATTTTAGTGAAAGTGGGAATGTGAGCAAGAAAATTAATGGAGAATGAGGGGAAGATAGAAACTCAGTTGGAAGCAGGCGATCCTGCAATCGCAAATTTGTTATACCACAACACACACACACACACACACACACACACGGTGTGTGTTGTGTGGTGTCAAACCTGAAGATAGATTGGCCCATTTAAACTTTTTACAGATGTTATTGAAACTCATAATATTTTTAGAGGACATTTCACAGGAAGGGCTATAGCTCAGTAGTAGAGTATCTGCTTTAAAGGAAGAAGATCCCAGGTTCAGTCCTCACGGTCTTGGAGAAACTGCTACCTCAAACCCTGACGGCCAATGTAGATAATACTGAGTTAGATGGACCAATATTTTGACTTGGTATAAGGCAGCTTTCTAATTATCCAATTCAGAGTGAGAATTCAGGGCCAGCACTGGTGACTGGCGCCTACAAGAATCTGCTAAGGCCCCTGGCTCTATCAAGGCCCCCACGGTCAAGCTCCAGAGCCCCTACTCCTCCTCTGCCTACTGTTTCTGTGGCTTCTGTTCATCTTGGCCTCTCACTCTAGGTAGTGGTGCAGCTCAGCAGTCAAAGGGGAAGAGAGGACCAGCAAATGGGCTGCAGTAAGAATAGTGAGGAAGAGGGAGTCCACTCAGGGCCTCTTGGCCAAGAATCCCTCTCCTGCAAAAAAATAATAATAAACTCAAGCTGCCACACTGTGGCTCTGTCCACTTTGCAGTGCTTAGATGCATTATGAATTGAGCACCATTCCCCACCTCAAATGTTCTTCTACAGTTTGTAATATAAAATTATTTAAGCTTAGCCTCTCACTCTCAGTGAAACTCTGGTTGCTTACTGTGAAATGCTGTGGTCTACCAGGCCAGCTGCTTTGTTGGCACACAAGCAGAAGAACATCTTGACTGTTACCCTCTTACATCTGCTGAAGCTGCCATGGGTGTAGCCAAGGGGGGATAGGGGGGCAGCTCCCCGCCATCAAGTAAAACAATAGAAATACTTAACAAACTGACCAGTCATGTCGGCTCTGCCCCACCCCCCAACAAAAGGCCTGCCCCCCCCAACAAAAATCCTGGCTGCACCCATGGAAGCTGCCATTGATTGCTGTCAACTGTGTAGCCAACAAAACAACCTTTCGTATGATTTGGCTGCTCTCTGTTTGCATTCATTGGTTGCCTTGATTGTTCCTTGCAAATTGCTTTATGGGGTTGCTGTCTCCCACCCGGATCTGAAAACCTTCTCTTCCTCTGGTGAGTTGGCAGTTGAATTTCCAGCTCTTTCTCTGCCATAGCTGGCAAAAATACAGAGATTGTAGACAGTGGAAACTGTGTGCCAATTCCCATGGGGCACTATGAAAATGCGCATGTGGACAGTATCAGGCATCAAAATAAGCAGCTGGGAAAGAATTCTTAGAAAGATCATAAATACCAAGCCAATTCTAGATTGAGCCAAGCAGAGTTTGCCCATTGGAATTAGTATGGTAATTTGATTTCCCAGTCTGAAGACTAATTCTCTATTCAAAGAGTCCCCAGTATGGTGCTGCGCAGATATTTTGGACTGCAACTCCCATCAGCTGTACTCAGCATGACTAGCTAGGGTTGATGGGAGGTGTGGTCTAAAATGTCTGAAGGACACCAAGTTGGGAGAGGCTGTTCTAATTCACACAACACAAAAACAGTCTATACTGTGTACCAAAATAGCTCCAAGTAACAGCTCTTTATTTTGCCTGGAAAACTGATAAAGAATACCCTTGCTCTCAGTTCTCTATGTATTCAGTTATTTTTGCGTGATCCAGAACTTAGGGAATGCATAGAGTTATCCTGTTCATTGACAGTCTGATGCTGCTTTCCTTGCACTGCTCTTTCAATTAATATTGCTTTATAAAAGGATTAAGAAGCTACAGTTTCAGTCTGACTTTCATGCTCATCAAAGCAAGGAGAGGAAAATTAAACAAGAAGAGTGGGCATAAACACCGAGCATAACAACTAGACATGTATCTTGGGCAATTAGAGCAATGGCATGTGAGAAGGAGCCTGTGAAGAAGATGAATCCATTGCCTTCCATGTTGCTTAATGAGCTGCACTTTCCCTTAAAGCTGCAACTTAGGATGGAAGAAAGCCAGAGGCTGACACCTGAAAATCATAAACTAAAGAATAAATCAAAATGAAGGCTTAATGCAACAACAGCAGCAAGGATACTTATCGCAAAACATTGGAAGACACAAGATTTACCCACTCTGGAAGAATGGCAGATGCAAGTAATAGACTATATGGAGATGGCAGAAATGACTGGCAGAATCCGAGACCTGGGAGAAGAGTCGGTGGAAGAGGACTGGAAGAAGTTTAAAGACTACTTGCAGAAACACTGCAAAATTTATGAATGTTAAAACGATGTTGGATATTAAAACAACATGGCATTAGTGATAAAGTTAGAAGGAGTATGCAAAGATGAATTTAAAAAAAAGGGGTGATAGACTAGAGTTGTATTATGTCAAACTTAAATAATATGGTATAAGTGACTAAGTTATAAGGAATAGGTAAGAATGAACTAAAATGAGAAGAAGGATTGGAGACATAATAGGTTGAACTATACAATTGACAATAAGATTTGAAAGAGGGTAAGGATTTGCTGAATCTGATTGGGTAAATGGGAACACAAAAAAGGAGATATGAGGAAGTCAAGAAACAGAGTTAAATAAGTATAAGGCTAAAAGTTGGATTTTTTCTTTTTTATATGTTTTAGTAGCGTTTTTTTGATGTTTTTTTGTTGATTTTTTTCTGTGTATTTTTTCTGTATTTTGTGTATTTTTTTGTACTTTTGGCTATGTCTGGTTTTTTTCCTTTGTGGTATGTATTTATGTGTTTTTTATTGTAAAATCATAATAAATATTTTATAAAAATAAATAAATGAAGGCTTAAGTGCCACGATGAGTGAGATAAACATATGGTTCCTTGCCATTTCCCTTAGTGTATTACAGAGAACAGTTGTACATACCCACCAACATTTCTCTGAAGAAAATAGGGATGTCCCATTCCATAATGATAATTTTACTATTTATACCCCACACATCTTACTGGGTTGTTCCAGCCACTGTGGGCAGCTTCCAACATATATAAAAACATAATAAAATATTAAACATTTTTTTTAAAAAAAAAACCTTCCCTATACAGGATTGCCTTCAGACGGCTCAGGGGTTGGATAACAACATTTCTCCAATGAAAATAGGGACATCCTAAGGAAAAGCGGGACATTCCAGGATCAAATCAGAAACTGGGACAGCTTCTCTAAATCAGGAACATGCCTGGAAAATAGAGACACTTGGAGTGTCTGGTTGTATGGAGCGGCAAAGTGATTCTGGTGGCTTGTTAGGCCTATAGAGAATGCAAACAATTGCTGCTGGAAGTGCTACTAAGTTAACTAAAATTAATCTTTGCAGGTAAGTTAAACAAAACAATTAGCGTGTCCCTCCAGCTATACTGGTCCTGGTGGCTTTCTGTTGGCCGGCATTTCATCGCCATCTGTTTTCATGCATCAGATCAGAAACTCACCACTATCACCAATGCAATATCAAAAGCAGGTACTTGTAAATCTCATTGCAGAGCATGTGTGTGGCATTCAGATTTCATCCTGCACAGATTTCATCAGGCATCTCAGCATGAGTAAGATTGTGAGACCCTTCTTTGCTTGACAGCACAGCAACAGAGTTGCTGAAATTCTGAAATTTCTGCTTCTTCTAGATCATTTTCAGCTCGGGAGGAATCATTAGCTGAGTTCAGCTTTCAGCTTCAAAGGAAAATGCTGCAGCCTGGTAAACCCGGTGTAGATTTCTTCCACACCAGGTGAATTGACAATCTTTGCCCTATAAAATGTGAGCAGATATTTACATGACAGAAGATAGCAGCAGCGTGCCTGTTGATGCTTGGAAAAGTTGTGTAGCTTGTAGTGGGAGAACAATGAGTGGAAGCATCTAGTCATCACCACATCCAATAACCCAAGATGCTGAAATTCTGTCTGCTGTTTTACATGCTACAAGATAGTGGCACTTCTTTGTAGGAATTAATGTGAGCCTATGTGTAGATCATAACACCATACATGTAAACCACTCTTACACCACTTTAACAGTCATGGCTTCCTCCAAAGTATCCTGGGAACTGTTTGCTGAGGGTGCTGAGGGTTGTTAGGAGACCCTTGTTCCCCTCACAGAACTATAAAGTGGTTCAACAATCAATACGTCTTCCAGGTGACTCACTGAGGAGAATAGGGTCTCCTAAGATTGCTGAGCACTCATAACAAACTACAGTTCCCATGATTCTTTGGGGGAAGCTGTGACTGTTTAAAGTGGCATGACACTTTATTGTAAAGAACTAGACTCACTAGCAGGGTTTGAGTAAAATAGAATGTGGTAGATGTTGAAGAATGATGCGGAAATAAACAAGTATAGTATGGGATTTAAACGGTTTGGTATAAAATTTTTTGGAAGAAAACAGTAGAATATGCAGAATGATTAGAATATGCAGAATGAGAAAACATTAGAAAGAACCAGAAGGGGAAGTTGAGGGAAGTCTTTAGGTGGGGGGGGGGGGGAAAGGGGATGTATGCTTATTTCTCTATGTGGTTTATGTTACTGGATTATGTTAATTAAATTTTAAAATTCAATTAAAAAAATTAAAATAAAAAATAAAGTGGCACGACACTGCTTTAAATGTATCGTGCAGGTGGGGTCTAAGTTGAATTGTGTTTGGTGAGGCTTATTCGCAGCTAGGTGTGCATAAGACCATATAACCTTAGATGAAACTTCATCATATTACTTTCAGATCCTCGGATGAAATCGTCCCTCTCACCCTTTTCATGTGCTTATTGTTATTCATTAGCTTATCAAAGTACTTTAAACTCGCTCAGTCACAAACATCGTCTTGCAAATGAGTAATGAGCACAGCCTCATAAATCATTTGTGAAGAGATAATTGTTTGTTTTAGAACAAACAATGCGGGCATTAAAATGGAGCTGCCTGGATCTGTTCTAATGCCCAGTGATGCTAATAGCTTTCCAAACATTTGTAGTGACATTTTGATTAGGAAGGGCAAACATGAAACACCCTAATCAAACAAGCAAACAAGCAAGCAAAAACCCATTTCAGAATGACACTGTTCAAGACTTGCAAATTATACAATAAGAACATAACTTTCAAGATGTCCAGGACAAAACCCAGGCTGTGCATCTTCTGGGCTGTGCTCCCAGCTGAATCACATGACACAATCTTGTCCAGTCCCAAAAGACATGTTTTTCAAGGCCACAGTACCCCAAAATGTGTGGTGGTTGAAGAAGAAGAAGAAGAAGAAGAAGAAGAAGAAGAAGAAGAAGAAGAGTAGTAGTAGTTTGGATTTGATATCCCGCTTTATCACTACCCGAAGGAGTCTCAAAGCAGCTAACATTCTCCTTTCAGGACAGTTCTCCTTTATCGGGACAGTTGAGGGGTATGTAAGTAAATCTTAAAACCTATACTTTGAGCCTATTTTGGTGCACTATGCTGCAAGGCAAATTGACCAATCAACTCCCTGCCTCAACCCCCCCCCCAAAAAAAAATGAAGAAAGAACTGAAGCTTCCCATTGTACAAGCACCATATGTATCCATATATTATTTATTTAGCGCATTTGTGACCCACTCTTCAGTCAAAAGGGGGTTGGAGCCACCTGATGTCCTGCAGCAGAGTGGGAAAATGCCCCCCCCCAGTCTCTCCATCTTGCCCTTGGGACTCTTGATAGTTGCCAACGATGTTGCAAAATTGCCAGCCATGTGATCTGTGCACCTCCACACCTTGACCCAGTTGTGGGGAGGGAATCAGTGTGTGTCTTTCAAAGAAAAGAATTGTTGCATAGCTTAATTTTCTCAAAGAACATGTTACTTAACAACTGCTCCCATGGCTGTTGCAATGAAGAAAACAGAAAGTATAGATCACATGATGGATAGTTCTGGATTACCGTTTTCAAGGGAGATGGCATCGTTTGAGAACCAGGTATTTAAAAAGAAGAGATATTGATTTTCTTCCCATTTGCTTCCTTTTCAAGCCTTTTGGGCCTGATAGAGATATGTGCTAACACAAGAAAAAAGACCATCAAAGTCTTGTACCAAACTCAGTAAATAACCCATAGCTGTGTTTATTATCTCCTTTGTTTCTTATCCAGCCCTGTACAGATCATTTCATGCAGCAAAGCCCAGTCGACTCACAGCATGAAGTGGTTGTTACATATTTTATCAGTCCCCCAATCGCATCGTGGAGAATTGCTCATTTGCAAGTGGAAGACCAAGAAGTGACAAGATGTCTCAGGTGGATATTTTGCTTGCCTCAGATTAACATAATTAGTTTTCAGATGAGCAGTTTTGGATCTGAGATGCTTGAATTCATGCTTTGCATTTGAGTGCTGTAGGGACCGCTTCTGCTCTACAAACTCTCCTGAGTTCCTCACTACTGCGAAGCATTTCCATTGAGAAAAAGAAAGAAAGTAGCTATTACCCAGAGCAATAGAAGACTTACACTTTCTTACGCTTGATACGAATCTGCAGTAAGTGGTACTTAGACTACTGCAATGTGCTACATTTGAGGCTGCCTCTGAAGACATTTCAGAAACATCTGCTAATGTGCAACTGAAGTAGCCAACTTTATTTATTTATTTATTTATAAATATTTTGGACTGCTTTTTTCATTAAAAAAATATCAGAGTGCTTTACCAAAAAAAGATCAAACCATACAGTGCTAAGGGTAGAATTGGATATCTCTCACTTTTACAGCAGTTAAGATTTTGCAGTACATATAATTTCTGCAGGTTTGTGCAATATTTGAAGAGCAAATGTCTGTCCGTGCTGCAATAGCTGAAGCTGATTCATAGGCTGCCCATCATCATGGTCTTGACCCATCCAACTTATGATTAATGACATCTATTGACTTGAGTGGGAGTAAGACATCAGCCACTGTCATCTGAGATTCCCACTCTTGATAAATGGATCTTGATGTTCTTTTACAAGCTGAGGAAGATGAAATATGTGTACGACAGATGTAAGGGTTACAGAGTTTGCGCTGGCAAAGCAAGGATCAGTAAAGTGAGTGGTTTCTGAAGATGAAAAGAATTAGGGAAACTGAGGAGCTTAATAAATTAAGATTTGCATTAGAAGGTGCAATCTTTCATCAAATTAAGTACAGTTAGAAAGCCATGTCAGAGAAGTTTGTAGGCTATTCTCTTTCAGAAAAGAAAGGCATTTCGAGCGCTTTTAACAAACCTGTGGCTGAAAATAAGCATAATAAACTATGAAGTTTGCAGACCCGCATTTGCTTTTCTAAACTAATCTGCATGGAAATTAGTTTCAAAAATAGACCAACATTTTTTAAACTACATTAACCAAACTCATTAAAAGTAGCCTTCTCAACATCTTCTTTTCATTTTCATTTTATTTTTTATTTTTTGCTAATTGGAATATACATCTATTGCACCCTCCATACATCTATTGCACCATCTGTGAAGTCCCTACATGCTTACAAAATGAATGCATGGATGTTGTGTAGGCAAAGGTTGAGGGTCCTTTATTCGGCAATATAATGAATATACATATATATACATATATCAGAAGATGGGACTTGCTGCTGTCACCGCCTCCCTGCACCACAACATAGGGCTTGCTGCTGAGATTTCCCCCAGCATTTATATGTATAATTATTTTCTGAACATTGTTCATGTCCTTACAATGGTAGTTCATAGAACGATATCAATTTCCTTTAGGCCCAGTTTTCCTTTAGTTTCCAATTTCCTTTAGTTTTTTTTTTTTTTAAATAACGTCTGAACCTTAGAAACAGTTATTTCTCATTGGCTCCACTCCTTAACCTGAAGCCCAGAATCCCCCATGAATACTCTTTATGAGAAAGGGCAGAATGTGTCTAGGTATCTAGAAACAGCACATGTCCATTTCTCCTTTTCTCTTCATACATGATCCTTGGGACTTCTCTGGCCTCATAAGTAAGTCTGACAGACCACATGGTTGAGCCTTAGCATCTGCTGCAGTTTCACTGAATGAGAGAACATCAGTCCGCTGCATCAAATCTCTTGTTTCCACAACAATGAATATTTTTTAATTAAAAAAAGAAAATAACAGTCTTCTACCGTGTATTTATCTGCCCCCATATTTCAGGATTTACATTTGCTGAAATCGAGCTCATTGCATTTAGGGTATTTAACCAAAATAGTGTCTGTGGAGACCAACTCGCCATGAGCCACCACAGCAATATCAAATCAGTATAGTCAGACAGACATCATTCAACATGACAACACGCAGCCATGCAGCAGCGCTAACCTCACTGGTAAGTTTGGACAGTGAGAGTCAAGCCTATTACAAGTTTGATCTGAACTTCAGAAGGCTTAGCTTCCATTGGGCTGGGGGTGTACACAATTATTTTATGTATTTATTTATCCTTCACTGTCCCTCTGTGTCACCCAATGACCCTGGGAAATTTGCAATAAAGGCTAAAACCTGAGGGCCTGCCACAACTGGGGTGCACCACTGGAGATGGAGGAGAATTTGAGTCCATCTCCATTTTTCAGCACCTCATTCACATCCCCTGGACTTACACATTTATTGGAAAGTAATTTATCCTTTAGATTTTGCACTTCCTCAACTTTTACAACACATTTCTCAGCTCAGAAAGAAATGTACATATTTTTAGAATAAAATACATTTAGAAATGCATATAATATTGGTGAATTATATTGCCCAGGCAGGTGCAGTCTGTGGCCCATGAGAGTTTTGCAATAACTGAGACCAGGTCTTGGGTGAAAATCGGGCCAAATCTTTATCAGAAAGTGAATGGATTTGGCATGGCAGTAGAGCAAGGAGGAGTTTCTTGTTCCACTCAGTCTTTGCTGATGGAGTAGCATTCTGTCCGGGCTGGGGAGTGCCCAAACCACTCCATCAGAGTCACCCAGTACTGAATGCTGCCATGAGACAACCAAGGTCACCCTAGGCAGAGATTTCAGCCAGGCAGAGACTTTAACCCAAGCTTAGGGTGTGCCATGGCTAATCCTGCCCCAGGTCGTTCATGTGGGCTCCCTTTGCTATGCTAATCCTTCCCAATGTCATCTCCATTGCTTATTTTCAAAGAAAATTGAGGCTAGCATGCCAACAATTGTCTATGCTAAGCTCCGTTCTCTCTGTTGCAATGGGACCAGAGGCACACTTCTCTGAAACTTAACAATTGTTCAAGAAAGCCTTTACTTAACTTCCCCACCTTCTGCCTTTTCTAAAAATAGGGTTGAGCTCTTAATGAGCAAGCCAAATTTCTTTCTCCCAAAGGAGAGGTTCCTTCCAGAAGTGTTTCTGAACAAGTTGAAATGTGACATTTTGTTACAGAAGTTTGTCACCTGAGTAAGAGGCATCAACTATCCGACTACCATAGAAACTTGATATGAAGTCCCACATGACTGATTAAAATAGCTCACTAATTATAGCATGTGTGTATATATGGATGTATGTGCGTTATGCATCCCCCAGTTGTGGAGCAGTGAGAGGTTTTTGTAAAATTTTGTAATTTTGTAAAAATTCTTAATAATTTTGTAATAACTCTTTTGTTTACACACACACATTTAGGATGAACGTAAGAGCATTAAGAACACAGCATTAACTCCAAGAGGTATTGCTCCTAAAAAAAAATATAGGGAATCTCCCAATAGTATAGTGAAAGAGAAACAATCTTTTTAAGTCTTAGCATGGCCACTTTGTTGTCCTCTTTCATACAGAGAGGCACTATGATGACAACACCTTGAACTGGGTGGTGGTATGGCAACAAATCACCTGTACTTGACCATCTCATTTGTTATGCAAAGGCCCAGCACCTTCACAAAAGTGAACCTTCCAGACAAAGCTTATTGAACCAACCTGACCTATTTAGTAAGTGGGGGTGGGCCCCTGCTACCCCACAACCCCTCTGGTGTCGCCTGTGCCCTTTTCCATCCAACAAACGGGTGTGTTGCTTTGTGAAGTGAGAGAGCTGCTTAAAGGTAAAGGTAAAGGGACCCCTGACCATTAGGTCCAGTCATGACCGACTCTGGGGTTGCAGCGCTCATCTTGCTTTATTGGCCGAGGGAGCTGGCCTACAGCTTCCAGGTCATGTGGCCAGCATGACTAAGCCGCTTCTGGCGAACCAGAGCAGCGCACGGAAATGCTGTTTACCTTCCCGCCAGAGCGGTACCTATTTATCTACTTGCACTTGATGTGCTTTTGAACTGCTAGGTTGGCAGGAGCAGGGACCGAGCAACGGGAGCTTACCCTGTCGCGGGGGGTTGAATCGCCGACCTTCTGATCAGCATGTCCAAGGCTCTGTGGTTTAACCCACAGCACCACCCACGTCCCTAGAGAGCTGTTTAGGGGGAGTCAAAACCAGCAGCACTGGATTAGGGTAAGAATCAGTATTACACATTTAACATATCACGCTCTGCTTCACTGAAAATTAGTCTAAAAGTTTCAGAAAACTCCAATTTGCCACATAAAAAGTTGAAAGAGAACTTTCATTTTAATGGATATTTATGAAGATGTTTCTCCCCCACATAATTTGTATTCCGAAATCTTCACAATTGAATGGCATCACACACACACTATTATTATTATTATTATCTCATTTTCTTTGCTCGGATCTATGAGTACTACAGAAAGCACTGCTAAAAGAGGCAGTTTTGTGTATTAAAAATACAGCATGGGCAAAGAATGGAAAAATACAGCCCTAATAATAGGGCTCCCAGAAATTCAGTTAAAGACACCCCTCTGCACCGATAATGATGGCATTTTATTGAACAGGATAATGACTATTTTTGTTAAATGGCAAACGTAATCACTTCATTGTATCTTAATACAGAAAATAGATCCTGATTATAGATTCAAACCAGTCTTATGATAAGAGTCTTTCTGAACTAGAACATGAATCATCTTACATTGCCTTGAACACTCTTTTTTGCGGGTTTTTTGATGCACAACTGTACAGGACTTGATGGTTTTAAACAATGATGTTAGCAGCAAGCTATGAAGGTAAAAAAAGGTAAAGGGAAAGGCTTAGGAGACTTTGAAAGCGGATTCAACACTTCCATGGAGGCTGGATGTTCCACTGGCTACTAACCATAATGACTCTATGGATCCTCCAGCGTCAGAAACATTGTCACCTGAATCCCTACACTGAGAGGTGCTTTTTGTCTCATGCGCTGCTTGTAGACTTCCTGGGGGCATTTGGCTGGCTACCATAAAGAAGTAAGATGCTGAACTAGATCGACCTTTGGTCTGATCTAGTGGGGCTTTGGTATTGTTTTTCATTATTATTCAGTACTCCTATCCGAGGCAAACTACATTTATGACTCAGGAGGAATGCAAAACTGAGAGTTACATTGTCAGGGGAAAGGGAATTATAAACCGTCAAGGAAACAAACTATGGATTTGTAGACAGGTCATGTTTATGCTTAGGGCTGGCATGACCACCTGGCATCATTGGGCAGTTGCTGGGGCCCCAATGTCCTGGCAGTGCCCACCAGCGACATCTGCCCTGAGCTCAGGGCTCTTAACAGGCTTGGTCAAGCTGCCATTTTACTCTTCCACAAGGCCTCCAATGTAAAATCATTCTGCAGCATTATGGGAACTTAAAATGAGATCACCCCCTTCCCTATGTCCAGTCTTTCTTCAGCATCTTCCTTTGCTTGGGAAATGTTTCTAATAATCTATTAACCCCACACTTTAAAGTGCATTTCCCTGCCAGTTTCCAGACTGAAAACCTTTTCCTAACCACTTTCTGAAATCTGGATTTCAGGGCAATGGAGTGCTTTATCCTGTTTAATTGTGAAAAGCTAATTTCTGGTATGCGCTTGAATCTTGCCCACAAAATAGTGACAGTCTGGAGGTCACTAAAGACCACAGGGAAAAGACAGGCTTTGGAGCTAGACCCCTTAAGTCACAGGTAGGTTGCTACAAGGTGAAACCATGGCTGAGAGTAGGGCTGGGGAGAAATTTGATGCAATCGGCATTTAAAAGTGAACCTCTTGAAAACTATCCTTTCTGAAACAACGTACCAGCTGAAATACAACCATCTGTCAAAATTCACACTTTCCCAAATTTTGCAATGCAGTTCTCCAGCCAAGTAATGTGTACCAAAAAAAACCCTCTGGAGAAACTGAAATTAAGACAGAAAAGAATGAGAAACCAAGAGAAACTGAAATTGACAGATTTGCCTATCCCTAGCTGAGAGACAATGACTTGCTAAAGCTATTCATCTGTTGGGGGGGGGGTAATAACAGTGGAAGGTCGTGGTTTGAATCTGTGCAATGGGATGCGCTCGCGTTGCTCTGTCCCTGCTTCTGCCAACCTAGCAGTTCAAAAGCACACCAGTGTGAGTAGATAAATACCGTATTTTTTGCACCATAACACTCACTTTTTTCCTCCTAGAAAGTAAGGGGAAATGTCTGTGCGTGTTGTGGAGGGAATGCCTACAGGTGGCATGCCTACAGATTTTCCTCCTCTAAAAACTACGCGTGTGTTATGGTCGGGTGCATGTTATAGAGCAAAAAATACGGTAGGTACCGCTGTGGCGGGAAGGTAAACAGCATTCCTGTGCGCTCTGGTTTCTGTCACGGTGTTCTGTTGTGCCAGAAGTGGTTTAGTCATGCTGGCCACACGACCCAGAAAGTTGTCTGTGGACAAACGCCTGCTCCCTCAGCCTGAAGGCGAGATGAACTCCACAACCCCATAGTCGCCTTTGACTGGACTTAACCGTCCAGGGATCCTTTACTCTTGAGATCTGTTGGACAGTATTAACTAACAAAAAAGCTGCTTCAACTAATTTGTAGATGCATCTGATTCTCAGTTATGGCATACTCTATCATAACTGACAAAATAAGTAACTTGGAACCCAAGTTATCATACTTGTTTCTTTTCTTTATTATAATAAATGAAGGATACTTTATCATAATGAATGCCTCAAGAGCAACCTGTACAATGTTTATGATTTCATCAGTAACCCTTCAAACCCTTGCACTCAGAAAATCTCATACAGACTGCTAATACCCACAATAATAAAAGTCCAAATCAAACCCACTCCTGCTAATGGGCAAATCCTCTTCTTCCCCATTGCTGCTGGGTGTGATTCCTCTGGCTGATGCTAAACAACTCTTCTGCATTCACTTGCAGCCTGGAAAAACGATTAAATAAGAAAACTGCTACTGCCAGTAAAAGTTTGCAGCATGGAGTGTTCATGTTCAGTATACCTCATTTTATTTCTTTTCCATCTTTGTTTTGCTTTCCCTGTACAAGAGTATCTTGACTTTCCTCAGCAACTGAGCATGCTCAGTTCTCATTAGGCTGTTTTTTGTGGCTTTCCGCTTCCTGCAGTCTCTTCCTCGCCTCCATTAGAATTTTCTGTACTTCTGCAAATCTCTGAGTTTTCTGAAGCCTAGCAATACCTTCCTCTTGTGCATAGTTGACTCTGTTTCAGCCACATAAGCAATGACACACACTGCTGAACATCAGAAAGAGGAGGCATGAATGAGGCCATTCTCTTTTTTTTTTTAATTAATTTTTATTGGTTTTTCAGACAAGTAATAAAAACTCAACAGAACAAACAAAAGAAAAACAAAAAACAAACAAGGCACATAACAATTAAACCCATGTAACTTTAAATTCCTCATTTCATACCCTTCTTTCTTTTGACTTCCCCATACCTCCCCATCCTTGCATCCTTGTTTAATGATTCTTTAGCAACCCTTAGGTCCATTGTCTTAATTCCCTTTCATAAAGTTTCCTTTAGTTTTTTAGTTACTGCTGCAATTCTTTACCTCTTACCCCCTGACATCTTAACATTCCTCAATTTTACAATTGTTTTTAAGATATATTTTAAATTTCTTCCAGTCCTCTTCCACTGTCTCTTTCCCCTGGTCACGGATTCTGCCCGTCATCTCGGCCAATCCCATAAAGTCGATCACCTTTGTTTGCCATTCTTCCAGAGTAGGTAGTTCTTGCATCTTCCAATACTTTGCCAGTAGAATTCTTGCTGCTGTAGTGGCATACATAAAGAAAATCCTGTCCTTCTTTAACACCAATTGGCCAACCATGCCCAAGAGAAAAGCCTCTGGTTTCTTAGGAAAAGTCCACTTAAGGACCTTCTTAATTTCATTATAGATCATTTCCCAGAAAGCTTTAACCTTTGGGCAGGTCCACCAAAGGTGGTAAAAAGTGCCTTCAGTCTCATTACATTTCCAACACTTATTGTTAGGCAAGTGGTAAATTTTTGCAAGCTTGACTGGGGTCATGTACCACCGATAGATCATTTTCATAATATTTTCTTTTAAAGCATTACATGCAGTAAATTTAATACCGGTGGTCCATAACTGTTCCCAGTCAGCAAACATAACATCATGACCAATGTCTTGTGCCCATTTAATCATTGCTGATTTCACCGTTTCATCCTGTGTATTCCATCTCAACAGCAAGTTATACATTTTCGATAAATTCTTAGTATTGGATTCCAACAATTCTGTTTCTAATTTTGACCTCTCTTTCTGGAATCCTATTTTCCTGTCCTGTTTAAATGTCTCATTTATCTGATGATAGTGCAACCAATCTCGAACCTTGGGCTTTAGTTTCTCATAACTCTGAAGTTTAACCCTTTCACCATCATATTCTAGGATTTCATAATATTTTGGCCATTTAGAGTCCATATTAAGCTTTTTTACTTCCCTAGCTTCCATTGGTGACACCCACCTAGGGGTTTTACTTTCCAACAAATCTTTGTATCTAATCCAAACATTATACAATGCTTTCCTTACGATATGGTTTTTAAAGCCTTTATACACCTTTGCCTTGTCGTACCATAAATATGCATGCCAACCAAAGCTATTGTCATACCCTTCCAGATCCAAAATGTCTGTGTTCTCAAGAAGTAGCCAGTGTTTCAACCAGCAGAAAGCTGCCGATTCATAATAGAGTCTTAAGTCCGGCAGGGCAAACCCCCCTCTATCCTTTGCATCAGTTAAAATCTTAAATTTAATTCTGGGCTTTTTGCCCTGCCAGACAAATTTTGATATGTCTTTCTGCCACTTCTTGAAACAGTCCATCTTGTCCAAAATCTGCAACGTCTGGAATAAAAACAGCATTCTAGGCAATACATTCATCTTAATAGTAGCAATTCGGCCTAACAAGGAAAGTTTCAACCTTGACCATATTTCCAGATCCTTCTTTACTTCTGACCAACTTTTTTCATAATTATCCTTAAATAAGTTCACATTCTTGGATGTTAAATTTATCCCCAGGTATTTTACCCTTTTTGTTATTTCCAAGCCTGTTTCATTCTGAAAACTCTCTCTTTCTTCCATTGTTAAATTTTTCTCCAACACTTTCGTTTTTTGTTTGTTCAATTTAAAACCTGCTACTCGACCAAATATTTCAATTAATTCTAATACTCTTTTGGTACTAGTGTCTGGCTGTTGCAAGGTCAATACTAGGTCATCTGCAAATGCTCTTAGTTTGTAATGTCTAACTCCGACCTGAACTCCTTTAACCAACTGGTCCTTTCTAATCATATTTAACAAAACCTCCAGGACTGATATAAAAAGCAAAGGGGATATTGGGCATCCCTGCCGTGTACCTTTTTCTATGGATATTTCTTCTGTTACCACATTGTTTACAATTAACTTAGCTTTTTGTTTAGAATATATTGCACCTATACCGTTTTCAAAACCTTGGCCTACCCCCATCCCTTGGAGATTCTTTTTCATAAAAGTCCAACAGATATTGTCAGAAGCCATTCTCTCTACAATATCTCTAACAATATTCTGTGCTGCTAGCTGGGCTGACTGAGGAATCTCCTTCTTCCCTTTGTAATGTGGAAGTGGCTTAAATGTTGCCCGTGCTTCCAGATGCAGATGGGTGAGATTCATCGCCCACAAAGTTCACATGTGCCACAACTGCAGATTTTCCCCCAACTTCCTTAAGTGAAAACAACAGCAGATAGCCCTGTCCCCATCTTAAAGAAACAGTGACATGCACTGGGGTACATGTGCTGGAATTAGAGTCTATATACCTCCAACATCCAATAAGATCAGCTTATGGGGTCATTTTTTTATTTTAAAATCAAATTTTATATGCAATATAAATATAATATAATACAGAAGTATAATTCCTCTCTAAAGTGAGACAACTGAAATGAAATTGATTTGAAAACAGGCTTTTTCTTCTTTTTTAAGAAACCTAATTTTCTTCTCTCTCTCTTCCCCACCAAAGAAATCAAATTAATAATATGTACATGAACAGCAAGCCATGACAACTGACACTATGGATATTGGTGCTGTTGTTTTGAAATCTCCTGTGCCCTCAGTATAGGTTGCTGCTGCCCAGGTAGGCAGGATTCCATCTGCCTAAGCATGGTTGTTATTATCATAATTAGAAGAAGCTGCCACTAACATTTCTAAGGAAGAGATGATGCAGCTCAGATTGGATTTATTTTATGCCCAGCTCTTCCCCCACCCTTTCCACACACACACACACACACACACACACACACACAGTGACAGATCATTAGCACACTGCAGTGGACTGCAAAGATGAGATTTCACTGTGCTGTGAGCCATACAAAGAAGCAGTAATTGAAATTACAGGTTTGTATCAAGAGCTATTTGTTGAAGTAGACAGTTGGAGGGATTCATAAATGGAGAAAATAGAGTGTAGCCGAGTACAGGGATGATTTGGGCTTGCTCCAAAGTTCATGAGTCTTTTGACGTTGGGGTGGAGTATGTTTTTCAGCCCAAGGTATGCATAGCCTAATGGGGGGGGGGCAGTGCATGTGTTGGGGGTGGTCGTGCAGTGCCAGAAATATAAGTGGTTGGGACAATGGATGGAACTGCTCCCTTTATATAGTAGGCTACATTCCAGCCATTCAAAAGTCAATGGGTTTCCACACAGAGAGAGAAAGAGAGAGAGAAGCAGGAACCACGAACATGGCTTAAGGGCATATTTGAGCCAGGCAAGAGCACTTGGGGAAGACAAGGAACAGGACTGGTGAGGAATGTGGCCAAAAAAGAGTAAGTAAGACCTGGGGTGGGGGGGTGGCCTAGAGAGACCCCAATGAGAATACTGAATTTGACCCCATGGCCTGAGGTTTCCCATCCCTGTCTTAAGTGAGAAGGAGTCTGTGCGATGCAGCAGTTAGAGTGAACTAAGCAAGCACATGCTTAGGAATGTATGAAGCTGTCTTATACTGAATTGAAGCATTGCTCCATATTGTCTGCAATCATTTTGAAGTCTTGTCTCAGTGTTCCCTACACTGACTGGCAGCGTCACTCCAGGGGATATTCCCGGCTCTACCTGTCTTTACTGTTCTGGAGGAGGGCATTCATCATCGGTCACAGGGCAATTGACAGGGAAGGTGGCAAACATTGGGGTCCTGTCTTGCACAAGAACAGCTGTTTTCCATTTAGCGCTACCCATTGTTTGTTGTTTAATTGCCTTGATTTTGTTTCACAATTATTGGCACTGAAATGATTGCTAGCATTCCTGGAGGTCCAGAAGAACAGGATGTACTTTTTAAATGAACAAACCTTCTTTTTTAAGCAGCTTCTCTTGAGGAAAATGTAAACCTTTATTACTTTTGCATATATATTTTTTCTCTTTAGCCCACACAACCATAACATTTATGAAGGAGCTGCAAATCGTCATGATGCAAAGCAATTTCCATGCCAGAAGATACATTACTGTGTTTTGAATTTTATCTAGCTACCCACTTGAACCAAATTCTATGCCCCTTGGAAACCTATTTAAGCACATTTGAAAGTCATTCTTTTGCAGCAATCATAAATGGCCAGCATGCAGCGCCTGGCATTTTATGTTTACAGAAATCTTTGGAAATCTGTGGTGAAAAGAGCTTTTTTGCAAAAGCAAATGTGGTGCATATGGAATTTATCAGAAAATGGAGCAAAATCACTTTTTTGGCTAAGAAATGTGCAGAGAGCTATGACCAAGAAGAAATGGCAAACATCATTTTCACCTAGAAGTAGCATAAGAAATGAAAGTTTGGACTTGCTGATACAGAGACGTGGGTATTAGTAGATGGGCAAGACTCAAGACAAGGAATTTTGATGTCCATTATTAGGTCCTATATGAACTTAGTATCTTATATATGGCCAAGTGACTGAGAAAGGTGGTACATGGATATTGCCATTATATAGTTAAGTCACAAGGTGGCGCTGGAGTTTCCTGTTATTATTCTGTTCTTGTTTGAGAAAGCGGGTAAAGTTACAGTGGTACCTCGTGTTATGGATGGGATCCGTTCTGGAGTCCCGTCCATAATGTGAAATGTCCACAACTCGAAGCGCTGCATCTGTACAGGCACGCGGCCCGACTTAGTGCTTCTGTGCATGCGCGAGTGGCTAAATCCGGAAGTAACCCATTCTGGTACTTCTGGGTTTCCGTGGGATGTAACGCATAAAGACGCAACATGAAGCGGACGCAACACCAGATATGACTGTATTGTCTAGTTTTCTGACTGCTGTGTCCTATAGATGGCATATCAGACAGCAAACTGGTATTTCAAGCAGAAAAGGGGAAGCCTCTAACTGTTGGAAATATCAAGCCTTTTATCAGAGGAACTGGCAACAATCGTAGGCACCCGGCTTGATTCCCTGATGACCTCCCTGGCTGCATTCCCCAGCAGACGCAGGCGAGGTCTCGATCGACGATTCTTCTCAAACATGAGAAGAACACACCCCTCTTTCCTGCCCCCCCCGGGCAGGGGAAAGAGATAGACAGAAACGTATTTACATGTCTTTATTTCTGTCTTTGCAGCATTACAAAAACGAGACTGCTCTCTTCAAACTCCAGCAGCCAAAAGAGAAACACTTCCTGAATAGGAATAAACGGAAGAGCTCATATTACACTCTGAGCTAATTCCGGTGCTTCGCACTGTGAATAGACTGCCCTCCTGATTCCCACGGCAGTCCCAACATGTTTACTTTTCAAGCTAGCACTTTGCAGCTGCATTGCATCCATATCGTAACACTAACAAGGGCCTAGGTTTCCCATTTGGGAAAATCACGGGGGTTTGGGATTGGAGAGAACCCCGAACAAAACAACAGGCAGAGGTTTCTGTTTCTGCTTCCTACAAACTGCTGAAAATAACTCTAGCAGTTCTAAAAAGCCCTCAGGTGGAAGCCAAGGGCCTGAAAGGACAAAGAGAACTTAAAGGAAAACCTTAGCTCAGTGGTAGTGCAAGTTTCAAAGGATGGCTGCATTCTGGCACACATATTGTTTTGGGAGGTGCGCACTTGATAGATTCACTTTTAAATACAAAGTAATCCAACTTTCCCCCATCCCTAGTCAGTAGGAGTTTACTAGAGGGTTCCATCTTACCCTGGAACCTGGAGCCAGTTCTAGGGAACAGTCCACTGGTAATATAGTGAGGGCTCATTTTCAAAGGATTACATTACCATGGACTTGAGCAACTCTGCCTGTATCAACTGCTTAGTGACAATTAGCCATTACTTTACTTCTGCTGTGCAGAAACCAAAGCACTGCGTGATAGTTGTAGCCACAAAGGAGAGATGAGCATAAAATAAACATCAATAAAACAAAAAATGAGTAATACATCCTATTCCCAGAAGAGCTGTTGGTGGCACAGCCTGGAAGAAAAATCTTGTTACGGTTTTCTTTCTTTTTATTTGTTCCTTATCTGCCATATGTGGATTTCCGATATCCAGGAAGCAGGAGCCCTGATTATGGATTCTAAATGTGTTCCTGAACATCGAGCTTACACACGTAGTTTGTCACGCTGCCCATTGCATAAATGTGACCCAGACGCCGCCATGAAATTTAGCACTCAGTTACACACGCTTCCCCTTTTTAGCTCAATTGGGAGTTGCCAAATGAATTGGCCCCAGTCCCACAGAGGCAAATGAGATCGTAAGTAATTGTTTGCTGGATTGTGGCCATGAAGTGCATAAATGAATGAACTCAGCTCTCTGGGTGAAGTCCTCAAACAAGATATCCTGTGAGTCCTCACTTTGCCCTCTCAGGGTCAAAGTAGGTAATAGGAAAGGCCATAGTTCAGTGGTAGACTTATCTGTTTTGTTTGCAGAAGGTCTACCTTCCTACATTAGGAAGACCTTTCTGACAATAAGAGCTGTTTTGGCTGCCTCGGAAGGTGGTGGACTGCTATTTTTGAATACTCCCCCATATATTGAGGTAGATAACTTAGGGATGTGGGTGGCGCTGTTGTCTAAACTACTGAGCCTCTTGGGCTTGCTGATCAAAGGTTGGCAATTTGAATCTCCATGACAGGGTGAGATCCCATTGCTCTGTCCCAGCTTCTGCCAACCTAGCAGTTTGAAAGCACATCAGTGCAAGTAGATAAAAAGATACTGCTGTGCTGGGAAGGTAAACGGCTTTTCCGTGCATTCTGGCTTCCATCACGGAGTTCTGTTGCGCCAGAAGCGGTTTAGTCATGCTGGCCACATGACCCAGAAAGGACAAACACTGGCTCCCTCGGCCTGAAAGCAAGATGAGCAGTGCAACCCCATAGTCGCCTTTGACCGGACTTAACTGCCCGGGGCCTTTACCATTTTACCTTTTAGATAACTTAGGCCAGCCCTCTCCTTATTGTGAGAGATTTCTACTTTTAGCAAAGCATTATATAGGGGAATATTTTAAAATGTGGTCCTGCATCTACCTTTAATGTATTGGTAGAGTCCATTCTTCTCTCCTGCTTCTACCAGCTTATTCTATACTACACAGGTAGATAACTTCTTAAGAAAGGGATTCAAAATATGTAGTGGTATCATACAGTTTTATGCTATGCCTCCAGTTCCCTAGAGTAACATAGGCATAAAAGACAAAGCTGAATCCTGGTGTGCAAGAATTCTCCAATAAATCTCCATAACACCAGTAAGATTAATGCACAAAAGTCTTTTTGCTGTGGAAATGTTCCATCACGGCTTAAGCAAAGCAAGCCACAGTGTGCTAAGAAATTACTCTGTGTAATTTCTTATTATGCCCTATTGGAAAATAATTCTTGCTTGCCACACTGTGGGAGCAGAAGTGATTTAGGTGTATACAATGCAGTGATATTTTTCACCTCTTATTGCAACAAGCTATGAATACAAAATCAAGTGAATTCATGAATACCAGGAAGGAACTTCTGTAAGTTACATTGTTTGCTGCCATAGTAACACTTCATCTTACAGGAAGTGTATACATTTTGCTCAAAGCATTTTTTATGCAGCTCAGTAGCCAGCCGATCATACAAATGATGTGTAGCTAGAGAGTGTGTTCTGTAATTATACTTCATTGTCCATGCCGCAATATGACCTCCAGTAGAAACCATAAAGAATCTTTAGGAGTGGTTCTGCTAGTGCTAATTTAATAAAACTATTGTATTGCTTTGGGGAAAATGATCCACTGTTAACGATAAAAACCAGTATTTGATCATAGTAATATGCATGTAGGGACAGCCCTCAGTCCACTATTCCTGCTATGTTACACCTAAGAACATAAGAAAATCTTGACCTCTCTCATAATACTAGAACTCTGGGCCGTCCAATGCAGCTGAACGCTGCAAGATTCAGGAGAGTCAAAAGGTATACTAGTTGCGCTAGGGGAATGGCATGTGCAAGAGGGCCAGTGTGGTGTAGTGGTTAGAGTGCCGGACTAGAACCTGGGAGACATGGGTTCAAATTCCGTCTCAGTGACCTTGGACCATTCACTGCCTCTCAGCCTAAGCTACCTTACAGGGTTTTGTGGGAATTAAATGATGAGGAGGGGAGAACTATATATTCCATCTTGAGGTCCTTGGAGGGAAAGGTAGGGTGTAGACACAATATATAAAAATAAATAAAGAGAAGACATAAGAAGCCAAAATGGTTGCCATGTCTGGTTGCACAACTGTCAGGTTTGGGGAATTTGCTCCCTCCCCCGGTGGCAGCAAGAAACAGAGAAAAACAAAGAAGAGTTCTTACTAATGAGTTTATTCAATCATCACATTGAGAGACAAAGGAATGCAGTCTGTATCCGTTAATGGCGTTGCTCCAACTGAGCTCCACTCCACTCCTTCCCTAGTGACAGCATTTCCCTTTACAGTGGCAGCCAGAGGCGAATAGTCTCTGAATCCTTTGCTCTTGCACTCTCAATGAACGCTGAGTTCTGGGAGAAGGGGGGTCAGAAATACTCTCCAGTGATAACGTGTCAGCTGGCTGCTCTGTCTCTGTCTCTGCCCTCTCTTCTCCCAATACCTCCCAACTCTTTTGTTCTCCCAACTCTTTTGAGCTGTGACCTTCCTCAAACCACTGCTGTAATTCAATACTGCCTTCATCTTCTCCAGAAACTTCAGGAATAGGAGGGGGTGTGTGATCTCCATCATTCCTCCTCCTCAGCCTCGTCCCCTTCAGTCCAGTCCCTGACAACAACAAATTGTTGTAGCCCCAATACTTCCTCCTGTGCAACACTCTTCCACTAGCACAAATGTTGCACTGGGTTTTATATTGCATAATAATTATTCTTGCCCTTGTACTAGTGTGACAGGTCTTGCCCTGCTGGTCAGAGAACTGGGCCGTTGCAAAGTCGATTGTTAGTACCGTAATTAGATGGATAATGTGCTTTAGTTTTTCAAAACACAGACATTGCAGAAAGTCATGTTAAAGGTAAATACTGATAACATAAAGGGCTAATTGGCTTTAGTTGTGTATGAGATTGCCTGCTCTATGCATTGTGGCTAATAATGCAGGCAAAAAGCAAATATAGCCATGCTGCCCTTTGAGTAAACAGATCCATAGTAGGACAACACCTACAAGAATGTCACAAAAGAGTGGGCAGGTTTTTGACTTGCCTTAAAAACTTTGCTTGGAGTAATTAAAATACCTATTTGTATTTAAATGTTCAATTGGTTTATCATCATAGAGCAGACAGTCCTTTGTTCACCATTATTCTTAGTGGCAACTGTAAATAAGAACCGGGTTTAAAAGAATGCCTCAATATACAATATACTAGGGTTTTGCCATATTTCAAACAGTGAAAATCAGTGAGCTTTTCTTTTTTGGCCAAAGTTGTTGAGCTTTTTGGGCAAAATCGCAAAAAATGATGTTTTTGAGCTATTTTTTATGGGGAAATGGCACTGCCCACATGGGCTGCCATACATCCAGATTTTCCCTTATATTTTTACCGATTTCTACCCAGACACAGCTGCTGACTGCAGTATTCCGGATTTATCCGGGAAAATCCAGACGTATGGCAACTCTACAATATACACACTATGGGCTCAGGTGAGCCTCAGCCTCAGCCTCAGAATGCCCCCCTCCCCACTCCTCCAGCACAGCTATGAGGAGATTAGAATTTCAGTTAACTGCAATTAAGAGTTATGCTTCAATTCTGACAAACTGTTGTTAGTGTTAATCAGGGGTCAGCAAACTTTTTCAGCAGGGGGCTGGTCCACTGCCCCTCAGACCTTGTGGGGGGCTGGACTATATTTTTTTTTGGGGGGGGGGGAATGAACGAATTCCTATGCCCCATAAATAACCCAGAGATGCATTTTAAATAAAAGCACACATTCTACTCATGTAAAAACACCAGGCAGTCCCCACAAATAACCTAGAGATGCATTTTAAATAAAAGGACGCATTCTACTCATGTAAAAACACACTGATTCCCAGATCGTCCACGGGCCGGATTTAGAAGGCAATTGATCCGCATCCGGCCCCCGGGCCTTAGTTTGCCTACCCATGGTCTTAATGAAGGTATCCTGAAACAAACCTACTCCAGATCTTGGCTTATGAAGCTGGATTGTTTTAATAAACCATATATTGTTTTAATAAGCCACTATCTTAATCATTCTCTGCTGTTTATTGTTTGGATGTAATGCAATATTGGGATTAACTGAAAATGTTGAAAGCTTCTGATATGTATTTCATAGCTGTGCTTGAGGAGAAGTGGGGGGGGGGGTGCAGAAGCCTGAGACTTGGTTATGTAATGATAAACCATAGGTTATAGTGAAAGCCAAATACAGTGTAAAAGTGCAATCCTATATACATACATACATACATACATACATACATACATACCTGGGAATAAGTCCCACTGACTGCAGTGGAGTTTACAACAGTTTACAGGGTCTTTGAAAAGCCATCCTTTGTTGTATATGCTGCAAGAGACTTACCTAACGTACCCCTCTGGGAGTTATCATTACTTCAGAAATCGGATAAGGGAAGTATTTTAATATCTATCTGCTGCTCAAGACATAGGAATGAAATAATTTATTCTCTTCAACTTTATTAAATATGTCCCCAGTACTCCCATCCTGCAGGTTACTTAATTGTCTTCGTGCAATTAAGTTAAAACAAAATATGATCCAAGTATGCATTTTCAAGGATGCCAAAGTCATTGTAATTGTAGCATTTTAGAAGTGGCTTCACATAATCTCTTTTAACGGGGGGGGGGGGGAGTCGAAGAGCAACCTTATATATTCACAGAATTGGTTATATGAGTGGACCTGTAGCAGAATATTCCTTAGGCGTTCTTAAAGAAACCACCTAGTCTATGGGAACTAGCACTGGATTTTAAAATAAAATAGTAGGAGGTGCAATTTGAAAGTGCTGGATAGCAGCTTCTCCCTGGGAATAGTAGGAATAAAGTACACAAGCTGTTGGCTACATTAGGATTCCAGACAGGTCTGCAAAGCTTCCTTGACTTAACTGATAGATTGATCAGATATATAATCTAAACATTTTTCCCACTTTAAATTGCTTAGGATAGCAGAATGAAATCATTTTTAAAGAGGAGAGGTTCAGTGCCACTGGAATTTCTCTTTGCTTGAAATTTGTACCTTGCATTTTGCAGAAACATCTCAACATTTCACTATACGATAGAAGTTCCAATGCATCAGCCTGGCTATCAGTGATTTCCCATGTGTTTGTGTGTGGTTCGTACGTGGGTGTCTTTGTGTTCCTGCATTACACACACACACACACACACACACACACACACACAGCAGTCACAGATGTCTCCTACAGAGATTCTTCTGCGCTCCCTGTAACAATAAACTCATCTATACATATCAGCCAGCATGCCTCTATGCATTTTGCAATAGCTTCTCGTGTATTTTTCTATGCACTTAATCACAAAAAGTCATAAAAAGCAGGGAAGAAAACAAGGGAGATGGAAATGAAGGGGAGATATTCTATCAGCCAATTAACTAAATTTTAAAAATATCCAGTTTTGGAAACAGAAAGGGGGTTTAATTTTCCCAACTCATTTCTTATCAGACCAGAAAAAAGAGTCATTTCATTATAGGACTTATCCAAAGCTTATCAATGGCAGCCTTCCAGATTGACATGGTTTTTCACAAGATGAAAAACCACTGCTCACATTCTCTACCAGCTCATGATTTTCTCTACATTTAACATGCCTCTCATTTTCTTTTGTAAGGCTCTGTTTGCATTTACTTTGCTCCTTTGCTCCGCTGCACCCTAGCCTACAAAAACAGAAGCTCTTTCTTTTGAAGGCAACTTTTGTTTGGCTTAATCTCAGAAGTGAATTACTGACAATCCCATGCAGATCTGACAAGAAAAATGTCAGAGGTTTATAACAAGATATGTAGGTAGCCCGTCAGTTTTGCCATAGATAAGGATCAATAACAGAGATCCATAGCAACCTCTTCACTCTAGGATTTCCAGGTCACGAGCATCCCAGACCCTGAGATTTCAGGGCCCAAACTTGGGAAGGTCACCTGAGGCAGCCCCTGGAGATGGAGGTTAATTGGGAGAGAGGAGTGGATGGCGGCAGTCCCCACCACCTCAGAGTGCCTGTGCTATAATTTGCAGCCAGCTCTTCCTGGGCTGTAGCTTGCAAGCTACATGGGACTCAGCTACACAGCTGCAAATAAAACGTTTTAAATGTGCTGTAAAGTACAATATACAAATGTGACACTAGATGGCGAAAGTGAGTTATGCAAAATTCAATGCATTTTTCAAAACGTTTTAAAATAAAGCATTTTCACAGCTTTTTAAAATATGTGTGTAGATTCCAGCTATCATGCCCCCCCCATACACACACACACACCCCTGGAGATTCAAGCTCTCCACCTGCCACCTGGAGTCTTCAGGTCACATTTGGAGGTTTGCCACCCCTACTTCCCTCACGAGGTTGAAAATAACACGTCTTGAGGCAAATATCAAGAGGTTGTATTAATCAAGAGGTTGCATTAATGGCAGAGCTTTATTAAGTTGCCTTGCTCAGAGCAAAATGTGACGCATTTTGTTAACTTGATTTAGCTTTACCTTTGGAAGGACAATTGCAATATTGTCACACATACTTTGGGGAGATGTAAAGGAAAAAAGAGAAGTCTGACCTTATTTGTGTATCTTCTTCGTAATCATTCTGTGTTTAGATGTTTCAGTGAGTTGTGACTTGTAAACAGCACTGGGTTATACCCACCTCATATCTACTCAAGGTAGACTAATTGAAATTAATGAGGCCTCCTTTAACAGTCATGGTTTGCCCCCCAAAATTCTGGGGCCTATAGTTTGCCAAAGGTGCTGAGAGTTGTTAGAAGACCCCTATTCCGCTCACAGAACTAGTTTCTAGAGGTCCCTGGGAAAAGGGATTGTTTGTTAAACAGCTCTGAGAATTATAGCTTAATGTGAGGAACAGGGGCCTCCGAACAGCTCTCAACTGCCATAAAAAAACTACAGTTCTCGGGATTCTTTTTTTAAAAAAAATAATAATTTTTATTAAGTTTCATATTACCAAATTAAACACATCAAACCAATTAATCCAAATTATATCAATACATATCATGTAATCCAATTGTTTTCCAAATTGTAATTTTTTGTGGGGGGTACCCATGCTTCTTGATCGGCAGGAGTCCAATCCTCGAATATTTGTGCTGCTTTCATCTTAAGAATGATATTTCCAGTCCCCTCTTCTCAATCCTTGTCGTTACTCATCTTCCTTTTCATTCACCTCCGAGTTGCTCCGCAAGTGGGTTGGAAAAAAAACAGTCTTTTTTGTGTTTCTGTGTGGGCTTTGTACTGCTCTCTCGTAAATCACTCTCATCCAATAGTCCAGGCATTTCCAATCGAGCAAGCAATCGCCATTTTGTCGTTCCGATGAAATACAATCTAAAAGCTCGCTCTTTAACTTTCCCAACCTGTTTCATCGTAAATTAGTCTTTTTCCAGGAGGGCTGCCCCTTCCAGATCACAATCTCCTCGAAAATAATAAATCTTCGGCTCGCCCTCCCCAAAACCAAACCTCCTGCAACACAGGTCTCGTATCACATCTCCATTCTAACTGCGTCACAAAGAGAGCCCTTCTTTCCAAATCCTTCACAAAGTAAAACCTTTAAGTTCATATTATTCCCACACAATTCATTTTTAATCCCATTTGCAATTAGTTGCTGTGACGGATCTTCTAAGAGGGAGGGTTATTAGTTAATCACATAGAGCAAAAAAATAAAAAGCCATTTCCCCCCCCCCCTTTCAGTTCCGTTGCTTTCCATTCCACATACCATGTCTGTAGTACTTTGATGTAATCTTCCGTCTCAGTCTTCTTCATTTCAGTGGTAAAATTGTTAGCAGATAAAAACCTCCTGCCTCTCTTGAAGCATGTGCGTTATCTTTCACCAATTTTTTTTTCCTTTTAAGTAACGCAACTAGTTTCGCACCTGGAAGCAGCTTCGGAGGAGTTCCGAGGCCCGCCGAGGGTTGTGCACCCAGTGCCTCACCCCTTCCTTCTTCCAAACTCGGGGTTGATTTATGGCAACAGTGGGTGAAAACTGCATCTCTCCCCCCTGGAGAGATGAAGGGAGACTGATTTACTCCCCATAATCAGCCTCTAATTACCTCTTGCGGGCTGGATAGATGTTAATATCCGCTATCTTCCAAGGCGCCCCCTAGCGGCCCCTCCCCAGTTCTCGGGATTCTTTGTGGGTAAACTATGATCATTTAAAGTGATATAATATGCTTTGCATGCACAGTACAGATGAAGTCTTTTGTCATGTCCATCACTTTCAATGGGTCTACTCTGAGTATGAGTAACATTGGCTGCAACCCACTAACTAAAATGTGCATGCATATTTGATAAAGATGATGTTTGGGATGGTGGAAAAGTGTGTTTGGTCTGCATTTTGAAGCAAACCAACCTAATTAATGAGTCCCCTACTAGAACACACCTAACTGATTGAATTACACATTTCTCCAAATCTTGAGCTGAAATTCAGTTTTAGAAATGCACACAAAAATGCATTTCTTCAAATCAAAGAAAATCATACAATATTTTATGCATCGAAAATCATACAATATTTTAGAGGGGAAAGGTATACAATGTTTACAAATGCATGCAAGATCGTGCTTTTTGTTTTAAAACGTGCAACAACAACAACAAAAACAGCCCTGGATGGAACAAGTCTATGATTCAGTGCATCCCAAACTGGCATGGAACAGAAATAGGCTAATCTATCCATCATATATGCATGTGTATGTAAGAAAAAAGAATGAGATGAAAAAGGACTATTAGTTGCAAATGCAGAAGCTACTATAATTCCTTCTTGCCTGGGAGAGTAATTTGCTTGCAAATCAAAACTAGTGTGAAAGGTACCTGGCAACAAAGGTGGTTGATTAAATTAGATTAACCTAAGATTATTTTAGATACATTCCTGTTATTTGCATGCAAATCACTATGTACACCTGCTCAGTCATGCTGTGTTTAATTGCCTGTGAAATAGTTTTATATTGCTTCAGAGAAAAGCAATGAAATGAAAAGAAGATGGTGATTTTGAAAATACCGTTAAGCAGTGGAAGATTTGGGGAAAAGAGAGTATAACTGTAGTTTCTAGAATTAATTCCTGCATCAAACACAACATATCCTATTTGTTCCTGTCCAGTGAGCACTGATCAAAAGTTGATATCTTAACTCTTTTCCTGGGGGTAACAAATTAGAGCTTGTCTATCACCATTTGATTTTGTAGATTAAATCAGTACATTATGTGCAAGTTCTACAGTTCTTGGTCACTGTATGACTTGCACTAGAGAATTTCCCAGTAGATTGTGTCCACCTACTATCACCATTTAAGTTCCTCCATCTTCAGGTAGGCTTTGATGGGTTGAACACTGACATAAGTGCTATTGGGGGGAAAGTTGCCAATGTAGAGGTAGTTTATAGTTTAGAGACCTTCCCTGATATGGGATACTAGTCAACCCTTTCTTAGAAACTAATCATCTGTGGACATGCCCCATGGGTGGATCACCAACTTTATTTATTTACTTAGCCCTTCATCCAAAGGCCCAGGGCCCAGTTCAAAACAACTTACAATCACGGAAATAAGGTGGGTCCTATATATATGCCCCTCGGTTGTCAAAAGTCAGGGCAAAGAAATGTGTCTTCAGCAATTGATGGAAGCTCTTTGTT
This sequence comes from Podarcis cretensis, assembly GCF_951804945.1. NCBI lineage: Eukaryota > Metazoa > Chordata > Lepidosauria > Squamata > Lacertidae > Podarcis > Podarcis cretensis. The sequence goes on along the minus strand of NC_137181.1, from coordinate 29,745,368 downwards.
TAAGATGCCAAAAGTACCTCTGTGGGGAGGGAGTTCCACAAATTAGGGGCTGCCACAGAGAATGTCTTCTCCCATCCCTCCCCCCAAGCTCCTGAACTACCAAGAGGGCTCTCTATGCTGGACTCCCATTCAAACCTTGTGAATGTGTTTTCCAGTAGTCCAGGATAGCTAGATATGCATCAGTCTCTGCTTTTCTGGCTTTGGTCAAACCTTTTTGACGACTGATTCAATTTTCCCACTGCCCTGGGGATAGGCAGGTGAATCAAATTCCTGCTGCTTTTGGAATATTCTGAGACAAATTGTGGTCCATTATCATAGAATACAATGTCTGCTATTCCATAGCAGGCAAAATGCATCTCTAGCCTCTTTATGATCTCATATCTAGCAGTAGGTCTATCTTCCTAAAGTTGGAGTAGCAGTCTACTGTAATGAGATAAGCTTTCTCTTCTCATGTGAAAAAAATCTACCCCCACTTTCTTCCAGGGTCAGCTTGGCACCTCAGGTAGGTGGAAAGTCTCTTTTGTCTCCATGTGAGTCACATGGATGCTTTCAGCTGGGCATTCATTCCAGACCAGTATACACATTCCCTTCCTCTTCAGAGACAACTCTCAATTCCTGTCAAAACAAAAAAATTCCTTCCAGTAGCACCTTAAAGACCAACTAAGTCAGTTCTTGGTATGAGCTTTCGTGTGCATGCACACTTCTTCAGTTACACAGTGTATCTGAAGAAGTGTGCATGCACACGAAAGCTCATACCAAGAACTGACTTAGTTGGTCTTTAAGGTGCTACTGGAAGGAATTTTTTTGTTTTGACTATGGCAGACCAACACGGCTACCTATCTGTAACTGAATCTCAATTCCTGTGTGAGGAGTGTGCTCTTTTCATTATGTCTAAGTGCAATGCTGCAGAAATGATAGCTCTGTTGCCTCTGAAAATAACCCTGTCTTGTACACTGAGCTCCTCCCTCGTTGAAAAATAGGGGGCAGCTTCCACTCAGAGTCTGGCCAGCCTTCAGGGATAATACATTTGGCTCTCTGTAGACTCCTGCCCTGAGCTGTACTTTCCTGTGTTGTTTGTAGTCAGGGCCAAGAAGTTGGTGGCTACTGCCACATATTTATTGATTCTTTTCTACTGAGCTCTCTTCATGGGGTTTGGTGAAGTAAGCTCTGCTTAAGATAGACACCTTAAGCAGAGCTTACCTCACCAAACCTCATGAAGAGGGGAGTAGGAGATCTTTGCCAAACATCATGCTGTCTCCTGTAATAGGCCACAGCCACAATGTCTATGGTAAAAGGTAAAGGTAAAAGGTAAGGGACACCTGGAAGGTTAAGTCCAGTCAAAGGCGACTATGGGGTTGCAGCCCTCATCTCGCTTTCAGTCCAAGGGAGCCGGCGTTTGTCCACAGACAGCTTTCTGGGTCATGTGGCCAGCATGACTAAACCGCTTCCGGCACAACGAGACACCGTGTCGGAAACCAGAGCACATGGAAACACCGTTTACCTTACCGTCGCAGCAGGACCTATTTATCTACTTGCACTGGTGTGCTTTCAAACTACTAGGTTGGCAGGTGCTGGGACAGAGCGAGGGGAACTCACTCCGTCACAGGGATTCGAACCTCCAACCTTCTGACTGGCAAACCCAAGAGGCTCAGTGGTTTAGACCACAGTGCCACCCGCGTCACTGTAATGTCTGTGGTGAAGCAAGGGGGGCTGAAGTGAGAGGTAAACAGCCATGCTGCACAATGTAGGGGGCTGTGTTTGGTGGCTGGGGCAGCAGAGGTGTCACTGACATTGGGGGGGCTGGCTCATGGTGGTGCCAGACTGGGACCCATCTATAACCTCATGCCAAAAGTCTGGTGCCGGGGGTGTCAACTTGAATAAAATAGGAGGGGCAAGTAAGCCGCGCCCCACATAATCAATAACATGATGCTGCACACACACACCATATGAATGGCAATACCCACCAATTTTTTTTTGGGGGGGGAAGGGCTGGTCTGTTCAAATATTTTATTGGAGGAGCTGAAGGGACCTCAGCCCCTAGGAGTTGGCTCCTATGACCGCTGCTGACCCTGTTAATAAACTTTGTTCAGAGGCCTGCAATTTCATGAGAAGAAAAGGATGAAAACATGAGGGATGTGGAAAGATTAGTACCAGGAAAGAGGGAAGCAAAACTAAAATTTCATGAGAAGGAATGGCACCGGTGTGGACGCGTGTCCTTTGTGTGATCACACACTGAAACATTTTCTGTGTGAGGAAAGTCATTTTATGGTTCAGCTGTTACAACAAATGCAGCTCATTTGAATGGGTCTTGGGCTTAATTTGAAGGTCTTGGATAACAACAGTGGCTTCAGAAGTTGCTCCTTGTGGGGGCTATTTGAATGCTAATAGTTATTCTGTTGCACTCTCAAGTAATTCATAAGCATGGGCCTCACATTTCACAGATGAAAGTATGTATGGTAGCTTGTTAAGGCTGGGGATTCAGGAAAGAATAGGGTAACTAGCTGAATGATACCATCCACAGAGAATGTAGCCTTGGAATTCCAGAAGCAGTCTGCTCAAGAAAGAACTATCCCATCTTATTCGGAAACAACAATGGAATATTAACACTTCTCTTTTGTAGATAAATAGGATATGTGTGTGTTTATGTTGATTCAAGGATAATTGCTACTTCTGGGTGATTAATTCACATTCAGCAAGAGCGAGAAGCAATCCTGAGGTGCATTAATTGCAGCAAAGGGGCCCCAGTTGCTCTGGTGATGGGTCAGAATAAAAATATCTGCATGCTGGTGATTATTTTGTTTCCTTGACAGCTTTCAGCTCCCAATAGCACCATCCCTTCTTCTGTTTACTTCACTTCACATTTATAGGTAAGTCTATTAATTTTGCACCTTCCAGTACAATATGTGAACTGAAACATATTTCAAAATGTGTGTGTATCCAAATTTTGCAACCCAGTGTTTACCAAAATGCATGTATTAGTATAGGCATAAAAATGAGTATATCAGTGAAAATAACAAAAAAAAGAAAGAAAAACTGTTAGGGGGAAATGCTTGCAAAAATATGTACATTAGTTACTAAGTTACATAAGCATGTGTTTGGGAGAAGTTCACACTAAAATGCTGATGAATTATGGGGATTTTTAAAAAATGGCAAATTCATGTGTAAACACAGAAAACAGAATCTAAGACTGGAAAAATGAGAGAAACGAAATTGACCATTGACCATCAATTGACAATTGATCTTGTCTTCCATTGGGCCCACCTGACTGCTGCCACAAGAATGAAAATTCTGCTTTATTACAGCCCTACAGGATGTCCCCACCACCACCAAATTCCCTCAAAAAATCTTTTTATACACCATCATAGCCTGGATACTCAGAAATATGCACATATTAGAACAGACTGTTGGAAGGCACAGCCCTTGGATCGTTGGAATATATCAAATTTCATATTTTAATAGCATGCTTTTGTAGTGAGCATGATACTGCTGCACTTAAATACCTTTAAGTTCCATTTATTTCAGAGGGTGAGTGTTAGACATATGTTAAGAAGCATATGTTTGTTTGCCAGTGAATTATATATCTGCTACTAATTATAAACTGCCCTGGGAAGTCTGTCGTCTTGAAAGGCAGTGTGATGGGATGATGAGCTGCTTGTGCGTAAAAGCTTAGTCCCTCAGAGTTTGCTCAGCTCAGCAAGACTCTGTCTTTAGCGGAGCCCTTAAGCGTGGCTCCCTCAATCGCTGGCAGAATCCGACAGTGGGCGTTTGCGGAATCTACTCCAGCATAAAAGCTCCTTGACGGAAACGCGTCGTCTGGATTCTCGGCACGACAGTTTCCGGCGAGGAGTGGGTGTACCTATGGGAGGACCTGAGACTTCTCCGCTGTTATCGCTGGAAGACTCCCTGAGCCATTCCTTCATCTCTCTCTCTCTCTCTGATCTCCCACTCTCCCCCTGCTGGTGCCTTCCTCCGCTGCTGAGTCTCTCCTTGCTTCTGAGAGCCCCTCCACCTCCTGCCTTTCCGATGGCAGTTCCCTGACAGGCAGCTTAGAAATAACTGAAATATATACATTATTGAAGGAGCAACACAAGGATCTAATGGTGTTGCAGCAATGTATATTGAGTCCTGAAATTTGCAATAGGAGGCAATCCATCAGTGCTCTTGGGGTGTAATTTTAGCCCTCAGATACTGACGGCCAGTGGGGGACTTAGGGTGGCATACAGAACATTATCTGCCAGCTTCTGGGAAGGGTGCCCTCTGCCATGGCAGGCAGGAATCTATCACCAGTGGTTCTGCTGCCAGTAGTAGCCAGTGGGAAACCCCAAATTGGGGCAGTTTGGGGAGGATCACAAGAGATTCTTCAAGGGGCCCCAAACCCCCTCTTGTAAGGGACTGGGCAGAGGAGGAATGGTGGAGAGCTCCTCCCCAGCCTGACCCTTCCAGAGAAGAGGAAGACAGTTCAGAATTACAACAGGAGTTTGAGGGAGATCACAGCTCAGAGGCAGATGAGGGGGAAAGTTGGGAAATAATGGGAGGGGAGGCGGAGGAAGAAGAAGAAGCACCAGGAGGACGACAGCTGACGGACACAGTTTCTTTAAAAAGCATTCAAGACACACACACACCCCAAGAACCTGGCGAGCCTTGAAAGTAGGAGAGCAAAGAGCTTGGAGACAAATGGCCCTAAGCGGCAAATGTAGAGGGGGTGATGATGATGATGATGACGAATGAGGAAGTGGGAGAGAAGGAGGTGGAGATTCACTCCGGACAACGCCATTACCCAAGAGGCTGTTCCAAAGACTCTCTCTGTGAATATTGAATAAAAACAGGATGGTAAGAAACATTCCTTGTCTTTGTGCTTTCCTGGGCAACCGGCTGTGGGAGTTGCTGGCATCTGCCTGACACTTCTGTTTGCCCACCCAGGAGCTGGTGCAGCAAAAAAGGATAAACAACAGCCACCGTCTGCTGAATTTGCCAGGGCATCAGATGCAGCAGAGTATTCACCACCCTGTGCCATCCCCAACCCCTATTAGAATTGATACGTTGTTGTGTTTGCTTGTTTTTAAAAAAAGAATTTATGAGGCCACCATCTTTCTTTTTCATTCCTTTCTACTTCCTGTAGCATTCTGTTAAAAGGGAGAACAAGCAAAAATTGTCAGTGGTTTGTTTTGTGTGTGTGTGTTTTTAAGGCCAAGGACTTGCCCACCCCCACAAACTGCCATAAAAATAAAATAAAATAAAATGAGGTGACAGAGTTCGCTTGATCTAATTCCCAGCACAAGCACAGCGCCAGTCACAAATTGCTTTGGACAGCGAAACTGAAGAGAATAATGGAAAAGGGGTCAGACTCCTCTCACAGAAATGAGCACTGAATTCAAATCGGTTGCAGCAACTCAGCACACCTGGCTGCCGCAGCTGCTCTCTTTAAAGGGGAAGAATTAATGGTTTGCTAAAAAGTGGTCCAAAGTCTCTTTGATCCAACAGAGATTGGCGCTACCTCTGTGTGGGCCACAGGTGTCGAGGTCAAACACTGATTTGGTATGCCTGACACTCATACGGCCCTCTGTTTGGAAGAGCCTCCGAATTAAATGTCATAGATGTTCCATTTCACTTCCTTGGAGGTACACTCTGGGCATGAGCTCGTATTGTTCAGAATAGTTTTATTGTCCATCTGCGTTCATGGTGGTTAGTGCAAAAGTAGACAAATGACAAAACTCTTCTGAGCAGCAGAACTTGGTTTCCAGACTTCCCATAGATTCATATCTTCACTGGACTGCTGTTACTCAGTTATTTTAAGACGATCTAACCATGGCTTGAAGTAAAAAGTGTAAGGCAGGGGTAGCCAATCTGGTGCCCTCTGACTTGTTGTATTACAACTCCCATCATCCTTGACCATTGGCTGCCTGGGGCTGATGGGAGTTGTAGTCCAACAACATCTGGAAGGCACAAGGTTGACTCCCTGGAATTGGATATCAAAAGGATTTCCTAGAGAGTGGGCTTCTGTACAGCAGCTTGTTGCTCTGTCTTTGCGAATACGCACACACACAGAGAGAGAGAAGCTAAATATAGGCTGAAATCAGCTCAGGGCAGGGATTTATTCCCCCCCCCCCCCCTTACGCTGTGATAAGTGATAAGTAGACTGAGAAGCTATATAAATATAATAAATAACAACCATCATTCCCAATATCTATGCATTTTGCTTCACTCCAGGATGAGCCTTGCATTTAAGAACACAGCCAGAAGCTACTTTAAATGGCAGGAGCACTGAAATATTAAACTGGGGCATGAATTGTGAATGTCTGTGTGATATGCAAGGAGAGGGGGGTTCATTGTAGGAATGCCCAGCAGGGGCAACCTTAATCTGCAGATCACTCTCCTGTTAAAGTTACAGGATACGCGTGTGTGTGTATTTACTTTCACACTCATATATATACAGTGCTTTTGGTAAAGTCTCTCCTGGGGCATCACACCTAGTACAGTGGTACCTCTGGTTACGAACTTAATTCGTTCCAAAGGTCCATTCTTAACCTGAAACCGTTCTTAACCTGAGGTACCACTTTAGCTAATGGGGCCTCCCGCTGCCACTGCACCGTCGGCACATGATTTCTTTTCTCATCCTGAGGTAAAGTTCTTAACCCAGGGTACCACTTCTGGGTTAGCGGAGTCTGTAACCCGAAGTGTTTGTAACCTGAGGTGTTTGTAACCCAAGGTACCACTGTAATCTACCTTTATTTCAAGTTGAGCAGCAGCAAAAGGCACAAGTAACTCTCTGCTCTCAGATTGCTGCTGGCAACTGAATCATGCAGCTTGCCTAATAACAATATGCCCAAGAGTCACAAAGAAAATCAAAGCCTATTCTCCAGCATCGAGGAGGAACTCCCTGAGCATTAATATTTGTATAATCCCCACCCCACCCCAAACACACACTTCTGTTCTGACCTTTCTGAATAGTAGCTAATAGAGGATGCTTGAGGCATTCATTTTTTGTGAATTTCACTATTCTGTACATTACTTGCAGATGAATGTATTTTAGAATTGCTTAATTTTATGAATTTTCTGATGCAGTTCTTGGCTCATACTCCCACCACCACCAATTAAACATGGGTATTTTGAGCGAAAACACATTCAGCTGTACATATTTAAAACTGTATTTAAATGCAAATTTTCATTTACTTGTTTTTAAATGCAGCTCAACGGAGAAATGGGACAGAACAAATATGTGTGAATGAATGAGGCATGGACTGGAAAGAAACTGGTCCATTCATCCCTATTTTCTCCTAAGGATACAGTCCCTCTCATTTCATTGGCACATGCTCAGCCACATCTGATTTGATGGTAAGCAAATCTAGACAAGTATAATTTCAAATACCCCGGATACTGAAAGCAGATGGTTTTGTTATATAGTATTTTACTATGTGGGCCAGTGGTGAAGAATAGTGATGAATTTACTGCTTGAGTAAATGAAATGAAAGGCCAAAGGGGACATACGAAGTGGGAAATAGAGATGGAAATGAGAAAGTGCATGGGAGAATATCCTTTGGATCTAGCGTAGTATCATGTAATATTTGTATTTATGTTGATGTTTGCATGCGTGTGTGTTTTAATGCATTAATAGAATTCCACATTTGAGTGTAGCTTTATTATGTTTAATGAACTACCTAGAGCAGGCACAGGCAAACTCCGGCCCTCCAGATGTTTGGGACTACAATTCCCATCATCCCTAGCTAACAGGACCAGTGGTCAGGGATGATAGGAATTGTAGTCCCAAACATCTGGAGGGCTGGCGTTTGCCTATGCCTGACCTAGAGGACTCTGTTGAATGGACACAAATAAATAAATCCTAATTGTATGGGCCAGTGAATCTACTAGACTATATAGCATGGGTAGGCAAACTATGGACCGGGGGCCAGATCTGGCCCAATCAACTTCTAAATCCGGCCCACAGACGGTCTGTGAATCAGCATGTTTTTACATGAGTAGAATGTGTCCTTTTATTTAAAATGCATCTCTGGGTTATTTGTGGGGCATAGGAATTTGTGTGGTTTTTTTCTCTCTCCAAAATATAGTCCAGCCCCCCACAAGGTCTGAGGAACGGTGGACCGGCCTCCTGCTGAAAAAGTTTGCTGACCCCTGCTATATAGTGTATGTACATGTCTTCAGCATCAGGATGGGTAACTACATCAAGTTCATTTTTTTAATTTTTCCTATCTTAAATTCATTTTGCCAGATTGGCACATCCATTTGCATTTTTAAATAATAATAATAAATCCTTGTGAAAATTCACCAGCGTTTAATATTAATTTCTCCTAATATGCCGTTTGTATGCTTACACATTTTTTGAACCCCCCCCCCCAATATAACGCACTCCAATAATATGTGTGTTTATATGCCCATTTCACCCAATAATGTGCATTTCTGAACACATTACTTTGCTGGAGAACTTCATTGCAAAATTCAGAGAAATACAACTTGCAAAGGAGGACTGTATTTCGGGTTTGCATATTGTTTTGGAAAGAGCAAATTAGTTAAGTTCACAATTAACGTGAACGGAATCAGATCCTTCCCCCATCCCTATGCCAGCATGCCTACATAGGATGGAGAATGTCTCACCTCTCCAGCCATCTCTCAACGCTGATACTCCTGAGAAGAGATCTTTTGCCCCTCTTTAGCCCTCCTTGCATACAGTGCTTTCTTTCAGAGGAGCATCTCTGAATCATCCATGCAGATGGTTTCAGCTTCTCCAGGCAAGAAATTATGACTCAAGTCTAAACTTAGCAAAACTGGTGATTAACCAGTAAAACAATAACTCCAACACTGTTTTTAATACATTTTTGTCTTTCACCAGAGAGGCAAGTGAAACTTGCTATTATCAGATCACAGCAGAGAACAGAGATTGTTCAGAAGAGACAAATAATTTCATGTTACTTCTCCATAAAATGGCAAAATGAGCTGCCTCTGATCATTAACTGACTTTCTCGTCCATAAGAGTGCTCTGAATAATCATTACTTATCTTCATGTACGTACATTGAGTAATAAAATAATTGCAGGCTTTATGTGAGCGGATTTGAAAAGACTTCACTCCGTACAATCCTGAGTTTCTGATGAGAAGGTTGGCATGAATGCAGCATGACATTTCATCAGCATGTCACCTCCATGCTGAATTGATTGATTTTGGTACAGATGGTGAACAATACACATATATTATTGACTGCACTCAGAAATTAAACTCTGGAATTAGCGAAGACAGCTTTTCAATTCCCCCCACCCCAATGTTCTATGTGAAGAAGGAAGATGAAGCAGTGAATCTCCCCAATAATTTTTATCTCATCTTCTCTTATCTTGGTCTATATATTGTTGTTAGTTTGGGGCGGGGGTAGGCCGTATGCCTGAGTCCTTTTTAATTCCTGGCTCCAGCAAGGATTTGAGTGCTGGAATAGCCATGCAGGTTTCCTGGTTATAGCCTAAATGTGAATCATGTGAATCATTAAGTATGGGGCGGGGGTAGGCCGTATGCCTGAGTCCTTTTTAATTCCTGGCTCCAGCAAGGATTTGAGTGCTGGAATAGCCATGCAGGTTTCCTGGTTATAGCCTAAATGTGAATCATTAAGGTCGCTTTTTCTTGGGAGAAAAGCAATGGCAAACCTAGACAGCATCTTAAAAAGCAAAGACATCACCTTGCCAACAAAGGTCTGTATAGTTGGCAAGGTGTATGGTTTTCCCAGTAGTGATGTATGGAAATGAGAGCTGGACCATAAAGAAGGCCAATCGCCGAAGAATTGATACTTTTGAATTATGGTGCTGGAGGAGACTCTTGAGAGTCCCATGGACTGCAAGAAGATCAAACCTATCCATTCTGAAGGAAATCAGCCCTGAGTGCTCACTGGAAGGACAGATCCTGAAGCTGAGGCTCCAGTACTTTGGCCACCTCACGAAAAGAGAAGACTCCCTGGAAAAGACCCTGGTGTTGGGAAAGATGGAGGGCACAAGGAGAAGGGGACGAGAGAGGACGAGATGGTTGGACAGTGTTCTCGAAGCTACCAGCATGAGTTTGACCAAACTGCGGGAGGCAGTGGAAGACAGGAGTGCCTGGAGTGCTCTGGTCCATGGGGTCACAAAGACTTGGACACGACTAAATGACTAAACAACAAGGTAACAAAGGAAGTGGCTCTGTGAAAGAGAGAAAATGGGTGGAGCTAATGGGACCTCCCTCCTTCAACTGTCTGTTAGATAGAGAGACAAATTCTAGAGCAGAGTTGAGGTTTGTGTGAATTAGAAGGTAGAAGCAGGTTGGGCAGATGAGAGAGCCTCTCCGTTGCAAGTTCAACTTGTATACGTGTGTGAATGAATCACATATCATAAAGACTCTCTGCACCTTGGAACATCCATGTTTGTAAGGAAGTACTGGAGTTCAGCAAATGCACTTATGAGCTTATGAGCATTTCTGAATTTCACTGAATTGCAGCATGACCAAAAGTCCTTCAGGGAGGGAAAACACCATGTGATCTTTCATGTGATATGACAATATTTCTCTAACAATCCTATTTTACAGGGCAGATGGTTGCCCAGGGCAGATGGTTGCTCACAGATCCTGTGAGTTGAATGTACAGTGGTACCTCGGCTTACAGACGCTTCAGGTTACAGACTCCACTGACCCAGAAATACAGTGGTACCTCGGGTTACAGACTCTTCAGGTTACAGACCCTTCAGGTTACAGACTCCGCTAACCCCAAAATAGTACCTTGGGTTAAGAACTTTGCTTCAGGATGAGAACAGAAATCGTGTGGCAGCAGGGGGAGGCCCCATTAGCTAAAGTGATACCTCAGCTTAAGAACAGTTTCAGGTTAAGAACAGACCTCCAGAACGAATTAAGTTCTTAACCCGAGGCACCACTGTACATCTGAAACAGGGCCAACTTGTAGTAAAAATGTGTATTAGGTGTTTATGAGGAATGAATACTTTAATTGCTCTGTCTTGTCATCTTCAGTTGATTAGCTGGTGGAAGTCACTTTTAATTGGCTGTGTTGATTGTTAAAGGCGCTTGTAAACACTTGGAGGCTATTCTTGTTCTGGTATGTTGCTGTAATGTGGAATGCAAATGTGAAAGAGCATAACAAGTGTGGTATTTTTCGCTAAGAATGGGTGGTAGTTTTGTTTTATTAAAGTCTAAGTTATCTCATACGTTCTTCAGTACATCAGAAAAGGGGACTTGTATTACAATTGTGTTGTTTACTAGTTAAAAGGCCATTATTTAATCTATCAAAAGTCTTTAATCAGTTGAGAGTCTCTGTTATATCTCCATTTAGATATTTAGCCTGCAGCAATGCTAGTTGTGTTTCCTGGCCTTACACACAAAATATAAGTACAGTATACTTTGATTTGTCCCTTGGCTCTACTTTCAGACTAAAGTAGAAAAAAATGAAATAGAACAAGAGGTTATGTGGAAGATGTAACCTTATACTTTATGTTCTTTCCTCCACCAGAGTCCTTGGAACAGTTGATGGTCTTTATTACTCAGCAGTTCCTATTGACTCAATAGGAAAATTCAAAATGAGTGAACTTCAGCTGAGCTTCCTTTAATGGGCATCTGGATACTTCTGTACAATAGCAGGGCCAACCCAAGGCATTTTGTTCCCTGAAGCAAAATTGCAAATGGTGCCCCTCTCCCTCAAGATGGGTCAAGATATGATGGCATCCAAGACAGAAAATCTCATAAGCGTTACTCACTGAGAGTAAAACTACAGCAATAAAACTAGCTAACTAAACAAATTGCTGTTCTTTAATGGCACTCAATATTATCAGCCTGAGGCAGCCAGCTCACTCTGCCTAATAGTAGGAATGGCCCCCTTCCTGTAAGAAGGTATAGTCTGTCATATGCAAACTTTTATCTAATGCATCAAATGAGTTTAGAATCCAAATAAAGTGACGCAAACATCATCTTATTTGGGTGAATGAAGAGGAACTGTTTCCCCTCAGTATTACCTAGCAATTCCAGACAATTCAAAAACAAAATGACAATCGAATGGTAGCATATGAGATACTCATACTCAAAATGAGAGATACTCGTTTTGCCATGTGGTGAGCTGTGAAGCTAATTAGTTTACATAATTTCATTACAGTGTTGCCAAAGTAAATAACCTCTGGCCCACCAGAAAATGACTCAAGTTGATTAAAAAAAAAACCTTGGACCATGTGCAGATGCAGTCTTGATTTGTGGAAGGAGTGCGATAACGGCTATGAATTGAAATAGGTACTTTTGAATACTGGTTTCCTGTAAATAAAGAAAAATTGAGGGGGTCAGAATACTGCTTCAATAAAGTGATTTAATTTATAGCCCACAATCAAAGAATGGTTTTGCTTCCTCCATTAAAGCTAATGGAATGAAGTCTAGACAGAAGTCCAGTTATCTAAATGACGGTTTAAAAAGTGTTGTTGTTTTTTAACCTTAAACCATGGCTGTGGTCCTAAGGAGATTTTCTTAGATATAATGGCCGCTCCACATGGGACTGAATGTCCAAATGAAATCCAGACCGCGAAATCCTGAAAGAGCAAGTTGCCTTCCATTGCCACAGCTGACACCTATCCCTAGCAGCCCTTGTAGGCAGACAGGAGAAATTGAATTGAATTAATTCATTGTCTACCTCCTCTGTTTCGTCATCTGCCTCCTTCAGTTTTTATTTTTAATTTGCCTGTTATATTTATTAAGTGCTTATAAAATAATTTATATTCTGCCCTCACACAAAATGTCAGGGTGGTGTACAGTGATCTAAAAGACATTAAAAGCAATACAAAACTATAATCAAAATGGCTGGCTACTCAAGAAAATTATAAACAGCTACATGGGCCTGCCAGCATTAAAAATATGATTTTATTGTTGTTGGATTTTATACTAGGGTTGCTATGTATTGAAGAGCAAAAAAGAGCGCTGGCTGTGGCCGTGGTGTGGAAAGCAGCCCGAGCCCCCAAAATCCCCCCAAACCCAGACAATTCCTTTAAAATGAAAAAATCCGCCCAGACTGGCACGTTGGTCTGCCAAAAGAGGACATGTCCTAGTTTTCCGGGACATATGGCAACCGAATTTTATACTGTAATCCACCCTGGGAACATTACTTCGAAGAAAGACGGGTTTGAAATCAAAACGCACCCGCAGAAACCTGTTGATGTTTATTTCTGCTATTAAGATTTTGCCTGCTCACTTCTTAAAGGCAACAAATTAAACATGTGAAGACACTTTTTCAAATATTGATGCTCTGGAATCTTGGGGAAAGAGAAGGGAAAGAAACTGTAAATAAAATATGAGACATTTAAAACAAAACTCAGTAATAGGAAAGAATAAACCATAAATAAATCAACCATTGCAACAGGGCCTGTGTCACAGGCTTCATACCAAGGTTTTGGCAGAGTGGAGTTAGCACTCAAACCCAGAGGAGGCAGTGATGGTTGGTGCCCTTTGGGACTGGTGGGGCAGAGCAATGGTGTTCCTGTTTGTGCTCACCACAAACAAGTTTTCTCTTCAAATTAGACACTGTTTTCATTCCGTTTCGTCAGTAAAGTGTTATTTTTTCTCTGGACATTTGCACTATTTAAGTGACTTTGCTAACAGCGATTACCTTAGGACCATATCTTATTAAGCAAATCGACCCACTGGGCACCTGCAAGATAATTACTTAGTTTCTTACACCTTTTTCTGTCAAAGGACCCAAGTACAACCCCAGACCTGCAGCAAGATTCTGGGCTCCTATGCCTTTAGATTTAGATAGTTGTGCTGACATGTGCGATAATTTTGGCCAACCAGATTACTTTTACCGAGAGAGACTATATATCCAAATGAGGTGCCAGAATTTGCAAGTCTTTGAATTGGATCCAGACAAAGTTAGTCGTTCTTTAGTAACATCAAAATCAGTAGGATTTCAATTAATCATGACTAATATGTCCCATTGATTTCAGTGTGACTAAGCTGCAGTCCTAATCCTATTTGCCTGGGAGTAAAACCCATTGATCTCAGCGGGATTTACATTTAAGTAGACATATTTAGGATTGCACTCTTAAGTCAGGATCCTATCTTTAGTTTTCCATAATAAAAGGAAAGACTAGGTATTCTTTGAAACATTGCTGGTTTCAGATTCTGTCCTCTGGAAAGACTGGGTGGGGTTGGGGTGTCACTAACAATTGTAATGGATGAAAAACATAAATATCCTACCAGAGGTATCTTACAGATTATTTAACCTTAGTTAATTGCACTGTATTCAATTTACTATCAGTGTTGCTGTAGGTGGATTCATCAGGTGTGTGTAAACATGTATGCTAGCAAATCAGGTCAAGCTGACCTGAGCCGCAAGCAAATATGCCCTCAGAAATTCTAATCCTATAATGTCTCACAAGAAATGAAAAAGAAATGAAGCTGATCTGTAGAAAACACAACTTGAAAAAAGGACAATGCACATATTTTTGTAAACTAAGAAATCTTTAATAGAAATATACTTTAAAAAGAAAAAAAAATGTGCAATAAACAGATCTTTTGCATGTCATTCTGAACTTGTGGCAATATAAGGTAAGGAATGTCCTAATGATGACAGAGCATTCCCTGATCACTTCTGCCTGGTAGTCATGGAGGAGTCTATATTCCTTGGATTTGTATAATATTGGTATAGACTTATAGGCATGACTAGTTCAGTGCCCTTGGGAGGACTTTTGGACACTTCAAACAATAACAATACAACAAGTATTCACAAGCCCTTGAGAATACCTGATGTACTTTTGCCAGCCTTTGAGGTGGCAATGAGGAGCCGGATGAATTTTCTTTATACATAGGCCTTGGTTGTGGGTGCAGAAATATGCCTATTTCACTTAAAGGTAAAAAGAAAAGAAATACTAACACTACTAATAATTTCATATTAAAAGCACCTAAAATTTGGGGCCTGCAAGCTTACAACCTACTAGGCACAACACAAAATCAAAAGGAAGCGGCAGGGGGACAAGAAGTAAACATAGGCAAATAAATGTAAGAAAATATTAGGGTTACATAATTGTTTGTATAATGACCAGCTGGAATGGAGACAGCTCTGTCTGTTGGTCTAAATACACAATATTTTATTTGAGGCACTGATGTGTCCAATAAAATAATGTGTAGCTGGGCCAACAGACAGAGCTGTCTCCATTCCAGCTGGTCATTATTATTATTTTCCCTGTCAATGCCTCAAAATTGCTTTTGGTTAGACTTTTTTTTCTTGCCGCCTCTTCCTTATCTCAATATTTTGCTGCATATCATAGTAATACAACTGCTGTTTCAGATCATGTGCCCTGGTTTCTCTTGTGATGCAGATGCCTAATGTGGTTAAATCCTCTGGCACATGGTGCTTGAACGTTCCCCTGTTGAAAGATAAGACTTTCAAAATGCAGATGAGCTCTGAACTTCATTGTTTTCAAAATATTCCTGAAGTCTGAACCATGGGCCGGTCTCAAAGGCTATATAAAATATTACTCCAGCAGGACATGGGTGCAGCTAATGGGCTGTGACTTATCCGGTAGTCGGGCTGGCAATCTTCTACCCAAGAGGCAGACTGGGCTGCCATGTGGGGCAAGTTTCCCTTCAAATCAGTGTCAGCCTCGATGAAAGAGAGGGCATGGAAAATTCTGCAGAAGGGGCACCTCACTCCGTCTGGCCCACTCACCCTGCAATTTCATGGAGTGGGTGCATGTGGTGGACCTGTGAAAAGGTAGCCACATTCAGGGAGGCAGCATTCAGAGAAATTAGAGAGATAGATACCTGGATAAAATATAACAAAAGGCTCGGAGTTGGCTTTACCTTACTCTTTACTTATGGACAATATGACCCTGCATTTTCAGCATTTTGCCAGCTTTTATTAGCAACCAGGTTATAATAGTTAGAAAACTGGAAATCCTTAAGAGGGTGTAATATGGACCACATTATTAAAAAGTCTGGTACTGATACAAATAATGTGCTCAGGGCCCTATGTGGAAATAGCGGGCATTGGACCTGGTCCTTCTGTGTGCAAATCAGAAGTTCTACCACTGAGTTACAGCTTTCTGCTAATATCTGCTTTGCTATTATTGCTTCTAGGATATTATGCCAGTGTCTGTTTTTATGGGTACCTGCAGCTGACAAGTGTCATGTGAGCCTCATATATGTCTATAGTTTGGACAGATAACATTATACAGTCTAGATGTTTTAGACCACAATTTCCACACCATCATCCCTGGTTGTTGGTCATGCCAGTTGGGGCTGATGAGAGTTGTAGTCAGTGCTATTTTTCTAGAAAAAGATATGCCAGAACTCACCATGAATACTTCCCTTGTTCTCTTACGGCGCCCACCTGAGAGGTGCCAAAACTGAGTTCCGGTGAGTTCTGGCTGGAAAAAAAAGCCCTAGTTGTAGTCTACCAGAGGGTAGAAGGTTGGCTACACCAGTATAGACTTAATATGAAAAATATAAGGTACTTTCTGTACAGTGAACACTCAAAATATACCATGAAGACCTTGGTTAAATCTTCACACAGTTGGGCTCACCATGGGGCTATCAGGGAAGTAAAGGACAATTGGAAGGTGGAGAAGTACAATTTGTGGAGCTCTCAAAATAAAATAAAGGCATCCACGCAGCAAAGTTGCAGTCATCATGACCGAAAATGCGCCAGCCCACACCTGCTATTCATTTTCAGCACAGTGAGTGGGAGAGTTCAACTTGCCTCATCTGTCAATCTTAAAAACGTTCGATGGGGACCTTGATCTGTTCACGCCTGATGCCAAAGACTGTCATCAAAATAATAGAGATGCTGTATTTACGCACCTTTAAAGTCATTGTCGTCTATGCTCTTTAACAAAGAACGCGACTGCAGGCAAAGGTTTGAAGAATGATTAACAAAGAAACATCTTTCTTATTCATAATGGCAAATAAATGCTGTAGTCTGGATCCAGTCTGAGTACCTGCTGTTGGGCTCTAAGTTATCCTACAGAACATACTGACTGACTCACTCGTTTGCCTGAGAAGGAACTGGGGCAACAGCAACAATAGAAGGACTTGGGGAAGCATCACATTATCCAAATATTAGTCATCCTCAGAGTAGCCCCACTGAAATAAATGGAGATGACTAACTTAAGTCCATTAAGTTTGATGGGTTATGAGTTAAGTTCAATGAGTAGAACTTAGTTGGATACAACCTTCTGTTCTGGGAAGACGCAATACTTTATGACAGAAGTGGGGATCTTGAGGGAAGGCACATTTACTGCAAAACATTGTAGCAGATATATCATCCATATATCATGTGTGTCCAGTCTACTAGGCCTCCCTGCATGGGGCTGGGAACCCAGATTGACTCGGTTTCCCATCCTGATATATGTATGTATGTATGTAGATCCCCTTCAGACTGGAGCCAATCACACACCTCCTAGACAAGGCTAATCCAAGAGTATTAAAAGAACTGGCAGATGTGATCTCAGAACCACTGGCAGTCATCTTTGAGAATTCCTGGAGAACAGGTGAAATCCCGGCAGACTGGAGGAGGGCAAATGTTGTCCCTATTTTCAAAAAGGGGAAAAGAGAGGACCCAAATAATTACCGCCCAGTCAGTCTGACATCAATACCAGGGAAGATTCTGGAGATCATTAAGCAAACAGTCTGTGAGCACCTAGAAAGGAATACTGTGATCACCAATAGTCAGCATGGATTTCTGAAAAATAAGTCATGTCAGACTAACCTGATCTCGTTTTTTGACAGAATTACAAGCCTGGTAGATGAAGGGAACACAGTGGATGTAGCCTACCTTGATTTCAGCAAGGCATTTGACAAGGTGCCCCATGATATTCTTGTAAAGAAGCTGGTAAAATGCAGACTTGACTATGCTACCACTCAGTGGATTTGTAACTGGCTGTCTGACCGAACCCAAAGGGTGCTCATCAATGGTTCCTCTTCATCCTGGAGAAGAGTGACTAGTGGGGTGCCACAGGGTTCTGTCTTGGGCCCGGTCTTATTCAACATCTTTATCAACGACTTGG
Organism: Podarcis cretensis; assembly: GCF_951804945.1. NCBI lineage: Eukaryota > Metazoa > Chordata > Lepidosauria > Squamata > Lacertidae > Podarcis > Podarcis cretensis. The sequence continues at coordinate 29,727,364 of NC_137181.1, read as the reverse complement.
ATGATGGACTCAAGGGCATCCTGATCAAATTTGCAGATGACACCAAACTGGGAGGGGTGGCTAACACCCCAGAGGACAGGATCACACTTCAAAACGACCTTGACAGATTAGAGAACTGGGCCAAAACAAACAAGATGAATTTTAATAGGGAGAAATGTAAAGTATTGCACTTGGGCAAAAAAAATGAGAGGCACAAATACAAGATGGGTGACACCTGGCTTGAGAGCAGTACATGTGAAAAGGATCTAGGAGTCTTGGTTGACCACAAACTTGACATGAGCCAACAGTGTGACACGGCAGCTAAAAAAGCCAATGCAATTCTGGGCTGCATCAATAGGAGTATTGCATCTAGCTCAAGGGAAGTAATAGTGCCACTGTATTCTGCTCTGGTCAGACCTCACCTGGAGTACTGTGTCCAGTTCTGGGCACCACAGTTCAAGAAGGACACTGACAAACTGGAACGTGTCCAGAGGAGGGCAACCAAAATGGTCAAAGGCCTGGAAACGATGCCTCATGAAGAACGGCTAAGGGAGCTGGGCATGTTTAGCCTGGAGAAGAGGAGGTTAAGGGGTGATATGATAGCCATGTTCAAATATATAAAAGGATGTCACATAGAGGAGGGAGAAAGGTTGTTTTCTGCTGCTCCAGAGAAGCGGACACGGAGCAATGGTTCCAAACTACAAGAAAAAAGATTCCACTTAAACATTAGGAAGAACTTCCTGACAGTAAGAGCTGTTCGACAGTGGAATTTGCTGCCAAGGAGTGTGGTGGAGTCTCCTTCTTTGGAGGTCTTTAAGCAGAGGCTTGACAACCATATGTCAGGAGTGCTCTGATGGTGTTTCCTGCTTGGCAGGGGGTTGGACTCGATGGCCCTTGTGGTCTCTTCCAACTCTATGATTCTATGATTCTATGAGGCACAGGCCTCTGGGGCTCATTCTCACTGGCTACTTCATGCATTCGGTACCTGCACATGTGGAATGCCTGAAAGGGGCTCATGTTCTGCTGCACTACAAATTTAGGAGGCAGAAAGTGTAGCCAAACTGAACATAAATAAAAAAAAATGTCGTTTGCCGCCATCCAAAAAAGGCATTAACAGCAGTCAATGGCATGTGAAAGTAATTAGTACAAAAATATGAGGCTAATTAAGTACAGATGTAATGATTTTTGTAATTAGGAAAGAGAGAAAAATTAATACCAACATTAGCTGCCATGACATAAAACTTCGACATAATAATGACAACCCAAAGATTCTTCCTTCCAAACATTGATATTGGAGTCTTAGCTACTCCAGAAGATGAAGATTTAAAATGCCGTAGAATCAAAGAATTGTAGAGTTGGAATTTCATTTTTAACTTCAGTATTAGAGCAGAACTCCTGTGTAAGGAACTGTGCAGTCATGGATTCAATGATATAACTGCTATTTTTTGTCCATGGACTGTTGATCAATGGAGTGAAAAAGCAGATAAGAGATCAAAAAAATAATTCTATATATACAAACATACGTATTTTTATAATTAATGCAGCTTTCTGACAAACTGACATACTTCTGAATAAGATCATTCAAAACAAATCACTGATCATTTCTGCTACATCCATTGCTGAAGTCATCTTCACCAAAGAATTCCGGGAGTTGCAGTTTGTTAAATGTTCTGAGAGATGATAGGAGACCCCTATTCCCCTCCCAGAGCAACAATTCCCAGAGTTCCCTGGGAAGGGCTGTTCAACTATTTGGGGACTATATACTAATGGGATCTTCGCCGAGAAAATCCAGTCTTAGCACAAAGACATTAGTTTTAATCCCTGCACTATTACCACCGCCCCAGGATCTGACAAATTTAACACAACCAAAATGTTCCTTTATTCTAAATACTAGCTAGGCTGTAATTAATATAAATGGGGCCATGTGTATTTCTAAATATTTGTCATACGTATCCCTGGAGGCTGAAATAAAACAGAAAGGGTGAACATCAGTTTCATTTATTCTTCGGGCGGAAAATCTCTTCCAAAACAGAGCTAAAGAGGCACCAAAAACAAAACAAAAACAAAAGACCCCACCACCCTACTTAAAGCATATCCAAAGTAATACGTCAATTTTTGTGATCTGTGTCATCCAAAATATTAAACTGTCTTTTGGGTTTGGTAGCTTCTTGCATCAGTTCCTGGAGCTGCCCAACTTGTTCATCTCGTAGGGCATGAAGTTTATCTTCTGGGAGGTGGGACCCAAAACGAGGATGACTTGTAGAGTTCTGTGCCTTTGGGTTAGTTTGTTGCAACAGCATCGCTGCATAGTTCTAAAAAGAAAGAAAAAAGAGGAAAAACTTCGGTGATTGTGGATTGGACCCACGTTAAGGAAGTTCACTAAGAATGAAAGCTCTTTGCTCTTCTCTTCCTTCAGCCCCCCTAAAAAAAAACACTCTCTTAAAGGGCAGGGACTCTTTTGAACAACCTGGGAGCTGCTGGAAGGAGGAGGTGATGGGAATTCTTTTCCCTTTTATTTGTAAAGAATTTTTTATTTCATTTTAGAATATATACAAAGCTGAGGGAACAATTTTAATAACCAGTGAAAATTAAAACATAAAAAAGCAGAACTATAAAACAGGCACATAAAATAAATACAGTTGCATATGGGTTAGGTAACAAAGTGCCGGTCGTGAAAGAAAGCAAGAAAAGCAAGGATAAGTGTTAAATAAATAATGTTAGTGTTATCTGGTTGCCAAGTATAGTTCCAGATTTGTCAGGCTTGTGCTGATGGTTGTCTTGAAAATGATGGTTCTGGTGCATACATAACTAAAGGAATTCCAAATCATGTAAAACGTGTCTGAGGGCTCTAAAGGTAAAGGTAAAGGTACCCCTGCCCGTACGGGCCAGTCTTGACAGACTCTGGGGTTGTGCGCCCATCTCACTTAAGAGGCCAGGGGCCAGCGCTGTCCGAAGACACTTCCGGGTCACGTGGCCAGCGTGACATCGCTGCTCTGGCGAGCCAGAGCCGCACACGGAAACGCCGTTTACCTTCCCGCTGGTAAGCGGTCCCTATTTATCTACTTGCACCCGGAGGTGCTTTCGAACTGCTAGGTTGGCAGGCGCTGGGACCGAGCAGCGGGAGCGCACCCCGCCGCAGGGATTCGAACCGCCGACCTTTCGATCGGCAAGTCCTAGGCGCTGAGGCTTTAACCCACAGCGCCACCTGCGTCCCATCTGAGGGCTCTAGTCCATGTCAAAATATCAGATTCTGTGTAAATTTCTCCATCACGGCTATATTCCAGAGGGAATAGAACCAAGAGTCAAGTGTAAGATTTGGGACTGTTTTTCATTGAGTTGTGATAACTAGTCATGCTGTCAAGACCATATATAATGGCAGGAAAATGGGTTTCAGAATCCATAAACCAGATCAACAGGACCCCAAAACACTGTAAGAAACAGTAAATATTGATGGTGAAAATAACAATGTAGAGCAATAATATTTTTTTAAAAGAATATGAAATGAACTCATACTGTAGTCAAATAGCACTGTAGAGATGAAAAGCAATAATTCCCCCTTGAAGCTGAACCTAGAATGAAGGTGTTATAGCAACACTGACGAAATCTGTGGATTGTTTCATTACTTTGCCAAAGCCAAAGTAGAAATGAAACTTCTCGTGAGTGGAAAATGGGGCCTTAAAGATACAGGGCTCAAGCAAGCCATTGTGGTCCTGCAATTCAGAAATAGCTTTTCAATTTAGCACTGGAAATCCAAGAACATGCATGACGTTAGGTTTTTTGTTTTGTTTTGTTTTAAATGGCTCTATGCATTTAACATCCTTTCCACACATACAACCTATAGCGTTGCGGTGGTACCAGTCCTTCGTGGATTGTCATTCCCAGAGGGTGTTTCTTGGGGAATGTTTTTCAGCACCATCAAACCTTCAATGTGGGGTTCCGCAGGGCTCAATCCTATCCCCCACGTTGTTTAACACCCCGCTGGGTGGGGTTATCCGGAGGTGTTGTCAGCAGTATGCTCTGTTTTTCCCTTACATCTGCACATGAGGCAGTGGACGCGCTGGACCAGTGTCTTGCCTCGGTAATGGACTAGATAAGAGCCAACAAACTGAAGCTCAATCCAGGTAAGACTCAGGCACTGTTAGTGGGTGGTTCCCTAGACCAGATGGGTGGGAGATTGCCTGCTCTTGATGGGGTTACACTTCCTCTGAAGGAGGAGGTTCGTAACTTGGGGGTACTCCTGGATCCTTTGCTGCCGCTCGAGGCTCAGGTGGCCTCAGTGGCCCAGAGTGCCTTCCATCAGCTACGTCCCTATCTGGACAGGGAGAGCCTAGCTACTGTTGTCTATGCTCTGGTAACCTCAAGGTTAGATTACTGCAAAGTGTTATATGCAGGGCTGCCTCTGAATATGGTTTGGAAACTTCAGCTATTGCAGAATTCAGCAGCCAGGATGCTCACCAGAGCAAGACATTTTGAGCATATTACACTGATCCTGGTCCAACTGCACTGGCTACCAATTAGTTTCTGGGCCCAATTCAAAGTGCTGGTTTTGACCTATAAAAAGGCTCAGGACCGCAATACCTCAAGGACCGCCTCTTTCCATATGAACCTACCTGGACCCTGAGATCATCTTCTGAGGCCCTCCTTCATGTGCCTCCTCCTCGAGAGATCCAGAGGGTGGCAACACGAGAACGGGCCTTCTCTGCAATGGCTCCCCATCTGTGGAATGCTCTCCCCAGGAAAGTTCGCCTGGAACCTTCATTATACACCTTTAGGCACCAGGCAAAAATGCTCCTTTTTAACCAGGCCTTTGGTTGATTTGATTGACATCCTATGCGCTTTTTAAATGTGGTGGGTTGTGGGGGATTATTGGGTTGTTTTATTTTGATTACATATTTTGTGGTTTTATATTTTGATTTTGTTCTGTGACCCAAGTGTTCTGGGCCCTGAGGGTGGTATATAATTCAATAAAAAAACAAATAGCTGGCTTTTAAAAAATATAAATAAACCCTTTAGGTTCCCAAACTGTGGTCCATGGACCTCTGCTTTATTTAAATGATCTGCAATGTGTCTATGGATTTGTGGACAAAGACGGGAGATGGCATTCCTTCCATTAAATATTCATATTGATATTTAATTGCACTTTTATTGGTTCTTTTATTTGTTTTATTGCATTTTATTGTACTATAATTTGAAGTCTGAGGAATTCAAATGGTAATACAATAAAGTACAATATACAATCAATAAAAGAAGCAATATAAATACAATTGAAAGTCTTGCAGGCTCTTGCCCAGCACATTACAATTGCTACAACAGACAGAAAAATCATTTAAGTAGTCCTTCAAGTCCCTCAGCAATTTTTCAAGTGCTCCATGAAGGAGAAGAAAGTCTTAACAAGCACTACTTTTGTACTCATGTTTGATGGTCACGATGCCAGCCAATTAAGTTTATTTATAAGTGTGGGAGAGTGTTACATCTTTTGCATTACCTGATATTCTGTTCTCCTATCTTGAGGTCAATTAGGCAAGATCTGGCCTTTGTCCGTATTATTCTTTATTTCCTTGGTGATAATTGTGTCCTATACACAAAAGCAGTAGTGTATTTTGCTCCAGCAGCTTCTAATATTAGAGCAGAATTTATTAAGGGGGGTATGTAATGGTGGCATTGAACAGACATGGCGTTATAATTGCAGTATGGCAGGGTCTTCTGTTTATATTCCTGTTTGTTGCCATGGTAGCCATGAAGTGGTTGAGATAACGAGGGACTTGTTTTATTTAAAAAGCAGGAACTATTGACTATTTTCACAGATAATTTATCGAAAGTTTGTAATGGTCCCTCCCCCTTATATATTTATTTATCTGCTGCTGTTTCCCATGTTGAAAACAGCTTCACACTTCAGGTAGTTAAAACATGATGGGTGGTAGAGAAGCATCAATGTTTATAGAAACCTGTAGTTGGCCATCGGCTGCCAACTACATTTTGGTATGTTCAGTTTGATTCCCGAAGTATTCTATCCAAATCCATTCTGGATCAGTCTTAAATCCCTAGTCATGATGTACCTATTTTTCGCTCTATAAGATGCACCAGACCACAAGACGCACCTAGTTTTTGGAGGAGGAAAGCAAGAAAAAAAATATTCTGAATCTCAGAAGCCAGAACAGCAAGAGGGATCGTTGCTCAGTGAAAGCAGCAATCCCTCTTGCTGTTCTGGCTTCTGGGATAGCTGCACAGCCTGCATTCGCTCCATAAGATGCACACACGTTTCCCCTTACTTTTTAGGAGGGAAACAGTGAGTCTTATATTTATTTATTTTTATAAAATTTTTATTAGGTTTTCACATTTTATAAAACAAAAACAAAAACAAAACATATATATTTTTGAACTCTTATTTTCATTACCCCCTTTCCCTGACTTCCCCCCACCCCCTCTTCATACATCCCAATTCCAATAATTAGTTCAGCAAGTTCTTATCTCACATCTTTAACATATTATTGTTATTTTTAAACTTAATCCTTTTTACTTATCCAAATTTAATTTATCCAATTCTCTTTTAAACATTAAATCTTTTTTTTCCCCCTAAGGTCGACCTAATTACCTTCCACGAATTTCTCCCTTTGTATTTTTGTTAATTATATGTCATGATGGCCGAATACAAAAATCATAAAATTTTGAAATTCTGTTCTCCCCTCCCTCCCTACCCCAGTTTCCATCCCTTCCCAAGCAATTATCCTAGCCCGGATTCCTCACATCAGAGGCCTTCAAGTCTCTGTCAGTCTCTCTCTGCCGATTTTGTTGGTAGCCCTTTTTGTTGGTCCTCAAGTCTCGAAGGAATTCTATCACAGTCACATCATATTTTCTTCCATCCAAGATACTTAATAGCAGTTGCTGCAAAAAGTCAGTTGATCTCCCATACTCAAGGAGGAAGTCCCAATCATATTTCTTTACTCTTTTGAATTCCAATATTCCAAGTGCTCCCGGGACTTCCTCATTCATCTTTCTCATCTTTCGCAGATTTGTAATCCAAAGATCTTCTTCTTTATTTCCTGACAATATGGGCTTCTGATTGATATTTTCCTGCACTTTTTCCATTCCTTCTTTTCTCTCCACCAGTTCCAAAAAAGTCTTTTCTGGTTCAGCTGCAGATTCCTTATCAGACCAATCCTTTATGCATTCAGCAGAGTCGTTTGTTTTGGAATTCAAGGTCATAAGTTCTTTGTTCATAGCCGTACTCTGCTCTTGCAGGATTCCCACGAGAAAAAACATTCTTTCTATCTCTGCCAGTAATTTTCCCTCTGCAGCCATTGTAATGTCTCTAGTTCCCCCTAGGGGGATTACAGTTGCTTGATAGTCCTTTTCCAACAGCCCGTTACTTTGTTGTTTATAACTACGTTGTTTCCAGCCACCTCAGTTCAAAAGCAACACTTTTAGTTCAGAGAGTTATTAAATAACAAAGTTCTTAAATTTTAGCCGCCCGTTTGACAGCTCCTTTGACAGCTGTCAAACTCCTTGTTCTTTTTCCTCCGGCTCGCACACAGGACGCTCCCGGGTTCGGGAGGGGGGGGGTTTACACAAAAGCTTCCAAAACTCCTCACTTTCTCTCCAGCACAAAGACTTCTTCTGTCAAACTCATGGAAATATTTTTTATCTAACACCAAAAACAATATTCTCCACCTTAGTCCACCGATCCTTGCTTTAGATCGTTTGTAGATAGGGGGGGTGCGGATTTCCCTTTAGCACATCCCCCGGTTGTACCGAATTCAAAGGTATAGATTTTAAAGTCCAAATTCCATTCTACTCACGGGTTATTTGTTTCCAGTCCGAATTTTGGGGAAAAAGTCAGCGCTGTCCAGCCATGGCACGCGGCTTCACTCCACTGAAGTAGCGGTCTACTCTCAGCACCACGCCGCTCCCTGTACCCTCTCCGTAGCCTTTAAAAAGGCTCTTCGTGGGTCAGGGAGGGCGCTTAAAGGTGCCCACCGAGTCACCAAGTCCGCAGGCTTCCACGCCTGCAGTTTCTGAGGGTCCCCGCGTTGCCGGCGTGGTAGGACCCGTCTTCAGCAGAGCCGATTCCCTCCGGAGCTCGGAGGGAATCCGCCATTAGCCGATCGCGCTAACCCGGAAGTCCCGAAACAGTGAGTCTTATAGAGCAAAAAATACGGTATATTTTTTACCAATAAACCCCATTAACTCACACGCAGTTATGCACACTTACGTCCCTTTGCTTCTTTATTTTCTATTCTGTGCATGTGTGCATAACTAACTGTGGTCTGAATTTTGGCTAACTTACTTATACAGCAGTACCTCAGGTTACATACACTTCAGGTTACATACGCTTCAGGTTACAGCCTCCGCTAACCCAAAAATAGTACCTCGGGTTAAGAACTTTGCTTCAGGATGAGAACAGAAATCGTGCTCCGGTGGCGCAGCGGCTGCAGTAGGCCCCATTAGCTAAAGTGGTGCTTCAGGTTAAGAACAGTTTCAGTAACTTAAGTATGTGAAGTGGAAGAAGGTGATAAAGATACATCCTTCCTATCAACGCAAATAAAAAATACCAGCATACAGACTACAGCAGAGGTCGGGAACCTCAGGCCTGGGGCCAAATGTGGCCATCCAGTTCTTTTTTAGCTGGTCTATGTGACTCTCTCATGGCCGCACCATTTCCCAGCCCTCCTCCACTCCCTTATCAAATGGTTTTGCCTGGCTCTGACCTTGAACAATGATAATGCCTCCTGTTTGTCTGGACAGAGATTTGAGGTTGGAGTGGATAATGGTCCTATTCATTGCCCCACATTAATTTTGCCAGTGCTATCATCCACCATGGTCATGTGGTTCTTAGTGTTATTCTAAAGCAGCAATGCTGCAGCAAGCAAAGGCTCTAGCAGCTCAGTCAGCTGCTTGTGGCTGCAAAGCCAGACAGGATGTATGTGACTGTTGCCATGGAAACAAAGGGGCAGTCCATTCTCCTTATTGAGCACAGGATGTGAGCTCAGTGTGTGTCATATGACCTGTACAGGATGTACATGGGTGGAGTTTGGAGTTTCTCTCTGTTTGTTGAAGAGAGCGGACATCTTTCACTGTATTCACTGCTGAAGACAGGAATAAAAGCAATGTAGATACATTTCTGTCTGAGTCTGATTCCCCTCCCTGGGGATATGCAGGGAGCAGGGAGGAGGAGAAGCAGTTGGTGTTTTTTCCTCACAGCCTGAGGAAAATCGCCGGAACGGACCTCGTGTGTTTTTCCTGCCGGGAGTCGCCGGAGGGAGGTCAAAAGAATTCAGCCGGTGCCTGGAGAGATAGGCACATACCTCAGACCGAGCCTGAATTCTAACAGTGGTAGCAGAGGATGGTTGCTACGATCCATGGGAGTCTGCATCAAGGAGTAGCAGAGCTACTGTATTCATCCCTCTCCATGGAAGCCTGAGATGGAGGCTGATTCTCTGCAGCCAGGAGCTCACCAGAAGAAGCTGAAAGCCAAGCTACGGAGCCCAGGTATGAGATTTTCGGGCTTAAGAGTGTGAATGCAGATGGATTAATTCTCTGCTTCATGGGAGCAACGTTTGGGAAAAACAGCTCCGAGAGAGAAGAGTCTGCATTCCAAACATTCCTGTGGTTTTTCCTGTCCAAGGAAAGGAATGTGGTTGCTTAGCAACGCAGGCCAGTTTCAAGATAAGGGCTGGATGTCAGGCTATGCCCAGAGAGGCAAAAACAGCTCGTGTTTAGACTAGGCCCTTACAAAGGAACTGTTGAAAGGGGACTTTCCAAGCGGCCAGTGTTAGAGCTGCCAGGTGCACAGAGTGTAAACAAGCCAGCTATTGGATTTTAGAGGCTTGTGTTTGAGAGTCAATGCAAGGACTCAAAATGGATGTCAAGAAGGGAAGCCTGCCTTCTCCACCCCTCTTGACCAGTGACAATTATGCATCTTGGTCTATTAAGATGAAGGCCTTGCTGCAGAATCAGAGACTGTTTGGGGTGATTGAGAACCCCATCCCTGCAGCACCAACGCGTGCTTGGGAGTCACAGGATGTGAAGGCCAGAACCGCTATAATTCTGTGCGTGTCAGACTCTCAGCTTATTCATATACAAGATTTACAGCACGCGAAAGATGTTTGGGACACGCTGAGAAGGACACATCAGAGAGATGCAGGTTCTTCAGCGTTGCTGTATTTTGAAAAGCTGACTAACCTGAGGCTTGCACCTGATGGAGATGTTCAAGCGCACCTGACGGAAATGAAATTTCTGCGTCAGCAGATGGTGGAACGCAATTTCCGTCTGCAGGAGGAAGTGTTTTGCTTCATGGTGATCAACAGCCTGAATCGGACTTACAAAACGGTTGCCAGTCAGCTGGGGTCTCTCCCAGCAGCTGATCTAACGTCGGACAGGGTCTTTGCCGTGGTTCTTTGTGAACATGACAGACTTGCCGCCCTGGAAGTGAAGGACAGGGGGAGACAAGAACGGGGTTCAGACACCCCCACTGCTGATGCTACTGGAGGAAATGCTGTAGCTTTGAACGTTGTCCAATGTTTCAATTGTGGGCAGACTGGGCATCTTCAGCGGTACTGCAAGAAGCCACGTCAGAACAAAGGAGCCAAGGGAAGCTCCACGAAGTCTGAGGCGTCAGGCAGAAGTCATGCCAAGTCACAGGCGAAGCCTGCAAAGGCTTTGATGTCGAAAGGAACCAAGCCAGATGTGGAGAACGCTTTTGTCATTGACACTGGCTGCACATTTCACATGACCCATCGTAGGGATTTGTTTTCGTCGTTTAAGAAGCAAAGCTTCGTTGTGCAACAAGCCAACGGTCAAGAGCTGGAAGCCACCGGAATTGGGACTGTGTATCTTAAAAGTCTGAACTTGACTATAAACGATGTTTATTTGGTTCCAGAGTTGAAGTACAATCTGCTCAGCGTTTCGCAGATTGCCAAGAAGGGACTAAAACTGTCCTATGATGATCAACACTGCGATATCTACAAAGATGGAGAGTTGTATCTTTCTGCCAAAGAGAAAGATGGACTGTATTTGTTGACTTTTGATCAAAGTGATTACATGGAATGTAATTCTTGTGATTCTAACATGATTTCTTTTGCAGGTGTAGCCAAGAAGAACGCCAAGCAGGTCACCTCAAGGGTCGACAGGGCATTTCAGCGGGTGTATGCTGATGTGATTGGTCCTTTAGCACCATCTAGAGGCAATGCAAAGTATTACCTAATATGTGTTGATTCTTTTACAGGTTTTGTCTGGATTTATCTTTTGGAGAGACCGAAAGAAGCCTTAGAAAGGTTTAAAGAGTTTTGTGACAAGGTTAAAAATATGCATGATGCTGACATAAATTGTCTTTGCACAGAAGCCAATTTTTCTCTTACAGGATTTCCAGAGGTTCCTGAAGAAGAAAGGGATAAGACACAAAATTGCAGCTTCCGAAGAAGCTTGGAACAGATGTGTCTGTGTTAGAGTGAACAAAGAATTGCAAAAGGGAATGCATGCGCAATTGCTTAGTTCACATCTGCCACATGAGTACTGGGCTGAGTCGCTAATGTCATATTGTTACACGTGGTTGAGAAAGGTTTCAAAAGACTTGGGATGTTCTCCTTTTGAGAAACTGTTCCACAGAAAACCTTCTGTTGCCCATTTCAAGGTTTTTGGGTCTCATGTGAGAACAGAAGCTCCAGGTGGAGTAAAGAATGCCAGAAGCATTTTTGTGGGTTATGAAAAGGGTCTCTACAGAGTAATTTTGTCTGAATCTGGTCAGGTGATTCTCACAAAATTTCTAGAGAGTGCTCCTGAACAGGAGCGAGTGATTGTTCACACATTTCCCACAGGTGATGATGATGATTCTGATGATGATGATGTTGATTTTATTGAGTTCAGTAGTACTGATGATGACAGCGATAGCTCAGACAGCTCAGTTGTCACAGTCATTGAGAAGAAATCTCACACAATGACTAGACCCTCAGAAGAGGAGGATGAACCACTGATTAAGCTTAGTACTGGTTCTTCAGAGAGTTCAGAGGCTGAACCAGAAAGCAAGGGAGAGCAGCACCTCTTACGTAGGTCTGAGAGAGCAACGAAGGGTGTACCACCCAAGAGGTATTCAAAAGAGTTTGCCAACCAAGCTATTGCATGTGTGGCTGTTGTAAACGACCAAGGTCAAATTGAAGCTGTGTCTGAGTCAGAGACAAAGGCACAACAGAGAGTTGCTAACCAAGGTAATGCAGAAGCACTCATTCCTTGGAAGTCACACAACCAGAGAGGTACATTGGTAAAACCAGTGGCGTGTAGTTCCAAGGGTGGAACTGAAACAACAGGGGAGTGTTATAAGTATAACAACTGTTTGTTTTCTTCTCTGGATGATGCTTTGCTCGCAGCACGCATTGATGCTTTAGGGGGAGTATGTTATTCTAAAGCAGCAATGCTGCAGCAAGCAAAGGCTCTAGCAGCTCAGTCAGCTGCTTGTGGCTGCAAAGCCAGACAGGATGTATGTGACTGTTGCCATGGAAACAAAGGGGCAGTCCATTCTCCTTATTGAGCACAGGATGTGAGCTCAGTGTGTGTCATATGACCTGTACAGGATGTACATGGGTGGAGTTTGGAGTTTCTCACTGTTTGTTGAAGAGAGCGGACATCTTTCACTGTATTCACTGCTGAAGACAGGAATAAAAGCAATGTAGATACATTTCTGTCTGAGTCTGATTCCCCTCCCTGGGGATATGCAGGGAGCAGGGAGGAGGAGAAGCAGTTGGTGTGTTTTCCTCACAGCCTGAGGAAAATCGCCGGAACGGACCTCGTGTGTTTTTCCTGCCGGGAGTCGCCGGAGGGAGGTCAAAAGAATTCAGCCGGTGCCTGGAGAGATAGGCACATACCTCTGACCGAGCCTGAATTCTAACACTTAGAAGCTTGTCCTCAGCCTGAAAACCTGAAAATTCTTCCCCATCCCAGTCTAATAATAATAATAATTTTATTATTTATACCCTGCCCATCTGGCTGGGTTTCCCCAGCCACTCTGAGACACCAGAAATTTTAAGAATACATTCATCATATCCTTTATATAATTGCATGCTTGGCTAATACTTTCTTAAGATGCACCTTTAAGAAATTTTATTAGCAGCTTTCTGTTGATTCTCTTATCTTTTTAACCTAATCATATATCCTGTCAATAGATGCATTCTGAAGCAATTGTTTCAAACAAAGTTATCCCACTGTAATCTTCATAAGCCTCATTGCCCTTCATCTTACTGATGTATTTTGATAACAGTAAACGCTAGAAACATTACCAGCCCGTCGGGTTAACTTGCTATATTTTCTTTTCACTTTTGCAATGGCTACAACTTCACAGCAGCCCACACTCCGTAAGCAATTTAAGAGGATGTATTAAGATTTCAAAAGAAACACTTAAGTAGATCAAATTATAGAATCAATTAATGAAGCTAATTTGAACTGACAGTTACTTTGCTTTTCAATTTGAACTCCTGTACCAAGTCACCAACAGCAATTTATCATCAGGTTATTTCAGGCTGCCTTTGTTAGTGAAATGAATCTATTAAACGTATCACGGGGTGAGTGTGCCCCCCCCCTTTGGCAAAGGATGGAATGCTTTTCTGTGTGTTTATTTCCTTTGCTTTTAAGTAAACAAGGACCACACTCCATCCACCCACTGTGGATACTTGCCAACCACATTGATTGTCTCGTCACATTTAGACCGTCTTTATCAAACCATGTCACAAGTGTCTTTGTTGATTCCTTGATCCTTAGCAGCATCAGTCAACACCGCATGGGAAAATACATGGACAAGATTTCTTATGAGAATCAGCAATGAGGCATGATGGGAAGGGGGAGCCTACTTAATACCACTTTCTCGTTCAACACAAATAAGAGTATGGAAGCAATCAGAGATGAGGTCCAGTCTCCCTCACTGCTCTTGCCCTGAGAAAATCAAATTACTGTATTGTTTGTGTTTGGATTTCTTAGTGGAAAGAAGTCTAGCTTCCTCCCAAGCTCATGTACTTCATCCTAGTTCCTCTTTGTCCAATGAGGATCATTTTGCTTCCAGTTTTGATTAAATGAGCCAAACAAGTTATGGTTAATCTGCATCATGAGTACAGATAAAATTCTCACAAGTGCCGCTATGCCACTTTTCTGGCAGATGGGTAGTTACTGCTTACTAGGAGAGAGATGGGGCATGGAAATGGCAGGAGGTGCAGTGCAAGTGAATTGGCAGGGACAAAAATAGATGGTCTCATGCCCAGCATCTTAGGCCTCCCGCTAAGTAACAGTGTTCTCCTCCAGTCAAGCCGCTTCTGAAAATTGTGAATAAAATCATAGATGATTTTGAAAATGAGCATTAACCCTGCAACCGCAAGCTGGTGTAAATTGAGGTGTTATTTCATTTTCTGGCACCTATGGATTCCATTACTTATGGGAGCCTTTCAGACAACCTAACTCCACCTGCCTGCTGCCCATAGGAAACTACAAAAATCAGTACGTATTGGGGAAGTGGGGAAGGTTGTCTGAATCCATCATTACCTCCAAGGAGTCAGGTGGAAAAAAATGTGTGGATCTGCCCAGAAATTCAAGTATCAAACAAATTCTTGTTCCACTGCTTGTAAAGGATTGCTGGTGGCTAGAAGGGTTATGATCAGCTTTCAGTCTTTGAGCAACTTAAGTCAATGACAACTATGTACTGAAGGAAATTTAGTTCTCAGTGTTCCATTGTCAAGAAGTAAACCGGCCAGGTATGAAGCTCTCCAATCTTAAACAGCAAGAATGGCATCCTTGTAGGCCTAGATGTTCAAAGAAGCCAAAAGGGAATCGGATGCTCCCAGTCCATTGAAAAAAAAATGAATCTAGTACTGTACTAATTTGGGGATCCTTTTAAAAATTCAATTGATAGAAAGGCTTGCGCAGTTCAAAGACATTTAGAGCTTTGAAAAACATCACTTCCGCACTCTGGGTATTTCAAAGTACTCCACATGCTAATGCCAAAGAACACACAGCAGCTGAGTTGTATCTCACCAGAATACTGAACAAGTCAGACAGAAAACCCTGTGGGAGAGTTCACCCAAAGAAATAAGCACATGTTTATTGGGTAAAAGAACTTTCCCAAATCATGTGAAAATATTTCCACTGTACAAATCCACAACAAGCCCTGGCGAAAAGAATAGGAGAGCTTCCTTTAAAACTTAACTTGGGATCTACTGAAACTGACCACCTTGTTTTGAGCTGAAGTCTAACTACACGTTTCATGCAAATATACATACTGTTTTAATATCGCGTGATGGTCTTTTGCTTGAGAAGGGGAGGAATGTAGAGCATCCCACAGCTTCCTGTGGTCAGGAAGACAATTTCTGCATCTCCTGTGTAAAATCTTGTTTTGCACTGAGTCTTCCTGTTGTTTGTTTGTTCATACCACACATTTCAATGGATTTCCCCATCACTTTCCTAACCGCAAAAAGATGGTTTCTTTTTTTTCAAGTAGGTTTCTTGCACTAGAATACCTGAACTGGGCAAACTTAAATTTATCAGTATGCACTTGGACCCCTCGCTCCTATTCCAGTATGTTTTTAAATGTGCCAAGAAAATACAGTTTCCAAGCCAACACCACTGGCTTCCCAGTTGCCAGATCCAAAATATAAACATTACTGATTCCAGATGGCACTTTCAACTCATATAATCCATACATTGCTTTGACTCGGTATTCAGTCTCGCTCTTGTCAAGAACAAATCTTTTATTTCCACAGAGAACTGCATTCTGCCTTTACTGTCACAAAGATTCATTGCAGGGAGAGGCCAGATGCATGAGAAATGATCGCAGGGAAGGATATCTAATCAAATTGCAACACTGACTTCTTTTTTTTAGGACAGTATGAAAAAAATAAATCCTACTGACTACAGAAACCCAGTAAGTGTGTTACATTTTTGTTGCAAAGTGCACATCCAAGGGATTGCCCCTAAGCAGAGCTTTCCAAATTCGGTGTCACGACACGTTAGTGTGTCAGCTGCATTAGGTGTGTCGCACAAACGCTCCCTGTGCTCCTCCCGGGGCTGGAAAGGAGTTAAGTTTAACCTCTGGTTTGCTAGTAAAACTGAATTACTGTGTTGCAAAATGATGCATGTGGAAAAAGTGTGTCACCACCATGAACGACTTGCAAAGCTTTGGACTAAAGTATTCTTAAAGCATTGTATTAAATAAAAATAGGACTGCCAAATATTTTGAGCTTTGTATAGCATGCCTACCTAGGCACCTGTAGATGTCTGATGCTGGAGGATACGAGCTGCTGTAGCAACTCCTATGTACTCCCTCTTTGGGCTTGCTACCTATCTGCCTAACTTGCCAAGAGGCACAAAGTAGATGAAGATGAAATAGACAGATGAATGGACCAGGGAGGGGCCGGGTGGAAGCAGGTGCAGCTATCTCATCTACTGCATCACTGGCTGTATGTCCAGCACCCTGGTTGTTATGTGGCAACCCTACTTATATACCCCAAGGATGGGGAATATGTGACCGTCCAGCTACTGTTGAATGCCAACTCCCGTTAGTCCCCCATCCAATGTAGGCAATGGGCAGGGATGATGGGAGTTGTCATCCAACATCTGGAGAGATTATCCATCTCTGCTATACACCCAGAAATAGCAATTCAAAACATCATTTGCTTTTCCAAGCATCCTGCACTTTCCCAATAGATTTCCCCTTGGGGAAGCAAAGCAGCATTCTTCTCCATGTGTTATTTATTTATTATTAGATTTATAGCCCACTTTCCCTGCAAGGAGCCCCACTGAACATTTCCAAGTGAAACACACACAAATTATACTGTTAAATATTGAATATTTCTAATTTCCAACTTAATATACAGGAAACACAATAATGACTACTCGTTAGGAAGAAGCACAGAAGAGCTCAAAAGAGATAAAATGTTATGCAAATGTTAATTCATTTATATGCAGGAGGCCATTCGTCACGCCTGGATTTCAATACAAAGTTGTAAGGTTAAGCCTGCCCCCCCTCTCTTTAAGTTTCGAAAAAGGAAAAGCTTTCAAATACTCTTTAAGCTCTTGACAGCAATCAAACAATGTGCGAGCCCTGCCTCCTGAAAAACTATGTAGCTCTGGAAGCTGCACATAAAGGAGTGTTTAAGATGAATACACCTTCTTAGAAATAAAACAGAAATCTCAGCTTCTTCTCCTCTGCCTTAGCTGCCATAGCAACGTGACTTACTCTCATACAATTAAGCGTTCTCTACCTTTGCAGCCCTGAACTAAGAAAAGTTAAGCACAGTGTGTCATATTAATGAGTTTTGCTTCACTTAGATACACCAACATTTTGGTTATAGCCTATAGCAAGGGTAGGGGACCTCTGGTCTGCAACCTAGTTGGCCCAGCACATAAACCATGCCCACCTGCCCCACACACATCCCCACACCTGACATCAGGTGACACCGGGTGTGGGGCAGGTACAGACACAGCTACAGTTATAGGGAGCTCCTGGTTGTTCCTTTGAAAAGGGATTGGCTGCACTAAGAACTTCCCCATCGGGGAACGTGCTTCTTTCAGTACTTTAAACCACCTCCTATTACTTCAAAGTAAATGTACATAGGATTGATGGGGTGTTAGGGACTGACTCCAAGCACAGATCCTTGAAAGACTATATTCCACTGCGATCAATGGCACTTACTTCCAAGTAAACAAATTCTACATACCCCCTTGTGCAAATTAATTGAAACAATGTAGTTTATTGTACAAAACACACATATACATGTACAAAACTCACATATACATACATTATTAACCAGTATGACCTCTGCTATTTTTCAGCAGCATTTTAACACAGTTTGGCACAGAGTCTACTAGTTTCGAACAGTCACTGTTGGTTTTTGGATCCCTGTACCGCACTTGAATCAGTGCCTGAATGAGCTTCTCCATGGTCATACAGTCTACAGCACGGAGGTGATTTTTGCATATAGCCCACAAATTCTCAATGGGATTTACGTCTGGGGAATTCCCTGGCCAATCAAGTACCTGTATTTGCTGCTCTGTCATGAATTTCTTCACCACTTTTGATGTGTGACAGGGGGCTAGGTCCTGCTGCAATATCCCAGTACCATCAGGATACCTCTTTTCCAGCTCTGGAATAACTCTCTTTCGTAGAACCTCAATATATTGTGGCGAGCGCATCATTCCTTCTGTTGGCTGCAGGCTTCGGACACCATAATGCTCAACTGACTTTTCGTGTTTGTTTTGAGTACACAATTAGGAGTAAGATAGAAAACATGCTTTGTTTCAATTAATTTGCACAAGGGTGTGTGTGTGTGTGGGTGTGTGTGTGGGTGTGTGTTTAAAGTGCCTCAGAATGCTGCAGACCTAGTCCTTTGGGTTGCTCCTTTAGGCACAAGAAATTAGTTATTACTTTTGCTTTTTCTGTTTTATCTATCTATCTATCTAATCTACTCACACACAGTTGCAGGGAATTAATTTTAGTAATGTATTCACACATACACAAGCAGAAATATGACTACTGGTTTTTCTTGCGCAAAATATCTGCAAAACAATTTTATCTAAAAAGCCGAAGTGTCATCAATTTAGAATTTCATTATCTTCCTGGAGAAATGTTTACCACTACCGCTCTCAGAATTACCTCCTTCGTTCCAGTTTCTAAGGAACTGTTTCGATGCTATCTGGACAGAAATGCTAACAAATGCATACATGGGGGGGACGGGGACGTACCTGGTATGTTTATAGAGGCTGGCAGGCACTGCAAGGCATACTACACTCTGGAAAGCTTTAATTAACCAATGGGACAGACTAATTAGGAGAAGACCATGACGATGCCAACAATGGAGCAGACTCTGAACACATTTGATGGGGCAAAAGAACAAAGGCACTAAGCAGAGACCACAAACCAAATTCTAAGCACCTATTCACACAGCAATTAAAACCCATTACACGCTATTATCGGTTTTCCACCAATTAAGCTCACATGCAGTTCTTTGTTATTAATTCAGCTGCTAATGGATTCTATAAAGCAACATCTACAAAATATCTCCCCTGATAGATGCATGTCCAGATCCGAAGAGTTATGCACATAGGAAAATAGCAGCCATGAACCACTCAGAAATCTAACACGTGTATACATAGACTCAGATCAGAAGATGAGAAAAATGGCAATGGTCAGGATCAGGGAAAACAGGCACAGTTCTGGGCCTGGTACAGGAACAAGAGAAGTTCAGTTCACATTTAAAGACAAGCCTGCTTAGTTCTCACTTTATGAAACAATGCACTTCTCTGAATTTTGCAGTGCCCCTCTCCAACCATGTACAGTGGAACCTCGACTTACGTACGGCTCTACTTACGTACGATTCCAGTTATGAGCTTCAGTAGGTGCTTTGACTTATGAACTTTCCTCTAGATACTAAGAGGCCTTGCCAGCAACCTGGAGCTCACCCAGCCGGCTGCAGAGCAGCACTGAGGCTTCTGCTGCTGGGGAGAGGGCCCCCATCCCACCCCCAAAGCTGTGGAAGAGGCACAGCCGTGCGCACTGCAGCCCCAAACCCCGCCAAGGAACTAACCTGAGGAAGTCCAGAGAAGAACCTGGCCTGGCAAGAAAAAAAAGTGACCCTGGCCGAAGTGAATCAGCTCTTTACTGACCCTTGCCCCACCCCCAGCTTATAGCCAGGTAAACCCACCCACACTCAGGGCATGTAAGAATAAAATAAATGTTATTTCTTTTCATCTACAATACTGTCTTATTTATTTTATAGTACAGTACATTGATTATTGCCTTCATTTTATGGATCTATGGTCTCGTTGGACAGTAAAATCCGTGTTAAATTGCTGTTTTAGGGGGTGTTTTTCATCGTCTAGAACAGATCAATTCACTTTTCCATTACTTTCTATGGAAAAGTGCACCTCTACTTATGTACATTTCTAGTTATGTCTGGACCTCCAGAATGGATTGTGGTTGTAAGTAGAGGTTCCACTGTAATGGGTATAAAAATGCACATACTAAGGTAAAGTGTGCATAAAAATGCATATATTAGTGAAAAATAACAATGCAATTTTATTTGGGAAAAATAATGGTTCATAATAAGGAATACTGCATACAAAACAAGTATATATTAAAAATATATAATCACAAACTGATGTGGAAATGTTGAGATTGTGGCAATTTCTAACAAGGGTACCTATGACATATCAGTTTTCAGTTCATAGAGTCCTTTCTCCAGGTCAGTGTGAGACGCTGCTGTCACAGACATTGTGAGGTTGGCAGGGAGAAAATCAGGGGAGAGAGGTGGGGGAAGAAAGTGGTCTTTCATTCTTTTGCTTAGTGTACTTAGAGCCAGTGTGGTGTAGTGGCAATAGACTCGTAATCTGGTGAACCGGATTAGCATCTCCGCTCCTCCACTTGCAGCTGCTGGGTGACCTTGGCCTAGTCACACTTCTCTGAAGTCTCTCAGCCCCACTCACCTCACAGAGTGTTTGTTGTGGGGGAGGAAGGGAAAGGAGATTGTTAGCCGCTTTGAGACTCCTTGGGGTAGTGATAAAGCGGGATATCAAGTCCAAATTCTTCTTCTTCTTCTTCTTCTTCTGTGCGGAGTTTTTGCGTCAGTGTTGCGAGGATAGGTTCTTGAATGAAGACCTCATTCCCCCCCACCCCCCAAATCCCAGAGTGGAAAAGTGGGAGGGAACCGGCAGCCATTTAGATGCTGCCATCACTACAGAGCCCATCATCCCTGACCCTGGCCATGCTGTCAGTCGGAGTCCAAAAACACGGGTTGCCCTCCCCTGAACAAGTGTAGGCAATCAGTGTTGCGTAAACTGCATCAGATTGGGGGGGGGTGTTGTGTGGTGTTGCTGTGATCTTGCCTTTTGCTACTTACCTTTGTAGCACAGGCGACTCCTCACTTACAGGAGGGTTACGCTCCAGGTCTCTGCGTGCATGAGTGAAATGTGTGTAAGCGTGCAGCTTCCCGCCCAACAGCTGTTGAGCGGGGTAGTGTGGCAGCAACAAGAGCTCCTGCACACCATTGGGGAGGCCTTGTGAGTCTTTTTTGGCTCACTGGCATCGTCTTCGGGCTCTGGGGAGGGTCTCCTCACACGCCACAAGGACTTCCCAGCCCTCTCCCGCCATTTCAGCTCGGAATTTATGTATTTATTTCCCAGCGCCGCACGTATGCGCAAGTCAACCGCGCATAAGTCGGGGTGTGTGTGTGTGTGTGTGTGTGTGCCTGTACAAGCTATTTCTGTCAAACACGCAGCGATATAATGCTATTCTTTATCTTAAAAAAAATAAAATGCAAACACATTCAAACCTATGAATTAAACCCAAAATGAATAATATCCAACATGGCATCATCTATTTCGAAATGCCAAGCGAGAGAAAATGTGTTTAATTCTCTATCAAATTAAATATTTATTCTCTGCCAAGGGAACAATTAATGTGTCAATCCATTATGTCTTTCTCTAGTCTAATAAGCAATTGCCAAGTTTTTATATATGGGCTTTAAAAAAAAAAAAAAAGATTTATCTATTCCAGTTTGGCAAGAGACAAATTCAAGGACGATAAGGCGATCAATCAGTGCAAGTGGCTATTTTCTACCTTCCTCTTGGAAGCAGCATGCCTCTGCATACTAGGTGTTGGCCAACCTATGTGCTGTTACTTCCCATAGGCACCTGCTTGGCCATTGCGAGACCAGGCACCTTCATGTATTCATATGGAATAGATCGGACTTCCCGCAACTTTGGGTCCCTAAATGTTGTTGGGACTATAATCCCCAACCAGCATGACCAAGAGTGATGGGGGCTGAAGTCCAAAAACAACTGCAGAACTCTATGTTCTTCTCCCATGTTGCAGCCAATGATGGGGGAGTTTGGCTGGATGGACCACTGGTCTAATAATGTCTTCCTCGTCCAAATAATGTTCTTCTTCATCCAAAATATAATCTCGGCGTATACTAGGCTTCCTTTCCCATTGACCTCCCTGCCATGCAGTAGTACCATGTTGGGCGTCTGAATTTAATGCAACTGAAGTGAAACTCGATGGTTCAAATTAAATGCTCTCCCATTACATTTACTTGTCACCAGAAGCAATTGGGAAGGTTTCTGATGCTGCACAGAACACATGAATTCTCTTGAAAATTCAATCACAGTCCTTAATACGGTGGTGAGGAAGAGTGAGGAGCAGCTGTCTCTATGAAATAGTCAAGAGTTATTCTCTCTGTAATAGCTAGACTGCCCTGCTCGGAGATCTTCTAATTTTTTTATTTTTTTTTGCTAAGGTAATGGCTCGTAGGGCTACTTCTCTAATAGTCAGGAAACAGCCTGACACCAGAGGAAGTTCAGAAAGAGGTATCTATTAAAGCTTTTAGAACTGCGTTCAGATTCCACAGAGAGCACTCCCTAATCTGAAGACGGCTACGTAAAAGTGACAGCTCTTGAGAACTTGATAGCGCAAGGCAAGGAAGAGAATAGATAGGAGCATCTGAGAAAATGGGATACAGAGCCAACAACTAAATTCTTATACTATCACTGAAGCCTAGTTGTGACACTGATTGTGAGGAGGGGGGGAGTCCAATTTTGGCAGAGCGGTTGCCTTTGAATCAGAAGCCTTTTTCTTCCCTATGCGCTTGCATATTACTAAGACTCTGGTACAAACACATGAACTGCGGCATTCTCATAAACACATCAGAGGTGAAGGATTGAAGCAATTATCCTTTTAATGCTCAGATAAGAAAATAGTTCGTCTTTGGATCATAATATGTTTCGCCGGTAGTTTACACCAACTTGGACCCAGACCACTAAATCAGGATCATGCCCTTGCTTAGAGGAAGGATGTTGTGGGCCGGGTAGGGGAGGGGGTGATTTCTGACAATTCATCATCATTTATAATAATATCCCGCCCTTCCTTCTGAAGAGGGCACAGGAAAGCAAACACATAAGCATAAAAAGGATTCAATTAAAAATAAAATAACGTATTTATTTTATTTTTTAAAAAAACTTCAAGTTATGTCTTCTCTCTGAAAAGCTGCTTCAGAGGGTTGGGCAGGGGGCACCAAAGCAGTATTAGAGGTGCTGCAAGGGGGGCAGCTATAAGAGGAAGGAGAATCTGCAAAAAAAAAAATCTCCCTTCTACTTCCACAGATGGGGCACTCTGGATCCCACCTATAGACCACACACCCATGTCCCCAGCTTTGAGTTTTCAAGACCACTAGAATGACTTTTTGCAATAAAATATATTAGCTAGGTAGATAGCAATTGCTTTCTTCTAAAGTGCAAGACTTGTCCCATGTCCACATTCACCCCCTTACTGTCTTTATTTTGACCAAAGGCATGCGAATCCTTCAGCAATATATCAAGGAAAACTGTACTTAGTGTTCCATCATGCTCACGATGGGGCTGAGAGGAATCATTTTTGAGTTCTAGACTCTTAGTCAAATAGGTGCGTGTGTAAAGAAAAGAAAACCGAACCAAACATCTCTTTTCGTAAATGATAAAGTAACTGAACACTGACAGATTATTATTTTTTTTAAAAAAAAATGTAATTGGCTAAATTATTTAATTGCATTCATTTTCTCTCTCCCTCTCTCTCTGAAACTGAAAATTAAGCAATATAGGTCTGATCCTAAATAAATAAAAAGTTTTCTTCCATGAAGTGTAATGATATAAGCCCAGCTCAAAACTAATTTAAATCAAGAGACTAATTAGCTTGGATCATTATTTGAAGAATGGCAAAATCAGAAAATGGGAGAAGCGATACAAAGGAAATAAATGATGAAAGTTACCACAGCAAAATGGAGCCCATGCTGCGTAAAGAAACTTATTGTATCCTAAATATATATTAGGCAACCGAATTTCCCACCACGTCAGTGAAATCACAATGAGACCTTTTCGTGATGCCTTGGAGCTTTGTATATCAGAAAGCTTTTTAAAAACATCTCCCAGAGGGAAAATCCTTTCACACACACACACACACACACACACAAACAACGTGGTAAAGCTATGGTGGCTAGCCTCCAAAGTGCTTAGGAAAAGCCGTATGTTGAAACCCTAGTTTCGTTGCTTCCATCCTAATTCCTATTATAACGAACTGTATTCAAATGAAAAGACTGTTGCAGTTACAGTGGTACCTTGGGTTACAGACGCTTCAGGTTACAGACTCCACTAACCCAGAAATATTACCTCGGGTTAAGAACTTTGCTTCAGGATGAGAACAGACATCGTGCGGCGGCGGCGTAGGGGCACCGGGAGGCCCCATTAGCTAAAGTGGTGCTTCAGGTTAAGAACAGTTTCAGGTTAAGAACGGACCTCCGGAACGAATTAAGTTCTTAACCCGAGGCACCACTGTACAAGGGAAAGAACTATAGTTCAGAGGAAGAACACATGCTTGCATACAGAAGCCTATACTAAGAGCCAACTCATTTATTTATTAATTTTTAAAGGGCATCAAAAAAATCACAGAAACCAAGAAATGTTGAGTTGGAAGGGACCCAAAGAGTCATCTAGTTCGACTCCCTATAATGCAGAAATCACAGCTAAAAGGGATGGGGATGGACCATAGCTCAGTAGCAGAGCATATGCCTGGCATGCAGAAGGTCTCAGGTTCAATCCCCAGCGTCTTCTGTTAAAAGGATTGAGTATCACAGAGGTGAGGAACTACAACTCCCATCATCCTTGACCACTGGCCATGTTGGCTGGGGCGGATGGGAGTTGGAGTCCACAAGCATTTGGATTGCTGTGGGTTCCTCACTCAGCTCTGTGCTACCTGTCAATGCAACAGGTTCTCTGCTCCTGGCACCCTAGATAATGGGAAAGGCTGTCTGCCTGAGAGAGAGTCCCTGGCGATCAGAGGAGACAACACTGGGCTAGACAGACAGGAAATCTGATCTGGTCGAAGGCAGATCCCAGAGTTTATGGAAGCCTTTAGGTGATGCAGGAACAACAAAGCATCTGGCGATGCTTGCTTTGCAGGTCAAAAGCAGCACTAATCAACCCCACCGTGCTACGGATCATGATGACAGGCCAGAGCAGCTGTTGCCGTGACCCACCTTGGCCACATCTGTCCCAGCAACTCATGAGTGCTGTGAAACGCCTGGCAAAGGCCGTTGGTGCCCCCGTGTGGAAAGCTCCAGGAACTGCACATTGATAGAACAACATCACCACAAAAGACCCATCATTTCATTAGCAGAAATCGGTCAATTGGTTGTGGTGGCATAGCTGCCATTTTAAAAAGCCCACTCTCCTGTTGCTCTGGAGCTGGGGTTGTCATCTCCCAGGGCCGGTCCTAAAGGCCCTACCTAATCTAAGTCCTTTTCTTTAACCTCTAGGGACCTCGGAACACCCACTGCCTTGGGAACAGACCGTAATTCAGTGGTAAAGCATCTGCCTGGCAAGCAGAAGGTCTCGGGTTCAATCCCCAGTGACATCTGCAGGTAAATCTGGGTGCTTGAAACCCTGGAAAGCCACTGTCAGTGTAGGCACTACTGAGCAAGATAGACCAATAGTATGACTCATTATAAGGCAGCTTCCTATGTTTGTCTAAGGCAGGGCTTCCCAAACTTGGGTCTCCAGCTGTTTTTGGACTAGCTGGAGACCTAAGTTTGGGAAACCCTGGTCTAAGGAAACAGAAAGTGGTCACTCCCAGAACAAGACTACAAGAAAAATTACTCCCATACCTTTCCAGTGTTTTGCTCCCTTGCTTTGACCCCCTGTGCTCTTCAACCTTGGGACCTCAGATGTTATTCGACTACAACTCCCATAATCCCCAACCAGATTAGCTAATGGTCAGGGGTGTTGGGGTTTGCAGCGCAGCAAACACTGACCTTCAACAGGTGGGTCAGGATCTGCTTACTTGGGTGTCACAGCCTGATTGCTACAGTAGCACTACAACAAAGGTAAAGGGACCCCTGACCATTAGGTCCAGTCATGGCCGACTCTGGGGTTGCGGTGCTCATCTCGCTTTATTGGCCGAGGGAGCCGGCGTACAGCTTCCGGGTCATGTGGCCAGCATGACTAAGCCGCTTCTGGCGAACCAGAGCAGTGCACAGAAACGCCGTTTACCTTCCCGCTGGAGCGTTTACCTTCCCGCTGGACCTTCCCACCGGAGCAGTACCTATTTATCTACTTGCACTTTGATGGGCTTTTGAACTGCTAGGTTGGCAGGAGCAGGGACCGAACAACGGGAGCTCACCCCGTCATGGAGATTCGAACCACCGACCTTCTGATCGGCAAGCCCAAGGCTCTGTGGTTTAACCCACAGCGCCACTACAACTATTCATATATATATGGTAAAAATAATAATTAAGCAGTGGCTTCCCAAATGCATCTTTGAGTCAAAGGCAAGTCCTGGATCTGAAAAAGTTGAAGACTACTGCAGTAAAGCATGATGACTGATAGCCTCAATGGCAGGGAAAGCCAATGTGATAAGGCACACAGATGTTGCTGGACTCCAACTCCCAACAGTCTCAGCTCGAATGGCCACTGGTCAAGGATGATGGGAGTTGGAGTCCACAACATTTGGAGGGTACCACAGTGGTTTCCCCCTGCTATCTTGTCAGATACTCCATCCGCCGATGTAACGCCTCCCTTTTTTCCCCCTTCAGGAGTCTCTCTTGGGCCTACCTATGATCCAGAAACAAATAAAGTGTTCTCATTTCCATTTCCACATTTTCAGCATTTAATGCTGAGTAAGAGAGCAAGGATAACATAATTGCTTGTAGGTGTACAATAAAGTGTCTAAAGATAGCCTCCACAACAAGAGATCTGAGACTATTTTAAAAGGTGGGGGTTGTATAACTTATTGTTTCATAGAAAACCACGGAAATATGTGTCCAGTTTCATAAAATTCTTAGAAACAAAAGGAAACCTGAGCAATGCTTCTTGTCTTTAGTGGGGCTGGTATTTCTTCACTCAGCACAAATCCTGGAGTATATTAAGTAACTCCCAGTTCCTTTTGCAAAGAAAATAATGCACAGAACTTATATGGATGCTCATGGACCAATGGATCAATCAGCATAATTTCTAAAAAAAACATGTAAGTTGAGGTTCTGGCTACAGAATCCCAGGCAGTACACTCACTTTTGCATCATGCCTACTTTAGCCAACTCTGTCTTACACAGTGTCCTTTTTCTGAAAAACAATTGAATTTTCAGCTTGGAGTGGTAAGAATCAAAAGTATGCAAGCAAAAAAAGCAATCTACTTTCTTACCCTGTAAAGCAGTGATGGCCAAACTTAGCCCTCCAGCTGTTTGGGGACTGCAATTCCCATCATCCCTGACCACTGGTCCTGTTAGCTAGGGGTGATGGGAGTTGTAGTCCCAAAGCAGCTGGAGGGCCGAGTTTGGCCATCTCTGCTGTAAAGGCTTGCACAGATGAAGAAATGTTGACTCAGAAATCAATCCAGGGCAGATCACTATGGCAACAACCGCACAATCTCCCCTTTGAACTTCAAAATGGTGGTGCACATTCAGCTGCTGTTTTAAGCATACTTACTAGGAAATAAAACCCATTGGCCTACATGGGACTTGCTTCTGAGTAGTAAACATACTTAGGATCACACCCTTCCCATTTTAACTAAATACCAGCTGCTGGGAATTGCAAGTCTGGAGACTGCTGTTGCCCTCAGGTCATGCCTGCAAGTTTCCTCCAGGCCTCTGGCAGGCCACTGCGTTAAACAGGAACCTGGACTAGGTGGGCCTGATCTAGCAGGCATTCCTCTCTCTCTCTCTTTCTCATACACCATTAATTTTTTATTGATTTCATTTCTAACACTTACACACAGCCCACTGCAATTTACAATGGGTGTGAGGGGAACCTCTCAGTTTCTGCAGCTGGAAGGTTTTTGCCTAACACAAACAGCAGGCGCTGGAGGCCCTGTCTGGATCAGGACTCTGGTGGCAGCAGCTGTGTGTGTGTGTGTGTGTAATGAGGCATTAACTCCCCCCCCCCCCACACACACACAAAATATGCAGTGGTACTTCAGGTTAAGTACTTAATTCGTCCCGGAGGTCCGTACTTAACCTGAAACTGTTCTTAACATGAAGCACCACTTTAGCTAATGGGGCCTCCTGCTGCCGCTGCGCCACTGAAGCCCGATTTCTGTTCTCCTCCTGAAGCAAAGTTCTTAACCTGAAGCACTATTTCTGGGTTAGCGAAGTCTGTAACCTGGGTAACCTGAAGCGTCTGTAACCTGAGGTACCACTGTACTACCAATCTGGATCACATGACCCACACCTGCAATTTGCATTGTCATATAAATACCAATGGGTCAACCTGGTTCAGGACCGCAGCAGGAGGGGAGAATTCTTATCATTTATTTATTAAATTTGTATACTACCACACTTCATCTGTAGATCTCAGCCGTGGGACAAGCACAAAAATACAAAATAGAAACAAAAAATACATAAGGGGGGGGGGGGGACCAATGACCCAGGAGCTGCAATTTGCTACCTTTCCTTGCTGCCTAAGGAGAGGCCAAGGGAGAGTACAGTAGTACCTTGGAAGTCAAATGGAATCCGTTCCGGAAGTCTGCTCGAGTTCCAAAACATCTGAAAACCCAATCACGGCTTCTGATTGGCTGCAGGAAGCTCCTGCAGCCAATCGGAAGCCACGGAAGCCCTGTCGGATGTTCAGTTTCCAAAAGAACGTTCGCAAACTGGAACAATCACTTCTGGGTTTGCAGCGTTCGGGAGCCAAAACGCCTGAGTTCCAGAGCATTCAGGATCCAAGGTACGACTGTACCTGGAAACTGAACAAGAAGCTTTGAAGGGCCACATCTGCCTTCAGAAGAGAGGTTCCCCACACCTGGGTTTGGTTCCCCCTCTCTCCATGTGATGGGAGTGAGCCTTGGGTTCAAATGCTCCCCCTTCCCCTCCTCCAGGATGGCCCCTTCCACTTGCACTCTTTTTATTAACCACGGTTAGCCATATCTTTCAAATCTGCCAAGCTATGGTTCATCAACCACAGTTAACAACCAACCACAATCTAGGGATCAAAAGCAATGCTAAACCGTGGCTGGTCAAAAATGGAAGCAAAAGTGGCCATGCCAGAAAAATGGGAAGAAGGGGAAGCGCACAAGTCCAAATCTTGCCTGTGCTCATCTCTGTCAGGATAAACCAGAGCCATAGAGAATTAAGTATTACCTTTAATCATTATCATTAATTTCTGAACAAAACGCAGTTATCACACACAGGGCTTGCATGACTTATGGGCTGCATGACTTATCAACGTTAATTCAATAACACTCTTGGGTAATAGCCACGATCAAGTCACGCATGCCAACTGCCTCTTTGTAAAGAGTGCCAATTATTTTAATTAAAAAGTAAGCATGTATTATATCGGAAGAAGGATGTGCTAATAATAGATGCTGCTGATTGGATCTACCTGAAGAGCAGTATTTCCTCATAAACAAATAATACTTTGTTTGTACACCTCCCTCTGGCATGAATACTTCCCTGTGGCTTTCAAGATAGGACCCATTAATCTGAAAGCAAGCCTGAAAGCATAAAAAATAAGCCTGCTAACCAAGACTCCTGGCTATTTCAAAGTTAAAAACAACCACACACCAAAAAAAAATCAAGGCTGGGAGGAAGGGTATGCAATGCTTTGTGCCCTCTGCAAGTGTTTTTGCCTAGCCAGAATGTGTCTTTGAACTATAAAAATGTCCTTTGCTTGCCTGGCTAGAGAGCAGTGTTCGAAACTCCCACTGTTCTAGGCGTATTTTGCGACAGGGAATTTCATTAGCGCGAGCAGTTTCTGAGCTCTGGGAACAGCACTGCACCTAAGATTTCAGATTAAAACTGCAGAGTGGAAGGAAAAGAGGGCCTTTTTCTGCCTCCCCACTTCCAGCTACACTCTGAAGACTGGAGAAGAGACCCTCTTAAGAATATTAGTGCGGTGGGAAGGGGAAGGACTAGACAATGTGAAAAATGAACATAATATTTTAGCTGCAGTTCATTCCTTTTCAGCTTTGTATTCTCATTATAAAAAAGCACACCTAGACATTCCGTTGTTGCACCCATAACCTGGGTTTAAGGTGCCATTTAGCTCCTAGCTTTCATATCTGTTTCCAACACTGCTAGAGAGAGGCATAGAAACCTCTAACATTCATATGGCAAAGCCGAAGGAAACAAAGCACTGGGCTTGGAGATCCGAGTTCAAATCTCACCCATCACCATAAGCTCCCTAGTTGGCCCTGGATAAGTTGAACAGGATAAGCAGTGACTAAAAATGAGAAGGAGAAATTGGGGGGGGGGACTAGTTTTCCCTTATTTTTCTGGGTTTCTTTCCAGGACTTTGCATCTTTATTAGTGACGTATCTGAAAATGAATAGTGGTTCTATAGCTTTCTGCACACCTGTAGTGGAAAACGCAGAAGGAAAAATGTGATGTGTAGGTTTGGCCTTACGCAACCAACCCTTCCTGTGAGTCCTTGCAGGAGCACTCCTACCCTTGAGGGTGGCCCAGCTGGGGTTTGACTGCCCAGATTAGGAGCCCTAATCAACACAGGTAGCGGCTGTGGAGACATCCAGCCCCACCTGGTTGAGGCAGGTACAAATAGTGCAGGACAATGTGGTCAAGTAGGAAGAAGATGATGGATCAAATGCTATTGAGGCTGTCTATGGCTGGGTCTGGTGTTGTATGTGGGTGAAGGTCTGGTGGGGGAAACAGTTTATTTGGAATTGTTCCTTTGGGGTTATTTCTCATTGTAAGGTGGTTTACTGTTTGAGAGTTTTTTGTTGTTGCTGCTGTTGGATTAGGTTTTCCTAGTCCGTTCAAATAAAAAAATATTCCCCCTCCTATATTGACTACCAAATATTCTTTAAGGAACCTACAGTTCATTGGCAAAACAACAACTAAGGTGTAGATAAATAATAATGTCAGCAGATGCACTTCTAACACAGGAGTATTCAAAAGGCCAGCAGACACTGGCCTGGTTCACATGACACGGTAAGCTTTGTCTACAGCTCGTGGTTAAAGAGGAGTCTGTGTCCAGATGATGAACTAAGCTGGGCCTTGGCTTAGCTGCAACATCATAGTTTGCTAAAAGGACTGCCGGGGTAGCAAAACAATTGCGACCTCCTCTGTGGGAGCCTGCATATTTAAGCATTCACACTAAACCATGGTTTGGCTTAACTTTATGTGTGGAAAAAAGGCTGATAAGATATACATGTACAGTGAGTAAGACAGACCCTAATCACATCCCCATAAACTGAAGCAGGGCAGCAGAAGATGAAAAGATACTTGCCTCCCATTCCTGCAGGAAGCACTGAGCCTCTTCCGGACCAACAGATCTGTGTCTCCTGAACTCATCTTTCACATACTGGTCTCCCAGGGTCTTCAACTCCAGTGGCAACGCTCGGTGCAACTGCAGGATCTTCTTGTACAAAGTCCTTACCCGGGAGACATGATGGTTTAGGCTGCCTGGCATAACCGCTGAGAAATGCCACCAGGCTAAACAGGACTATGGGGGGTGTTGCTGGTTGCGTCTGGGCCAATGTTCGCCCTGGGGAAATAATTTCAAAGACCGGTAAGTTGGATGAAGGAGAGAGAAGGGGCAGCTTTGTTAAATGCCCGCTGCTGAACTTGGGGGTGAAAGTGTTAAAGGTACAATTAGGGATGGTAGGGAGAAATTAGATTTGAGTTTGCATTTAAAAGGTAAATCTAAGTTGCATTTTCTGAAACAACATACAAAATGAAACGCAGCCATCCTTTTGAAAAACTCTCTGGGCTTTCAGACAGGGATTTTTCCCCCAGCTCTAACTGGAGATGTGGAAGATTGAACCTGGAAAAAAGCAAATGCTCTCTCACTAAGCCAGGGACCTTTCCACTACTCTGGGAAATGGCTTGACTATTGAACCATTCTGGGAATTGCAGCTCTGTAAGGGGAATAGGGGGACACGGGTGGCACTGTGGGTTAAACCACGGAGCCTAGGACTTGCCGATCAGAAGGTAGGTGGTTTGAATCCCCGCGACGGAGTGAGCTCCCATTGCTTTGTCCCTGCTCCTGCCAACCTAGCAGTTTGGAAGCACATCAAAGTGCAAGTAGATAAATAGGTACCGCTCCGGCGGGAAGGTAAACGGCGTTTCCATGCGTTGCTCTGGCTTAGTCCTGCTGGCCACATGACCTAGAAGCTGTACGCCAGCTCCCTTGGCCAATAAAGCGAAATGAGCGCCGCAACCCCAGAGTCGGTCATGACTGGACCTTTACCTTTACCTTTAAGGGGAACAGGAGTCTCCTGACAACTCTCAGCACCTTTAACAAACTACAGTCCCCAGGATTATTTTTTGGGGGGGTCATGGCTGCTTAAAGTGATAGGATACTGCTATCTACTTTCTCTCCAAAATGCTCAGGGAGTCCCCCAGATGCAAGAGGGTCCCCACTTCAGAATGTGATTAAAATGGTGGAAGCGGAGTTCCTGCCCATAGCTGCATTGTCCTCGCATGGTTATTCCCCCACATTCCTAATGGTTGGAGAGGCCTAGGGATGACGTGGAAACCTGTGTCCGGACTGGAGCACTTCAGGCTGTCAGTGGGGTGGAGAGAGAGAAAGAAGGGGGATGAAGTGTTTGACTGCTTGTCTCTGCACAAAATTAAAACAAAATCCCTGTACACAGAAAGCTAGCATGTTAGGGAGAAGCATCAGGCTGGTTCACTGTGTATAGGAGGTGGTTTGGCTTTGTTTTTAAGTGAAGGGTTTTTCCAGCCGCAGTTTGTTGAAAGATGTGGAGTGTTGTTGGGGGACCCCTATTCCCCTCTCAGAGCTACAATTCCCAGAACTCCCTGTGCAGTGGGATGGCTTGTTAAACTAGACTGAGAAATATAGCTGAGGGGAATAGAGGCTTCCTAACAACTGTCAGCGCCCTTAACAATCCACATTCCCCAGAATTCTTTGAGGGAGGCCAAGACTGTTTCAAATGGCACCATAGGACTTTAAAAGTATGGTGTGAATATGGCCTAGTACAGAGAAGATGCACACATTTTGCTAGTCAAACCTCGGTTGTCAAAATTATCGGTTCCTGCACTCAAGCGGAAGCTGCGACGGACGTTCGGCTTCTGAAAAACGTTTGAAAACCAGAGCATTTACTTCTGGGTTTTCAGCGTTCAGGAGCTGAAACGTTCCAAAACGGAGCAGTTCAGGAACCAAGGTTTGACTGTACTCAACTTGTTGTTCCTGAGAACTAGGTTTTCGTGTGGTCTGAACAGTTTCTCACAAAACCCTGTGAAATAAGTGCCTTGGTTTGCTGTGTGCCAACCCAGTCACATTTGAGAGGTTTCAGGGTGGCAATGCTATATATGTCTCCTCAGAAGTAAGCCCCAATTTTATTCAAGGGAACTTACTCAGCATAGTCGGTACCAAGTTTGTTCCTGCCAATCATCTGGCTCCATATAAGGCAGTTTCCTATGTATAGAATGGGAACTCTAACCACACTTTCGTATATATAATCTTTAAGCAGAGTTTGATCAAACAGTGGTGGAAGCATGTCCTTTGCTCAGTTTTAACTGTAGCTTGGATGAATTAAATCACAATTTAATACCACCCCTAGTGGAAGGACAGGAGACCTGCAGCTTTCCAGATGTTGCTGGACTACAACTCCCAGCATCCCACACCACTGGCCACGCTGGGAGGGGCTAATGGGACTTAGAGTCCAACATCACCTGGAGGCTCTTCAGAGAAACCCATTCTTCCCTCTCACTCTACCTGCTGACACCCGGGTCAATGGAAGGCTGTGATCCTGCACACCCCCAGTGGGACTTTCTCCCAAGCAAGCGTGCGGCAGAGGGCTGCGTAACGAGGGGCGGCCGATTCGGGAGTGAGCCCTACGGATCACGGTGGGGCTTACTCCCGAGCAAACGTATCGAAAACCACAAGTGGACTGCGGGAGAGCGTGTTTCCAAGGAGCCCCTGGAGCAGCAGACTGAACTGTGGGGCGCTTACTCCGGATCAGACGCCGCTATGGACACCAAACGGCGGGGATCCAGAAGAGATCGGAAGGCGTGCAGCCGGGAGGGGGAAACAATCCTAAAACGCGCGCAAGGAAAGGGCGGGCGTCGCAGACTCGCAGCCCCAGATCCTGAGGCCGCCGGGTCTGGGAAGGCGACGTCGGGGGGATCCCGGGCCGCGAGTTCGTTACCCGCAAGGCGCTTCCCAAGGACAGGCCGGAGAAGTAGCAGCCGGGTCGGGTGGCTCGGAGCCGGCGCAGTGAGGCTGGAGCACCGGGGGGCGGCATCGCGCCTTAGCTCCGCCTCGGAGGAGGGCAGGGCTGAGCAGGACGTCTCCGCCCCTGCGTTGCGCTTTGAGGGACAGACGTGGTGGGGAGACCGAGGGAGTTGCGATTAAGTTTCTTTTTTTAAAGAGAGAAGGACCCGTCCTAAAGCTCTGTGCCCCGCTGGGTATCAGGACGCTCGCGCTTGCTCCTTATTGCGTTCCCCAAAGGGCACCATCCGCTCACGCCTGCAAGAGGGAGGTGCCAGGCTTTTTTGCGCCCTAGGCAAGGCTAACTACTTGCTCTCATGTTGTTGTTTAGTCGTTTAGTCGTGTCCAACTCTTCGTGACCCCATGGACCAGAGCACGCCAGGCACTCCTCTCTTCCACTGCCTCCCGCAGTTTGGTCAAACTCATGTTAGTAGCTTCGAGAACACTGTCCAACCATCTCGTCCTGTGCCGTCCCCTTCTCCTTGTGCCCTCCATCTTTCCCAACATCAGGGTCTTTTCCAGGGAGTCTTCTCTTCTCATGAGGTGGCCAAAGTACTGGAGCCTCAGCTTCACGATCTGTCTTTCCAGTGAGCACTCAGGGCTGATTTCCTTAAGAATGGAGAGGTTTGATCTTCTTGCAGTCCGTGGGACTCTCAAGAGTCTCCTTCAGCACCATAATTCAAAAGCATCAATCCTTCGGCGATCAGCCTTCTTTATGGTCCAGCTCTCACTTCCATACATCACTACTGGGAAAACCATAGCTTTCATAAGCTCTCGCACACACTCCCAAAATTGCTATTCATTTAAACAACCTTAAATCAATGATCTTCTCTTTCCGTGGTTCATTCTGCATACCATACATCCCTGCATATTTTACATGAACTAAACCATTCAGTAATCCATTGTTAACGCCATCAAAACTTATTTACACTGTTGAATTTATCTTAATGCTAGCTTCAGTTTTCGAGATCGGATGTAGAAAAAAATGAAGAGCATAAAACTTGGAACTGCTAAATTTATTTTAAATGGCAAGAGCAAGTAATATAACCCTCTTTGATTATCTTTCTCAAATACAAAAGAAAACATTTTTAGCACCCAAAATGATTTTGGATAACCTTGTGAATTCTGGTGTTCAAATAAAAGTCTCTTAAAAGTTTCAAGTTTAGGCACATCAAAATCTCACTTAATGTGTGTTTTCCATTGCAAATTTTGTCACTAATCCCTTCAGGTCAAGTGTCGATGCTTGGGGATGTTCAGTTGATAAGAGTTGATAAGCCAACTGGTCTCTTTTGCAGCATTGTTGAGCTTATGTAAATTTTTATAAGCCTAAGCTTTGAGAAGCTGTGTTCAAAATATGAAACAAAAGTAAAATATCAGAAATTTATAAATATAACAAAAACGAATATGTATAAAGCTGCCCCTCAAATGTCACTATTTACATCCCTCTGAGGTTTCCAGCCTGGTGAGGACCTGGTATGCTAGCTGACAGGCGGGGGAATGGAGTGCCATTAAGGGGCATGGCCGGCTGAACAGAAGCAAGCCACACTGCAGGTGCATGCCTTTTAAATGAACAACTTCCTCCAAATAATCCTAGGAACTCTCATTTACCCCTCACAGAACTACAGTTCCCAGCACCTACACTTCCCAGGATTCTTTGGGGGAAAGACATGTGCTTTAAATATGTTGCAGGTCCAATTTGTAAATCTTTTAAGAACAAAAACTTTGGCTGCAATGCTGTATCAGTTTGCCTGGAAATAAGTACCAATGAAAGCAAGACCGTATCAGCCTGTCCCTGTATTAAGATAAGCAGGGGAGACCCTACATGCAATCCTACCACCAAATGAAGTTTGGGGTTGGGGGGGGCACATGACAGGGCCTTCTCTGTGGCTGCCCCCCAGTCTATGGAATGTTCTCCCTGCCAAGGTGTGCCTCACACTGACATTTTATGCTTTTTTGTCAGCAGATAAAAACACACATTTTTGCCCTGCGAGGAAAGATGGGGTTGTGGCAATGCATGTTCCTTCTGCACAATG
Source organism: Podarcis cretensis (assembly GCF_951804945.1). Taxonomy (NCBI): domain Eukaryota; kingdom Metazoa; phylum Chordata; class Lepidosauria; order Squamata; family Lacertidae; genus Podarcis; species Podarcis cretensis. The sequence continues at coordinate 29,691,185 of NC_137181.1, read as the reverse complement.
TTGTTCTGGTTACATTTCCATTTATCTAGATTATTTAGATTCAGACATCCCAAATGAAAAAGGAGAATATTCTTATATGCTACAACTGCAGCAAGAATGTTAATAGCTAGAAACTGGAAAAGTGAATTAGTACCAACAAAAAAGGAATGGAAGGGTAAATTATTTGAATATCTCAAATTGGCAAAAAAAAAAAAAAGACAGAGAAAATTAGGAGACAGCCTAACCAAAAGTTCCAAAAGTAATGGGAAATTTATAGAGATTACTTTTAAAAAAGTGCCCCCAAGTCAAAACCTGGATTTGCTTTGATTAATTTTCGCAAACCGTAATATGGATTATAAGTATAGTATGTGGAAAACAGTGGAAATGATGAAATGCTAAAAGAAGCAGTTTAACAAATAGACAAAACAGACCTGCTTTGAGGAAGACGGAAGTCTATCAGAGAAGAAAAGGAATTTGGGATAAAGATTATGGTGACATATTGCTGTGTGTAAGAATTTATAGATTTATGGTTCTATGTATTTTTTTGTTTTTGTTGTTTTTGTTGTCATGTTATTATTTTGGTTACTTTATTTTATGTATTTGTTTATCAAGTAAGAAAACTAATAAAAAGCATGAAAAAAACCACATCTCCAGTTATCTAACTTGCATATTACTTTTATATTTCAATAGAAATCACTCATAACGTTTTACAATGCTGTGTATTTTAGATCTGATATGAAATTGTTTTATTTATGGATGTACTTCCACCCTGTTTGGGGAAAAGAGGATTTTAAATGTTGCAAGGAAATTTAATAGCTATCAATTGCCACATCTTGAGGCAGTGAGTTCCACAAATTAATGAGGCAATGTATGAAGTATTCCTGCATCTGCCCCCCCACATCATTTCATAGATTCTCTTCCCTTCACAAACACACACACACACACACACTTTTTTTAACCAAAGAAAACTGAATTCTGCACTTAGTTATTTGAATTCTGTGTGTTCCACTTACTCCAGCAATGCAACACTCATCTCCACTGAGTGGAGAGATGCAAGATAATAATTTTGTCCATTTCACTTTGCATCTTTTGAAATGGACAGAAATGAGCAAGAGAATATCCTCTCCTCCCTAAAAGCTCTACCTTCCCTCTGCCTGGCATATGGGACTGGATATGTAAGAAGGGATGATGAAACATTTGCACAAAGCAGCAGGGTAAAGTTGGGTACACTACATAAGCTTAAAACCACCATCATCAGACATTTGGTCATTTATGGTGCCAGCAGTATACTTCTATTCTACCTGCACAATTCAGTTCAGTTTCAGTTTGATTTATTACGGCCATTGGCCCATATCGAAAACAATACATCAAAATTTATCCATAAACAATACAATTTAAACAGTTAAAATCCAAGTTAAAACACCCATATAAAACCAATTTTACTTCAATTAAGTAAACACTATACACAATAAGCTCCCTCTATGTAAACCGAAATTCAAATCCCTCGGATTTTGGGAGATATGCATCTTAGTTCTGGCACTTATTGATGGTTCTTAAGTTTAGCTAAGCTGTCAGAGTCATATAGTGATCCATTTCTCCTCTTTTGAAATAAGACATTAATCAGGTATCTAGCGACTGCAAGGGATCTATTTGTGTCTTTGTCGTTTAATAAGTATATTATTTGGGCTTCCTGAGGTCTGTCAGCAATTCTCGATAAATATGGGGCCAGAAACTTGGACCGTGAAGCCGAATGTAATGGACAACAGAAGATTATATGATATAACGATTCTATAGATCCACTTTTACAGTCACAGAGGAGTGAGATCTGTCCGTTGGAGAGTCTGTTACCCAACACATTTGATGGGAAAACATTGAATCTAGCCTTTATAAAGGCGTACCTGTGCATCACCACAGATAAGGTAGTTAAATAAGATGGAAGTTTCGTTGGAGGTGTTAAGCCAAGGACCTGCACAATTCATTTCCCATTTTGACATGTGACTTTTAATCACATGCTAACTAGGTAATGTTTTGCAAGAGCACGGGAGCACTGTGTGTTTAGTATAAACATGGTGTTTTATCTGGCAACATCAGAGGGCGTAACCTGAATTTGAAGTTTCTCTGCATCAGATTCTCGCTCTAAGCCCTTTGTATGGATCAGTGTGACAATGTTGGCTACACAAAAGGAGGCCTGATAGATAGATAGATAGATGTTAGATAGATAGATAGATAGATAGATAGATAGATAGATAGATAGATAGATAATAGATTAGATAGATGATAGATGATAGATAGATAGATGATAGATAGATAGATAGATAGATAGATAGATAGATAGATAGATAGATAGATAATAGATTAGATAGATGATAGATGATAGATAGATAGATGATAGATAGATAGATAGATAGATAGATAGATAGATAGATAGATAGATAGATAGATAGATGATAGATGATAGATAGATAGATAGATAGATAGAGATAGAATGAGATCTCTTGGCACACCAAGATTACGTCCTGCTGTCACTTGGGGGCAGCAGAATGTCTTGACCCAGATTTGCGAAGAATGTGACACATGAAAAACCCTCTTCTGTTATTTTGAAGACTAACCAGTCGCCCTCTCTCTTTCCCCCCTCAGACTCTTCACGTCCAGCTTCTGTACAAGGTTTGCACTGTATAGTACTGTATTGGCCTGAATATAAGCCTCACCCCCCCCCCCAATTCTGACAGTGAAAATTTAAAATGTGGCTTACATTCATGACCTTACAGTGTGCAGCCAGGAGCACGGCATAGCGGCGCCCGCCCCACGCATAGTCCCCCAACCTCTCTCCTCCAAGACTGGGAAGGGAGAGAGCGAAGACTGGGAATGGCTGCTGGCAACACAGCATGCCTCCCTTCCCATCCCAACCCCACCCCCCAGTATGCAGCCAGGAGCAGCAAGGAATGGAGCGGCTTATATTTGGGTATTTTTTCTCTCACCCACCCCCCCCAATTTTACAGGTGCTGTTTATATTCACATGCGGCTTATATTCGGGCCAATACGGTAAATATCAGAAGTTACTGTTACGGTTTGATTTTAATTATTTTACTGCCAGTAGCCAGAAGAGTGCCTGTACTGTGACACCAGGGAACAATGTGGAATGCTGGCTTTGCATTTTCACGCAGCTGACACTTCTATATTTACATTTCATTTATTTACCTTTCGGGGCAGATGGAAACTGGATCTGGCTTGTTTTGCCCACCGCATTGCCCTTGCATTCGGCTGGCCTCCCACACGCCGCCCTCAGCTGAACTCTGCTCCACCAAATACAATTTGCTTCAGTGATCAAACTGCACATCCAGCCTGCACACATTTTCAAAGGCCATGGATGCGAACCTGAAAATTTACCCTGCTCCGTTTGTAAACAAGAGTCATGCTTAACATCCACCTATTCTCAGCACACGCACCAATGTTCAATTCAAAGCGAACCCTGCGTTTGCCCAGCAATTTGTCACCCTGTGCCAAAAATTCATCACAACCATCCTAAAACTATTTTCAGCTGTTTTTATTATATGTTTGCAGATCGCGTTGACACGTATGGAGAAGACGCCTCGCATATTCATAAAGAATAAAATATAATATTGCATACCCTCCGTTTCTCCTCTGATGAAAATAGGGATGTCCCATTCCATAATGATAATTTTACTATTTATAACCCTGCACGTCTTACTGGGTTGCCTCAGCCACTCTGAGCAGCTTCCAACATATATGCAAACATAATAAAGCATTAAACATTTTTTTAAAAACTTCTCTAAACAGGATTGCCTTCAGACAGCTTGGGAGTCAGATAATTCCATACTTTCCAACATTTCTCCAGTGAAAATAGGTACATCCTAAGGAAATGTGGGACATTCCGGGATCACATCAGAAACCAGGACGGCTTCTCTAAATCAGGGACGTCCCTGGAAAATAGGAACACTTTGATGGTCTGATATTATACATTTTATCATTTGGCAAAATGTTGGGTTGAGGCTATAAAAGGCCTCACCCCACACCTTCTGGCCATCTTAAAGCATAATATAGAGGTAGCCAATGTGGGGCCCTCTTGATGTTGGACTACAATTCCCATCATCCCTTATGCTGTCGGGAGTGATGGGATTTTGAGATGCAAGCATCGTCAGTGGAAAGAGGGAGGACATAAAAACAGGCTAACCTCTCCTTTGCACAGCCAACTATGAGACATTTAGGTTCCCTTGGTTTCTATATTTGCTCACCCATTTAGTGCATTGCCTCAAATTTTAGCAGAGCCTTAGCCTCTCTCGTTAGTACAGTATGAGTTAGGCCAGTACAATTTCAGGTGGTCCCTGCACCAATCCTCAATAGAGTTTTCTCAAGATCAGTAGCACCTTAAGGGCTTAACAGGCTTAGCCATTGCAACTTATGACAGTGGAATCCAATCCATGAAAGCTGATGCAGGGATAAATCTTGTTATTCTTTAACTTGCCACAAAACTCTTGGTTGAGTTTAAAGATCAGCCGTGAGATGGATCAAAAGTCAACTTAGCATCTTCCTATCATCAGGATACATTTCCAGTGCAGACAAGTGCCGATGTTTATATAACAACAAAAGCATTCAAAAGACATTTCCTGGGAAGAAAGCCATTCTTTCTCTGCAGAACCACTTTTGCCCCCTAGTGGACATTCTTTATTATATCAGCAAAAGAGTATTTTGTTGATTTTTAACTGGAACTTGTCAATGTTCCTCATAATTCTGGGTGTTTGGATGGACAGCCTTACATGGAAGGGCCTCCTGGAGCATGCAGTGTGCTTTTTTTGTTTTTTTGGTGCTGGCCATAGTGCCATAGTGCAGTGCCTTTAGAACAACATTTACAAAACCTGGTGATCCTATTGTCAAGAAAGAGTTCCGTTTTGCTTCCTTTCAGTTCATCCCAGATTGCAGCCTGCATATAGCTCTGTCTTAAACAACATTTCTTGGCCACCCTAGAGCAGGGATAGGGAAACTCAGACTTGGAGGCCAACTGCAGCCCTCCAGACCGGCTCTCCCCCTCTGACATCATAGCTCTCCCAGTGACATCAGTGCTTCAAGATATAGTGCAGGATTGGTACTGTTCATGCATGTACATTATACAGTGGTACCTTGGGTTAAGAACTTAATTCATTCTGGAGGTCCGTTCTTAACCTGAAACTGTTCTTAACCTGAGGTACCACTTTAGCTAATGGGGCCTCCCACTGCCGCCACACCACCGCCACGCGATTTCTGTTCTCATCCTGAAGCAAAGTTCTTAACCTGAGGTACTATTTCTGGGTTAGCAGAGTCTGTAACCTGAAGCGTCTGTAACCCGAGGTACCACTGTACTTTTGCGCCAGACACACAACGTCACTGGCATCAAACTGCCATTCCATGTCCCTGCCCCCCACATTATCCAGATTTATCCTTTCTGGAGGAAACCCAATAATTTTTTAGAAATCTGTAACCGGAAGAACAGAGATACGATTCGCCTTAAATCAATGGCTTGACATCATGACAACACTGGCAACATATGAACGGACAACTTATAGATCCAGGCTTTCTTTGGGTAAAGACAGTGCTATCTGGAATGACTTGGCCCAGAATATATTAGGATAATAGGAATATGTGTATCTGTATATTAAGTAAGGTAAAAGTATTGGGGGTTTTTCTTTCTCATTCACCCTTTTCTTTCTTTCTTCTCACTCTACTTATAAATGAAACTTTCTTAATAAAATATTAATTAAAAATGGTAATTTTAAAAAAAAATCTGTGGCCAAAAACTCTTTTGTGATATCTGAACTACGCATTGATAGTATTAAGCCTCCATCTGGAAGCCCAGCTGATCATTCTTCCTTATGATCCTGGAACCTTAGGGTTTTTTTAACCACTCAAATGTCTTTTTAGCTGGAGTGTCTTTAGTTGCATGCTGTATTGTGAGGGCTATGTAGCTGCAGTAACACACCAGAAGCAGCATAACCTCAAAAAATGAGGTTGCCCTCAAATGTGCCTTTATCTTCTCTTCCCCACAGATTAAAATTGACCCTTTGAAATCATCTCGACCTTTGCAGCACATCTAATGCACATTTCCCTGAAAGTAAATCTCCACTTAGTGTGGAATGTATTTAGAAAGGGGTGGGCAGGGCCGGATTTAGGTTTGATGAGGCCCTAAGCAGGCATCCCCAAACTCGGCCCTCCAGCTGTTTTGGGACTACAACTCCCATCATCCCTGACCACTGGTCCTGTTAGCTAGGGATGATGGGAGTTGTAGTCCCAAAACAGCTGGAGGGCCAAGTTTGGGTACACCTGCTCTAAGCTACTGAAGGTAATGGGGCCCTTTATATGTCCAGCTGTCCTTTGTCAACAACAAATTGTCACTTTTTTGTGTTGAATATATGCTATATGGTAATGTATGGACCTAATGGGTATCTAAAGACATTTGCACATGCAGAATGCAGGCGTTCTATACTGTATATAGAGATGAGCAAACCAGTGATATTTTAGGGAGTAGGCTAGCAGGCGGGGCCCATTACTTACATCATAGGAGCCTACACAACACAAAACACTGTTGCTGTAGGTAAAGGTAAAGGGACCCCTGACCATTAGGTCCAGTCGTGGCTGACTCTGGGGTTGCGGCGCTCATCTCGCTTTATTGGCCGAGGGAGCCGGCGTACAGCTTCCGGATCATGTGGCGAACCAGAGCAGCGCACGGAAACGCCGTTTACCTTCCCGCCAGAGCGGTACCTATTTATCTACTTGCACTTTGGCATGCTTTCAAACTGCCAGGTTGGCAGGAGCAGGGACTGAGCAACGGGAGCTCACCCCGTTGCTGGGATTCAAACCACCGACCTTCTGATCGGCAAGTCCTAGGCTCTGTGGTTTAACCCACAGCGCCACCCGCATCACTTCTTGCTGTAGGTAGGTTTTATTTTATTTGTTTTTTATCTTATATTTTGGAAATGTATATCCAGTTGTTTTTTTCTTTACATTTTTTGGGGGGGCTCAAGAAAGTGGGATCCTAAGCTATGGCTTGTTTAGCTTATATGTAAATCTGGCACTGGGGGTGGAGAGGCAGGAAGGGCCAGTTCAGTAAGAGAGCATATGCTTGGCACACAGAAGGTTTCAGGTTCAATTCCTCACGTCTCTAGGAAAGACTCCTGACCTGAAACATTGGAGAGTCACCGCTAGTCAGTATTTGACAGTACTGAGCCAGCTGGATCAGTGATCTGACTTGGGATAAGGCAGCTTCCTCTGTTCCTATGAATGCAGCCTTATGGCATTGTCCTGTGCATTTTTACTCAGAAGTAAGTCCCGCTGTGTTAAATGGGACTTCCTCCCAGCTCAGCATCCTCAGAATTGCAGCTGTGGTTGGTTAATCTCCCTATGCAACCAATTACAGCTTGCATCCCTAGCTTTAAGCTTAAAGATCAACTTTATGTTACTCCAGAGGGAAATTGAACAAAACAGTTACATGCATTTAAAGTAAAATTAAAAGAAAGCTCGCTGCCCGGCTTCTCGTTTTAATTAAACTTCTACTCATACAAGACATGCATAAGTGCAAGTTGTGTGGTTTCCTTGGCATGGTCACTGCTCTGAGTAAATACACCGTAATATTATTTTGTTTACTTTCCCCTCCTTTCCAGATTTTTGTATTTTCCTTACCACTCTGTGTGGCTTGCTTCAGTTTTGGCAACTAGACAAATGACACGAAGGTTGAAGAAGTTCAGGATATATATATATATATATATATATATATATATATATATAACAGATAAGTCATAATGGTTCAACTTTTAGCAACCAGGAAACACACACAAATGTGAGAGCCACTGAAATAAATACCGTCAAGGCCTTATTGTACTGCTGCTGACGCCTTCACCTACCAGGCGAGTAACATCGTGTTACAAAAGTTGGGTGCCACCCCCCATTCACTGCCAAGCAATAGCAAGATCTCAGGGAGATCCAGGCACTCGCCCAGGTTCCGTGTTCCTTTGGAGAATTGAGGCACGATGGAGACTGTCATAACTTGAAGAACTATGGTTTATTCCCTTATTTACACCTTCAGTCTGCATGGAGGGAGATTTTGTTTATTTATTTATAACCCACATTTTCCCCTGACAGGGACTCAATGTGGCTTACAAATTAAAAATAAGGAAAACATAGGAAAAGCCATCATTTAAGAAAAGACACCAATTAAACATGGATAGAATTAAAAGATGCAAGACTACTTATAGAAACAGGTTCCTGAAACTGGGATTATATACCATTACATTCTGCTACATGTTTTCTGCATAAAGGGGGGGGGGGCTTATACCTACCCTTTTACCCTAGGAATGCTTCCAGTATCCATTCATTTATGGTAGGTCATTATCTGGGGGGGGGGGGGGAATGAATAGAAATTTATAAAAGCAAAATTTTCATAGAGCTCTTTTGTGTGGTCTTGTAAGTTCTTTGTAGCACTAGAACTGTAGAATATTGCACTCATTTATCACGATTACTACAATAAAAGGGAAATTTCTCAGGATACAGGCAAGGAAGTTACAAAGATATACATACTGTCAGGTAGGGTGGTTAACTTTAAGATGTCTCAAGTATTTTGTTTTAAAAGTCTGCACGAAAGACAATGCAGATTGTAACATATCTGCATTGTAAAAATAAAAAGGTAAAATACCCCTGGGTGGTTAAGTCCAGTCAAAGGCGACTATCGGGTTGCGGTGCTCATCTTGCTTTCAGGCCGAAGGAGCCGGCGTTTGTCCACAGACAGCTTTCCAGGTCATGTGGCCAGCATGACTAAACCACTTCTAGCGCAACGGAACACTATGATGGAAGCCAGAGCGCATGGAAACGCCGTTTACCTTCTTACCACAGTGGTACCTATTTATCTACTCACGCTGGTAGGCTTTCAAACAGCTAGGTTGGCAGAAGCTGGGACAGAGCAACGGGAGCTCACCCCGTCAAGGGGATTCGAACCACTGACCTTCTCATCGGCAAGCCCAAGAGGCTCAGTGGTTTAGACCACAGTGCCACCCGCACCTGCATTATAACACATGCAGAGATCACATCTTACAACAAGAGGGGCTTGTCTGTGACTGCGCTGAGCCCTCTGCTGCCTCTCTTTACACCTCTCAGTAACCCCTACCACCCTGCCGGCAACAGAGTTTGCTGGATCAGGCCAATGACCCATCTAACCCAGCATCCTGCTCTCATGCTGGCCAACCAAATGCCACTAGGAAACCCGCAAGCAGAATGTGAGCACAGGAACACCATCTCCTCCTGTGGTTTTCCAGCAACTGCTATTCAGAAGCCTTTCTGCCTCCAGCCAAGAGGGAAAGCATAGCTATCAAGGCTAACCATTGAGAAAATAATTTCATTTTGACTGAGATTTGCTTAATGCTGCTGCTGCTGCTTCTTTGCTTTTTTAAAAAGTAATTAGAAAAAGACTTCTGGCCCTTTAATTCAAAGTTTGCATAGGGTCTGTTCTGAGTCACCAAGTCTCTGCAACAACCTCGCTGTAGCCTCTTTATTGGCATTTACTGACATGCCACCCACCTTGAACTCCAAATGTGGATCCAAAGATTGCTGAGCTGTGAACACAGTATTTGTGTAACTCTGCCAGTATTGTAACCGCCCATATAACCTCAGGAGAATCAAAGCAAAACCATGCTGAAACGTTCAAAAATAGCTTGAACACCACCATTGAATAAGAGGATGTTCACTGGCTTCTGAATCCAGACCTTTAGAAACACATTTCCTAGAAAAGCCAAGGAAACTTTTCTTGCTTGGCCTCTAGATGGAAGGTTTAGTACTTTTAAGAGGAAATTGTCGTTGTCATCGTCGATTAAATAGATATCGCTCTTCATCAGAAGGCCACAGGACAGTTTACAACAAACAACACAAATGTCATAATACCTCTGCATCATAGAAATCAAAACTATTATATAAATATAATAAGGAATACATAATAAAATAGAAATTCTTGTAACAGCAGCAGCATAAAAAGAGGAGAAAATTGTTGTTGTTGTTGTTTATTAAATCTGTTTACTGCCCTATACCCACAGGTCTCAGGGCAGTTCACAGGATAAAATCACAGCATAAAAACATGAAATACGCAATCAAAATAAAGACAAAAATCAGAAACCTGGTATCAAAAGACAGCACACAAATACAGTACAGTGGTACCTGGGGTTAAGTACTTAATTCGTTCCGGAGGTCCGTTCTTAACCTGAAACTGTTCTTAACCTGAAGCACCACTTTAGCTAATGGGGCCACCTGCTGCCGCCGCGCTGCAGGAGCACGATTTCTGTTCTTATCCTGAAGCAAAGTTCTTAACCTGAAGCACTATTTATGGGTTAGCGGAGTCTGTAACCTGAAGCGTATGTAACCTGAGGTACCACTGTATCTTCTCTCAAAGGTAGCTGGCTATCCTGGCCACCCACAGAAAATGGCAGACCCTCCCAGAACTCACCTGGGCTCTTTCCTTTTTTCTTCCTGTCCCTCACCCTGGGAGATCTTTGCTTCCCTGCCTCTCACTCAGGGTCCTTCGCTAAATTAAAGACTGTTGTGTTTGTCTTTGCTTCATCTCTCTGGAGCATATGTGTTTGCTTTTAAAGCTTGGGACAAATCTGGTTTACAAACTAGGCTTTAATTTCTCAGAGACGGAGAGGGCCCACTGTTTCTTGGTCCTAGAATCCTTTAATGTGTGGCCTGATATCCGCAGCATTTGGGAGGTCCTCAGTCAGCCTCCAATCTACAAAGTGTCCTTGCGGAATCAATAAAGGTATTTCCCAGCTGTGGATTCTGTAATTTGGCTACAATTGTGCCATGTTTCTTTTGCATTCTTCAGTGCACGGAGTGACCCTTCGGATTTTACCATTGGAACCTGCAACAAAATGTTACATTGAGGAGTGTTCCCTGCCCTAGACTCCATCCCATTCACACACACCATTCTGTGGCCACTGCACACACTCAGCCGTTATTGTGCTGTGCTGTTTTCTTCGCCACTCCTTTTACAGTTACCCCCCAATGCTATTTTTGTACTTCTGCAAACATCAGAGGCCCTACTCACCCAAGCCTCCCTTCTCTGAGTGGGCGGTACTGTGGTGGTGCCATAGAAGAATGGCACTCACAGCCAGAACACCAGAAAGAGATTATTTCTTTCTCCACTGCATTGGCTGTCGCCATCTGAAAGGTCAGGCTAAGAGCAACATATTTTTCCAAGGCCACCGAGTGAGTTTCCTGGCTGAAAGGGGACTTAGCCTTGAGTCTTCCACATTCCACACTGGATGGCCCATGTCCTGCCACAGTACATCATGTCAGATGAATGTCATTGTCCTCCAGAGTTGCAGGAAGTTCCTGCAGCCAGTCAGATGTCGCAGAAGCCCCGTTGGATGTTCAGCTTCCAAAAATAGTTCGCAAACTGGAACAGTCACTTTACAACATTCAGGAGCCAAAACGTTAGGGAACTTACTGTAAGCTGTTCGACTTCCAAGGTACGACTGCATCTGTTTCCATCCTTTTCCCCCAGAGTTGCTGAAAAATTTGTGATGGTGTGAGTCCAAGTGTGTATCTGCCTCTGTTCGGGTACCACTCTGTGTTTCCAGGACAATGGCTATGAGCAGCTGCCTGCCTGGTGCTACTCTTTGCAGAACATTGGGGAAGGAAAAACCATTCATCCTTTCAGATGTCTTTGAACACATGGCATGCCTGCCATGTATTTCATGAGAGAATTCCTATCCCCTAACTTTTGTTCTTTCCAAAAAACCAAAAAACCTTCCACATTTCTGGAATATGACAGGCCGCGAAGGCTTATTCAATCCTCTGACATACAATACAGCCATTCAACACCAAAATATCAAGAGGCCATGTTCCTCTCCCCTCCCCCACAAATGAATACATGCATGCACACATTCCTGCAGCTTTCAGAAGGCAGTTGGTAAAGGAATCAGAGTGTTCAGCGTCTTTGAAGGGATTCACATTTTCCCAGCTGTTTGTGCTGTTGCAGCTACAAACAGGATTTCCTGTTCTGTTCCAAGCCTGAGGCTGAAGGGACCCTCATATACAGGGCCAGGCATAGGGAATATATTTGCATCATCCTTTGCTAATTCCTTATACTACGGTGGGCAGGTGTTATTGTTCAGTGATAGAGCATCTGCTTTGAATGCAGAAGGTCTCAGGTTCAATCTCTGGCATCTCCAGGTAAGGCTGGGAATGCCCCCCCCCCACACACACCTGAAAGCATGGAGAGGTGCTTCCAGTCCATGTGGACAATACTGAGCTAGATGGACCAATGGTCTGACTCGGTATAAGGCAGCTTCCTAGGTTCCTATAGCTGTCAGCTGATCCTAATGGGTTTTATACTGTGTACTGTTGCTCTTGGGTGGGGGTTATATGCCATAGAGGGAGGGTCTGCATCAAGAGGGCCAGATCCCTGCCCTATGACGATCCTACCATTTACACAAAACTATGAACCAAAACGGGACGCAGGTGGCGCTGTGGGTTAAAGCCTCAGCGCCTAGGGCTTGCCGATCGAAAGGTCGGCGGTTCGAATCCCTGCGGCGGGGTGCGCTCCTGCTGCTCGGTCCCAGCGCCTGCCAACCTAGCAGTTCGAAAGCACCTCCGGGTGCAAGTAGATAAATAGGGACCGCTTACCAGCGGGAAGGTAAACGGTGTTTCCGTGTGCGGCTCTGGCTCTGGCTCTGGCTCTGGCCAGAGCCGCTTCGTCACGCTGGCCACGTGACCCGGAAGTGTCTCCGGACAGCGCTGGCCCCTGGCCTCTTAAGTGAGATGGGCGCACAACCCCAGAGTCTGTCAAGACTGGCCTGTACGGGCAGGGGTACCTTTACCTTTTACCTTTATGAACCATAAGGAGACAGGTCATGTTGCCACTTGGCCCAGCAGAGGCCACCATGTTGTTTATGTGTGGTGTAGTGGTTCAGAGCGGCAGTCTTGTAATCTGGTGAACCGGGTTCGATTCCTCGCTCCTCCACATGCGGCTGCTGGGTGACCTTGGGCTAGTCACACTTCTATGAAGTCTCTCAGCCTCACTCATCTCAGAGTGTTTGTTGTGGGGGAGGAAGGGAAAGGAGATTGTTAGCCACTTCGAGACTCCTTCGGGTAGTGATAAAGCAGGATATCAAATCCAAACTCTTCTTCTTCTGTTTGGTATTTACGGTTTTGTACAGTAAAATCATGTTGCCTTATGAGAGAAACATTACGCAGTACATTTCTTTTGTCCTGCTGCCCTACCATTTCTGTACACGTCAGACAAAAGGGTAAAACATGGCTACCAAGGGGTGTAGCTAGCTGCTCCGGCACCTGGAGCGGCAGGGGCAGGGTGAGCCACCCATGGGGGCACTGCGGTGATCCGCCCGGGGGGGGTTGCTGTGGCGAGCTGCCAACAAAATCTGCCTGGCAGACGCAGGCCCCACTCTGCCATTTCTGGCAGCGCGGGGCCCAAAGCCACCGCGTCACTACCAGGAGAGACGTGTGGCTCAGGCGTGCTGCAGGTCAGGCCCCACGGTAAGTGCCGCTCCCGTAGTGTGCTATTTTGTCACCCCCTCAGGGATGACACCTGGGGCGGACCGCATCCCCACCCCTTCCTATGCCCCTGATGCTAACTCCTCCACATATAGGCAGCAATTCCAAAGGCCACGTAGACCCTTGGAAATATATTTCAATGACAATTGATTGAAAAGAAATGA